>NC_134208.1:206822844-208171873 GCF_965140235.1 Caretta caretta | reverse complement strand
CCCGATTGCACCCTGCAGGGCCAGAGCCAGAAAGCAAAGCAAAGAACCGGGCTGAGTGAAGTTGGCAATACTGCATATCATTGCACCTTGCATACTGCCTCTTTCCCTTATTTCATCAGACAGGTTCAGCATCAAGCAATGCAGATCAGTCCTGTCAGTGTTAGAGCCCTTTGGCAACACACCCACCCAACCTTTAGGGCTGGAGGCCCAACTAAAACTAGGCTGGAGAACACACCAGACGATGTTGGAATGTGGGGGGAAGAGATGAACATGAAGACCTAGTAATTCTTCTGTCTCTTACTTCCATTATTCCATGGAGAATTAGCTCATGTTTCCCTGAATCAGGACATCACTGAGACTATAATAGGGCAATGCACAGGTGCCCTGTTTTCCTTGGCAGTCATCCAGTTCCCCCTCAGGGGCAAACTAATTAGGGCTAGATTATGTCGTTTAAGGCACAAAGGGGCTTAGCAAGGCCACCCAAGGAGGATGCTGAGAGGCACTGCACCTCAGAAAGCTCCCCAATTGCATTGTGGGGAACAATTTGCAGCCACTTGCTCTGAGGTGCAGCTGTAGTTCTTTGAGTGCTGGGAGTTGCAATCCAGGAAACTCCAACATGTCCACTCCTCCTCCCCTGTGCAATTGCATTAGGGCTAGGAACAATCTAGCCCTCAGTCTTTAGCTTCCTACTTCATATATGTGGCAGCTGCAACAAGGTCCTTGGAAGTATGATACCAGTTCACTGATCCCATGAACAGAGCTCGCTTAAACCCCAGAATCAGATTCAGGATGGTCCTCCAGTGCAGATGTTGCATGAATTACGTGTCACAGGCCAGCATGAGAGAAACCAATAGTAACAGAACAAAGGAAAAGCATCGGCATGTACCAGCATATGCCCCAGTCTTTTCACCTGTTCTCTGAGCTCTCCAGGTATTAGCACGGCTCTGACAATGAGACTGATTAAAGGGTTAGAAAACCTGCCTTATAGTGATAGAGTCAAGGAGCTGTTGGGTTCACTTAGGTGAAATATGGGCGAACAGTGTTAATATGAGCCAGTCACTCTATCCAACATTACACAGTGTTAAACAAGGTCCAGGGTTTGGTATACAGAGACCTCAGCCTACTTAGTACCATGGCAAACACACGACCAAACAGCCTTTTGATAGTTTATTAAAGATACAGAAAAGAAAGAAATACAGTTAAAGCATTTGAAATGTATATTATTAAATATGGCTTTCATTGTAACAACATCCCTTGTTCCCTTTCCCTTTGGCTAGAGAAAGGCCTTAGAAGGAAAAAAACCATTTGAGTCTTTAAGATGGTATGAAAGATGGTAATAACTGTGCTTTTGGGGGAAAGAGAAGCTAGTTGAGATGGGTTGGAGCTGTCACTGCTGCTGCTGCTGTTAAAGTCTGATCCTGTTTTGTACAAGACAAAACAAGACACAAACACGCCAAAGGGGAAAGAAAAGAACAGCAAAGATAGGAAATGCAGCTTGTGTGTCTGGTGTTGCCTCTTACTTGCAACCTCATTACTGGATAAACACAAGCACAGCACATGGTCTGATTAGCCACGCCGAGTCTTGGCAAACCTCATACTAGCATCAGGCTGTTCAGGGCATTGCTTTCAGCTGCCTCTTTTTGGTCACAGGCTTATAGCAAAAAGAAAAGGAGTACTTGTGGCACCTTAGAGACTAACCAATTTATTTGAGCATGAGCTTTCGTGAGCTCCAGCTCACTTCATCAGCTCATGCTCAAATAAATTGGTTAGTCTCTAAGGTGCCACAAGTACTCCTTTTCTTTTTGCGAATACAGACTAACACGGCTGTTCCTCTGAGGCTTATAGCAGTGTTCCAAAATACACAGTCTTGGCTGGCTACACCAGAGTCTTGTTAGATAGAAGGAAAAAGGAGAGGGATGGGAAAGAGAAGAAAAAGTAGAGAAGGAAAAGGATACCCATGGGGTAGAGAGAGACAAAGTCTCACATCCCAGGCTCTACTCAGGATTCAGCCAGAACCAGTCGAGGTGGTGGTGTCATCTGGGTCCCTCTCTTTGGCCCGGTTATCTCTCAGGACTGGGGTCCTAGGAGATGGTGGGTGTAGTGGCCATGATGGTAAGGTTCAGTCTAGTAGCCGGTTTTCCTCCCAAAGTCTCCTTCTTTAAGGACCCATGAAGGGAATGGTGGGCACAATAGCCTGTCCCTTCATTATTTTGTCCATGAATTTTTCCAACACACCAGTTTTGATAAACTGATTTCTGGTTCCACACTTTTCTTGCTTACCAGGCATGATCACAATCCTTGAGTTATAGCAGCAGGCCTTTTTGTTTGTTAATTCCGTCTTTTTGTCCATTTCATACCTTTTTCTATCAACATTTGTTGTTGTAAGTTATTGTGACATGTTATGAACTTACACTCATTTTTTATAGTTGAATACAATTAGGGTACATTTCTAGGTCCAATTATCACAACAGAGCTCCATCTATTTAGCTTAACAAAGAGAAAGTTAAGGGGTGACTCGACGACAGTCTAAAAGTACCTCCATAGGGAGCAAATATTTAATAATGGGCTCTTCACTCTAGCTGACAAAGGTATAAGATCTAATGTCTGGAAGTTGAAAGTGGACATATTCAGACTGGAAATATGGCATACATTTTTAACAGTGAGGGTAATTAACCTTTGGAACAACTTACCAAGAACTGTGGTGGATTCTCTGTAACTGGCAATTTTACAAGGTATAACAGATACAACAAGTAAGCCCTGCCTGCTCAATGTGGCACTCTGTTCCCCTCTAGTGGTGGCTAGGCCAGCAGGAAACTGATGAGCCTGCTACAGGCTTGGCTGACAGAGGTGTCTTTTAGCTCAGGTAGTAGAGGCTCATGCATTAAGAGCAAGAGGTCCCAGGTTTGATCCCAAATTATTTGTAATATTTCTTTGATAAGTCTACTTTCAAAGTCATGCCCCTGATCAGAGTGGATTCTGGCAGGCCACCCATAGTGCATAAAGTACTTGTCCCATAATATCTTGGCTATAGTGGGTAGCACATTGGAGAATGCTTGGGCGTATCAAGTGAAATGATCTATTTCCACTAATACGTTAGTGTTCCTTTTGTTCTCAGGTTCTAAGGACAGAAAGTCAATACACACAAGATTCATGGGTCACTTGCTATGGATGTTAACTCACTGGTCAGATGGTTTGGGTGCCATCTTCAGAGCTAAACATCTGGCACGATTCTTATAATATTCCTCTCCATCCCTTGCTAATCTGGGCCAATAGTCCCTGCTTCTTACCATTCAAGTGTCCGGTCTACCCCAAAATGCCTTCTTTCATCATGCAAGGTCTTCAGTGGAAAAATCAGTTTTCTGCAGAAATGAGACACTTTTTGCAAAAAAAATCATTTAAACCAAAACCTAATTTTCCATCAAAGAACAGTGTAGATGAAAAATTTTCAACCAGCCCTAGAGTTAATCACCTAAGCATCTAAGTCACTTTTGAAAATGGGATTTATGCTTCTAAATCACATAAGTGCTTTTGAAAATCTTAAGCCCTGTCTCATAATACAAGAGCAAAGGGGAATTCAATTAAACTGAAACCAGCACATTTGAAGCTAATAAAAGCAAATAGGGTTTTTTAAAAAAAACCACAACACAATTAATCTGTGGAGCTCATTGCCACAAAATATAACAAAGGCCAAGAGCTCAGAAGGATGCTAAAGAAGGATTGAAAAATTGATATGGATAATGGGAACACACAGATAGGATTTTTTTAAAAAACAGAATTTTAGGAAGGATATAAAACCATAATGCTTCAGGACATACACCAACTACTAACTGATGGTGGTTAGGAAGGAACTCTTAGTGGGCAGGAGTCATAACTGTGTACTAGGGGGTTTCCTGCAGCTTCATGTGAAGTATCCAGACCTGGCTATTGTCAGAGATTGGATACTGTAATAAATGGACCTCTGGTCTGATCCAGTCTGGCAATTCCCATGTTATAACTGCAGCTGATTTTGCAAACTATGGGGTCTCCACATCTCCCAGAACAGGACTAAGTCCTGAAAAGAGATTTGCATTTGAGGAGGATGGCACAGCACTCTGCTCCAGTTATTTATAGCAATCATAATAAGTCATTTTAATTGACTGCAGTTCTTTATTCCCACAGGAGAAACTGAAAATGTGCCAGTGAGTAACCCTGCAACACAGATTTCTCAGGTAAAGACAAGCAATATGCCCTGAATAATTCCAAGTTTAAAGAATGAAGAACAGATTAATAGTCTTTACAACCAAAATTCATTCAAAGGAAAAATAAAGGCAGTTATAAGACACTTATACATTCAGATGTGCACATTGCATGGACAAATGTTATGAATTGGCCATCCTTCTGAAAGGTGCTTCAATCTGACCTCTTTGCTCGCAGCTATGTGCAAATTAGATGACTGATTTATGATCTTAGCCAAGTAATTAGATGTCACCATCCCATCATTTGGGTGCACACACATCTGAGAGTGCAAAATGGGAGACAGCTGCTGAACACTCAAGCACATTGGCTTCAGTAGGGTTTCTCCTTCCCTTCCTGAGCTGCACTCTGTGCTCCTTGTCTGTTGCCAAAGATCTGGGTCTGTGTTAATCATTTAGTATAAAGTTCCCAGCTCTATGATATAACTCTTCAAATTGCAGTGAGGCCCCATTTTAACTCCACTTTAAAAAAAAAAAAAAAATGTGTACAAGTTGTGGTGAATAGTTTTAAAATGCAGACTGCTTGTCCCCCACTCTTGCTCTTAGCCCTGCAACTTTCCCCCTCCTTTTCCCTCTTTGCCACTACTATCCTTCCCTCCCTGTGCTGCTAGTAACAGTTCTAGGGCTGGATCCTCAGCTTGTGTAAAGCAGCATAGCCCCACTGATTTCAAGTCCCTAAAGTCAATAGAGATACACGGATTTACACCAGCTGAGGATTTGGTGTTTAATTCTCAGACCAGAAGGGGTACTAATCTCTGACACGGTCATCAATAAATGTAAGACTCTAGTAGCTCTTCTAGCATCTAGTGGTGGTAGAGCTGTTAGCTATTCCATGACAGGACAATGCATCGGGCCATTCCATGGGGAATAGTTGGGAAAATTAACTGAAATTGCCCTGGTGCTTAGGGTTTGCGGAAAGTCCTAACAGTAATATTTCTGTGAAATTACTATTTGCTTAAGGGCTCATTAACAAGAGATGAGAGCCATGTGTTGAGTAATGTAGCATTTATTTATAACTTCAGACCAACAGCATAAGAGGCAACTAAAATAATAATAATTAATAATAATGTAATTGGGAGAGGGAAGTTTTCAGGCCTTGTTTCTTGTATGAATGGTTTCCAAACAGTATAGTTAACAATACCCTGTGTGGTACACAGTGTTGTTGCAGCCATGTTGGTCCCAGGAGATTAGAGAGACAAGGCGGGTGAGGTAATATCTTCTATTGGACCAACTTCTGTCGGTGAGAGAAACAAGCTTTCAAGCTACATGAAGCTCTTCTTCAGGGCTGGGAAACTAACTCAAGGTGTCACTGCTAAATAGCAGATTTGAACAGATTGTTTATCATAAGTAAACACATACTTCAAGGGACCATTCCAGGTGACGTGACCCATTAACACCCCTCCAGTCAGGGGGAGGAAAGGAAGTGGTGCAGGGGGAAAGCAGTCCATGATTTTTAGTGTCTAGCAAAGTTATGAATTTACACTCCCAGGCTCATCTTTTGGAAGTGTTCTGCAGGTTTCTTTTGAGGATGAGGACAGATAGATCAGATATAGATTGATGGCTTCGTGAAAAGTGTTCACCCACAGGTGATATGGTGTTTTTGTCTTTTATCATTTTCCTAAAAAGAAAAGGAGTACTTGTGGCACCTTAGAGACTAACCAATTTATTTGAGCATGAGCTTTCGTGAGCTACAGCTCACTTCATCAGATGTGTACCGTGGAAACTGTTTCCACGGTACACATCTGATGAAGTGAGCTGTAGCTCACGAAAGCTCATGCTCAAATAAATTGGTTAGTCTCTAAGGTGCCACAAGTACTCCTTTTCTTTTTGCAAATACAGACTAACACGGCTGTTCCTCTGAAACCTATCATTTTCCTGTTGACATTCATTCGAGAGTGTAGTGATGGTCTGGTTTCATACACAGTTACTATTGGGGCATTTAGTGCACTGGATGAGGTACACCACCACATGTTGTGATAGGTAAGTGTAGGACCCATAGATTTTGAAAGGTGTCGTGTGGGGGGTATTGATCATCATACAAGTGGAGACATGTCTGCAAGTTTTGCATCTGCTGTTCTGCTGCTTTGAGTTGGTGTGTCCTGGTCTATGGAGAGCTTGCTTCTAATGATGACCTTAGAGAGGTTGTGGGGGTTGTTTGAAGACCAGAAGAGGGGGTTCAGGAAAGATTTTTTTCAGGATGGGGTCCCCACCGAGTATGGGTTGTAGCTGTTTGATGATATCCCATATGGATTCCAGTATGGGGTGGTACGTGACAACTAGTGGTGTGCAGACAGAGTGGGTTTTATTTCTGTATTGAAGCAGGTTTTTTCAGGGTATTTGGGTGGCCTGTTCCGTGATGCTATCTACTTCTCTGGTGGAGTGTCCTTTTTTGGTGAAGGCAGTTTTGAGTGTGTTGAGATGTGTATCCTGGATTTTCTCCTTAGAGTATATTCTGTAGTATCTGAGTGCCTGGCTGTAGATAACAGATTTCATGGTGCGTTTGAGGTGGTTACTAGTGCTATGAAGTAGGGGTGGAGATCTGTGGGTTTCTTGTAGATAGTTGCCTGTAGGGTTCCATTGCTGAAGTTCTTCATGGTGTCCAGGAAGTGGATGCTGGTGTGGGAGTGTTCCAGAGAGAGTTTAATAGAAGGATGGTGATTGTTGAAGTTGTGATGGAAATCCATGGGGGAGTTGAAGTCATCTGTCCAGATGATGAAAATATCATCAATGTATCTCAGGTATATCACTGATTTCGTGGTGCATTTGTCCAGAAATTTTCAAGGTGGCCACAAAGAGGTTGGGATATTGGGGAGCCATCATAATACCCTTGGCTGTTTCCATGGTTTGGACAAAGTGTTTGTTGTTGAATGTAAAATTGTTATGGGTGAGGATGAAATGGATGAGTCTGGCAATGTATTTGGGGTGGAGATCTGAGGGTTGTCCATTGTCTTGTAAATATTTGAGGCAGGCAGCTATGCGGTCTTTGTGAGGGATGTTGGGGTATAGGGAGGTGACATCCATGGGGCAAAGATGATGTTCTGAGGGAGGTCATTGTTGTTGCGGGTTTGCTGAGGAAGTAGGTTGTATCCTAGAGGAAGCTGGCCCTTTGTGTGAGGAGTGGTTTGAGGATCGTTTCTATGAGTCCTGATATTGCTTCAGTAAGAGTGCCGTGGCCAGATATAATGGATCTGCCTGGGTTCCCTTGTTTATCTGGGGAAGGTTTTGATGATATCCTTAAATTGGGTAAACTGTGGTGTGGGGTTGTCTTTGAGTGCATTATAGTAGGTGGTGCTGGAGAGTCGTCGGTTGGCCCCATTAATGTATTCATCACAATTGAGGCAGACAAAGGGGGTGCCACTGTAATCCCATGGAAATTCCTATTTCATTCTGCTTTTTTCCCCTTCCCAAATAACTCTGGAAGTGCATGTCCAGGAATTGAATAGAGCTGATGGATGGAATTAGGGGTAGATTTGGAACAGACGCTGCCCAGGGGTACCCAGGGTTGTGATGCACCTCTCCACCACTGACCCTTAGCATAAGGAAGTCTTATCTGTGCTTGCTGTGAAACAGCTCCCAGAAACCACCAATCTCTGGCAACACAAGCACTGACCTTCAGGCCTCCTCAGTTCTCGCTCTCTGTGTACCAGTAGCAAGAGGCACGCACCAACCCCCAAGTCCTCGGAGTGCTCCCTGCAGCATCCAGCCCCTTATCCCCTGGACACTTTCAGAACTACCAAGCCTCCTGTTCCCAGTGTGAAAGATTCAGCTCAGGACCAGCACCTTGCTTAGCACCACAGCACTTAGATCTATTTATAGAGAAAATAAGAAGTTTCTTATCAAAGGATGGCAACTTCCAGTAGAGAATTTAAAGGTGTATGCCATATTGCACTTCTCATTAGGTCACACATTTTATAGGCACTCACTATGACTCATTCCAGCACTTTTCCTGGGATTTCTAAATTTCAACCTGTACACCTCAGGGGTAATTTGAATCCTTTTGCCAGTCAGCTTTTTTAAATTCAGGATATATCAAAGCTTCTCCAATCTGCATTTCATTAAATACATGTAAAGTTTTACTCAAGAGTTTTGCAATCAGAATGGGGACTGTCCTGTCCTCTGGAACTTTATGTAGTTCACTTATGTAGTTCACTTGAAAGCATACCTTTCAAAACTGATGAGGTATGCTTCAGTACAGTCTGTTACCTTGTATGCAGGGCACAACTTATCCCAGCTGGGTGTTCCTTGGACGGAGGGAGTAACTGGGGATGGCAGATTCTGCCCCGCCTGTCCCTTATGCTCTGGGCAGGCAGTCTTTCCTTCTCTTTTTCTTGGGCTTCCAACTCTTTCAGCTCCATGGCCCGCCAACATGCTGCTTCTTGCTGCTTCCTTTCGGCCTCCCTCTCCTTGGCTCATCTCTATTTCCGACTTTCTGCTCAGCTAACCATTTCTGATGTCCACATTCGTTTTCTTTCTACTCATTCTCCAGCCTGACCAGCTCTCACTTTGTAGTTGCTTCACTGTCGCTCATGTTTATGCTTTACTTTTGTTCTATTTTCCTTTCCTGAAATAAACAAACAGAAAATAATAAAGCTGTAACCTTTCTTTTGACTGTTCCCACCCACCACACTTGAGAATCACTTAAAAGTGTCACACCAGTGATTGAAGTGTAAACCTCAGTTAAAATAACAAGCTTTGTATAAATCCTGCTTTGACTGCATCACTATCACATTCTGTGGTGCAATCCAGATCAGTGAGGGCTTATCTCGCCACCTGCCCTGTAACCCTGGGTGTCTCACAATGCTTTACTGTTGTAGCTCCCAGCCTGGGCCACTCATAAACAGCCTATCACCATGCAGGTTACACCCTAAGTGTCTTTGTATAATGGTAGCCCTGGTCCAGCAGCTCTTGGTCCAACAGCCTGTCAGCAACACACTAGTCATGCTCTGGCTTCCACCAGCCTCGGTTATTACTTGAAGGGTGACCCCAACACACTCCCAGTCCCAAATTTTCCCCAAAATGTGTATTCTGCACTGTCAGGCCCTCTCCTGGACAGTTCAGCTATTAAAGTTAAGTTGCTCCTATGCAGTCAGTAAGCAATAGTTTGCTACTTTACCTGAAGTTACCAAACAGTTCAGTTTAAACACAGCACTGGAATGATTTAGATTAAAAAATAAAACAAGTTTATTAACAAAAGAAGATAGTTTTAAAGTGAATTCAAATATAAGAGATGAAGTTAGAAGTGGTTACCAGCAACTAAAAGCTAAAACACACATCTAAAAGTCTAAAACTTAATCTAGCAAGTTTTGGTTCAAGGCCTCTGCTCAAATTGGCCTTTCTCAATTCATGTCTTCCAGCAAGATGGTGACTGACTCTACTTGGTCAGGATCTCTCCCAGAGGCCCAAAGGTGCTGGTGCCTTTGTCTTCTCAGGTGAAAGAACTTGGGGTTCTCTGCCCTTCTCTCTTCTAGTCCAGTGAACCTTTGAAATGGATTCTTCTGAAGATTAGCCTTCAAAGCAAAGTTTATGCAAACAGTAAAGAAAATGACATGGAGTCTGATGATGAAAAAGGATCCATGTTCTTTCTTCCCACCTGGGTTTGTTGAAATGCAAATTTGCTTTGTCCCCTGCCATTTCCTTCCTCTGCTGTCTCAAGGACCCTATTTACTACTTTTATGGAAACTGAGGTAAACACACATTCCTTTGTTTAGAACAGGAATATTTAACAGCCGTTGCTTAGGCAGGGCTGTGTGGTTTTGGACACGTGCTAATAACATCATAAAGGGGGATTTCATAACTTTACATATAACGTTGCTACAGACATTTCATCATGATATTATTGACCAGAGAGTTATTAGTTTTCAAATGATACTTCACAAGGCATATTTTGTACAAAGATTATTACAATGGTGTGTAGGGTGTGAATTCAGGGGTGCTTTCAGTCACTCTCCCCCAATGGGGCCAGGAGCTGTAGGTACTACTGCATTACAACCCGCAGTCAGAGCGTGTGCCAGGAGCTCCCACTGGGACAGGACAGGTGCTCCCCACTTCTCCCACAGAGGGAGAAGGCATGACTGACCCTCAAAGAGCAAGGGAAACTCTCCATTTTAGAAATCAGCGTAAAGCCTACCTGAGGAGAGTTGGTGTTTTGTGATCTGAGGAGAGTCTTGCTCAAGAATGGTTTAATTTGCTGACTGCTTGCTAACTTTTGACTGTTTTGTTATGCAAATATGTTAGGTGTCATTTACGGTCCTTAATATCCAGGCCACCTTCCCCCTCAGACTAACTTTTCCCTTCTCTCAGAGGTGAACAGACTGTAGTTTGAGAAGGAATTGAACCTGAGAAATTCTGGATGTAAAGGTATGAGCTACTACTGCCTGAGCGAAATGATTGAGGTCTATTAGCCAAGTCAAGTCACAGGCTCATCAACCCCTATGGCCCAGGCACCTTTAGATGAGGACAGAGCACCTCAATGAATGGGTTCCATAAGCCCTTGTGTCCTCACGCCAAATTGAGGTTCTAATGAACTTAAGGGACACTGCTCCTAATAGCACGTTAGGAGGGCTTGGATTCACATTGTTTCTGGTTCCTTTTAGTTGCAGGCACTGGCCTCTGAACTAAAAACTGGTTTCACTGAAGCAATGCAGGAACTTTCAAGAATTCAGCATGGAGAGTATGCTCTGGAGGAGAAGGTTAAGAGCTGCCACTGCACAATGGAAGAGAAAGTGGCAGAGATGAAGAATTCGCTGAACTCTTTCAAGGTAGGAGCTATTCCCACCTGTTACATTCCTCAGACACCTGTTACATTCAATGGATACTCACAGAGGTCTTTGATAAAAACGTAAGTGTCCTTGCTAGAAGACTACAATGTAACATGACTTTATTTATTAGAATTGAGAACACCACCATGCAAGAACCCCAAAACAAAGAGAGACTAAGCAGGCTGTTCCCTACCACAGAGAGGACAACTCAACCCACTTTGGCTGTCTGGCTGCAGACTGATTGTTGCCAGTCTCAGATTTCACACATCCCTACAAAACCCCCTAGCCTGCAAGCAAGACTAGGAAAACCCCCTGTCATTTATAATGCAAGCCTACAATTTTAACACAGTGTTAAAATATGCCACAACACCCTTGCCTGTTCTGAACAGCATAAAAGAACATGCAGCTACAGGCCAAGCCCAGAAAGGAGTTAAACTAAAACAAACAGAGAAAATGAACTACTTGGAACCCATATTCTGGGTGAGGCTACTTATCACATTGGATTAATGAACTAGCTGGACTTAGCTGTAGAGACCCAAAGCCAGTCCCGTCATATCATAGGTCACAAGTGAAAATGAGTCTTGATGACGTGTATACATATGTCCCTCATCATAGAACTCCTACACAGCCAGTGCCCGGGGTGCCCAGGTCTGGGAGAGCAGGGGTTTTGTAGGTCATCGCTGAAGGGCATTGCTATAGAGTCATACTGAAGCTTGAACAGAGCCTGTCTGCTTTCATGAGTGGGAGACTGAACATGTAGATAAATGAACTCAGTTAAAACCCTCTAAGGGTGGGCTAAAGTCATTCAGAAAGTTGGGCTCAGTTGATTTCAGTGGGAGAGAAACACCTGAGCAACACAAACTCCAGCCTTGGGGCAGATCCTGGCCTCCATTTTAGAAGCTTTGCGCCTCTCTGGCAGTTCACAGCAGGGGGAGAGATGGCTTAACCTCTTGGTGATGGATTCTCCCAGCTCTGCAGCACCACCCCTAGCTCCTCCCACCCACCCACCCACCCATATGAAGTTATATGGGAAAAAGGTTAAATGGATAATTTAAAAATAAAAAAAGCAAACAAAGGTCCCGATCCTGCAAATACTTACATGTGAGTGTCCCCATTGTGGGATGAGGGCCACAAGAAGGCAACTACAAGCTGCTCTCTGCGTCTCTCATCCAAAGGCCCTTAAAGACATTGGGAGTCATTCCATTGACTTTAATGGTCTTTGAATGAGGCCCTTTGACTCTGTCTCTCTCTGCCTCACAAAAGCTTCCTTTCTCATGCTGGTTAAGGTGCCCAAGCATACTTCAGTAACTGCGGTTATGGCAGAGATTTCCAATACATGGGATAAGTTACATGCTGTTACTGCAAGAGAATAATACCATATGACCAATGGTTTCTTTATTCCAATAATTTCTAATCAATGTGGACTGTACTCATGAGCACAGTGTCATTCCAGGCATGCATTTCATCACTACCAGGGAGCGTTAGTATCTAAATTCTCAAAGTGATGTTTGAATTTATTCTGGGTTTTAGGAGGAGCTCAGTGATGCCAAGTCGAAGATTGAAGTGATCAGTTCCAAGCAAGAGGAAATGCAACAGAAAATTGAACAGCTGCAACAAGAGAAACGTAGGGAATCCCGGAAAGTGAAAACTAAGTAAGGAACTAAACCCAGAGTGTCCTGAAGTGCTCATTGTTAATTAGCAGTGGCCTCCATTAGTGTAGACTAGCTTCATTTCTTCATGTCTGGAGACAGCCGTAATCCCTGTAGAGTAGAGAAGATGCTGGCCCTTAGAGGCACATCAAGCATTTCAGATGAGACTACGTATCCAACACACCAGAGAAATGATTAACAGCTTTAATGTCCTCATTGTTGATCCAAGAGAGCTAGTGAAAAGTGACTTGAGTAACTTCAAGGTAAACCTCAACTAAGGTTTTACTGAAAAATGTAGAACTGTTTAAAAATGTAGGGTAAGCTTTTCAAAAGTGCTTTAGGAGCACAAGTTCCATTGGAAGTCAATGGGGTACCATATTATGCAGTCCCATTTGGAAGCCAATGGCATATAGTATCATGCAATCCCACTGGAAGCCAATGGCATACAGTATTATACAATCCCTCTAAAGTCAATGGCAACTATGCTCCTAAGTCACTTAGCCTCTTTTGAAAATCCCACGGGCAGTATTACAAAAGACAGACCCTTAGGAGTATTGCAGACAATAACAGTGCGTGTACTGCTACTTACCCGGCATCCTGCCACCATGCAGCTTCCCCTGCCAGGCAAAGCATCCCAAGTACACGTGACTCAGGCAGTGCATGTGGGCACTATGCCAGCATCTCTGTGACGAGGTGGCTGAGGTGGCAGTTGACCTGCACATTGACAGAACGGGACGCTTGCTGGTCCCCTCACTCCCTAAGCTGGCTGCCACGGGGGTAACCCATAGGCAGTCTGTAGCACCGGGGACAACTTGCTGCTGGTGGTGTCTGTTGGGGGCATCCTGTGGTTATAGTTACTAGCCCTCCTGCTAACGGCACTCAGAAGCTGCTGTATGCTGGTGGTAGCAGCAGACTGAGACCCATCCAGGGATGAGAACCCTAATGGAGGTTAGCCACATCACTTAATGCACAACCTGAAGGCGCTCGGATGGTATAGTGGAAAGTGTGGTACAAGAACCTCTGTAGGACAGAATAGGAAAGGTCTGTTGGAACCCTTAGTCAGTGGAGATTGTAGCCTGCCAGGTATACAGCATTTCCTGTGTGAAATTCTCCTTATCCATTGCAACTCCTTGCAGGGGTTCTGAATAGCTTGAGTCTCTCGCGTGGACCATTGCACACCATGCACTTGTTCCACAGCAAAGCGAGCCCATGGCGCATGCATCCTGTTGTGGGGGAGTGTCTCTGCATTCATCATCCGCTTCCTCCTTCCTTTCCCCTCTTGGGTGAGCTGCCCAATGGCCAGAGAGAGAGCCGGGGGCATGTTGCTGGTGCAATACCAAAAGCCCAGAGTGCTGCCACGTGACCGCCTGCCGATTTTCAAAACAGCTGCTCTGATTGGGGGGGGGGGGGATAGCTCAGTGGTTTGAGCATTGGCCTGCTAAACCCAGGGTTGTGAGTTCAATCTTTGAGGGGGCCATTTGGGATCTGGGGCAAAAATTGGGGATTGGTCCTGCTTTGAGCAGGGGGTTGGACTAGATGACCTCCTAAAGTCCCTCCCAACTCTGGTATTCTATGATAAGGCAATGCAAAGCAGCTAGTGTTAGCTGCTCCCCGGCTCATGCAGTTACAGCTGCAATTCTGATGTGAATTGTGTGTGCCCCAAAGCCCACTTGGGCTTAGACCACCCGGGGGGCTCCTTTTACAGGCCACACTGATAACATCCCCTTGGTGACTCTCAATGATTTTCTAGGCGTTGGACACATCCCAACACCTAACTCCTTTTGTGCATCCAGGCCTTAGTTACTTGGCTAAATATCTAAGAAGAATGTATCTGGCATGACACTGTCCTGCAGCCAGGAGAAGGTGCTCCCAGAGTCATGTTAGTGAACTGTATCCAATGCAACTTCCTCATGTCATGCAAGCCCAGGTGTTGGGCCCGGAGTGCCTCCTGAGTTGTCTTGGGTTTGTATGAGCGCTCATATTTGTATTGAAGTTTGTCAAGATTACAGTTTAAGCTGAGCGTTTGCTCTGTGGTATTGTGCTTTCCAGTTGCCTCTTTATTTTCACAGAAGAACACAAAAGGATGAACACGGGTCACAAACGGTGCCTACACCTCTACAAGGCAGTCCGTTCCGATCGATAAATCTCCCGGAACCTGTCCTGATTAATGAAGATCTTACAAGTCTTTTGCACCATGCAACCTATGAGAGAGGTATGAGTGAGGGAGAATGAAGCAAGGGTTCCTTCCCTTTCTTCTAAAAAATACTCCCCATAGTAAGCTTTCAAAGGATAAGGTGAGATGTACATTGCAGATATCAGTATTTGTCAGCATCTTTGTGTACACACACTAACATGGCTGGATTAGGGCAGGATATCCAGGCACAGGTCTGAGAGAGGTCTCGTGAAGTTTGGATGTATTCGGGGTGGAGAGCACAGCTAGTGTTTGGATTGGCCATGGGGAGAAGCTAGTTTGCATTGATAGGCCCCGGTGCTAGGAGAAGCATGGATACTTTGATAGCTGTTGAGAGTTCTTGGGCTGGATTAGACCTGGGTTTTATTTAGGCCCCGATTCAGAAAACCATGTACGCACATGCTTAATTTTGAAGACAAGTACCAAAGAAATATTAAACAGTTCTGTTTTGCTATCAGAACCCGTTGCTTCCAGGGTCACCTTCTGTGGACCAAACTTCTGGGTTATATTCTCCTTATTAAAATTGGTAGCTAGGGAGAAAAAAATTCCCAAAGTTAACTGCTCAGAAAAATTCAAAATTAAAATTAAAATGTCAAAAAAATATTCAGCATAACGTTTCATCAAAGAGTTTGCTGTGATTTCCATTCCTTTCTATTCCCAATAAATTGTCCTGTTTTCTTCATTCCCTCTGAAGCATCTGGCAACGGCCACTGTCAGAAGACAGGATACAGAGCTAGATGGACCATTGGTCTGACCCAGTATGGCTGTTCTTATGACCCAGCTGGTAAAGAAATCAAGAGTTTAAATGGATCTTTCTCAGGAGAAGACCTAAAAGAGGCATTCCACAGGCTAATATTAAAGAATGGAAAATCTAAACTTTCCTTTTTTATGGTTTGACTACACCTTTCAAGAAGAAACCTGCTACACAAACACCTGCTCATGTCTAGCTATATTAACATCTTACGTAGCTTTCCTTCATTCTTCCACAGCCTCTGATACCAGATCCATGGCAGCTGGAGAAGGAAATGTGAAAGTAGTGTCAGGCCCTGGTAGGTGAATATTTACCTTTTAAAACCTCCTCCAGGGTTCACCAACCAGCTTCTTTAGAGGAATCCTGACAAAATGGAATGGTAAATTTATATAATTATTTCCAGCTAATGCTGAGTTTTGCTCCGGAAAAACAAATACTTCAAAGTCAATTAGCGCAGTGGTTTAACTGAACTCCTGGTAGATTTGTGATAAAAGAATCTTTGCAAGAATGTGGTTTTCTTTTTCTGGTTTTTTGCAAGAACAGACCAAAATTTCCAGTGCAAATTTACCATAGTCACCAGAAGCATTTTACAATTCAGAATGTTTCTTTCACTTTGGTTCTCTTTAAAAAAAATCTGGGGAAATTAGCTACGTTTTCTATTAGAATCCAAATAAAGGGATAGATAAGGCTGACAAGGACCTAGCAAGACAAGTCAGGCACATTGTGGAGAATCCACTAGTGACCCCTATATATTTAGAAACTTTCTTCCCGGTTTTCCACCCCTCCTATCTGTTCTTGTTTGCACTGTTACAATAGTGATTTCTTCACAGTGCTGTCTTTACTGTATTGGATGATTTTAGGAAGAGATTTTCAAAAGGGTGGCATCCATCTTGTGAGTGGAATTTGCACTTGCATTTTCGCAGTGGCATTTGAATTGGTGGTGCAAATCTGAATATTTGAACCAGTACCTGATTGCTGGTGCAAACCAGTGCTCTGACTTGCAACTGCAAAGCATTCTTCAGACAACAAGAAGTCAGGTGTCATTTTTGCAAGTTCAAATTGCCCCTACAGGCAGGGGAACTTGGGCTTCATCCCTATGGAAAAGTATATCCACTGTAAACCGTCTATTAGGGGTGCTGTACAGCATCCCTATCACTTTGGAAGGGACGTGCTTTGTAATTATTATTACATAGCAGTTTTTCATGCAGACTTTTTACAAAGATTGCAAAGTCCTGACAGTAGCTTGTGGTTTCTAGGTGGGAGCAGTGCAAATCCAGAGACAGAAGAAAGCCTCAAGCCTTCCCTGCCAGCTGACATTCAGCCAAAGGGTCACCCCACATCGACTGTGTGGAAGCAGCCCAAAGACAGTAAAGAGTGGGGTGATGAATATATTTCTAAGGAGCACTCAGACAGAGTGAAGGAAACAGGCCAAAGCAGATACACTTCAGTGGACAATGTCTTATGTGAAACTTCTTTCGCTGGTAAGACTAATAAAAGCAGCTGTGGCTAAAAAGCATGGAGGCTTTGGGATTCTAGAAGCCATCAGCACTAGTCTGGAATCAAATGAGTTAGCAATGGGACCTACGAGTAGTTTAAGTTGCAAGTTTGTTTTAGGTTTCAGAGGAGAGCTAGCTGAAATGCAGGATTTCCCATTTGCGAGAAATGTTGGCATTCCAAAATTTGAGTTAGGGGAACAAAACCAATTTTCTTCTAAATTTCCCATGAACCAGAAATGCCCCCCCAAATTTCTTTTTAGAACCACCAGCAAAGGGTGTTGTCAGACATAAAATCTGCTCACCAGGACCCTGACAGCTGATGAGTGACATTAACATTAAACTGGTCCAATAGAAGATATTACCTCATCCACCTTGTCTCATTGACATTCTTGTCCCTTTTATGCTGCTAATTGGGATTTGCCATGACAACAACGAAGTGGGTGACATTTTCAGCCGAAACCTTTTTTGGCAAAAAATTCAGGTGTGGCAACACCATCACGTCGTGAGAATTCATGTCAGTTTGACGGAACTGTTTCAGTCCATAGGAATTCCAAATTTTTCCAAAATTTGACATTTTCAAAACAAACCATTTCAGTGTTTTGGTTTGAAATGAATGTCAATTTAGAGACTTCCTTTAATTTTATTAAACAATGAAAAATGTTACAGAAAGACTTGATATTGAAACAAAATGTTTCAGGTTGAACAAAATGTTTTGTTTGACCCAAAAAGATTTTGTTTTTTTTCAGAATTGCCAGCAAATCAAATAATCCATTTTTCGCACAACTCTGCTTGTAACTGCCCCATCGATTGATAGCCCCCTGAGAGAAGGATGCATGCAAAACCCTGCCTCGGTTTGGAGGGAGCTGCCTGAGTGCTATTCTGGGACCATGTGGCTCTCAGTCCTGTAGGAACAAGAATTGGAAAGGCTGTGCTGTGTTCCTGAGGGGCTCCAGACAGACCGATGCAGTTCTTTGTTGGTTAGATTACAGAGGGTGTATTTATCATGCCCTTTATAGATAAGGTTGCCTGACATTTCCATTATAAAGGTCCTTTTACAGTTGCACATAATTTTCCCTGGGACAGCCCATAGTTCACAGCAGGCCACACCTGTGGAGGCCTTTAAAAAGGAACAAAAAACCTTACCCTCCTTGTAGCCTTGCTCCTCAGTCCTTTATATCTTTGGCAATGGACAAAAACTTTCTGTCCCTGGGATTGTTCCTTCTGCCTGGTCTCTCTCTGAGGTCACAGAGCATCTGTGGCAAAGTACAAAGAAGCAAATAGTTTTGCTTCTCCATCTCAGCTAGGAGAGACTATTCTTCCGCATCCCATTACCTCAAAGTCTCTGCCTCTTCTGCGGGAGGAAGCTGATTAAATATGCTGTGTATCCTTCCCAGCATGCTTTGCTTCAGAGCCCTACAGTTCTTAGCAGGCCCAGGAGTACTGACCCCAACATTCCCTCTGGGCTGCAAGAATAGGCTTCAGTCTCAGGCCCTGAACAGCAGCAGCAGTCTGGCTCTGCTTCCTCCCCGAAATCACTTCCGCTTTCTCAGTGGCTGTTTTTTCTTGCCACACCCCTAAATCCAGTGAATATGCTAGAGACTTCCCACATCAGTCTTAAAGAGCCAGTATGCTCATTATATTCACTTTTGGGCTGGACTCTCCTCATTGGTGAATTGTTTTGAGTGGCAGTCACAAGGCAAGTCCAGGGAACAACTGCATTCCTTGGGGAAGCTGGGGGCTAATTCAGCCCCTGTGATATGTCAGAGCGGCCTCAGGGCTGCTCTAGCTTATGATGTAGAAGCTCTTAGAGATAGAGGTGGCATAGACAGTTCTGAGTCAACTGTGGGTTCCTCTGCACCAAAGGAAATCCCAACTTCTCTGCTAGTGCAGCTCTAAGTGGTGCAAACAGGCGAAGGATCTGGCCCTGACTGTTCTCATTGGCACAGTGTATTTGATGTAAAGGGTAGTATAATTACTAGAGATGCAGCAATTTAGTAACAAATTTGATGTGAATTTTCTGTTTATGATTTCTAAAAAACCTGATCTTTCAGAAACTCTGGCGTTCGAGGGGAGACACACACTTGTTTTCAGTCTTGCTTTGTAAGTAGACTGTGGTACTGATCCTGGGTGGAGCACTTTGCAGGATCAGAGCTAGCAGTTGATATTTGTGAGGAAAATTACATGAAAAGAGGAAGCTCCTTCAGTCTTTCCCTTTCAACTCTACAGTCAAACACAAGTGTGCAGCTTTTAACATGTTCTTTTAAATCAAACTTTTTGTTGAAGCCAAAAGGCAGAGCATTGCTTTGGAGCTGCTCGAATCCGAGAGGAAATATGTCATCAACCTGTCCCTGATCCTGAAGATCAAAGCCACGTTGCAAGGCTCAGACGTGAAGAGGAACACCAAAGAGAGAAGGTATTGTAACCGTCATACTGACTTTTATAAAAGGGCCTTTTCAACATTCAGAGTTTTTTCCCCAAAAAATTTTTTGGGAACTTTCTCTTAGCCACTTTGAAACCTTTAAGTGCCTAATATTTTTTATAGCCAGAAAGCTTTAGGTATTTAAAATTTTTAACCTGGGTAAAAGATTCTGCCTTTTCCTGCCTCTCTGCTTTCATCAATTCATAGATTCCAAGGCCAGAAGGGACAACTGTGATCATCTAGTCTGACTTCCTGTATAACACAGGCCATAGAACTTCCCCAAAATAATCCCTTGAGCAGATCTTTTAGAAAAACATCCCATCTTGATATGAAAATGGTCAGTGATGGAGAATCCAGCATGACTGTTGGTAAATTGTTCCAAGCATTAATTACCTTCCCTGTTAAAAAATTATGCCTTATTTCCAAACATTTCTTGCCTCCTCTAGTCCCTTCTCCATGCCCTTTGACTCACCTCATTTAATCCTCCCTCTCTGCCCATCCTGCTGTCCTCCCTCCTGTCTCCCCCTGCACCCACTATTTGAGACCTGAGAACAAAGCCCCCCAGTCTCAGACTCTCAGTCCATACCTCTCCCTCCGCCACTGGAAGTTGGCTGGCTTTCACATTAACTATGGACCCAGTTACTGCTGTCCCATTATAGTTGAATATAAAATACATTATTCAGTATCATACATGGGTAAAGGGCATTTCCCCAGTCTGTCTCTTGTCATTCTTCTTTCCACCTCCTGTGTCTCATGTCTGTTTCCTCCCCATGTTTCTGGTTCTTCTTTTACCTTTTCCTCCTTTCAGGATCTCTGCACAGTCCTATGGCCACATGCTTCAAAACTATCTCTGCCCATGTCCTCGCTGTATATTAATAATATCATGATAAGCTTGGCATGGTTTCCATGTACATACTGCATTATAACCTTTAATGAGATGATCACATGCTTTTTATCATAAAATACAATTTCTCATATCTTCTCTCTCCCCACTCAGCCTTTGGAGCTAGTTGGTAATTTTCCATCAAAACAATTTTTGATGACAAATACTGTTTCTGCACCATTGAAATTTTCCATGGGAAAATTTAGATTTTGCTGAAATTTTTCAGTGTTCTGTCAGGTAAATCAAATTATATACAGTATTTTGTTTTGGGTCAGATCATCCTGAATCTAAATATTTCAGTTTGTTGAATTAAATGGAATGTTTAGTTTCAGGTCATTTTAAAACTAATCTGTGTCCCCCTGAGCTGCCACAGTGACTCATAGGCAGGTACCACTCTCCTCTATGGGCTCCCGAACCAGACTACATCTCCCACAATGCACCACGGTCTCTTCTCCAGTTAAATTCCTGAGATGCATTGTGAGAGTCCCTGGACATAGGTGCATTCTGGGAGACAGTCTGAGGAGGAAGCCCAGCCCATAGAAGAGATTGGAGGTATGAGGCATCCAAACTACAACTCCCATCACGCAGATTCAGTTTGGTTCAACAAACCAAAACCAAAATATTTTGATATTTCTAAACTGAAAGATTTTTTGAGGTTTCCATTCAGCAGAATATTTAAATATTTTGCATTTTCAGCCTGATTTGGGATGAAAACAGTTGTCAAAATATTGGAATTTCTCACAGGATGGAAGTTTTGATCAGTTCTTCTTATAAGGTACACCTTGTAAAGTGCACAGTGAATAAGGCAAGGTTTATGAGCCCCATCCTACTTCTATATGTGTTTTCAGGACTGGGGCCCAAGTCCTCTAACTCAAGCATGATAATGGCTTATGCTTTTATCTGTGTAGGTTCATGCCCTGCTGGGCAGAGTCGATTACACAAGGCAATGGAGAATTTGGCCCAGTGAGTGCAAAACCATGTGAACTGGAACCATAAAACACTAGATTCCAAGCTCTTTGGTGCAGGACTGCCTACAACTCTGTATTTGTACAGCGCCTAGCACAATGGGGCATCATTGGTCCCAAGCCTCTACCATAATAACGATGATTAATAATACCTTATAAAGCAAACCTGGCAAATTTTAAATGGCTGGCCCATGAATGTGAGCAGAATCGGTGGGTTCCTAAAGCCTAGGAATCTGCTTCTTTTTCTAGATGAATTTCTATATTCTTCTCCATGCATCAATATCAGTTATCTTCCCTCTTTAGTTTTTTCCCCAGTTCTTTACGATACCTGGTCCAGCAGCATGTAGACTTACTTCACACACTGCAAGAGAGGGTGTTGAGTTGGCCACGTCCAGGAATCCTGGGAGACATATTCCTGAAGTTAACAAACGATGAGGTATGGTAGTGCTCATGACAGAATACACACAACAAAGGCATCAGAATTGCTTTAGTTTAACGATGTATAATGGTGGGTTTGGATCAAACAGAACTGCAGATTTCCCCCCCAAAATAATTAGGTGTCTGGCTGTATAACAAGTTTAAAAGAACTCTAGGGATAACAAGTCTACCTACCATACCACGTACTACATACCAGTTCAAGTCAAAAATGGTACAGCCATTATAGAATCATAGACATGCAGAACCGGAAGGGACCTCAAGAGGTCATCTAGTCCAGTGGTTCTCAAACTTTAGCAACCCGAGGACCCCCATTTTGATTTAAAAATTTCCAGGGACTCCCAAGCCACCCCTCTCAGCCCTTGCCTTGCCCCCTTCTCCGAGGCCCCGCCCCCGCTCACTCCATCCCTCACTCTCCCCCACCCTCATTCACTTTCAACAGGTTAGGGCAGGGGGTTGGGGTACAGGAGGGGGTGCGGGCTCTGGGAGGGAGTTTGGGTGCGGGAGGGGGTGTAGGTGGGGGTCCAGGCTCTGGCAGGGAGTTGGGTGCAGGAGGGTGTGTGGGCTCTGAGAGGGAGTTTGGGTGCAGGAGGGGGGTGTAGGCTCTGGGAGGGAGTTTGGGTGCAGGGACACAGGACCAGGACTCACCTGCTGTGTGACTGAGCAAAACCTAAACCCTCATGGGCCTTTGCACTGGTAAATCTGTGGCAGTGCAGTGTGGTTCCTCTGGAGGGGCCAACAGAGCAATGTCACGCAAAAAAAATTTAAAAATAAAATAAAAAGTCCACAGTGTGAACATGGTGCCTCATGGTAACTGGGTCGGATGGTGCCAACCCGTTGTGGCTCCAGGTGTAGCATCAGCCGGCCCCTAGGTCTTATCTACACTGCCACCAAGACTTTGCTCAGATCCTGACCACACCACAACACAGGATGACTAGCTAAAGAGTCTGCAGGAACTGGGTGAAGGCCCTGCACACATCCACTGGTGTAGCAGGGTTTGACTGTTGCAGCTTGACAGGCACCATGTTACAATCGTTTGGTCGTGACTGTTTCAGACTGGGTTACAAGTACATGTACGGATAATGGTCTAACTTAACCAAGCTGTGTGGTATCCCTCCCCATTCCTCTGCCCCTTCTGTACACCTCGGAGCCAACAGTGAGCCTGGGGCTAACCCTGCAGAATTTCAAACCACTAACATTCCTTACTGAGCATTTATGGGTTTGTTCCTCAGAACAATTTTCTGGACTACTACATTGCTTACTTGAGGGACCTGCCGGAATGCGTCTCGCTGATCCACGTGGTGATTCTGAAGGAGGTACTCTTCTTCCGTGTTATTTCAGAGACTCATCCACCATGACACACAGTCATTAGTGGCAATATTGAAGACACAATCAGTACCCTCCCCCCACAGTGGAAAGTAGCAGTTTGACAAATCAAATATTAGTGTATTCCTGGAATTTCTGTAAGGAATCAGGTGGTTGAAATAGTACAGAGATATCAGTTAATCCTGAGCACAGGAAACATGGCATAGAGAACCCCAAGACACGCTTCTGAAATCAATGAATCAAGGTCTGCGATTGTCTTTAGCCCCAAGAGCTACTGATGGCAGCCGCTGACACCTTTCGGCATAACTGTGTCATTGCTAATTATACACTGGCTGCCTGAGAATGCCGGGAGAGTCTTGATTTTCTGTGAAATACCTGACCCTGTCCCTGGATTACCCCAGTCTGTGCCTCCAAACCATCCAATCTCTCTGTTTGCAAACTGACACCCCCACCCCGCCATCCTTGCCCCACTTCCCACAGCTGTTGGAACATAATATTTTCCAGGGTCTCTTCCTGCCACTTTTTTCCATCCCGCTAACCAAATTATTTCATTACCAAACACTGGTTTCTTGAATGATGGGCTTGTTGATCAGTTGGTTGTTCCGAGTTACCAAAGGCAGCTGTCTCATTCTTATGTCACCATGTATTTGAATGAAGTTACATCCAGAAGTTCAATTGGATCAATATCTGTAAAAAACCTCCCCCCGCTAGGAGATTCTCCCTTGCACCCCATCCAGACCACTGCCTGGGAGGGTATGTAGGAGAATGGATAAACCTTTCCACATGCCCTGGAGAAAGACCCTTTCCTGAGACCTCCTTGCTGCCAGCCTCTTTCCATTCATGCCAGGCGTCTAATGGCTCGTGTCGCTCAGTTGGATGTAAGTGCTGTGGTATCTCCCAGGGGAGAGGGGCGGTCTCTAAAGGCCACATGCTGATATCCTTATTCATACAGAGTAGTGTCCTGCACCTTGAGGAGTTCCACAGAAATCAGTGGGCTCACAGTCCAGCCCTTAGCATAACATGATTGGGACTGTTGTCACCTCATCTCATAGTCATTCATCTGTCACTCCCTGTGAGTTGCTGTATGTACTGTACAGCATCATGTGAATACAAACTGCACTGGGAACTTACATGCCCTAGTGATGCTAAATCTACTTTCTCCAATTCAGGTGGAAGAAGAAATTAAGTCTGACCTCTACATGCTGTTCTTTCATATAGTCCAGCGTATCCCTGAATACCTTATTCAGTTACAGGTAGGACTAACGCATGAAAATTGCCTGGGTCTCCTTATTGGCCTGTGATGATAATAATTGGTATTAATGTTTACACTGCATGTCACTTCTCTCAGAGCTGGCCTTTGAGGCTTGCACAGCTGCAGCCACCCGGCGAAATCTCTGGGCCCTTGAAAGTGGAAGCCAGTGGAGACTGGTCTCTCGGAGTGATTTCTCGTGAGACTCTCTCATGATTGGCAGTTTCCTCAGGGTCAGGACAGCCTTTGCATCCCGGGAATGCCCTCTATTCTGAGAAACCCCAGATCCTCTCTCAGCTGTGAGGGATGTGTGGGCTTCCAGTGACTGGGCTAGGATGGCTGGGAACTACTAGCCAACCATGTACAGCGGAGTCCGCTCCTTTGCTGAGTAGCCAGCATGGTCTCTAGCCACAGAGGTGGTGGCTTACTAGTGTGAGAGGCAGCATGGCCTAGCGGGACTGGCATGGACATGAAGGGCTCCTGTTGTCCAGGCCCAGCTCTGACATCAGCCCACACCTTGGCCATGGCTGGGTCATGGCTTGATCCCTCTAGCTGAGTTTCCCAATTTGGAAACAGTGCTAATCCGTCCCTGTGGAGTGGCGATGCTCTGGCTATGACTCAGTGCTTTTACAGGGGTGTTAGAGATGGGGAGGACCTGTGAGGGGGGGGGGGGGAATGTAACCTGGGGTGTGGCTGTGAGAACGTCAGTGAGAGGGAAGTGGAGCCATGAAGGAAGGAGCGGAGAGAGAATGCAAACAGGATGGGAGCAGCCTGCTGAGGGCTAGATGTGGGAGGAAACAGGGAGGGGATAAAGGAATGGCAGAAGAGGCTACCCAAGGAAGAGACTCACACATTGTTTAGGTTGGTGACCGCTGTTGAGGGGATGGGTAACCCTCTCCTTGCTGGCATCCCATTTCTCTGTAACAGGGACATACAAACTCCGAGGGGGCAAGGCTAGCAGCACACAAACAAGAATGACAAGTGCGGCAGAAACAGCTGGCTCTTGCAGAAAGGAAATTGGTTTGTTGGGGATGCAAAGGATCATCTTGCTGACGCTCCTCTAAATCCTCAGGCTAGCACTGTGCAGACTGGGGCGATCACAGCCAGGGTGGTGTGAGAACTGGGTCTTGGGCCTATCCCAGAAGAAAAGGCTGGCTCTGGCTTACCTGAAACAGTTCTGACCGCAAGGGAGAAAGGCAGCAGCAGTGCTATATAAAGGCCCAGGGAGCCTGGTTCATTTGTATGGTGGTTGCCCCTAGAGGTCCCAGCCCCATTGTCTTAGGCACCGTCCAAATGCCTACAACCCCTATCTCAAAGGGTTCACACAATGCATTTTCAGAGCCTCATGCAGTTGGTTGATTCTTAGTACTAACCCAAGTAACGTTGGCTCCTTTGCATGAAAAGAGCGAGGACATAGTCCAAATGGTCTGATGTGGTGATCGATCCACCAAGAATCGATTTAGCAGGTCTAGTGAAGACCTGCTAAATTGACCACAGATCGCTCTCCCGTCGACTCCGGTGTTCCACCGGAATGAGAAGTGTAAGATAAGTCGACGGGAGAGTTTCTCCTGTCGACCCAGCACGGTCGAGACACCACAATAAGTCGACCTAAGCTATGTCAACTCCAGCTACGTTATTCACATAGCTGGAGTTGCGTAACTTAGGTCGACTTAATCCTGTAGTGTAGATGTGCCCTTAGTACTAATCCAAAGTCACGCTAGCGCCTTTGCATGAAAAGAGCGAGGACATCATCCAAACGGTCTGCTTCCCTTTGCACCCCAGAACATCCTGAAGTACACCGAGCAAGAGCACCCTGATTACTACCTGCTCCTGGTGTGTGTGCAGCGCTTCCGCGTTTTTATCTCGCACTACAGCCTGCTATTACAGTGCAACGAAGACCTGCTCATACAGAAACGGAAAAAGCTGAAGAAGTAAGTCTGGCACAAGATATGGCCCTGTACTCTCAGGGAGAAATGTTGGAGCAGGTGGAAACAAAGGGCCAGATTCTCTGTTGGTATCCATGGGCCCACTGCTCCAGTGCGGTCAAACTGTAACATTTCTACCAGCTGGGGATCTGGCTCCTGTGAGATCACAACATTTGTTGTCAAGTTTTGGATCAGATTTGGAGCAGCCACTTCCTGATGGTTCACAGAAAGAAAAGAAGTTCCTTTTATGTGTTCTAAATGTATTAGCCATTAATTTAAACAAATGACTTCTTGGTCTATCCTAGAAAAATTACCTGTTGCTGACAGCAGGGGGCAGACATGGATTCAGCTGCAAGCATCCAGCAAATCAAGGTTAAGACTTGCTTTGAGCAGATTTTAGCCACTGCTTGCTGAAATAGCTTTGAATAGGCCCTGAAGACCTTACAGTCTCAATAGACGAGACAGAATTATTGTTCCAGCAGAAGGGGAACTGAAGCACAGTGGGTTAAGTAAGTTGCTTGATGTCCTGCAGGAAGTCTGTGGCTGAGCTGGGAATCAACCCTAGATCTCCCCAGTCCCACATGAGGGCTGTAACCACAAAGACGTCACCCTTCTCACAAATGAGGCTCTTACTGAAGCGATGAGCAAACTTGCCATGTGCCCTAAAAAATAACGGACTGTGCTGCTTCTACTGATCTCTTGCTCCTCTTCTGCCTGGTTCTGTTGACTGGTGATGAATTTCAATTCCCCTAGGTCGTCCCTCGTTAAGTTATACAAAGGTCTGGCTTCTCAGTGTGCCGATGCCAGCCAGGAGGGTTCTCAGACACCCAGCACATCAGCCATCCGAGACAGCGGGATCCACGCCGAAGAGGTGATGCAGCTGTTCCCTGCAGCCCCCTCTTCTAGCACAGCAGCCACGTAAGCCAATTGTCAGGCCGGTATCACTTCCCTCCCCACACAGCCCCAACAACTAGAAATAGCCAAGCATGTTGCTGCAGCATGGCCATCCTGGGGTGGGTCCTCCGTGCAGGGTAATAAAGCTCTCCATGCATTCTCAGGGGGAAGTACATTCTGGGGGCAGGTTTGAGTGGTGGGGAATGCCTGGGGAAGGGAGAGGTACATGACTCCTGGAAAACAGCTTAGAAATTCTTGATGTAGGAGCAGAGGGATCGTAGTAGCCAATCAGAGTCAAGAGATTTGCATTATCCAAGTGGAGTTATAGCAAAATAACTCCATGATTATGCAAATGCCTGCCAGACTATCCAAAAAGGTTAAAATATGCCACAGCTGAGGAAGAGCAGGCTAGGTCAGGAGAGGTGGTTATCGGAGGTGCACGCAAAGCGGTGGGGAAGCGCGCCATTTTTCTGTTGTAGTCAGTGCTTGTTGAAAAATAGCAAGGACTTCCTAGAAGATCTGCTGTAGCTCCAACAGAAGGAAGGGCATGAGGAAGAGTTTACTGGCTGAGGGTCTCTGGCCTGTTCTCTACAGGAGGTCAGATTGGATGATCAAAATGGTCCTGTCTCGACCTTAAAAATCCATTAAATATTTGGTGTAAAAAATACTGAAATGGTTTTCATCCTGCAGGTTGGGACAAGGAACCATTTTTTATTTATTTGAAGGTTTTTCTCAGATTTTTATATAACATTTTCAGTTTTTGAATGAAAAATGTCCACCACCTCTCATTTTAATACAGTTTTTTGGAAAGCTGGTCTGGGTTTCCGAGGCCAAAGATTCACTCATTAAGACCCAAGAGGGTGAGCAGGGCTGCCGTGCTAGCCTGTGCAGTCCAAATCTGCTAGGGATTCATTCCGATAGATTTTCCCGAAGCACAATAAGGCATTTTTCCTTGTTGCAAAACCACAAATGGCATGAGAGAGTTTTGTGGCATTTCAGTAATCCATCGCCATTTGCTTAGCTGTGTGGTTTAAAAGCAAGTGAGTGCTATGATCCAGTGCATTGTAGTGACAGCCCACTTTGTCTGCCAAGGAACACTTCCACCTGCTTTGCAGTTCAGGTGGTTGGGGATTTGGGGCTGAATGTTCACAGGGAGTCAGGCTCCTGCCATCCACGGACTTTCATTTTACGAGCTAAAAACTAAGTGAAGAGCCTAACTCCTTTCTGAACTTTCAGCCCTTTTCCGCTGACCTTTTTTTCCCATTGGAACATGCTGATTCGTCGGGTTTTGACACTTTTTTTGGACTCAACATTTGGTTTTGAAATGGTCCAGATGTATCATTTCAACATCTTCTCAGTGCGAAACCCCAGCTTTCCGGTTCCAAACAACATCAACACATTTTTAAACAGGTTGAAATGAAACAACATTTGGAAATGATTGAAACCAAATATTTTGATTGACACAAACCCCCCTTTTATATATGTATGTATTTATTTATGGGGATTTTCCGTTTGCAAAAATTTTTGTCCCAGTTTTGGGCTGGGAAAATCTTTTTAAATCTCAATTTTTCTTGGGATGGGAAAAACCGTACGTACTTGGGTGGCTAGCCTGAGCCACTGCCTCTGTCGCCGCGGCCGCATGGCTATTTTTCGGTGCTGTCTCCCGCGGGTTAGCGCATGTACATCCACCGGAGCTGGGAATCACACTTTTTCCCATCCCTGCCTCCATGCTGGCAGGAGATGCTGACCAGATGTGACTGTGAGGCACCTTCTCCAAGAGGAGCGCACCCCTGAAACCCACAGGGGAAATCCCAACGTATTCAGCTGGAATTCTCCATGGGGGCCTCTGCCCAGCCCTCCAGCACACTAGGGGGAACCAGGGGCAGGGTCTTCCCCGACCCCTGGAAGGGAAAGAGAGAGAGGCAGGGTGAGGCATGGCCCCTGAGCTAGGGGAGAGTGACAAGAGATTGAACAAGAGCAGGACCTCCCCCTCTGCTCTCAGGAGAGGGGACAGGGGCTATCCTCCACCCACCCGCAGCTCCGCCTTTCTTTAGCTCTGAGTGCGAGTGGATGAGCGGCCTGTGCTCACAGAGTTACTGCACAGATACTGGAACGGCTCCTGCAGGCATGGCAGGGTTTACATCACTCTGGGGTCTAGTTGCACTGGGACACCCACGTACAGTCACCAGCTGGTTCCTCCCTCCTGCCAGTCCAGGCCTGCTGCTTTCTGGCATTTGCTGCACCATACAGAATGCTTGCGACACCCGTATTGAATGGCACTTGAGTGACTCAGGTAGTGGCTGAACCAGGCTTGCCAAATGCATGTGTATCACAGTTCTTTCTGTATTTCCTCCCCCCGCTTCCTTCCTTTTTAAGGCATTTGATGCCACAGATGAAGAAGAACCAGCCTGCCATGATGGAGACTATCCAGACTGGGAAGCCATCGGACTGGGAAGTGGAGGCTAGAAAACACGAAAGGCCAGAGAATATCCTCGCTTCGTCTCAGTTCCCTGAGCAGGAGCTAAAGGCCATGTCCATCCCCTTGCAAGCGATCCCAGAGATGGAATATGAAACTCCCCCAGCCGATCCAATGGGAAATGCCGAGAGATCTGTCAGGACCTCAATGGAGCTGCTGCAGGATGCTAGAAGCTTTGCTCCAAACTATGAAGAGTTGGACTATGGGGGGGAAGTTTTCACCCTGCCAGGTCCCTACGAGGACGAGACCTTTCAAAACCTGGCTCTTTTTGAGAACTGCTCCCCGGCCTCCTCTGAATCCAGCCTAGATATTTGCTTTTTAAGGCCTGTTAGCTTTACGGTGGAACCAGACAGGACAGATCACTCATCACAGCCGCTGCCTAAAAGCAGCAGTGCTTACAAACAGGAGGTGTTTCACAGCAAAGGCAAGCAGCTGAGCAGGTCCCTGAAGGAGTTCCCCAGGAGCACTGAGGGCATGAGCACTAGACTCTACAGCACCAGAAGCAGCAGCAGTAGCCAGTTGCAGCACAAGCAGGAGAGAAGCATGCAACCTCACCTGATCTCTGCATCATCTAGAAGCTCCCAAAGGAGCTACTTCCCCCCACCGAGAGGGCTGGGGGACAAACAGAGCTTTTTGGAAGTAAGGAGGCGAAAATAAAAAAGCAAAATTTTGCAGCAGGGTCAGAGAAACTTTTAAGGGAGAATTTTCCAAAATAGCTTCCAAATTTGCACATGCATAGCCTTCTCCTGCACAGATACATCAGGTGGTGAGAAGCAGAAGGGCACAATTTGCACCCAAATACCAGGCTACAAGGGGGCAAATGCAGGTTTGGTGAATGCAATTTTGTGGGTGCAGGTTCAGAGACCACTTTTGAAAATTTGGCCCTTCTTGTGTGTCTAACTTGTTTCTCCCACCTGTCACTGAGACCCCACGATCCAGGCTTTTCTCAGTGCTGGGCAGCCCCCTGCAGCAAGCACCTTGCTGGAGGAAACAGGTTAACAATGGAGCACAGCCTTTTGAAATGAGGGCTCAGACCCCTGTTGGCCTGCTGGTGGTGGGCAAAAGAGGCAGAGCCAAGAGCGCCTGCATTAATTAAGACAAATGCCATTAGGGCCCGATCCGCAGCTGCTATAAATCCATGTGGCCCCACTGAAGCCAGTGGGCCCAGATCCTCAGCAGGTGTAAACCTTTTCAGCACCACTGAAGTCAGCCCAATTGCAGCAGCTGAGGATCTGGCCCACAGGCTCTAGCCCAACTGGCACCTGATTTCCGTCTCCAGAAGCAGTGCTAACCTGTGTCTGAACACGGACAGGGCTCCGCTGTGGTAATCCCGGCTTTGTACAAGCTTATACAAAAGTGACGGCTTAGAACAGGACACAGCACTAACCCTCACTGGCACAGGGTGAGGTAAATTCAGACCTGGGGGGGCACTTGTACCGCCCCCCCCCCCCCCCTCGGAGGACATATTTGGTTGCACTGTCCCCTCTGAGAGGATCCTCCAGGGATGGGCACTGTTGGCCTGTGCGCAGAGCTGGGGAATGCCCGGAAGGGGATGGGGAGGAGCGAACAAGGAGAGCCCTGGAAACACTGAAGAGATCACACAGAAGCAAAGACAATGCAGATTAGAAAACGGTGGGGAGGAGGATGGAGAAGCGACTGAGGTAGGGCCGAATGCCTGGGGAACAGCCTGCGCAGAGTTGTTAATAATTACCCCTAGCTCTTATCTAGCACTTCTCATCAGTAGACCTAAAAGTGCTTCACCCAAGGAGGGTGGGATCCTTGTCCCCATTTTACAAACAGGGAAACTGAGGCACAGGGGGGTGACTTGACTTGCCCAAGGTCACCCAGCAGGCCAGTGGCAGAGCTGGAAATAGACCCCAGGTGGCCAGTCCAGTGCTTCATCCACTAGACCACACTGCTTAGTTAAGCAGGCATCAAAAGTCATGGAGGTCTCTGGGGTCACTGCCTGCCTAGCAATAAGGGGTGGGATCAGCAGAAATCAGCACTTAATGCTTGAGTATGGGAGGAACTTGACTAGGATAGCTATTGCAGAACAGCTCCCCGCTCTCATTCTGGAGTAGCTATAGCACTTTAAACTCACCCCCTTCCAGCACCACTTCCCCGTGCAGACCACCCTTTCGAGGAAGGGGCCCTGCAGCATCATTGCCTCAGCACCAAAAGGGGACAAGTTCGGGGCAGTTGTGAATGGACTTCAGGGGCTCAGGGAGGAGTCCCTGACTGACACACTTATGTTACAGTCCCCGTGTCAGTGAGTGGTGACCTCACGCTGTGCCCTGCGGGTGCGCATACACTGAGTGACCAAGCCAGCGGCACCATCCGCCCTCCCCCAGAGGCACCCTCTGTCCAACACGGTGAGCCTGCCCGATGCAGGATCCACTGGTAGGGGGTACCACAGCCCTGCACCGCTTTGGCCCGTGGTTGGTGGAGGGATTCTGAATCCCTGCAGATGAAAAGGCGGAGTTGGTAACAGGGACATTGTTCAGCTTCCTGACGTGGCTTAAAACAGTCGCTTTGTATAAGGGTTATTTTTGCCCCTCAATTATTCTTCCTCGGTTCTCCTGGCTTTACAGACCCCACATTAACTGCTGTGCAGAGGCATCACGACTGCAGAAGTCCGAGCGACGGAACAGTCTTCCCACATAGACATGTGCAGAGTGTAAATAAGGTTCAGATTTTTAACCGTGAGGGTAATTAACTACTGGAACAACTTACCAAGGGCGGTAGTAGTCTCCCTCACTGGCAGTTTTTAAATCAGACTGGATGCTTTGCTAATAGATATGCTGTAGTTCAAACAGGACTTAATGTAGGGAAGTTCTATGGCCTGTATTATACAGGAGTTAAAACTAGATGAGCACAATGGTCCTTTCTGTCCTTGGAATCTATGAATCTATGAAACCAGACTCCTCAACATGACCTGGCTGTCAGGTTCCTCCGTTTCCTCCACTGCAGAGAGAAGGGTGAGGTTGTAAATGCTGGTTAAACCATCTTTTCCATTTTAGGAGCTACATGCAGAAGACAACACCAGGTTCTGCCAGAAGGATGACAACGAGCAAACATCCTTCAGCGAGCACAACCCGCGGCAGGAACCCAAAGGGGGCTTCCGGAGCTCCTTCCGCAAGCTCTTCAAAAAGAAATGAGCAGCCCAGCAGGAGGTGGGCAGTGATCTAACTCCTCTAACTGCTACAGCTCTTCCCCTGAGCTTGCAGACAGAAAACAATCCAGGGCTGCAACTTCCAGGTCCAGGGCCAACACAATAGAAAAAAGGGGAGAGTTTTCCATTGCTGACTCACAAAAGCAGCTTGCTCTCCCTAAAACAGTGGCAGGGTGCAAGGTGGATCGAAATGGAGATTGTTAGAGGTGGGGCAGATTTATTTGGTGACAATAGGAACCCACCGAGCCTTCACCCAAAACCTAAACTCAACTTTCCATCAGGTCCCACTCTCAATCATTTTTCTCTGCCCTGCCACGTTCCTTTGAGGCCCAAAAGTGGAAGTGCATGCGAGGGAGGCTGCACTTGTGGGTTTTCAGCCTGACTGGAAGCGGGAAGACCTTGGCTGAACAGGATTTCCAGCTTGGTGTTGGAGGGCTGAGAGGTTCTGATCAGCGTGGAGCTTCGGCTGGGACCCTGGCTTTCTGAACTTCACCATCCCTGGCAGTTCTGCTGTAACTTTCATTCTGCATGACTCCCTCTGATCTTTTCAATGCTGCAGGAACAGTAGCTCTTCCTGCCATATTCTTAGGATATATTATTTGTATTTTGGCAGCCCTTAGTGATCACGGCCCCATTATGCAAGGCACTCGGTCACATATGTAGTTTATAGGTCCCCTTTTATTTTCTTTTTGCTACCGAAAACTCAGCCTGGGGCCTGCGTCTCACTGTATGTCTGTGCAGCACTTGGCACAATGGGGCCGTGATCTTGGTTGAGGCTTCCAATGCTACCGTGGTTAATAATCGTGACTGTGAAAGCTCTGTACCTTCCCTGGCCTAAGCAGTATCTTGTGAATTAACCTGGAATGCACCACCAGTTACAAGTGTTTCTTGAGGTGTGAGGACTCTTCTTTTCTTTTTTTTTTGCCATAACAAAGCTATGATTTCCCCCCCTGCTCATGCCATGGCAAACCTTTAGCCTCAGAAATGATAGCTACACAGAAAGTTACCGTGTATCCTTTAGTTAAAATGAAAAAAAGGAACAGAAGGAAATCTGTGCCCTTCCTGGATGCAATACGTACTGAGCTTTGGCAGCAAGGGCAGTTGTTTACGTAGGGCTGTAACTCTGGAAGCAGTTTATTTATGATGTGTGTTACTCTAGTGCCTCGGATGCCACCTGGGATTGGACCTTGTTGTGCGTGGTACTGTACAGAGTAAGACAGAGCTCCCTGCCCCAACAAGCTTACAATCTAAATAGACAAGAGCAAGGAAAGGTGTAGAACACAAATAGAGCTCCCAAACCCCAGAACCATAAGGCTGCATGGATCTCTTGCCATTTCCCTGGGTACTTACACTGGAGATGAGATTGACTAGTATATTGGAATCCTCCAATCAAAATTACAAACGGGGCCATGGACCTAAAAGGTGACCTGGCCCGTTCCACTGTCACCTGGGGATTGGGCCCCACTGTATGGCTGGTGTGTTTGAAATGTGATACGGTTGAAATCTGGCTACAGAAAAAAAAAAGATGACCCCTCGGAGACAAACCTGTTGAGTTCTTCTCAGCTTTCCCTCTATTAGTAGAATAATAGTTTGATTTATTTGTAGTTCCATAGCACCTAGGAACCCTCGTCATGGACCAGGATCCCATTGTGCTCGGGGCTGTACAAACACAGAACAAAAAGACACAGTGTGCCCCCAAGAGTTTACAATCTAAGTATGAGAGAAGAGTCAATAGATAGATACAGACAGCGGAGGACAAGGACAGTGCAACAGTCCTGATCAGCATGATCAGCAGTGGTCTCTGCACACCAGCTGCCTAACGGAATCAAGTTGTTTGTAGACCTTGAGGAGGACAATGAGGTAGCTTTGTGGCTGTCTATGGGGAGCTCCTCCCCAGTGCGAGGGGCAGCACAGGAGAAAGCACTGAAGGGCTTGTTTGAAAATGCAACAAGTGGGCAATGGAGACTGGTGTCATGGGCTGATTGGAGGTGGGAGTTGACATTTCAATAGCAAATGAGAGATGAGAGGTAGGTGGGGATAGGCCTTGAAAGTGAATACAAGTAGCTTGTGTGTGATGCATGAGAAAAGGGGGAGTCAATGAAGGGATGCAAAGAGAGGGGGGACATGGTCAAAGTGGCGGGCAAAGACACTGATCTTCGCAGCAGCATTCAGAGTGGGTATGAACGGGACAAGATGACATTAGTCAAGGCCAGAGGGAAGGATGTTGCATTAATGAAGATGTGAGATGATGAGAACTTGGATGAGTTCTAGCTGTGTGGATGGACAGGAAAGACTGTATCTTAAGAGAAGTTGTGAAGCAGGAATCTGCAAGATTTAGAGAGCCTGGATGTGAAGATTTAGAGAGAGATCCGAGTTCAAGATGACACCCTATTGCAGGCCTTAGTAACAGGCAAGATGGTGGCGCTGTCCACAGTGATTGAGAAAGGAAGTAGGAAAGAGGGTATTCGGGGGGAAAATTAGGTAAGTTTTAGCCAAGTTTAGCTTCAGCTGGTGGCTGCACATCTGTGAGGAGATGTCAGAGAGACTGGACCAGATTTTAGTTTGGACAGAAGGAGGCAGTCTCAAGGAGAGAGGTAGATCTGAGAGTCATTGGCATAGAGATGACAGTTTTGTGTTTGGATGGGATTATCCAGCAAAAGCTGTAGAGGGAGAAGAGAGCCCTTTGGAACACAGGCTGGATTAACGAGATTGGAGGGCAGGGCTAATGTTTTTTGGAGGCCTCCCAGTACTAATGAGAGCAAAAAAGTACTATCAATAAGTCACGTATGATACTGCATACACACAAAAAGAAAATCAAAGACAATGAACAGGTTATATATTTCCTGGATAAACATAAAAACATAAAACATTGAGTCAAATGAAAATGTTGTGAGTTTAAAATGACATCTTGTGAGCTTTAAGAGCTGCAAATTCAGTTATTGTGTTCTCAGATGACTGTGTGCAAAGTAAATCCCATTCAATTGGCATGATAGCAAGAGCATTAAGCTTCATTTCTCCTGTAGTTGACCAAAGATGATGTTTTTGGATTAAGGCAAGCTTAGAGAACAATTGCTCTGCTTTACAGTTGGCAATGGCTACAGTCAAATACAGTCTCAACACAATGAAGATCTTCAGGAAGATGCTACTCAGATCATGCAAAAATTTGATTCCAGTAGCACTCTTATCCTGCATGTCACAGTATCTTATACATGCTGAAAAATAAAACATTTCCACAAAAGGACCAGACTCTAGATCATTCGGGTAAGTACTGAGCAATGCCTGAATGCATGTTTGCATTTCTTCTTCACTTCATACTTGTTCAAGAAAAATAAGGAAGCCAAATTTTGCAGATAGTTCAGCATAACATTCACTTCTTTTTAGTTCCGAACTTAGTTTATTGAGGATAACATAAAAACATTCAACCTCTCATTTCCTTCGGTCTTGTAATGTCACTTTTACATCAGGAAATTTTTGTTTTACCGTACATTTATTCTGTAGGACTTATCACGTCCCAGTTTTTTGCTTGTGTCTCAAAAATTGTCAAAATTGAGACTGTAACCTTGTGACAGACTTTTGCAAGGAAGTCAGCAAATGAACACCAACAAGATCCAGACCTGGCTTTTGAAACAGACTAGTGTTGTCAAACCTTGCTAGTATCACAGTCTATAAGATACTCATAACTGCAGTTAGCACATTTCCTTGTACAACTATTGTGCCTCTCCCAGTTTTACCGTTTTCCTTGACATTGTGTATTGTTTCTTTCAAACAATGTTGGATGCCTTCGTAGTCTAGTACAATTGTTTTACAAGATTCAGCATGACAGGACCATCTTGTCTTCGAAATGGTTTTTAGGGCAAAGAGTTCTTTGCTCACACATGACAACATTGTTGCACAGAAGCTGCCATTGCCTGGGTGATGCCGCATTAAAAAAAAGTTTCTGAACAAAACTTAAAAAGTTTATGACTTCCAAGCAAGAATCAATGCTGCAAGTTCCAACCATGTTCAGAAAATAAGCTGTGCATGGCACATACACAGCTGGTGGGCTTAGTTTTTGATCTGAGCTTGAAGACCATCATACTTTCCAGACATTGTAAGAACGGCCATACTGGGTCTGACCAAGGATCCATCCAGCTCAGTATCCTCCTGTCTTCTGACAGATAACTGATTAACATGAGTGATGTCAGGACTTCAGTGTACTGCCAAAGAGAAGTATTTCACCTGTTTGACTTCAGGGACAGTGAATTCCAAAACCTTATGTTTCATTAGCTCAATGAACTCATCACAGATTGGTTTTGACGGCTCGGATGGGTGACCTTTCCCTTTGTTTCCATAGCGTTTCATGGGCTCACTTAGAAATGGGTCAATTTTGGTGATGCTTGAAGAATACCTAGATCATTTCTGTTCTGAGGAGAGTTGGTAACTTCCTCCCTTCCTCTAAATACGAATCATGTTCAGCGAGAAGCTTAACAACTATCACAACACACCCTAAAACTTCTTTCCAGTAAGCAGTTTGCATTAGAAGCAACTGTACCATCTCTCTGTCAATCTGATGCTTGCCTTGTGAACATGCTAGCCATTGTGATGTTCCACACGGTTTTTGTGGATTTACAATACCTCAACCAATGCCTCTGATAACACTCATTTTACACTGCACTGGTGCACTATACTTCATATGTTGTGAGGTGGTCCTGCTGCTCACAATCCCCACCCATCTGACAGAGTTCCTTCTGATCCCATCGCTCCATGAATCTTGCTCTTGCAAGTAACAGGAAGGATTGCTGAATGTAAAATTTGTGATTATCATGGGAATCAGCAAGTGGAAAAGAAAAAGTAGTTTCTCAGCCACCTGGGAAAAAGAATTTAAATTCATTGAAAGAAGTAGGAAAGGAGAGAATGCTGCATCTTGCCGCTAGTGTAAGTGTGACATTATTGTTTCAGTTTGTGGGAAAGGTCCTGTAATACAAAATGTTGAAACTACTAAACAGAAATCAAACACAAAAGCTCCAAACATTCCAAACTTTTAAAAAAAGTTTATGGCCCACCCTTGACAACAGAGTTCCTTCAGCAGAACGCACCAAACATTTCATGTAGTCAAGCTCCACCACTCTTATCTAAGTGTGGATTGCACAGCAAAGTGAATAGAACTATTTTCAGTGAGTCCAAAATTGCTAAAAGAACTACATTTGTTATCTGATGACCACTGACGCCTCCAACATAGGTTCCATGAAATGCTCCCCGCTTGTTTTAAGGTATTTCCATTGTATTACTGGTATTAATTATTGTTTCTTAGATTTGTACAAAGACTGTTAAGAAACTTCCTGAGCATTCGCTACTAATGCAGGCAATAGGATTGACAACTTTGAACTAAAATGATCGGACATGTCAGCACACAAGGAGACAATGTGTGTTAATTATTCTAAATTTAAGTGTTTTCCAAAACTGAAAGAGTAACAGTGACCTTCTTGCTACCACGATGTCAACACAGGATTTGCAACGACCAAACGAAACATTGCTGTAGAAAACCTAGTTTAAATGTTTACAGCCATTTTAGCATTCGCTCACCAAGTGTTCAATAATTGGCAGAGTTTTGCAAATTTGCTGGGGTAGAACACTCTATAAGTCTATGTTACGTTATGTAGTCACACCTGGGCTGTCCTTGTACCTGCTATTGACTGACTGGCAATGTGTTAGAATGGGCTTGCAAGTTACTTTCAATCTTTGGGGGAAGACGAATGCCCTAAAGTAATCTGGGATAGTTTTGGAGACTAAGGAAACAAGAATGAAATTGCTGAATTGTACTGTTTCTTCTTGAGTCAGGCTCTAAAATAATTCGGACAGTATTGAAGCTCTGGAGTCAAACTCGTTCACACTAACTTCCTGGTTTGAACTGGTGTCCACAAGAAACTAGAATGCAGTATAAATGACAAATTGTATGGTTACTTTCTGAACTCCAAACTGGAGAATCTCAATGAAAGTGAATGAAGGAATTGTGTGAAACAGATTTTCTGCTTTTTTAATCACTGAGCTCAAAAGTATTTACAAACCAGATCTGACCTCACTGAAAATAATGTGCACAAGAAACTGTCTCATCATTGGCAAAAGTTTTCTTTTGAAGAAATTACAGACGCTGTTGAAGTCTGCAAAACTGATCGTTATGGACATGGATGAGTTATATGAAAAATTGTGTACAATCGAAGAAGTCATGTCATTTCCTAAATTTCAAGACTGTACAATTGCTAATGAGAAATACCTCAAGATTTTCAAGATGACAAAGCCAAATAGATGTGTAAACTTCAAGAATTTGAATAAAATCAGTTCTTACCTACTTTCCCTTTCATGTAGCAATGCATACACTGAAAGGGTAGTTTTGTTAATGAATTGCACCAGCAAGATGAGAGTAATTGACTGGACGTGGACACAGTGAAAACCAAACGACAGAGTTACTGCAGTTTTGAAAATGCTGAGTTCAAAACCAAGTTTCCAGTATTCCTCAACAATAAGACGCTATTAGAGGCCGCCATGCCGGGGGGAAAAAATACAAGAAGTAGACAATAATTGAAGGTTCATGCAATGCTTTCTATGAAATATTTTTTAATTGAGGTTTTGTCCTCATTTTTAGCTGTAGTAAGAAGGACTTGGCCTCTTTTTTCAGTTCCCTGTGATGGCCACCCTGTGTGTAACACCCCAATGGCAATGTCACTGGGACCTGACACCCTTTTGTTTAGAGACTATCTGCCCAGCTGTGTAGGGAGTGGATGGATGGGGAGACACCTTTAGCTGGGTGAGTGGGGTAAGGGAGGGGGACGGACACCGCACAACGGAGGAATATTGACCTAGGATTTTAAACTGCATCAGGGATGTAACACAGTGCCATTACCAAGAGATCTGCTGCTTGTGCCTTTAGGTCTCCTGCATGAATAGGCCTTTCCCCTCCATAGTACTAAAGCTGCTCTTACATCCCCTGAGAGCACCAAGGAGCAGGCACTGGCAGAAACCTGGGAAAGGAGGGAGCCCCCTGTAATATCTCCTGGGTCAAGAGAGGGGGAGGTACTCTCAGAATGGCAAAGCTGGCAGATGGGAGCAGCTGAGAGCACCCTGGGAAACGTGGACACTTGTTTCCCTGTAAAATACTTACCGTTTTTAGCGAGCTTGGAAATTAATAGAACTGGTGGATGGTACGTTTCTGCTCCTAGATCACTTCTTGTCCCGTTTTGCAGTGTCCTTGGAAACGTCACAGATTCCACGTGGTATCGGCTCCATGTCTGCAAAATGTAACCAAACTGCGTGGGGGTGCTCAGACCCTTGGCTTGCTCACCCTGCGTCTCACAGGCTAAGGCCCAGCGTTTGCTTTGAGACAGCTGCACTCTAGCCTAGTTTCCTTTCTGTGACAAATAAACTTTGCTTTTAAATAACCCTAATGACTGGAAAGCACTGCTGGTTCTTTGCACTGACCGCTGGCTATGGGGCACATGGGGCAGGCTGCCCCAGCCAGAAGCAAACTGACATTAAGGAAGTCAGGAGCAAAAGGGAAGAATAAGCTTGCACCCCTAGTCAGAGGGGATGGAGTTGCTGTCTCTCCCTTCTTGGAAAGGAGCTGCCCTAATGCAGTCTGGGCACAGGAGAGCCCAGCACCCACAGGGGCGGAGCTATGGTTGCATACAATTCATCCCCTCCAGCAAAGCGTCTCTCAAACATTCACCCTAAGGGGTTTCCCTTTCACAGTTCCCACAGCACTGGTGATCAACACCACCTGTTCACCTTCAGGGGCCACCAGAAACCTGTAGCTACATGGTGGGGGGGCGGGGGTCATTTAATTTGGGCATCAGCTCACCTCCCTGCACTTAAAGGGTGATAGCTGGCTAGCTTTGAGAGCTCCAACACTATCCGGCCTTGATGAAGCCAGCAGATAGCGCCTCTTTGGGCAGGTGGCTTTGGTGAGGGTGGCTTGGCCTCCTTCACAGGATAGGAAGAGAGGCTTTGCCAGACTGGATCAGCTCAGAAGGTCGCTCCAGCCCAGTAGTCACCACCAGCTGCCTCAGTAGAAGCAGCCCTGCAGGAGCACAGGGACAGTGGAGGAGCTATCTGGCCTGCTCTTCAGCTGGGACTGGGGCACCTGAAGCCATCCTACCACATTTGTCTTCAGCAAGCTGGTAGCTCCCCATGGCATTCTAGATCTGAGCAGCCCAGAGAGCCAGGAAGACATCAACCAACCCGGGGGCATCCCGGAAAGGGTCATTTAACTGGGGTCTGGTTAAATGGGTTTTTTTTTTTTTTTTACTGTATTGTAAGATGGGCATATTTCATACTTCCCTGCTCTTGGGCAGTGGCTCTGATTAGGTTCTCAGGAATTGGAGAGCAAAATATTTTTGCACTTTGGGCGATGCAAATACATAACGCAAAAGCATTTTCATCACCACGTTCATCCGCTTCACAATATACTGGGGCTCCCCATTTTTATATGCAAAAGTCCCAAGGGAGTTGTGCACGTAAGAAAAGCCTGCACATGGTGACAAATGTGGTGGGGGGGGGGGGGAAGAGCAGGGGGGAAGGAATGTCGGGTCATGGATTTCATGGGTAGACCAGTAATCTGGGATTAATGCACAGGAGGAAGCGTAGAGTGGGGACAAGAGGAGTCACTGTTAAGAGACAGACCCCCGTGGCGCCCGGTCCTGCACTCAGAACACTAGAGGCACAGGGGACTTCGGCTCAGATCCAGTGGCACTGTAAATTGCAACAAACCGATTACAGTGGCTGTACACTGGTTATAAAGGGGGGGAGGCGGTAGTCATTAAGTAGCATAGTCCCAGCTGGTATGGGAAAGGAGTGTAATTTACAAGATGAAGCAGTAGCAGGAAAAGGAATTAGCATAAGGCAACACACCCACTTCCTAATCGAACACCGCCCGTTCTGGTCCTGTCCTTTCAGTGCGTAGGCTGCATGCATTTAACACAGCCATTGATTGCCAAGGGTATGCAAGTGGCATGACTTTGCCATTTACACCCATTTTGAGGTGTAACTGTCGGCACCATTTACATCACCATCTCATTTGGCCCAAAGACTTCCATGGGAGTCACCGCTGCTTACTCCAGGCTGCAATCTTCTGCTTGGGGCTTGGAACCAGCACACACTAATGCGTCTCGTTTTGTGACGGACACATCAGCGGAACCTCCGCGCTGTGCTTTGTAACGCAAACACTGTCCATTCAGATCCACAGGCCCAGCGGTGGCTGTGCAGGGAGCACCAAGCCACTAGGACCCATGCATTCGTCACCCCCCAGGGCAGAATGCCGCAACTCATGCTAGCTGAGGTTGAACGTACCCACTACATGGAAGCTACCACTAAATTATTACAAAGCCGGCCACTTAAAGAGCAATAAGGCCAGCATGAAGGTGTATCACATCAGCGCACTCCAGCTTCCAGTGGCTGCCAGATTGTTTCTGGACTGACTTCAAAACCTGTGTCCTAATCTACAGGGCCAACAACAGGCGAGGACCTGGCTGTCCCACAGACCCTGATCCATCCATGGATTGACCAGGGCTACTTTGCTTCTTAGGGATACTGCACACTTACAAGCACCAGGTTCGGACAACCCAGGTACAGAGTCAAAGTTCTCAGCAGCAGATCCCAAAGCTGATCCCAGAGGAGACCAGACTGATCCCAAACTCAGCTCCTTGCCCCTCAATGGCATCTCCTCCCATGGAGGCCTGGGAGAAGAGACAACTGTCTGGGAACATGGTGGGGAGGTCATGTGGCAGCTCATGGCACCCTAGTGTTTTAGAGCAACTAAAAAGCCAGGAATTAGCACAGGGATGCTACATCAACGCATTAATAGATGGGTGGGTTCCACATCCCCAAAACCTGAACTGCAAACTCCTTCTCAAATCCCCAACACACCCAGGGGCCTGTGACCCTCATTACTAAGGGATAGCCAAGCACTCAGCTGACTGACATGCCCCAAGTGATTGAAACATATAGCCATCCCAATCTTGAATATCTGAGTGGATTTGCTATAGGATACAAAGCCACTTACCACCTAAAATCCAAATCAAGTCAGTCCGATTAAAACCATATGACAGCTGTTCTGCGTCCTGTACGTTTGAAGGGGTCAGGCCAGCTCTTCAGCGGACAGGAGTTCACATCCCAACTGGCACCCATGCCGGCGGTTTCACTGGAGACACAAAAGACTGAATGAACATGGAGTAGTTTGAGCTTCAGGTCAGATTTCACCCAGTGCACTGCCACTGACTATACTGTATGTTTGGTGGATTTTTAATTATTAGTTGAAAGAAGCTTAAAGAGATTCTGCTTTACTTTCTCTCTCTTCTTTCAGACTTCAGTGACTGTTCTGTACACATTTTAGAAATCTTTTTTAAAATGTGTCTCACATACACGGATCAGAGGAAGTTAGTGTCCCACCACTAACTGGAAGTGACTAGAATCTTCTCCCATGGGCAAGTGATTACAGAATTGCCCATTATGGGTGAGACTTTTTTTTTTTTGTTTGCTTGGTTTTGAATATTGTTGAGTTTTGGCCTTTCCCCCCATCCCCCTGAATGTTTTTCATGAATTGTTGTTATTCAGCATGTTCTAATTTGGGGGGCAGGGCGGTGTACACTTCCTTCCAAGCACATAGTTCTGGCTGTTAAACAATATTAAGACAGAATTGACCAGTGATCTACTCTGATCTAGTTCAGCATCGAGACAGATTTAGGCCCTCTCTCTATAAAATTATATAGGAATCCATGCATTAAATTTCAGCATAGAGTGAATTTTTATACCCGAGTTATCAGTCCTTTAAAATAGGAAGTTAAAATGGAAAGCTACAGAACGAGAGAAACCAAATATAATACCAGTCCTGCAATTGCTGCAGTCGTAAAACATTATAAATGAGTTCACTGTTTCTGCCACTAAGTGTATTTTGCATGATTCTCCACTCCTCTGCAAAGCATCCATCAGAGGGCTATCATGTGCCCAGTTCACAAATTACTGAAATGATTACATATAACTCTACAGAAGACTGACAAATGTCCTTAATGTGATGCACAGCGTTAATCTTTCACAAACACTGTGTCAGACTAGTGAGATGTTCATCCTATCTTACATATGCAAAAGTGTACACTTATGGGGTATGTAAGGCATTTTTATTTTTACAACATATCTTTTTAATGCCGAAAAATAACAGCCACTATTAATTTTCACTTTAAATGCAATCTGAATATCATTGCAGACAAAGCATACAAAGATCACCTACAGACATGGTTAGGTACACAGGTCATAAGACGTGCCAGTTAAAGATTACCACTTTATTCTTACATTTGGGTCGGACTGACATCGCTTTTTGACATTTAATCATTTTAGCAAATAACCATGCCATTAAACAAAGGCAAACGCACATATATACCACAACACACAAACTTATCAAAACTTAAAATTTGTACAATTTACTTTGACAAACAGAAACAGGCTTGTTCTCTAGTAAGTGAACCAAACAAATTTGTCCAAAAGAACCTCTCTGGCCACACAATTTACCTTGTTCCGAAAAAAAATTACAGATGTTCTTAATAAAAAGGCACATTTGGCAGCTACTAAAACTGGCATGCATCTGGCACAGGACTTCCTCCCCCCCCCCCCCCTTCAACCTTTCAGTCATCTGGTGCATGACATCATGTTTGTTTGTTACGGAGTCAAATGCAACCTTATCCTTTGTTCACTTGATTTTGCAGCAATTGGCTACTTAATGCACGATTTTTCATTAAAGGCAAAAGAGAAATTTGCTCACAGTTGACAGAAAAATGCACTTTAAGGTGTTGGTTTTTGTTTTGTTTTTTAAATGGAAAATAAGGCATGAAATTTACAAACCAAGTTACAGGGTGCTTTTGGCTTTGTAAGTGTATTGGGCCATATGTTTCTTTCCTTAACTAATAGCGCTAAGATGACTGCAGCACACATATCAAACACCATTGAAATGACCGTTCAACGGGTGACATAGGGTGTGCAAAGAGAAAGATCTAAGAAGCTGCCATTTTTCTTTCTGCTTTAAAAATGCATTTTTCAGCAAGACCCTCCCTGTTCGCTGACACCAGTATGAATTTTGAGAGGGAAACCAAAGCGTGACTTTTACATACCACAGGCCAAGTACACTGATCCCAGCAACTCAGTATTAAGGAACATTGTTATGAAAACAGACATTGATGAATGAGGGGGAGTTTTCCTGGTGGAGTCTCAATGAACGACTGCTACGAACATGGAAGGCTGCATACGAGATGTGCTATGCTAGGATAAGACAACACCACGAGCAGAAAGAACTGGCATTTCTATTGCCAGGCATTAGCTCTGCTACAGGAACTGTGGCAGAGCCGGTTCATTTGAATAGCCGTAGTGGTACAAAAGAAACACTTCCCTGCATACAGGAAAATAGAACATCTTTCAAAAGAACACAAAGGGCCTGATCCACAGCCTGCTAAAGACAATGGAAAGACTCCCACTAATTTCAGTAAATTTTGGATAGGGTCCCAATTGAGTGATACTGGAGTTTACAGGTAAGAAAAGCCTGATTTAAGATTCTGTCTGCATAAAAGCAACAAACGATACAACAGAAATTATGATAAACAAAAGCGCGAGAGTGTAAAGGCATAATCTGATTTGTGTTGGGGGCACAAACCTCTCTCATTTCTTTTTTTAAAAAACGATGGTTAAGCAAGAATTTAGAAACAATTGCAAGAGAGAACACACAAAGTGGTTTCTAGTTTATGGGAGCATTCTCAATGATTTCATGGTATTGATTCTGAAGCAAGGACAAAATTCTCTCCAAACAGACACTGCAAAATCATGCCTGGGTTGTTGAGTGCCATGACGACAGTAATTCCTTGCCTAACAACCACGTGTTAAATAATTTTTCCTTGCACTTTATTTCAAGTTAAACTTATAATGAAGTTTTTGGCATCTGAAAAGCTAACATTTACAAACTACGCATGTAGAACTTTTCTTTTTAACATCCAGTTTTCACTTTTGGGGAAAAGAAGAAAAAGCTTGAATTTCTCTTTATCCTACACTGCCGCACTACACTCTAAATCAGACAGACTTTACGGAGAGATTTTAAACATTGCTCAAATATTGCACTTTCATGTCTCATTAATGGACTTAATTTCTCCTATGCCCCCGCCCCATGCAAGCACCCAATAGCTGAAAACCAATACTCCGCAACAGTACAGTTCTGACTTGTGAGCAGTGTCAGACTTTAAATCTGGGGTCGGCAGTAAGACAGAAATCCATTTAGCTAGTTGTTGGCTTAAGATTTTTCATTATTCCATGCTATTATTCAAGATCATTTTATCAACAATCTGGCAATATGAACAATAAAAATGATGCCATTTTCCCTGCCAGTATTCAGGGATATTTGCTCTAACCCCCATAATCAGTAACCAATGCAAACTTGTCCAAATGTGAAATTCTTCCATTTTATAAAAAAAAAGTTATTTCTTGAAAATACAAATAAAATTGACAAGTTCTGAGAGAGGCCAGTGGCTCAGCAGTTGTGTTCAACGGTCTCCTCCTAGACACAGAGATCTGATTTCTGGTACTGGGTTTTCACACTTTGTGGTTCAGGCAGCACATTGGAGGTGTGCCGTACGCTGGTAAATAGCGGATGATTGAGCAGGTGTTGCTGAGCTCCGAAGGAATTTAATCTAGGTTTTTATATGATCCTCATCACCAGAGAGTCTAATCAACTTCTACAGATTTTTATCCTCAACCCCACTGTAAAGTAGGGAGGTATTAGCAGTATTTTGCAAATGGGGAACTGAGGCACAGAGAATATTAAATGACTTGCCTTAGTGCACACAGAAAGGCTGGGGCTGGGCCAGGAACCGAACACAGGTCCGCACCACACCACTGTAGTGCCCTATCCACTAGGCCATTCTACCTATCTAGCCTGCCTTGGTGATGACAGGGACCATGGTTTTGGGTGTAGAGGACAAGCGATGTGGGTTCTGAACATCTGACTAACATTGGAGAGCTCCCTGGCTTTCTCCTGGAAAGTCAGCAACTTCTAAGACATTGCACCAAGGGTATTCATTACTCTTGGTTAGATTTGAAGAACTGGGAACTTCACTTACATTTCTTGTAGGATAGGATTATATAAAGTACATATGTAAGAATGTCCTCCTCTGAAGCCAAGTTTATAAATCTTAGTTATAAAGGAAAAAGGTACATTTTTTGGTGGGGGAGGGGTCAGGAAAACATGTTTCAAAATAGAAATGTTAAAGATATACACAAAGATACAACTGACAAATTCTCAACGTTTGGCTATGACAAAATATGCTGCTTAATGCTGATGAAATCAAAACGCTTTCTGAAATGTAAAGACCAAACTGTAGTATCATGGTGCATATTCCACTACTCTAATGGCATTGTAGAAAGTTACTAAAATAATAGATTTCCATCATGATTCACTCTATGAAAACTGTCTCTAAGGATATGGTGTTCTGGGTTGCTGAAATGTATTTTGATTTTATCCAACAGGAAACATGATATAATTTTACTATGACCCATGAGTCTTAATAAAGATGAGATACTGCACACTTCACAAACATTATGGTAGAGGAGATTAATAAAGCTTCTTTTCTTCAATAACTGGCATGCATTACTGTCACAGTATTGGTTAGAATCAGAAGAGTAGTACACAGGTTTATGGATAATCCATGTCATGATATTTATGCAGATAAATGTTCTGTCATGTACATTTCTGACATAGTAAAGAGCTACTGTAAAGACTAATAGTTTTTAAGACAGTTTGAAATTCTATAACAAACTACATACATGTCTTGGAAATTTAAAAACATGTACAGTAATTCACTTTGAGAATAACCCAGCTTTGTCATTCTAACTACACTTTGTTTCACATGCCAAAACCTGATTTCTCTTTAGACTGTTCTTTATTACTAAAATACATATACTGAATTATGAAAAAATGTGTACCACAATATGTGCTTTTATCCCCTTATCAGTGTTTTTAACTGAAAAACTGAATTGTACATTTGTCCATGTAATAATTTAACGTATGTCAGCCAAACAAATGTGTATCTTTATTTCAATTAAATTAAAAACAATATGCAAGCATATTTATGCAACATTCACTATATACACATGATTTATGCAAACGCAAGGCAATTCTACGTATGCTGATTAATCTATGGTTAGTAAAACATGACAATAACTATGGAAGATGGCCAGTGAGTGCCCCTTTTCACAAGTGACTGTTTTCATGGCATGATTAAAGAAGAATAGTTACAAGCCATGAAATGGATTATCAGTAAACCTTTACAAGAATGTGATATAACCTAGCACAGATTAACAGTCTTTCTAAATGTAGTAGAATATTTCAGACAATAGTGCTGTTTTTTTAAATTTTGTTGTCATTTTAATGACATAAGACTTTAATCTGCTCTGTTTAAAGAAAGCATTAATTACCCATTATGCTTCCTGGCAATAGTTTCTTTTTCAACTGGCACCATAATATTTAATAAAATAATAATAAAGTACCTCTTTGGTGAAGCCTAGGTACCCATACTATTCACTGTAACAATTTGTAAACAGGACCGCAATACAGTGCTATGCCTTAGTTCTAACATGGTTAGGTACCACAGATCTTCCTCACAGTCCTTTTCATGATTTTAGGAGAGTATTTTAAAGCAGGGAGTAAAGTAAAAAGGAAATTAAGAAGGATATAAAGTTCCCTGTTTTGAGATTTTTAAAAAAGTGCATAATGTTTTCATTCTAATAACTGTGTTACTGTATAGAACTGATGGATACAAGACTATATTTTCCATTCCCGTACTGGACATTAGAGATCATTACACAAAACACGGTCTCCGCTTATTGGCCAGAAAAGTCCCTTGAGTCAGTTTTCTGGTACAATCAGTTGTCCAATTTCTTTAGAACAGCATCCTGCATACTACAATAGGAACAGCGAGTTTATCAGTTGATCACGTCTGCTTCTGCAATTCAGTTTCTGTACACTGCATTCCCAACCTAGCATAGTTTTTAATGCGTGGAGTATGCATCCAAACTCCTTGGCGCCAGCAGGTTCAGTGCATCCATTGCCAGCAACAGACGTAGTGCCAAGAAAATGCAACTCCCAGCACAAAGTACAATTCAGGAGGAGTGGGCGTTCTCCAACAAGGGTGGTCCGTCTCGGTGCATCGATGGATGGGTGTGCTCCCGTTTGTAAGTTTTTGGAGGAAGCTTTGGGATATGTTGAGAAGTGCTTTGTCGTGGAGGCACAGGTGGCCCCTCAACAGAATGGAGGTCCACGTCCTGCGGTATCAAAGGAGGGGAGGGCAGATGCCTCCGTGCTACATGTGGAGAAGGCGTTTGAGGGGGTGGGGGAGTAAATGGGGAGGGACTGTTTGGGAAAAAGGTATTGCCAAGTTCACTTTTTCTACCTAAGGGCGGTGGCTGGAGGTGTAGTGGTGAACTAGAGAAAACATCAGGAGTTCGCACAGGTTCTCGTGGTGGTAATACAGGAGGGCTTTCAGGAGGATCAGATATGGAGGTCCGGTCTGGCACGGAGTATCTTGGCGAATAGACTTTTGATGTTGGTTGTCGAGGAGGAATTGCTGGTGGACTGTCCAGATGCGCAGAAGTAATCTGAAGTATACAAACATTTAATTCAAGGGTTATCATCTGTATTATGATAGCCCCAATGCCTCAATCAGGATCAGGGCCCTGGTTGTGCTACATGTTATATGAATATGTTCAAAGACTCAATCCCTGCCTGAACACACTTAATGTCCAATTAAAGACAAGACACAGCCAACAAGTGTTAAACAATCGGAGGGGCAGGGGAGAGAGGACCCAGGCTGAGAGAGAATGACGATACAGGGCAGTGGGGGACAGGGGAGGAAGTACTGGAGGCCGCAGGAGGCATAGTGGTCTTGTGCTGCAGAGTTTCTAAGCTGATACCAGCTCAGCTGGGGCACCTCTTGTAGCAAGAGACCCAGGAATGAGTAAAATCCAAAGGGATTTACCCTCTGGAGAATGTGAGGGAAGAGAGAGGCAGATACTGTTTAATAGGAAAGGGAATGAATGATGTTCTGTCCTGAAGAAAGAATAAAGGGTGGCATCTTCAAAATTACCTACGTGACTCAGAAGCATGAGTTCCACCGAAAGCCAATGGAACTATAGCATACCGTACGCCATTGCCAGCTAAGGGCATTATAGAATACTGTATGACAAAATCAGAAAGGCTAAGGCACAAAATAAGTTACATCTTGCAAGGGACATAAAAGGCAATGAGAAGAGGTTCTTTAAATACATCAGGAGCAAAAGAAAGGAAAGCATAAGTCCTCTATTTAGCGGGAGAGGAGAACTAATAACCGATGGTATCAAGAAAGTGGAAGCGTTTTATGCTTATTTTACTTCAGGCGTCACTAAAAGGGTTAATGATGACCAGATACTCAACACAATTAATACTGACAACAAGAGGGAAGGAATGCAAGTCAAAAGAGGGAAAGAACGGGTTAGGTAACCTCCTAGGGAATCTGTTCCCTGGCAGTTAGGAAGTTTTTCCTAATGTCCAACCTTAAACCTCCTTTGCTGCAATTTAAGCCCGTTGCTGCTTGTCCTATCCCCAGAGGTTAAGGAGAACCATTTATCACCCTCCTCGTTGTCACAATCTTTTATGTACTTGAAGACTTATCATTTCCCTCCCCTTTCTCCTCTCCAGACAAAACAAGCCCAATTTTTTCAGTCTTTCTTCATAGGTCAGGTTTTCTAGACCTTTGATCATTTTTGTTGATCTTCTCTGGACTTTCTCCATTTTGTCCACCTCTTTCCTGAAGTGTGGTGCCCAGAACTGGACACAATACTCCAGCTGAGGCCTTGTCAGTGCCGAATAAAGAGGAAGAATTACTTCTTATGTTTTGCTTACAATACTCCTGCGAACACATCCCACAATGAGGTTAGGATTTTTTGCAACAGTGTTACACAGTTGACCCATATTTAGTTTGTGATCCACTATAACACCCAGATCCTTTTCTGCAGTACTCCTTCCTAGGCAGTTATTTCCCATTTTGTATTTGTCCAACTGATTATTCCTTCCTAAGTGGAGTACTTTGCATTCGTCCATACTGAATTTCATCCTGAATGCCCACACATTTCTCACCTTTGAAGGCGATGATTCTGCTGGCGCAGACTCTGGTCGTCTCCGTGGAGGAACAGGAGGAGGACCAGAAGTTTCATCAGAGATTTTGGTAAAGCTTATGGATGACACAGATGCAGATCCTGATGGATATTTAAAAACAAAAACCTTCAACATGATGTACTTTATCTGCCCTTTATTTGTTCTGACTGCTTTTAATGACTACTTAATTAGCAACAATTTGCTTTTACTGAAATACGAATGCAAGGGAGATAATTCAGCACATCATCATCATGTCTTTGGCTTGCTCATAAAAGAACAGCTGTAAAGTATGGAGATACTTTAGTTTTACACAAGGAAGCTACCTAAGAAATATATAGTCTTCTAGTTCTGGCTCCAGAACAACTTGCATTGCTATGTTATGGTCCTCTCTCTGGCTCTCTGTCAACTTCTCCTTCCTCTAAACTCTCACTACCAAAAAATATAGGTGATGGCTGGTGGTGCTGGTGTAACTCCAGCATTGTAAGGGTAGATGTGACCCTGCAACCTATGGGGCATCTCAGTGATGCAGAAACATCTTATTTTATGGGAGGCAGTGTGACTCAGTGGACAGGACAGCCCAGCAGACAGGGCACTGGAATGGAACTCAGGAGATCTGGGTTCTATTCCCAGCTCTGAAATTGGCCAGCTGAATGGCTTTTGCCGTGGACAAGTCACTTCACCTTCCTGTGCTCCTGTTATATTAATCTGAAAATGGGGCTGGTGATATTTCTCCCCTTTGTAAAGTATTCTGAGGTATACTGATGAAAACTGCTCTAAAACTAGGTAATAATAATAATAAATAATATGTGCACTACAGAATGACTAGCCCTCTTTGCCTGGAATGAGCAGGGCGAGAGGGAACTGATGTATTTGTGTGTCTAGGAATAACTGATGGATTTGGTGGAGCATGGAATTGTGTGAAAATATTATTCAATTTCATGCAAACTTTATGTTTTTTAACTCTACATTTTTCTTGAGAACATTTAGGCAGGTCTGGCATCATAATACTTCTAAGCTCTTATCGAGTGCAGTGGTTCTCAACCTTTCTGGACTACTGTACCTGTTTCAGGAGTCTGATTTGTCTTGCGTACCAAGTTTCACCTCCACTTAAAAACTACTTGCTTACAAAATCACATAAAAATACAAATACATCACAGCAAACTATTACTGAAAAACTGTTTACTTTTTCATTCTGTCTGTATGAAATTTTAGTTTGTACTGACTTCGCTAGTGCTTTTTACGTAGCCTGCTGTAAAACTAGGCAAATATCTAGATGAATTGATGTATCCCCTGGAAGACTCCTGTGTACCCTCAGCGGTATGCATACTTCTGGTTGAGAACCACTGATCTAGTGCTTTTCATCAGCAGATCTCAAAGTGCTTTACCATGAAGGTCAGTATCATTATACCCATTTTGCATAGAGGGAAACTGAGGCACAGGGAGGAGAAGTGACTTGTCCAAGGTCACCCCAGCAAATCAGTGGCCAAGCTGGGACCAGAAGTTAGGTCTCCCAAGTCCCAGTCCAGTGCTCCATCCACTACACCACACTGCCTCCCTATGAATTAGGCAGCAGAGGTAAATTAATTTTTATCCTCATTGTCCAATAACAGATTACCAGTCAGCCTGCATCCCAATTGCAAAACCCTGATGCTGAATTCACCACAAACTTTCCGTCTGGGCCGTAATTTTTTAAAGTGGAAGTTTAGATTCTGGAGCACAATTCTGCATCAAGGAGTGGTTTGGCAGCAAATTCCATTGCTGCAGAATCATGAAATACGTGGTGCCCTAGATGCGTCCCTTTCCACATTCTGCTCTTGCAGAATATGGAAGAGAACACGGAATGACTTATGAGCAAGATTCCTAACCTATCCAATCTCTCACTTAAAAATAAACTTAAAGATAACAACAGGTTTCACAGTAGCCGCCATGTTAGTCTGTATTCGCAAAAAGAAAAGGAGCACTTGTGGCACCTTAGAGACTAACCAATTCATTTGACCATAAGCTTTCATGAGCTACAGCTCACTTCATCGGATGCATGCAGTGGAAAATACCTGCATGCATCCGATGAAATGAGCTGTAGCTCACGAAAGCTTATGCTCAAATAAATTTGTTAGTCTCTAAGGTGCCACAAGTACTCCTTTTCTTTTTTTAAAAGATAATAGTAATCTAAGTAAAAATGCATTGAGACTGTCTGCCATTATGCAAGGAGGCAAAAACATCTGCAGATATAGCAAATTTGAAGGACCAAAATGATCAGTTTAGATCATAAAATAGGACAAACATTTGTGACAGTCCTAATTATTTAAATGCATTCCTAGCTTTAGCACCTACTTGAATGAAAAGGACTTGAAGGATCTGAATCAAAGACGCTGCAGACATCTGTAGTACTGGAAGTAGCAGAGGCAGGGGGTGGTGTTAATGGTGTTCGTGGAGAATTTGGGGCAGATGTTGTACTTTCTGACTCACTCTCAGGGATGCGACTGTAACTAATTTTTCTTGGCTCCTGTTGCAGCGGTGTAGGGTGTCTCATGGTACCAGGCCTTGGGTTCGACGGACGAACACCCGGAGATTTGAGGGAATAGTTGTATTTTTTGGGCTGCGGTGATACCAAATATCAATATTGTGCAGTTAAAAACCTTGCAGTGAATTGAAAGTATACATTTTAAAAATCAAATTACCTTCATCTCCATCACAAAATCAGTTCAATGCAGCTTCATCATTATTCATATAAATTCTAAAACAATTTCTGCTGCATTATGGGAAACATTTTTGAAGTTATTAAGAAAAAAATTAAATCTGAATACTAACAAATCTTGGTGGAGGCTTGGAATTTCGCGGCTCTATTTCTAATGACTTGTTGAACAGATAATCTGTGAATTCCTTCTCCATGCTATTTCCCATTGGATTCAAATTTTCAAAAAACCTCTGAAACACAGGAAGTTTAGGAAGATTACATCGTATAAGTTACTATCATGGGGCAAATTCTACATACTTTATTATACAAGTAGTCCCAATGGTTTCAAAAATGCTATGTAAGTACTATTCAGCAAAGGTGAATTACATAAAATTGCATTAGGTGAATTACATGAACTTTTAAAAAAAAATCATTCAAAATATCAAATGTAAGTGACATTACTCATTTCACAATTTTCGTTACTCTGACAAACTAGGGACAAGATCTTGCAAACTGCCAACACACAGAAATCCACTGACTTGGGAGGACATGAGTAAAACCCATGCGTCTTTATAGACTATCAGGGTTGGAAGGGACCTCAGGAGGTCATCTAGTCCAACCCCCTGCTCAAAGCAGGACCAATCCCCAATTTTTGCCCCCAGATCCCTAACTGGCCCCCTCAAGGATTGAACTCACAACCCTGGGTTTAGCAGGCCAATGCTCAAACCACTGAGCTATCCCTCCCCCGTCACCTCACCTCTCCTTAGGACTTGACTTAAAACACCGTATTTCCTCATTTTAGTGATGTATGTAAGAAACGACTTACAAACAGGGTTGAAAGTGCCAATTTACATTAAAGACATTTTTCTTTTTAGGATTTGTAGTAACTTCAATGTAGAAAGGAGAAGTCCTATTTGAATACAGCAGGAGAGAAAACTACCTAAATTCTGCTTCCGTCATGATAGCAACATGCAGGGTTCTCATTCATGGATCGTGGAAAATGACACAGCTCTGCTGACCTTTGCCAAGAAAAAATTTTCTGGCCAAGGTACTGGGAGTCAGTGGCTCATGACAGTCCGCAGATGAGGAGCCTCATGTACTGCTTGCTATTACTGGCGTCTTCTAGTGTGAAAAAAACCTATGATCTAAGGACATCCTGCACTGTGTCACACTGGTAACTTGAGATCCAGGAGCAAACAGCCTGCTCTACAGATTCCTTTGATTTTCTCTGTTAAAATTATTTCTGAAATAATCACCACAAAGAAGCTCTCAATATTTTGGCATACAAAAATGCAACTTACTCGGATATCAGGTTCTATTCGTAAGCAGTATGGCTGGTTTTGGTACTGCTGGATCTCCCCTGTTATTTCAGCTACTTTCCTTCTCTTGCTGAAGTTTATAAGTTCTTTTCCATGTCGCTTTAGAAATTCAGGGTTGCCTTCTTCTGTTTTCAAGATGTTAGTCAAATAAATTCCTAAAATAGTGAAGAGAAGAAAAACATTCAGATACTACAGTACAAAACTATGAGGAAATAAACAATATAGCTGGAATATGAAGCCCTTTTAAAGAATTAAACTTGTGTATTTTAATTACGCAGGCCTGATCTATACTAGAAAATTAGGTTGGAATAAGTACATCGCACAGGGGTGTGAAAAATCCAAACCCTTGAGCGGCATAGCTAAGATGACTAAGTCCCTATGTAGCCATCACTAGGTCAATGGACGAATTCATCCGTTAACCTAGCTACTACCTCTCGGGCAAGTGGATTACTTATGCTGAACGGAGAATCCCTCCTGTTGGTGTAGGTAGTATCTACAATGAAGTGCTACAGGGGCACACCTGTACCACAGTAGATTTAAGTGCAGTCTTAAAACAAAATTTTCCCTATCACAATCAATGACAGAGTTGTCTGCTCTACAAATAACGGCAATACCTTAACCCTTTCCTTGAAAACTGCCTGTTTGCATGAGACTCTCAAGATCAATCTATTTATTTACCTACCACTTATAAAGCACACACCACAGGGAAATCTAATTATGTTTGAAATTACATTGCCTCACAAAATTCAATGAGCTGACAGAAGTGGAGTGTGCTGTTTCCTTCCTTTCACTAGCATTGCCTTATTCGTTCTCAGTTCAGCTCCAGCCAGTTACTGATCTGAGCCAAGCCCTGGATAACGGAGATGAAGCTTTCTATGCCTGATGTGAAAGCGATGTGGAGCTAGCCACTGTTGCGTATTGCTGGCAGTTTAGTTCATGCTGTGTCAATCTCCTCTAATGGCTTCATGGAGATATTGAACAACAAGAGGATTAAAGAGAGAATGGAACTCTACAGATGAGGGCACTGGACCTGCGGGGTCCATCATGAGTCCTCGGATGCATGGCTTTTGTAAATGGAAAATTTACATTTACATGCTTCACCAACCTATTCAAATTCTTTGAGGGGGTCAAAAAACATGTGGACAAGGATGATCCAGCTGATACAGTGGACTTGGACTTTCAGAAAGCCTCTCACACAGTCCATCATTAAAGATCTCTTAAGCGGAGTACGCAGCCATGGGATAAGAGAGACGGTCCTCTCATGCATCAGTAGCTGGGTACAAGATGAGTAAGAAAGGGTAAGAATAAATAGTTAAGTGTTCATTGGGGAGAGAAGCAAATAGCAGGGTCCCCTCCAGGATCTGTAGTGAGACCAGTGCTGTTCAACATATTCATAACTGATATGAAAAAAGGGGTAAATCGTGAGGTGGCAAAGTTTGCAAACAATATAAAATTGCTCAAGATAGTTAAGTACAAATCAGACTGCGAAGAGTTACAAAAGAATCTCACAAAAGTGAGTGACTGGGCAACAAAATGGCAGATGAAATTCAATGTTGATGAATGCAAAGTAATGCACATTGGAAAATATAATCCCAACTACACATACAAAATGATGGGGTCTAAATTAGCTGTTATCTCTCAAGAAAGACCTTTGAGTCATCCTGGATAGTTCTATGAACACATCTGTTCAATGTGCAGTGGCAATCAAAAAAGCAAACAGAATGTTAGGAACCCTTAGGCAAGGGATACATAAGGAGACAAAAAAAATATGATAATGCTGCTATATAAATCCATGGTAGGCCCCTGCTTCCAGTTCTGGTTGCTCCATCTCAAAGATACATTAGAATTGGAAAAAGTACAGAGAAGGGCAACAACAACGATCAGGGGTATGGAACAGCTTTCGTGTAAGGAGAGATCAAAAAGACTGGGACTGTTCATCTGAGAAAAGAGACAACTAAGGGAGGAATATGATACAGGTCTGTGAAATCATGTATTGTGTGGAGAAAGCGAATAAGGAAATGTTATTGACCCCCTCACATAACACAAACCAGGGGTCAAACAATGAAATTGATATGCAGCAGGTATAAAACAAACAGAAGGAAGTACTTCTTCACACAATGCACAGTCAACCTGTGGAACTCACTGCCAGGGGATCTTGTGAAGGCCAAAAGTATAACTGGGTTCAAAAAGAATTAAGTTCCTGGAGGATAGGTCCATCAATATCTATTAGCCAAGATGGTCAGAAATTCTTTTCTCTGCATATTCAGTCATACTGCACATTTGTGTGGCTCTTTCACATACCAGTAGGGGAGAGAAAATGTGTTACAGTCAGAGACAGCTGAAACTAAGTTTAACTTCTTTTAAAAAACTGATTAGACCTAAAGCTCAGCGTTCCTTTAAAATATAAAAGGAGTACTTGTGGCACCTTAGAGACTAACCAATTTATTTGAACATAAGCTTTCGTGAGCTACAGCTCACTTCATTGGATGCATCCGATGAAGTGAGCTGTAGCTCACGAAAGCTTATGCTCAAATAAATTGGTTAGTCTCTAAGGTGCCACAAGTACTCCTTTTCTGTTTGCGAATACAGACTAACAGGGCTGTTACTCTGAAACCTTTAAAATATACTTCTCACTTCTGCTTGTATTTCTGTCGCGTCCTTGGCAAACATTAACTGACATTTCTTTTATACTGCTCATCCCGAATCAAAACTACTTACCAAAGAAAGGCACACATGGAGGATTAATGGACCTGAGTTTTGCCAAATATTTCTTATAGTGATCCTCACTCAATTCATGAGCTTCTTCTAAAATCTTTTTCTGTCGACTTGGAATTTGCTGAAAAGATACACAGATAGGTTAGTTTGGAGGGCACTGTGGTCCAGTACCCCATCCACAAGACCAGGACTGACAGCTGCCATTGCCTAGTTGTGTGACCCTGGGGAAGTCACAGGCTCAGATTTTTAAAGGCATTTATGTGTTGTTGTAAAACAGCCTAAATCAGTTTGGTGTTGCAACGCTCAGCACAGCAACATCTCAATACCCTTAAAATTCTGGGCCTTAACCGCTTTGAGCCTCAGTTTCTGAAAAATGGGATACTAATACTTTGAGATCTAGAGACGAAAAGAGCTATATGGGTATAAGAATCAGGACATTGAACCTCCAACCCAGGTCAGCTAGGGCTCTTCACAAAAGCCTGACTTTCATACATACCCCTCAGCCCCTGACCATAATCTTAATTATAATTATAGTAGCTAAGTAAATTATTGATGCGGGCAGCCTTGATTTCCTGTCAATCATAATATTGGTAGTATACCTCTAAAACCTTTAAATCCTGCAAATACCTATGGAAAATTCAGTTACGCACTCCCATGTCAGTGTAGGTCAAGCAGCCCAATTAACTGGGTATGGATCCTATGCTGAAGTGTATGGAGGGAACCTGCTAGAAGATGCAGAATTTTTTCCTGCTTCCTGCAGCTGGTGTGTTCCACCTCTTTCCCCAGACACCCACTACTCTGATCAATCTGCCTATGCCTTTCTGATAAACCACCTTTTATTTTCAATCTTGCCAGTTACTGGTTTCAGGGAGTGGGGTCTGGTGATCTGCCATGTCTTTCTGCCTTACTTACCATTGTATTCACTTTGGGGACCCCTGGAATGACAGGTAACCACCTCTGACATTACACAGAAATTTATAACTATATTTTACACTCTCATTCAATCTTCCATGGTGATTTTACTTCCCTTGAGGAAGCCAGGGACGCTGCACACTTATATTCGTGGTGCAGTCTGCATATTGTTGAAGTATTCGCTTTTCCTGCTTTATGCACAGGTAAGTAGTCCTTGCCAATGGCTCAGCTGATCCCCGACATCAAATGACCTACACGGAGGACTAAATCCTCAGATGATGCAAACAACTGAAGTCATAATTGGAGGAGTTCAGAGGACTAGGTACAGCACTACAAATATACCTATGCACACATGTGCAGTACATCTGGGGATTCACCATCATTGGGTTTTTTCCTCACCAACAACTCAAAAGTGATTGAAGGAATTTTAGTAAACATTTCCAGAAACATTCATCTTTGGTCAGAAATTCAGCCCAAAAGGCAAAAAAGTTGTAGAAAGCTGTAAGCATCTGAAAATAAGGAGTTATAATAGTGATCGTTTTGCAACCTTTAACTGTAGTATTTGCTCTGACCCTGTAATAAAACAGCATTTTTTAGAAAGTCTAACAAGGAGCTTTAACAAATATTTCCTACATCCCATTTCTTTTCCTTCAGTTTTGAGTCTTGGTACATCGATTCTTCCATATTTTTCATTAACTGTTTCCCCTTATTCGTAAAATTTCTGTATTGAATATTTTTAAAAAAATTTTAGTTGAAATGTTTTTCCTTCATCTTCCCTTCAAGACACGAAAGCTCACGAAAGCTTATGCTCAAATAAATTTGTTAGTCTCTAAGGTGCCACAAGTCCTCCTTTTCTTTTTGTTCTTCCTCAGTTTCTTTCAGGTTTTTAACTCCCATCCATCTCTCTGCTTTAGTCCTTCACTCTAGTTTTCTGCTTTATTCTCCTCAGCCCCTTTTAGTCTCTGCTCTGTCTTGTGATTGGCAGTGGCTGAGTCCAGATAGCGTGAACATTAAGTACAAAAGCAAAGGCTCCTTCAAAGTGCAAGAGCCCGTTACCACCCTTAATGCGCTATTGAAAGGAGAAGCATTTATAGTAACAGAATGTAACTTAACTATAACACAATTTCTAGATTGAAAACTGAAAACATTATAACCTACCTCAAATGTGTGATCCAGTCTATACACAGGTGAAGAGTTCATAGCACTGACAACTTCAAGAACACCATTGAAGTTATTCAGCTCCTGAAAAACTTGCAGGATCTCAATTATCCGACTCACTACAATTACTCTTTCCTCTAGGTTTTCTGTTTCTACGATGCATCTAAGTACACAAACAGAATGCTAATTTTGTAGAAATAAAACAGAGCCAGAACTCTGCCAAGCAACAAAGATTTAGCTATAGCACAAAGTGTACCGTTCTGAAATGTTTCAATAGATCCAAAAAGGCCCACCAAACAACAGGAGGGAGATTTAGAACAAGTTAGGTCCCATTTCTCAGGTTAAAAAGCTGGGAATATTAGAAGTAGTCTTCGAAGGATTAGATTTTTATCAATAAAAGCTGATAAATGTTGATTTCAACATCCACACAAACCAACACAAAAATATTTCCATTGATGATAATAAAAGTTTATAGACAGGCAAAGCAAGAAAAATGCTGCTTGAGAACTTACAGTTTCATTTAAGGATATTTACTTTGTGTATTTTGACATGTGATGTTGACAATTTGTGTTTTAACAGTTATAAAGCTTTAACTATCTGAAACCCAACATCTATGATCATTAAATTATTGTTTGACACCCTTGCATATTTTTCCACAATTGTGAAAGTTTACATAGATAAAAATGGAAAAAAAATTGCTTAAAACCGATAATTTTGTGCAACTGTGAACACTTATCGTTTTTTAAATCAAAACCAGTGCTTAAAAAACATTTTCTGTCGAAATTATAATAAAAATTAAAATCAAATTCTGCCAAGCCTACTTACAAGTAGTTGTTCTCAGAGACAAACTGAAACATTTAGCCATTGCTCAAGTAGAGGATTCGCCAAGGCAAAATTTCTCCAAAGGTTACCTCTCAGGAAGCATCTGAATGAACTACATATATCCACTAACATTCCAAAGTAGAGATTTAAAAAATGAACAAAGAACACCCTTACTTTTCAAACCACAAAGTGAGATTAGTGGTGTGCCGTATCATTTTGAGAAGGTTGGGAGAATTAATTTCTTTATCTTCCTTGGTCCACACACTTCCAACTAGTTCTGATGGCTGCACAGCTCTAAAAGAAATTATAAAAAAAATAAAAATAAAGCACAATAATATAAAACTTTTTAAAAAGACTACCATTATTCCAAAAAAAGTCTTAATTATCAGTGAATTTTAATTTAGTGAAGGACCATTGCTTGAAAAAAATACTTAGCTTATCGTGAACTACCATGATCTCAAAATCAAAATACTCACTGAATGAAGAAAATGATTGGTATTCCTTTGCTTCTGTTTGCTCTTTGCATCACGGTATCAATTAACAAATATTTAAACACACACATTAATAGTAAAAAGAACAGGAGTACTTGTGGCACCTTAGAGACTAACCAATTTATTAGAGCATAAGCTTTTGTGGGCTACAGCCCACTTCATCGGCTGCATAGAATGGAACATATAGCAAGATATTTTTATATATATATATACACACACACACACACGTGTGTATATACACACACACACACACACACAGATAAGTTGGAAGTTACCATACAAACTGTGAGAGGCTAATTAGTTAAGATGAGCTATTATCAGCAGGAGAAAAAATCTTTTGTAGTGATAATCAAGATGGCTCATTTAGACAGTTGAAGATGTCAACTGTCTAAATGGGTCATAGAATCATAGAATATCAGGGTTGGAAGGGACTTCAGGAGGTCATCTAGTCCAACCCCCTGCTCAAAGCAGGACCAATCCCCCATAGTTGCCCCAGATCCCTAAATGGCCCCCTCAAGGATTGAACTCACAACCCTGGGTTTAGCAGGCCAATGCTCAAACCACTGAGCTATCCCTCCCCCCATCTTGATTATCACTACAAAGGTTTTTTTTCCTCCTGCTGATAATAGCTCATCTTAACTAATTAGCCTCTCACAGTTTGTATGGTAACCTCCAACTTTTCTGTGTGTATATCTATCTCTCTCTATCTTATTATATGTTCCATTCTATGCATCCGACGAAGTGGGCTGTAGCCCACGAAAGCTTATGCTCTAATAAATTGGTTAGTCTCTAAGGTGCCACAAGTTCTCCTGTTCTTTTTGCGGATACAGACTAACACGGCTGCTACTCTGAAACCTGACATTAATAGTAACTGCCTTTCATCTAAAACAGGGGTCTCAAACTCAAATGACCACGAGGGCCACATGAGGACTGGTACATTGGCCCGAGGGCCGCACCACTGACCACTCCTACCCCCCGCTGCCCCGCCCCCACTCCACCCCTTCCGTGAGGCCCTGCCCCTGCCTGGCCTCTTCCCACCCCTTCCCTGAAATCCCCACCACAACTCCATTCCCTACCTGCCTCCAGGGGGTGCAGGAGGTATGCAGGGTGCGTCAGGGAGCTCAGGGCAGGGGGTTAGGGTGCAGGAGGGGGTTGGGGTGCAGGAAGGGGCTCAGGGCAGGGGGTTCGGCTGCAGGAGGGGTTCGGGGGCAGGTCCGGTCTGGAGTGCACTGGGGGAAGGGCAGGCTCCCTGCCTGCCTGCCCTGCCCCCGCGCTGCTCCGGGAAGCAGCCGGGACCTGGGAGGGTGGGCCACAGGGGTCTGTGTGTTGCCCTGGCCTCTCCTCCAGGTACCTCCCCCGAAGCTCCCATTGGCCCCCTCCCCCATGTCCTGGCCGCTTCCTGGAGCGGTGCGGGGGCACGGCAGGCAGACACGGAGAGAGGGAGTCTGCCCTGCCCCTGGTGCACACCGGGCCAGAGCCGCTCTAGGTAAATGCTTGGGGGGTGGGAGGGGCCCCCCGTGGGGAGCTGGCGGGCCACAGAAAATAATGTTGCGCGCCACGTGTTTGAGACCCCTGCTCTAAATGAAGTATGAGGTCTAAACCTCATTGACACCCCTCTCACAAACTGCTGTTGGATTCTCTGTGGTTCATAATACGCTTTACAAACTAGGATATGAAGGGAAATGGTTTAACTGGTTCTCAAAGATTTGCCCATTGTGGAAATATCAAAGTATCAGGAGCTATTCTCCTCTACTATAGTGAAATTAATAGTATGCATTAATTATAGGTGCTTAGATACCTTGATGTCCATGATATAAACATACAAATATTTTCACTTTGTGGTGCACCTTTAAACTCCTTTGCAGCGTAATTAATGACCTAACACACAACATATGTCAAGGGGGCATGCCAATAGTGGGGATCTGTACAGAAGGCCTGCAGAAGTAATTTTGGGACTATTTTGGGTTTGTGCAATAATGTGGTATAGTACTTTCAGTTTTTCAATGGAGGACAAATACCTGTAAAGATCTGACTCGAGTAAAGTGAGCTGTCGAGCAATTTCTATTGGGTGCAAAGTGAGCAAGTCAAAAGTTTCTGGCTGTCCTGGCTTGCTTATATGCCACTCAATTGCAGGAGGTGAACTTTCAAAAGTAATATTGTGGCTTGGCCCAATGGCTTGTGCCTGCTTTTTCCGGTAGATTATCTTTGTGATTGATTCGACCCATTTCTTCATAGCTTTACCTGGAATAAAGAGACATTGTTAACATTTATTTAATGCTTTTAATTCTATGTTTCTTCGAAGAGGCAAATGTCATTTTTTAAATCTCCACGTTACAAACATTATACCTCAGTACTCTGAGGTAAGTAAGCATTCTCCCAAATTTAAAGAAGGGCAAACAAGCACAGCAGGGTTTCACTCACACAAAGCCAAGCAGCAGCAAAGCTAGAAATAGTAGCAGGAGCCCAGTGATCCTGGTAGTAGCACGTATGTAATTCCTTCTGAATTAATGGGAGTTTCACACAGGGAACTGAAGGGAAAACTGATCCCCAGAAAAAACAGTTACTAACCTTTTCTGTAACTGTTGTTCTTTGAGATGTGTTGACCATGTCCATTCCACTTCAGGTGTGTGCATGGCCAGTGTGCTAGCATTGACGATCCTTCCATTAGCGGTACCTGTGGGGCAGAGCCACCCTCAACCTGTCTATGTGGGCATACGTACATTTTGTCTTTGTAAAAGACTGTATAAGGTGGGTCAGACACCAAGGCTTGCCATTTTCCTACTCTCTGTGGAGAGAATTGTCACCACAAAGTTCACTTTCGTTAAAAGATGAAGTAACGAGCAGGTAGCCAACTGATCAAAGGGAAGACCCATAAGACTTAATAACACCAGATTTAAGTCCCAAGGAGGGATGGGATACTCCACTTGGAGAAATAAATGGTCCAGATCCTTTAAGAACCTGAGTGACACTGGTTTGGAGAATGCAGCGCGACCTGCAATTGGAGGGTGGGAAGTGGAGATAGCTGCTAGGTGAACTCCGATGGAAAGACCTTGATGTTTCAGCTGTAACAAATAGTCCAGGATATGCTGTATAGGAGCCAGAGTGCAGAAACCCTTTCCTGCTGAGACCACAAGAAGAACTGCTTTCACTTCAACAGGTAAGTGTACCTAGTAGGTGGTTTCCTGCTATTCAAAAGAATGTTTTGTACATTCCTTGGACGGACCTCCTGAGGTACTTTCCACAGAATATCCCGGCTGTAAGATGAAGAGTCACTGGTTAGGATGAAGGAGGTGACTGTAGTTCTGAGAGATCAGGTCTGATTCTGGAGGTTATGTCAGCGGAGCCCAAGTTGAGAGGCTCAGCAGAGTGGAGAGGCATTATTGGCAAGGCCCCACTGGTGTTATGAGGATTGTACGAGCATGATCCTGCTTGATTTTTAATAATACTCTGGGGAGGAGCAGAACTGGAGGGTAAGCATACATAAGTCTGTCCTTCAGGGTAACAGAAAAGCATCTGTCAGGGATGCTGGATTGTGACCCACTCTTAAAAACAAAACAAAACAAAAAAACTGCTGACACTTTCAGATGTGACGAGTTGTAAACAGGTCTACATGGGGAACCTCTATGCTTGAAAAATTACTCTTACTGTATCTGGCTGGAGATACTACTCATGGAGACTGGTGAAAGACCTGCTCAAGCAATCTGATAAAGTATTCTGAATACCCAGAAGGAGTTTGGGGTGAAGTGTATTGGTGTTACAAAACTACCAAAGCTGTACTGCCTCTTAGCACAGGAGATTCGATCTGGCCCCTCCTAGTCTGTTCACAGAGATCATTGCTGCTGTATTGTCCATAAGAACTAGGAAATTTCTTCTTTTCTGTGGGGAAGGAAAGCGTGACAAGCCAAGTGGAGAGCTCTCAACAACCTCACATTTATGTGGAAAGCTACCTATCTCCTGGCCAGACCAGAGACTCCCCAGGTGGGTTTCCCAACCTAGGGAAGAAGTCTCTGTAACCGGAGTCAATGCTGATTGTAGAGGAACAAAAGGAACTCTCATATGTACATTGGCAGTGTACACTCACCAGTTCAGAGCGTTTAAGACCTCCTCTCAGTCCTACTGGCTGTAGATGGCAATGAAGGTGTTTGCCACAACACCTTTGTGGGTTCTACAATATCCTCATTTATGGAGAGAGCCACTCAGGAGGCCCCTGCTGACCCCAAAATGTCCAATCTGTGCATGCTTATCTGAACCACTTCTACCTGTAATTCCAGGGAGGAAGCAACCCTCTTCAACAGAGGTGGAGCCTCCCTTCACAATTCCACTGGGCCAGTTTGTTCTTGTTCGGTACCAAACATGGTACCGGACCTGACCTTTCATGCCTCCTTCAGTGAACTATTACAACCACTGCTTGAGGATCTGGAGGGAGGTGGGTGCAGAGAGGATCTAGTGCTGGGAGGGAATCCCCCCGGGTTTCAATATGGCCAATGGTAGGGCACAGGACCTCAGCTTCTTCCCAACCACAGCTCCATGCCCACCGACCAATGCAGAATGTCAGCTGCATATCAAGGATGAAAGAGCGACTATTCAGGTGATAAACCCGAGTCGCCTTATCAGGGAGGAGCAGTATCTCTCAGTGCCAAGAAGCAATGGTAACACTCAGAAGATGCTACCAAAGAAAGCATGCTAGGCTTGGCCCTTGACAGCACCTGCAAGCAGATGCAGGATGATCTGAAGGTGCCCAACAGCTGAGCTCTACCTGCAGGTGGGTCAGAATGAATGTTCACTGGTGCCAGACAAGAAGTCTCCTAAACCGCTGGTGAAGCTGGAACTGACAGAGGCAGGAGATTGCGTGCCGCATCTTATGCCTCCGGCATTGAGAGGTTCCCTTGACGCTGCTGCACTGAAGAGGTCGGCACCCCTGGCTGTGATGGTGCTCCAGCAGTGGTCAGTCTCAACAGCACCTGTACCGGAGTAAACGACCCTGCCTAACGTGCTATTTGCACCAGAGAGTGTCTCCTCATCAAGGGCATTCTTTCCTGTTTCCCAGCCTGCTTGTTGGTTGACAGTGGTGGGGACCTCAATCTCTTAGAGGGTGGATCCTTCAACTCACCCTACCATTGTTTCTTCCTTAGCACCAGGAAAGAAGATGGGTGCTGAGACTCTACAATGTCCAGAGAAGCACGCCTAACAGAAGTAAAGGCGCTTGGTGCCCAATCTGGGCAAGAAAGCTCTGAAGGTGGACACAGTGCCATCTCCATGAGACAGTTACATAGTCTCACCTTTCTTTCACTTTTAGTTTGCGGATTAAAGTCCCTGCAGATTTGGCATCTGTCCCGGACATTAGTCTCCCCGAGGCACTTCAGATGCCTGTAAAGCAGGTCACTTATTGGCATCAACTCGTAGCATTTGGTGCAAGGCTTGAAGCCTGGAGACCGAGTGATGCCATGGTACTGGGCGTCAGCCCCCAGACAAGTGGAAACCAAAATATACACCAAGAACAATACTAAATAAATTAAACATATCTAAACTAACTATAAAACTACTAGATGAATACCAGCTACAGATACTAGAAAAACAAATTCCCAGCAAGGGAAAAAAACCACTTGCAAGAGCAAGCTACCATGCTCTGTCTACCGTCATGAGTGGTAAGAAGGAACAGAGGGGAGGTTGGGGGCAGCTCTGCCCTTCGTAACATTGCACAGCAGTGTAGGGTAGAAAAGGGCATATGTCCTGTGCCAACAGGTATCACTAAGGGAAAAATCTAGTGCACTGGGTGTGCACACACCTCAAGTGGAATGGACACATGCAATCACTCAAACTCCTGCATTCCAGTCTTATGCTCTGTCCACAAGACCAAAGATTTCCAAACTGGCCAGTCTACAGAATTTGCTGACAATCCACAGTGAACTGATTAGTCACATGCTTGTTCTCTTCCTGTTTCAAGCTGCTAAATATACATTACAACACTTTTCTAACAATCTTTTCCTTTATGCAACTGCTATAGCTGCCACAGGGATGTTTTGTTATTGAAAATGAATGGGGAAGGTTTGCTACACAATTTATGAACTGGGGGGAGGCAGCCTATGTGATAACCTCTCAAGATGTGGTTCACACTATGAAACAGCCTGAGAATCCCTGCTCTAGAGTACACTGTTTCCTCCATTAAGCTTTTATGAAAGTTACTCCTAACTATAGCTAAAGGGATTTCCCCCAATAAGCAGGTGACCAAAGACTATTTTGACCTGCTTTCAAAACTACCCACTCAGTTGCTGGCAATTTTCAATTATAGCAGTTCATTTTCAATATAACTAGAATTATATTTTGGCCATCAGAGTTAAGTAACATGGATCATATTTTTCTGAATAGGCACCGTATTTCTGGGAATGAAAACAGCAGTTGATTTTTAAATAAAGGTTAATTCAGGGTATGCACTGAGTAACATAAGTCATCATAAGCGCCCAACATTTCATTTTCCTTCATCCACTGACCGTAAGGGAGCATCACCACATAACAAAGATGTCTAACACTGGACATATTTTAAAACGCTGATATCTATTGTAATCATAAATACCTCTTACTGTCCCAATGAATTCTTCCAATCGGTGCAAAAGATCTACATCTCTCTCAAAGTCATAGAAGTGGTGTTCTACCCAGTGTCGGCATACATTTAACACTCTACAACGTTAAAGGAGAGATTATAAACTCTCTGTGGGAAGAGATTGTGTTAGTTTATGTCTGACAATGCCTCGCACTATGGCTTAGATGGGATCTCCAGGTGCTACTGTAAGAATTAGACTATACAGGAGGGTAAACCAAGGGAACAATTACAGCTAATATACAGTTTTCATTTCACATTCAATATTCACAAAAGAATGCACACAGCTAGTTCTTGCCTTGAAAACATTTATATATTAGTTTCACCTGAAAGCTCTGAATAATGCTGTCAATTAGAAAACAATGTTACTTACTTAGGTCACATCTACATTAGGAGTGCTTTGCTGGTATAAATGTAGCAATATACTATCCTGGCAAAGCACCTCTAGAGTGGATGCAGCCTATACTGGCAAAACTGAGGGCTTGTCTTCACTATGGAGCTCAATCGGTGTTGCTGCAATTGATGCAGTGGCATCGATATAGTGGGTCTAGTGACGACACACTCAATTGATGGGAGAGCGCTCTCCCATCGATTTCTGTACTCCACCTCAACGAGAGGCGGAAGCAATGTCGGCGGGAGAGCATCTCCCGTCGACATAGCGTAGTGTGGACCCTGTGGTAAGTAGATATAAGCGACATCGACTTGAGTTACGCTACTAACATAACTCACATTGCATCGCTTAGATGGACCGGCAGCTGTAGTGTAGACCATGCCTGAGATTTTGCCAGCATAGCTTATTATAGCTCCCTGAGTGAAACAAGCTACACAGGCAAAAGTGCAGGTTTGCCAGTATAACTGAGTCTACAGTAGCCTTGCTGCTCCATGCCTCAAGCCACAGAAGCACAGATTTCAGAATACCCGTTAGGGAGCATTAGTGCCTAATTTGCATCGTAGCATTCTAGAACCTAAGACTTTATAAAAGCTGACTCCTTAACCTGTCCTCACTTCTCCTCTATCTCAGAGTCTTCAGAAGGATTCCAAAGTATACAGCAGGTGGGAGGGATCAACGTGCATCTGCAGGGGCAATACATTCAGAAAACTCCATTTATAAGAAAATAACTTTTTTTTTTTTTGCTATTATCCAATGAGCTATCTACTGTAAAGAAAGGAGCTTTGTGGTTCTATAACTGTTTTATAAGCTGAATCAATGAAACTGAGGATGTGTTACTAGGTGGGAATCAGGTTCCTGATTGTTGGATACAAACTAAGCACTTTACCACTGTGTCAGTGGCTCCGTGGCTCATGACGAATGACAAGAGACTCCTTGTGGGAATCTGCAGAGGCACTCTACGAAGGAGAAGTTTTATCTGCATTTCTCTAATACTCACCGCAGTTGTACAGGTTGTATATATTCTTTCCTAAATCGTTTTAACTCTGCACTAAGAGGCTGGTCTCCATTCTCCATAGCTATACGATCAGCTTCTGTTGGCTCAGGCTCTGGAATTTCAAACCTAGCATGGGACAAACAAAAAAGTCTAAACCTTTACATTAATTTAAATGATGTAAATAGGAACCAGTAATTTTTTGGGTTAACCTTTCTCAGAACATGCACTAACAAAACTATTAAGAGTTTGATTCAACTGAAGATACCTCTGCTTTCTCCCCTGCTAGACAAAAAGTTTAGAGGGTTTTCATTAAACCAAGTCCTTACCAGTTAGTAAGCATAGAGCAACCACTTACTAAATTGGAAAAAATATCTATCTTATGCCACTACATAAAATAGAGGATAGCAACACAGTCACAGTATGTGCCAATACAGACTGCAAAATGACAAAACCTTTGGGGCAAGATCCTCATCTGGTGTAACTCAGAGTAACTCCACCGACTTCAATGGAACTATATCAATTTATACCAGTTGAGGATCAATCTTTTGGACTTTATAATCCTTGGATTTGAACTTCTAAGAGAAACCAGTGACAAAAATTGAAGCCATCTTTTTAAAATGTTACATTTTAAAAACAAAAACATTTTTAATCCTACTCCACATTAAAAAAAAAAAAAAAAAAAGAGATCCCTCCTCATATGGACTAGTGCAGCAAGCACTGCAGTGAAGATACAAAAAAGTCACATACCTTTCTATCAGAAGACTCAATAATTCTTGAGGTTTGCAGAAGGATCTATATGTCGTGAGAAATGTCCGAACAAAATTTGGGTCTAGGACACACAAAAAAACCCCATTGCTTTAATTTCAACAAATTCGCTAATTATAATACTTCACAAGGATTCAAAATGAATGGTTTTCTTTAAACCTAAGTGTACTTGAGAACACTCGGACTATTAATGGATACCTGTTATACAGTACACTCAACATTTCCTTGTTATTTTACTGACAATTTAGAACTTTTTGGCATGGCAATACAAGGCAGAATGAATAAAATCAATTTCAACTACATTTTAAAATTATTCACGAAAAACACTTGCTTTTCCTCTCAATTATTAAAAGAACTGGAAAAATTCTTACAATGTTGCGAATAGTGAATTTTTATAAATACACAAATATATGCCATTTTATGAGTAAGTCATCTAGTCTAGCACCCTATCTCTGACAGTGACTAGTGCCAGATGTTTTAAAAGAATGTGTAAGAAACCCTATAATGGGCTATTATGGAATAACTTTTTCATAGGGAGATGTTTCTTCCTAATTCCATCACTAGTGTGACCACTGCTGGACCAGTGTGTCCATTTCTGCTGTCCACACTTCAAGAAAAGTGTTGAAAAATTAGAGAGGGTTCAGAGAAGAGCCACACGGATGATGAAAGGATTGGAAAACATGTCATATACTGAGATACTCAAGGAGTTCAATTTATATTTAGTTTACCAAAGAGAAGGTTGGGGTTAGTGATCACAGGCTGAAAGTATCTACAGTGGGAACAGATATTTGATAAGAGGACTCTTCAGTCTAGCAGACAAAGATATAACAAGATCCAATGGCTGGAAGTTGAAGCCAGAAAACTTCAGACTAGAAAAATGGCACAACTTTTTAGCAGTGAGAGCTCTCCCACCAGCATAATTAAACTGCCCCTAATGAGCGGTGGTAGCTATGCGTGTGGGAGAGCTTTTCCTGCCAACAAAGTGCTATCCATACCAGCGCTTTTGTTGGTGAAACTTATGTTGGTCAGGGGGGTGTTTTTCTCAGACCCCTGACCAACAAAAGTTGTAGACAAAGCCATAGATACGGTCTTAAGTCCATGATTTTTGGTCTTTAGCAGAAATTTAACAGAAATGGATTTAAGTTCCCAGGATCGTCTTTTGAAGGTGTTCTGCATGTTTCCTTTGAGGATGAGGACTCAGAGGTCAGATATGGAGTGATGTTTTTGTAAAAAGTGCTTGCCCACAGGTGATATGGTGGTTTTTTTTTTTCCCCCTGTGTTCATTCCACTCCCTCAGATTTCCACCACAACCACCCCTCCATCAAGCTCTCTTTAGAACACCCCCACGCTGCTAACCCTGCTTTGCCGTAGAATGATAGAGGTGTTCCCTGCCCACTTCACCCCAAATGGTCTCTCCTAACATGTGTTAGCTCCTTATCTGTTCCACCTTGTATTTAGCTGTGACACTTTAAATACTTTTCCCAGGCCTGAGGAAGAGCTGTATGTAAGCTCAAAAGCTTGTCTCTTTCACCCACGGAAGTTGATCTAATAAAAGATATTAATTCACCCACCTTGTCTCCTTAATAAGACAGTCATGCAAATAATGAAAATAGGGGATTTCCCTTTACTCAGTGTGGGACGGAAAGTGCTTGAGTGCCAAGCTTTCAAACTTGAGTGCCAAAAGGTAGGTGTTTACATCCATAACTATGCATGGGTGGGGAGTTCTATGGGCCCGTGGTGCCTGGGCACCAGAAATATTCCTGCTGTCCAGGCACCACGGGCCTGGCTCCAGCACTGTATAAGGCCAGGTCTCTCCCTCGGCCCTGCCTTCCCACAGGCGCCCCCCCCAGGCGTCCTCCAAGCCATTTAAAAATGGCCCAGGGCCCCACACTCACCACTAGCAGTGTAGGGGAGCTGAGCTTCCTGCCTGCTTGCTCCATGTGGCTGCCAGCCCCTCCCTGCAGCCCCTGGGGCGGCGTGGGTCTGTGTCCTGCCCCAAGTGCCTCTGCGTCCAATGGGAAGCTGCGGGGGCAGCGCCTGGGGGTAGCAGCGCGCAGAGACCCCTGGCCCGCCCTGCCTAGAAGCCGCAGGTAAGTGCTGCACCCCTCCACTCCCTCCCAGAGCCTGCACCCCCACCCCTTTCCCACACACCCCCTCCAGCCCTAACCTCCCTCCGAGAACATGCACCCCAGCTCTCCACACTCCCTCCCAGAGCCTGCATCCCTCACCCCCCTCCTACACCTCCACACCCCTTGCCCCAGACCAGAGCCTACACCCAGCACCCAAACTCCGTCCCAGAACCTGCACCCCCACCCCCTTCCCACACACCCTCTTCTGTCCCCAAATTCCCTCCCAGAGCCTGCACCCCTCACCCCCTGCCACAGCCCGGAGCCTGCACCAAGCACCCAGAGTCCATCCCAGATCCTGTACCCCAGACCCCCTCCCTCACCCAAACTCTCATCCGTCCTGCACCCCAATCCCCTGCCCCAGCACCCCAGACCTCCTCCCCCCACCTAAACTCCCTCCCAGAGCCTTAGGCAGGTGGGGGGGGGCAGAGTTTGGGGGAGGCAGGCTCTGGGCACCACCAAAATTTCTGCAAACCTGCCGCCCCTGTAACTATGAGCACTTGAATTTTTAGATGCCAAACAATGGCAGTTGTAGGCAGTCAGCACATGTGAAAATCAGGCCCTCTATTTAGATGCCTGACTTTTGGCTCCTAACTCAAACCATGAACAAAACTATTTAACTATTAGCCTATTAGTGGTAATGTTTCCACAGAATGATTTTCATTACATAGAATTAAAACACTAAACCCTAAACATGTTTGGTTTAAACCAAAGAGTAGAATGCCTCCACATAATTTTAACATTTCATGGCTATTGTACAATTTGAAATCAGTGTTTAGAGCCACAGAATTCACAGCAGCATAGTTCCATTTGAGGTAAATACAGCAAAACAAATCTAACTTTTTTTTCTTTTGGTTTCTGATTACAGGTGTTATCTTACTAACAAAATCAGTGTCTTAAAAATAATGTATATTATATAACTAACCAATTTGTAGGTAAAAAAAATACAGACAAATCCACTTAGTCAGGATGTCCGCTCATGTGATAATTCTCCCTTCAATACAACCAATTTAAAAGCTAAAAAAGAACAATAACTTATTCTACAAGGATTTATAAATAATCACCCTTGAATTCCTTAAGAAAGGAAACGGACACTATGCTGACGCACAAATACTCTTAACATATCAAAGCTTTAAAAATAGAACAGCACTGCCCTATAGATAAAAAAAATTGCCAGGACTTTCAAAACTAGAAGCCCCTAACCTTAATGCTCTTACACAAACACCAGGAAAAGGAGGGGGGAGAGACACACACACACAAACAGGTTTATGCAAACAGGGCCAAATCGCCTCCTTTAGTGTTTAAACTCTGAGAAAAGGGGCTTTTGTTGGGGAAATTTCCCCATGCAGAGATATATCTAACAGTCCTATTACAGGGAAGATGCAGTGGTTTGCCATGCAACATGGGAAAGGCTGTGGGGCCTGCCTCCAAATCTGGTGAATCCCAGGAGGCCTCTGTCATTACACTGGCTCTGGCCACTGGTGGATGCCTGACTCCTTGACAGTACTATTCCATTGGAGATGCTCTACCAGAGATTTCACCCTGGGGCCAATGGGAACATTTTTTGCAGTTAAGTTAATATAGCCTGGGAGACAGTCAGGTCCACCCCAGTAGATGAAATCTTGCATAATCAATCATTATGGACCTCTGATTACAAAAAAACTGAGATCTGATATTTGATTTTGCCCCAGACCATTCATGTCTTGAGTTTGCAACTAATTTAGCTACACTCTGCTGTCACGTAGAGTACACTGCATTTATGTCACCTTGCAATGCCAGGCCTACCTACACAATAAAAGCCTGCTTTATAGGATGTAAGACCTTCGGGGTGGGAACCAAATTTTTGTTTTGTGTTTGTAAACACCTAGCACAATGGGATTCTGATCCATGCCTAGGGCTACTATGCACTACAAATAATAAATAATAATGCTCACAGCTAGAGAAGTTACAACTTTAAGTTGAAGTGGTAAGAGATTTGTGTGCAGCAGTTGCACTGTTTGAGAAAAAGTGTGATCATGCAGTAAGAGACTAAAATAATGCATATGAACAAAGGTGTAGAGTTAAGGGTGAACACAATTTTTAATCTTCTCTTAACAGAATTTTATGTATGGCAGGAAAACAAATTCTACAATCTGGAATTATTTGGCTAGATGCCATCAGAATGCCCTTTCTTAGGCACCTGAGTAGGTCTTGTAAAGTGAGCAAACGGAGCCATATTCTCAGCTCATACACATTATGTAAAGACAATAGGGGCAGAGATATTGTGGAGGATTGGCTCATTCACTCTGCATCTCCAAAAAATGCAGCAAATCACTGCACACTTTGCAAAGTATGTACATTCACTAAAAAGCTAGGTTAGTAACATGCATAGGCATCATATATGTTCACTCAGAATGGATCTAGTTTCCTATGTCATAGTGCTTCCTGGTTAAGTCACTGAACCTCTGTTCATCTGAAAAGCCTGGCTAATAATGCTTAGCATACACAGTGTTTCTCTCGTTCTTGGATTTCAAAGCCCTTTGCAAAGGTGGGTGTGCATAATTAATTCTGTATTAAAGATGAGTGACAAGAGGTACAGAGGGGTTACTAACTCACCTAGTTTCACACAGCATATAAGTGTCAGATCCAGTGGCTGAACTCAGGTCTTTAAGGTTCCAACTCAATGCCTATCACAGTACCATCCCCCCCCCCCCCCCCAGGGCAACATAGGCAAAACAGTCAATTTTTCAATCTCAATTTTCTAACCCATCAAATGGGACTAAAGTTCCCAGCTCTGTCACAGAATTGTGTGACCCTGAGCAAACCAAATAACCTCTGTGCCTCAGTTACGCCACCTCTAAGCTTTGTTAAATAGGGGTTGTAAAGCACAGGGAATTATTAAGTGCATTTGGTGGAAGAAGTGGACCTAAAAGTCAGGACTCTTCTTGGCTACCACCTTGTGCTTAGTACTATATGTAAATTAAGGGGGCATCTGGGTGGGAAATACAGCAAAAGAAACATCTCTTTTACTAGATCCTGTGTTCCTAAAATAATTTAGAAAAACTGTTTCTTTTTGGGCAGATAGAACTTAGGAGAGAAGCTCATAGCTTACTGAGCACAAGCATACAAACAGGGCGTCCTACCAACACTAGGAACATTGCCAAATGTATTAATAACTTGTATCAAATCGTTGTGTATGTGCAAAGGGTGAGTCTCAAAGGCCTATAACTCAGCCAAATCAAAACATGCATTCACCAGAAAACTCAAAAGGTACTTCTCCTTTGGGGCTGTTGCCCTTCTAAATACTACCTTCATTTACCCACTTATTTTAGTGCTCAAACTTTTCAAAACTACGTCACAAAACCAAATTCTACTTAAAATGTCTTGGCTTTTGCTCTCTCTCTTTTGCTGAACTGCCTTTGCTCCAACTTCCAAAAAAATTCACGGGACAGAGACCAAAAAAATTAAATTTCATCCCCAAAGGCTAAAAGGTTTGAAAAGTTATGAGCAAATGAGAACAGAGGTTTAAAATAGCTTTGCTGCAACTGCATCTGGAGTACTATGTTTATTTATTCATACCACATTTTAGAAAGATATTAATAAATGCAAGTGCATTCAGAGAAGAGCAATAAAAGTGATTGAAGGTATGGAGAGATTAACAAATGAAATACAGATATCTTGGTTAAGTGAGAGCAAAAGAGGGAGGGGGGAAAACTGAAAGCCACCTACAAATATTCAAGGGTCTAATCTTGCATTGTGTCATGTATCAGTTCCCTGAAGGACTGGGCACCAAGGACGGAGAGCAATTTACAATAGTTGTAATAGAATGAAATTGAGAAAGGAAAAAATTACAGCTTAATATAAGGAAAGCCCTCATTGCGAGATATATTAAGGTATGGAATAGTCTCCTTAGGGAAGTGTTGGAAGCACAATTACTTGGGATTTTCAAATTAGACTGGCAAAAACACTGGAAAATGTATTCTAAAGAAAAATTCCACGCTGACAGGGGTTGGACTGAATGACCTAATAAAGGGATGCCCAACCTACAGCCCACCAGAGCACTTCCTAAGGCCCACAGCCTGCTTCAACACAATATACTAACAGCCAATTCATTAATGTTTTGTCATCATGTTTATATCATTTTAGTTTATACAACTGTATAAACAGACAATACTGTATACAGAAACAATCTTTCTAAATACTTAAAACAAGCTGAACTTAAAATATAAATCAATGCAGGTGATTTTAAATCTTATTAAAATATGTAGAATCTGTTTGGCTCACACAAGATTGTGCTAGGGTTTATGTGGCCCTCCCATGTAATAATGTTGGGCACCATTGACCTAATAGATCTTCTCCATCTCTGTCACAGAATCCAACCCCATCTCTGATACAGCCTTGTTACTGACTCCTAGCCTAAACCTGTCCAAGTCAAAGACTTGCCTTAACCTATCCCTGGTGAAAGCCAACCTCTCCAAATGAGTTGGAAAATACTACTCCTGTAACCTGTTTTCCCAATAGGATCTAAAGTCAGTCTTGGGATTACAAAAACCTATAATGCAGGATCTAGCAATAATTGAAAAAAATCATCAGGAAACAGAACAGAAAATTTCACAAAAATCCTACCCTCGTCTCTTCAAGAAAGCCTTTTTTAAAAAGAAAAGTAAATAATTACATATTTTAAAAAGTCAAAAAATAATTCAATAATATAACATTATAAAAATCAAAATATATAACTTTCTGACATGGGGGGGGGGAAGCATCCTGATCTTTTGTCTAAATTGGCAAATTACTGAATAGTTTAAAAAAAAAAAAAAGTGGAGTGTTAAGCACTCAGTTACCCTAAACCAGATTGCTCTATTTTTTTCCTTTAATGTAAAATCATTGAATTATTATACTGCATACTGTTTTGACTAATAAACGTAAGACTTTAGGCTAAAAAAATGAACAAACTAATTTTCAACTCTGTCTTGGGAAGAGGCACCTTCTTTAGGAAATTCACACATTTAAAGCAGTAAACAAGAGAACGTGGTTAACATTTCTGCAAACACAGCACATAAAATATTAAGAAGCAAGGTAACTAGGGAAGAGTGCTATTATGTATCTCGCTCTACCAAGTACAGACATTTGTTTTAAAAAGCCCTAAAGTCGAGTATAGTAGCTTTGTCCTTTCCTTTTAATAATCTGATTAAGCCTTTATACTGAAATTCGGTTAAATTTAAAGCAAGAAATATGCAACAAATTGTTCCTCTATAACAGGGAGGGGCAAATTTTTTGGCCTGAGGGCCACATCGGGTTTCCAAAATTGTATGGAGGGCCAGTTAGGGGCGGCTGTGCCTCCCCAAACAGCCAGGTGTGGCCTGGCCCCTGACCCCTATCCGACCCCACCCCCAGCTTCTCACCCCAACAGCCTCCCCCCGGAACTCCTACCACTCCCCGTTCCCTGTCAGCCGCCCCCCCCCGGACTCCTGCCCCATCCACCACCCCCTGCTCCCTGACCGACCCTGGACCCCCCCTCTCCTTCCTGACTGCCCTCCAGGGACCCCTGCCCCATCCAACCACCCTTCTCCCTGTCCCCGACCGCCCCCGGAACCCCTGACGCCCCATCCAACCCCTCCTCTCCTCCCTGACTGCCCTCCAGGGACCCCTGCCCCAGTTCAACCCCCCATTTCCCGCCCTCTGACCCCTGACCGCCCCTTCGAACCCCCTACCTTCTATCCAACACGCCCTGCTCCCTGCCCCCTTACCGCGCTGCCTGGAGCACCGGTGGCCATTGGCACTACGGCCGCACGGCACAGCGCAGAGCACCGGGTCAGGCCAGGCTCTTCAGCTGCGCTGCCCCAGGAGCTCACAGCTCCCCCGCCCAGAGCATCGCGCCGGTGGCGCAGTGAGCTGAGGCTGCGCGGGAGGCGGAACGGGGGGGAGGGGCCAGGGGCAAGCCTCCTGGCCAGGAGCTCAGCAGCTGAGCAGGAGGGTCCCATAGGCCGGATGTGGCCCATGGGCCGTAGTTTGCTCACCTCTACTCTATAGCCACTAAGTTGATATTATATCTTGCCTCTTTGCTGCGTGTTCATTTCACTAGCTGCCTGTGCGGGCACAGATTGAATTCAAGGTTGTAGTTTTAAAATAGAGAATACAGAAACTCTTTCTGAGCCTGTGGCCCTACATATATTATCACAGCTTATGAGGTCCAAGCAGATAGCAACTCTTGAAGCCTGGAACATACAGGAAGAAGTACTGTGTATGGCCCTGGTCCTGCAAGTACTCATGTATGAGAATAACTTTATGCACATGCATAGTGCCAGTGAGTTCAATGGACTGGGGCCTATATTTTTATGTCTACAGTAACGGGGCTACATAAAGATTGCCTCTCTGGAATCCAGACCCTTAACTCAAAAACAATTTTATTTCAGAATGCCTTTTTCACTGTAAAGCATGTTGATTAGTTGAGGTTTTATTCAAATTCTTTTATGCTTTTTTTTAAAAAAAAATAGTCTTTTAATCTATTTTTACTGTACCAATGCTTAGTATGCTTTTTAGATCAGTGTTATTAGGCCACAGGGAACACCTGACAACAGAACAGCTGTGGTTCTGCTGAACAAGAAAAAGCTGGATTTGAGTGGGCCAAATGTGTATGGCCCTGTTCCACAACAGCTCTGTACTTGCACTGGGGTGGATAAGGGCAAAGCAGAGGCAGGCTGGAGACAGAGCCACAAGAGATAATACTGCTATCATCCAGTTCTCTGCCCCGTGACAGTGGTACATTAGGGACTGCAGAGAGCTTCTTCAGACACTGAGCTGAAGTGGCTTCCACGGAGAAGCTCTGCAGTATGTTAGACATCTTATATTCTTAGCCAAGTTACTGCATCAGGACGCTGCACATACAGACTGAAGCTTTGCAAAACCCCAAAAGATGACAGCATCTTGCTTCTCATTCTGTATTAATAAGTACTGATGCAAAGAAATTAGGGATTTAGTAAAATAAATCAATGGCTTCAAATATTCTAAAACAGCTTAAAGGCTGCCTCACCTGCATACATGTGGTAGGTCAGTCTCTCAATGAGTTTGACAACAGTTCCTGCCTTGAGGATAGGGATTCCAGATTTGGGCTGCATGTTTTCTTCAAATACAATATTCTCTTCAGAGTCTGGTTCTGCAAACCTATAAAGCTCAGGACTTGGAAATCTCATCTGCTCCTCCTTCTCTTCCTGTAGCATTGTTACATCTAACATTCTTTCCAGAGTGCTTCTATACTGTAAAGATATCAATGCTGCCATCCAGTTGTTTTTCTCTTCTGCTGATTTAGCAGCAAAAATAACACTGTTCTCATCTTTTAAAATAATTTCAAAGGCATGTTTATATTCATTAGTGTCGTCTTTATCATTGATTTGTACCTTTCGCATAAACATTTTTTCTTTCAGACGATACTCTGCATTGCTGGCACCGGGAAGTCTTGGCTGGCCATGATTCGACTTACAGCAAATCATTAGTCCATCAAAAAGGAATATATGTCTCTCATGTTTTGCGCCTACTCGTGTGAGAGTTCCTTCCATTATAAACTCATTGCAGCACTGTCCAATGTCTTTACCCTCCCAACCATCAATGTTTTTCTGGATCTCATTCATTTTCTTGATTGCTAGTTGTTTCCCCTTCATCTGCTGACTATAGAACCGACATGCAGATTCACTTCAGTGAATGGGAATAGTAATAAAAAAAAGGAAATACCACATTAGTTCAGAAAGGATAAAATAATCTATTCCTTCCAAACGATAAGGTAAATGCACGCTCAAAGAAATACATGCTAACAAGAGAATCATTTTAATGAAACCACCAGTATGGAGAAAGTGCTTGCTAATTCCTAAAGTGCCTCATTTGGATACAAGCATTCTATGTGTTATCAACTATGCAATGTAAAATGTTTTTAAATGAAGTGCCTAATCAGCAAAAGGCAAATTGTTACAGTACATTTTTACATGCTCTAACTTGTGTTCTCAATTTATTTCCATTATTAAGAATGCACTTAATTCTACCGGCCTCAATTAGCAGCTAAGCTGTACAATGCATTTATGTCTAAGCCTAAAGATTCCATTTTAGAGTACAAAATTTGATTAGTTATCAAGAAAATATTAAAATAGTCCTAAATTAATGTATTGAACAGAATTTTTAAAAACACCTGTTTCTATATTACTTATAAACTGGCACTGCATGAATATTGTCATTTATTTTAATCATAACCAAATATATCTGAAGTAAATAACATTGCAATTAATTACTGGTTCACATTTGAGCTTGGTTTTCAACTGAGTATGCACACAAAAATCTGTTTAGATCATTTAAATGGTTCCATGACATAAGAATATCTACTTTCAACCATAAGAAATGCACATTAGCAATTATAATTTTACAAATCCACTTACTATCTGAAAAAAAAAAAATCTACAATTTATCTTTCCTTCTGCTTACCACTAGATTCTCAGGATGTCTTGACCAGTTGTGTGCAAAGACAGATACAAATACGAAAGGTTTTAAAACAATAACAAATTATCTTAGCCTTGATGTCACTTCCTCTGAAAAAGCAGGCTGTCACAAACTATTTTGTTCATTGTTTACTGAAAGAGGAAACTGGGAACCCTGGATTTATAGCAAAGCATTGAGGGCTGAAAGCAGAAAAAATGGAAACATGTTTACCTAAGTCTTCGCTTTGCAAGACTTTTGGAGCATATCCTTTCCATACTACTCTGAAGGTTAAGCAGGGCTGTTATCGCTTGCTTTAAACATTCTTTATCCTCTTCATCCTCACTCTTTTCTTCCAATTGCTGTGAATATTGAAAGCTAAATATTAAAAATGTTAAAGAATGATGGTATATGCATGTGTGAAAGCATTACAAATAATCTGTTTAACAGTGAGAAGAAATCTCTCCATTTGCTGGGTTTGTGTGTTTTTCTTATTATCTAAATCACAGAATAATCTACATTAATTAGATGCATTACCAACAGCAATGGGGTGTGTGGGGGGGTCCCCTTTAAGAGAAGAGTTCCTTGTCTACCCAAGGACTCAGCTGCGCTAGGGAAGAAGCTACCATTCTACACCAGGTCTCTCCAGTCCCCCTCATGCCACCAGCAGTATGGAAGAGAGTCCCCTTTAAGAGAGACACCTCCCTCACTGGGCAGGGACATAATTGGGCATGCGTGTTTATTTCTAAATTAATAGGTTTACAACCCATGTGAGAGGAGCTGGTTGGGTGTTTTATATTCTTGTGGGTTGGAGACAAAGGGGAAGCCTGTGTGTCTTTCTGAGGGATATGAATGTGTTTGTATGATGTGCAGCCTCCTCCATATTACATATATGAAGATTTTCCTGGGAGTAGGGTAGATTGGTTTATGGCCCTGTGGGAGAAGGGCTTGGAAATGAGGCTGGAAGAGGTTACACTTCTTTGCAAGAGAGGCACAGGGAGGGATAAGGCTCTCTGTGTTTGGGAGGAAAAATGAAGGAGAGGTACTAGTGTGTGTTTGTTTTTAAAGCCCTCTTTTACAAAGGGGTTTCTTATTTTAGTTTGTCAATTTGGTTAGTCCGAGATGGAATTGTAGGGTTTGTTACTGTAAGCTCCTTTGGGTTTGGTTGAATAAGGGTAAGTAGTTACATCATTGAGATGTCTTTTGCAGTCTACCCAGGAGGTCCCTATTTCGGTACCTAGTGTGAAAGGTAAGTCCTTTTGCTGGCCACCTTAAAGTGGCTCAGAGTGAGGGAGCACTGCCAAGAGCTTCAGGAATGGAACCTGAGAGTTGGAGGGGACGGAAGCATGTTAACAGTGAAGGTTTGGGTCCTTCTCTTCCTATAGCGGATGGGGAGGCAAGGATGAGACAAAGCAGCTTGAAAAAACGGTGCTAGACGTAAATCTGAATTGATATTTTCATTTCTGTGCCTCTGGCTTAGTCTGCAGTTTTCTCAGGGGGTAGGGTATCAGTGGAAGCAATTCCTAGACTATGGTTATGCTTATGAATACATCAGTCAGCTGTCAATAATTAACAATAATGCTCGGATTTGATAAGAGATGAAACTCTTACACACTAAGTGCTAGCTCAACAAAATTGTGGGGTTTATTTGGCACATTTGGTCTCAGGCAGGTATCAGTGCCACATGAACCCCCGGGTGAATCAGAGTGGAGGTGGTGCGACGGTGGTTTGCATCCAACTTGAAATGTAAAAAGGTGTCCCGTTCTCAAACTGGATCAAATATACTGTGTCCAACTTTGTACGAAAGTCCTGGGGGACATTACTTCTTTCCATGATCTGTTCAAGTTCATTATCTCATGTTGTAGACACCAATGCTGACAGCAACAACTTCAGCATTCCCATGGATTGCCAACTTTCTGAATCAATTTAGTTTTTCCTGGTCACCATGAGGCCAATGAGATGATCCCTGGTGGTTTCTATTCCAACTCTCATAGAATCATAGAATATCAGGGTTGGAAGGGACCTCAGGAGGTCATCTAGTCCAACCCCCTGCTCAAAGCAGGACCAATCCCCAACTAAATCATCCCAGCCAGGGCTTTGTCAAGCCTGACCTTAAAAATATCTAAGGAAGGAGATTCCACCACCTCACTAGGTAACGCATTCCAGTGTTTCACCACCCTCCTAGTGAAAAAGTTTTTCCTAAAATCCAACCTAAACCTCCCCCACTGCAACTTGAGACCATTACTCCTTGTTCTGTCATCTGCTACCACTGAGAACAGTCTAGATCCATCCTCTTTGGAACCCCCTTTCAGGTAGGTGAAAGCAGCTATCAAATCCCCCCTCATTCTTCTCTTCTGCAGACTAAACAATCCCAATTCCCTCAGCCTCTCCTCATAAGTCATGTGTTCCAGTCCCCTAATCATTTTGGTCGCCCTCTGCTGGACTCTTTCCAATTTTTCTACATCCTTCTTGTGGTGTGGGGCCCAAAACTGGACACAGTACTCCAGATGAGGCCTCACCGATGTCGAATAGAGGGGAACGATCACGTCTCTCGATCTGCTGGCAATGCCCCTACTTATACATCCCAAAATGCCATTGGCCTTCTTGGCAACAAGGGCACACTGTTGACTCATATCCAGCTTCTCGTCCACTATAACCCCTAGGTCCTTTTCTGCAGAACTGCTGCCGAGCCATTCGGTCCCTAGTCTGTAGTGGTGCATGGGATTCTTCCGTCCTAAGTACAGGACTCTGCACTTGTCCTTGTTGAACCTCATCAGATTTCTTTTGGCCCAATCCTCTAATTAGTCTAGGTCCCTCTGTATCCTATCCCTACCCTCCAGCGTATCTACCTCTCCTCCCAGTTTAGTGTCATCTGCCAACTTGCTGAGGGTGCAATCCACACCATCCTCCAGATCATTTATGAAGATATTGAACAAAACCGGCCCGACCCTTGGGGCACTCCACTTGATACCGGCTGCCAACTAGACATAGAGCCACTGATCACTACCCATTGAGCCCGACAATCTAGCCAACTTTCTATCCACCTTATAGTTCATGGCTGGCCACACTCTTGATGTAGTGTTTGGATTGGGATTGGAGGTACGAAATTTGGAAACTAAACCCGTCACAGAGCAACCACAACGTCCATTGATCAGAGGTTAGGGCACCCAACTCATCACAATGAAGGATCGTTTAGATTGTGCATCATCATACTAACACAACCTGAGTTTTCCACAGGGCTCTCAAGGAGAACACTGATCTCCTGACAGAACCCTCAATCAATGGTTAGTGGGATATTTGCATCTTATCCTGATGACGTGGACAGCTAGCAACCTCTTAACCTGGCTTTGTTCTTGCAGGTTGCTTAGTTTATATCTGACCTGTAACAACTCCAACGTGAGGGAGGACAGCTCAAGCACCGTTGGCAGAAGTCTTGGGATGAAACAGATTATAGCATAAAGATCTTTGAACTCTTATATTATAGCTGTGCACGAGACTAAACGGAGATTCTTCACCCCCCACCCCCCCCCACAGTACCCTCTGACAGTCTTTTCTACTGTTTGCAACCTGGGTTTCTGGTTGGATTCCCTGTTATGTCTGAATGACCATCTTTCTGCAGCAGCCAAAGTTATTACTTACCATGTGTCTGTCTCTGAGGTTGCAGCCTTCTCTTTCCAATGCAGAAAGCTGGAAGCAGCTTTTGAGCATATGGAAAAATGCAGACTGATTTGCTTAAAGGTCGGGATTCAAAGTAAATGAGATATAAGTAATTCCATCACATACTTATAAGATATACGTAATGTTATCCGGGACTTTGATTCAGCATAATGTTATTTTATAATACAGGTTGAAGACCAAGAAAAATTAAAACAGGTCCTTGAACCTGTGCATTTTGGTGTAAGAGAAGCAGGAGTAAGATAAAATACTTGTTCTTCAAGTCATTTTATTAATGAAATACTTGTACAAAAATCTGATCCTATATAAATGTACACAATGCTTTTTAGCTCTCCTTCCTAATATTGTGCAACAAGAAAGAGCAGTAGGGAGAACAATTTCCTTGAGGTGGTGAAGAGATTAAAAGGTTTTAAAAAAATTCGTCAGACCTGGTGCTTTCACGTTCACGTCACTAGGTAAAACATGCTTGCAGGTTACTTTATCCTGATAAGCTCTAATACGTGACTCAAAGAAATAACTTTTCTTGGACTCTGATGAAGCCCATTTTTTAAAAGTTACCTGTACTTCCAACTCCATATTCAAATAAAAATCAAGTGTTCAAAGCTACTAATGAATTTAATCATATCAAAGTTTTTTTTTTAAAGTTAACTTATATTTAGCATTTCATAGTTTTAAAAACATTGTGTACACCAAACATGTATTAGGATTATGGTTTATTATAAGTGCCACTATTACTGAATTATTACTTACAGTCAAAAACAGAATAGCTATTTGCAAGGTTTTATGTTAACCATACAAAAATAGCCTCCCCCCTCAAAAAGAAAAAGGCTTCTGCCTTCATCCCTTTTTTTTTTTTGAAGAAACAATTAAAGAAATAGGTTGTGCAAGGAAACTTGGTAGGAGGGAGAGTACAGGAGGATTTTTGTAATCTAGTGTCAAACTTAAACCTACTTTCTTGGAACATATTGGATCATGAGAAACAAACAGGATGTCAATGGACATATACCACAAAAAATTCAAACTGCCATTAAAAGTCCCACTGATTTATTGTAGATGTATAGTGCCACCTAATGAATCAGTGCAATAACTGCAAAGTATAGGTGTTTGAAGTCTTCTTTTGTAAAGAAGCAGAGCATAGGGAGAAAGTCTAGCTAAGCATGACTGGGATACTGAGGATATCATGGTCTGTTTGGAAAACTGCCTACATTTTTACCGGGTCCAAGAGTTCATACCCTCTTCCCCAAGCTGTTAAAGTCATGGAGCACCTCTATCTGCCAGTCAAACATGTTATGGTCTGAGACGGGTGGCCAACTTGAGCCTGAGAAGGAGTCAGAATTTATCAATGTACATTGCCAAAGAGCCACAGTAATACGTCAGCAGTCCCCCCATCAGCTCCCCCACCACTCCCAGTGCCTCCCGCCCATCAGCACCTCACCCTTGCTCCCTGCATCTCCCGATCAGCTGTTTCGTGGCACGCAGGAGGCTCTTGATGGGGGCGGGGGGAGGAGCAAGGGCACAGCAAGCTCAGGGGAGGGGGTGGGAAGGGGTGGAGTGGGGGCAGGGCCTGTGGCAGAGCCAGGGGTTGAGCAGTGAGCAAACCCCCGCCCCCAGCACATTGGAAAGTTGGCACCTGTAGCTCCAGCCCCAGAGTCGGTGCCTACACAATGAGCCGCATATTAACTTCTGAAGAGCCACATGTGGTTCCGGAGACACAGGCTAGCCACCCCTGGTCCGAGAGAATAACCAGTGGGCAAGAACTCAGAAGCTATAATTTCCATACAACAATAGGTTTAGTTGCATACACATCAAGACTAAAGCCCTCAGTTCCTGTTAGGCTCAGCCCACCCATATGATATAGTACAGGAACCCATACCCACAAGTATTCACAGGTACACTGCCCAGAGACCCTGACCAAAGCTCAACAATTAAGACATGCAAGAGGAAATATGTATTCAGTCATTCCAGCAGTTGGAGGATGTTACAAGTTGGGAGACTTTCTTCCAAGTTCAAAAATAAATACTGCAAAGCACAAACAGATTTGAGGGCAAATAGGATACAGAATCATCTACTGTCATGAATGTCAGCACGAGACCTGCTCCACTCTTTGGAGTATTAATCACACCTAAGTAGTAAGAAAAGATTATCCACCTTCAAAGAAGGATTAGATGTTTACATGGAGAACAAGAGTATCCAGAACAGCAGCAGCTGATGGTAGCAACAAGTATTGTGAAGGATATAAAATCTCATGCTTCCACAGTTTAAATCAATCTCGAACTATTACAGATTAGGATCAGACCTCCATGGGGGCAAATTATTCTAAATCTGCCAATTGTGGGGTTTCTTATACCTACCTCTGAAGCATGAAGTACTGGCCGCTGTCAGAGACAGGACACTGAACTAGATGAACTATGGATCTGATCCAGGAAGGACCACAGCAAATGCCATTGTAAAGGGGGCCCGTTCAACTACAAGAGTTAGTTCAGTTGACCAATACCAAAAAGTTATAGGTAGCTGAACACACCAGAAATTCAGATAAAAAAAATATTTAACCCAGATTATGACCCAATACAGGCACAACAGAAAAACCTGAGACAGGATCATTAGGTTTAACACATCCAAATACTAAGCAACTTGTGACATATGAGAAGCACAAAGATTATCGAAGGCCTAACCTGCACCTCCTCCAAGAAGAGGCAAGAGCAAAAATATTCCAAGCCCATCTGTGACCTGATCCAAAGCTGATTAAAGTCAACAAGCCTTTCAATTGATTTAACAGTCTTTGGATCAGGCCAATAGCCCCATAACCTACTTTAGATAAGACCCTGAGAAAGCAGACAGAGCATCAGACAGGCACAAAGGATAGGCAATCTGAAGTAAGCGGGCACCTGGAGGCACCCCTCCTCAATCAAGAGGTTGCATTCAATTTATTAAAAGGTTATTTGGGAGTGTCTACTTGAAATAGTCATCCTCTGCATGCAAAGTATTATATAATAAAATACTGGGAGACAGTATGTAAGAGGTGCAGAAAAAAAAACTTGCCTATGTGCTCTTATATGTTATGGACTCCATATTAAACACAAAGATACACATCCAGTGACCTTAGTAGAGGAAAACCTTACATCCTATTCACCAGGGATTTATTTCCCCAGGGACCACTCCTACAGAGGTCCAACCATCAATCAGCTTAGCCTATATAAAGTTGTTTTGTTTTACTGGTGGGAAAGAGACCACCAGGAAACTCCTATAGCACATTAGCATCAACAGCGTTTTCTGTCATGGAAACATCCTCTGCCTTTCCTGGCTTGATGGTTCAAACATAGCACATAATTAGTGGGATACATGATTCATCACTTGTGGTGGTCAAGCTCACTGCAGGCACCACAGGCTCCTTGCATCTCTTCATTTCCCCATATGGTCTCTATGCCCCTCCCTCCCCCAATTTCAGGGACCCCCTGCAACTCCTCCAAATCTCTCCAACTGCTAGGGCCTCTCTTTCTCCCCTGCTCCCTCTGTTCTCTTCCCCTACACCAGCGGCTTTGTGTTCAGCCCTATTCTCACTTCCTGCCATGCCCTCAGTGGCAGAGGCTCCGTTTCCCCTTCTTCCGTACCAGATTCCCCCAATCTCCCACACCAGGAGTTTTATGTGGTCCACATTCCCTTGTCCAACCATTGTAGGGGCCTGTGCAGCCCCATTCTCCTCTTTCATCCTACTACCCCAGTACCAGGGTGCCCACAATCCACCCTTCCAGGGACCCCGTCTGCCTCCATTTCCACCTTCTCCACATTGCCAGGTGTTCTGTGAGACTCCTTGTCCCTCCTGTACCAGGGGCTGTGTATTACTACTTCCCCCCATGACAGGGCTGTGTGCCTCCTATTTTACCTTGTCCTGACACCAGAGGTATTCTGTGTCCCCCTTGCCTCATACCAAGTTCCCCCAATATCCACCCACCAGAGGTGCTGCATTTTCCCCATTCTCACTCCATAGCAGGGACTGTATACACTCCCACTTCTTTCCCCTGTGCCATGGTACCTCAATCTCCCCTGCAAGGGATACTGTGTGCCCCATTTCCCTTCCCTCCACTAACACCTCCACCCATGGCAGGGGTTGTTCGAACCCCCATGGCATGGGCTGTGTGCCCAGTGCCCCCTCCATGGGTTCCACATCCTCTTCCCCAGGTCAGAAGTTGTGTGCATACCCCAATTATTCTGACTTTTCTTCCAGACAAAGCATTCAGGTCACTGACCTGTTAAACTCACCTCTGCTCATCTTCCCAATAGAGATGGAATATTGTTACTAGTAGGTATTAATGGGTACCATCAACCAGCTCTTTGATCTATAGGCTACTGCAGATGTGCCCCAAGCTGAGACAGTGGTAAAGAGCTGGTAGGGACTCCCATGTGTCCCCAAGCTTCTCCAAGTCAACAGGGTTCTGGCCTTTGATGCCTAGCACATTTCTGAATTTCTGGGATAGTTGTTACATACAACCGAAATGTCAATGAGTTGAGTGCAAGGCTTTTGCAAGATCAGCCAAACTGTTACAACACGGTGGCTTGATTCTTCATTTGAATGAGGATCACCTTCCAATTCAATTCCACTTTCCTCAGCAGGTGAGCTGCAGTCTGAGCTCCACACTGGCATGGAAATGAAAAGTGGGAGTCAGAGCAACCAGCACTGGTGCCAGCAAATCTCTCAAGCACCCTTCACTCCTGTGCTATACCTTAAATGTCTTCCTCCACATAAGGCCTTCTCTATTAACCTCTGTGATGCAGACCCATGTTTCGTTGGTCAGCTACTTGAAGCTCTTCTGGAGTGCACGGATGCCTTGAGCCCTAACAGGAGGCAATGATTTCAAGACCAGCCCAAGGACTGGTACTAGAAGCAAGCAACATACAGTGCATAAAAGGTCCCACACATGTGGCAGTTATGCACAGCACTTTTCAAAACACTCAGCTCAGACACCAGTGCTTCCACATGCACGATCAATATTCTAAACAATATGCAAAGGAGATTCCATGGGCCTGGTCACTAGGCTAATACCCCACCATGCATAAGGCAGTTGGACCATCTATGGCACATTGTGCCAGGGGGAGACATATTGGTGCACTAGGTGCTAGTCAGAAACAATGGTGCCTTGGGGAGTTATGAGGAGCCAGAAGAGGTGGTGGGCCACTGAATCCCTCGTTCAGTGAACCACACTGAAGACATCTATGCCACAAAATACCTAAAGACCTTGAAGAACCAATATCTCATGGAGTCCACCCCAGCCCCTGTTGTGGATCCCCCAATCTGCACTCTCTGTGCACCAAGAAAGTAATAGGCTAGGAGTAAGTCTGTCTCCAAGACCCAAAAGGCTCTCCAGTTCCTAGGCCCCATCAACACAAGCTGCCTGAAGCAGCTAATAGGTAGGTCTGGGAGCACACCACATTTGGAAATAGCTGACACCCCATCCAGTTGTGAAGCCACTGTCGGACTTAGGAGGCAGTCAAGTGCTGCATAAATCAGGAGGCATGGCTATTACAGGAAGCATGTCACATTCAGAGCTTTGATGATAGCATTTAGCAAGACCTTTGAACTTAAAATTTTTTTCAATACTCTGAATTATAAATTCACTATAGCACAAATACACACCTGAGTTTAATAGGTCAATTTAGATTTACGTTACAAGGTTCCCATTTTCATAATAGATGTTAACATACTACTTATACAAATAGAGAAAGAACTACACTTTCTTAAGAGGATTATTACAGATTCTTTTTCGTGGGCTACACTGACTCACTTAATTCTAGACCTTTAAATTAAATTATGTTTATTGTGTTACATAGTCTTTCCTTGTGTGAACATGGCATTACATACCAAAACCCAGGAAGAGCCAATGAATAATTGAATAAGGAAAAAAAAACCCTAATGCCTAGTATCTTATAAAGATAATACATGCTGTTCCAATATAAGCAGGAGAAAAAGATCCACTGAAGTCTGGTTTCCCTAATAAATCATAGAATTCAGATATGGCATGGCATGACATTTTTGGGTCCTTCAAAATTCACATTTGATAAAATTAACAGAGTGGCAATATGACAAAAATGAAATAAAAAAAAAATATATCCAGTAAGTTTTACTCTAACATTGCCAGTTCATTAGCAGTTTCTGACTTGATACTCTAAGTGCTACACAACTTTCACGCAGATTTAAAGTATGTCAAACCTGAGGATGATGTTGGCTACGTGAGCAATTCTCAAAATTTTTTTCCATACTATGTCCAATGTAACAAAATAATTTCCAGATACCCCTCTCTCATCTAGCTACTAAAAAAAAGTAGTTGTGACCCCCATTGTTGGAAGAACCCATATTCCAGGTAGGTTAGGAACTCTTGTATTTTTTTAATTGCTGCTATTTCAGAATGAAGGATTTTCCCCACATTAGAACTTGAAAAAACCTCTTAACGTTAACTCATAATTAGATGCATAATTCAATTTTATTGAACATTTATAATTTCTTAAACTAAAAAGTACATTCAAATATACTGTTTTAATATCCAAACAGGTGCCAAAATATGTAATTTAAAAAAATTATTTCAACACATACAGATGTAATCTAACCCTACAAGAAACAGATGAAAACAGCATTGTTTGCAAATATGTCAGTCAACACTGTCAACAAAAGTGACTCTTGAACCATCTACAAAATTTTGTAGAAGTCTGCAGTAGACTCAAATAGCTACTAGCAGATTCTTCATATGGATTTTGTATGCTCAAAAGTCCAGCACTGAGGAGCTGCATATGTTGCCACTTGCACATTTGGAGAAGCTGCTGTAACTAAAAATCCATCTTCTTTACACTTTCCTGCCTAACTTCAACTTCATCAGTTCCTTCCATACTTGCTGCTATCTCTTCCACAGCAGTTGCATTATCTTTCTGGATAAATGTAGACGCCAGCAACAGTTCCCCTCTGTGGCCCCCCATGCTCTTGTGAGTCCTCTCCTCCTCGGAGTCATCCAGTTTTTTCCTCCTCAGCTGGAGCAGCACTGCAGAATATAGATGGACATTTTATTTTAAAATGTTTCATTAACTAGACTGGTAACATACATTGTTCCATCTATATTTGAAATATCACAAAATATTTACCTATTTGCTTTCACATTTGGGATTGAGGACATCCATTTTCTTCCCAAGAATTCTCCATCACAGTAAAGTAATGTTGATATAAAACACCATCTTTCCTTTTTCTTATATAATTCCAATTTGTAATAAAATTCACCTTAACAGCATCAACATGATTAAGCATAGAGTCTGATTTTTACTGGCAGAGTTATGAGGGCTTGCACTCATCTCGATGGTATTTCTGCATTTGGACATGTTACACGATAACTTCTGAATGCTGTGTCCAATCAATTCCAAAATTTTCAGGGAGTGTACTAAGTATCAACAGGCAGAACCCTACTCATTTTGGTGACAACCGGAAAAAACAAAGGGAGAAATGGGAGACACAGAATGGGTTTGCAGAACTAGCAGCTTCAGCCACCTCCACAACTGTCCACAGGAGCAAAGAACCAGTTGATGGCAGCCATTATCACCTTCCAGTTTTACAATACCCTCCCCTTAACTCTGCCCATCCTCCCAATACAGTTTAAAAATGTTGACAACTCTGAAAAAAAATAAAAGAAACAGAAAAAGGATGAATAAGAATGGCAGGGGAAATGGGAGCACACAGAACCCTGGCGGGGGGAAGGGAGGAGCTGGAAGGGGAGAATGGTGGACCTGGCATGAGGGGAAAGGGGACCACACAGCCCCTGGCATAGAGGAGATGCGGGCTGGGGAAAGCTTGTTGGGGAGAGGGGGATGTGGAGGGAGCCAAGGAGCCTTTGGGGTTGTGCAATGAGCTCAGACAATAGAAGCAACGTAGCAATAGTATCACCTGCTAGATTACTCCTATTTTTAAGTCGATTATATCTTTCCCTATGTCTTCATTGGGGAGACCGTTTAAAATGTTAGTAGAACCACATTCTCTGTAAACGCAAGAGAGACTTATACATCCCTGTCATGCTGCTGTAGTTTGGGTGACAGGAGAAAACATTCTGATAACAGGGCATTACACGTATTAGATGCTAAATGTACTTTTTTATTATACATACAAAAAAAAGAGGCTATGTTAAAAGAACACTTAGGTTGCCAGTCAAGCATTCGTAAATTAGGAAATACTAGATTTAGGGTTGTCTGTGCAAACTAAGTTCTGCCTCCATTGTGCATCTTTCCTATGCACTGAATGAGGCAGAGTTCTGTGGAAAAGACAGCATGTGATCATGCAGTTAAAGACAACCATAATGCATATGCACAAGGGGTCAAATAAGGTTGCACAGACAACCATAAATCTGACATTTTCTAACTTTCAAGTGCTTGACTTTGCTACCTAAATAATGATCTCTAATTTAGGGTTTTTTCTACATAATTTCCTAAGTTTTTAGTCAAGGAAAAAGGTAATATAATTTGTTTTTATGTGCAACTGTAACAATCCCTATCATGCAGTGTTTAACCCTGAGCCTTTCAGCAGTGGAGTAGAGACTGCAACCCCTTAAACCACAGAATTAACTTCATTAACATGCAGCAGCAAAAGGTGGTTATTCAGGATGGGTCTATCGGCTTGGGGAGTGGTTGAAGGGGTAGCCCAGCTGGTCTGGCTTTCCCATCCCCCTGAAATTCGGGGAGCTCCTGCTGCTCCTGGTGTCCCTAGAAAAGGGCCAAGGAAGTGGGCCACTTGGGCTGTTTGCTGAATCTGTGGGTGGATGAGGAGGAAGGCAGAGCCCAGCCTGGTTCCCGCCTCATGTGGTGCCTCCATAGGAGGGTATGGGACACTGGGGCCATGAGCCATGTCCAGGTGAGGGGACCTCAGCTCTTCCCCTTCCCCTCTCCAGCTGCTTTGGAAGCTCCTACTAGTTCCCAGTATGTCTGCTGTTGTAGTAGCAGCAACAGCATGAGCCACGAGCATGCTGCCAACATTTTCCTGAGGAATGCAAGCAAAAGGTGGCATTTTCTAAACAGCCTGTAACATAGCAAAAGCTGAACACAATTTCATGGGACAAAGAAAAGGTACTTCCCTAGCCTAATGGCATGCCCCCATGTCAAATATCAAAAGTTCACCTCAAACAATAGAAAAGTGATAGAAATGTCCTGAGAGTTCTTTACAGAGGAAAGTGTTAGGCAATTTAAGTATAAGGGTCGTTACCAATTCCCCCTGTAATAACTTCGGTCTGGTCTACTCCTAAAAATTAGATCAACCTAGACTGACATTGCTTGGGGCTGTGAAAAATTTTGTGCCCTGGGCAGTATAGTTAGGTCAAGCTAACCCCTGCTGTAGATGCATCTAGGTCAGAGGTGGGCAAATTACGGCCCGTGCACCAATTCCAGCCCATGGGACCATCCTGCCCAGCCCTTGAGCTCCCAGCCAGGGAGGCTAGCCAGCCCCGGCCCCTCCCCTGCTGTCCCCTCTCTCCCGCAGCCTCACCTCACCACGCCACCAGTGCTCTGGTCCACCGCTCCTGGCATGTGGTGCGGCTGGCTCCGGCTGGGCTGCGAGCTCCTGACGCTCTGAGTGATTTTTCAGGCTTATCACAGTACTAAATTTTGTATTCTTCACAATACTGTAGACATAATTCACTCAATCTTTTTTGTACTATTTACTTAAACATATTAAGAAACCTTACTAGAATTATACAACAATTGAAGTGATCTTCCAGAATAAGACAGCATGCGAAAGAAATTCAAGTTCTGAGACGCAGCCAATTCTGGCCCATTTTAGTTCGCTAAGAACCTGAGGAAAAGTATATATATCTCTTTATCTTTTCATTGCCTGCTACATTTACCACTGCCAGCATTCTGCTACCTACAATGTGACTAGACAAAAGGACATGGTGATACCTTGTTACAAATGCTCTCTGAAACATTGTCCTTTATACTCTTACCAGTAAGTATACGAGACTCTAGAGCAGGGGACGGCACATCTGGGTATGGAAATTGTATGGTGGGCCATGAATGCTCTTGAAATTGGGGGTTGGGGGGCGGGAGGACTCTGGCTGCGGGCTCTGGGGATGAGGGGTTTGGGGTGCAGGAGGGTGCTCCAGGCTGGGACCGAGGGGTTCAGAGGGCGGGAGGAGGATCAGGGCTGGGGCCAAGGGTCAGGCTCCAGGAGGTGCTCACCTCAATCAGGTCCTGGAAACAGCGGCATGTCCCTCCTCCAGCTCCTACGTGGAGGCGCAGCCAGGCTGCTCTGCGTATTCCCCTGTCCGCAGGCACCGCCCCTGCAGCTCCCACTGGCTGTGATTCCTGGCCAATGGGAGTTGCGGGGGTGGCGCTTGGGGTGGGGACAGTGCCCCTACGCATAGAAGCTGGGGGAGGGGGGAGATGTGCTGCTGCTTCCAGGAGCTGTGCGGAGTGGGGCAAGACCCCAACCCTGCTCCCCAGCTGCAGCACTGGAGTGGGGCAAGCCCCAGACCCTCACTTCCCGGCGAGAGCTCGAGGGCCGAATTAAAACATTTGGAGGCCCCCAGGCTGTAGTTTGCCCACCTCTGCTTTAGTGAGATGAAAGCTGAATTTCCATATAGAAAGTTAACATGAACTGTCAGTTTCAGATTAAATATTAAACAGAATATGTAATTACATTTTAATCAAGAGAATTATTGGATTATTGCAATAATCACTGAAGGTATACATCTGTTGTCACTAATTGGTAGTAAATGGAAATCCATTCTCCCCTCCAATTAGTATTAAAGTACAGGAACTCCTCACTTAACGTTGTAGTTATGTTCCTGAAAAATGTGACTAAGTGAATCGATGTTAAGTGAATCCAATTTCCCCATAAGAATTAATGTAAATGGGGGTGGTTAGGTTCCAGGGAAATTTTTTTTTTTTTTGCCAGAAAAGGCATTATACACATTTTAAACAAGAATTTAATACTACAATCACTGCTGAGTATGAAGCTTGGTTGAGGTGGTGGAGTAAGAAAGTAGAAGAGGGTGGATTGTCTGGCTACTCCTCTTGCTGAACTTTCTGAACTTGAAAAAACGCATCTAGAGATTGTTTTGCTTCCCTTTTTAATTTTCCCCTTGGTAAATTTCTTTATAGCCAATCATTAGATGACCAACTCCCCTAATCACTTTGGAGCTGCGTTCCCTGTCAGGATAGTCACCACTCAGGATTTGCAAGCCAGCTTCAATCATTTGGAAAGCTTCAGAAAGACGTTTGGCAGTCAAATTTCGATGGGTTGGTTCTTCTTCTACTTCTTGGCCCTCTTCTTCCATTGCTCTCGTCACCTCTAGTTGCATCAGATCTTCATTGGTTAGCTCTTCTCCGTGTCACTGCAGAAGTTGTGTAATGTTGGCTTCCTCCACCTCATCAAAACCAGCTTTCTTGGCCAAGCCGAGGATATCTTTCTTCATAGCAGGGACAACATGTTTAAATCCTATTAAGTCACTGGAGACAATGAGGCAGGCAAGGAGGCTAAAGGTGCTGTAGGCTAGGAGAAGCATGTTGCGCAGCAGCAGCTTCCTCTACTCTGCAAGCACCAGGGCGGCGGCTCAACTCCCAGCCCGCCCACTCTACCCCTTTCCCCAAGCCCCCACCCTTGACCCGCCTCTTCTCCTCCCCCCCAACCTTTACTTCACAGGCTGCTTCCTCGCTCCTACCCCCTCCCTCCTGCCTAAACATGGCAAGCCAGCCGATTGCCGCGGGCAGGAGGGAGGAGGGGAAAGGCACTGATCCGCAGCGTCTGCTGGGGGGGGCATCGTTGGGATGCGGGGAGCGTAGGGAGGCTGCCTCCTGTGGAGAAAGCAGGCAGCCAAACAACATAAGAGTGGAGCATTGCTCAACTTTAAACAAGCATGTTCCCTAACTGATCAGCAATGTAACAACGAAACAACGTTAACCGGGACGACTTTAAATGAGGAGTTCCTGTATTTGTATATTACGTGTGTGTGTGTGTGTGTATAAAAATGTCACGCAAGTAATTTTATTTTGAAATATAATATGCATAAGAGCCTATTAACATACAGAAAGCAGCAAGATAGACTATATAAATTACCTGATGTAAAGAAAACCTCAGCAACCAGTTTCAAGAAATAGGTTGTACATAAATCGGAAGAATTAGGCATGAAGCCTTGACATTTATTTAAAAGAGGCAACAAACACTGTCGTAACTTCTACCCCCTTACAAACAATTACAGTGTTATATTGAGTGTAAGATCTTATGGACAAACTTTCATCACGATGGCACGACCATTAAAATGAGGATCTAGAGAGAGACAGAATTCTGTAAAATTTTTCAGCACCAATTGTCAAACTTGATTCCTCAGCCATTTCCAAATTAAAGCCAGAATCATTCCCTTCCCTATATAACAGTTGTATGGGAGCAGCATAAATATACAAATAGTGTAACTGGTACAATTCCAAAGTTGTATGTCAGAAGAGCTCCAGCAGCATGTAATAAATTTAATACTTTCATGCTGGAAAAGGAAAAAAAGTAACATTCTTACCTTCAATGCCCTTGTTGCATCAGAAGGATTTAATAGGATTTAAGACAGTGCAAGAGAGTCAGGAAAAATTATTTGGAATTAAGATGATGTTTCCAACACACATGGACTAGAAACTAAGTTGCAACTCTGCAAAGCCTGGAGAATCGTGTTAAGATGAAATTCAGATATTAAACAAGGCTTTGGAAATGGATCTGTGGCATCTGTCATTCATTTCTAGTGATACCAGAAGTGATCAACTGAAGTTATTGTGAAATGAGAGTATACCAGACAATCAACTAATTACACAAGTACATTTAAAATTCCAACAACTACAGATATTTGCAAAAATACAGCCATTCCCATCAAGTCACAAAACTTAAGTTTACACATATTACGAATAGAGATTAGCAAGATTTTTTTTCAGGGAAGGAATGTCCAATATTGCACTCCCTGTATCAGAACACCTAATGTATATAATGCTTCAAAACTGAAACCATTTAAAGTTACTGAAGCTTTAGAACGCATGATAGAGAAGATATTTATCTCAGAGAATATAAATACTACTCTTTCACATATTGTATTCTTCTGTGCAGGGAAGATTTGTAAATTGCTTAAGACCTTTCCTCTAAGCAAAAGGAAATTTTCAGGTGAGTTTTCCTAAAAGTTATCTTACAAAAAGAAAATTAACAGTACAAAAGTATTATGTGTCTACCCTAACCAAGACAGAGATATGGTAACCTATGTCTACAAATATTGTAAACTGTTTCCTTTGACAACATGATAGAACTGTTTATGGATAGTATTATGCAGCTCCACCTTTTATAGCACCATTCACACGAATATAAGCCAACTCTGTCTCCTTTAATTTTACATTAACTACTTACAGCAAGCAGGAATTCTCCACAAACAATTGATTCTTGTACCTTTCCCACACACCCCCATCCCACAGCTTGGAGACTAGCCTCGCTGAAATCACAGTCACCAGGAAAGCTACCTTCTATGATAGGTGAGACAGGGAGCACGAGGCCAAAGGCTCGAAGTGTGGGCTTATGAGCCTGCTACAGCGCTTCCCCGGAGCTTGGGCCCGAGATCCCAACGTGGGTGAAGAGTTGCCTGGCATGGGACTGTGCTCACACCCAGTCTTATTCTTTCCCTTGTGGGAGGTTGGAGACTGGCCTCGTCCCGCCTTCTTGGGCTTCTTAGTGGGAGCCATGGCTGGGGACTGGTGCTGGCTAGTGGATGGTCCCGGTGGGGCGCTGCGCACCAAGGTCACAGTACTCGGCGCCAAGTCGGAGTGTTGCTCCGGTGCCGGGGTGAGGGTCGACTCCATAAGGAGCGCTCTTAGATGAATATCACACTCCTTTTAGTTCTTGGCTTGAAGGACTTGCAAATTTTGCACTTCTCCCTAATTCGTCCTTCGCCCAAGCAACGCAGACAACTGTTATGTGGATCACTAACGGGCATGGGCCTCTTGCAGCAATCACAGAGCTTAGAGCCTAGGGATCAGGACACGCCCTGATCAGAGGCAAAGTCCTGTTCAGGACCTACAAAGTCTCTAACTATAGCTAAGGGAGTTATAAACACTAATAAAAAACTACACACAGTATAAACAGGCGATAACTAGTTTGTAAGAACAAGCACCTACAGCACTAACTGAAACAGCAACAGTTCCAGCACCGTCACTGGCGGCAAGAAGGAACTGAGGATGGGGGGAACTGGCGGCATCCTATATGCTGCGGAATGTGCACGCCACTCCAGGGGGCACCGGAGCTGGTCCCCTACAGATACTGCTGAGGGAAAAACTTCCAGCACCAGCGCATGTGACAAGCACACACACCTACGCTGAATGGACATAAGCAATCACTCGAAGAAGAATGGATAATATTTGTATATTCCTGATGTACTGTCCATCAGATTTCAATTCTCTTCAGTTTTTTTTAAATCATGTGATAACTGTAATGCACCTGTGCTTTGAACTATAACGGTCACGGTGTAAAAGTTATATTTTTTTTGCTCATCTATATATTCAACAAGAAATCGCAAGAAATTCTTTTCAACAGCAAAATCACACAGAAGTCAAACTGGCAGATGGATGTTTAAAACCAAAGCACATGTATTCCATAAAAGATGCAATAAAGCCTCAAGACATTGCTAGTGTCAATTTGCTTAAATGCTCTATGAAAACTATGGAAAATAAATGCTCATCATGTAAAGTATCACTTGAACTAGTTGACATCTGTGGCTAAAAGAAGATATATGAACATGAAACACTATTTCTGACAATCTGACTTCTCATTACTGAGACTAATTTGTCTGCAACGATTGTAATCTTGGACTCTAATTTGTGTAATATAATCTTTTATATTTCAGATAATTCAGTGTTCTTTACGGTTAAGTGTATATAAAAATGCTGGGTCTTCATTCAGTTTCATGTTTTAATAAAGAAACTGTCTGATGTAACTCTCCCTCCCCCCCGCAATTTGAGTTATAATATTGTCACGTATAACCAAAATTATAAGCAACTCAAATCTTTTGACACAGAGCTTCCAGAACACAGAATGTTGTTGCCAACCAGGAGACAGGAAGGATTTTTTTTCCATGATGTCCGAGATTTTTTTTCTGAGAGTGTAATTTTTTCCCAACCCTCTTAAAAATTTCCTCTAAAGTAAAATTTAATTTTGGGAGAAACAACTTAAGCAAAATATTCTATTAGTTAAAGATTACTGTTTAATAAAAATGTCTGATTTGTTAGATCAAGAGACTTAGCCCATTTATCTTGTACTGTTCAGATACAGTATTTTAAAATGATAAGATCTTTACAATTCAACCACTGATAGTCCATCACATCACACAAAACACCCAGGAAAAAAACAGATTAATGGAAATGACTCAACTGTAACCTAAATTCTTCAAGATGAATGCTGCACGTTCCCACTTATGGCATACACTAACAGTGTGGTCTGGATGCATTGACAATACATCTCAGAATCCAAGCTGCATCATCAGTACCTCCTATGAGCGAGAATGTGCAGAGGCTACTCAAAGGAACAAAAAAAGTTAAGGGTGAAATAATTTCACTGGAATCCCTATCTCACCCAGAAACCAGAGTAACAATTACTTTACAAAATCTCATCAACTTTAGAAAACTCCATATATATATATGTATTTTTTCCAGATTTTCCAGTTAAGAGATGCAGCCATATTTTCATTGATCATTACCCTTTCTTACACTGTTCACCCAGGCTTAGCTTTATTCCTAAAATATAAGCAAAATAAGTAGGAAGTAAAACTCCTTTTTCTATTTGAGAGATCCATTTTCAATACACCAAAACAATATCATTACAGTATTACTCATTATAAAAAAACCCAGATGTTAGTTGCTACACAATATAGATAAAAATATGGACTAGTATTCATTACATACACGAATCTACAATGGCATAGAATTTACATTTCATTACACCAGATTCATCGTTCCATTTCTATTATTAAAAAATTCTGTTAGTCTACTAACATGCCTTACTGAGAATATAGATAGCTCTTATATAACTAAAATTGAGAACGGCTAATATGAAACAAAACATTTTACATGAGCAATATAATTTTTTACTTACCTTTAAAAGTTCAAAATAGTGAAGACAGTGATAAACGGGAGCAAGAAGCAGCCTTGGTAGAACATACTGAACAGCTTCTTTAAAACCTTCTCCTATTGACTGGAAACAAAAATGGTCTTAATCTTAAAACAAAAGATGTTTTGTAACACAATGGTATATTCTTAAAAACATTTAAAAAAAGATATTGTACCTGTAAATAGAATGCTGCTCCAGGCTTTGATAACTGACCAAGAAAGTGATCATGAAAAGCAGGTCGCAAAATATCTTGAGCGTATGATTCATATGGATCAAATGCCAGTTCCTAAGAAGGAATACAAAGTAAATTTTTTAAATGGGTTAGTATCAAAGCTTCATGTTATTGGTAAAAATATGAAGTATATTACATAGGAGAAAACTTTATATATACTTTTATCAGTAAGCACATTTATAAAGATTTAGGCCCCAATTCTGAGAAGATTTAAGCATATGCTTAACGTCATGCATTGTTAGTTATCAGTGTGAAAAGTTAAACTCATGCTCAAGTCTTTGCAGAAACAGGGTCTCAGACACTCCCATTTTGATTTCAGTCTCCAAAGGTCAAGTTTGATACTTCTAAACCTTAAAGCTCTTGTTCATTTCATTTCTGCCAGTACCTTGTCCCTCCACCTGCATGTACTGGAAATAAGGAGGAATTATGATAGTTGGGGGCTACACTTCTCTTATATAGTCTCTGGACCTGAAAATTTGGCGGCATGAGGGGATGCTCATGCAGCCCCGAATGGTCAAAGCCCTTCAAAAATGTCCCAAAGACCTGCGCAACCAGGGGGCAATCCGTTAGCGGGGAACCCCTCCTCCAAAAACTGCCAAAACACACTTCGCAATTATGAGTGGAAGATACCCATAGTGAAACTGCTCCCACAGCCTTTTTGTGACTCAAACTAGTCTATAGTCTCAGAATCAAAGGTAGGTCAGTACGGTAAATCTTGAGAGCCTGGGAAAATCTGCCCTGTGATGACTGTTTCTTTGAAGAAGGTAGATGTCAATGTAGCCAGCCAAGACAGCTGAAACAAAGATGTACTGAACAACCAAAAAACATTTATTCTTTTTTAAAAATTACTCCAGTTATCTAGGACATACAAGGCGTATAACAAAAATAAAATATATATTATAAAAACAAACTTTAATGTTCTTACTTACCTCTGCTAGGTCTTCAAAACAACTGCCTACTAACGGGTGGGGACTGCCTTCATCTGTCATTTCTACGGTGTCCTCAATGTGGCCCAGTAGCTTCACGCTAAGTTCATGAATATCTGATATACGACTAAATATATTTTCCACATCCTGAAGGAAGAAATGGAATCATCAGACAATAAATATCCATGGTGAATAAGAGAGAGAAATTAAATCCATAAGACAAAATATATAGCACACAAAGCAAGCTACTTAATCAGTTATAATATTGAACAAACACTGATTAGTTTCTCAGCTAAAGCAAGGTTATAAATATTGTAGGTAACGGACAGGTGATTAATTACTGACTCCTGTTTGGAAGAAAAATAATGGGAGAAGAAACAGAGAACTTAAGTATTTAACAAATATGGCTATTTCTTTCATAGAATCAAACTCTTTAGCGCTTCCCACAAGTGTTGCCTTTTGGTTTCCATTTCAAATTTGAGTTAAAAATAGTAATAACCCAAATGTTAACCTGCCCTATGCAGTATACACAGTATTACATACAAATCAGACCACCATTCAATTGCCCAATTTGTGTTCTGAACCCACTGGTGAAACCTAAAGTCTAGCAAGGAAGAAAGATGAACCTGGTGGAAGAGGTGAGCCAAACTTTTCAGCTTGGTTACTCTTAATCCAGTTTTCAGCAGCTCAGGATCTACTGCACATACCCAACTTTGTACACTATGAGTAAAATCCTGGCCCCAGTGAAGTCAATGGCAGAACTGCCACTGACATCAGTGGAGCCAGAATTTCACCCTACAGCTTCACCTATAGAAAGAATGGCTGGAGGAAAGGTTTGGCAGAATCAGAAAGACAGTTCAACTACATGGAGCTCTAGCATTCAGAGAGAGATCTCATGTAGCTAAGAAAGTGCATGACACTGACAGGAAAACAGACATTCCAATTCCCATGCTATGCCAGACTACTGGCCTATGTTAAACAATATTGCAAAAAACAGGCAGCACTTGTTGTTCAAAAAATTGCAAACTTGGCACACCTCCTAAATTTCTATCCAGTAATGCACTTAGCCAATTACGCAATTTTATTTAATTATGCAATGCCAAACAAAGAGGAAGAACATCCTTCCGGTTCCTCAAACATGGTCAGTTTATGACCTGAAGCATAAGTTTTAATCATCCTCAATGGTCTTAAAATCTTTGCATTTATGTAGGATTTTCATAAGAGGCTCTTTTAAAAAAGTGTTTTACAAACACTTTCCCCTTCTACTTACAAAGATCAATAAATATTTTTTTTCTTTCCCACACACACACTATATATATATATATATATATATATATATATATATATATATATATATATATATATAAAAAAAAAGGAACCTGAGGCACAAAGATTAAGTTACTTGCAGAACGTCTCACAACCCAGTGGCAGAGTAAGTAACACAGGGATCCCAATTCTAAGCCCTTTAATATTTCCACAATACTGCCTGTGTTTATATTTTCAAGGCACTTCAGTACTACATAGTGACAGGCAGAAACAGAAGACAGGCACGATAGACTAGGGCATTCAAACAATTTGGATCTTAATGTGCACTTCAGTGTTGTTGGTTTTGCTTTTAAAAATGCAGTTTATATGGTAGCTGTACAAGTGGGTTGAGAAATGGTACAGGAGAAACTTACTTCAACTCCCATAACGTCATTACAATAGTTCCCAGTGCACTAAATTGACTTTCTAGGATGCCAGAGAAGTGCAAGGGGAATATAATGCTAAATAGTATAGGACACTCAGCCCACTCTGCTCTACAATTCTATATTCTGGATTCTAGACTTCTGGGCTGGGAGGGAGGAAAACATCCCCCTAATCCCTCATCATTTATTTCAGGATGAGCTATAATAAATTCCCATGCTGCCTATCCCCCTTTTCCTGCGTCTCCTTTCTTACCTCCATTTCAATCCTTACACCATGTGTGCATACACACACCCCTTTTCTCAGCCTGTTCTTTCAGAGTTGCCTTTGTAGAGCGAGAGGCAGCATCAACATAAGAACATCTGCTATTGTATTTTGTTTGTTCATCAACAGTTCTGGGCTGGAGCGACAAGTGTCGAGAAACAGATGGCTTTCTGATAGTTCTTCCTATACTATAGGAATGTGATGCCGGACAAAAGTTAGGTCCCAGAAATTCTCATCTATATTAATGCAAACGTAAGCTTGATATGCATTAGTTGTAACATCTATATAATACTTACATGAGCTGAAAACAATTTGGAGTTGGAGACAAAAGGCTCTCTAAAAACTTTTATAATGAGATTTAGTTCCCGTATGTACTGTCGAACCTCTGCCATAAATGACTTGACTAGATCATAATAGGTTTGTTCCCCTGAGGTGGAGGGTTCCTCATCAGATAAAGTTAGTGTACTTATATCTTCTACATCTTGATGGAACATATCCATCAACACCTGTGTAAATGAAATTGGAGAAAGTAAGTGGTTTCTTTAAATATACACAAAAATTTGATACAAAAGTTACCAGTGGGAAGGGAAATAAAATTGTTATAAAAGATATAGTTGAATACTATTAATGGAAGGCTTTGTATGTTGCCTTGAGGTTGGTTAAATATATCTGGTAAAAAAGAAATTGAATTAAGAAAAAATAATTAAAAAAAACTAGCTAGGTATCATCCTAATTCTAACTCAGAGCTACAGGAAAGAACTGACTGGTAGTTTGGACTGTTCTACACTTTATAGCCCATACGGAAGAGGGGCAGCAGGTTCATGCACATACGGCACACACACCTACAAGTGGGATTCACAAGGACAAATGCTTGGAAATATGCAGTTCGGTTAATGGGCCTGTCCTCCATATGGGGTAGGGGTATGGAGGAAGCAGAAAGAAGGAAATATAGCTTATATTATTTGAGACTGATCCTACTTAAGATGCTTATGGACAGAAGGTAAGGATTACATTACATAAAGGGGCAGCCTACAAGCACCATGAAGGTACTTGAGGGAATACTGGACTAATGCATATCTATGACAGAGCATAGGCAAGTGTTGACATCTTCATGTCATCTCAGAGTTAACTGATAAGGCTGGGCTAAGTCTGGGAATGCGGTATGGGCCATGTCTGTGTTTGATGTGGTGAATAAGGCAGAGCCACAGAAGTCTCCCTCTAGCAGGTTGTCGCTTTGGGGCAAATACCAACAAGCTGCATGTTTGCTTCAGAGCCCTTCAGAAACCTGGGAGGTTTCTACTGTTTATGCATGGGGTTGTTGCAACTCTTCAGAAGTGTCACTGTAGTGTACTAAGAAAAGGAGTACTTGTGACACCTTAGAGACTAACCAATTTATTTGAGCATAAGCTTTCGTGAGCTACAGCTCACTTCATCGGATGCATAAAGTGGAAAATACAGTGAGGAGATTTATATACACAAATGTAGTGTACTAGGCACCCTTACATCCAAACCCTGTAAAGGCCAGTTTCTTGGCCAATGCATTTTGCTAGTCCCACCAACAGCTGAAGGAGGCAGATTAGGAGAAAGAATCGAAGGAATCAGCATCATTACCACAATCATATGGCAGGTACCCAAGCTTCTGATGAACATCCACATACAGACATGTATCTACCAGCAATGGTGATGCAGACAGCTGCCCTATACTATTAAGCCCTGGTCTGGTCAACATAAGACAGCTTTTGTCAACCTAATTACGTTAGAGAACACACCACAGCCTTGCTCCCACCAATGTAAGTGCCCTACTACCCCGAGATAATAACTCCACCTCCATGAGAGGCATAGGGCTTATGTTGGTGTAGTTAGGGTGAGGCAATGTCTGTGTAAACACTGCAGGTTACTTACATTGGCTGTCATTCTTATCCATGTTAGGGCTCCATGCTGGAGCCATGAAATTGACAAGAAAGAGTTCACAGTTTGGGCTGTCACTCCAGGTGGTGGTGGTGGTGGGGGGGGGCTCCAGCTAGAGCCCAGCTGTCCCCCGGGATGCTGGCTCCCCACAGGGCTGCTGCCCCAGATTCCCACCGGGGGCCCAAGGTGGGCAGGGAAGCACATGCTCCCGGCAGGGAGCTGAGCAGATCTGAGAGCCCGGGCTCCAGCCCCACACTGCCAGTGGAAGTGCTCCTTATGAGGCTGTGCACCACCACCAGAAGGAGGGGGTGTGGACATGAACCACTGCAGTAATTACTGCAGTGGCGATAAGTCAACCTAACATAGGTCAACTTAAGTTTGTAGTATAGACATGCCCTAAGTGTCTTAATGGTTATTAAGGTCTCACAAGGTACTTCACTTTCCTTTAAAGCTAAGGAAGAAATGAATGGGGGAAGAGGGCACAGTCAATACAAGGCTGAAGCAAGATAGGGGACCAGTCACTAGAGCAACAACAAGAAATGAAAACCCCAATGAGCTGATTAACACGAGTAACGCCAACAACAGACAGGGTAAACACAGTGAGAAGGGGACACAAGAAAGGTTCCATGGACTTCAATGGAACTAGAGGCTCTGACCTCTTTTGAGGGACTGATTCCGAATTGTGTGGGGTTTTTTTGTTTTGGTTTTTTTGAAAGAGAAAAAATACAGATTATTTGCCCTCCAATGTGTCAAAAGATTGAGACTAGGTGCCCAAGGCAGCTAGAATGCAGCAACGCTTGAGTACAAGCCAAAGGAATTTGGCTTATCGACCAACCATAGTCAGAAAGACAGTCTTCTGGACCACTGGGGTATGCTGGGGTTGCATGAAGTGTCCCAAATAAAACTTTGCACCATCAACCCCCAGGAATGCTCTACACTGAAGTCACTGTTGTCTCAAAACAGCAATAATTTTAGAAGTTCACGTACTGCTGGGGGGTTTCTAAAGGAAGAGACATCAAAATTCTACATTACAATACATTTAAGAACTAAGAATAATATTCAACATTAAGATTTTTAGACACCATTCAAGATCTGGTTAAAAATTTAATACTGCCCCCCCCCAAATTCCATTCATTTGACAAGTATGAATTATACCACCTACCTTATCAGCACACATTGCCACTTTAATGTCTTGTTTTGTAATTTCATAATGTCTTATATTTCGTACGTAATTCCCAACGAGCTTCAAGATATCTGCAGAAATGTATTCTAATACTGCTACTATGTAAACAGATACTTGGTGGTCAATTTTATAACCTAGAACTTCCTAAAAGTAAAAAAACAAAAAGTGCATCATTAAATGTGTTATACAACCAGTCAAATAACTAATTTATGTATTTTAGAATAAACTTATGAAATTATGTTTAATGACTATTGCACTAGACAGTCAACATCTGTCCATCATTAGTACTAGCAATACAAAAAATACTTCTTTCTATACGTATAATAAAAATAACAGTGGTATCATAGACAACACTGCATGGTTCATACTGACTTTGAAATGCTGACAGTGCTACCAAGCATTTATAACATGCAATACAGTTCTACTTGACACGATCTAAAAGCACTGAATTCTCTATTACTCAGCCAGAATAAAAGTATTGCAATTTTTAGCAGATAGGTATTTAGGGTTTTCTTTTTTTTTGAAAACTGTTCCTAACCTTTCAAGATATGTTGCACATGTACATTCCTCTCTTGATGTGCGTGCACCCCACGCAGATCACAAGAAATTTTTCCCTCAGTGGTACTCATTTGGCGGGGCTTGAGCACCCTCTGCTGGCACCAGTAAAGGGGTCCAGCTCACCCTGAGCCCCCTCAGTTCCTTCTATCCAGAAACTCCGATGCAGAGGGGTAGGAGGGCAAGTTATAGAATGCACATGTGCAACACATCTCATAGAACAAGAGATAGAAAAGGTTAATAACTGCTGTTTTTCTTCTTTGTGCATTCCATGTGCATTCCATTCTTGGTGAGTGTCAAGCAGTTAAATAGGCAGAGGGATCAGAGTTTATGTACACAGACTGCAGTACATCTCACCCAAATTTGGCATAATTTCTAAACTACTGGGTGATGGTATAATGGGAGGAGACAGTGTGCACCGATGACTCGGTTGCTGCTTTACAAATGTCCAGCATAGGGATCTGCGCTAGGAATGCCACTGAGGATGCTTGAGATCTTGTGAAGCTTGCCCAGTGGTGAAACACCTGTCAGATCATAACAAGTGCAGATACTTACAGTTATCTCAGATGAAATTCTCTGTGAAGAGACTGGAAGATCGTTCATTCTATCAACTATAGTCATGAACAGTTGGGTGGGTTTGGTCCTGTCTATGGATGTTAGATGAGCACTGGTTCTACAGTGTGTGTAGCAGTTGCTCATCCATATTTGCATGTGGTTTAAGGAAAATACAAGTAAGTAAATTGATTGATTGATATGAAACTACCGCAGAGAGAAAACTTGGATGGGGTATAAATACACCTTGTCTTTAAAGACAACCAAGTACAATTCATTGGATGTGAGGGCACAGTTCGGAGACCTTTATGGCAGAAGCGATAGCAATTAGGAAAACCAGCCTTTAGCAGCACCAAAAGGTTGGAAAGCGGATATTGCTGCCAGGTGAAACTGGATAGAGGAAAATGCTAAACCTTGCTGTTTCAGGTGCAGCAGACAGGCGAATATATTTTGGCTGGATGAATGCGTCAGTGAGACTACCATTTGACAAGCCCAGAGAGAGAACTGCTTCAATTTTGACAGGTAGAGGTGGAGGGCTGCTACTTAAGACCTGGTGAACTTGCTCTCAGCAAGCCTGCTCTTTGGGATTTAACCATGAAGCTTCCAGGCTGTTAAATGAAGAGATAGCAGGTTTGACTGAAACAGCTATCTGTGGTCCTGAGAGATCAAACTGGGGTGCAACAGGAAGGAGATTGAAGTTGTCAATTAAAAGGACCAGTAGAGTCAAGAAGTGGGGCTGGCAGGGCCATGCTGGAGCTAATAAAATAACCCAGGCGTGATCCCACTTGATCTTTAGCAACACTCTGTATAGGAGCAGGACTAGGGGGAATGCAAAGTAAACCTTTTCTACCCAGAGTAGCAGGAAGGCATCCGTGATAAAACCCGGACTGTGGCCTTGCAGGGAGTTGAATTGGTGACATTTTCTGATATACTTGTTTGCAAATAGACCTATCTGGGGAGTCCCCCACTGCTGGAAAATGCACTGGTTACATCACTCATGGTGACTGAAAAATGACCTGCTCAGGTGATCTGCTAGTTCATTCCACACCCCTGGAAGGTAAGAGGACCACAGGTTGATTGACTGGGCTATGCAAAATTCCCCCAAGTGAACTGCTTCTGACAAAGGAGGGACTAGCGATCCCATGCCTGTTGAGGTAAAGCACTGCTGAGGTGTTGTCTGTAAGAACAACAGATTTCTCCCTGATATGAGGTAGGAAAGCCTGACAGGCAAGACAAATAGCCCTGAGCTCTCGGATGTTGCTATGAAGAGCAAGCTCCCTCAGGGACCAAAGACCCTGAGTTCAGAGGGGCCCCAGGTGGACTCTCCACCTTAGAGCTACGTCCAAGATCAAAGTCATTGATGGTTGAGGGCTGATGACAGGAACGTTTGGACAAACACAGAGGATCCAACCACAATTGAACGAAATGAGAACATGCAAAAGTACCATGGTCACAGTGTTCAGATGAAGATAGGTTGGTAAGTACACTGAGGCCAGGCATATCTGGAGGGGCCTAAGGTGCAGCCTTGCGTGTTGTACATGGCCTTGTGCAGTTTCAGGCTGCTGCGATCAGATGAATTTTGAGGTCTGTCACGAGAGATCGAACAGATTGGAATCAAGACTCTGGGAGGAACACTCTGGCTGGGTAGAATCCAACACAGCCCATGTAAACTCTATCCTCTGTACTGGGCAAAGGATAGACTTGTCTCCAGTAATCAGTAGGCCTAAGGCCTTGAAGGCTAACTATGAGTTGAACACTGGATATAACCTGAGCTTTGGACCTGCCCTTGACTAGTCAGTCATCCAGGTAAGGGTAGACCTGCACTCCTAATCTCTTGAGGAACGCTGCTACCACGGCCCATACGTTTTGTGAATACCAGAGCTGCAGACAGGCAAAGCAGAAGCACCAGGAAGTGGTAATGCAAGTGCTTTACTACAAATATGAGGAACTTTATGTGCCCTTGATATATCGACACATAAAAGTGGGCATCTCTTAAATTGCGGGAGGCATACCAGTCTCTAGGATCCAGAGGGAGAATAATGGATGCTGGATAACCATGTAAAACTTCTTTTTGAGATGGTTGTTGAGCTGATGCAGGTCTAAAATAGGTCTGAGATCTTCCTTGGCTTTCGGGACTAGTAAATAATGGGAGTGGAAACCCTTCCCTCTTAAATTTGTGGAATCTCCTCTATGGCTCCCATTTGAAGGGCAGATTAAACTTCCTGCACTAGACGCTATTTGTGAGAGGGGTCCTTGAAGAGGGACAGGAAGGGAGGGAGGTTGGGATGCAGGGGCAGAAAAACTGGAGGGTGTATCCCTCTTCTACAGTGCTCAATACCTAACAGTCCATAGTGATAGGAGACGAAGCACTGAGGAAATAGGAAAGGCAGTTTGCAAACATGAAAAACAGGGCCTCGAATCCTTGCAACTGGTGCAATGTCCTTGAACATCCCATCCAAATGCCTCCTTAGAAACTCCTGGTGGGGGGTCTAGGTGGGGCAGGCATTAATGCAGAGGTAGAAGGAAGAGGTGGTCTACTCCTATAACCTCTACTTTTCCTTTCTCTGCAGATCCCATTGGACAGCTGGAGCAGAATACCGGAGAGGATGCTGTAGCCTGAAGTACTTCCTGGAAGTAGCCAGGGTGTACAACCAAAGGGACTTCAGGGTTGCCTTTGAGTCCTTTAACCCATGAAGCTTAGTGTCAGTCTACTCTAAAAAGAGCAAGGATCCCTCAAACAGAAGGTCCTGCACAGTCTGTTGGACCTCCCGTGGGAGCTCAGAGGACTGCAACCAGTAGCTCCTACTCACAGCTACTGCTGAAACCCTGGATCTGGCAGCTGAGTCAGCCCCATCCAGAGCAGCTTGCAGCAAAGCCCTCACCATCAATTTCGCCCTCACCCATCAGCGAGAAGAACTCCTGCCTAGCATCTTCTAGGAGTGTGTCCTTAAATTTCAGCATGGAGTCCCATATGTTAAAGTCATACCTGGCCAAAAGTGCATGCTGGTTTGCAATCCTGAACTGCAACCCCTTGAATAAACTTTCCTACCAAACAGGTTTAACTTTTTTTTTTTAGTCTTTTGATTTTGGGGCAGTGCTGTGATGCCCCTGCCTTTCCCTCTCATTGGCAGCAGATACTACAAGGGAGGAAGGAGTAGAGGAACTCACCCTGGGGTGGGTACAAAATACTTGTGCTCGGCCCTTTTTGAAATGTGTGTGTGAGGGTCAGGGGGAAGGGATGCAGGAGTCTGCCACAGCCTCTTAACTGGGTCCATAATGGCCTCACAGAGGCAGGGCCACACTCTGAAAGGACCTGCAGTGGCTAAAATTTCAACCAGGAGGTTTGAGGATTCTTTCACTTCCTCCACCTGTATGCCCAGACTTAAGGCAACCCTCTAACAATTCTTGGTGTGCCTTATAGTCATCTGAGGGAGGTGACATGCCTCCTCCTGAGACTGGCTCATCGAAAAGGTGGAAAGAGGTGGCCAGCACTAGATGAGAATGCTCTTCCTTTCTTTCTTGACCTGTAGGGTCCTGTTGAGCCAGGTCTTGATACCAGATACCGGGCTCGGTACTGGTGTCTGGAATGGGTGCTGCCCAGTGGGTAAGTGCCACACACCTTTCCAATGCCACTGAATAGGAGTGCCTGAATACGATCTGGAAATGGGGGGAAAGCTCCACGGATTTCAAAAAGGCCACTGGACAGGTGTAGGCCCCCAGTGACCTCCTGGGGAATCACTTGATGGTATCTTGTGACCAGATCCCAGGAAGGGTCGACATGTCTGGAGACGGGGTAGTGAGAGTGGCTCCCAAGACAGGAAATGTAGTACCAATCTCTGATTCAGAAGACAATGACGCTCTTTTCACTGACCACGGAGATGTCATTGCAGACGGTGCCAGCAATCAGTGCAGAGGCCAAAGAGAAATGAGCATTGCAGGTTTTCCTTTTGATGGTACCAAAGGGCGAGATGTCAGGAGTATGTGAAGTTTGCATGGTACTGAGCGCTGTAGCAATCCTGCTGGTTCTCCTGCGTTTGCTGGCACCAACAGGGTCAGGAGGTCCCTGGCGGCTGCAAATGCCTCTGGCGTGGTCGGTACCAAGAAAGTATCCATACGGTGCATACCACCAATGTGGAAGGAGCTCCTTCTGGCTCTGGAATCAATGGTGTCAGTGATGCAGTCTTCTGTGGTACCAATGCAGAGGAGTGCTTAGACTTAGACTGCACTCTATTCTTATTCCATGCCTAAGCAGATTTCAGAGCCTTTTAGCAGTCTGCTTCTTATGCCTCTCAAGCACTGGGATGGTGAACAGTGTTGGGACTCGAGCACAGTAGGACCAACCTGGTTCAGATGGAGGTCTCAAGGCCGCCTTCATAGTAAAAACTATAGCCTGGCTTCACAAACTTTCTTTGTGCGAGGCTTAAAGTCCCTGCAAATTTGGCAATGTTCCCCAATAAGAGTTTCCCCAAGGCACTTAAAGCAACCTGAGTGCAGGTCGCTCACGGGAATAGCCTTATTTCAGGAAACACAGGGCTTGAAGCCTGGTGACCAAGGCATCCCTTGGCATTGGGAATCAACTGAAACCTACAGATGGGGTAAAATCCTAATTGAACAAACATGAAACTACAATAAAATTCAGTAGTCTGTGTTCTCTTGTGAGTACTTGGAAAAGCAGGAAGAGCTGTTCCAGTGGCTATCACAGGAGGTAAGGAGGAACAGAGAGCTCGGGGTCGGCTAGACCCTTTATACTGGTGCCAGCGGTTCGAGCCACTCAGATGGGTATCATTGAGGGGAAAATTTCCGGTGGAATACACACGTAAAATCACTCGAAGAACAATTTAAACAACTTCTGGGAAGTATAATCATAGTCCTAAATGTATTTAACAAGCATACTATTAACTGAAATAGAAATATTACAATGATGATGATACACTAAAATCCAGATACTTTGAATGTCATGTAAAATTTGTTTTATTCCTTTTGAGTTACATTTCAGGCAATATACAGACAATGAATGAAAATATTAACCTTAACTTTATATAGTTCTGTAAAAGACAGGTTTGCCTAATTTTAAGTAGCAAGGTAATCAATTACGATTTGAGTACTTACTTTTAACAAAGGATGGATTTTTTCTACTGGGAGAGATAATGGATTTCTTCGTTTCCTCTTTTCAATAGCAGACTGGGCATCAGCTATTGCCCACTTATCAATAGGATGGGGAAAACTTTTTTGAACACGATCCTTAGGAAACAAAACAAACACTAAGGGCTTAATGAATAATCTGAATGTATTCAGCAAGTAGTATACTTGTTCAGACAGATACTTCACTGTTACAGATTAAAAGCAATTCCTTAAAAGGAATAATTTATTTTGATGCAACCGTGTTTTAATATACAGATAGAAACTAAAGTTATACCAAAAACTATATAGAGATACATACCCTAAATGTTGTACACTAAATATGTATTGCATACAAAAAACTACAAAGAACATTAAGGTTGTGAAGTTAAGCACTCAATTAGGAAACACTTTCAGGTGTGTTGTGAAGTTTATTAATGTTTGTGAAGCACTCAGATGCCACAGAGATGAGTGTTATAGAAAAGGCCACAAGGAAATTAATAATTCTGTCTTCAGAGCAGGGATTGAATAGTGTGCGGTGACTAAGACATAGAGCCACACATTGCATAATAAATAAAATACAGAGTAGCTGTTCTTTCAGTGAGCACAGTCCATCCTGTGCACTGAGTAAGGCAGGGATCCTGTGGAAAAAAATAGTCTGATCAAGTAACTAAAGACCATCATTGTACATACACAAGTAGGGAGCCAAATTAAGATTCATGGGTAAGCTTAATTCTGGTGTTTCCAAACTGCTGAGTGGTTGACTTTGAAATCTTAATGTCCCATTAATGTAGTTTTTTTATGTATAATTTCCTAGGTTTTTTTAAAAAGCAAACTAAAAACCAGCGGAGATAACCCCCCCCCAAAAAAAGCAAATACCGTACAGTACTGTGTTAAACTAATAAATACATTAAGGGAAAGTTTAAGAAAAAAGATTTGACAAGATAAGGAAACTGTTTGTGTTTGTTTCATTTCAATTAAAATAGTTAAAGGCTGCATTTTTTCCTGAATAGTAAAGTTTCAAAACTGTATTAAGTCAATGTTCAGTTGTAAAATTTTGAAAGAACAACATAACTCTGAACAAAACATTATGGAACATTTCAGAGTTACGAACAACCTTAATTCCCGAGGTGTTTGTAACTCTGAGGTTCTACTGTACTCCTCATTAGAGCGAGGCTGTAAGCGCGAAAGCTTCTCTCTCTCACTGACAAAAGTTGGTCCAATAAAAGATACTGCCTCACCGACCATGTCTCTCTAATATCCTGGGACCAACACAGTTACAACAACACTGCATACATGTATTTCTCATGACATTTTAAAGTGCTAATTAGACTATTCATCCACAGCATCCCAAATTAAAGCTGCAAAATACAAAAAAGATAAATATTTTCTGTACCTCTACATCCAGAAAGCTTCTTGGCTGGGCTTGGCACAGCATATTCAACAACTGCAGAATTAACTCCTCAACATATTGTAAAGCATCTTCAGCTGAGGAAAGTTTAGGATGGACCTGCACCTGAACCTACATTGAACAGAAAATTGATTTAAACCTTGCACACTTTCCCCCTGAGTCCATGCTTTATTTCCACGGAAGTTAACTTACAGGTAAAAGAATTTCAGGAGCAATAGACCACAGACTTAAAAACTAAGAGAGCCAGAATTTTATGTGGCCTAAATCAGCATAGCTCACAGATTGAAGTCAAAGGAACCATACCAATTTGTGCCAAATCTAACCCACAGTACTGAAGTGAACACATTTTGAAATACACAACATTTGATGCTGACTTAGTTCTACTGCAATGTCTACAGGATATTGTCTGATAATGAGTGGGCTGTGAAGCAGCTACGCATATATATTTAAAAAAAATAAACATTGCATATTTTTCCCTTTCCCTCCCTTCATCTATTGCTTGCAGACTGAACTCTTTAGGCTGGAATAGTATGTGTGTACTATGTTTAATGCAATGTGAGCAACTATAATGCAAAAATTAAAATAATTTTTGAGGTACAGCACTATATTTAAATAGTTCCACCTTTTTAGGAAAATTTAACAGTCTTAAAGCTTTAAATTTAAATCAATTTGCCTAAAGAGTTTGGCTTTCACCAAAAGTAAGTTTCCTTTAGTGTTGTTTGAAGGAAGTTAAACTACCGTAAGTGCCAGTTGCACTGTTTTGAATACTTGATTATTCTGAACCAATCTCCAAAATAAAAATATTTACAATACATTACTTCATCGGATCTGCACTCAATAATGCTTCAAATTTTACAAATGTTAATGTTACACACTAAAGGTAAAATTTAGATTTGCTGTTATAGCTGGGAATAAATTCCCAATGACGTAAATATAGTGAAGATGCACCTTCTCCCCCTCCCCCCAATACCTGTTAAATTACAGATGTAAATTTTCTGAAATACCGGTTTAGTAATTAAAAAGTACTACCTGAAACAGGACTGCAGTGTAATGGCTTCTTCCTACCCCTGCAGCTAACAAATAGCTTGGTTTTAACAGTTTAGGTACACACGAAGTTCAAAGTCTTAGGCTATGTCTACACTGCCACTTTCAGTACTAAAATTTTAGTTATTCAGGGGTGTGAAAACACACATCGCTGAGCGACAAAAGTTTTAGCGTTGAAAAGCGCCAGTATAGACAGCGCTTTATCACTGGGAGCCGCGCTCCTGGCTATAAAGCTACCACTGCTCCTTCAGGGTGGGGTTTTTGTTTGTTTTTTATTGCCAGGAGAGCTCTCCCCCAGTGATAAAGCATGTCTACACTGCCCACGTCACAGCGCTGCTGCAGCCATGCTCTAACATGGGCAGTGTAGACCTACCCTTAGAAGTAATATTTTAAAAACACCCAAGAACGTTGTTCTTCGAAGTATTCACCACAACTGTTTAAGTATTTGTGCCAAAGGAAGCTGATAGGTAACAACCTTCATAGTCATTCCAAGTAGCAAAACCACCAAATTTACTATCCCGCCACCACACTCCAAAACCCTCCATCAGTCACCCCAAACCCCTGAAATACCTTCCCTAAATCATAAACCATCATTCTATCCAATCCGAATATCAACTCAACATGCCAACATTCAGTAAATGATTAATTATGGAGGCATCATTAGTAGCTCCACAGTTAAGGCTGCATTCGTATTTGCACTTACAGCAGGAATTAAATCTTATGAGAAAAAAAGCATCAAACGTGAATGCATCATTCTGCCTCAGAAGCAGAAACCAAGTGGGCCTGCTGAAGCACTCCATGGGGCTTCATGTTTGAGGACTGTTCTTTGTTATATATCCTGCCTTTGAATTTGTGCAGTTTGCTAAAACTTTAATGAGAGGGTGGGTTTAGTTTGACAAATTATGTCCACACTTAGTGGGTCTAAAAGCATCTCTAGTAGTCACTGCTTTTTACCTTAAAATCCCTGGGAAATCATGAAAAACAAATCTCTGTGCAAACTGACTGACCAGAGCATTTATTCTGGATCTGAAGCAAATTTGATTTTTGCCAGCACCTCATTCTAACCAGCTTGTATGATATGGTTTTGGTGGCGTTTGTGAAACAGCAGGAAAACTACTAGCCTATCAGGCAAAAATCCAGGACAGCTCAGTTTACTGCACACTGAGATTACCATAATATCATATGTTAGCATTTGCATTACATAAAACCTAAACCTTCCAACTGGGATTAGAGCACCACCATAGTAGCTGCTGTACAAACTGAGTAGGACAGTTTCTGTCCTAAAGAGAGCAATCTAATTTAGGATGCAACGGTGGATAAACCAAAAGTATAGGTTTAGCGAGGGAAAATAAGAAAAGCAGCAATAAGAATATGCATTAACACAGGCTGGCACATGATTTCAAGACTTGTTAAACAGTAAGCCTTGCATGACCTTCTCACAAACGAACTAGGGAAATGCAACCTAGATGAAGCTACTATAAGGTGGGTGCAAAACTGGTTGGAAAACCGTTCCCAGAGAGTAGTTATCAGTGTTTCACAATCATGCTGGAAGGATGTAACGAGAGGGATCCCGCAGGGATCAGTTCTAGGTCCAGTTCCATTCAATATCTTCATCAATTATTTAGATAATAGCATAGAGAGTACACTTATAAAGTTTGCGGATGATACCAAGCTGTGAGGGGTTGCAGGTGCTGTGGAGGATAAGATCAAAATTCAAAATGGTCTGGACAAACTGGAGAAATGGTCTGAAGTAAATAGGATGAAATTCAATAAGGACAAATGCGAAGTACTCCACTTAGGAAGGAACAATCAGTTGCACACATACAAAATGGGAAATGACTGCCTAGGAAGGAGTGCTGCAGAAAGGGATCTGGGGGTCATAGTGGACCACAAGCTAAATGAGTCAACAGTGTAACGCTGTTGCAAAAAAAAGCAAACATCATTCTGGGATATATTAGCAGGAGTATTGTAAGCAAGACATGAGAAGTAATTCTTCCACTCTACTCTGCGCTGATTAGGCCTCAGCTGGAGTATTGTGTTCAATTCTGGGCACGACATTTTAGGAAGGATGTGGACAAACTGGAGAGAATCCAGAGAATAGACACAAAAATGATTAAAGGTCTAGATAACACCTATGAGGGAAGATTGAAAAAACTGGGTTTGTTTAGTCTGGAAAAGAGAAGACTGAGGGGGGACATAACAGTTTTCAAGTACGTTACAAGGAGGAGGGAGAAAAACTGCTTTTTCTTAACCTCTGAGGATAGGACAAGCAGCAAAGGCCTTAAATTGCAGCAAGGGAGGTTTAGGTTGGACATTAGGAAAAACTTCCTAACTGTCAGGGTGGTTGAGCACTGGAATAAACTGCGCAGGGAGGTTGTGAAATCTCCATCATTGGAGATTTTTAAGAGTAGGTTGGACAAACACCTGTCAGGGATGGTCTAGATCAGAGGTTCTCAAACTGTGGTCTGCAGACATTCAGATGGTCCGCGGATAGTTCCCTTAAGGTTCGCGCCTGGGCAGCCTCACACGAGAGAATGAAGGGCCACCCACCTAACTAGTGGAGCCGCACAGTCGTGGCTCCACTAATTTGGTGCCTGGACCCTGGAGAAGACACACATGTAAGGTGAAGTGTTGGCCTTGGGGTGAGGGGACAATGGGGTAAGAAAAGGGGGTGGGGGGAATTTGGGATGTGTAGGGCTGAGGCGGTCAGAGAAAAAGGCGACTTTCCCCAGCTCCAGGGCTGTGGCTGCCGGGGAGAGACAGCCCTCCTTCCCAGCCTCAGCTCTGTGGCTGTTGTGGTGTGGGAGAGACCTCCCTCCTTCCCAGCTCCAGCTTGGGGGCTGCCATAGCTGGGGAGAGAGGACACATCCATCACATTAGAAAGGCAAGACTACAGACGCTCCCCGACTTATGCAATCATTCTGTCCCGGAAAGCCTTGTGTAATTTGGATTTTGCGTAAATTGGAAACGTATACCCGTACGTTACACAAAAATTTCCGTGACTCGCAAATCCTATTTCTGGTTTACAGAGCTTTTCCCGTAAATGAGAATTTGCGTAAGTTGGGTCTTGCATAACCCAGGGAGTATCTGTACGTATATTAAAATGAGTCGTGTGTTTTTATTTGTAGAACAAAAAACAAACAAACAAAAAGTTTTTTTTATATAGTGCTTTTATCCAAAGCGCTTTACAATAGTTAACTAACGGTACAAACATTTAGAAAGATCAATAAGTGGTCTGCCAAGACCCTCAACAATTTTCAAGTGGTCCGTGAAAAAAAAAGTTTGAGAACCACTGGTCTAGATAATACTTAGTACTGCCATGAATGTAGGGGACCGGACTAGATGACCTCACAGGGTCCCTTCCAGTCCTATTATTCTTTGATTCTATAAAAACAGGTTAATAAAACAAGTAAATGATTCCCAACCTTTCCACGTGATCCCGTGTTACAATAAAAGGGGTGCTCATGACTCCCCCACAGGCCCCATTTGCAGGCCCAGGTGACGAACCCATGCAATCACAGAATCACAGGGTTAAAAGGGACCACAAAAGTTTTCTAGTTTAACCCCTTGGCAAGATGCAGGATTTGTTGTGTAAACCATCCAAGACAGACGGCTATGCACCCTCCTTTTGAAAACCTCCAGTGAAGAAGCTTCCACAACCTCCCAAGACAGTCTGCTCCATCGTCCTACTGTTCTTACAGTTCAGAAGTTTTTCCTGAAATTTAATCTAAATCTGCTAAACTGTAGTTTGAACCCATTGTCTTTTGTCCTGCCCTCAGTGGCAAAAGAGAACAACTTTTCTCCATCTTTTTTATGGCAGCCTTTCAAATATCTGAAGACCGCCATCAAATCCCACCTTAATCTCCTCTTCTCCAAACTAAACATACCCAGTTCCTTCAGCCTTTGCTCATATGGCTTGCATTCCATCCCTTTGATCATCTGTGTCGCTTGAGTCTGGATCTGTTCCAGTTTCTCTACATTCTTTCTGTCATTAGTGACCAAAATTGGACACAGTACTCCAGCTGAGGCCTAACCAGCACTGAGGAGAGTGATACCATCACCTTTAGTGACTTGCATGCTATGCTTCTATTAATGCAACCTAAAATTGCATTTGCTTTTTTTGCAACAGCATTGCACTGCTGACTCATGTTGAGGTTGTGATCTACAATTCCCATATCCTTTTCATCATTGCTGCTGCCAAGCCAGTTTCCCCCCATTCTGTATTTGTGCATTTGGTTTTTCTTAGGTGTAGTACTTTACATTTGTCTTGCTGAATTTCATTTAGTTATCTATAGCCCAGTTCTCCAATTTATCAAGATCCTTCTGAATTTTAGCTCTATCCTCCAAAGCATTGGCAACCCCTACCCCCAGCTTTTTGTCATCTGCTGATAACTTGACCAGCGTGCTCTCTATACCTACATCCAGGTCATTAATGAAGATAAACACTGGATCCAGAACAGATCCCTATGGCACTCTATTAGAGACCTCCCTCCAATCTGACATTATTCCATTAATAGTTACTCTATCAACATGGAATTTCATCTGCCCCTTTCTTGCCCAGTCACAAAACTGGGTGACTGGTCAAGAAAATGGCAGATGAAATTCAATGTTGATAAATGCAAAGTAATGCGCATTGGAAAACATAAACCCAACTATACATGTAGAATGATGCGGTCTAAATTAGCTGTTACCACTCTCTGAAAACACTCACTCAACGTGCAACGACAGTCAAAAAAGCTAACAGAATATTGGACATCATTAAGAAAGGGATAGATAGACAGAAAATATCATATTGCCTCTATATAAGTCCATGTGGTACACCCACATCTTGAATATTGCGTGCAGTCGCCCCATCTCAAAAAAAAAAAATTGGAATTGGAAAGGGTTCAGAAAAGGGAAACAAAAATGATTAGGGGGATGGAATGGCTGCCATATGAGGAGAGATTAATAGGACTGGGACTTTTCAGCTTGGAAAAGAGACTACTAAAAGGCAATTTCATAGAGGTCTATAAAATCATGACTGGGGTGGACAAAACAAATAAGGAAGTGTTACTTACTCCTTCTCATAACACAAGAGCTAGGGGTCATCAAATGAAATTAATAGGCAGCCAGTTTAAAACAAAAGGAAGTATTTTTTCATACAATGCACAGTCAACCTGAGGAACTCCTTGCCAGAGGATGTTGTGAAGGCCAAAACTATAACAGGGTTCAAAAAAGAACTAGATAAGTTCATGAGGATAGGTTCATCAATGGCTATTAGCCAGGGTGGGCGGGGAGGTGTCCCTAGCCCCTGTTTGCCAGAAGCTGGGAATAGGTGACAGGGAATGGATCACTTGACAATTACTGGTTCTGTTCATTCCCTCTGGGGCACCTGGCATTGGCCACTGTCAGAAGACCGGATACTGGGCTAAATGGACCTTTGGTCTGGCCCAGCATTGCCATTTGTACGTTCACGGTTGTTTAACCAACTGTGTATCCACTTAATGGTAGTTCTGTCAAGCCTGCATTTCTCCAGCTTACTTATCAGAATGTCATGTGGGACTGTGTCAAAAGCCTTGCTGAAGTCCAGGTATATTATATCCACCGCAATTCCCCCTCGCCACCAAATCAGTTACCCTGTCAAAGAAGGAAATCAAGTTTGTTTGGAATGATTTGTTCTTGGCTGCTAGCGATTACCCCTTCATTCTCCAGGTATTGACAAATTGAATGTTTTATACCTTGCTCTAGTAGCTTCCCAGGTATCAAAGTCAGGCTGACTGGTCTATAATTCCCCAGCTCCTCCTTTCCCTGCTTTTTAAAGATGGGCACTATGTTAGCCCTTCTCCGGTCTTCCGGGACCTCTCCTGTAATCCATGAGTTTGTAAATATTATTGCCAGTGGCTCAGATTTCTTCAGCTAATTCCTTCAGTACCCTTGGGTGAATAGCATTCAGGCCCACTAATTTGAATTCATTCAGATTAGTCTTTACTTATCCCAATCTGAATCCCTTCCCCTTTATTGTCTATGGCAACTTCACTAGTTGCCTGGTCACATTATTTTTTGAGAGGCGACTGAAGCAAAAGTTGGTATACAGGAGCTCTGCCTTCCTATCATCTTCTGTTGCCAATTGACCTTCTCCATTGAGCAGTGGACTCACACCATCATTGATCTTTCTTTTTTTGTCTGACATTTGAAGAACCCCATCCTGTTGTCTCAAACATTTCTTGCCAGCTGTAACTCATTTGTTGCTTTAGCTTTTCTGATTGTGTCCCTACATGCTCGCACTATTCCCATGTAGACCTCCTTGGTGACATGCCCCTCCTATTTTGTATCCCTTCTTTTGCTTTTTAGAGAGCTAAAAAGCTCCTGGTGCAACCACACTGGCCTCCTGTGGTTCTTATCTTTCCTCTGCATCAGAATAGCTTGATGTTGGGACTCTAGAATTCTATCTTTTAAGAAATGCCAGACCCCTTGACTCCTCTTCTTCCTAACTGGTCTTTCCATGGGACCTTGCTTACAATTTCTCTGAGTTGAAATCTGCCTTTCTGAAGTCCAGTGTCCTTGTTTTTGCTGTTCTCATGTCCTCCATTCCATGGGATCTTGAATTTTACCAGATCATGATCACTTCCTCCCAAATTCCCAATCACCTTCACATTCTCAAGTAATTCACCCCTGTTGATCAAAACCAGATCCAAAATGGATGACCCCCTACTTGCTTCCTCAATTTTCTGAATCAGAAAGCTGACCCCCCACACATACTAATAAATACATGAACTCAGAAGATGAAGTTAATGTTCAGTTTACTGAGCTCATATATATAGCCAAACATCACACTCCAGTACCAAAGATCACTATTTATCTGAACATTTGACTCCACCCTGAAATGACGAGAACTTGTTTGTTCTGAAATGCCTACCTGGATGAGATAAGGGAGACTATTAAAACAGCTGCTTAAATCTTTTACAAAGGCTTCAGAGAGTGCTAAACTAGTCACTGAAGTTTCACATCCATTTTAGAAGTTTTAAAACTACAAATCCCTTTCCTGCTCGGTTGCTCACCTTTCACTCCCATCTTGTGAAATTACCACTTTACTAGTTCTTTAATCATAGTCTTCAAGGCAGACAAGCCCTAGAGTTCTAATGCAAGATACAGACTGGGGTGAGCTGAGCTCTTACTGAAAAAAAAATTCACACTTTGTTTTAGAATAAATCTACTCACAAGAGTGTTATATGCAGTAGAAAAGTGAACAGGTATTTTGTGGTGTCTGGCTACAAATCTGGGAGTACAACTTGGTGCATACATTTGAGGTGGAAAAATTTATGGTTATGGCAGTCATGTTATTGATGTATATAGCAGTGAGGTAGCGCAGAGGCATATGATTGTTGTTAGAAGTATCAGTAAGCTTCAAATTACAGAATTATATCATATAAGTGACCATTTCTACACCGATAAGAGAAAGCCGAATGGACATTCTTGACTAGGCAGATAACTTGTCAAAATGAGTATTCTTTCATCTCTTTTTATTACTTTAAATCATAAGTTACAATACATACATTAAAGCAGCAAAGAGTCCTGTGACACCTTATAGGCTAACAGACGTATTGGAGCATAAGCTCTTGTGTATACATACATAATACATTGATAAACGTAAGACAGAGTAAACATGGCAACAGACAAAAGAACAAGGGTTGTTTGGCTTCACCATACCTAAAAGTTTATTCCTAGACATGCCAACTTTAAATATTTATAGGCTGGTCACAAAATAGTTCAAATAAAGACTGAACTGATACGTTGAGTATTCAGTACTTAGAAGAATTGAAAGAACGTTCTGCTAGGGACAGGTGGGCAACAGGATGGTGTGCTATCTTCCCAAAGCCAAGGTGTGAGGTCTTACTAAGATTGGATAGGCTTCTGAAGTCAACAGATAAAGATCTATTGGTGATGGTTCATATCTGCACTAATGATATTGCATTGCAGGATATTTTACAGATAATAGATGACTTCCGGGAACTCTGAAGAATGCTTAAAAAGAATGTCAATGCTATCTTCTCAGAGATCCTTCCTGTCCCATGAGAGAAGGAAGACAGAAGGCAGAAGATTCTGGAGGTGAACTGCTGGTTAGGTAAGTGCTGCAGGTATGTTTTGTGGAATATCGGTCCATTTTCTATGGTGGGAGGGACCCATATAGTTTGGATGGCCTCCGGATCAGTAGAAGTTGAACCAACGTCCTCAGGAGCAGGCTGGCCAGAGTACGCAGGAGAGCTTTTAATAACAGACATGAGCACTTATTTGTGAGCACAAAATCGAGTTGCTAAGAATAATCAAGGAGGCAAAGGACATGAAGAGAAGAAGTTACTTAAATTACCTATCCACCAGTGCTATTTTGAAGGAAAAAAAAAACGATGTTCATAAATAACAACCACAGAGCTGCTGAAAGCCGTTGAGGAACATCTGGTAAACGCAATGCACAAGCTACTCAACAAGATTTACAGACAAGAGAGATAACAGCATCTACCCATAAAAAGGAGATAAGAGCAAGTGCAAGAACTACAGAGAAATTGGTTTATTGAGTGTGCCAGGGAAAGCATTCACCAAGATACTGAAGAGGAAAATAAAGAGGTACTTGCAGAGGGATAGGCGGAATTTAAACCATGAGGAAGTACAACAGGTTAGCTATTTGTGAAAAGAACATAACCAAACCTGTTACAACAACTTTATAGACTTCAAACTGCCTCTTTATAGCATTTGGCAGAAAGGGTTATGGCAAATTTTAAAAATGTAATGGCATCCCTTGGAAATTGATCAAGCTGACAGAAAACATCTACAGAAAGTCTATGAGCGTGGTGAGAGTGACATGAAGCTGAGGGAATGGTTTTACGATGACCATAGAAGTGAGACAAGGATACATATTATTGCCAGATTTGTTCAACTAGGTATTGGAAGCTATAGCACAGAGAAATGAATGGTAAATGGCTGTAGCACAGACAACTGAAACAAGACAAGTCATGGTATGTGAGAGGACAGTGCATAACTTTCGAGTCACAGGTGGTATTGATTTCTATGGCACCGACCAAGTTGGATCTACCGAGAATACTGGACAAGGTAGACCGGAAAAGCAGAAAATTCAGACTGAAGATCAGCACGGGGAAGACAAAAATGAAGGCAACTGGAAGGCAAGCAGAGAAGGCATTGGATAGACATGGTGAAGAACATCAAACCAGAAGGTTTAAAGACGAACAACGCCATGAAGCTGATACAAGATAGAAAGTGGTAGAAAGACTTCATTCGCCCCATCATTGCTGCTGAGCTGACCGATGGGATTAAACAAAACACCACACAGACAGCAATGTTAGGAGCCTGAGTAACGAACAAGGAATTGTAATTGCTCATTTCTTAACATAAATTTGATCTAGTTGGTATTACTGAACCCTGGTAGATGATTTGCACCAAGCTTTCCCAACTGATGAGATATAAGAGCTTCCCTTGGAGAACTTTGAAGTCCAAGATCTGCCTCACCAGGTATTCTTCTGACCCCGAACCATAATGGAGGGGGAGATGGCCATATCTATCCAGGAAAGAAGCTGATGTACCTTTTCCAGCAGGGAAACATGGAACACGGGGTGCATCTTGATCTATTCAGTAGCAAAAGTTTGAAGGCCACCAGGTTAATCAGCTGGATGACCTGAAATGGTCTGAGATATCGGTAGTCACGTTTCCTTGAGGGCCAGGCTGTGTCCATGCATTGCATCGAGCCATACCTTACCACCGACTGTGATGTGAGGGGTGTCTTGCCAAAGGAGGTCAGTGTATCTTTTGTAATCCCTCTTGGCTGATTCTAGGTGGGTTTTCATTTCTTAATGGACATGGTGCAGGTGCTTACACAGGTTAGAGGCTAAAGGAATGTGGGAAGCTGGCAAGTGGACAGGTGAAAATGAGGGTGGAAGCCGTAGTTGGCATAAAAAGGACTTTGGCAGATTGATATAAAGCAACTAACATACTGCTAAAAATTTGGTTCACTTGCTCCATCTGTCCATCAGTCTCAAGGTGATAGGTAGAGGAAACTCACAGATTAACATCTAAGATCTTAAATAATTCCTGCAAAAAAAAAAAAAAAAAAAAGAAATGAACTGCAGCCCTTAGTCAAACAATGTCAGATGGTAAATCATGAAGCTTTAAGATATGTTTAATCATATCTGTCGCCTCTGTAGTAGGAATTTTCCAGCAACATATGAAATGAGACATCTTTGTGAGAAGGTTGATGATAATTAGTATGGCTGGGTGGCCCTAGGAAGTCAGTGAGAAAGTCCGTAGAAATAGATAACCAGGATTGGGATGCAGTGGACAATGGAACCAAAGCGCCCAGAGTAAGAGGTGGGATGCAGAGACAGAAAAAGACTTGCAGCTGGGGATGGCAACAGTCCACAACTGTTAAAAATGCATGTTGGCAGAAGAGGGGTCTGTTTGGGGAATCCAATTCCGTAATTGCATCCAGCTGAGGTAGGACATGGTCGTTTCCTGGATCTGCACAGGCCTGGATTTGATGGAGCATTTAGTGGCAAAGTGGACTCACCCACCACAGTACAGGGAAAGGCTGCTGAATTGCCAGTACGCCATCTGCCACTCAGTGAGGTGTCTTTGCATTGCGTCAATCTGCACAGGTTCTGGCGCCAGGGGCTGCCTGTGGAGGGAGATGGGGATGGGAATGGGACTGGGCTAGACTGGGACTGGACAGTCAATTGTCAAGCCATATATATAATTTAATGTCTGAGCTCAGCACAACGTGTGTGGGAGTCCACCTAGTCCAACTAATCATTTATGTTATCGTCTAGTCCCTGGTGGAAGTGACAGAGCTGTGCTGTTTTGTTCCACTCTACATCAGTGACCAGATGTTAAAAGCAGGCAACATATGCTGAGCCAGACCAATGGCCTTGTTTAAAAAAACTGCAGGTGGCTTCAGCGATACAAGTACGGTTCAGGTAATCTAATCTGCGTGAAAAGGGACAAATGAACATGTCAAAATGGCCAAGAACCGTAGGAGAAGTGATATCCAGTGTGAAGTGTCATCAGTTAGGCTATATCTACACTAGCACTTTTGTCAGTAAAACTTTTGTTGGTCACGGGTGTGAAAAAACACACTCGTAACCAACATAAGTTTCACTGATAAAAGCGCTGGTGTAAACAGCACTATATTGGCTGGAGACACTCTCCCACTGACATATCTACCTCCACTCATTGGGGGTTGTTTAATTATGCTGACAGGAGAGCCTTCTCCTGTTGGCACACAGCAGCTACACGGGAGACCTTACAGCAGTGCAGCTACAGCAATACAGCTGTGCCTCTGTAAGGTCTGTAGTGTAGACGTAGCCTTAGTAATCTGATAAACCTCTCTGGCAGCAGGACCTTTGGGGCTCGTTTTATGGATACTGCGGCTAGATTCACTGGAAATGCTGAGGCTGCCACGATCTGTAAATAGACAGAGGCATTCTTAAATTGCAGCTGGGCAACTTGGCTCTGAAGGCACTGAACTAACTTCAACCTCTCAGTAATGGATGTTCTGGGGGTTTCCACAGTGGCTGCCGGACTAAGCAAAAAGAGGGAAGTCTGCTCAAACTGTCAGAATTGCAGGGCAGATGGATGAGGCAGGAGAAGATACTGGCTCACATGGAAACAGGCAGAGGCTGGAGCAGAAGCAAGGCCCAGCTGGACCAAGAACAGGCTGAAGCTGGAGCAGAAGCGCAGGGGCAGTCTGTCAGAACTACTAAGCAATGGGAGTGCTCCTGACCAGGTAATGACTGGATGCTACTCAGCAGACTAGAGAAACTACTTCCCAAGGCAGGTATATAGGGTCCTAACGGATCACCTGGGTCCTCGCTTGTGCATTGGCTGAACCGGGGCCTATCACAAGACCTGCAGGTAATTGCCTCTGATGACTCACCTCTGGCTCAGGGATGGCTTAAGCAGGCTCAGCAGTGACTCATCACACAGCCAGAATGCTTGTAGCAGAGCTCTGGAAGAACACACCTCCACTGTCCCCCACAGCACTGAATTATAAAACTGAGGAAATAGTTGTAATGGAAAGATTGACATCTCTGCTGAAGAAGCAAATGAAAAATATTTAGAAATTTGGCTTCCTTTCATCATTTACTTGGATACAGAACAAATCTCCTGATGCCAAAGTAAAGAATCCACATTTCTGAATATCAATTTATTTTCAATAATGACGGGAAGGAGTGGCTTTTGGATCCGTGTCAAACCACAGAAGTAGATGTTAGCCTACCTGAAATAGAAAGATTGGACTATACATTCAAGATTGAAAATACTAAAGATGCAGAACTGGAAAATGACGACACTTTGCAAATGCAATTTGTATGATGGTTTATTTGTGGAAACGTTATGGGCAGGGGAGATGACAGAATAGGAATTTTCTGTACTGTATTTATATTAGAATTTTAATAAGAAATTTCCCTGAGATAACAAGAGATTGTTTGTGAGCGAGACTTCCCCCAAAGGCTATAGAACTACTGATAGCGTTCACTTGCTCATTACCTGCAGGTCTAAAAGCAACATAGTGAAACAGGCCATGGTGAATTGCACAGCTAGTTGAATGAAGTGAACAGTTATCCCTCCTGGTAAAAAAACAAAAAAACAAACCTTGACACTATACACAAACCCATATACACTGCATTGTTATCTATTCCTCGATACTTTGTGATCCAGCCCAAGTTTTGCCATCTTCAAATTACACCAAGTATCTGTATTTTTTCCAATCACCAACTTCAGCAACTCTGTGTGGCTATGAAAGACTAACAGAGATGCAGATTTAGTTAATCACGTCTTCAGTATACCCAGGGGGTGGTTTTACACAACATCTGGTAACAAGTTGTTACCAAATGGGAGGTTTACAGCAAGAATTGGAAGGAGGGGGGGCAGCTACTCAATTTTATCTTCCACCATCTGCAGAGGTGACAGGAGTCCAGAACAACTGTGCCACAGAAGTTAATATAAGGAATGATCTATATAGGTAATGTAGTAGAGATGGGAAACTAATGACATCCAGTGTTGCTGTGAACAACAAGTCAAGCAATGGATTGGAGTGAAACCATTTGAAATGAAGTCAGTTAAAAAGATGTGTTAAAATAGTTTCATAGGCAGGCATAGCATGAGTGCCCCAGCCAATCTGCATAGTTTTACAATCACTTTTGAAGAAGTTTTTTTTCCCCCCATTACCGTTTAAAAGACCTAGACACAGGAAGCTGACAATAGAGGAGTTACTGTACCTCCGGAAGCATTCTGTGTATGGTTACTTTCATTATAGTAAATTGTAAATAACGAAAAATATTTTTCCCTCAGCTCTGTCAACTTAGGTAAAATAATTTCAAACAAGCGACTGATTGATGATGTCTAGCTACATCCTTAGTGTCTGTTTCCAAGCAGCAATAACAGATTTCCATCATCCCCCAGTCACCTAAGAGATCTCATGTTCCAGTTTATCTTCAACCTCAGGTTTCAGAGTAACAGCCATGTTAGTCTGTATTCGCAAAAAGAAAAGGAGTACTTGTGGCACCTTACGTTCCATCGGATGCATCCGATGAAGTGAGCTGTAGCTCACGAAAACTTATGCTCAAATAAATTGGTTAGTCTCTAAGGTGCCACAAGTACTCTCTTCAACCTCAGACTCAGCTTGTCTGTATTCTTATCTTGCTGCCTTTGCAGCCTTAGCTTCTCAAACCCCACGTTGGCTCCTGTTCCTTGCTTTCTTATCTTGGAGGAGTGCTAGCAATATTTTGTCCTTTGTCAGTATCTTCCTTGAGCTATTGGAGGGCTTTGTGTTCCTCTGCTTTTGCTCATTCAAAATACCACTGATCAGGCAAGGAACCATCTCAGAGTGCACATCAACATCTTCCTTATTCAGTGCATTGCAGTCTACATCTGTCTTATTGGACTCTATATCTGTTCTAGTGGAGAATCGGAAGAAACAAGTTAAGGTCACATTATCATTTGAACTGTGGACATGGAAGTTTGGAATGCAGCTGTTCAGTGCAAAGATAGGATATACTGACAATCTATATAGGGCATATTTTTCTAAATCTCACCCGAGTTTGACAAAATACCCTAAAAACTAGGATTTGAGGAATTCTTGAAGTATATTTATCTTAAGGAATTATTTTATTCCTTATTATTTCAAGTGTCCTAGGCAAGGATAAGTATTCCTTGTTACATGCCAACCAAATGTAACAAGAGGGTAAGGAAAGGCAATTCACAGACATCATAATGATGAATATTCCACTACTGTATGTTGCTTTCCTCACTGGCTGGGAATATTCCACCCAAGAATACACACCTTGCCCTTCCCCTATACCTGGGTACTATCTGTATTCCTATACAGGTCAGAAACCTGGACTCTATTACAGGCAGACTTGGAGCAGCTAGATACATTCCATATGTGCTGTCAGCTCCAAATCCTGAGAATAAAGTGCTCTGACTTTGTGCAAAACATCCAGCTCTCAGAGATCTGGCATTCCTCCAATTGCTCATTATATTCAAAAACCACATTTGCATACTCTTCTGCTATGTCACCGGGATTGTGAAAAAAACACCTCAGCACATCATACTCAAACTCTCCATCAATGCACAAAGGGGTGCATGCCCTGAACCTACCTGGCACCACCCACAGGATTGCCCCAGAGATTTGTGGATTCACAGGATTGAGTCAGATTGGGGAACTTCACTACGTGATGTTTGGTGTGACGCCATCAACCATGGTCACTCTAACTAGCACAACAATCCTCAAAAGACTACATGTGTTTGATGTTGCTGCTTTCCCCATCATATCAAGGCATGAAAAATTTTAATTGGACACAGAAAAAGAATGCTTTCTTGTACATTATATAGTATGTTACTCTCCAAACAGTCCCATTTAAGTCAGACGTGCTAACCAACATGGATATGTAGGCATCCTTCAGTCTCGAGAGACCACAGGTGTGCACCCAAGAGGTAAAGAATTTACTCAGTTGGTTTTAAGACAGATGCGAACATGGCTGAAGAGAATCTCTGTCGTATGTCACATTTAAAGGTGATGTTTTGGACTCTGCCTTCTGCGAGATCTTTTCTCTGCTAAGCTGGACTGCTTCCTCTTGTAACTCTGGAGACCTTTGTTAAGCTCTTGTTTCCAAAGGCTGCAGTCTTGAGTGTGATCTTCCCATTTGTTCACGTCCATTTCTTTGAGGTCTCACTTGCACACATCCTTGAAATGCAATTTTGGGTGTTCTCTGAGTCTTTTTCCAGATGTCAATTTGCCATAGCGGATGCGCCCATCAACATGGGTAAGGATATTAAAATCTGGCGAGGTGACTGGGAAAGGAGTAGGAAAGAGAAAGCTCTCTTCCTTCTAGCAATTAGTTGGTGTCTGCAAGCTTCAGATGTATACAACACCTATTGACAGACAGGATACGTCTATATAGTGTTTTGGAGCCCACGGGAATGAGCCTCTCAGCTCAGGTCAACAGACTCAGGCTAGAGGGGCTCTAAAAATAGATGTGTAGACAGAACTGAAGTTGCAGCATAGCTTCAGAGCCCAAACTCCAGCCCATACTGCAACTTCATAGCTATGTAGACAGTGCTTTTTTTAGAGCACTAGAGCCATTGCCCTCGAGCTGGAGTCTGTCAACATGGGCTGGAAGGCTCCCTCCCATGGGCTCCAAAACACTGTAGATATGCCCAGGGACATGGGAAGGTTCATGAACTGCTAGGATTCAGCGCACTAGACACTGTCTCCAGATCTCCCCAGCTACCACCACCACCAATCCTACATACTGGCTTCTGTCTATAGGTTTAGCCCTCCGGCCAGTAGAGTGTGAAACTTTTACCAGATGCATACTAGTTGCAAAGCTGAACAATTGCATTGCTGATTTCAGAGTAACAGCCGTGTTAGTCTGTATTCGCAGAAAGAAAAGGAGTACTTGTGGCACCTTAGAGACTAACCAATTTATTTGAGCATAAGCTTTCGTGAGCTACAGCTCACTTCATCGGATGCAACCGGATGCATTGCTGAACGATTTGATGCGTTGATAAAGATGAGTTCCAAGATTAACTTATTTTCATAGCATCAGTTTTGTCTATCAGCTCTGATAGACCCATGGCTTTATTCTGGGGGATTCTCCCACACCACATTTGTGCCTGTAGAGTTTAGCAATATATATAAGTTTAGATTTTCCAGGAGCGTTAATGTTTAAACGTTCTGTAAGTCAGTTGTATTCAGCTGCTTATCTCTGGCCCATTCTCAATGGGATTTTACTAAAATGGATGCTGGTTAAGTGCAGAAGTTTCCATTTCTACCTTTATAACATAAATAATGGTAGCAGCTGTAACCTACTATGCTAGAGTATGGTAGGCAGTATCTAGAATGAAGATATGAAGCAGACAGTCGTCTCAAAAAACAATGGAGCAGTTAAGATTTGTAACATCATTGCAAATTAATGGGTGGCGGGGGGAAGCTTCAGAACACACTTAGAATTAGAAATATTGGGGGTAAGTCTCCCTCTCATTCCCCAGATATACACAGTGAACCAGAACAAATGCAATACATAGAAACCAAAAGGAATACTACCTAGCATGGCAGGTTTCTCATCATCTCTGGCAGTTTACCTTCATCAACTTCTGACAGTTGGCCTCAAACTCCAGGACTCCTTTCTTGCTGGTCCTCGCAAGTTCACCCTCATGAGAGTTTCTCCAGCAAACACTGATAATTGAGATCAGCTCATTGTTTCTATCTTGGTGAGCAAGCCAGCCAAACATTTCACAGAAGCAGCAAGTGACCCGAGTGGTCCCACAAGAATTGTTATTGCTGGAGCTCCAACTAGTCTCCTTGATCTTGCCCGGAATTGCCTGGCACTGTGCTTAGTGCTCCATTTTGTGAGCATCTGAGACATCCTGCACCTTGCTGCTCCAGATCCCAGGCAGCCTTAGTTCAGCTTGCTGCTCAAATGTTTATCTTTGCTTCTTGCCATATGTATACGTGTAGCTAGCACAGAAGTTTACTGATCATATGTGCATTGCAGCAGCAAATGCTTTGGAGAATACACAGATAAGACTCTGTTACCACAAGTAGAACAGCACAGAGTGCCAGCGACCTTGGGAAAACATGCTCACTCTGGAACATGAGGCAAATGCATTGTGAGATGAAGTCAGAAAGACAGGCTGAATTGATACAGCTGAAACACTTGCGACTTCTAGTCGACAGTGGGAAGTGAACCAGTTTAGCTAGAACTGAGAGCAAGTGTTTCACTCAGAAGTTCCAGTTAACTGTTAAAACCAATAAACTTGTAAAATGCCTAGAATGTCTGTTGTATGTGAAATAAGGTGTTGAGTAAATTTTGCAGTCTCAATCCATTCCAAGCAATGGTTTCTTGAACCCCTTTTGTCTTGCTTTCTATGGACAAAATTCAGAAGTGGATCAAAAGACAGCCTGACCATTTTTCCCATATTCCATTTCTCCAACACACACAAATTCTAATGAACTCAGGAGAGTGAGACTTACTGTTCCCTCATTGTGGGGGAGAGGTATTTTTTCATGCTTTGTGTGTATAAAAAGATCTTCTATACTTTCCACAGTATGCATCCGATGAAGTGAGCTGTAGCTCACGAAAGCTTATGCTCAAATAAATTGGTTAGTCTAAGGTGCCACAAGTACTCCTTTTCTTATTCCTAATGAAGAATCCTTAGCAAAAGGCATTTTTACAAAAATATACTAAAACTGAAGTCACTAAATTGCAATTCTAATTAAGCAAAATACTTTCACTATCAAGTCACCCCCACCCCACACATAAAACTCTTGTAGAACTTACAAGTAAAAATCTAAGTTTAACCTAAGTAAATACTATATTTTTTTCCCTTTCATAAAGAGTTGAATGTTATTTCAATTTCAACCATACTGCTTCATATGAACAAAATAAACAAATATTTCATTATAATTAAAAATTTGAGCAAGTGCCTTAAAACTGGTATTTTTTTAAACAGCAGTTACACGTATGTTTTAAACTGCACATATACTTGTCCAAGTAAACCATTATACATCATTAAAAAAGGAGATTAAAAACTAGCTACCTTGACTAGGCTGAAAAGATCACTTCTGGAACTAATGAACCGGGAGAAGAAAGAGTCCCATAAAAAGTTATAAACAAAAACAATGAATTTCTGAGCCAAACTGGAACGCAAGTGGAATATGTCCAAGGATAAGGCTTCACTAGCAAATTATGGGCCTGATTTCCTTGGTATTGTAAGACCAAGTGAGACTGAGAAAGGATAGGTTTCAGAGTAGCAGCTGTGTTAGTCTGTGTCCTCAAAAAGAACAGGAGTACTTGTGGCACCATAGAGGCTAGCAAATTTATTAGAGCATAAGCTTTCGTGGGCTACAGCCCACTTCATTGGATGCATAGAATGGAACATATAGTAATATATATATATATACACACACACACACAGAAGGTGAAAAGAAAAGGAGTACTTGTGGCACCTTAGAGACTAACCAATTTATTTGAGCATGAGCTTTCGTGAACTACAGCTCACTTCATCAGATGTTATACCGTGGAAGTCTAAGGTGGAAGTTGCCATACAAACTGTAAGAGGCTAATTAATTAAGATGAGCTATTATCAGCAGGAGAAAAAAAACTTTTGTAGTGATAATTAAAATGGCCCATTTAGACAGCTGACAAGAAGGTGTGAGGGTACTTAACACAGGGAAATAGATTCAATATGTATAATGACCCAGCCACTCCCAGTCTCTATTCAAACCCAAGTTAATGGTATCTAGTTTGCATTTTAATTCAAGCTCAGCAGTTTCTCGCTGGAGTCTGTTTTTGAAGCTTTTCTGTTGCAAAACTGCCACCTTAAATCTTTTACCGTGTGGCCAGAGAGGTTTAAGTGTTCTCCTACCGGTTTTTGAACGTTAGGGTTCCTGATGTCAGATTTGCGTCCATTTATTCTTTTGCGTAGAGACTGCCCGGTTTGGCCAAAGTACATGGCAGAGGGGCACTGCTGGCTGGGTCATTACACATATTGAATCTATTTCCCTATGTTGAGTATCCTCACACCTTCTTGTCAACTGTCTAAATGGGCCATCTTGAATACCACTACAAAATTTTTTTTCTCCTACTGATAAAAGCTCATCTTAATTAATTAAGCTTTCAGTTTGTATGGCAACTTCGTGTGTGTGTGTGTGTGTGTGTGTGTGTGTGTGTGTGTGTGTGTGTGTAAAAAGAAAAGGAGTACTTGTGGCACCTTAGAGACTAACCAATTGTGTCTTCTTACTATATATTCCATTCTAGGCATCCGATGAAGTGGGCTGTAGCCCACGGAAGCTTATGCTCTAATAAATTTGTTAGTTTCTAAGGTGCCACAAGTCCTCCCGTTCTTTTTGAGAAAGGATAAACGTCATAAAAACAATGATCCACAATAACACAAGAAAACTTTACCAAATTCACTTTATCATCTGCAAACGTAGCAACCAAAGAAAAATCTGCCACAATCTCCCCCAGGCCTCAGCAAAGGTTTAATAGCATAGTGTTGCACAGTGAGATCTCACATTACTGAGGTCATAAAATTTATTGCAATACATTCACTACAGTATGAAGTATCATAAATAAAATAAAACTAGGGATGTCAGATGGTTAATTTTTAAATTGTGTTTGCAATATTTGATATCATGTGATGGGTCAGTCAGTCGTTAATGCAGATAAATGAAGTTAAACTGTTGGGGGAAAAAAAAGGATAGTCACCACGGCTACGGTCATAGACATGCCCCAAATTGCTCACACTCTCTGGCTATAAATTAGGCTGTCATACCACCTGTTCAACAGGAGAGAGGCACCAACATACTAACCAGAAGTTAGTAAAATGCTCTCCACTTTGATAGGCTCCAATGGGATATATTTCCTATGCTCTTGCTCTGACTCTACAGACAAAGCCTAGAGAACCCTTTACACAGGCTTATTTCTTTCAAACAGCAACTAGACCAGTGGTTCTCATCCGGGGTACACGTACCCCTTAGGGTACACAGGGGCCTTCTAGGGGTAACATCAACTCATCTAAATATTTGCCTAGTTTTACAACAGGCTACCAAAAAAGCACTAGCGAAGTCAGTACAAAGTAAAGTTTCAAACCCGCCACTGACTTGTTTATACTGCCCTACTCATTGAAACGCAAGTACAAGATCTATACGCCAGCTGATTGATTTTATAGTTCTATGGTAAAAAAGAAATAAAAAAATAGCCCTTCTCAGGAATGGTGGGGCTGCGGCACGTTTGGATCTCCCGGTCTGCTTTTGTAAGCAAACGGTTTCGGAGCGAGGTGAAAGGGGGGGTACTCAGGGCAGAGCCGACTCCTGACAGGGGTCCCGCCGCCTGGAAAGGCTGAGCGCCCCAGCCCTGGACCCTCGCAGCAGGGCCCACCCCATGGGCAACAGCCCCTTCCCCACGCGGCGGGACCCGCTCCGGGCAGCAAGGCGAGCCGCCGGCCAGCCGACAGCCGAGGCCGGGGCAGCACCCCCCGCTCGCCGACCCCTGTCAGTCAGGCGGCGTCCCCCGGGCGGCGCATCCGTGGCCGCCCCCGGCCCGCGCACTCGCCCCTCCCCCTCACCTTTTTGAGGGCCGGCACCAGCAGCCCCCGCCACTTGGGCGCGTTCTCCTCGCTGAAGAACTCGTAGAGCAGCGGCGGCGCCTGCATCCTGCCGCCGGCGGGCTCCTCGCGGGGCCCGGCCCGGGGCGGGCGCGATCAGTGGGCGGCCCGGCGCGGCGGCCGCGGGCAGCCGGAGGAGGGCAGCGGCAGCACCCGCCAGCGGCGGGACTCAGCGCCGGGGGGCGGCGGCATCCCAGCACCCCACCCCCCGGGTCTCTCCTCAGCGCCCGCCCCGGGCAGGGCCCCGAGGCCGGAGAGCGCTCGGCGGGGCGGCGCGGGGAGGCGAGCGGCCACCCTGCCCCGCCAGCCGCACGGGCATGCCCGGCCCAGCCCGGCCCGGCCCCACGGAAGCGCGCGGACAGCCCGGCCCGCTCGCGCTGCAGGGCGGAGGGTCACGCGCCGCCTCACATGCCCCGGGGGCGGGGTCTGCGCCGGGAGCTCGAGCGCGGCTGGAATTCTCGGGGCTTTTTCCCTCGCCCTGACGGTTACTCCCGAGGGCGCGTGCGCGGTGAGGGTCGGCCGACAAGCGCAGGCGCGAGGCGTATGCTCCGCCCACTCGCCCTGCGCCAGGGCGGAAGCGCGGGTCAGGCGGAGCCGTCAGGTAGCTCAGCGGAGTGCCGAGTGCCTCGCTGGGCCGGCGGCGGAGCGGTTCCTCAGACAGCGCCCCCTGCAGGTCAGGAGGGGCCCCGAGCACCTCCCTCGTCCCAGCCCCGCCCATGACAACCCCCTGACCCTGCTGGGGGGGGGGGGGAAGAGGCGGGAGGAGAACCCAGGCGCCCGGGGGGGCCTGTCCCCTGCTCTAAGCACTGGCCTTGTGACCAGCACCCCCCAGCCACCACCTCCCTGGGCGCCCTGCTTGGGGCAGCTGCCAAGCCCCCCCCCGCCCCCCGTTTCTCACTCCCAGGAGCGGAGCTGGGGTGTGACTGCCCTGGGGAAGGATGGCCCAGTGGTTGGGGAGACATGGGGTCAGGTCCTGAATCCACCGCAGACTCCCCCCCCCCGGGTCCTCAGGCCAGTCGCAGCCCTGCTCCGTGCCTCAGTTTCCCCATAGCACAGGGTAATTGGAACTGACCTCCTTTGTGAAATCAAAGCTGAGGAGAGACACCCCCCACCCCGTCCGGGGGTGCTAGAACTCAAGGGGGGCACCCCCTAACCCCACATGGCCTTGGGGGGGGAATTGCAGAGAGGTGCCAGACAGCAACTCCAGCTCCACCAGGAGCAGAAGCAGCCAAAACCGAGACAGGGAGAGAACTTCCTACAGTTTTGACTGAACTGTCTCGGGCCAGTGCAGATGGGTTCGTTGCTCCAACGCCCCTGCCCTCAGTCTCTCCACCACAGCTTACCCTCTTCTCCCCACCTCACCTTTTCTTTCCATTTAGCTGATCCCCTCCCAACAGTGGCACAAAGAGGCCGCTTGCTGCCATCCCATTGTTCTGGTTCTGTCTAGGTTGTAAGGTCTTTGGGGCCAGGACTATCTGGTACTCTGTTTCTACAGCACCTAGCACAATGCGGCCCCATTATTGGTGGCCCTTAGTATTATCCATGTTTATGATACTAATTATATTTAAAAGCTACATAGCTGTAAAATTGAGTAATAGCACTGGCCTACCTCACCAGCATAATTGTGAGGATAAATATTGTATCTAAATCAGGGTGGATTTGATTTAAATCATGATTTAAATCACTAGTCAGGAAGACTATTTAATCATGAATTTCTACATAAAAGTGCATTCTTGTTGGCTATTGTAACCTTAATAGATATTCTTCACAACTCAGAGATAGAGGAGACCCAAACTGGGTCTCTTATGGCCTGCTGCCATTATAGGTTTTCCCTTCTAGTGAAAGGTATGGTAGATCTCAAATCAATGAAGGCTACACTCAAAAAGACCTCAAGACTTCTGGAATATGCTGCTCAAAGAGTTTCACTTTTGTTTCTATTGCGTGTCCCTCCCTTCTCACATTTATCTCCAGACTTCTTTTCCTTATCCAGACCTTCTATTCATTGAACTTTTTGAAACTGCACTTTGAGACAGAGGTAAGGGATTGACTCTGTGTACACAAATTTGCAGAGGGACAAGGGGGTTGAGGTCTGTTATTTCTCACCTCTATATATTATTTATTTAAAAACATTTTTTCTGTTTACAAGCATGTTCTCTCTGGAAATACAAATCCACAGTTTGAGAACTGCAAAACTAAGCATCTCTCATGGTATCTTCTAGACTTAGCACTGAGTCCCATTGGGTAGCTAGAAAGATTAATCTAAATAATCTATACAGAAACCCCTGGAACCCTAATCCATGAACTATTACATAAATATATTGTCTCATACTATAGAATTAAAATTTATAATCCCTATTCCATGATGAGATATCTTTGAGCCATAATGTATCTTAATTAAAACTATCTTTAGACAGGTTTCAGAGTAGCAGCCATGTTAGTCTGTATTTGCAAAAAGAAAAGGAGGACTTGTGGCACCTTAGAGACTAACCAATTTATTTGACCATAAACTTTCGTGAAATGAAGTGAGCTGTAGCTCACGAAAGCTTATGCTCAAATAAATGTGTTAGTCTCTAAGGTGCCACAAGTACTCCTTATCTTTAGACAGGTTTTTTTCCTCAAAAAGCATTTTATGAAAAAAATCCGAATTAAAAAGCCATTTTTTAAAAAAAGTCATTGATTTTTATCCACCCTGATCTAAATGCCTCAGTGTAGTATAATGGGGGCTTAGATTACTAATCTTAACTACCACCCTTGGAACCTTCCAGCTGGTTCTTTCCTCACCCCACTCAACAAGGGAACGCCCTGCACCTTCTCAAACACTGCTGCAGTGCTCCAGCCCATTTCACTTAAACAACTGCACACATCTGTGTCCCACCTTGCTTCGCAGTAAGGTGCAGTTTATTTAATTTCTAGGCAAAGGTTTAAACACATTACCTGAAAGATTACAAAATTTCATATTGAAAGGCTCCAATAATCTCGTCTCAATGTTATTTTGTCCTTTTAATATATTTTTGCAAATTTTAGGGACAAAGGTTTGGAAGGTATGTCTACACTACACTGTAAACCTGGGTCTGTGAGACCTGGGCTTGTGGATTTGGTGTTTCCATGCCCATGCTTGAGCGTCCACACTGCATTGTAAACCTTGGCTTACAATTGCTGGACCCAGGTCTCTGAGCTGTGCTAACGCATTCATACTGTGCTATGCAGACCTTCTGACTTGGGTTTGTGGCTTGAGCTGCATCCGCACTGCCAAAATGACAGGGCTCAGACCCAACTCACAGCAGGACTCTGGCTCTGACCCACACCCAACAGGGTCATAGGACCTGGGTCCTGAGCGCTTGCTGACCTGACTCAAACTGATTTGTATGTGGACAGAAGAGGGGATTGAGCTCAAACGTGAGTCAGAGTCTGGGTTTAGTGGGCAGTGTAGACATACCCAGTGAGTGAAGCTGAATGAAGTGAGCATGTTATTTTTGCAAAGAAAATATAATTGGTTATGGATGCTGGCTGGACTCTGAAAACACAATTTCAACTTTAACGTTTTAAAAGGAAGTGTTTTAGTTGTGAATTAGGTGACTTTCCAAACCTTGGGCACTCCTGATATCTGTAACCACATTGCTGTTATATAGAGTGTATTTTTAAAATATTAGTTTTGATTGTTTTATTGTTTTGTAATGTTTTTAAAATACTGTTAACATTAGCTCCCAACTACTATTTTCAAAGTTCATTGCACATCAACTTTCAAATTTTTCACTCACAATAAAGAATGGGAAAAGAAATTTGTCCTATTTTACAAGCTTTACAAATAGTCACCAACGCCAACAACTGTCACCCACTTTCTGCATCAGACACTAAATGAAACCAAATGGCCCCATCTATAAGGTGTCGTGACCAACTGCCAGGAACTGTCACAAGAACCACTCATTGCCTCTACTGCCACCAACTGTCTCCACGACAAAAATTGCCACCAAATCTCACCAGTTGTTATGAAATGACAAGTGGCCATGAATTGTTACCAGCTCCGAAGAGAGACACATTGTCACCAAGTATCATTACTGACCGCCACACTCTTCCGCCAACAATCACTAGCTATTGCAACCTCTGACCAGACGTCCCCACTTGGAACCAACTGCCGCCACTTGTCCATCATCTATCAAACGTAACTAATTCTCTCCAGCTGTCACAGACTCATGAACAGCCACAAAATGTCCACAATTTTCAATGAAGCCCATCAAATGGAAGCAGCTGGTGAAAATTTCCTGATCAGTCACAACCTGCAGCCAACAGACAAGAATTATCACCTGTCTTCAGTTGATAAGAACTGCCACACAGCACCAACTGCCTGGATTGTCACCAACTGAGAAATTGTTAAAGTTGCCAAATCTCATGACTTTTATTGTAAGGCTAGCAATATTTGACATTTTTCTTAAAGCCCCAGCTGCTGGATTCAAGTGATTATGAATGTCAGCTTTCTTTATTTGAAAGTTTCTAGCTCTCATGATTGCTGAGAATAACTTAAAAATGGAATGAGTGTCCCCAATAGCTCAGAAACCAGAAGCCAAATAAAAATAACCCACTTTTTTTTTTTAAATCTCATGGGGCTTTTTAGGCCTGAATTGTGATTTGAGTGTGTGGGATTGGCAATACTGTTGACACCAGTCCTCACCTCTACAAGACACCAGCTATTGCCATTGGCACCAGTTGTTTCCAAATGAGACCAACTATCACCAACTGAAATCAAGAGCTGCCAACTGTCACCCTGTCAGGATGCTCTCAACATTGCATCACATTCCTTTGCTTGTATGTCACATTCCTTTGCTTGTATGGTAGTTTACCCTCCTGCTAAACCAAAACTCCACCGCCATTCCTAGGTAACAAAAGTCCAAATAAATCTAAGTACAAACAAAATTGCAGTTGCCTAAATCCTCTCTCCTGTGGAAACAGCAGCACCCCTCGTGATCCCTCAGGCAAAGGGGAATCCCTCTGTTCTAGGTGCAAGCCAGCATCAGGGAAATGATGGATCTGGAGCCTGCCTTAAAGGGCGAGCACAGCCTGTTACACACCAATTGCCACCAGTATCACAATATGCCTTCCTCTGTCTCTACCTGCTATCAAACGTCATCCGCCTACACCATTGCCAGGAAACGTGCCTGTCACCAATCATTACCAGTTCTCTTCACCGCATACCCAGCATTAACTATTGCCAATAATAGAGCCAGTCAACAGTTTAAGCAAAAAGTTATTAAAAATGTTTTTAAACAAAATATATTATGAAAAACTTGACTTTTAAAAACAATTTCACTTTGTGATTTTTTTTGCAGCATTTTGAATAGAAAATTTTATAGATTTATTCAAAATTTTTTTAACAAAACTGTTGAATGTTTGCATGTACCAAAAACCCAATTTTTAATTAATGGAAAATTGGGATGTCTTCGTTTCTTACAGTTTAAAAAAAATTAAAATAGGATATATTTTGAACCCTAAATCATCACAACTTCAATTTTTAATTTGTTTTTTCAATTTTGTTTTGAACGTCACCACTTGCCATTAAACATCAGGAATTGCAAACCAACTTTTTTTGGTTTTGTTTTTAAACCCAAATTAAAAAGAGTTTGGGGCAGGTTATATTTCCCCTTCTGTCTTGATACAAGGGAATAGGGGCTCTGATTATTCTGAGATATGAAGAATTGGGGATAAACCACCATATTATGGAGGCTACAAAAGGCAGTTTTTGGGGTTGCTTTCTTCACTGACTGGGAACTCTTTGCTCAAGGATTGACCCTGCTTGTCATCCTCTGTGTAATCTGTCAGGAATTATCATCAAATATTTTCTTTTGATACCACCACCAAGTGCTACCAATGGTAAGAAACAGCCAAGTCCTATGAATAACCTCCAGCTCCAACACAGAACAATTTAAACTAAAGGACAATGTTGGCACAAGAACAAAGTTATATAAACTGGCCAGGAACAAATTCAAGCTGGAAATTGAAAGGTTTCTAACCATCAGAGAGGTGAGGTTCTGGAACAGCCTCCCAATAAGAGTTGTGGGAACAGACAACTTAATTGGTCTTAAGAGCTGGACAAATTTGGGAGTGCAATTGTATGAGGAGGTTGTTTGTGAGGGTAGGGCTCAAAACCCCTGGGCTCACTTCTGGTTTATGTCTTATGTTCTTAAAAACTTATGACTCAGAGCTTCAGCTGATGACCTGCAGGGGTCAGGAAGGGATTTCTCCCAGTCCCCAGTGTATTCTGAGAGGATTTTTTAAACCTCCTTCTGAAGCTTCAGGCATGGCCACGGCTGGAGATGGGACATTGGATGGGCAGGGCCAGAGCTCTGAGGTGGAACCAAGCAATCTCTTTATTAGGTGCTTGGCTGGCTGGTGCTTTGCCATGTGTGAGGTTGGGTGAGATTGGCAGGGACTTTCGGGGGGTTTTCAGACAGGTCACTTGTCAGGATTATCTAGGTAAATCTCTTCAATCGTCTCCCTGCCATTGCAGGGGCCTCAGCCACTGGTGGCATCTCGGTCCTTCCTATTCTCTGCTTGTGGTACCCAATAGTCTAATGTGTAATAGCCTGGTCTAATTACAGTTATTAGGTTTAGCGTGCAGGTGCTGAGCTATAGAGACCTGTGCCATACAGGACGTTGGACTAGATCTGATGGTCCCTTCACGCCTTAAACTCTATTTCACGTCCACCAAGTATAATCAATCATGGTCATCACCAACTGACTGGAACGGACATCAACAGCTTGAAACTCCTACTCCCTGCCATCCTTTGCCGCCACCACCACAAAAGAGTCATGGATTTGGGCCAACTGCCACCACTGACAGCAGTTGCCATGAACTTTCAGTTGCCATCAACTCCCTCCACACGCCCTCTGTTACTAAACTGACTGATCTCTCACTGCCTGCCAAATTGCAGAACGTTCACCAGCTGCTACCGCCTGCCACCAACTGTCAGCAGCTGTCACCCTTCACCAGCAACCACCAACAGTCACATACTCCTTTCACCTGGGGCAAAGTGCCATCAACCATTGACAGAACCAAATCAGCAAGTTAACGAACGCATCTCCCAACCACTCATTGGCTGCTCCTAATGAAGCACTCCAATAATATACTCCCAAACTAGTTAATAATGGTCTTCCACTATGAAATTATTGACTAGCACCTTCCTGGGTAAGTGAACTGTTCCCCAACTAATGCAGTTTTAATGAACCCCCCCCTCACTCCCCGATAATTATTTTGCTTTATAAACTTCTTGATAAAGATGCTATTGAAAACAAGCACAAATAGTCTAAATGATGGAGTTCTAGACTGTGTGTGGTACAGGTAGGGATCCTCTTGTTCTCAATCCTCTCCCAGACAGGGGGAGAAAAATCAAAACCCATTGGAATAAAAGCTCCTGCCAGAGGAAGGAGAGGTCTAGAGGAACCCCTGGCTTCTTCAAGCAGATGTGAGACACTGGAGGATAGAGAGGCAGTGAGATCTCTAAACACCTCTATGTGCGGCACTACACTGAAGCTAGACAGGGGTTTTACACAGGGCCTCCACATCTGGAGGACAAGGAGCAGGAATGCAGTTGTAACCACAGGCCCCAACGTAGAGAAGAGGATTTTTCTAGAATGTTAATTTTTGTTTTTCAGATATTTTAAGTAATTTTCTCTTGTGCTTAATACATTAAAAACAACTTTGTGCTTGGCTGCTTGTAATAAATAGGCCAAAATCCCTTGAACCTCAAATTAATTATCTGCTATTTTTGTGGCAACAAAAAGGCATCCACTAATACGGGCAAGTCCCTAATCTAACAGATACATGTCTGAACCTGCTTCATTTGAAAGTGAGATGTTCTCTCTCTCTCTCCAAACCCTATTAGCATGAAATGTTCTGTATGTGAAGGGCTCACTCATGCATTTAAGGGCTCATCTTCACTGCAACAGTTAGCACCCTTGAGTTATTCCACTCAAGCTAGCCTGGTGAGCGAGAGCAGTGTCCACATCACAAACCACTTGAGCTACAAACAATGATAGGATTAGCATCTGATAAATTGTAACTCCAACTGCTGTGTCCCCCACTAGCTCAAGCATCAGCGATGCTCCAGCTTCAAATCTTCCCCCATCACCCCCAGCCCAGCTAGCTCGATCTCAAAGCACCATTTAATTCAAGCTAGAGATTACTGTGTGCAGATGAGAGTCGGGTTAAAGGCAAAACTCAAATTATACCTTTAGCTAGTGAAGACAAGACCTAATACTGGCTTAAGAGCATGACAGAACTTTCAGCAAAGGAAGATTCCCCAATTCCTTTAAAAAAAAAACATACCCTCACTCTTTCCTAGTCTTATCTCCTGAAATTAGCAGTACTGCTGGAGAACAGGATTTCAAATTACAAAGGCAGGGAAATTTCTAGCTGCCTCCAAACACTATCCTCACCAGAGCTAAAAGAATAAGGAATAGTGACATGTGAAAGAGTCCAGCCGCCACTCTCTTTTGTGTATCCAACTAACTATTGAGCAATAGCTGGAAGTCAACTGAAGCCTTTCCCAGAAGTTCAGGCATATCCTCCCTCTCTCCTCCAGAAGAATAATTTTGAATATGTATTTCATGCACCTATTCTAGTGCATTCTAAATGCTATGAAGTGCTCTTTATTAGCATTATCCAGAGAGGAACGACTTCCACCAGAAGCAGGGAAAGCTCAATCCCCCTTAATTATTAGGAAAAAAAATCCAATTTGCATATATTTAATTGTAAGAGCTGCAAAATGACCCTGATAATGACCCATGAGGCTCTATGGTCATGTTGATTTTATCCCCCCACCTCCATCCCATTCTATTGCATATTTTGGCAACATCCTGTTTCCTCTCTGCTCATTTGTATTATCTCCATCCTTCTCCATGTTCTTTTTTAAACTCCCCATCTCTCTAAATCTTCCTCATTTTACTGTCCCCCATAGAACCTCTCAAAATCCCACCTCCAAATCTCACACCCACACCTCTCTTCACTCATCCTTCCAGATGTGTTCTCAATAGTAATATGCTCTTAGACCAAGGAGGTGGGAAAGCAGGCAGGAATCCCTGGACAGCTTGGGAACAGAGAGGGTGCCTGAGGTCTTCTCTGCTGCTCTCAGGAGGAAGCTGATAGTTCTTTGCCAGTCCCAGAGAGGAATCAGAAGCTGAGAGTCTCCCTCTTTCCACATCTAGGCCTGAAGGGGAACATGGGAGGATGCTGTTGGGTGGTGAAGCTCAGTGTCGACCCAGGCAACAGAGGAACTGCAGCCAGAAGAGGGCACCCACTTCAGCTCCACAGACAAAGGCAGCCCCTGCTGAAAAGGAATTTAGCTGAAGCTAAAATATGTGCCCTAGGAAATCAGGGGATGAAGGGCAGTCCTGAAGAATCCAGGAAGCTATTGGTCAGCCAGCAAAGTGCCCAGTTGTCTTAGACCAGCCCTGAAAGAGTGTGAGACACTTACCAGTATCGTCTTCCTCTGTAGTAGGGCCTGTCCCATAGAATTTGAATATGGACATGGTAGGGCCAGTGTGAATTCTGTCACCGGTAGACATACCTGTCTGATGTATATCTAGTGGACAGGAGTTTAAGAAACAGTGACTTCAAACTAACATGTTGATCCTTGGAGATACAGTCTTGTACGCTTGTTTGAGTAGATCATGGAAGTAATATGTATTGATATATATTTGAGTATATTATTGATAAGTATATAAATGATATAATGTATTGATCTTTACAGAATCAGAGAAATGTGGGGCAGAAAGGGACCTTGAGAAATCAAGTCCAGCCCCCTGCATTGAGGCAGGACCAAGTAAACCTAGACTATCCCTGACAGGTGTTTGTCCAATGTGTTCTTAAAAACCTCCAATGGAATCCGCATCACTGGAAGATTTTAAGAACAGACTGGGCAAACCCCTGTCAGGGATGGTTAGGCACAGACTTCTGCTCCCGCTGGTGGGTGCTCGACCCCCGCTCTGCCCCCGGCCACGCCCCAACTCCACCCCTTCCATGAGGCCCTTCCTCAAAGTCCCCGCCCCAACTCTGCCCCTATTCTGACTCCTTCCCCAAATCCCCGCCCCAGCCCCGCCTCTTCCCCTGAGCCCCCCGCCCCTGGAGTGGCTAAACAGCTGTTTGACAGCAGCTGGGCAGGAAACACTGGGAGGTAGGCGGAGGAGCAGGGATACGGCACGCTCAGGGGGAGGGGAGCTTGGCTGACAGTGGGTGCAGAGCACCCACTAATTTTTCCCTGTGGGTGCTCCAGCCCCAGAGCACCCACGGAGTCGGCGCCTATGTAAAGGAGACATACTTGGTCCTGCCTCAGCATGAAGGGCTGGACTTGATGACTTCTCAAAGTTCCTTCCAGTCTACATTTCTAGGGTTCAATGATTCTGTAAAGATACATATCCCACAAAATGCAGGTGTTAGGTCCAACATAGGCAAAATTACATTCCTAGGAGCTTGACCATTCATACATTCAGAATGCCCAGTTTATATATTAGGGTACATAAACATTTAATAGCAATTCAAAAATGGATGTTTTCCATCAGCTTTTTTTTAGTCGTATATGGAAATTAGTGCAGGCGGTAAGCTATTTGTACAACAACATGTTAAAAAAAGTTTATTTTACATTATGTACATTAGGGAACATATTCAAAAGCATTACCAGTCCCAATAACGTAGACCATAAATCACTTTAAATTTAGTTTGTTCTTAGTGTATATTATCATAATAAAATATAAAGAACATATACAAAACAGAGCCAAATGTGTGCATTTTGCTAAAACTTGGCATTTACATACTCCATTGGAAAATAGCAATCAAAAATACTTTTGATCAGACTATGTTCCTGCAATATGAAGTAACCACTACATTGTTTGTATGAGGTAGTAACTAAATTATTTTGGCCATGTGTTAACACCCTAAATCAAGAAAATGGTCATAATAAGGCCAAAAAAAGTCAAAATATGACAAGATCTTTGAACCATTTCCACAGTGTGGAATGTTGTAGTTCATGATATGAATAAAACCATTTAGTGAAGACTTGTAATAATGCTAACTTTACCATTGCATACACTAGTAATTCAGACAACTATTGCGGTGTTACATTAAGGTACCAAATTCTGGGATTCATATCCATTCCAGAAGGTATTGTTTTCAAGCACAGAGAAGTAATCTTTACAGAATTTTACTTAAATATAAAAATACAGGTGTTTAATTGGTTTGTTTCACAAAAAAACTACCCAAATAAACTAAAAAAAAGATACTCTGAAGCCCAAGTCATATCCACGAAGTCACAGCTTACCTTTGTGACTAAATACATCACAGATAAATACTTTGTGCAAAACAAACAATCACACCAGTGTAGTTGCATGAAAATTAAAACAAGATTGTAATCTGATTACAGCCTTGGTTACAATTTCTAAAAGTTGATTTATTTGTATTAGTAAATTACATATAATAAAATACAATATGATGTTAAATGCACTGTGTTCATTGCTAACATCCCATTTTATAAGAACTACATGTGAAAAGTCCTTAAAATAGTACCCCGATTGCATTTCTGCTTCCTCAGCAACCTTTACATCTGTACAGCTAAGACACTTGTACATAACCGAAGGATCACTATCTACATTAAATCAGTGTAGGTCTTCAGCAATGTGTTTCACTGAAAAATACTGCATATATGTACAAAGATTACATAAGAGTGAATTATTACGCACTTTTCTGGTATAATATGCTAAGTGTGTCCATACCACATTATCATCTTTTCTCTCATGCCACAATAAATTACAAAGTAATTGAAGTCAGGTTACTGCAGTTTTTGTGCAATTTCAATCATCCATCAATGTTGCAGCAGTAGTGTTTTCTCGTCATGGTTAACTGCCATGTATGATTCTCAGTAACTGTTTTCATGCCCCGCCAGGATGTATAAATTGCTGTTGGCCATAGGATTATCTGTTGGCCTACTCTCCAATACCACAACCCTAGAATTAAAAAAAGTTAAATAATCTAATGAACAATTATAAGAAATACAATTTCAAATTCCCTGTCTGTAAACTCAGTCATCCTCTACTCTAACTTTCCTTCATGACTCATCTGTAAATTTGGCTATCACCAATGAGTCAACTTCACTACTGAACTCTTTCACTACCGCTGAACTCCTCACTTATGCTTTCATCCCCTACTGCCTGGACTACTGCACCTCTCCTCTCTACTTTCCCCAAATCCTCCTGCTCTTCAGACACTGCGTCTCAGTTTTTCACACATACAAGCAGCACATCCACTGTACCCCATCCTCAAACAAATCTACTGGCTCTTCACTAACAAGGAGGAGGAACAGCCTTGTGGTTAAAGACGCAGCACTAGGAGTAAGGATTCCTCCGTCCATTTCAGCTCTGCCACAGGCTTCCTGTGCAAACCTGGACAGTGTCACTGAGACACACTTTGACCTTCAACCTCCAACTGCTCAGTCCTCTTGAACTGCCCTCGTAATAGGTGGGTGTTCAAGTAGAAGCAGCAGACAATCCCTAAGATGGAATTGCTATGGTGACAATTGTCTGTCAGCTGACTATTCTGACTACCAACCTGATTAAGAAGTATACAATACTGTTCCAAGCCATCAGTTTAGCTCATGTTTGTCTGATGGAGATGAACTAACTAGTCTTTTGATCTATCTGCTGCAGCGGATATAAATAATGAACCCAATATGTGGGGTTGGGGAGGAATTCAAAGCCCTGCTCTTGCACTTGAAATAGCTGATCAGCTTCTCTGGACACAGCAGGAGTTGTAGCTGTGGATAGCTAGCCCTCTTCTGAAGTTCTGAGAAGCCCTTCAGCGATTCACAAAATGATACTGCTTCTGTGTTTCAAATCAATGGTACTGAAAAAACAGCAAGTCTTCTGGTTATCTCCAGATCTAAAGAGTCAAACATTTCTCCCACTAACTCCTGGATGCTTTGGTAATCTGGGTGCTGGTTGCTATGCCATTATGCAGCTAAAAATTTCCTGTGTCTGACACACAACTCCACTGTTCTGTTGTCATTGCTTTAGCACCTGTCGTTTTTATCTGTTTTTATGAAGCTCAGCAGCTCCGCTAAGCAGAAGGCTGCATATGGGTCTGTGGTGTTGGGGGTTATGGACTCAGAGCCCAAAGTATCTGCAAAAATTACAGGAGACTTATGACAGGAGAGCAAAGGTCTGTGAGAGGCAGGTATATGCATGGAGGGCCAGTCAGAGAACGAAGGAGCTTAGGGGTGGCTGGGCAAACATTAAAATGTAAACCAGGTTGGCAGCCAAGAGCAGTTACAATTAAAGCTGGGTTGTTTTCCTCGTTGAAAACATCTAGTACATAAAGTTTTCAGTGTGTTAAATAGGGTTTAATTGTAATACTTCCTGGTTGCCAAATTGGTTTAAACTTTAAATTACTACCCTCGCCTCACTGGCCTGCTGCCTTCCAATCCACTGACACAAAATGCATAAATCTGGGGTCGGTACTGCTTAAATTTAGGCCTAATGTGCCCCATAGGACGCAATGCCTAGTTACTGTCATCGGAGAGGAGATACAACGGACTATGATGCTCACTGGAAAATGTGGAAGAATTAGGTTAATCAGAGTGCTCATTTCTCAACATTCTCATCACTGTCAGAGAGATCATTGTGAATGCTTCCTAACGGCAAGGACAAAGCTATTTAAAGTTGTTGAAAGAATGGCCACACAGGTCAAGGATTAAAAGTCCTACACAGAAAAGGGTTCTGGCCACAAGAACACCAGAATGTCGGGAAGCCCATGTGATGTCTCTCAATTGATCTCAAAACGTTCCTGTACCCCTATAAGTAGAAGAGACCTCACAGAATGGAGAGTTATGCCAAATGAGCCTCTAAGGTTATCAGCTGATGGAAAAAGCTAACCAGCCCTTTGATCCATCTGTTGCAGCTACAGATGCTAACCCAGACAGCTCTTGGTTCTTTCTAGGCCTTAGGACAGAGACTTCCTACCAACATCTAAGAGAAAAGACAGAAATTGCAGGGGAATCAGGCCCATTTAGGCTTATCCAAATATCCTGAATTCAATCAGGCAGAGTAACTGGTGCAGGCCTCACACCTGACACCCACGGACAGTCTGCCCAGTCTACTTGGCACTCTCGGGAAAGGGCAATCAAGCACTTATGAAATCTTCATATCAGAGGGACTCCTTAGGAATCAAATCCTCCTTGGACTGGTACCAGTTCTTTGGTTTCTTAGTCACAGCTCCAATGCCTGGTGCCGAGACAACTCTTCTCTCTTGAGAACAGCTAAAGGAGGCCCCCAACGCGTGAGAGAATATTTGCCCTATCTGACTCAGATACAGCAGAACCCCTAAACTGAGGATTGAGTTCATAAAATGGAACATCTCAATTACAGTAGGTGCAGAAGTTGCATTACATCACCTTCTTCTTGTCCTTCAGACTGCTGCAAACAATTTCCAATGCACTGAAGGCACTGGAATGTGAAGGAATGTTGACCTGCTCTTCATAAACATCAATTCCCCTCAATTCCTCTGCCTTCCCCGTGGGAAAAATGGTTCGTATAACTGGTTGTTTGTAAGATTGGTGTTCAGAAAAGATTCTACTGTAGTCAGTACTCAGGCAGTCTAAGCATAAACAGTGCTTTAGAACGATACCTTTCAGAAGCCTTCAAGTCTGTGGAAGGTCATAGAATTGACAATAACTTCAGATAAAATCTGACTTGGAAATGACAAGCGCGATTGAGGAAGGTTTTAAAGCTGAAGAACTCACTCAAGAGACCTGAAATAAAACCACATCTGACAAGCTCAGGTTTTTATTTTTTGCAATGCAAAGTCTTTAAGCAGTTGTCTCAGATCCATTAGGGTGCTGACGTTGGCAGGGTGGTCCCTCTGCCATGCCTTGAAGGGCTTAAAACAGCCCTGGGAGAGGGCTGAGAGGGAAAAAGCTGGGCTGTTTGGGAAAACAGCCACAGCTGTAGCCTGTGTAATTAGGGCCCAGCTGGCCCTTATAAGGGGGCAGTGGGCAAGAAGGAGAGAGACTCTCTCTGGCTACATGGGAAGCTGAGGAGGGTACCTACCTACCTAGGGCAGAGCAGTGCTGGGGAAGGGTACAGGGAGCTGGGGAGCTCCAGCCTAGCAGAGCCCCAGGCCGAGGTAAAGGCCCACAAAAGGGTACTAAGGCTGCAGAGGAGCAGCCCAGACCTAGACAGAGGCAGCTGGTCCGACCCCCCTTGCAGATGATGAGTGGTAATACTGAAGTCTGCCCTTGGGAGCAGGGGCTAGACGATGACTGACAGTAGCCACTGAGGCAAGGGAGGGATAAGGGGCTGGGGGTTCCCCCGGGGAGGGGAGACCCAGACTGAGGGGGCACTGCCAGGGGGCAGAACCCTAATCTAGACAGGCATGGGGCCAGCGGCAGGTGAAACACCGACCGGCAGAGGGCGCTCCTGGCTGAAAAGAGCTAATTCCCTGGACAACCAGCAGGAGGCACCGCAATGGTGAGTCATTGCCCTGCGACATGGCGTAAACCCAATTCAGATGGAACAGCAATTGGGGATAGGATATTTCTTGATGTAATGGGCATGCTGATCTTTGAGCAGTATGATGCTCTGGTCTTAAAATCTGATTTATTTATTTTAAAATCTGATTGTGCTGGCTCTCAATAACTATGAGAAATAACTGGCCTAATAACAACGAACTGCAGCAAACACCCCAATGGGAATGAGGGCGTAAAACGCCCTCTTAAAAGGAGGCTGTGCAATTGCTAAACAGCAACCCACCACTAAGCCAAAAAATTACAAACTAAGGGAACTCTGTCCAAAAGACAGCTAAAATGTAGCTTGTAAAGGCACAGTGCAATATTTCACCTGCAAATCATTGTTGTTCAGAAGACCTATGGGTGGTTGTGAGATTAACATCATGCTTGTAAATTCAGACCTGTGAGTGGGTGCTTACAAGGTCCCAATAGATATTGCTCTTTTTGATGGTTCTGAGAAGCAGTGCCAGGGTGAAATTCCCACAAGTGGAGACAGACATAGGCAGTTCTCAAAGGAAAACTAAGGTTTAACATTGTACAGTACATGTATCATGCAAAGGGTGAAACTCTGCTCTCAGTATATATTACCTAAAACATACAACATTTACTTCATTAATTGACTTCATAAAACTGCAGCACTCCAAAGCAGGGTAGAGAAAGTAGGAAGGTGTTGGTCCCTGTGAAGCTCCAAAACTTTGCAGGACAGTTAGTGGTTGGAGGAGCTGAGCATCCTACCATACTTCACTATTTAGTCCTGTAGGACAAGGAGAAGCGGAGAGATTTGGGGCCATGCAAAGCAGGCTCCAAAAAACAACAGAAGCGGAGGACCTTGTGGGGTTCTGAAAACACTCCTGGGCCATGGATGTTGGCAGAACAGGCAGATTCCCTCGCTTTTGTAACAGTATTGAAAAATTTGTATGTTTTTAATATTTTTAATTTATTTCGAGGTGCAGATCCCATGATCTAATACAGCATAACAACTGAATGCAAAACCTGAAATCTATTAAAGTAAGTTCATGGAGGATATGTCAATTGACAGCTATATTAGCCAAGATGACCAGGAATGCAATCCCATGGTTGAATGTTCCTAAACCTCTGACTGCCTGAAGCTGGGAGCAGACGATGGGATGGATCACTCGACGATTGCCTGTTCTGTTCATTCCCTCTGAAGCACCTGGCATTGGCCACTGTCGGAAGACAGGATACTGGGCTAGATGGTGCTTTGGTCTGACCTAGTATGGCAATTCTTATGTTCTTATATGTTAAAACCCCAAAAGAGAAAAGTTTTGGAGCTATATGAGCACTTCTGAAATATAAGCTTAGTAGTATTTACTCTCAGGATAAACTCAGAAACAAAGTTTTATTACTCCTCGGGAAAGAGAGACAAGGAACATATGCAAGGAAAGGGATAAGGGGGAAAAATAAGGAGACTAAAAGAAGCCCACAAAGGAATCACAGAAGGATGAAGTACTAGTGAGAAAATACCCTTAAGAAATAGGAGGAAGAGAACATATATATTACTCTTTCATTTTAATAGACCATATCTGGTACCGTTCATACCTGTCAGATCCAAGAAGCCTGAATATTCTCGTACTGTCAGAAATTTCCTGTGTGATCTATTTAATGAAAACATACAATAATTATTCATGTAGCAAGTGCAGTTATTTTTGACCACATAGCATTTATTGTAGCTAGAGAAAGGAATTAATGCTCACTGAATTAACCATTTAGGGTAATTGCCAGTCCAAGTCAGAGTCTGAGAATTCTTTAAATCTGTCCTTTAAATAAGGGCCAAAAGAGAGGGCCATTTTCCAGAACTTTCTGCCAGATTATGCAAAATATGGAGCTTAGTTACTATAACTGGAGGTTCTTTGACATGTGTGGTCCCTGTCTGTATTCCACAGCAGGGTACACGTGTGAACCATGTGCCCGAGTGCAGAGATTCTAACAAGCAGTATCTGTGGGCCCACACACGAACAGTAGATCTCATGCTCCTCAGTGAAGGTATGAGAGGCACTGTGGGTCAACGCCCCCTCAGTTCCTTTTCTTACCACAAATTCAACCAGATCCAAAGCAGAGGGGATAGAGGGCGGGTAGTGGAATACAGACAGGGACCACACATCTGGAAGAATGTCCAGTTACAGTAAAAAGAAAAGGAGTACTTGTGGCACCTTAGAGACTAACCAATTTAATTGAGCTGTAGCTCACGAAAGCGTATGCTCAAATAAATTGGTTAGTCTCTGAGGTGCCACAAGTACTCCTTTTCTTTTTGCGAATACAGACTAACACGGCTACTACTCTGAAACCAGTGACAGTAAGTAACCTCCATTTCTTCTATGGGTCATGGTCCCTGTATTTATTCCACACATGGCTGATCGGCAAGCAGTGCTCAGACTGGAAGGGCATGTGAGGATATGTGCAGTACTGCAGATCCCAGTAACTTTTTCCTCAGGTAGATGGACTCGCGCTAGCTCTGACCAAGCTAGCATGCCAAAAATAGCAATGCAGCTGCAGTGGCTAGCAGCCCAAGTACAATCTTGCCCAACCCCGGGAATATTTTTGGGCAGCTAGCCCAAAACACTGCTCATGTAGCTGTGTCTACACTGCTATTTTCAGCACACAAACTCAGTCAAAGCTAGCATGGGTATGTCTATCCAACCTGGAAATGACACCCCCAGTTGGAGTACACGCATACCCACAGAGGGAACTGTAAGCCTGCCTTTCCAGCTAGTAGTATGAAACTACCTTGTGGCAAGAATGTCATTTTGAAGTCTTAGGTTTGCCACAGGTATTCATATGGATTGTATGGAATAGAGCTATGCCTACAGAGCCTGATCCAAAGCCCACTGAACTCAAAGTAGGTCTTTCCAATGATTTCAGGGGGCTTTGGATAAGGCTCATTATACTGTGGAGATCAAGACCAATACCACTAACCAAAATAGTGCAAAGAGACAACAGAAAGTATGGAAAACATGTACTTGACAAAAGCACTATTAAACAAAAGCATACTGCTATTTTGAAAACAAATTATGGGAGTACAATAAAATCTGTTGAATATAGAACCACAGTAAACAGAAAATGTATTATTCCAGCATGTATTTGCTTTAGAGGGTGCCAACACTTACAAATAGAGTTTTGTGTGTTGCAGAGAAATCGCAGTATTGTAATAAACTTTCATTTAGGTGAGCACCAGAGCACTGCATAAAATGCTGGTGCATGAGTCTGAGGTCAACAGAGGGGAAAAAAAAAGTCAAAATATACTCCCAAATTCACCAGCTGATTATAGTTCAGCCCGTGTGGGTCATTTACAAATTTCTACCTACTTCTAGGAATATAAACAATTCTTCCCTAGCTTCTCTCTCAGCCTCATGGAGAAGCAGCCTGAATCGTTTCTGAAGGTTAATTTGTTTATTTGCATTTAGGACTTATGGGGAGAAAGTTAATAAAAAGTAGTAAATTCTGCATTTAGTTCTAAAAGTCATTCTTGCCCCTTGTAGCAGTAAACACATAAATGTAAGTCAACTTCCTGTGAAAGTTTGTCTCCTCAACTCACACATCTCTCCCTATTAGTCAACAGTTTTACTGCTCCACTAGAAGGTAGCAACAATGAGAGGTCATGGCTGTGGTGACTTTTTAAGTAGCTAAAAACAATCCCATTCTGAGATTCAAATGTCAGAACAGAGAACTTGAGCTGATGATGTGTTCAGAGTGACCTGTGTTGCTAAGCAGATGGGCTTGCTATGTTTTGCACCAGTTAAAGCAGGGGTGGGCAAACTTTTTGGACCAAGGGCTACATCTGGGTGGGGAAATTGCATGCTGGGCCATGAATGTAGAGCTGGGATAGGGGGTTGGGGTGCGGGAGGAAGTGTGGGAGGAGGTGCGGTGTGCAGGAAGGGGCTCAGGGCAAGGGGTTGGGACGGATGAAGGGTGCAGGGGCTCGCGGCAGGGGGTTGGGGTGCGGGCTGCAGGAGGGGTTCAGTGCCGCTTACCTGGAGTGGTTCTGGGGGTCAGCAGCGCGCACTGGGGCCAGGGCAGGCTCGCTCGCTCCCTCCCTGCCTTGGCCCCGCGCGGCTCCTGGAAGCGGCCAGCACCATGTCCCTGCGGCCCCTGTGGGAGGGCGGCAGAGGGCTCCGTGCACTGCTCTCGCCTGTGGGTACCTTCCCCGCAGCTCCCATTGGCCATGGTTCCCCGTTCCCAGCCAATGGGAGCTACGGGGCGCAGTGCCTGCAGGTAAGGGCAGCACGCAGAGCCCTCTGCCCCCACCCCAGGGGCCACAGGGACATGGTGCCGGCCACTTCTGGGAGTGGTGCGGGGTCCGCGGCACCACAAGGGTGGCAATCTGAAAGGCCAGATCCGGCCCACAGGGGTAGTTTGCCCACCCCAAGTTAGAGCTTTGTCATGGTATGTGGGTTCATTCCTTGATACAATCTGTTAGTATCACTAGAAGGTAACTAAATGTATGGCTCAACATGGCCACGGTCGGTGTCTGATTGGATCAGGTGCAGTGTTCTGGGCAGCTGCAGATTAAAATTTTTTAATGACTGCGGCTATTTGGGTATCCAACAGCAGTGAGAAGTCAAACAGACCCCAAAGCTGCAGACCAACTTACCTTGAGGGTAGAAAGAAAAAAGTAAAGGCAGCAAATTTTCATCAGCGTGCATAATTCATTAACCCACCTGCCTGAAGTTATAACCTATTACAAAGGCATATTTACAGTCATGAAATAAAGAACACTCTGCCAAGGGCTCAAAGGGTGGCTTTATGAGTTGTGCTAAAACTAAATTGAGGTCCCATCCCAGAAGTGGGTCCTTTACAGATGGACAAAGATTTGAAAGTCCTTTCATAAATTTTTTGACCATACTATGTGCAAATACTGATTTAACAACTCTCAACACAGGATATGCTGATATAGCTGCTAACTCAACCTTCAGCAAAGAATCTGAAATACCTTCAGTCTTTAAATGCAGTAAGTATTCCAAAATACACTAGAGCCAGTTCCGAACATTCAGGTTTGTTCTGTATCCAACTCACAAACCCTGAAAATTTAAATTGGTATCATCTTCTGGTCGATTGTTTTCTAGAGTTAATGAGCACCTGATGGATATCTAAAGGATAATATCTTTCAAGGTCAGTTAAAGTCCAACAGCCCATGCTGTCAGAGGCAGAGACAGGGGATCTGGAAGAATTATCTTGCTCTGCTCCTGCAAAAATAGATCCAGTAATACTGGGAGCATCTTGTAAAATCCCAAGTAGATTCATGTACCACTGCTGTCTGAGCCTCACCAGAGAAACTAAAGCCATTTCTTGCCCTAACCTGTATTATTTTCCTCACTACTTTCTGTATTAATGGAAAGGGGGGAAAGCAGACAACACACCTTTCCCCAATTCAGTATAAATGAGTCCAATATGGACTGCACATCCTTTTCGGCCCTTGTCCAGAACTGATGACACTGTGTTGTGACAGGATATCCTCAATTGCTGAAGACCTTGTGTATCACTTCCTCTTTTACCGACCACTCATGTAACTGTGTTGTCTCTCTCTGCTCAGTTGGTCTGTGCAGTTGTCCTTTGCTGATAGTCGCAGGGCTACTGGATAAATGTTGTGCTGTATGCACCAATCCCATAGCCTGATTGCTTCATTATATAACTATGACAAATAAGCCCCTCCCTGCTTGTTGACATAACGCATGGCAGTTGTATTACCCATTCAGCTGTAGGAACCTGAGTGAAGACATTTGACAGAACCTCTTTTTTCCTTTCCATAGAGGGTCTCTCCCAGGGATCCAGACCATTATCCACTCCAGTGGGATGAATTTCTGCTATTACCGTATCTATATTTTGCAGTTCCAATAACTGCACCATTGCCAGTTCTGGCTGCGTCTTCAACCCCGTCTTTGGATCCAGCAGAATTAATGGATCCACAAATTGAGGTCTCGGTTTAGATCTCTCTCTTTGAACTGCTTTCATTTTTAGTCTGGGAACTAAAGTAGACAAATCCCAGTCTGATAGACCCAATGTCGAATATCCCATATGGGATCTGACCTGCTAACAGCTGTCATCTTCTCTTTAGTCATATTCTTCAAAACCACGACAGATGGATTAGATGGCTTTTCTCATGGCTTAGCCTTTGTCTCAGAGGCCAGTGCCAATGGCACCTTTTGCAGGTTTTTAATCAATAAATCCTATGTCCCGAGTACCAGATGTGCTGAAGGCACATGGGAATTTCAGTGCCAATTCTGGAGTCTTCATAAGCATCTTAGATTTAGCAGCCATTGAACTTGGAGCTGACATGTTTTTTGCCTTATATTCTGAGCTCTGGGACACTTAAGATCCAACAGATTTGCTGCCAATGCTTTCTGCAGAATGAGAGCCTTGTAGCCTTTTTCTGTCCTTACATGCTGTAGGAATTAACGTACTGCAGACAGAGCATCTGGATAGAGAATGTCCCTCACCAAGATACGCCAGACATCTTACATGAAGTACAATGCAAGAAACACTTCCAGAAAACAAGCACATCTTTTAAAGCCCAATCTTCTGTTCGTCAGATCCATGGCTAACACTAACTCAACTAAACAATTAACTATCATTAATACACAGTTATAATAATCCAATATAATAAACTACACTAATCATTATTAATCGCATTTTTAGGAGAAAAGCTCCATATCAAAGAGATCTGAAAAGGTTTGCTTCCATCTGATGCTGTGGTTGGAAGGAATGGAGGTAGGCAGATAGTACCATGCTCCCCTTTATAGCCTTGCCCTCAGAACGTTAGGGAATGCTGATGAGAGATACAGGAGGGGGTGCGTGAGCACTCCTATGGACACTGTTTGGAGATAGTTCCAGCATTTAGGCTGCAGAGGCCAGCACAACCCATGAGTAAAAATATGCAGAAGGCACTCAAAGAATTAAAAATAGTCTGATAAATTGTACAAAATACGTTTTTGGCAGCTCACAAAGACAAACTAATCATTCAAAACAGTAACAGCATTTTTTCAGCATGGTCACTCATTGGATATTCTACATAAATACTGTGACTAACGAAATGGAAGATCTAAGTTTGATATGATTTAAGTATATAGATGACTAATTGTATTTAAAGGTGACTTGCTCACTCTCTCCACCGATATGTTTACTCTTTGGCAATAGGAACTTGAATTTCTTAACTCTTAACGCTAAAGTTGAATGCATGAGCACCCAGTTGTTGGGAAATCTCAGCTGCTGGTGTCAAGGAGTTAATAGCTAGAGAAATTGAAGTGATTTTTTGAATATTCAGATGATTTTTGGCTAAACGTTTCCTCAGTATCCATTCCAAACTGAATACTCAAGTCATAGCATTGTGTACTCCTTATATTTTGCTGTAGGAGCATGGTTTACTTTGTTACTTCTTTCTGCCTCTTCTTATGTTAGGTGGTGTCAGATCCTGCGCCCTGCAGCATGTGAACTCAACTATCTCTTTTCATGATTGAGAGAGGTGAGAAGGCACTATTCTCCCCAGGCCATGCAGCTTCTCTTTTCATGGCTGGAGGGATAGAGGTTTCACTGCCTTTTCAAAGCACACACAGCTCTTTTAACAACAGAGGTGAATTCCTGGTCTGTGCTAATTCATCTTTTTGGACCTGATTCTCCACTGCTTTTCTCCCCACATGGCCATTTACACTTGTGCAAAGTGAGTGTATAACACTACCACACCAGAATGTAATGCCTCCAATATACCGAATGTAGATTCCACAATATTCCACTAGCAATGAATCTGCGCCTTGGGATTCTGTTCCTTGGAACAGTAAACTAAGGTCCATTGTTTTCTGTGAGGGTTTTCAACATTTAAAGTTTAATCTTGGGATGACAAGCTGAATTCTTCTGGTTTATCCTGAAATTTAGATATTGTTGAAACAGTGCTTAAAATATCTAGCTGTTATGTCCAACACAGAATCCTATTTACACTTATTCAGTTCAATAAAACAATATTCATTTACTCTTATTCTTGTTACATTTTAACTGAATTAGTAGCAAAAAAATTGTAGGGAAGATAGTGCACTCACCTCATTTGACCTAAAACTCCTTCCCTGCATTCCATGCTTCCAGAAAGCTAAAACACTGTCTTGTAGGCAAACTAGAAGGAAAAGAACACTTGAGCTAATTATGGTGACAACCCCAATTTATTCTCGCAAGGCAAAGAATATTTATTACCTTCCTATCATGGCAATTTTACATTCTGTCTGTAGATATTTTATAATTACATCAATTCCCTCACAAAAGATCCCAAAATGTTTCACCAGAATGACTTAACCCATCTCAAACTGGTCAAAAAAGGGTTTTTTTTTTAAACTGTTAGTTAATATGAACCCTGTGTTACTTGTAAAATATTAATTCTCTCCAAGAGTTTAAATATTTAGAAAATGTGCAAGATTTCCAGGTACATAAGCATTGGAACTTTACAAAAACTTGCATTCTACCTTTTCCTCCCAAATTCAAGAGAACAGCTGAAAATAGTCTACAACTAAAACCTTTTTCTTTTTACCCTCCTCTTCCATGCCCATCCCCCTCCCCTCATTTTCTCTGTCTTAAAAAAAGGCAGTTATATCATAGGTCCCAACTGCCTTTTAAATTAAATTAAATTCTAATTACAGAAGCAGCAAAGTGCTAGCTTTTTCAAAAGAGTTGTATAAATCTACTAGGTTATAGTATGTTAAGGATTTAAAATTCATTTTCAAGAGACAGAATGACTCTCTTTTTTACCCTAACAGCCAGTCAGTGCTCACTGGCAGAAGGCCACTATAGTGTAACTCATATCAGGCCTGACACACTCACTAATCCCAACACACTGTGGTAATATGTATCCAAAAGGTATCTTGTAAGATATCATATGTAAACTGGTAAATTGCCAGTCATGAATATCACTCTGCAATGTATGCACTGGTTGTGTATAAAGAATTGAGTGTGTGCTGGAACTATGTTCTTAAAATGTGTTTTGGAGGCAGTGTATAAATCAAGCCTGTCAGACAAAGGAATGTGGATTCCCTTGTCTGACTGGCTTGATTACAGGCATCGGACAATAAAAGTACATTTACATATACGGTAAACAAAGCAATCACGCTAACATGCAGCTTAGAAAGCACTCCAGAGACAGAGTGTGCAAATCCAGGAAGTCTTCATGGTTCTGGAAGCAAAGACAATGGACTCTAAGTAATATAAGGGGAGCAAAAAGGCACTTCGGGCCCGTCTACACTTAAAATGCTACCAGGGTAGACACTACCTATGCCAACACCAGCAAAGGTAATCCACATCCCTGAGACCCCTGACCCCAGATGTAGTTAAACCAACCTAAATTTTCTAGTGTAGAACAGGCCTTATTTATCAATCATTTAAGGGACAAAACAGGCCAGAGCTCTTGGAATCTGTGAAAGGTGTATCCTTGAACAACATGGGGGTTGAAGTCTCTGGGAACTGACTATAAGCAACAGAAATTGCCTGAGACCAAGATTGTAATCTGTTAAGATTCTAATACTAGAAAGTGTGTTTTATTTTGTTTGTAACCATACCTTTCTTTTTTCCTCTTGCTTAGTATCACTTACATCTGTTCTTTATTAATATATTTATTCTTGTTTTATTACAAAACCATCCCAGTGCTGTATATTAAACTAAAGTGAGAGTCTTCAGCTAACCTAACAGGCGGGGTGGGTCTCTAAGCCTGGGCTCCAGTCTGAGCCTGAGCATCTTCAGTACCTTTTTAGCTCTGCAGCCTGAACCCCATGTCCTGAGTCAATTGACCCAGGCTCTGGGAGTCTGTGCCATGGGTTTTCTATTGCAGTGTAGACATATCCATAGAGCCTTGAGGAGTTTGCCTCTGAGTAGAAAGACAGGTGTGGCAGGAAGCTGACATCCGGTCTAATCTCTAGCAAAGCTCACTCTTGCTGAAGCTGAGAGATAACACAGTGGCTTGTAGAGTTCTGAGTGTCATGAACAGAATGCCACAATAATGTGAAGTGCATTTTCAGTTCCCAAGAGTGGGAATGAAGTGTGTAAAATAAGTGCACCCATTATGAGAGTTGACAATTTTGAATTCTTCTATCTATTGTGGAACAAATTCTACGTGACTCTCCTTGATTAAATTCTGCTGGAACCTGATGGAACTGACTAAGTATAAGAGAGACTGATGGTAGCATTATTGCCAGGCAACATATCATGCACATGTCACCATATAGACCAAAATGATTTGTGGCAGACATGGCATAATATGCGGTCTCAAATAAAAATCCCCAGAAATCTTCCAAGGGGTACACATTTCATCTGTGTGTTACCAGAGTAGGCTTTTGGTAGAAACTGTGGGGAAAAAATGGTACAGTGCTTTCATGAACCCCGTTTAGGAACAGAAAGGGGAGAGGATGATGCAGAGAAGTGAGGAAGTTGCACTAATCCACTATGACATAACCATACTAATAGTATCTAGGTTTTATATAGCGCCTTTCATCCATAGATCTCATTGCACTTTACATAGGAGAGTATCATTATCCCCATTAAAGAGGAGTTAACTGAGGCACAAAGCAGGGAAGTGACTTTCCCGAGGTCACCAAGAATCCTGATCTCCTGAGTCCCAGTCCAGTACACTAGCCCACACTGCTTCCAACTAAGGAGTTAAATTTATTTTCATGAGAAAAGTTAGCAAGGAATTTTAGTTCACACTTCGTGCATTTGCAGTGTTGAGTCTGAAGTAAACAAATGAACTGCATGCATAAATGAAAAGAACGAATTAGTAACAGGAATAATTCACAACGAGTTTGAGTGGCCTGAGTACAGACCTTTCTGTAGAAACAGAGGTCATAACATTACCAGACCATTTAGCCTAATCGGAGGGAATTCTGAGGACACTCTTCCATTCTGGTCCCTCTTTTGGAAGCCTATCAATCCACTAAATGCTCAACCCAGCTTATCACCACACAATAAAACATAGGAATCGATACATTTTATGTCAGCAAAGTCTTGAAAATTACTATCTTTAGCGTCCGGTGCCAAATTAAACGAGCTACACCAAGTTGAGTCCAAAACCACACTCACCTATTGATTCAATCTGGAAATCAAACGTGAGCTCTGATGACAGTTTTCGGCTAGATTTTAATCTGCCTTGTAGATTTACTATTTTTATACAGCCTAGAGAATAAACAAGAGGTGTCACTTAGCCATTCCTCTCAAACAAGTGACCTAATTTGAATATGTATATTTGGTTCATAACTGAAACTTACAATCCAGACACACTAAAATGGTATCTCTTTCCAGCTGTGTTAAATGTACAACGCTCGCCTGTGTAGTGTCTATAACAAAAATAATAACAGTTAATTTATATACAACACAAATTACCATCAAATTTGAATGTGGAGATTCTGAAGTTCAAAAGAATTTAAGGTACTGTTGTATATTCAACTACAGAAAGATTTTCTAACCAGTGAAATTTCTCTTCTCTTAAAAAGACATGTCCACTTACCCAACTTGTTGGCTGTGATGGAGGCAAATGAACCTGTAATATTAAAGTATTAATATTACAAAGCAAACTTATGTTTAAGTTGCTGTCCACCGTCACCTCTGTCTTTCAGTATTTCTGCTTTCCATAAAATATACGTGTTTCAGATTATTTCCTTCAGATGTGTTGGTTTGCATTTTTCCAACTGGAATCCTGTTCTAATTTTTCTGCCATTGTTTCAAAATCTTGCTAGCACTTTTGGACTTGTTCTCAGTCCTTGCTACTGTTTGCAATTTCTCCTTCATCTTCACATTGTATAAGCTATTTACAAATTGTTAATGAAGACCGTTCGAACAAAGGAGTGAGACAGTAACCTTTCTTCCACATTAGAGCTGCAGCTGTCTCCATCACAGCTAATGGGGGAGATCTGACCCACAAGCTCAGATCAGTGGACATGCCAACTCAAAAGAGAAAATACAATCTCTTTTAGCAAGATATGACAAAAAGCAACTCTTGCTAATCTGGTATCTATACTACAGCATTCTAGGAACCTTTCATACAACCAAGAGAGAAACTAATTCTCATATTTAATAGAAACTGAAATTAAAACATTACATAAAATACTAAAACCAGCTCTTAATTAAGAACATTTTAACCCCATAAAAAAAAAAAGAAGTCAAATCCTGCATAAGATTAAAAAAAAACAAAACAAAAAAAACTCCACATATGGGGCAGTAGAAATGTGCTCACTGAGGCAGTCTCTTGACCTGGATACTTTTGAGTTCAAATGTGAGGTTTAGATTTTTATCAGAACCTTTACAGCACTCTGGATCTGGCATCTGAACTAAAGTGGTGAAAAACTGGTCTTAGAATATTTCTGCCATTTCTATCCCCTCAGCCTGGCTCCCTGACTCACGACTGGATTCTGGGATTGGGGCCCATTATTTTAAGGTATTATTAATAACTGGCAATACTGAGCTCCTATATAGTTGAGAAGTACAATACACAGAGGAATTGTACTCTGATCACAAAGGATTACTCCCGTTTTTGTATTAACACTCCATCTGCAAGAGTCATCAAAGCAACTGTCCCTTCAGCTAGGTGAGCTGTGACTTCCCCTCCAGTGAACTGCAGTCACCCTTAAAACAGCTGGAGGAATCACTACAGTGAGTCAAGACATTACCCTCCTCCCCACAAAGCTGAACAGACAGGCCTCTGTGAGGCCTGTAGTACATCCCTGCACATGAGTTAAACCACTAATGATTCAGCCTAGACCAAGGGCTTGTCCACACTTACCTGAGGATCCACGTTGTGGCGATCAATGCATCGGCAGTTGATTTAGTGCATCTAGTGAAGACCCGCTAAATCAACTGCCGATCGCTCTCCTGTCAACTCCTGTACTCCACCTGATTGAGAAGAGTAACAGGAGTCAACAGGAGAGTGTCTCCCGTCGACGTCGTGTAGTATGGACCCCGTGGTGAGTAGATCTAAGCTACGTCGATTTGAGTTACACTATTCACATAACTCAAATGGCGTAGCTTAGATCGACTTTTCCCTTTAGTGTAGAAAAGGCCCAAAGAGTTTAAAACAGTAATATCATCTGTGTAAAATCAAATTAAATGGTGGAAAGAAATGTACAGTACAATGTATGTGAGTATTTTCATGGGCAATTTTTCTAGTTATGGTATAGAGAGCAAAAGAGTACCAGTTCAACAATATTAAAATCTATTCTTTCATATTTCAAAAGATTTTTTCATCTAAAGCATTCTCACATCTGATGAAAAAGGGGGAAAACACACAACAGTGCATAACAGCCTTTTGTGGCAACAAGCCTGGGATGACACCATAACCAGAACCCACTGTGGTTCTGTCTTTGGTGTCAGTGTAGGAGGAGGCTGGGAACTTCATTTTCTCTTTCCTGCCTTTGCCCCCTTGATTATGAGAGAAGACTCCTCACTCTGTCTTCCTCTCTAATTTTTTGGACAAAGAACTCCATTCTCAGTCTTCTACCCAGGTAGGGAACATGGCAGGCTGAGAGGCTGCTGTTTTTCTTGGTGCCTGTCAGGCACTGGGTGCTCTTACTTGAGAGTGTAGAGAGCAGCACTGAGAGCTACTGAAAATGTAATACATACCATCCTCCCTGTGACTTATCTGCCAGAACCAGAGGGATGGGGAGAAAGAAATTAAGAGAGCTACCTCTTCACCACCACCTCCAGGGTGTGTGTTCTTTGCCATTTCATAGGAATTGAGCTGGCTCTGCCTAAGACCACACACAGTGAAGCAGTATGTCACATGGGAGTCTCACTCACATGCCATCAGGCATAATTGTCTCTGGAGAAAAATGCACTTTCAGAGACAATAATTTAGCCTGTCAGTCACAAGAAGGTGTATGCATTTTCTGACTCATGATTATCACACAAATGGAGCAAAGACAATCACTTCAAAACATTTCCAAACAAATGCCAAATATATAAAATAATAACCATTTGGTGCAAGCTATTTATGACCACCACATACTGTACACTTTTCTCTCCTCTCAGAGAGTGTTTTTGACTTCTCAATGTCCTGTCAACAGAGGACAGGAGAGAGAGATTTAACCACGTGGTTTAAAGCACTAACAATATAATAAAGGAAAGAAGACCTGCCAACAATACAGATGCACCAGAAGGACATACAAATGACTAAAAAAGAATTCTAACGAGGATAGATGCAGTAATTCAGAGCAGTGTTAAACTGTCCAAGTTAAAAAACAGAGAGTATTAAGAAGGGAATAAAGATTTTACATTTACAGAGACATATCACTGATGCAGACAATACTGAAATAAGACTGAATACAAAGGGTACATTTTAAAGAGTTACTTTTCAGTGTTCTACTTTCAATGACTATATTAGGAGCTACATGTACCTATGTACCAATCTGAAAATGGAACTCAAAGTTCACACACACAAGTATTACAGTATTAACTGGCCAGACACTGCACCACTACCACTGATAACAGTCATTTATGTAGTTGTACTTCTATTTACAGCAGAAGTTTTTCAGATATTCTTTTAAGAAGCAAGAAAATCAGCAGAAATCTTTCTAGTGAAAACAGCATTTTTTAGTGAGCGCCACAGAATCGAATCAGTGAGGTTTGTGCAAAAGTACTGGGGGGTGGCTAAAGCCCTGAGACAGAGCTACTTACTGATTCTGCATTGTGGGACTGGGACCGGGACTCGCACTGGGACCAGGCTCACGATGGCAACTGGTTTTCAAGAGGGTGGGGCGCAATCCAGAAAGGCTGTCTCTCCACCACCCAATTTTCATCTTAAGAGTTTCTGCTGCTGCTTCCGTGCACTAGCTCCTCATCCAAATGGCACTCATGCCAGCCATGAGGATCAAAAATAAGGGGTGGCTTCTGGATGCAGAGTACAGGGCACACATGCCTTCCCTCCTCCCAATATTCATGGAAAGAGGGAGGGGTAAGTACTTCCGTCTCAGCAACAGCAAGGTAACTGCCATGCTGAAACACGCTCTCTGCATTTGGCCCACATCATCTCATACCAACTGCCCAAGAGGAAGACAATCAGCCTGAAATTCCATTAAAATCCATTAAAAACACTATGTCAAGAGAACACTGAAGTTGCAAAGTGAAGCGCACAATTCAAGGAAGGCCTAACTTCTGGAAACACAAGCAACTTTTATTCTGTCCCCTGTGTGTTCCACTCAAACATTCAAAAAAAAATTCACTCAGTCAAAAATTTTCGCCTGGAAGGTGAACATCAGAGTGTGTTATGGACAACTGGGAGACCACTTTACGTGGAAAACCCAGTGTAACTAATTATGGGACATTCCATGGAAACTATGGAACCTAGCTGTTACTGGTGCTCTAATTATAATAAAGTAAGATAGCAAATAATGTTGGGAATCCAATCATAATGCACAAACCTGTTTCTGTAAACCATGAAGAGGTAGAATTTGGGTTGACAGTCTCAAACTTCACCACCTGGTTGAAGTCTCTCCCTCGACTGACACCAACACAAACTAAGGGGAATTCTTGTTCAGGTACTACCAGCATTTCAAACAATCTCAGTGGACAAGGTACAGGGAAATCTATGTGCTAGATTAAGAAACAAAAAACTGTTAGATAAAGGCAAACAAGTTAAAAAGCAAACAATTTAGTACACATCATGATTAGTCATTTAAACAGCATGGTAAGTTGGATAAAGTAGTTTTACCATTCATAGTTAGTCCACTTATGTAACATCAAGCTTGTTTCCTAAAATCATACTACTTGGCAGATGCAGGAAAATCTGATTTATGAAGATTTAGGTTCTTCATGCAGATTTTGTTAATATCCAGAATCTGAACTTTCACTATCATTTTTCTTATGGCTGCTTGCAAGAGAGCCCAGATCCTCTGAGTGACATCACTAGTTGGGGAGGTTTAAAAAGTTTGTTTCCCCAGCTGACCAGACTGTGGGTGCTGCCTGTCCAAGAAACATGAAGCATTGTGGCCTCTGTCCTGCAGATGTCAGCTGGGAACAACAACTATTTGATTTTGGAGCACCCAAAGAGTCACGCAGTCCAAAACAAATGAGTCATCTTCTCCCTTTACGTTTGGCGTAAGTGAGAACTATCAATGTTCTCCCCTCAATTCTCCCAAGGCTCTGCCCATTGATTAGCCAGAGCATTCTTACTGTGCAACTATAAGACAACATTTACAGATAGAAATAATCAACCTTTAGACTGGATATGTGCAGGGGAAAAGGTTCAAATAATGTTTAGTTAGCATCTAGCAAATGTTTGGGACATTTTAAACTGGTATTTTTCAAATGATATAAAATGAATTTCATTTTTCAAAATGAGTTAAGCAGAAATGAACAGAAAATCATATAGGAACATAAATTATTTACATTTTAGTTACTCAACTAATTTTTTTCAAGATAAAAGCATCTGAAAATCAACGTTTTGTATTAAGAGGTTGAGTCCTAAAGAGAAGGTAGTTCCTGCTTGTGGACATCTTATTGTAATGTTTACCTTAATTAACATGAACTTCTGCATCAGTTCAACCCATTCTAATAAGACTATGCTAGACTGTAGTGCTCCGCAAAGGTATTTGTGGCCTGTGTAAGGATTCCTCACTGCCAAGAAAGAAAAGGTAAAGTATGTTAGTAACACATTTTACTTAGTATAAACATTTCACATCTAATTTAACACAGCCTTTGCAATTCTGAAAGTGTCAGATCTGAAAAGGGACTCTGAAAAGTCAGTTTTCAAACTACATACAACCCTTAGATTTTTGGCTCCTAGGAATCTCTTAAGGGTTTGGAAAAAACAGCATATAGTAGGTGCTATCACAAACATCATAATAAAACCATACTTTATATACCTAGCTTGTTTTAATACAGCTGATTGAAGGTTTTTGACTGATAAACAGGACTTAATACTTTAGGGCTGCCTACAGGCTATTTTTTAATTATCTTGAGGAACCTCCTCTAGTGTTAAGATTTTGAAGAAAGGTGCCAATTATAATGGCTGTTCTTATGACAGTGGCACCTCTCCAACATGAACTGAACAGAGGCCAGCAATTTACCAGTCATTACCAACTGATAGGTGCTCAGTAGGCTTTCAGTCATTGGTGTCCTAGACCAGGTTCTAGCAAGTGATAGGAAATGAAAGGCTCCATACATCCACTGTCAATTCTTTAAACTGCCCAAGAAGCTGAATTTTAATGACAAAGTTGGCCTAAAAATGTAACACTCAGTATATTTTGCACCCAGTACCTAAAATTCAATTAACACATTACTTAATTTTATACCTTGACCCTGAAATGAAAATAGGAAGGATATCAGTCATCATCATTTTCATTAAAAACTGCTCTTCTTATAGCTTTTATCACTACTCAATTAAAAAATATTTATAAAAAAGAAGGTGGGCTGCTAGGCACTGAAAAGTCAGGAAATGCTTAAAATTGCATGCACTGCCTGAACTCTGCAAATTCACTATATTAGAGGCTAATTACATGATCACATTATTAAATAATCAACAATATGATTAGAGCTGTACAAGACATGAAATGATAAAGTCTCTGCCCCAAAGAACTTACAATCTAAGGGTCTGATTCAAAGCCAACTGAGGTGATCTTGGGCTAGATTTACAAAGGCATTTAAGGGCCCAAAGACACAGAAAGGTGCAGTTTACAGAACTGACTTTCAATGTGGATGAAATGCACTAGGACCACCCTCTCCTCTCTTGAAGTTCCACTAAGGGCCTATTTGCATCTTTAGGCACCTAAAAATACCTTTATAAATCTGGTCCCTTGTGCAACATCCCAGTTAACCCATCTGTAAAATGGGGACAATGATACTTGCCTGACAGTTAAAGTAAGGTTCAACTCAGTAATACAAATTGTGAAGTGTACATAATTACTAACACCAGTAAGTGGAAAAGATGAGACTAGAATTCAGTCCCTTTTTGACTGCCACTTCAGTGCTGCTTCCGCTAGGACAAAGGGTACAGCACTCGTGTCCCATCACAGGCTCTATTCCTACCACATGGGAGATTCTCTAGGGTCTAGTAATATTTAGATGCTTAGTAATTCATTTGGTGGTGATAAAGCTCTTTCAGCACGGCCACATGCTAGCTATCTGCTGTATTGTGCATGCACCCTTCTGACAAACTAGGCCAGGTTACCATGACCACCACAAGATTACAGTGCAGCATGCTAACACCTTCACTGTTCAGCACTGGAAGAAAAATCTTGTAAAATGTATCAGGCTGAACGTTACATTTATATTCATGAGGAGCCTATAGAATTTCATATCTACTCTGATTTTTTTCCCCCTACTATTCTTCTGCCAGCAGGTCAGAAACTACACCTTTCAGCAGTTCAGCAGATTGTTTTTTAACATTATATTGAGGCCTCAATCAGGTCAAGGCCCGTTCATGCTAAGCACTGTACAAACATATAGTAAATGACAGTCCCTACCCTAAAGAGTTTACAATCTAAATGACAAGACAAACAGGTAGATGAGAGAAACAAGTGATTACTTATATCAGAGAATTTGAAAATGTTACATCCTGTGTTCTATATAACAGGGACCTAGGTGTTGCAGTTAGTGATTCGAGAAGACCCCATCCCACCTCCACGCTCTACAGCTTGTGTGGAGAGCTCATGCAGCAAATAATTTTCCTGCCTTTTATGCACATTTATTGAACAGTAACATTTCACTGTTTGTATCTCTCTTATACAGCAGTGTTGACTCCGTGGTTGGTGCACTAGACCCTTACTGTACTTTTGTATGGTACTATTTTTAGAGAACCAATGCTGCTCTTGTAGATCTTTCTAGCAAGAATTTAAAACGAACTACACAGTATCAGTCAATAATAATACTAACTATGGTGGGCTCACAATGGCCAGTATTAGAAGTCATGGTCCACAGCCTGATGCTTCCTGTATGTCACTCCCCCGGAGAGACTGAGGTTTCTCAAGAAACCGGACATGTATTCTGCTGTTCTGAATTTGTTGTGAAATGTGATTAATTATGAGGGGAAAAAAAGAGGAAGTTTTCACTTCCTATAAATGTGAGGGCTAATCTGGTTGAGTTTACTACCTGTAGATGTCTACAGCTTCTTTCTGATGACAGGAGAAACGTGACAGCCTAATATTCTTCTCTCCTTTTGTTCCTCCCCAGGTAGTGACCCGTTACAAATATCTCAACACTGTAGCCGTTTATTCCTCTTACTGACATTTTCACTGTACATCTTTACTTACCAACACAACACTTCTGACACCATTTGGTTTCTGGAATTTTTGTAGACACTGCAAACTTCCTAAAGGATATAAATACAGAATTATTAATTCAATAAAACAAACAATCAATCTGCTTCTTATAAAGACTGTTAATAAGGATGACCCCTCAGAAGGAGTAATTTGAAAGACAGGAGGAGGAGCAGGAAAGGCCTGAGTTAAGGAAGTCAACAGAGGATAAGATAATCAATAAGCATGTGATCGAGAGTTCCAAAGGTGACTGACAGGTCGAGAAGGAGAATGCAGTATTCCAAGTTGTTCCAGGAAGAGGTTTATTAGAGGCATTGTCAAGGACTGCTTCAGTGGAGTTCACATTGCAGAAACGGATTGGAGATCATGACTTCCATACATTGTAGGGCTCTGCTACTAAATGCTGTGTCAACTAAGTCCCAAATCAAGCATATAATGTTTTGCAGATTTATGTACTGATGCTCATGTAGCTGTTTTGAATTTTTCTTTGCTTTCCATTTTTTCTGCTGGTGCATGAACTTTTCTCTGAAGAGAATTTTGCTTTAATTTTACATCAATTTTTATATTGCACTCATCATCATGGTATTCAAGAACCTCTTGAAGAACGTGCTTTGAGATCTGGTGGAAATAATTTATCCTGCTATTTACGTACTTTAGATATGCAACTAGTAATCTTCTTGGCTACCGTGTCCTTCTGATGCCTGTCACGCAAAAGGAAGAAAGCAGCAGAGAGAAATGTGGAATATCTAAATGCTTCTGTCCTGCCTATGTATGTTTTGCTTGCCCTTTGCACTTTCAGGTTGTTTAACATTTTCCTTGGGATGTGATGGGACTTGGCAGGAAATCTCCTGGCCCTCCAGAGTGTGTATGAGATGTCATCTCAGGCTTGATGTATTTTGGAATTTTCATAGCAACCCTGACCTTGTGAAATTTACAGTATTGGTCCTCTGCTGATTGTGTCCCCAACTCACATAGCCTGCTGGCCAAAGTTACAGTATGGGGCAGGAACAGACAAACTGCATAGGGATATACAGTGTAATGGTTTGAAAGGTGGCTATGCTAAATCTTCTAAGACCATATTTCGGTTCCAAGGCGATCACAGTGTCTGATGGGTGTAACACAGCTATGCATGCAGATGATTGCACAGAGGCCTTTCCTGCATCATGTAATGAATAAAGCTACGGCTGTTAGTTGTACCTCCAGGTAGCTAAGAATCAGGCCCACTGATAAGATAGTTCTTTAGGAAGTTATTTATTGTGAAGTGTTCTGGTGATTCATTCTGCCTTCTATGCACTGAATGTTGACTCCACACTGAATCCTCAGGTTTCTTACTGTTACCATTTCCCTCTGATGCTAGCAAAATTAATTACATGTCTAGAACACTTCTATTTTCAAGTATTTTCTTTGGAGCAGCAAGGGTACTAAGGCTCATGGAGGACAAAATAGTCCTATAGCCTCTGCTATAGCAGATTTGGTGCAGTCAGCAAGTTATCTGGTACTGAGTCTGACATCCAGACTATTTTTAAGGATCTGTCTCCTATGGCTTGGGTGGCAACAAATATAATATTACTTCGGATCTCTCGTATTTCGTATGATCCTTGGTGATAAATATATTTGGTGAAACTGCATACAGAACTTGCTGTGGACACACCTCAGGTAATATGTCCATAGCCTCCAGCGCCCCATGTTCTCATTCTGAATAAATATTTCCCTACCCTCATTCTCTGGGCTGATCAGAACAGTTTATTTTAGGCTTCAATCTCTCCTCTGGTTCTTAGATAAACATGCTTGAGCCTAACCCTGGAATCTGGTTTACAACAGAGGCAACCAGAACTTCCCTCAAGGAACAAGCAGTCTGACTTGTTCTCAGTAACTCAAGAATAATTCAAGTGAAGTAAAATGGAATTGTGAGATCAGATTCAAACACAGTCTATCCCAAGAAGAAAGCGAAATGTGTACAATTGGAGTTTTCCTTTCAGAGTGTATATTCTCATCTTGATTCTTGTGAATTTAAGTGCCTGAACTCTAATTAAGGCTAGTAGAAGTTATTCATGGAGATGAGACTATAAATTCCAAAAACTTCAAATTATTAGGGGTCCCCATTCAGGAGAGGGTCCTGGACTCTCAGAAACAAGATCTTCTACAGAATATTGCTAGTACATTTGATTAATATATATTTACCTGGGGAGTATTCTGTCAGGCAGCTTGTGTGTTGGAATAGATACAGGCAGCTTTTGCATTTGCCTTGCATAATCAAAGAGCCCTGGTAAATTATGGGAATAAAGCTGAGAAGCTTTACCTGGAAATTAAAAATCAGAATAAAGCTTAATACACAAAATTTACGATTCTCAGGCATTTACATTAAAAACAGTTGAAAGACTTACCAGATATTGATAATAAGCAATTGTTCATTACATACAACCACGTACATCTTCGGGGAAATAGCTGATAAAGAAAAACAAACAAAATTTACTGAACACAAAATGTTGTGTAGTACAATAAATCAATTTATAAGTTAGTATCTGGACAGGCAATACAACAATTAACGTTGCTATGATTTCTATAGCAGAAATTGGCCTTAGATATGTTAAACATAGTATTTTCACAGATTTTAGAGTTAATACACAGGATAAAGTCATAATACATACAACCTTTATATTACACACACACAAATGTATTGTATATGCATACTTTTAGTATGCTTTATAACTCACCCCTAACTCAGAGTTAAGGTTGACCTAAACTTTTTATATTTTATATTTAAATCTCAAAATACACATCAGATTTAGCATGCAATACTCCTCTACTAGTTCAAAGAAAGAGTACCAAATGGGGTAACACCCAGTAAATGCATAGTCATTAAAATATAACAACATTTCTTTTAAGACTGACATGCCAAATCCTTTGAACCTATATATTAAGGTTGGGGGCTGAGAGAACCTTCCATTTCTGTGTGGTAACGCATTTTGCCTCAATAATTAAACAAACTGACTTCTGGTGTACCAGAAAGAAGACCTACCCCCACAAAAAAAACCCATGATAGCTAAAGCAAATCTGTTTTTGCAATCCTAAAGATCCAAATACTCTTACTGACCTCTAACGGGTGGCCTGCCCGTTAAGGGCCAGGAAACCTGGGACTAGTCAACCTCATTCTATCAGCCCCATCTATGGCATAATTAAGTATTCCAAGCCTAAGGAGGCAGGGCCAATAGGGGTCAGGTGACTGCCTGATAATCACCTGGACCTCATAAAAGGGCTGAGAGCACTCAGTTAGGGAAATGAAGGGAGGAGCAAGGGGGGCTCTTGTGGAAGGCCCTGACATAGGGTCTGGAGGACTCCAGGGAAGTAGCCTGGGATTCAGCCCCCTATCCCAGAGCAGAGAAAGACACCAGTAGCCCAGAGGCTGTGAGAGGGACTCAAAAGAAGCAGCCTGAGTGTCAGTGCTCTATCCCAGAGTGGAGAGGCATAAGGGAAGCCCAGAAGACAGGGAGAAGAGGAGCCCAGAAGACAGGGAGAAGAGGAGCCCAAGTGGGATGAAAACGTTTGTTTGTTTGGACTTTTGCTACCCTGGAAGGGGATTGAACCCAGAGAGTGACCTTGCTGAAGGGCTGAGTTGTGTGAATCTCTGGGAGAGACAAAACCTGGGTCAGGGGAAATTCAAGCAGGGACTACCTGCAGCACAATGCTCAGTCAGAAGGGGATGCTAATGGGCAGGCACACCCTACGAGACCTTCCAAAATCCCAGACACAGCCCCTTTACATCCATCTGCTTCCAAAACACGAGCTTCATTTTCAGTAGAGGTCTAACAAATTCATTTTCAATACATCAAGAAACAGGCCCAATGCCTCATCTGGAAATACTGAAAATATTTTATGACACACCCTTCCTCCCCAGTGTCTGTAGAGTGATGGTGATTGATCTAAAGATATTACCCTAGAAGAGTTGCCAGATTCTTCTCAGGGTATTTTAAATAAGGCTGTCTATTAGCACCTGGAAAGTTATGTATTTATGATCTCTGTTTTGTCCATTGGAGTAATGGCAAAGTATAATCAGAGAGGTTAGCTTTTCTTTATCTTTTGCCTCAAATTTCTAGTCAGTAAGGCAAATGAAAGATCAGCTTTACTTTAGTTCAGTTCACAAGTAGTTTTATTAATTTTCTATAATCGTGTAAGTATATTCTCCATTGTGACTCTGTGCTTGGTTTTAAGTGTTAGACAAACACCGAGTTGTAGGTAGTATAGAAACCAAATGAAAATTTGCACCTGGAAAAATATCAGCCTGAAAGGTGAAAGTGTGACAAGGTTATAAGTAACTGAAAGCGACTCTTTAGAACTGAAACAGGTAACCTTAAGTGCAGCTCCAGCATGTATAGATGCATTTAAGCAAAGGAGATATTTTATGTTATGCAACACTAACCTTAATTGCTGAAAAATGACAAGGACTATATTTTCAAAAATTCAGAACAAACATACCTGTTCCATTGATGTTTCATGAAGTTCATTGAGATTCAGGGTGTAAATACCTTCCTCTGCACCAAATATCAAGTACTGATCTGTAAAGGGAGAGGGAAATTAAAATTAACAAATCTGGAGTTAAGGAAAGTTAAAATTATATGAACATGGAGCTGGTTTAGCAAAGCAGTGTTTCACTATGAGTAACAGAGGCACTCAAATTCATCAAAAGCAAGCAATCTACTTTGTTTAAGTTTCCTTATATCAGGAAATAGTAGGAAGCAGCAGTAGCTTAAATTTAAAAAAACAAAAGAAGCAGAAGGATTCCTCTTATTTTAGTTCAAAATACTGGCCATAAGAATTACTGCTGGAAGAACCTATATGAACAATATAATTTATATAAGTTCCTGCTATAAAGATGACGCTTAACTCACATTAATATACATTACTTAACACTTCTATAAGTCTTTCTGCAGGACCCATAACCGCTTCATAGGGTGTTTATCAAGGATGGTACTGACTGACATGTTATATCAGCTCTTCTTTGGGGGCCCCATCTGTTTCTGCAAAAATTAAGATAATTTCACATCTATCCCTCATGGTTACAAAGGCAACCTTCTAAATGTTGGCCACCACAGCATTTTCCTTCTGAGTTTCCAAGCAAGACAGAGTTAAAACCATTGGTTGCTGAGAAGTTGGAATGCTCTCATCTAAATGAAGTGTCAACTCCAAAGACTGCTTTTGATCACTTAAATTTCAGAAAAGCATTTTGTTGCTGGTCATTTTAGTAGTAGCAGCTTGCTACAATTTCAGGCAAAACTTGAGTCCCATATCACCAATTCGCCCCTCCCCTACAGTCTGACCCCTGTAGCATAGATCACTTCATCCCACACTGAAATATATTTACCTATGATGGGAATGGTGGCAGCCTCTCTCTCTGCCCACAACAGATTTGAGAAGTTAAGTGAACAATAATATATCTAACAAAACTACAGGGGGAACTGAGGAAGTCAGGATGTGGCTGTTATCCCCAGTGTCCTGGTCAAACAGCATTACCTCCTAACCTGGGATTTTTGATTCCCAGAAGCAGAGTGTGTTTTACACTTCAACCAAAAGAAGAATACATGTACCTCACTTTCATCTGCATGGTAAACTTATTTTATCAAGTACTGATAAACTAAAAAGTTGCAATCTATATCACATACCTTAAAAGTAAAGGGAATTTACTTTTTTTTTTAAATCAATAGTTGGCTTGTGTTTAAGCAATCCAATAAAGAGAAAATTCCTATATACACAAGTGACACTTCTATAAATAATTCTCTTGATATCTAAACTGGATAGATTATGTTCTTAAAACCTTCAGGAGAGAATAAATAGGATGAAAATACATAATGTACTACCTCTTGTATCTGGATTAATCCATGATGTTGCACAATGAATTTTTAATGGGCACCCATTGAAAACCTTTGAAAAGCAAGCACCCATCTGTGAAAGTAAAATATAAGTCATTTAGAACAGTGAATTTGATACTTTACATCAACAGGTATTAGGAAAAATTCTAATTATGTATTTCAAATGGCACCGTTTTTGCCTAATTGAAGGGGTAAAAGCGTTCGGGACCAGTTTATTTAATTCTTCTATTGGAGTACTTTCATCCCCAAAAAACATTCCAGAGAAAGGGAAGCTTTTGCCAGTTCTGGTAACTGATTACAATAATGTCTACTCATTGCAGCATGAGAGGAAACTGAAAAAGGTTCTGTGTGAAATATGGGAGTATGATAAAAATCACAGTAGTCCCAAGAGTGTCCTCTTATTTCTGAAATATTTTACAAATTTGAAATATCATCAGTTGTTGCATAAACTCCATCCTGGTACCTAAGCAGCAAGGAAATTGAAGTTAAACTTTTGTTTTAAAATGCATTTGTTTGCGATATTTACGTCTTCACAAAGTGGAACCCTTTTAGAGTGAAGATTTTTATCCCCACACAAATCTTGATAAACTGAGTTTTACCATAAAATGAGAATCTTCCACAGCATAATACTCTCTCCTCTCCACCCCCTGCAGTTGAAAGTAGTTCTGAAAGCCATAGGTATGTCAAAAAGCCTTTAATAAGGTCATGTCTTCATTCCCAGCCAGCAGCAGCTGAAGGAAGAATAGAAACCAGGGGTTCCTCCTTTCCATTCCCACAACCATACGGTGGCAGTTCATCCTCTCTTACTAAGTAAGAGCAGAACGTGGATAATTCCTTTTCAGTACAGCATCTAGTACTGACCTGGTGGGATTCAATTAAGTTGGAGAAGTAAAATTCAACTTAATGTGTTTTTCTAATGGTTTCTTGCTTTCTTGGTTATGGAACAGTTTTTGATTGAATGGTAAGACAATTTTAATTGATTTCTCCAATCCCTCAAATCTCCTATTTCTTTGAATGAAAAAAAAAAAATCCTACAAAACTGCAGAGAGTCGAAGCTACGAAGCAAAAAACCAGCCCAGCTTCATTCAATCCACAGTAATTCCAGGATGCAGTAAATAGCAATAAGTATAAATCACTGCATCCTTTGAGGACTTTAAGACTCACCAAAATTATACCAGCATGTATGCGTGTTAAAAATCTCTACTCCCTGAGAATTATCCCCCTGCCAAACAGCAACTTTCTACCTCCAACAACTTCAGTGCTACAGCCGTTTGAGATGCAAATATTTATAATGGGAAAAGTGTTTTCTTCATTGTTCAATCCAGTTAAAACCAAGCCTGGAAATTCTGAACCCAAATGTTGGAAGTTTCAGAAATTAAGCAATTAAAAGTGGAGTTCACAGCACAAACTGTTATGCAATGTTACCTATGTCACTGCAGCACAACACAGGGACAAAAGACCACCTCTTCACCCAGGAGAGGAGCATGAGCAGCACCTTGCTGCAGTGCTGCTTGTGAGAACATGTTCCACCTTTCCATTGCTGGATAGCAGGAAGGTTCTCAGAGCTAAGACACTGATAGGCAACCTAGCCTCCTTCAATTTCTAAAGCATGAAAGTCTTGGGATGAGATAGCTGAAGTAGACTTCTTGACCGAAATCTGACACCTGAGTCTGAGCCTGGGCAGCAGTGTGGCAGGCATGCCTATGAGCATATGCTTTCACTTTTTTTAAGAGCCGTTGTCTTCAGTACTGCCTCCTTGCCATTCCTAGAAATGGACCGCAATCACTGAATCGCTAACAGACCGGCATGGGGTAAGTAGAGGGATGAGAGCACACTGAGGTTGTATGCTCCCTGGTGGCATTGAACAGACCATAGGTATGCCAAGACTGAAGGGTTTCCATTCTTACCCTTGCAAAGGGTGTCAAATACCCGAGGGTATAATCTGCCTGGCCCTACTGGCTGACTTTTTGCTATCTCTGCCATACCAGAAAGCAGTCCTAAAGGCGAAAAGCAGCTGGTACCCTTGAATCCAGATTAGTCCAAAAGTTAAAGTCTACGCTGGCTGCAACCCAGACTTTTAATACTCAAAACTAGATTTTGGAAAAGCGAGAAGGCAATCTGCAGTGCCCAAGGCACAACTTGAGGAGAATACAAAAAGCTTACCTGTACTTACCTGAAAATGTCCTTTCTTCAAGTAATAAAGTCCACAGATCCACTTCTGGGGTCCTACAGTTTAAAAGCAGAACCCAGACCTATCAATCACTGGCAGAAGGGAAATGCCTTGCTCTTTGAAGCTTCTTCCAGTTGAAACTAACTTCCACAGCCAGAAAAACACCATTCTAATTTCCAAAATTACAGATTGTGTTGACTATACTTTGAAGAAAAAGCACACAACTTTTCCTACTGCAGAGTATGAGGATAATTTACTTTAATGAAAAGCCGGAATTTTTGGATTTTAATTTCCATACATATTCTGGATGATCCATTTGTCCCCAGGGTAGACTTGATCTGTGGACCTTATTACGTGAAAAAAGAAAACTTTTAGATAAGCACAGATACATTTTCCTATTCATCATGCTAAACTGAGAGCTCTGTTACAATGGGATTTTCAAAGCAGCACGCTTTCAGGGGTCAGAAGCAGAATTATCCTTTAAATATGGACATCCAAAATGAGGATGTAGAGAAGACTTCTGTTAAAAAAAAGGGGGGGGAGGGGCTAAACACTGATGACCAACATGTAAAATTTGGGGAATTTATGTATTGATGGATATGGATGCCAACAAATCTCACTACACTGAACAGTGATGCTTGGCAAAAGGAAAAATGAGTTTATTTAGGAAATTAATGCTATGATAGTGAGGACCACTTTTCTGAATTAAAATAAAATCCTGGCTATCACCCAAGAAAGCTCCCATCTTCAAAAGTTCACCTGATTGGAGATAACTGTTATAAGAAAGGTTATTTTAATATATAGGAAGTATGACACCTCCAGCTGCAATTCAAGTGGGATGTAAGGTTCAAAATAAGGTTCCAAAGTTGCGCTCTATGACCTTGTAAGGCTGGAATCATGGTAGCTGTCCTAACGTCACACTTAATATCAGTATTTGTATAAAACTTCCTTTTCTTGAACATGCTGTGATCATAGTACAGAGTTTTCTTTGTTAATCTGTCAGGATGGACTTAGTAAAGATGATCAGAAAAACCAATGCTAATTTCAATTTATTTCTTCTTTGGGAGTTTGTCCCTGTAATACTGCGTGCGTGGGATGGGGGAGACTGGGCTCAGACATTGCTCCAAAAATATTTGAAGTGGCTAGTGATCTCCTTGCTTTTAAAGATGTTGGGCGTATTGTCTTCTCTCTTCAACAGGGGCCCCTTCTGGGTTTCTCTGGGAAAGTAACTGAGCTTCAAGAACAGACGCTACCCCTTTCTGCTGTATGGGCTCCACATGGGCCAGATAGGTTTGTATTTCCCCTGGAGGCTCCAGCCTGGGAGGCCTGTTACGGAGGTGTTAATAGGGGCAGAGAGCTGGGCCTGAAGGCCCCTTACTGCACTCTCCTGCACTGGCAGCATCTGTGCAATGCCCAGTGCCCTTTATTCACAGTGCAAGGGGTCACAATGAAGGGCCAGCAGCTGAACTCTGCAGTCAGGAGTGGGGGTCTTCGTGGGGTTTCTAGGGTGTGATTTTTCATTTGGTGCACTGTCTTTCTGGTGTTGCTTCCCTCATGGAGATGGAAACAAGTAGCCGCTTGTCCTCAAAGCCAACTACAACAATCCTGCCTAGGGGAGAGTGGCTGAGGCAATCCCACTCAGACTGGGCTGTGAGGGGGAACTGTACCTGCTCACAGAACTGGCCAAGCCCCCCCAATGTGACACTCGAAAGGGGGGTGAAGCAGAAGACAAAGACCCTTCCTTTTGCCTTTCTCAGCCTAGCTCTCTCCCTGAAGCTTGCAGGACACCAACAGTTGCCAACACCTCAGAAGGGGAACCAGAGCTGAGGGGACAATTTCCCCAAAAATCTAATGCAGCCACAGGACATGGCTGAGAATTACAGACACACATTGTTGGACCACACTGACAGTCTGGAATTTGAAGTCAAAGGTTGAAATTTTTTCTCAAAAAAGCTCTGCAGCGAGGAGGTCTGGGTGAGCCACCTGCTGCTGCCAAGACAGATAAAACTGGACAGGAGATGGGGCAGAAAGGTCTGGTGCTGACCCCAAGCTGCGAACGGTCTGAAGTACCCATTGTGACGTGTTTGTGAACCTTAACACAACAAATAACCTGTTTTAAAGAAGGAGACAACTAAGGTAGGGAAAATCCCTGCCAATGCATAATTCCTGTCAGACGCAGACAGCTACCACCTCCAAGAAGCAAGGCTAGTCCAAATGGGAGTAGCTTTGTAGCACAAATTATTGATTTCTAGAGCCAATTTAGTAACTTGAGTTACTTCCTGTGAATCTACCTTAGTGAGATATGGTCAATACATCTGAAAGGTTGAGAGCTCTGAAGCAATCCTGACCGTTTGAGAAGGGGATTACAGTGCCTAGAGAGATGTGAAGGTTTTGGAGATCAAGAATTTTTGTCTTAAACAATGCTGCTCCTTTGGAATGAATAAGTACCAGGAATAAAACCATCTGCATCTATATGGTTCTAATAGCAGTTTTATCATCTTAGCTGCAGAAGGGTGGTGACTGTGTCTGTCAAGACTTACTCATGAGACAGACCCCTTCAAAGAGATGAGGAAGGGAATTAGAGGTAAAGCATTTCATCAAAAGAGAGGACACAGTTCTTTCCCACAATTTACAAGGCCCATTAAATCCGGTGTTTTAGACTATTATGCAGAAAGTAGGACAAAACTAGCCCTAAAGGGGAAGAAAAGTGAAACAGTATTTGACAGATTTGTTGCTTCACTCTGCAATTGGCTCTCAGAATTCCTACTAGAAACCAACACATTATTTGGGCTCATTATTGCTTGAATTCTTTAAAATCAGGATTGGGTGTTGTTCTAAAAACTACGTTGCAGGTCTTGATGCAGGGATTAATGAGTGAAATCCTAGGACAGGTAATATGCAGGGAAGTTGGACTGGAAGATCACAATTGTCCTCTCTTGCCTTAAGAATCAATGAATCCCATCTCAGTTTTGAATCCCGGATTTGAAATGGTATACATTTTAATTCTAGTAGTTTATGAGATATCGGCTACTAGAATCCTATTGGAAAAGACTGCTGTTAAAATGCTTGGCTGATGAATGTATAAAACCTTTCAGGTCTAGTACAATTAGTTTATGGCCTTGGCGCAGAAAGAAAAGTGCTCTCTCTGTGCATGCGTGCGTGCACACACACAAAAATCATCACTCACATTTTTATTTCAAGAACTTTCTTAAAACTCAATCTGTTTTGAAACACAAATCTTAAACGATAGATATTGTTCATATTGGCTTTCAAATATTTTATTTTAAAAAAATCATTGTGACATCTAAACCAGTTGTTCAATTAGACTTTTTAAAAAAAAGACAGAACTTCACTGAATATTCAAATTTGATTTTTTTTTATTTAATACAAAAACATTTCTATACTGTATTCAAAATTAGTTTGGATGGTCCAGTATTATATACTTACATGCACTTTAGGTGTGGGTGGAAGGCCATTACTAATTGGTTTCTAGAAAAAAATATCAAACTTAGATTATTCTTTTAATAGCTATACACATTTCACTAAAAACAAAATTAGTGTACAGATTAAACATTAAAATATCTTTGCTGAACTGTCAGACATAGTGCATAATTAACTTACTAACTGTGAGTACAACTATATTAGATGAAACCGACAAGCCAATATTTATTCATATATCTGCATAAAAGACACCCACCAGCGGCAAACTCCATGCAACTTGTTAAACACAATAAATATAGACATGCTGTACATTTTCAAATTTAACACTGCACTCATTTAATGAGATGCACTAAATAAGTACAGGAATACCACAGTTTTTACAGAATTTGGTTTGTGAACTTGCTAACCTTCCTTGTCCGTTGATGCTGCCAACTCCCCCCCCACCCCACAGAGGAATTACTGTTCTAGTGAAATTCATCTATTATGATTCCTTAATATCCCATAACTTAACTTCTACATAATTTATTACATAATAAAATTTTCAACTAGAGATGTGAAAGAACACTAGAGAGTCATCATTCATTATTCCAAAGCTTATATAAGCTGTAGTATTATAATTAGCTGTTCAACATTCCAAACAGTTGCTTAATGTAAACCCTGCTTTATTAAAATTATGTTTCAGCACTCCACACATTGTTTATTCTATACCAAACCATTTCATAAGCATCAAGAATACTTATCTCTGCATTGAAAGAAATATTTCAACAGACAATTATCTCCTTTTTAAAACTGTAAGCTGCTTCAACTACAAAACTTGAAAGGAACACAGTCAGCTGTAAGTCTAGATGATTTCAAAAGATGAGTTACAAGTGGTTTCAGGAGCTATACTTATCCGATCTCCCCCCCCCCCCCCAATATTTATGCTTTTAAAATCACATTTTAACTCTTTAAAATATGTTCTCTCCCCATCCCTCACTATTCTGATAACTCCTCTCCTCCCCCCACTCTCACAAAAAACTGACTAATGGCAACGTTTTCCAGAAGCAGCCCCTGATTTTAGGGCACAAATTGAGACATCTTGAACGTGCCTTTCAGAGATGCTGAACACTCATCTCCCATTAGCTTCACCTGGAGTCAGTACTGGGTCCTGAGCCAGTTTGAAAATCAAGCCCAAGGTTTCAAGCTGGGATGCAGAAACTGACACACCCCCAAATCAGCGGCCACTTCTGAAAATTTTGATCTAAATGACTACACAGGAGAAATAATGAAATTGACTATTACACACCAAAAGCTGTCAAAATGCACCACCACAGCAAACTAAAAAAAGTATTTTTCCGCCCAGACAGAGCAGTAGAATTAATATAACAGGCAAATCCTGGGTCCATTTGTCTAAAAATCCTCAGAAAATACAGGAAATCACAGAAAATCTGTGACAGTTGACAACTAGTCTGCTGTAGGGGCTCAAAGGGGTCTCAATAAGCTGTAGTCCAAACCACACAGGACTTAAGTCAAAACTAACAGAGTTAAACCTGAGAGCAAACAGGATGCTAAGAGAACTATACATGTCACTGATGTAAAAGGTGTGCATATACAGTATTTTAATTTGAATGGTATATTTATGAACAGCTAAATACATTGTGTTACTGAGTTCTTGTGGGACATCAGTTTTGTAGTTTGTAATTAAGATTTTATTCTGTAGGCTTGAGAGCCTCAGAAGTTCATTAATTGCTAAGGGGTAAAATCACACTGTTATAGATAGAAGCTTTCAAAATGGAATTCGGTCCAAGTATGCCAAAATACATGAAGGCACACAACTTTAAAATCATATTGTTTAAACAATTTTTAAAAAACTTTTGTTTCTAACATCACTCTAGATTTTTGTCTTCATTACTGTTACCTCAAGTTATAATTCGAGTCCTGTCCACATACAAACACCCTTAACTCAGGTGTGGTGGTGATTTTAACCGGAGCTGGCAGGCCCACCCAGGAATATAGAATAAAGCTGGAGTTAACACAACTCATCAGCTGCTAACAAAACCACTCTGCAGCATGGACAGAGATTAGCTCTACTTGCATACTGCGAGTCCTCCAATGCCTTCCTGCAATTCCTCCCCTGGGTCCAGAAAGGACAGACAAGTTCTTCCACAATTCGCTGGGAAACCATTAACACAGCAAAGAACCTTGCAAATTTCCCCAGAACAAGTAATTGCAGGGCCAGTATGGACATAGCATCTACTGTGTTATTTTTCACTGTGGCCACTCTCACTCGAGCTAGGCTACTGTGCATGCGAGGAGTAAATTGAGTACTGATAACCTGAGTAAACTCTGCTGTGAAGACAAACCCTTAGGACTAAAAATTTAGGACTAAAAATCTGTCCGCAACAATAAAAAAAACCTTAAGTGCTCCAGCTCACCCTCCATCCTGATTCCTCACAGTTAACTCCTGCATATCTCCACATTCTCTCCCCACCTACTGTTGCATCCTTCCTGTCACTCTTTCAGTTCCTTCTTCAACTCCATCCCCAGTATGGCCAAGTCAGCTTCCCCACCGTAAAATGCCTTCTCTGCTGGATCTGGGGCTGCCACTTCTCTTGTGCTGAATAACTGCTGGTACTGAAGTGTCATATATTATCAGTTTAGCCTCAGTAAACAGACACTTTGATTTTAACCTTTTCCCCACAAGATCCATTTTATTTACTGTAGAAGTGGCTTGATTATATCCCTGTTAAGAACACTTCTCTTCATGGTGAAGCAGCAGTTAAACTGCAATCCAAAACTAACTAGTCTGGGGAGAAAAATGCTATGACTGTATATGACCTTAATTGGGCAATATGATCCGCAATAGCCCCCACAAACTGCAGAGGATTTATGCAGATATTTCTTCTTAACTCTAGTACAGTTTATATATAGCCCTAGATGTATCCAGCCCTGGATGTTGAATAACTAATGGAAATTACTCAAGGCAATCCTTGGCACATTGATAGGAAGACAGAATTAAGGATTTGCATTTATTCAGAAACCCATATCTGCTATGCTGCAATGAAATCTGCTTCTAGCAGGCAGCCTTTCAGAAAGTACAACAGAACCTTGCTAATCCACATCATTTTATAATCCACACAAAAAACTCCCCATCTCGCAGCAAAGATGTTATACCAGACCGTGTTGCAGTGAAACGTTAAATTCCTAAAATTATTTTTACACGTTCAATATCAAATAATTAAAGCCTAAACTGCAATTATCAATCTAAATTAAACTACATTTTGCATTACATTTTCCTTGGGTTCCCAATTTTTTTTTGTTTTCATACCCACTAGTCAGTAAAATTCACTACACAATCTCTCATCATTAATATGAATTACTGAGGTTCTACTGTACTGATAGACAGGACACATCACTAAGGTTTTACACAGACACAAATCTTGAATGCACAATATTTATTACTTGTAATAAATGACAGCTCCTAGTAGCATTTAAAAATATAATTGATATTAATGTCGACTGCTTAAATTTAGATAAAAACTGTAGCATGATTAAACAGTTTAGCCAAAATGTTTCAGACTTGTAAGACAAAATCCATTCAACAGATATCAAAACCTGAATATATGAAACAAATCAATAATCATAGAAATGTAGGACTGGAAGGGACCTTGATAGGTCCTCTAGTCCAGTCACCTACACTGAAGCAGGACTAAGTATTACCTAGACCATCCCTGAGTGGTGTTTGTCTAACCTGTTCTTACAAGCCTCCAGTGACGGAGAGTCCAAAACCCCACTAGGTGATTTGTTTCAGTGCTTAACTACTCTGACAGGAAGTTTTTTCTAATGTCTAACACCTAAATCTCCCTTGGTGCAATTAAAGCCCATTACTTCTTGTCCTGTCCTCAGCGGTTAAGGAGAACAATTTATCACCCTCCTCTTTATAACAACCTTTTTTATACTTGAAGACTTATGTTCCCCCTCAGTCTTCTCTACTCCAGACTAAACAAACCCAATTTTTTCAATCTTTTCTCATAGGTCATGTTTTCTAGCCCTTTAATCATTTTTATTGCTTTCCTCTGGTCTTCCTCCAATTTGTCCACATCTTTCCTGAAACATGGTGTCTAAAACTGGACACAGTACTTCAGCCGGGGCCTTATCAGTGCTGAATAGAGTGGAAAAATTACTTCTCGCGTTTTGCTTACAAGACTCCTGCTAATACATTGCAGAATGATGTTTGCTTTTTTTGCAACAGTATTACATTGTTGATCCATATTTACTTTGTGATCCACTATAACCCCTTGATCTTTTTCTACAGTACTCAGTCCTATGCAGTCATTTCCCATTTTGTATTTGTGCAATTGATTATTCCTTCCTAAGTGTAGTATTTCGCATTTGTTCTTATTGAATTTTATCCTATTTATTCAGACCATTTCTCCAGTTTGTCACGATCCTGTAGAATTCTAAATTCTGTCTTCCAAAGTGCTTGCAACCCCTCCCAGCTTGGTATTGTCCACAAATTTTATGAGTATATTCTCTACTATGGCACCATCCAAATAATTTATGAAGATACTGAATAGAACTGAACCCAGGACACATCCTTGCAAGAACCCACTTGATATGCCCTTCCAGCTTGATTGTGAACCATTAATAACAACTCTCTGAGAATTGTTTTCTAGCCAGTTGTGCACCCAACCTTATCGGAGGTTTGTCTAGGCTATATTTCTCTAGTTTGTTTATGAGAAGGTCATATGAGACAGTATAAAAAGCCTTACTAAAGTCAAGATACATCACATCTATTGCTTTCCCCCTATCCACAAGGCTCGTTACCCTGTCAAAGAAAGATATTAGGTTGGTTTGACATGATTAGTTCTTGACAAATTCATGTTGACTGTTATTACCTTATTTTCTTCTGGGTGCTTACAAAATAGAATGTTTGATTATTTGCTCCACTATCTTTCCCGGTACCAAAGTTAAGCTGACTGTTCTATAATTCCCTGGATTGTCTTTATTCCCCTTTTTATAGATAGGTACTATATTAGCCCCTTTCTGTCCTCGGGGATCTCTTCCACCCTCCAACAGTTCTCAAAGATAACTGCTAATGGCTCAGAGACCTTTTCAGCCCATTCCTTAAGTATTCTAGGATGTATTTCATCAGGCCCTGCTGACTTGAAGACATCTAACTTGTCTAAATAATTCTTAACCTGTTTTTTTTCCTACTTTAGCCTCAGATCCTACCCTCATTTACACTGATGTTTGCTATGTTAGTCATCCAGTCATTGCTAACATTTCTGGTGAAAACTGAAACAAAAAGGGTATTTAACACTTCTGCCATTGTTGCATTTTCTATTATTGTCTTTCCCTCCTTATTATGTAATGGGTCTACCCTGTCCTTGGTCTTCAATAAAGCACCGTGCAATTCAACCTAAGGAATTTGTTAAAAAAAAAAAGTATAAAAATAGATTTGAAATCATTACCAACCAGTATTTCCTTCTTTTCTTTCCTTGAAAAATTAGTGTCTCTATTTTCATTTGGCTGTTGATGTGGCGATCCCTCTCTGTCACCATTTAAATGTAAAGAACTCACTCCATTACCTTCAAAAGAAACGTTTAAAGTTATATAAACATTTTCTCTACATTCAACTTAAAATGTAATAGACAGACATGAATTTGATGGGTCAAATTCTCTGTGGGCATTAACTCCATTGTACACCAGCAAAAAAATTGGCCCATTGTAACAGGAAAAGGAGTTGTAATCATTTCAATCCTTTCAAGCCCCTAAACGAGGATCAATAAAACTTCTAAAGGTTTTCAGTATGAGATAGTATGAAAAAAAGTCATCTTCACTGACTCTCTTTGTATTTACAGCACATGTGGAGAGAGGATATTCACAGATTTTTCCTTTACAAACATGACTGCCATTCTCAGCCCAGCTCAGCCCAGTCACTGTAGCTGTTTTAAAGCAAAATCAGGAGTTGCAAAAGCTCATTCTCTGAAAAGATAAGCTTATCATATGTATATCTTCATTAACCTTCTACATTTGGGAAACTAGCTATTTTTTCTTTTCTGTTAATTAACAAAATTATATAGCCACAGAACTTTCCTCCCCGACCCCAACTCTCTCCCTTCTGAGTTAATACCATCTACTTTTTAAGCTAAAGGAGCCTGAAAAATTATGAGTCTCAAGAATGTGAATTTTTAAAAGGCCAAATTTTAACTGATTAGAACTCAAGCTAATTAACAGATTTACTTGAATATTCTTAGTAAATTGAGTTTTCCTCAGGTTATATGCTGAACATTTGAGGCATATAGACTAGGGGTTTTTCCTACAAAATAATGGATGGACTCCCACTTCAAGTGCAAAACACACTCCAACCTTACCTAAGACGTGAGTATGGTGCCTCCATTATATATATAAAAACACACACGCGCACATAGAATTTTATTCTACAAGTTCTACATGAAAATTACTACCAAATTTTGACAGGTTTCAGAGTAACAGCCGTGTTAGTCTGTATTCGCAAAAAGAAAAGGAGGACTTGTGCCACTTGTGTACTCTACGGTGCCACAAATACTCCTTTTCTTTTGACCAAATTTTGGTCGCTAACAGGGAAAATTGTGTGAATGTGAGGTAAGAGAGTTACCTGTTCTGTAACTGGGGTTCTTTGAGATACGTTGCTCATGTCATTCCACCTTAGGGGTGCGCGCTCGCCACATGCACTGGTGCCAGAAGTTTTTTTCCTCAGCAGCATCCCCGGGGAGCAGCTCTGGCACCCTCTGGAGTGGTGCCTGCATGGCATGGTATAAGCGGCACCACTGGCTCCCCGCACCCTCAGTTCCTTCTTGCCGGAAACTCCAACCGTGGGGAAGGAGGGTGGGTCATGGAATGGACATGAGCAACACCTCTCGAAGAACACCAGTTATGGAACAGGTAACTGTCTTTTCTTCTTCGAGTGCTTGCTCATGTTCATTCCATATCAGGGGACTCCAGCTTCCTGTGGAGGCAGGTAGGAGTTCACGGCTGCGCAGACTGTAATTAATACAGCTCTGCCGAACCCAGCGTAGTCTCTGGCCTGCTGAGTGATGGCATAATGAGATGTGAACATGTGGACAGAGGACCACGTCACAGCTCTACAGATGTCCTGGATCGGGATGTGCGCCAGGTAGGCCGCTGAAGATGCCTGCGCGCTAATCAAATGGGCCCTGACAATCGACAGTGGCAGGACCTTTGCCAGCTCATAACAGGTCCTTATGCAAGAGGTGATCCAGCGGAAAATCCTCTGTGAAGAAACCAGAAGGCCCTTCATCCTATCCGCCGTAGCGATGAAGAGCTGGGTCGATTTACAGAAAGTCTTGGTACACTCCAATAGTCAAGGCCCTCCAGACTTCCAGTGTGTTCAGATGCCTCTCCTCATCCGTCTGTGTGGCTTGGGACAAAACACTGGCAGGAAAACATCCTGGCTCACGTGGAAGAAAGATACCACCTTTGGAAGGAAGGCTGGGTGAGGCCGCAACTGGACCATGTCCTTATAAAACACTGTGTAAGGCGGTTCAGAGGTCAAGGCATTAATCTCTGAGACTCGTCTTGCTGATGTCACCGCCACCAGGAAAGCGACCTCCAGGACAGGTAGGAAAGGCAGCCTGGTGAGCCTGGAGAGGACCAGGTTTAGGTCCTACTGCGGGACAGGGGACCTTACCTGAGGGTAAAGTCTCTAGAGGCCCCTCAGGAACACGACAGTCATGTCATGAGAGAAGACCGTCTGACCTTGGATAGGCTGGTGGAAAGCGGAGATGGCCGCAAGGTGCACTCTGATGGAAGAATGTGCCAGACCCCGGTTCCTGAGCTGCAGTAAGTAGTCCAAGATGGACTACACTGAAGAGCGCAAGGGAGAAACGCTGTGCTCCAACGCCCAGCAAGAAAACCTGCTGGATGGACCTCCTCCGAGCAGGTACGCTCCTCTGGATTTAACCACAGAGCATCCATGTCAAGAGGTGTAGACACTCAAGTTTGGGGTGTAGGAGCCAACTGTGATCTTGTGACAGCAGGTCCGGACAGCAGGGAAGGGGCCAGGGAGGGGACGCCGAGAGGCTCATGTGGCAAGGCCACACAGGGGCGACCATGATAACCTGTGCCTTGACCCTCTTGATCTTTACTGGGACCTGGCTGACCACAGGGATCAGAGGGAACGTGCACATAAACTGGAGGGTGTAGCTGTGTGCCACTGTACTGAGGACCCAGCGGTCCAAAGTTATCCCCGACCATGCCAGGAGGGAAAAGGAAAGGTGGTTGCAAAAAACTGGGAAAAATCAGATCCAGGAAATGGACTGGTAGCTCGCCCTTGGGCGTACCCTCAAAACGACTTTTTAGCTCCTTGCTTGAAATGGGTCGAGCCCAACCAGGCAGAGAGTGGGGGTGGGTGACTCGTGCGCCATCTATAGCCCTTGGGCTTTTTGTGCAGTGGGTCCTGCCAGGGCTGGCTCTCTTGCCCCTGGGGAAGTTGCGATTTGAACCGCTTACATGCTGGGCTCGGAAAATAGAGCTCTAGAGTTTTTAGGGTAGTTCGGGAGTCCTTCAGCCCATGTAATTTGTTGAACATCTGCTCTGCAAACAGGGCCTGGCCGTCAAAGGGGAGGTCCTGAATCAAATGCTGATCCTTGGAGGACAACCCAGAGAGGAGCCGCCAGGACATTCGCCGCATGGAGATGGCGGACACCATGGTGCGGGCGGTGGAGTCTGCTGTGTCAGATGCCGCTTGAAGGGTTGGCGGCAGCTGTGCCCTCGTCAAAGAGCACCCATAATTCTTTACAGGAACCTTTGGGGGGCAGGGGCGGCATTCTCGAACTTAGCTGCAGACTGCCACATATTAAAGTCGTAGTGGCCAAGGTGGTTGGCCAACCTCAACTGTAAGCTAGACAAGGAATAAATTTTCCATCCAAACAAGTCCAGTCACCTGGAGTCTATTTTTGGGGGTAGCTCCAGGTTGCCCCTGGCATTCCCTGTGCTTAACTGCCTTGACCACCAGGGAAGGATGGGAGTAAAGGTATTTGTGCCCCTTAGTCGGGACAAAGTACTTACGCTCTGCCCGTTTGGCAATGAGGGGCAGAGAGGAGGGGGTTTGCCACAAGGCGCTGGATATCTTCAATACCCCTTCATCAAGGGGAAAGGCCACCCTAGCAGGGGCTATGGAGAAGAGGACATCAAACAGGAAGTCTGCTTGCTCCTCCAACTCCTCTGCCTGCAGGCCAAGGTTGGACACGACCTTTTTCAAACAGCTCCTGGTGCGCCGTAGCATCATCCTGAGGAACCGGGTGAGAGGGCTCCATGATGGCCTCATCCGGTGACAAGGAGAAGGCCAGTACCGCAGATTCCATGGCACCAATTTGTGGTCCAGCAGGCTGTTCACCTTAGTCCACATGTACTTGTGGGGGTCTTATCCCCTGGGGCCTCAAGCACCGGAGGGAGTTGGGTTGTTGAGGCCACAGGCCTGTCAGAGGCTCCTGACACCAAGTGAGCAGGCTGGGAGAACCCCCACGGGTTTCAGGGTACAACAGCGCTGGCCACTAGGAAGGTTTCAGTACTGACGATGCAGGCAGCACAAAGGGTCTGGGAGACTGCCCCAGCGATGTGGAGCCATAACAGGAGCGATTGCTACCCAGTGACCCAGAATCACTGGAGTGGCGACTCCATGCCTGTTGATAATCATGGTCGCGTCTAGGGGAGGACCAGTCCGAGCGGAACGCGTGCCTCCATGGGGACCTCGGTGACTAGCAGCGCTCGGCGGATCCGCGACAGGAGGCCAGTGATCCACACCTCACGCTTCGAGACCGTAACTGGGACGAGGAGCGGGACCTGGAGGTATCGCGGGCCGGGCGCCGGGGTGATCTCCCTGAGTACAGTGACACTCATCTTGGGGATCGCTGGAGGGGCCCACAGCTCCAGTCCTCTGATCATTCCCAGGATCTGTAATGGTGTTCTGGTGACGCAAAGGGCCGGTCCTGATGCTCCTACCGGGAAGCGCGTGCCTCCGTGGGTCTGTGCCAGGTAACTGGCGAGGTCCACCTCGAATCCCACTGCTGGTGCCCAAGGTCTAGTGACCGTAGAGGGCTCCGATGCATCTGCCTCTCTCACTCCAAGGCATGATAGCTTCGAGCGGGTGAACGGTAGCAGGCAGGACGTCCCCAATGATGGGGAGTGGTACCGTTAGGGTGAGGACGGTTGGAAGGTCCCCAGGCGGGCTTACCCCAAGGTCTGGGCCCTGCTGGGGCTGGTGTGGGCGGCACCAGGACAGTCAGGATTTCCTGTGTGGCCTGGAGCGCTTAAGGAGTCGAGGGCACCTGAAACTGATGAAGGCCTGCCTCTGTGTCCAACCTTCCAGGCAAGGAATGGGGTGGGCTGCATCGCTCGACATGAGCTGAGGCCTGACTTCCCGACGGGGGAGATGAGCCTCCCAGAATAGGTCTTAACTCGCCCCCAGCCCTGTCCTTCCCCTTGCTGGAGTGAGCGCCAACTTCATCAAGAGCACTTTGAGTCTGATCTCAAGTTCTTTCTTAGTCCTAGGTTTAAAGGACTTGCAGTTTCGACACTTATGTGCCCTTCACCGAGGCAACTGAGACAGCTACTATGCGGATCGCTCACAGGCATGGGCTGTTTGCAGCGATCATAGGGCTTAAAGCCTGGGGACAGGGGGATGCCCCGTCCCCTGGCTAAGTCCCCGATGGAACTAACAAGACTAACAACTGCTAAGGGCTAACTAAGTCAACTACTAACTACGTACAGTAACTTTACAAGAACTCTAGTTCATACGAACGAAGCCTAAGGAACGCTAGTAAGAACAGCGAACATTCTGTGCACCATCACTGGCAGCAAGAGGGAACTGGGGGGGGGGAGCCAGCAGCACCCCTTATATCACGCCATGCAAGCACCACTCCAGAGGGCGCCAGAGGCACTCCCCTATACTGCTGAGGGAAAAACTTCCGGCACTGGTGAATGTGGCGAGCACACACACCTAATGTGGAATCAACATGAGCAAGCACTCAAAGAAAAACTAAATATTACTGAAAGACATTTCAACCACAATTTGCAATTTGATACCATGTCTCTCACACTCATAAACACACCACCATATACTGATTAAATTCACACCAACCCTATATTAATCATCAAAACATGTGAACATATAACCAATACACATGGTCAGAGTAAAGGCTGCATGTTGGCTGTTTAGCATGAGGATAGACAAAAATGTGCTTTTGTGGATAGAGGAAGGGATGTAGTTGTAGTTAAGAAGAGGAAATAATAAGTGGAGTGTAGATAGATGTTGAATAACTGTTGCTTATTCCCTTGGATTTTGTCTGTGTTGGTGGGAGATGTTAACTCAAAGTTAATAATTTTTTAATGCAGCGTTACTTTGTTTATAACAGCTAAATGTTTAAATGTATTACATAAAGGTATGTTTACAGTAATGTAACAGTAATGCCACAGTGGAAACAGTAAGATGCACTACGAACCTGGGCGCCCCATCATCTCAGGCATTGGCACCCTGACAGCAGGATTGTCTGGCTATGTAGACTCCCTCCTCAGGCCCTACGCTACCAGCACTCCCAGCTACCTTCGAGACACCACTGACTTCCTGAGGAAACTACAATCCATCGGTGATCTTCCTGATAACACCATCCTGGCCACTATGGATGTAGAAGCCCTCTACACCAACATTCCACACAAAGATGGACTACAAGCCGTCAAGAACACTATCCCCGATAATGTCACAGCTAACCTGGTGGCTGAACTTTGTGACTTTGTCCTTACCCATAACTATTTCACATTTGGGGACCTTCAAATCAGCGACACTGCTATGGGTACCCGCATGGCCCCACAGAATGGCCACATTTTTATGGCTGACTTAGAACAACGCTTCCTCAGCTCTCGTCCCCTAAAGCCCCTACTCTACTTGCGCTATATTGATGACATCATCATCTGGACCCATGGAAAAGAAGTCCTTGAGGAATTCCACCATGATTTCAACGATTTCCATCCCACCATCAACCTCAGCCTGGTCCAGTCCACACAAGAGATCCACTTCCTGGACACTACAGTGCTAATAAACAATGGTCACATAAACACCACCCTATACCGGAAACCTACTGACCGCTATTCCTACCTATATGCCTCCAGCTTTCACCCCGACCACACCACACGATCCATCGTCTACAGCCAAGCTCTGCGATACAACCGCATTTGCTCCAACCCCTCAGACAGAGACAAACACCTACAAGAGCTCTATCAAGCATTCTTACAACTACAATACTCACCTGCGGAAGTGAAGAAACAGACTGATAGAGCCAGAAGAGTTCCCAGAAGTCACCTACTACAGGACAGGCCTAACAAAGAAAATAACAGAACGCCACTAGCTGTCACCTTCAGCCCCCAACTAAAACCCCTCCAACGCATTATTAAGGATCTACAACCTATCCTGAAGGATGACCCAACACTCTCACAAATCTTGGGAGACAGGCCAGTCCTTGCCTACAGACAGCCCCCCAACCTGAAGCAAATACTCACCAACAACCACATACCACACAACAGAACCACTAACCCAGGAACCTATCCTTGCAACAAAGCCCGTTGCCAACTGTGCCCACATATCTATTCAGGGGACACCATCACAGGGCCTAATCACATCAGCCACACTATCAGAGGCTCGTTCACCTGCACATCCACCAATGTGATATATGCCATCATGTGCCAGCAATGCCCCTCTGCCATGTTCATTGGTCAAACTGGACAGTCTCTACGTAAAAGAATAAATGGACACAAATCAGATGTCAAGAATTATAACATTCATAAACCAGTCGGAGAACACTTCAATCTCTCTGGTCACACAATTACAGACATGAAGGTTGCTATCTTACAACAAAAAAACTTCAAATCCAGACTCCAGGGAGAAACTGCTGAATTGGAATTCATTTGCAAATTGGATACTATTAATTTAGGCTTAAATAGAGACTGGGAGTGGCTAAGTCATTATGCAAGATAGCCTATTTCCCCTTGTTTTTTCCTACCACCGTCCCCCCCAGACGTTCTGGTTAAACTTGGATTTATGCTGGAAATGGCCCACCTTGATTATCATGCACATTGTAGGGAGAGTGGTCACTTTGGATGGGCTATTACCAGCAGGAGAGTGAGTTTCTGTGTGTGTATGGGGGTGGGGGAGGGGGGGTGAGAAAACCTGGATTTGTGCTGGAAATGGCCCACCTTGATTATCATGCACATTGTAGGGAGAGTGGTCACTTTGGATGGGCTATTACCAGTATTACCAGCAGGAGAGTGAGTTTGTGTGTGTGTGTTTTCGGGGGGGTGGGGGGGGTGAGAAAACCTGGATTTGTGCTGGAAATGGCCCACCTTGATTATCATACACATTGTAAGGAGAGTGATCACTTTAGATAAGCTATTACCAGCAGGAGAGTGGGGTGGGAGGAGGTATTGTTTCATGGTCTCTGTGTATATAATGTCTTCTGCAATTTCCACAGTATGCATCCGATGAAGTGAGCTGTAGCTCATGAAAGCTTATACTCAAATAAATTGGTTTGTCTCTAAGGTGCCACAAGTACTCCTTTTCTTTTTACGAACTAAGAATGAGCCTGATCCTGCATTTGTTTAATATTGGGCAAACTAATAGAGCATTTGTCAGATCAGGCCTTAAACTCCATATCAAACACCAAAGAAATGCTTACAAACAAGTAGGAAGGAAGCACAATTAACTGCTATATAATTACTGAAACCAATTCATTTGTTTGTTTGTGAACCTTTGAAGCCCAGTTCAACTCTCAGGTATGTCCACACAACTCCAACTGACTTAAATGGGAGTTTGCACAGCAGAACAGAATTTGACACTTAGGTCTATGAAAACATACAATGCTGCCCGCTGTTACACAGTTTCAGCATATTTTTTCACCTTGAGTATGTTGCTTAAGGATCCAATCCTGTCCCCACTGACATCAAGAGGAATTTTGTCAATGACTACAAGGGGAGGTATATTTGGCCCAGGTAAGTTGACATCAAAAGGAATTTTGTCAATGACTACAATGGGAGGTGTATGTGGCCCAGGTAAGTTGTCATGTACAGTTTTACTGCAACTGGTTTTCCTGTACTATTTTTGCTACTTTCCCACAAAAGTACACATTGCCACAGGATGAGTTATGTGTACTTGTCTAAGGATGTAGAAATAAGCTGAATTACATTCTTTTTAGAAATCCCCACACACTGCTTGGTGTCACTTGTATTACCTATAGGATTAGGCTTCGGGGGAGGCAACCGAGGAGGGGGTGGTCTAGGTGGAACTTGTGATGTTGACTTTGCTGGACCGTCTGAAACAGGACATCTCTTGATCGTTCCTTGATTATCATCTTCAGAAGAATGACCTTCCTGTGGTATGCAGATGGATTTAGGCTGAAAAATAAATAACTATATTAATGAATACAAACAAAGTAATCTATCTAGGCATTTATACCACACTCATCAGAGCTCTGTATTGTACGTATCCCATGAGTGTACTGATAAAGAAAACTGTACGCTCTGTTAAGCAAAACAACGTTTTCTGCAGAAAAATGCTTAGCAATAAAAAAAGTTTCTTGTACTAACAGAAAACTCAAATTATTAAGCAGTGCAGTGAAATCATGACTGGTCTGCTGAAATGTCACTACTCATGTCAGGCTCTGCATTCTAGGTGGTCAGGCCTGGTGGTTGGAGCAGTGGTCATAGCTGGACATAGAATCAAGACCGGGCCAAGGGTATCACTGATACCAGGGTCCAGGGACAGGCCGTGGGTCAGAGTCTGTGGACAAGCAAAATCATGATCACAGTCAGAAACAGGCCAACATTCAAAGCCAGGCTGGAGTCAGTCTAAGGGTCAGGAGGCAGGTGCAGAGCTGGAGGAGAGGCGGGGTAGGGCACGGACAAGGCTGAAGCGGGCTGGAACAAGGCTCAGGCAAGGCTGGGGCAGGAACAGGAACTGGACCGAGAGCAGGCTGGAAGCCTAGGGAGTCTAAGACTGCGAGGCAGTAGGCGCGTTCCTGGACAAGTAGTGTGGTTGCACAGACTGCCTTGCAGCTCTGACAGGGTCAGAAAAATACCTGTGCCTGGGGGTCATCTGACCTGGTCCCTGTTCAGGGATAGGTTGCTGCAGCATTCTTGAGGGCTGAATCACTGCAGGCTCTGCTTATGAGATAATCAGTGCAAGGAGTTGCTGCAGCATGCCTGAGCTATAAGACTCTGCAGCAGGCTCTGTTGGAGGAGTGAGTCATGACACCTATTGAGGCTCTGGGGGATCTAAAGGTCACCCCCCCACCACCAGTCTATCAGGAGGAGCCACTGGACTCAGGCATCAAGAGATTATGGGGGAGAACAAATGATAAAAAACAGTGACAGGACTGAGGGTCACAGGGTCAAACACAGGGATCCAGAGGGGGACCCCGAGGGGTGAGGCATGGCAGCTGAGTAAGCTGGCTGTGGGTTTGGCCCACAGCTTATGTCCAACAGGTAATCAAACCAGAGGTATTTAAGATAAAGTATAGAGCTGAATTATCAGAATGGAGGCTGGATATCATAGTTACCTTGAGCTGACCTTTGGGACTTGGAAACATGACCACAGGTCTATGTTTTTGGGAGGACCCCAAATCAGTACATGGCTGCAGAGGGCAGTGTCAAGCAGACTCACAATGATTGCACTAAACCTGTCGCTAGCTCCCTCCCAGTCATCCATCTGAAGCTGAGCTGGTTCTTCTGTGAACTCTGACAGAGACATGGGCACTTCAGTTGCACAGGAGGACTACTGCAGACAGGCATGAAAAGGGTAATCCATTCATCCCATCTTTTCTGGAAACAGCTTGGCTATCAACTTTATATAGCTAGCCCAGTCAAGGAGCAGGTAGAAATATCTGCAAACCATCGACAGTTCTTAAATCTAGTCTGTGCCTTTTCGCTTAGTTGTTTCCCTCCTGTATACAGGCAAATTGGAGTAGCAGTGACCTCAGTTCTCCTGCCCCACTAATCCCTTTTCTTTTGTCTTTTTTTCCAATGCATTAAGTACAAACAAGTTTTCTTAGGCATCAGGCATGCATCTGTCCTTGCTCTAGTTCTTCTTTTCTACCACACCTTGTTATTATAACAAATGACAGAATGCCACTTTACATTCGAGTCTGGGTTCCAGCAAACACGTAATGGACTTACACAGCAGTGTTTTGTATTTTCCAAAATGCTACTCAAACATTAATTAACCCTCACCATGTCAGGTGCTTGGATAACGGTGCTAAGCATGGTACAAATGCTTAAACAGATACATATATAATTTCCATTTTATAGATCGGGAAATAGACACAAAGGGAAGTTGGTGTTCCCCAACACATAGAAAGTCAGAGTAAGACCCAGGATTAAAAAAAGTGAGAAATCTTCAATGCTTGCCTCAGATACCTAGAACTTGCTGGCTTTCATATTACTCTTCCACAGCAGGCAAAATACATCGAATCAAGTCTTAAACTGCCTTTTTTTTTTTTAAACAAACATTGTTCCCATTTATGGCTTCGGCACTATAAAGCAACTGAATTGTCTGTTCTGCATTTTTGTTATTGTTATTGACTGTCCTACTCTTGGAACCTTAAGACCCCAAGTTTGTCTATCACTCTTGCTCATTACCTCAGCATTCACAGCACCAGCTGAAGATGGTGCAGAGATGGAAGACCCTGCTTATGTGTGGCCTTTACTGATGCAGCTTTCTTGCCCTACAGTGCCATCCATAGGACATTTCACAAGAGTTTATGTCTGCTGTTCTGTGGTCAATTATGAGAAGTGGAAGACTCATGGTTAATTAATATCTACAGAACATGGAGGCAGCCATAACTGGCAAGGTCAGGTTGTGCTAGTTGCAAGGCTCGCAAAGGTCCCAGTTGTAAAATGGAAAGGTACAGCACTCCCTGCCGAGGAAGGGAGCAATCACAAATGTAACAGCAGGCTCATTAAACTAGAATCCACTGGAGCCAGGAACCCCATGGGCCCACTGAGCTGCAGAACTGGCTGGGCAGTGGGGAAGGGTAACACTAGGCTCCAGGGGCCTGTGACTTCATCGAGCCCAAGGAGAGGGCTGGTGAGCATGCTACTCTAGGGTCAGAATCTGCAGAGTGAGGAAATAAAAATGAGATCCATCAGAAGAGTATGAAAGGAAAAAAGCCTGGAAAGAAGAAAACAGCAGAGGCAGACAGCACAAGTGTAGACTGCAGCTTTTAGCTGCAGATATATGGTTGCAAGAGACTGGGCAAGATGGCATCTAACAGACTCTTAAAGGGCAAAGTTTTGATGCCAAAACACAGGATTCCTATAGACCTCTCTGCACAGCTAAAAGCAGGCATGATTAACCCACCCAGAATTGGTGAACTGACACACTCAGAATAAGATATAGGATTTTTTTGCACCTTTTAATTTACTTTGAATGTACAATGAAATTGTAGATCAGTTTTCATGTAAGTGACAGAATTTGAAATCTGATCTGTGCAGACAACCATTTAAGTATCCCATCATTGCATCTGAAGTTAGTAGTCAGACTTTTGCTGTGGTGGCCCCTGTGGTGGGAATTCCTGTCTCCCCAGCCCCAAATCCTTCTAATACCCAATCTAATCCCTTCCTAAATATTAATGGTACAATCATAAACACCATTTCTGTATTGCTGAATACTACAGATTATATTATACATATTTTCCCAAATTAGAGATGTACACAAATATCTGAAAGGTCAAATCTCACCTTGATAAATCTGGGACCAAAAGAAGTTTTGAGTAAAGTTTTCAAAAGTGCTTAAGTCAATGAAACTCCTAAATCATTTAGGCACTTATGACTTTAAAAAAAAAAATCTTTTTAGCATATTTCTTCCCTTATGTAATACAGTGGAAAAACCTGCTTACCTTCGGTGGTAAAGGAGGTGGCACTTTAGGTTTAATTGTAGCGCTACAAAGAAAACAAGTACAGATCATTTAGAAGTTATCCAAATACAGATCTCTGACATCCTCACAATGCTTTATTCTTCATACGGTCACGTAGGATTTATTTTTAAAACACTATACAAATAATTGAAACATCCTGAGCTTTTTGATCAATACCAGTGTTGCTTCTAAATACTTACACTATGTATATTTTCAGTGTTGCTCCCTCCTTTGCCCCAGATACAAGCAGGAGGAACCCAAGTGCCCCCGGAGACCTCCCCTGAAGTCATAAGTTACTATTTTGAAATGCTCAGCTGTTGAGGCTCTATGGACTTGTGCAAGAGAAGAGAGGAGAGATTCTTAACAGGGAGACTTAGAGAGGACACAGCACGAGTCTAGCATGTGTTGAAAGAAAAGAGGAGGGAATTTAACACTTAAGTGCGAAATAGAGGATATTAGTTGGATTTACTAAAAAAGTATTTGTGGTCGTGTGGAATGATGATTATATCGGATTACAATAGGGTGTTGAGGTGTGCGGCAAGTGACCACACCTGGGGACTCCACATAGCTGGGCTGTGGCTGAGGACAGTGCACACCTACTAAATGGCTGCTCACCTCATACTGGCCTATCAGGAAGAATTTCCAAACTCCACATTGCTGACCCTGAGGCTACTGAAGGCCTAAAGCATGTGATGCCTACCTAAGCCCTTTTGACACTTTTGATTTTTTTTTTAAACTTGTACAACTTGACAAAATTGGAGAAATGGGCTGAAATCAAGAAGATGAAATTCAGTGAAGTGCAAAGTACTACACTTAGAAAGGAAAAATCAAATGCACAACTACAAAATGGGGAATAACTGGCTAGGTGGTAGTCCTGCTATAAAGGATCTGGGAGTTATGGTGGATTGCAAACTGAATGAGAGTCAACAAGGTGATGTAGTTGCAAAAAAGGCTATATTCTGGTGTATTAACAGGAGTGTCATATTTAAGACAAGGGAGGCAATTATCCTGCTCTATTAGGCACTAGTGAGGCCTCACCTGGAGTACTGTGTCCATTTCATGGGGCTACGCTTTAGGAAAGGGGTGGACAAATTAGAGGGAGTCCAAGTGAGAGCAACAAAAATGTTAAAAGGTTTAGGAAAGCTTTCTGAGGTTGAGGAGGGGTTAAAAAACATGGGCATGTTTAGCTTTGAGAAAAGACGACTGATGGGGGAACCTGATAAAGTCTTCAAAGATATTAAGGGCTGTTATACAGAGGACTGGGATCAATTGTTCTCCATGTCCACTAAAAGGTAGGACAAGTAGTAATGAGTTTAATTTGCAGCAAGGGAGATTTAGGTTAGATAATAAGAAAAAACTTTCTAACTCTCAGGACAGTTAAGCTCTGGAACAGGCTTCCAAGGGAGATTGTGGAATCCCCATCACTGGAGGCTTTTAAGAACAGGTTAGACAAAACACCTGTCAGGGATGGTCCTGTCTTAGCACAAGAGAATCATAGAATCATAGAATATAAGGGTTGGAAGGGACCCCAGAAGGTCATCTAGTCCAACCCCCTGCTCAAAGCAGGACCAATTCCCAGTTAAATCATCCCAGCCAGGGCTTTGTCAAGCCTGACCTTAAAAACCTCTAAGGAAGGAGATTCTACCACCTCCCTAGGTAACGCATTCCAGTGTTTCACCACCCTCATAGTGAAAAAGTTTTTCCTAATATCCAATCTAAACCTCCCCCACTGTAACTTGAGACCATTACTCCTCGTTCTGTCATCTGATACCATTGAGAACAGTCTAGAGCCATCCTCTTTGGAACCCCCTTTCAGGTAGTTGAAAACAGCTATCAAATCCCCCCTCATTCTTCTCTTCTGCAGGCTAAACAATCCCAGCTCCCTCAGCCTCTCCTCATAACTCATATGTTCCAGACCCCTAATCATTTTTGTTGCCCTTCGCTGGACTCTCTCCAATTTATCCACATCCTTCTTGAAGTGTGGGGCCCAAAACTGGACACAGTACTCCAGATGAGGCCTCACCAATGTCGAATAGAGGGGAACGATCACGTCCCTCGATCTGCTCGCTATACCCCTACTTATACATCCCAAAATGCCATTGGCCTTCTTGGCAACAAGGGCACACTGCTGACTCATATCCAGCTTCTCGTCCACTGTCACCCCTAGGTCCTTTTCCGCAGAACTGCTGCCTAGCCATTCGGTCCCTAGTCTGTAGCTGTGCATTGGGTTCTTCCGTCCTAAGTGCAGGACCCTGCACTTATCCTTATTGAACCTCATCAGATTTCTTTTGGCCCAATCCTCCAATTTGTCTAGGTCCTTCTGTATCCTATCCCTCCCCTCCAGTGTATCTACCACTCCTCCCAGTTTAGTATCATCCGCAAATTTGCTGAGAGTGCAATCCACACCATCCTCCAGATCATTTATGAAGATATTGAACAAAACCGGCCCCAGGACCGACCCTTGGGGCACTCCACTTGATACCGGCTGCCAACTAGACATGGAGCCATTGATCACTACCCGTTGAGCCCGACAATCTAGCCAGCTTTCTACCCACCTTGTAGTGCATTCATCCAGCCCATACTTCCTTAACTTGCTGACAAGAATACTGTGGGAGACCGTGTCAAAAGCTTTGCTAAAGTCAAGAAACAATACATCCATTGCTTTCCCTTCATCCACAGAACCAGTAATCTCATCATAGAAGGCGATTAGATTAGTCAGGCATGACCTTCCCTTGGTGAATCCATGCTGGCTGTTCCTGATCACTTTCCTCTCATGCAAGTGCTTCAGGATTGATTCTTTGAGGACCTGCTCCATGATTTTTCCAGGGACTGAAGTGAGGCTGACTGGCCTGTAGTTCCCAGGATCCTCCTTCTTCCCTTTTTTGAGGTTGGATGTCATGACTTTTTGAGGTCCCTTCCAGCCCTACATTTTTATGATTCTATCATTCTGTGATCACTGTTTAATCTATTTTATATTTTGTATTTTCAACTTTTTTCCAATCTTTACTGTACGACCTGTGCATTTGCAAATAATGATGATGAAAGCAGCAAACATCATTCCTTGGACGGCTCATGGACCTGACCATTGGATTCTTCATATCAACCATATGCAAAGCAGCAAATCTGCTCACAGCATACTATTAACCTACTATTCAGTAATGTGATCAGTAATATCTTCAGGTTTTCCTTTTCTTTGCAGAATTCTGTGTGGACCCGAGTTCTCACGAAGCAAATATTCAACAGCCTGTTCTTGGAGAAAAATATATCAGCATAAAACGAAAAGCTATTTCAAGTTTTTTTTCCCAGCACTGTGTTGTAAAGGATTTGCTGTATTTTTGGTCTTGCATTCCTACACTGTTGTACAGCCTGTTCTGTTAAAAATAATATTTTTCTTATCTTTCGGAAGTATAAAACATTTTGTGTGAACAATTTTGAGAATGCAGCCCTGTAATCTTGAATTCTTGCACAGTTTTAACTGCTTTTGAATTATGCTGCTCCGAAAAAAGGGTTAAGAAAATATCCAAGAAGTGAGAACTATTTTGGAACACTTATCTTCCCTTGCCTGGTTTCCCTAAGACCTTCCAGAGAAGTTCTATCCCAGCATAAGATCAGGTTTATTTTGGTTTGGAGAAGGGGAGTTGGAGAAGGATTTGGAAGAGGAGTTCAAAATCCAGTTTATACTAGGAACCTTGTTTCATCTTTAACAATGAAAGTAACTACCTTCTCTCTCATTTACCCTCACTCAAATCCTCTGTATCATATATCGAAGTTAAAATCTTGAAAATTTTCCTTTACATCCTTCTCTGCATCTCAGGCAGACATCACAGGATGCTATGTCATTGCTGGAAGATAGATCAGAGATGTTGGATTAGCTATCAACACTGGTTGCACAGAGGCTATTGGCCTGGATTGTGTCAGTGACATCAACGGAATGGCTAACACAAAGTATCAGAACTGAAGGCATGGGGTATGGATCCTGGATATCGGTACATACAGAGCTCCTTGAGGGGTCCAGGCAGCATCAGCATTGGGACACAGCTTTGATGCACTTGATGCGGATGCAGAGCTTTAGTGACCAGATGACAGCCATGAATGTGGAGAAGACACCCAAACCATGGAACATCTAGTGAAGCAGTGCCCTTCAAGATCCTTCTCTGGAGGGACAGCCTTGATTCATCCATGTCACCAGAAGCCACATGACAAACTTGGATGTCAGCCTTTAGTGGTGTTTTTCAAGTTGCCAAAAGAACAAGTAGAAGACTGAGCTGTTGGGACTGAACTGGCTCATTCACGGTTGATGCCTTCAAGGCTTCTTGCCAGACTTATAGAAAGTTTCAGAGAAAGCCAGTACAGACCTTCTGGTTCTCTCTCTAGGACCTGACTCTTTGTGGTGAAGTCTGTGAGCAAATCATGGTCCTTTTGGAGGCAGAGAACACACCAGATGTGTCTGTCCATAGGGAACATGGTCAGACTGAACTCAAAATATCTCTCGAAACTACTGGGCACTTTCTTACATAGCCTGAAAGAAATAATGAAACAAACCATAGAAACACAAAAGGCACATGAAAACATTAATGTGAAACTTCTGACTAAGCAGGAGCTAGGAGTAAGGATCCCTAGCGTATCAAACAAAGCAGCCAGTGCAAAGTGCTCCAGGAAAGCAGGAGCCAAGAGGTTCAAAGTCCTGAGACATTAAGTAGGTGGCGTTGACTACAGACAGATATAAAGAGGAAAAAATGTTAAACAAAACTTGAGACATGAACTGAGCATTAGAAGAGGCATCAAACTGAGCTGGGTTGCAGCACAGACAACAGCATTGCAGCTATCCAACAGCTTCTTCATCAAGTGCAATCAAAATGGAATTGGTGGAATGAAGTGCTGTGGGGATACCTACATTCCACTGCATAAGTGGCCTGAGCTATCCCACTCAAACAAACAGCTTTGAGCAAACCAAGTTCCTTGGTCACATGTAGGGGCATGGATCCAAGAGTAAGTTCTATCACAATCTTATCTTTGAAGATAATGCAGGTTTAAAAAAAAAAGTTGTAAATGATGGCTTTTTTAAAAAAAAATATAGAGGAAAAATTAAGAACTTTTCTACATGTGTCACTCATCTCAAATAGCATATATGCCCCATTTTGAAAAGGTCACTAATAAATAAATAACCATGTTTAATGAGATACCATCTGCCTCTGAAATCATGTACCACAAATGTAAGTATATTTAATATTCCTTTTCACTTCTCCTCTGCCTCTATTATAATTAAACTTAGATTTAGAATAGTCATATTATTTGTTCCACTGAAATTTAATATGAACTAACTTTCCAGTATGATATTTTAATGTTGTAAATAATAATACACCAGGGTTTCTGTTGCAACAGATGATTTCATTAGCTCAGTGTAACTACACTAAAATTGGAAAACGGGGTAAACAGCGAGGTGGCAAAATTTACAGATTATACAAAATTACTCAAAATAGTTAAGTCCAAAGCAGACTGCGAAGAGTTACAAAGGGATTTCACAAAACTGGGTGACAAAATGTGAGATGAAATTAAATGTAGATAAATACAAAGTAATTAACAGTGGAAAACATCATCCCAACTATATGTACAAAATGATGGGGTCCGAATTAGCTCTTACCACTCAAGAAAGATCTGAGTCACTGTGGATAGTTCTCTGAAAACATCTGCTCAATGTGCAGTGGCAGTCAAAATAGCTAACAGAATATTAGGAATCATTAGGAAAGCGGTCTATATAAGACAGAAAATATAATGCCACTATATAAATCCATGGTACATCCACACCTTGAATACTGTGTGAAGTTCTGGTTGCTCCATCTCAAAAGAGATATATTAGAAATGGAAAAGATACACAGAACAGCAACAAAAATCACTGGGTGATGGAACAGCTTCCATATGAGGCTAGATTAAAAAGACAGAATATTCAGCTTGGAAAGACAACTAAGAGGGGATATTTATATAAAATCATGAATGGCGAGGAGGAAGTGAATAAGAAAGCATTATTTAACCCCTTCCATAACACAAGGGCCAGAGGTCATCCAATGAAATCATCAGACAAAAGGAAATACTACTTCATACAACGCACAGTCAACATATAGTACTTGTTGCCAGGGGATGTTGAGAAGGCCAGAACTGTAAGTGGGTTCAAAAAAGTACAGTAAAAGCTATTTTAAACCAGCATGCTGGAGTGACGGGGAGTGCCGGTAAATTAAAAATACCAGTTAACTCAGAGGGAGGGGTTTGGAGCGCAGGGGAGGGGTTGTGGGGCCTGGGCGGAGGTTTGGGTTCGGGAGGGGGCTTGAGGCAGGGCTGGGGTCTGGGAAGGGGCTCAGGGTGCTGGATGGGGAGAGCACTCACCTCCGGCGGCGCCTCGTCCCTGCTGCTCTTGGCAGAGGCGCAGCCAGGCAGCTCTGCAAGCAGGCACACAGTCTCCGTCTGCAGGCGCCACCCCCTGCAGCTCCCATTGGCCGCAGCTCCCGGCCAATAGGCTGAGAGCCACAGAGTCAGTGCTCGGGGAGAGGGGATGGAAGCAGCATGCCTGCAGAGCCACCTGGCCACGCCTCTGCCAGCAACAGCAGGGACAGGGAGCTGCTTCTGGGGAGTCGCCGGAAGTGAGCGCTCCCCACCATCCAGCACCCCGCACCCATCCCACACCTCAACTCCCTGCTCCCAGACCCAAACTCCTGTCCAGAGCGCACCCCGCAGCCACTCCCACTCCCTAGACCCCTGCCGGCCTTGCACCAACTGCACTATAAACCGGACTTTCAGTGCAGATCAGAAATGCTGGTTTACAGAGCTTGCTGGCTGGCAAAGTGCTGGACAGAAGAGCTTTTACTGTAGATAAGTTCATGGAGGATAGGTCCACCGATTGCTTTTAGCCAAGATGGTCAGGGATGCAACCCCATGTGCCGAGCGTCCAAAGCCTTCCAGAAGCTGGGAGTGGATGATGGGATGGATCATGTGATAACTGCTCTGTTTTGTTCATTCCCTCTGAAGCATCCGGCATTGGCCACAGTCAGAAGAGAGGATACTGAGCTAGGTGGACCATTAGTCTGACCCAATATGGCTGTTCTTATGTTAATTTAATTATAATAAATTAAAGAAAATAATTAAAAGATACTGGGAAAGAGCTGTACAAAGAGCTGAACATTAAAATATTTCAATATTAATGCAAATCAATAAGCAGAATAAAGCAAAACACCAGTGATGTGATCCAAACAGAGATTACTGTGATCTTGCTACTTTAAAAATATACCAGAAGGAAAAGAAAAATAAAAAAAAAAATATCAAGGTGTTCTCACATTCAGAATACAATTCAAACAGAATTAAGTTTTCAGCTACCCAGGAATCAGAGAGCGGATACATCAAAATAAAAAATTACTTACTGTTTAGCATCATCCTCTGCATCATCATCATCTTCTAAATGTGCCACATGTCCCCTAAGGAAATGAACAAGGTACCATGGCTGAGTGCCCTTCATTAAAATGATTCTAGCTACTATGAAAGAATTCTGGTATGCAATACCTCAGGGGCTCCTTCTATACAGAATGTTATTATGTTGCTTTGTATTTTTATTTTCTTTTTCATTATTCTTTAAACCACAGATTCAGCCCAGACAAATGAGACCTCTCCCATACAATCTACTAATGCTCATTTGAAGGTAACAGGTGCAAGAAATCAATGTAAAAAACACTTTGAAACACACAAGAAAAAAATAAAGTTACCGCTGATGCAGTTCTTCTTCAACTGATTTTAGAAGACTCCTTCAAAATTAATAAGAATACAATTAATAACTGAACACAAACGGAAGAAAGCACTTGGAAAATAAGACACGAATAAAAGTTCTCAATTCAAAATAAGTTACTCTATTCTAATAAAATACACTGATTTTTTTTCTGAAGAATAATTTCATGGTTTCTATATAGCTACATGATACTATTAAACAACGTTTATCTACACTTATTAGTGTACTCCTAATTACTGTACCTGGCCATTACCTCTGTACTGCAAACTAGGGCTATTTTGGCTTATTTCAAAATTTACCTGTTTAAATTGAAACCAAGATACTTAAGATTAAATAGTATGTTATCATAAAAAGTAAAAGTGACAAAAAAAGATTAAACTATCTTTGTCAGGAGACCACTAGTCCCAATTTTATTATCTTAAAATTCACATCTTTCACAGTACTATGTTTTCCCCTCAAAATGCAGATTTCAACATGCTAAAAAATTACAACTTTAAGCCAATCTATGAAACTAAGCCCACTACATGCTAGCTGTCATGCAAACATCTGCATGCATCCATGCGACAGACAAGAGGGCAGCAGGATTTTTCCAGAAAGGAGGATTCCTGAAAATGTCAATATTATTCCCTATTGAAAAATAAAAAAGATCTACAGAATGAAGGAAATGCAATGCCTATACTTTCATCAAAATATTTATACAACTTATCTATTATAAAGCTAGATATCAGGAGTTTGACTTGTATAGACAGTGTCATTTTAAATATAGGTTTCAGAGTAGCAGCCGTGTTAGTCTGTATTCACAAAAAGAAAAGGAGTACTTGTGGCACCTTAGAGACTAACCAATTTATTTTAGCATAAGCTTTTGTGAGCTAGAGACTAACCAATTTATTTGAGCATAAGCTTTCGTAATGCATCCGATGAAGTGAGCTGTAGCTCACGAACGCTTATGCTCAAATAAATTGGTTAGTCTCTAAGGTGCCACAAGTCCTCCTTTTCATTTTAAATATAAAAGCACCTAAACCACTTAAAGTATCCAAGGCTGGAGAGAAGCAATGACTATTATCTCATTTCACACAGTGCGTGTATCTAGATACTACATTAAAACTCACAATGTAAAGTTTAACCTCTAAAGAACTTAATGACAAAACTGTAATGAACAACAAGATCTCTACAGATGTGTAAACGTTTTAAGTTCTTTTGTCTTTTTTTTTTTTTTTTAAACACACACCACATGTAAGTACATCCCCATAACTGGCCAGATGACTTGGGCAGAAGGGCGATATCTTGCTGTAAGGGAAAGTTTGTCACTAAACAGACTCTGATATCTGAAACTGATAATGGCTGGTACATTCTAGAGTTGATGGGAGTGACAGTCTCAGTATCTTGAGAGTACACCTCATTATGCTGAAAACTGTTCTACAATAATAATCACTCCAGCTGATATAGAGAGTTAGAAGTCAATAGCTGAAAAACTGTACTACTGTAAATAACGAAAGGTTTATCATGTTTTACTGAATAAACATAAAATTACATTTTACTACTACATTACCTGCTGTTTTAAATTTAAACAATGAATTTAAGTCTCAAATTTAAAGAAAAAGGAAAAATGCCCTCTTTTACTCACTTATTTGCACCTAAGAAGTAGCCACTCTGGGGACCATGACCATATTCTAGCTGCAGATCCTATAAATATAAGAGAAAGAGCTTTACGATAAAAAGACAAGAAAGAGTTAAAAACACGTCACATGCTTGCCTCACCCTCTTCACTGTACGCAAGGCACACAACTAATTCTGTCCTACTGCCACTCTTGGCTCTAAACCCTCATTCAGAGGCCCCTTAAGCCTGGGTCTCTTCCATGCCCCAACTTTGCCATACCTCACATCTCAAAATTTCTCCATAAAACACACTTCTTTGATAAAGCCATTCAACCACAGTCCCTCCTCAGGGAAATATTGAGCTGGAAGAGCCTTTCCACTGATCACTCAAAAAAACCCAAACTACGAAAACAACAAACTTGTGGAACTAGCAAATGGTGTGTTACTCTTCAATCAGTCACACTACTTTTTACGGACTCCGCCCAATCTCTGCATTCATTTTAATTGTATATATTTATATTGTCAGTTCTTCAGGGCAGATCTTGTAATGTCTGTAGTATACAATTGGTGCTATCCAAATAAATAATATGTAGGGAATACTGCAAATATTTTGTTTGTTTCAGTTATAAAGGCAACAAATATTTTAAGGACAACTATTATACACTCATTTATTTTACCTATAGTTTTTTTGTATGAAATACTACATTAACCAAACATTAAAATTGCAAACTCAAGCACTTACAAATTACGAAGTGCTAGGTAACCTTAAGACTAAGTATGAGGTGGCAAGGAACCCCAAGAGGCACTACTCTCAAAAATTCTGAGCTCATGTACCAGAAGGCATGCTTATCTCAATAGTGGGAATAGGCAGAGTTCACCTTGAAGAACCAACATACTAGCATGTCCAAAGAGAAGACTATTAAAGCTATGGGATGTTTGTCTCTCCTCAGCTAGGTCAGGAGTGGAGAAGTATGTACACAAACTCCTTCCCCTAAACACTTGAGGTGCACCTACACTGGGAAATCAGTGATGTTTTAAGACATTAACATTTTTAGATACCACTTAGCAACTTGTATAGAACAGAACTCTCTCAAGTGTACCCCATTCCAGAAATATCCGGTTCATCACCAAAGGATATCCTGGTAACACAGTGATGAGACTAGTACGGATCGATTAGACAGGCAACTACCCCACAGTGAAGGGGCACTCCATAGCCTGAGCCTCTCACTCTCCCATATGAAGGACATCCTCACAAAGAAGAAATGGTTACTTCACTCCTCAGGCTTCTCATCCCAGTCTCCCAGCCCAGCCAGTCCTAATCTCCTCCTCCAGGCTCAACGTCCAAGACCCAGTGTCCTCGCAACTCCCAGTCTCTCTCTCCACACACCAGTCTCTGTGCCCAGCCAGTCCCAGTTCCCAGCTCATCTGACCCCAGACTTCCAGTACTACCCTCTATCTTCTCAGACTTCTCATTCAGTCTTAGTCTCCCCACCCCTCAATTCCTTGTCCCATTCTCTTTGCCCAACCAGGTCCAATTCTCCCCGACATCCAAGTTCCTTTCCAGATCTGCCCACCCTCCTCATGCCTCATCCAACGTTGTTTGTCCTGCCAGTTCCAGTTTCCTTGCCCTCCCAGTCCTTCCATTCCTCCCAATCCCAGTGACAGTCACAGTTTCTCTCCCCAACCCTAAGCTACACCTTTCTCTCTCCCAGTCCACCTTTTATCCCCTTTGCATTCAAACCGGACAGCTTCCTCTCCCAGGCTGCCTGGGCCCAACAGAGGGGTCACTGAGAGGACAGGAGAGACTCTAAGGCCTGGTCTACACTACAAAGTTATGGAGTACTTGTGGCACCTTAGAGACTAACCAATTTATTTGAGCATGAGCTTTCGTGAGCTACGAAAGCTCATGCTCAAATAAATTGGTTAGTCTCTAAGGTGCCACAAGTACTCCTTTTCTTTTTGCGAATACAGACTAACACGGCTGTTACTCTGAAACTACAAAGTTATGTTGACATAAGCTGCCTTGCATCAACCTGATGATTCCCTGTTCTGTTCATTCCTTCTGGTGCACCTGGCATCGGCCACGGTCGGAAGACAGGATATTGGACCTTTGGTCTGACCCGGTACGGCCATTCCTATGTTCTTAACCTAGTTGTGCATGTGTCTACACTTAAGTTTCTCCCCCACCGTAAGTCTCCTGTTACACCAACATAGTACTATCCCCTCCCCAAGCGGCTGTAAGCCAAGGTCAGTGTACAGAGGTCAATACAGCATGCATGTAGACACTGTTACCTATGTCAACCCTAACAATTCTCCAGCAGCTGTCCCAAAATGCGCCACACTGACCGCTTTGGTCACCACTGTGAATTCCACTGCCAAGAGGTCATGTAAACTAGGAGCCCACCCTCCCTCCCTTTTAAAGCCCTGCAAATTTTGGAATTCCTTTTCTTGATTGCCCAGCTTGGCAAGCACACCAAGCAGCTCTCCACCGTTGAGTGCAACTGTCCAGCTGACCATGCTGGCTACGGGCTCCAGATGTGCTCCGACAAGAGACATGGAGTTTCCTGGGCCTGTAGAGAGAAGAGGCTGTGCAAGCATAGCTATGGACCAGCTGCAGAAACGTGGACACCTACAAGCAGGTTGCCCAGGGGATTCAGGAGAAGAGGTACTACAGAGACCAGTAACAGTGCTGCATGAAAGCCAAGGAGCTGTGCCAGGCATACCAGAAAGCCAACAATCGATTGGTGCTAAGCCACAAACCTGCTGCTTTTAAGACGAGCTGCCTGTCATACTCTGCGGAGACCCCACCACCACCCTGCACAATACCGACGATACCTCCCAAGAGTCCAAGTCACAGGCCTCACCAAGAGCAGCGAGGGGGAGGAGGAGGATGGGGGACTGATGATTGGGGGATCCAGCTGTGCAGTAAGCCAAGCTCTGTTTTTGATTCCACCAGTCCAACTAGTTGAGCACAGGTGAGCCCAGGTCAGGGGAAGGAACCTCAGGTAAGTGTGTACATAAATTTTCCATTACAGGGATGTCCCCTGCCCACAGGACCATCACTTTTCATTAATTTACTTGTCCAAGAAGAGGTAGTTTTACAACCAAGAGAGGCAGAGATGCTATCGGCTTTTCAGTCCCCTCTAGAGTTAGGCAGTGGGGACCATGCAGAGCAGTTTCTTTATTTGCACAGGGATGCGCCTTGAATACCCGGAGATCTCTCGATGAAACATTCGTCGAGGTACTCTGCAATCTTCTGCCAAAAGGTTTCAAGGGATAGCTGCCTTATTTCTTCCTCTGCAGTAGGACGCTTTCCCACGTCAGTCAGGGATAACTTCGGCAGCGACAATTGCAGTACACAGGCTAGCAGAATACGGGCCCGGGCGGCTTTGGGATGCCAGCAGCAGCTGTACTTTCTGGGCTCTGTTACCCTCAGGAATGAGATATCAAATAAAATCACTGCCGCCTGTGGAAAACGGTGCCAGTATTTAGTGCCAATGCGCTATACCTAGATTTATGCAACCAAGCAAGTCTCTCCTCATTTCCCTAACTCTGGTGGGCCATGGCTGGTACTGTGACTGACACCATGCATGAGCAATCCAAGCACGAGTGAGAACGAGCATGAAGTGCTTTTAGGAGAGCAAGGGGAGTAAGTGAGTGATGTCTGCACCTTAAGTTTCACTTTCCATACTGCATATACTAACAATGTGATCTCTGTGTTTTATCTGCAGATGCTGCCATTGTGGCCTTCCCCTCCACATTTGCAGAACATCTGAGCCAGATAAGGAGGCGAAAGAAGAGGACTCAGGATGATAATGTTCAATGAGATCCTGCAAGCCAGTGCTGCATCAAACAGTAAGCAAAGGGCCTGGACGGTGAACACTAGGGACAGCCTGGAGTAGGAAAGACTAGAGAGGAGAAAAATGCAGGCAAAGGAGACAGATGCACCATGACATAATGAGCCTTCTCAGACAGCAAAGAGAGATGCTGCAGACTCTGGTAGACCTGCAGGTTCAACAATCCCAGGCTCGTCTCCCTCTGAAGCTCCCTGAAAACTCAATATTGGGACCTTCCTGTGCTGCTGCCCCCCCACCCCGTCAACATTCCAGGTGGAATCAGGGGCTGCTACACTCCATCCTGGTGGACATTAAAAGACAATCGCAGCTTCACACACGTTGACCTGTGAAAGCCACGGTTGGTGTAGGTATAGCTGAAATGGGTATGAATGTTTTCCCCTTCATAAGTTTGGTCCTCTAATTTATTAAGTTTGAGTAAGTTTAAAATATATTTTAAAATTTCATGGAGGAGGGGAGTGTTGCACTAAATTCTGTTACAAAATAAATGTCTTATTTAAAACTTAACTCATCTTTATTGGTTTGCAACATCTGCTACCAAGTGCTTAACAGGTCTGTAAGCAACCAATTACCTGTTGCTGATAGCGTGACAACTCTCAGGATAAACCACAAACAAAATTAATAGATAAAAACATAAGAACGGCCATACTGGGTCAGACCAAAGGTCCATCTAGCCCAGTATCCTGTCTTCTGATAGTGGCCAACGCCAGGTCCCCCAGAGGGAATGAACAAGTAATCATCAAGCGATCCATTCCCTGTCACTCATTCCCAGCTTCCGGTAAACAGAAGCTAGTGATGTACTGACAATGTTATATTCCTATATGTACAGCAATCACCATGTAATTCCTAACAGGCCACAAAAGAGCAGGGCCAGGTAGTGTACAGTACAACAACAAGTGTTACTGTGGCTCAATGTTAAAATGGTCTTTCAAAGCCACCCTGGGCCCAGTGCAAGGGAAAGACCTTTGGATAAGTGTACATAAAATTTTTCCTTACAGGGATGCCCCCCTCCCTGACAGCATTTGACTTTTCATTAATTTACTCATCCCAGAAGAGGATGCATAGTTCCAGACTGAGCTCTTCTAATGGCTGCGTCTGGCTGTTCAAACTCAGCAGACAGCTGCTCCACCTCCATCCTGGTGGAAAGGTTTCCCCCCTTTGCTTCACGTACGTTATGCAGGACACAGCAGCTAGCTATAACCATTGGACCACAAGAGGGAAACACAGGTGGCAGTTGCCCTGAATTGTGACACCTTCCCTTTAGACACTACACAGCTATCTAGACAGAGAAATTTCCCACCTTAAGTGAAAAGCGTTCTGAATATAAATTCCAAAAAACTAAGACACAAATTCGTATAAAAATGGAAAGCGAAGGTCCTATGCTGGACAGAGCTAAAGTGTCTGTCTACTTTAATTTACACATTCTATAGTACATGACAGTGTACATTCTGCAGGAGTGACAGAAAATTTAATAAGAGAAAATAAGTAATCCTCTACAAAATATAAAATATTCTTTATCTGTCACTGATGGTTATATGCCCTGCAATTATTTTTTTTATGAAAGATGACATCTGTCAGTTTTACTTATGCTTATATATTTTAAAAGGACAAAACCTTTGTTTTTATCCAGTTTACTACCATGCTGTCTGCTAGCATTACTAGACTATGCTTTCAAATGGGCATTTATGTTCTTCACTTCCTGTTCTAAACTGCTGTATTGTGTTCCTGTTTGCTTTTCAAACATTACTGTATTTCACCCATATGTGGCTGTACTTCATTGCTGGGTAAAGTAATTCCTTATGTACACTAAAATCCATCAGTGGGGAGTAAGGGAGTTTGTAAAGACTGAGATTTGGATAAAAACTGTACCCTCATCTCCATCCAAATGCTTTGAGTTTGAAAGTTTTATAAAACTTTCAGATACATATTTGATGAACAAATACACACATATATATACCACACTATCTTTATACCATTATCTAACACACACAAGGTGGTAACATTAGTTGATTTGAATTAATATGCCGCACATGAACGTAAAAAACACTAAATTAAATAAATCTGACTAAGCCCTGTTTTTCAAAATAATATTGCAAGATATACACTCATCATCAATGGGATATGGAAAAAGTATTAAATTATCTTAATATGATCCACAAAATTTCCCAAATTACACTCTATTACAAGAGGTCAGTTAACAGTGAACTGGTCTTGAATTGCTGGTATTGTTTATAACTAGAGTTCTACTTGGGTGAAAACCCACACCACTTTGCACAAGATAAGGGTGTGGACAGCAACATACAAAATCTCAGTGTAATGGATAATATTAAAGAAAAGTCAAGTGGGAGAATGAATCATGCATTCCAGGGGAAAATCTTTTTATTCCAAATTAGGGCTCTGGGAGGGAGTTTGGGTGCAGGAGGGGGCTTGGGCTGCTCACCTCAGGTGGCTGCTCACCTCTGGTGGCTCCCCGCAAGCAGCAATCAGTCTCAGCTGCTCTTAAGCGGAGGTGCGGCAGGCAGCTCTGCATGCTGCCTCTGATCACAGGCACTTCCCCCGCAGCTCCCATTGGCCATGGTTCCCAGCCAATGGGAGCTGCGTTGCTAGTGCTCAGGGTGGGGTGGGGCCAGCATGTGAAACCGCCTGTCGAACCTCCGCCTAGGAGCAGCTGTGACTGGTTGCTGCTTGCGGGGAGCTGCCTGAGATGAGCAGCCCTGGGATACACCACCCCAAGACCCCTCCCGCATCCAAACTCCCTCCCAGAGCCCATGCTCCACACCATCTTCTGCACCCCAACCCCCTGCCAGCCCCACACCAACTGCACTATAAACTGGAATTTCAATGAAGATCAGAAATGCTGGTTTATAGAGCTTTCCAGCTGGTGAAGTGCCTGATAAAATAGCTTTTATTGTATGTCATGCAGTATCTCATCATGCATGAGTTATAATGGCAGCTTTGCTTTTCTGCTAGTTTTATACTCTTAATTCGGAACAAATTTATTGTGTAGGCTTGAGCTGTACTTGAAATTCACTTTCCCAAATACTTTTCATAGTTTTTCAACAAGTGTATTTGAATATGCACAGTGAACCAATAATTCACAATTGGATAATTGCAGTTGCTATTCCTGAAACTGTAATTAAGTGGTCAGTAATATAATCTGGAAGTTTAACATTTCGATATTAAATGCTACTAGCTGCTGATAAGGTAACTCCTGATCTGTTGGCAATACAAATGTACCTTAGTTGTTCAAAGACAATCATATAATCGTTTACATCTTCCATTAATTTAGTATCACCATTTTTCCCAGTCTCCCAGTGGAAGGAATGACTAATGATTCTTAGCATTTCATTCCCCCATAAAGGAGAATGCTTACTGAATAACACGTAAGTCATACACCAAACTCCATTGTCCTTATCTTATTAAAAATGTGTTCTTTAACTTTTTAGATAATGTTGGTAGGTTTTTGTTTGGGTTTTTTTTTTTGTAAAAAGAGAGAATTAAGTATTTTGGGATTTTTCTAAACATCCAAATAAAACAGTCTAAGCTAATCAGCCTGCAGGTATTTTGTAAATTATTGTTGCATATCTGCAATTTTCCCTCTCCCCTTGTTCTGCGATTTCTTGCACTCTGTCTGTGGTTGTCTGAGGGGCATAATCACTATTGTTATTTAGCACCCATGCAATGAAGAGAAATATATCCTGATTAGCTATTGTAATCCCTCTGCAGTAACTGGCTACTGGATTCAATATTTTAAATGGTCTGCCAGAAACAAAACTGGCTGTCTCAAAATCTCACTCTCTGTGGCAGAGAAAGAAAAATCCATTGGACTCATTCCCCCTTTCCTACTTACTTCCATTGGATCTTAAGAATAATGTTCATATTTATGTTTTCCACTGAGGACAATCTCAAGAACCTTCCTTCCCAATTCACTTTTGAAATGTAATGTAAACAAAAATTGTGGTTATTCTAGGGAGAAGAGTCTTGTTGACTTATAATGAAAGAAAAGGAGTGGGGGAATTTAAACTGTACATTGGTCTCTTTATAGGACATAAGGGCTGGGATATGTAAATTGCTAGTCTGCGGAATGAAAGAGAGGGGCTTGCAGAGCCTGGAGTGGGATGCTTGTGTTGCCAGCAGGCAGCAACCTGTAATTTTGGGCGAGTTTCCCCCAGGGAGCACAGACAAGGCTCCCTCGTGCTATAAGAAGGCAGTAGTGATTCACCCTGTACCCCTTGGTAAACCCCGAAGTGTCATAACGGTACAGTGACCAATACAAGAATACTAACCTCCAAACAAACAAGCAAACTAGATATCAGAAAACCCCTAATAATTAGGAAGGGTACTAGCTTAGTAAGGCAGGGCACTCTCCAGGATCCAGTGACCAAAAGCTGCACTCCTAGAGGACTCTGCATTCCCTTACAGTGTTAATGAAGGCGTGGAGATTTCCTGACATGATGGACAGTCTCTTCTCTGCCCACAATATAGCTACTAACCAAGTAGTGAGTGCACTTATTCCTCTATGGGGAGCCTTTTGGAAATGAATACAGGATTCCTTAATAGCGGCTATGACCTATGGGGAAACAGTGGCATTTAAACTGGTTGCAGAAAAATAGGATGGACCACATACAAAACAAAGGATCTTTGCATTATGAAAAAGCGTTGTTCCATTTGGGCAATATTTTATGGCTCTAATGTCATCTAGGGAATACTAATTCACTTCCTTTGGGCAGGATGTGTTCAGACAGAAGGGAAGGAAATTTCCTAAGGAATGATTTGGGAACAGTTCTAAGAACTGCTTATCTGTGAAAAACAGGAGGAAGGGTTCTTTACACAAGAGATCTCCCTAATCATTAATTCTTTGAACAAGGTGGTTAGCAGTGAGGAACATCGATTTAATAGAAAGAGAACAGAAGGCAGCTTTTGCCAGAGGCTTGAAAGGAGATTTGTTGAGAGCATTCAGAATGAAATTTAGGTTCCATTCTGCTAACTGGTTCTGACTGGAGGTTGACAGCATTTAGCACACTGGAAAAAGTCAAGTGATGTCAGAATGCAGGATGAGGTTGTCATCATTAGTCAGGATCTGAGAGTTGGTATGTGACATTCATGGGTGTTATAACTCAGTTCTCTGATACAGCCCTCTAACGAAAACTCCAAAAGGAAGGAGAGGTGTGCTTGAAGGAGAGGGACACTTCCAGTATAGCACCCACTAAAGAAACAGCCAATTGCTCCAATATGCTTGATTTGTAGAGTTCTCCTTGGATGTAAGCAAAACGTCAATCAGATGAGAAGAGAAGCCAAAGGTTTGGAGAATTATTTTGTTAGCATCCAGGCCTGAAGTTTCTAAAATGACAAGTGATTTTGGGTGCCCAATTTGAAACACGTACGAGGGACCTGATATTCGGAATGTGCTGAGTACGCTTGCTTTCTGACAATCATGTGTTTCGATGGGCACCCAGTGCTGAAACACCAAAAAATCACTAATCATTTTTTAAAAAAGTAGATCTCAAGCTACTACACACACATTGTGTGGGTCCAGGGGCAGAACTGGATCCTGATGGAGAAGGGTCCTTGTTTGAGGGAGTTGCCCTGGTTCTGATATGGACAGGCTGAAGACAACTAGGGAAACAAGGCCTTATGGGACAGTGACAGGGCATGAGGATGAATTTGGCCCTTTGGCAAATACATATGCATTTCTTTGGCAGAAAAGGGAATGGAGGAAAGGCATGTGTTTAGGGGCTGACCAGTTGAAGAAAAAGCATCCACCCTCTCAATGTGAAGATCCCTGTGTCTAGATCAAGACAGACCCAAAGTTTGTTTAGGTATGAAGCAAACATGTCTCTTTGTGGAAGGCACTACAATACCACCATCTTGTTAGTTTGGCATCTGCCATGGGAGATGGTGGCTCTACTAGTCAGTTTTTTTGGGCGCTGAAATTTCCCTAGATATAGCTGAGAAGTCAACCACTGAACCTTTTCTATCTCCCAGAAGATCCAGATGGCTGTGTCAGAGACAAGTTTCATTTTTCCCCTGTCCATTTTTACCAATGGCCACAGTTCAAATGTCAAACATCTTAAATATAATCTGTGTAGTGATGGGGGAAGTGGCTGCTCAATGGCTAGATCCAGTGCCCAGAGTGCCACAGAGAGTGATGGTGATCTGAAATTCCAACTTGGACTATAGTCCCTGTCATCATCTATGTGCCCCATGTAGGCTCTCCAACCTTTGACGCTTGTTTTGGTTATGATCCTGAAGATTCGTGGGTTTGCCAAAGGCTTGTCCCTCATCAGATATATGTTCCACAGTGGAATAATTTCTGGACCCAAGTGAAATGGGAAGTCAAAGCCTCTTGATGAGGGAGGACTCTTCAATCCCACTTCATGAAGGCTTGAAGAAACCATATACTGTCCAGTGAACAGTGTCTGCAGCAGCTGTGACTAACAGATCTAGAGGAGGGAGAGCCTGATTAGCATGGTCTCATACAGAAGACAAGAGAACAACTTCCTTCAGTTTCTGGGCTTTCCAGAAGAACAACCTTGGTTGGTGAGAAAACAAACAAAACCAAACCTCAAAAATGAATGAGATCCTGTGACTGAGTCAGAGCACTTTTCTTGGTTTCACAATGAGCCTGTGGAATTGCAGAATGGAGAGTGCCTGATGCAGATACAGTTGAGATGTCTGGAAAGTGTTCACAGCCTAGAAAACCCCCTCCTATTTAAAACTAACATTATTTCCTTCTTTCTTCACTGTAGCAAATCACTATTGTCCCAAGTTTAAAACCATGGGGCAGAGGAGATGCCAAAGGGGAGGTCTGGTCAGGATACATGGTGTAAGTGCATCTTAGATGGTATCTTAGGCCAGATTACACTCAGTGGGCTAGAGGGCAACACATGGAGCAGCTACTGTAATGGGCTTATGCCAACTGTGAGGGGCTGCAGGAATCCCTTTGGGAATGACCATGGAAAGATCTGCTGGAGCTGCACTCATGAGGACAGCAGGAACAGTCTGCATGCAGCGGAGACGAAAGTGGCAGAAAAAAAGTGAGAAAATGGAGTCAGTAGCTGAAAGAAAAGCGGAGCTGAAGTGCAGGACAATGCTGCTGGAGGCAGAGAAACTGGAGCTGTAGTCCCAAGAAAGTTGTTAAAGGACATGTGTGTGTTAAGGAGAAAATCTACATAGGACTGCCTCCAAAACTGGAGTCAGCACAGCTTAAGTTATCAGTAGCTATGTATTGGCAGATACAGTTTCTGAGAAGCTGATGTAAAAAGCCATCGTTTTGTTCCATATTTATTACTCCTCAACGGATTTCCACATGAAATGCTTCGTTTACAAACCAAACCAAGACTTGGGTTTAGTTGGTAGCACAGCATGTTCCACCTAGTACAGAGTCTGAAAAAATGAAACGGTGCTCTCGCTACTTTGCACATAACTAGCAACCATCACTAACAGATACAGCAATCTCTGGCCATTTGATGACCCAGAAGCAGAACAGAGTAAAGCTTGCAGGCTTGATTTTCACACTGCATTGCTAAAGCAGAGAACGGTTGGAAAAGAGAACAGGTACAGTATGGGCAGTACCAAATGCCAAGAGAATCACATTTTTGACCTAGCTCTTTGAATGTTTGTGGTTTTGTCAGTATGAACGTTAATGTTTGTATTCATTCTATACTGTAATTAGATTTTGGATATTAAAACATTAAAAACATACACATTTTCTAATCTTTCAAATGAATGTTTAAAGGAACTGTCAAACAAAAAATGCTAAGAAATCTCTCCTAGACAGTGAGAAAAGTTAAAGGCATTACAGTTAATGCATAATACTGACCTACTTTATATATATTTTCCCTCCATTACTTAGAAATATTCATACAACTTAATCCTTAGACTGAAAAACTGTTCTACAGAAGCAAAAGTACAGCAACTGAACAAAACTTTAGCTTTGAAAAACAAAAATAAAGACACAAAACCAACGCTGACAAAGAAAATCAGAAGGTGAAAAATACCAGATTAGATCTTGCAGTGTAGTACATTTCTTCTGAACTGTCCAAAAAATCGTTACTGTTGGGCTGTTTGTTAGACAGAGACCAAGAAACTCAGGTTATTTACTTTGAGACTGAAAGCCAGATATACACAAAGGGAAATTGTCTTGCCAACACAATTTTGTTAATGCAAATGCAAAGTTACACCATATTAAACAGCTTCTGACAAAACTTACATTTCATATTACATCATAATTAATTTAGTATAAAGATTAAACATTACTTAACAGACAAAAAGCAAAAAGAGCTGAAGAACTACCTTAATAAACTGGAATTAGCAATTATCAATTTATTCCCATCTCTCAATACCCCCCATTCCAGGATTTTTTTTGTCACCAGTTGGAATACTGGAGATTAAGGAAAACTTCTACCCTCAATCTCTCTTCCTACAAGGCCTTTCATCAAAATGTGTCTTAGAATGAACAGGACTTCTTTTGCAGCCAGTTAGAACTCTGACTTCAATTGACCGGAATGATCTAAATTTAATGATACAATCCTCCTTTCCTCCACAATCCTCTCATCCTCTTACAAGGAACCATTCTCTAGCTTCCAAGAATCAACCTGGCTTTTCCACTGTGCAGTATATTAATGAATCAGTCATTAAAACCATTCGTATTTAATTTAATAAAAGCAGGTACCTGTAAAGTACTGGAACTACTTAAGTGTAAATGCTTTTTCCAGATTACCGTTACATTTCTATGTACTTCAGAGTAACCCCATAAATATCAAAATAACGGTTTTGTTTCACTTGTACACATTTTTTCTTCATCTATGGTCAGACTGAACATGCGCTCAAATAATTTTGTAGGGTATTATAGGAGAGCTGCTGCCATGCCCTCAAGAATAAGGTGCTCAAAAATCTTTTAAAGGAAAAATATCTGAAGATGTCCTAAATAAAGAAATTCCTTTATCTTTAGAGCAAAGTACAGTCCTTCATGCTTCCCATTATTAGGCAGGCAATTAAGCACTCCCTTTCTCTCCTCAGAAATATCCAAATAAACAGTTCTAGCCCCTCCTCATGGGCAGGGAGATAAACACAGGGGTTTAGGTGGTTGTTGTCTGTCTTTTTGACAGAGTCAAAACAGAGTTCTGGTTCTCCCTTCTAGCAAGGCAACCTTTTGTGTTGGTTTTCCCTATCAGCAGGATTAATCCTTTCTTGTAGCCAGAGAGACAACTAAGATTCCAAAGTGCAATACTCCTGTGTGTTTCAACTCAATGTGGAGCAAACTTCAACTCCTCCCTTCCAAGAACATCTGCCAAAGAAACGCTCCCTATGGCTGTGCCCTGAGCCCCAGAAGAAAAAACTTTCCCCTCAGAAACACTGTTGTCCTTAAAGCTGTCCAGCTGGGTGACGGGGGGGGGGGGGGGGGGGGGGAGACGACACACCCAGTCACAGGAATTTTAAAATCTAAAAAGGGCTGCTTTTTTTCCTGGTTAATTTTAAGCTCCATTTTCTTCTTTAAAACCTATTTTGTGATTGTCATGCCACATATTCAAGCACTTCTCAAAGAACAAAAAGAACACAAGTGAGAAAATATTTAAAGGCATGTAGAAATAAAGATTGTGCTAATCATAATATTTTCCACAGTGTATATTATAGTGAGGCAGGCTACAGAAAAAGGGGAGTAAGAGTACTGACATTGTAAGGTGATTTTGGTAAGACCCACTCTTAACATATTTTTCTTGCCAGTTTTAGAATCGCTGGTCCTCTGTTTAATTTTATTTTTATATATAATATGCTCTAATCAGCACAGCAATAAGTGATGTGATTATGCAACTACATACATGGGTATATAATTTCTCTGAAGTTGTTGCATAAATTCTTGTTTATGTTAGATAAGCTACTCCTCTCTGTCCTGTTGGATACTACAGGCTGCAATCTGCCTGCCCAAGCCAGCTGCTGTGGAAGGGTGTGCGCGCACCAACTCACATCGCTAAAGCCAGCTGGCTCTTTTCCAGGGGAAAGGGTGAAGGGAGGGGAGGAAGGAGGTGCTCTTGTAGCGCACTGAAGGAGAAGTATGCTAGCTCTGCTCTTGCATGGCTCCTACTCCAAAGGAATGCAGCTCCAGGCACGCTCCCTTTCTGAGAACCAGGGGGAGGAGCTCCTTAATAAAATTGCTTGGGGGGAGAGAGAAGGGACTGTGTCACAAGTCAACCTTTTCTCTCATTTGCAGGATGCAAAATGTGAGGCACAAAACCCATGCAACATGTTACTCACAAACTCATGATGTGGCTCTGTCTCCTTCCTTAATGGAGGATTGAACTTTATTTGACCAACTATAGAGGGGAAAAAAATAAAGTCAAGATATGGTTCGCTTACGGTAAGAAAGGATTCAGTTTCTAGTAGCAGTTGCCCACTAACTAAGCTTAAATCAGTTTTATGCGTATATTATACTTCCATTGATCTGTATTTATGACACACATACATGCCCTTAGTGCCATGAGCTCAGAGCCCTCTAGAAAGCAGCAAACTCTGGGGGCTGCACATCCTTGCTTGTATTCAGAGCTATGCAAGGGATTGCCCTTAGGTCCTTCTCATCCACCCATGAGAAGGATCACAAAAAGGATTCAGAAGCAGCATGGTAGGGGAACATAACTCTGTAAGGCAACTTACTCGTAACTTTAGTTACAGGTGAGTAAATCTTTTCTGTGAGTTGCTTTTTCAGATCCGTACTGTTGAGAGATTTAACTAGCAGTAAAAATCCCTGTTGAAGGGTTGAGGAGTACTAATTAAATTTTCCACTGCTCTTCCACAAGAGACATTTGCCATTGTACCAAAAGTTGGATACAATGTTCTTGAAGTTCAAGAATTCCAATGTTACTATTAGTTTATGGATCCCAAGATACAAAACCCAAAATTTAAACTGCATTTTTTTTGGAGAAGGAGAAGTCCTGCCTTCTGATTTAACCTCTCGTCAGACTCTCCCTCCACCAAGTTGTGTGTGATCATTTTAGTTTGAAAATAAAACTGAAGATCTTAAAACAATAGTTGAATGAGAAATGTCAGTGTTATGCTCATGGTTTTCTTAACAGTGGTTTCTTTACCATCACCATAAGGTTTCAGGGGGCTTTCACTCCAACTTTAAAATGGAACATTTTCTGAGTAGCTAGCCCAAAAGTTCAATACCAGCAATATTCAAAGTAAAGTACCAAGTTGCAATGCATAGCAGTATTATGATGGCATTTTGCTCAGTCCTAGGGTGAAGACAGAATTTTGCATCACCCTCTGGAAACCCACTCTAAAGGGTAGCATGAAGTGGCATTGAAAGTCTTTGAGAGGAACCTATGTCAAGCCCTATTTCACTAGGCTGCAGTAGTAGAGGGAGTTGAAGCAGTGCTGGAAAACAAAATGGTACGGACCTCTATATATTTTAAGAGTATATATATTTAATCACACTGTTTTGTATAATCTGTTCCTATGTTCACAATAAGTGAAATTGCGTATAAATTCACTCCGTGTTGCCTCTTAAAAAAAGAAGAATATTCTTAGTTATGGTAGATAGACAAAAGCTCAGTTTAAGTTAAAAGCTAATTTCAAGTTATAACCTTTAATATTCTTAATTTAATGAAGTATACACATGCTTACAGTTTATTTCAGAGCGTGTTTTTTCTTCTCTCACATTTCTACTTGTTGAATGAATTCTATGAGGAACAAGGGGCTAGAAAAGAAAAAAAAAAAGCATTACCAACAAAAGTATACCTTCTATTATGTGAAGATACAGTTGTCCTGTTATATGTATTTTACTCATCTCCTTTGAAGATTTTTAAATATATGATACAAGCAAAGTCTAAAAACGATATAAAGAGCATGTTTTGCATTTTAAAAGACACACCACTGCATTAGACTGCTATCCGTGCACTAACAATATATATTTCCATTATATCTATACAGTTTGTGCCAGTCTAGCTGAGTGTGTAATGGTTTTATAGCTGTTACATATGTCATTCTGAATTTAAAAGGGACAGTGGTAGGTCTGTATTTATCCTAACTTGTCTGATACCTTCTTATACTTGCAAAATCTAAATACCTGAATGATTTTTTCAAGATAAATAGGACACCAACTAAAGCATCAATCTAGTCCGCCAGTCAAAGTTTGGCTCCTGAGCCTGGTGTCAAGCGCCTCAAGCTACAGGAACTGCAATGGCAACATAGACAACCACTGGTAAGGAGAAGTACACATAAATGGCATTAACAGGATCATTAGGGACCTGCAGCCAGCCCTCCTCAGATGAAAAAACAGATAGGGCTTTCAGAGGGGAGAATAGGCATATTTAAAAAATATATCAGGTTATAGTTATGATGAAACTACAGAAGCCAAGAAATACAGTAAGACAACAGCTCGAGTAGCCTAGGGGTATGTCAATCAAATGTTCCCACCCCTTTGCCCCTGAGGTCCCGCCCGCCTGTCACCTTAAGGCCTTCTCCCATGGTTATTACTTCCAGGGTCGAGATTGACATATGACTGAAAACAAGTGGCATATGACCCCTCTGCGAACTCCCCGCATTACCCTCTCCTAATCAGACTGGGTTTCAGTCCAATAGGACCTCCCTGACAGCAGGTTTGACCAATCAGGGCGCATTTCAGGTCAGGGTGATCCATCTAGAAGAGGGTCATATGACATCTCTAACACCACCTCTCACTGCCCTCTACCAATCAGAATGGTTTTCACTCCCATAGGCCCTCTTGGAAGGGAAACATATGACGGTACAGGCCAGAACCCTCAATCTCTAGAGCTCAACATTTAGCCAGGTGGCAACCCCATACTTAGACCCACTGCTGTGAGAGAGGCCATCTTGATTTAGGAGCGTGTTTTTCAGGAATCGTGGAAATGCTGAGGGGAAACCTTGTCGCCATTACCCCCATGAGAATTACAGAATTCATTTTAGCTCCGAGTCACTTGGTCACCCGAGAAGAAAGCACTACATCAGTGACAGTTCTGAGGAGGTGCGAACTGCCGAGGGGAGCCCTTTGGCCCAGCTGTTGATGGTTATGCCAGAATCTGACTCCAAGATCGAAGCGCTTGTGAGGCAGGCTAACAAGCACAATGGCCATCCAGTGTCGTCCCTCCCTACCCCCCCACCACAATGGAGGAAGGCGACCGTAGCTTGCTGGAGTCAGACGAGGTGAATGGAGAAGACATTTAACTAGACTATAAAAAGTGATCATTGAGGATGGGGTGTAATGGGCTAGGAATCAACCTGGGGTTGAGTAAATCTAAAAACTGCAGACTGACAGCTGTTTGTGTTTTTTTTTCCTGAAAGTCTTTCAATGCCTTTCTAGAGGACCAGAGGCCCCGGACAGCACTGCATCATAGAGACACGGTGAATCAAGCCCAGCTTGTTTTTGCTCAACGCCAAGACAAGAGGAAACCGAGCAGGCAGAGGATTACAGCTATATGGATTGAAGAAGGCCCTTGGCATAGAGCTGAGCCAGTGCCATGTCTTGAGCATAAAAATGTTATGCAGTCTATTGTACACATTTCTGTTTGTGCTATCCTTAATCATGGTCTTTGATAGAAGCTTTCTGACGATTGTGAGGACTGTGTTATAGACAACGTAGGCCAGCAGTATCATGACTGCGTGACTTGGACTTCAGAGGATAGAAGCTACAAGCTCCATGCCCTGTGTACTGACCTGTGTTTGGAAAGCCTATTAAATGCTTTTATGGCCATAGGTTATGCAATGCAATGTCTGTGCTTAACCCAAGAAAATTTAGCACAAGGGATGACCTTGGTAAATGCCATGCAAAGCGCTCGAGATCCTAACAGTGTTTAAAGAAAATTACCATATTGAAGGATACCCACTTAGTGCATTATATTGACTGCCTGACCGACACAAAAAGTTACAGAACCCCACTTAGTAAAATGATAAGTCTAAAAGGACTAAATTAGAGAACGGTAAGGGGACAACCATGCGATATAAATAGAATAAAACTTGGTACCTGTAAATAAAAATGTCTATTAAAAATTGTGACTAAAAGTGTTTCTGTTACAAGGTCTGTGTGGCAGTTAAATAAGATGAAAGTTTTGATGGGGCATTTCTGTTTTCAAGGGTTGTACGTCTTTTAAATAAAAATAGATTCAAAGAACCCAGCTATTGTGTCTTTAAGAAAAGATACCTATTTACAGCAAAAAGCTGAAATGCATGTAGCAGCGTTCAGGAGAAATAAAACAAAAACATGTTTCAAATAAACCAAAAAAGCTCCTATACTCTTGTTTGAGACATGTGTACATACGTACAACTGAGCTGACTCAACATCACTGAATTATATTGGTTTAACCACAACCTACTGAAAAAATGAGGTTGTGTGGAACTATTGCCTTCAGATGTAATCACTAAGGTTAAAATTCTGTCCCTGACTTCTACTAAAAATACCCGTGACAGGTCACAGGCAACAAACAAATATTCACAGAAGCCCAGCTGTTTCAGCAGCCTGGGGGCTACTGCTTCATCATCCCTGAGACTGACCACAGGTCAGCTGTTCTGGCAGCCCTGCGGCTGGCTGGGGAGTGCTCCTCCAGCAGCCTGGAGCTGAACACCAGGTCAGCTGTTCCGTTGACCCCAGGGCTGGCAGCTGCTCCAGCCTTGCCCCAGAAGTAATCCTGGAGATCCCGGAAAGTCATGGAATCTGTGACCTTCATGACAGAATCATATCCTTCGTAATCACACATCCATGTTTCCTTAATGCTCCATCAGGGTTAAAGATACTAGGTCCTGTTGGGGCTGGAAAAAAGTAATTAGGCTGACAGGCATTCATCCATGGAAAGGGAGGTGGTGCGCTCTGATTAATATTAAATTAAACAAAAGGAAGTATTTGAGGAGGGGTGCATAATTATTAAATACATACATAAGGAATTTCAGAGCTGTAGTGATCAAATCAATCTGCTAACTACAGACTGTTTGAAACGGTTAGGTTGGCATAAAAAAAGAGCTTGTTTGGAGACTTCTTATAACAAACCATCTTTCAAAAATTATTACTGCTGTACTGAAGCACAAAGTTTTGCTTGTTTTATAAATCTGAAAATATATATTATATAATCTTACTCTTTGTATATGCTGTCTTTACTAAATGATACATCTTTATTTCAGTGTGGCAAAAAAAAAAAAGAAAAGAAAAAACCTATGAAATCTGGCATTTTGAAGAAAAATCTGACAAACTCTTTTCCAAGTACATAAAATTACATTTCTGTCAAACAAGAGAGACTTCAGGGTATCTCAGCTGCTGCACAAACAAAATAAATAATGATTTCTAAAAGAAGGTGTGCCTTTATGCCAACGTAAGATTATGCTGCACCCCACAAAGCACCAATTACTAAACTGTTTTTAAATTCTCGGGGGGGGGGGGGGAATTAGGCAAAAACAAACCTACCCAATGCCAACATCATGAGACGCTTGACGAACTCTTTCAGTACCTATTTTCTCCCAATTACGAGGTTTCATCCTCCCAAGTTTATCAATGATGAAACAGCTTGCATGTCTTGGAAGCATACAAAAGAACACTGTGTGGTCTCTGGCAATACCAACATCTTTAGGGCTTATTTCACCACCACTTATGGCCACTTAGAACTATATAACCTGCTAGAGGAGGTGCCTGTACCATGACACTGAGTCGGTGATATTTGTGAAAAGGGAGGAAGACTGGAACCTCCCTCCAGCGGATTATTTAAGGGACCTCACAAGCAAGATCCTGCCAGATCAACACATCACAGAGTTTGTGTCAGTAAGTCCAAAATCGTATGGGTACAAGCTGTCAGGAGGGAAGGCCTACATGAAAGTCAAAGAGATTACCCTCAACACAGCAAACTGTGATAAGATCAACGTTGACAATTTGACAGATCTAGTCCTAGATTATAGCACAGACCTAGGGAAGTATAACCCAAAGAAGATACAAGTGCAGCAGTCCTCTACTGTAAGGAACACAAATCAGTAGCAAACAAGGGACAAAGATCCTTAAGAAAATGCAGACAGTCACAACATGAGGGTCATCAGAGAAAGGTTTAAAACTGGCACTACAGGTTTTGAAAATGGATACATGGTGGAAACATCCTTTTTTTGGTCATTCTTACAGGGCCTAGAAACTATTAGAAAAGTCACTTTATAAAAAATGTGTTGGATAACACGCAGCCAATATTTGTTATGTCTGAGACTAATGTGTAGTGTTACAGTTGTGGGCAATCTCAGTATAAAGAACTGCTTTGTAAATAACCTTTACAATTTTGTGGAGGGGCCTAATGCTTTTAAGGATTACCAGTTGTTTCCTACCAATAAAGTAAATAAGATTATTGTAGACTATTAGATTAATTTTGCTTGTGAAAAAGTGATGAAATTCAGAAAGCCTTTACCAGCTATGTGCATTACAGGAATGTGTACATTATGTATATAGTTCAAAACTTATTTTGTCAGGGGAAAAAAAAAAGTTGCACAATTAACCTAAACACAAAGTACATGATTCTGTTAAAAAACCCCAGGGATAAATTACAAATTATTATGCTTCCTCTGCAAATGTGCGCTAGCAAGGCAAAATTCTTTCTAGAAGCTATTGAGGATGCTACCAAAAGAACTTATGGCTATCTGATGGGGGATTTAAATACTTCTACACCAGAGGTTTATAGATTAAGAACTAGGATTTTCTGTTCAGACTGGCCCACAGTTTATAGTTTGAAAAGAACAACAGCTGGGTATAAAAATAAATTAATTTTTGGTAGGTCCTTTTTAACAGCCGAGGCTGCCAACTGCAAGCACATCTGACTATGTGAAGAGAAACCTGGGGGGGGGGGGAGAGAGAGAGAGAAGCATCTGGTGAAGCAGTCAGGGTGGGGGAGGAGAGGGTAATCGACCTCTTAAGTTTTGCTACCCCTCTGATAACAGGACTTTTGACTAATCAATAACAGAGTATGCAGGGGGAAAAAAATGCACTAATTGAAGCAATTGAGGGTTTTCCCTCCAGAGGAGTAAAATATCAGAACAACTGTAGCTCACTTATGGGATTACTGAAATGAAGGCTATTCTTCAAAGGACCAATTTAGTTGAATATGAAATAGTTAAATCTGCTTGCCCAGTGTCAAAGATCTGATGTGTGTGTAAGTATGTTAATTTTGCTCTGGATTCACTATTTCATTTTAGTTAGTCTTCTGTAAACTGTCATCACATTCTAGTGAAGAGCTGCTTACTGATCTTCAATCTCCACATTTCCTTTTGAAGACATCAGCAGCTCTGCAACCATGTCTACTGTGAACATTTCACTTAGAAAGTGTTATTCTCCTTTCTCTTCTCCCCCCTCCTCCCCCATGCTTCACATAAGATCTAAGTAATGCTGCATTCGTGTCCCTTATGACATTTAGTGCACTCCCCTTTACAGGCTGGACACACTGGCTAAGAATGGTGTATTTTTTTTTCTGCATCTTCCACGAGTAGTTTCCCATTCTTTGTAGACTGTCTCCAAATCTTCTGCTTGCGTTTTGTGCTTTTTGCGAAGTGTCACTACAAGTTTGTATTCTTGGGTTCACCTTTGATTTTATCTGTGAGTTTTTCAGACTTCCTAAAAAACTGTACATCAGAGAGTTTCTTCACTATGTCATTTAGATCTGGAGGTTAGGTTGGATGTATTCAAGTAGGTCACTTGCCATAATAAATATGAATCAGCTTACTTTGTATTCTCACTTTCCACACAACAATGCAAAATTGCTTGTCAAAGCCTCTCCATTTTGACCATGCTGATTTATCAGCAAAGGGAAAAACCTTCTGGAGGGATGATTATAGAAAATATTAGCTTCATTGCTCTTGAAGAAACTTATTTCTTTTACAATCTACTACTTTTTATCCTGCTCCTTCCGTACCTTTAAGGCATCTTCTCCGGTAGCGATGCCTCCCATCCTTTTCTGTGGGTCTGGGACACCCTGCTGAAGCTGTTCCGGTGTGTTGCCCACAGCCCAGTTTCTTGAGAGTGTCTCTTCTCTATGTTCCTTTCTGAGGAAAATATATTTTTCTCTGGCCTCTCCTTTGGGTAGGAGTTTTTCTTGCCCTCCAGCCTTCTTAGGGCATTTAGTCTCTCTCCCTCCCCCCGCAACTGCCAAGTTTAGCCCTGACATCAGAACCAGGGCTGTTACAGTGCTTGAGGATAAGGAAAATAAACTTTCCCTGCTCATGGTAGTGGAATTTCATTGATTCTTTTTCCTTTATTTTTTCCTCTCTCTAGAGATAGGGTACCGCCATTGCTGTCACCATATTGCATGTAGTGGGACAACAAGAACTAGCAGCACACTCGGCAGCAGAGGTTAGTAGTAAGCCAAAAGTGACACCGAAGAGTGAGCCCTTCTTTAAGGGTTAAAGAGCCCTCCAGCACAATTATAATCCCTGTGGAATGAAATGGCTCCAGTAAAGGAAAATTTGACATCAATCACTTCAAGGGCCCGAGAAGAGACTTCAAAATGAGGAAGGTGCAAATCATACGAGAGATCCTTCCACTGGCAAATGGCAAAAGGAGACTGCACATCAATTATTCAGTCCAACTGCTAAGGAACCAGGGACAACCGCATAGGGAGAGCAACTCTTAGGACCGTTCCTTCCTAATTTCCTGCTACAATTTTAAAGGAACTGTATACGCATACTCACATCCTCCCCCTCTTTTTTCCTGTACAAACAGTATTTAACAAGAATTAAACTACAAATCAGAAATGCAGACAAGTCACTGGTTTCACTATCTGTCCATATGTGGTTATTTTTTGGTCTTGATGAGGGGGTTTCCCCCACCATAATCCTTTGGATTATGAAAACCCAAATGTTAGAGACTCCAGTCCAGTAGGCTTAGCATTCAACAGATCATCTCCTTTAGCAAAGATGCAGTGAGACCCCTTCCACCAGGTGCTGCTCTCCCTTGTTGTTTTGTTTATTGTTTTTCGATTGTAAGATCTTCAGTGTAAAAATAGGGTCTATATTTCTATATTTCTTCTGTGAATTGCCTGCATACTGTCTGGTACTATAAAAATCAGTAAGAACATTACATTTATGTACTGCTTACTCTCACCCCTTGTCCTTCTGTCTGTGTACAGCATTTTATTTCCCAAGCTCTTAAGAGCCTACATACTATTGCATAGTGCTCAGCACGTTGTGGGCATTATCAGAAAACAAACAAATAATATAACATTGGCTTGTTTCAAGTTCCAATGAGATGTGTTAGTCTACTGTCATCTTCAAGTTTTATTTCTTATCACATCTTACTAACTTTTGTCTAACAAGCAGTCTATGAAGTCAAAACTGAATAAATTTTGGAATTCAATAGTTTAGCCTGGTTGCACCCTGAAAGATCATTTCCATTTGCAGACATTTTGAGAGTTAGTTTTTCACAAAAGAAATCAAATACAAATATACAGGAACACAATTACAGTATCTCAGGACTCCATACTCATGAACCTGAATATCTATTAACAAAAGAATACAAGTAGGTTTTATAAACAATTTCTACACTTGTACCTCTATGGGTTTAGGGGATTATTAATTATTATTATCATCATTTTATAGTGCCATATATGACCTGGTCCTTGTTTAAACAATAATTAAGAACCTAAAATATCACAATTAGATATTCTGAACTTATCATTTCACCCTTGCTTTCTGCTTCTTTAGGTTTTCCTTCCCAATTGTAACAAATTCTGATATTTACTGCACTTGTAACAAAATGCCATACTCTGGTTACACAGAGATTAAAATGACCTTTTAAAAGCTTTTGAGATCTCAGAATAGACGTTATAGTAAATGCTTTTAGATCTATAAGTGCCATACATTTTAAAAAAAACATTTACTAGCAAAACCCATTTACTTTTATGGTTAGCATGTATTCTTACCTCAGGATCATCATCATCAAAATCATGGTACGTGGAATGATCAGGATTATTCATTTTATCCAATAATTCAATAGCAAGGGTTCGATTTAAGGGCTGTGTAACAAAAGGATGCTAAAAGACAAAGACAAGGGAAAAGAGGAATATTACATTAAAACTTCAACCCGCTAAGTTTAAAGGTACTTTTAGCTCAGAACTACTTCAGAAAATACAAACAAAAATCATACCTGTAGTAATTTTTCAGCTGTAGGTCTCTTCTTAGGATTTTTTGTAAGTGCCATTTTCACAAAGTGATGAAAATTATTTGACCTGCAAAATGAAATAGTGAACATTAGAATTCAGTAGTTTAGTGAAATGCATGATTAGTATAATATAAGAAAGCAAAATATGCTTACCATTTCATTTTGTCTTTTAGCTTGGGAGGCTGAAAGTTGCTTTTCGTCATTAAAAAGAGTGCTCTGAAAACCGATAACATTTTTGTGATTAACCATTACTTTACAAATTTTTATTTTTGGCTGCAATAAAAAAAATCCATCAACCCAGAAAAGGTGAGATGAGGGAATTTGTTTATGCAAAATGCAGCCATTACAAATTTTCATGTGTACATTTTGAAAACCTGCAGATAATACTACTGGCAATAACTCCTCATATTATAAACATGTCTAGCCAACTATTTAAAAAATTTTATTCACAGCCTGCCATAAACAGATTTTATTTACCAACCTCATGGGATGCAAGTCAAACATAGGAGGCTGAAGTTCTGCAAGTTCTATAGCAGTTATTCCAACAGCCCAAAGATCACACAGTTGGTTATAGCCACCCTTCCTTTCAACTGCAGCAACCTCTGGAGCCATCCTAAAATATATATGTATTTAAGAGAAAAGACATTTCTCTGTTAGTTGTGGAGAGAGATAAATCTAACTCAAAAACTTTTCAGTGTGAGTCAGTGTTTTATTATTCATTTTTCTAGAGCACATTGTATACACAACCTTTTATTTAATTTGACTTATTTGTAAGCATTTGAAATCCTGTGATCTACTGAGCTTCAATGGTATTTCAGGTTTTTTTCCACTTTGTCCATTCCACTCTATGGCATTAGTGTTGTGGCATTCACTCACTCAACCGAGAAGAGCTGGCTGCAAGTCATTCCAAAATCAGTTAACACTCTTGAGTCAGACGAACTGCAACAGTGAGGTGCAATTTTCTGTCTATATCCTCCCAGGGCTGAGTATATGCCTCCCAAATACCCCAAAGTCTGGCAGCAAATGGACAAAACCAGCTAGTGTTGGCTTCTTAGCCATAGCACAAGTGAGCTACCACTGGCCTACTAAACTAGCCCTACATTTTATGATTAAACTGGAGTACAATCTAACTATAAAAAAAGTTTAAAAACGCCACCCTGGAAAGTGATAAATTGAAGGTTAGGAGAATTCTATAGGAAAATGCATCTAACTTTTTCACTCCTTGAGTCACCAGACCTGGGGTTATTCCCAGCTCTGCACATATGTCCTGTGAGACACTTAACCACTTTGTGTCTCAATTTCCTCATCTGTAAAATGGAAATAATTATCTACTCCACTGGGGTGCTGAGAGACTTCATTAAAATTCGCAAGTACTTTGAGATGCTCAGATGCAAAAGTACTACACACAATTGATATTCATAAACAGACACACCCAATACATTTTAAAATTATTGACTAACTAATGTAATGTGAAAACACCTGTTCTGGTTTGTTACAGACACGGTTACATGTTATAGCCATATCAGGCTATGAACTCAATCCAAGCATGGCTGGGTCTCATTAATATGGAAGACCACCAAGAAAAACCCCCAGCTGGAGTAGGAGTTCAGTAGATGATACTCTTCCCTCCCAATCAGTAATGAATCAATGCCCCAGAACAGTGGTAGGTGACCCTATGTAGCAAGAGAAAAATGAAAACTGCTCTAAACACAGATATCCTTACCATTTGTGATCAAGAAAGGTATGTTTCTTGCATAGCTGTGTTATTAAGCTTGGTGACTTGAACATGTTCCAATATGGATAATTACTGTCTGCTTACCTAAATTTCTTCTTCCATCTCAATTGAGTACATTCGTCTATGTTCCCTGTCCTAAATCACTGTGCAACTTCACTCGAGGTAGTTAAAGAGACTGTCGTATATCTTAAATTTGTAAAGCATTTTGTAATCTTTTTAGGAACATGGGTACTAAGTGTGAGGTCTTACGTTATTACAAAACTCGTACAAAAAGCACTAAGTTTGCTAGTTTGGCTACAAGGGGATGAGATGAATGTGTGTCTCTTTTCCTCCCATTATTTTTCTCTTTACTACCTTAAAAGCGATTCTCAGAATTAAAAGGTTAATCAAAATAGAAAAATCACTTGAACATTTAGTTGCAGACCTGTGTACTGTTACACATCATCTTGTATGACGCATACATTCAGCTGGGTCCTGAACAAGCAAGGAATCTGGTCAGCAGTTACGCCTGGCTCCCACTAGAGACCACTGTGGGACACACTGAACAGACAGCCACTCCGTCTCTCTGATTGTTCTCTAATCCCCCTGCCCTTTTCCAAGCCATTTGGAGCAGGGAAGGTTATGTTTGTTGCATTAGTGCCCCAAAGGCAAGAAAAGCAAAGGGCTACTGCTAGAAGGAAGAGACCACTGAGAAACAGGAGTTAACGGAGGAATAGGAGATGGTGTGGGGAGCAAAAGCTAATGTGGACATGGAAGGCAAGTACCAAAAGGAGCTAGTACTACCCTATAGCAACTTCCTCTACTCCCACCCAGCAACTATACCCTCTCCCCATTAAAACCCCCTGGTTATCTTTAACCCCACCCTACCCCCCAAGCCTTCCTCTCCCTTCCATCTCTTCAAACGGGTACAAGGAATGAAGTCTTACTTGCCCATACCTGCTCCCACTGCTCAATGGAGCCCTCCAAAGTAAAACTGGTGTCTTACCAGCATTAAATCCACACAATATTTTCAAAAGTGATGTTCATGATTATATGTAAATTATTTACAATTATGCAAGTCAACCTGAAATATTACTTAAGGACACTGACAAAACTTGGCAGCTACATAGTGGTTTGTGTTAGAGACCAATATGATCAGCTTTACTGTCACCCAGGCACCTCAGCCAGGAAACAGAGCCACAATCCATTTAGGCAATCATGAGTGGAAGGTGGTTTGTACTACCGTGAAAGGAAGGTGGGTCCATGTGACGCTATATATTAAAAATATAGCCCACACTATGGAAGAGTTTGAACACCTAGTTCATGGGCATATTTCAAGAATACAAATCTGAATGGAGAGACTTGTGCTAATATATACATATTTGTACATCATGTTTTCACACAAAGGATCTCAAAATACTTTTCAAAGCAGCACAGAACAGAGAAATAATGTTTTACAGTAAATATACACAACTCTCTTAAAGGCAGCCAGGGAAAGTCATTTCCAGTACATAGATGGAGTAAAAGAAAAAGCTGAAATTTAAAAATGATAAATATGCAAGTAAATATACTTGTAGGCTGAGAAAAGAATAAAAGGGTGTGAAGTACTAGTGGAAGGGAAAGTTGAGTGGGATTTAATTTAATAGACTAAAGCAAATAGGAAGGTTTTTAAAACAAGATTTGAAGAGCATGTGGCTGAGAAGAGCATTCCAGACATAGTAAGCACATCTGTTGACACAAACAAGTGAAAAAACTCCTCCCAACTGTGAAGAGTTCCAGGAAAGGCATGTCAGTGAAAAGAAACATTTGAAACCTAAATGGGTGGGTAGAAAAAATATTTGCAAGATCAGAATTAAAGGGGTGAAACTCCAGGGAGAACTTTAAAATTAGATTCAATGACTGATATTAGTCAATGGTGATGACGTATATAGCTGATACAACTGTTTTTCAGAGCATCACAGTACTCTGGCCACAACATTCTGGTGTTTAGTTAAGTTTAATATTTGGTATAAGTTGTTAAAAAAAATAAAATAGACGAGCAATAAGCTGAGACTCTCAAAATGCTTAGTCTAACCAGGAAATTAAGTACAGAAATGTCTTTTTATACAAATTATTATTTTTGGTATTGTAAAAGTTACTATTACATTGACAATCAAGTAAAACAATTACCAATATGGAGTGCCAATGAAAGATTTCCTTTTGGCAATTGTAGCTGTTATCTGTGCAGATACTCCAAAATCAGCTATAAAAAATGAAGATAATTAATTAATGAAGTAATGATCAAAAGCAAGTAATTAAATATCAACAGGAGAGTTAAGCTTCTTTGTAGTAAGAACTTCTAAATATCTAGGGACACAGAAGCTAATGAGGTTTTTATAGGATCCATCATAAATTTCCATAGAATCACCTTCTCCCAGCCATCCTGCCAAACACACACCACAAGAAACATGATGAAGGAACTGCAGTGTAGAAGTCCTAACAGACACAAATATGTATATGTTCCCATGTTAGAGTACACCTATGAATTTTATACCATCTGTCCATGTAATAAACCCTTTAAAAATCCTCTGAACAAAGTTATTTCCATTCGCTCCACTCTGCTGAGAGCACACGCTATATCGCTACTTGGGAAACTTTTGTAAAGAACTGAGACACGTCTTCATACGAGACGTGTAATACGACATATATTAATGCTGATCATAAATGTTTATTTTGTTAATGTAAAACATGACCAGAAATATTAATATTGATAATGTTTTAAAATAATCTTTGTCACTACAAAAATAGAAGGGCAGTCAAAGGCAGTTGTAACTGACCAAGGATATTAACACTTCTTGAACACCACAACATGGTTAAGGTTAAGAAAGTCTTCTGGAAAAGTAATCAACATCAGTTTAAAAATAAAACAGATTTAAACTACAAATGAAGACATTAACAAAACACCTAACCCCTAATACTGTGCTTGAATAAAATGAATTATAAAATGTGACTAAGTGTGAATCGGTTTCTTTTACAATGATATTTTTCTCTTCATTCGTTTTTAAAACAAAAGTGTTCTTTCCCTTCCTGGTTGCTAACCTATTCTGACTGGGAAATCATATCACCCATGTTAAAGTTAAAATAAATTAAAAAGAAATAAGTATTGAGAGTTCTCATTTTCTACTCTTGCAATACATAGAAGGCAGTTAATATGATCAATAATATGTTTTATTAGTTAACATTTTTCCTATAATTCTGAGTAACTGTATAAACTTAATTTGAAATGTAATGCAATATATTCCTGTACCTATGAAAAATATTTAATTTTTTTAAATAGATTCTGGTAAGTATATTCATAAGGATTTTCTGATATACGCTTTTAGATTCATATATTTATGCAGCCTTTGGAGGTAGTTTTCATATTTCTGAGACTTGACAGGTGCATTTATTAAAATGAAATTTATTAAAGGATTTAATTTTTAGCCCACCTTTTCAATGTCAGACTAATTCACTATGGGAGTATGTCTTTCAACTGATTTCCAAAGCTATAGTCTGATTAGCCAGTTGTGCACACTTATGCACCAATTCAACCACAACTGAGACCTCATCAATGAAAAGAATAGTCCTAATAATACCCCCCTCACTGAAGTTTACCAGTATTATATAACATTTTGGCATTCTTGGATGAGAATTCAAAAAAGTTTTTATAATCTGCAGTATTTTTTAGTATTTTGTGCAGTATAATCTGATACAGATTTCTGAAGTACTTACCTAATTTTACATGGCCATTATCTGTTAAAAGAATATTTGCTCCCTTAAAAGAGAGAAAAAGAATTCAATTAAAAGGTGTAGCTTTTTTTTTAACATTATGCTTCTTTATGCTCTGGAATATAAACCCTAGCATCAAATATTACCTATATTCTATATTTTATTTAATTTATTTCAATTTACTAAGAGAACACCTACCTGTATGTTCTAGAGGCCCTTGATATAATTTAAAAATAAATCACAAATACCACTATAGGTGCAACAGTACAATTTATTATAAATCCCGCTCAGTAAAACCAGCAACTAAAAAAAGTCAAATCCCCTGTCTCTCCAAATAATCTCCCACCCTTACTTAACTCTGGAGACCTAACTGTAACACAGTTACAAAGTTTGAACTTCATCTGAAACCATTATTTCTATAATAAAGTGATGCAAAACTGGGCTCTCAAATACCACAGCAGCAAGGAGAGACAAATTAAGATATAAAGGCAAAGAAAATATGTATGTTTTGAGATAAAATTGAGAGCAGAGGACAAACCACGAAAGACTAAGTGTTTGAAGAATCTGAAATTTTATTAACAGAATATTTGTAAAAGTGAAATGACAACAACATTAGGTTATGGGACCCCCATGTTCACAAATACTCTGTAAATTTTATTGTAGCCGTAAATGTCTATGCAACTCAGATTCCCATTAGTTATGAAATCCTCTCCCAAACAGCAGAATTAGTTTTGTGACCATTTGCCTCTATTGATTAAATCTTACTTTCCCTTCTCTATCTACACTCATTAATAGGCAAGTTATAAAGATCCAACAGGAAAGCAGATTTATATTTCCAAAAGAAAAACAGTTTTGTCCCATTTTGAGATCCTCACTCGTAATCTGATGGACCTGCCTTGATATTAAAATGCCTAGGAAAACAGTGATTTTGCTTGTGCTGGATTTGGAAAGTACACTGTTGTGAGGCTACATGCAGTGTATTTGGATTTAACAACCAGAACATATGCTCAAAATGGATCCTTCACGCCAGATTCCATTATAATTACCTGTTACAAAGGATATGAAACAAGCTTAAGCTGAATAAAGAGGCTGGCTAAGGGTAGAACTCAGTTAAGGGAGAAGCTGGCTAAGGCAGAGCTAAACAGGAAGGAGGTGATAAACTGATTTAGCGGCAGATGTTAGCACCACAGACAAGTTGGTGTGTGAAAAAGCCAAGTAGATTTTCCAAAGTACAGCTTGTTTTTCTGATTACCAGTTTTTATACAAAAGGACAAAGCAGGCCCTCAGTACACCCATGCAACCCAATAGCTTTGAAAAGCTTTGTGCAAGTGTAACTGATAGACCTTGTGACTGGAACATAGTACATAATTCTGTGGCTAATCACAAGTAGTACTACAATCCAGTTGTGCTCCTAAATACAAATGATCTGATCTTCACAATTGCTGAGTTCCCATATATCCCACTGAGATAAATGGGAGCTAGTCACAATTTTGAAAACCAGGTCACTTGCACTAAGGCACCTAGGTCTCACAAGTTTGCCTATATATTTTGCCAATATCACAAGGATTTAAAGTCAATTTTCAAATAAATGTTTAAAATTCAAGATTTAAAAACAGTATCTGAGGGGTTTTGTTTGGTTTTTTGTGTGGTGGGTTTTTTTGTTGTTTTTTTTTTTGCTATGAGTTGTGATGTAAGGGTTAATTCAACTTGCCACCCACCACCCCGTAAGTGCCATACAGAATAGCAGCTCCTGCCCTAAGTTATGCCCCCAAAAGTTGGGTTTGGCCTTGCCATGACTCCATCCTGCTGGCTGGTGCAAAGGGAGGTGTATGCTGCACCTTAAACATATATCAAAGATTAAATCCTCCTCCCACTTTCCTCCAGCACAACTGAAAATGCTCCCCCAAGGTAATAAGTGTCTCTTTCTCCTAAGGCAGTGCAGTGGCTAAATGCCACAATTTAGCCCCAAGTAAGTGCTCTGTTTGATCTAAGTGACAAAAAAACTGAATTATTCTCCAAGTATACATTTTGTAAATGTCCTACTTTTTTCCCTCTTTTTTACAGAAGTGACTACTGAACCCCAATAAAAGATTACGTAAAAAAAAAAGGTTAGTTAGTAGCGATTCTTAAATATTTCTCTGAAAATGGATACATAACAATATTCAGCTAATTGTGAGAGTAGCTTTTTTAATTTTAAGGGAATAAAAATAAAACAAATTGACTTACCTTTATGTCTCTGTGCATTTTTCCTTTACTATGAAGATAATATAATCCCTGCAGTTTAAGAACAAGGTCTTTAGTTAAAGAAAATACTTACACCATTATTTAGCCTTAAACATTTTTCATTTTACAGAAAATTATTTACTAGATTAAAAGAATAAGGTTTAGGATACAATTCAGTGATTTACTGAAGTTAATAAATACTGTTTTGGCTGGTTGTGATATGAGAATGAAACTCTAGATTTTAACAATCATACATTCAAACTGTACTTATCCAGCAGCAGCCAATTTAGAGATAGGACAAAGAATGAACAGGGGAAAAGATCAGTAAATAAATATAAAGAGCACCACATTCATACCAGGAACACAAGGAGAGTGAGAATATTGTCCTGGGCATGTAGAGTGCCATCTATAAATTTTGCTTATTTTAAACATATTAGAACCTATGAATGTTATATTTTGTCAAAATATTGTAGTTTTAATATCATACACGCTTTAAGGGACAATTTCATAATCTACAAAAACATTCATTCATAAAACATTCCAATAATGTGTGTGTGAGGTACTTCATTTATTTTTCCAAAGCAATAAAGACACACTAAAGGAGAACATGTTATTTTCTCAAACAATCAAAAATTAATAACCCCAAAAATCTCATCCTATATAGCTAAAGAAATGCCCCATTTGAGAGAGATCTCAAGACTCTCAGACTAGAAGAATAAAATGGAATCAAAGTTTCCCCAAAACAATAACTAAATGCAAGAGACCACACACTGTTGCCTGGAGTTTTCTAAACAAAGAAATATGTATCCTGTAAATAAACTAAGACATATGGGTATATTTTGTAAGAAAAGACCTATAACTCATTTACATATCCAAAACTGAGTTTTCAAATTCTCTACTGATCTATGGTATAAATCAAATATCTTATTTAATGCAGTTATGCACACATGGACAAATGCATATGTAGTTGCTTCATTTTTAATTCAAATTTAACAGCTTCTCCCAGTCTTCAATCTTCCACTGCCAATTTCATGACTACAGGGAAGATGAAAGGTCCTAACCTCCTTTTAAACAGCTCTGCAATAACTTGAACCAGATGACAGAATAATTCTACATTTTGTGAAGGCTATTATACAGGATCTTCTCTTTAGCAAAAGATAGAGTAACTACAAAAGAAAAAGGACACTAAACTTTCTAAACTACTACATGCCACAAGGGGCACAGCAATGGTTCCCTCAACCCACCCAGCGATATTGTTAACCTACCCAACTATACTCAGCCCAGCAGAAGCAGCTGTCCTAGCTCGGGGCCTCTCCTTCTGCCCACGAACATGATACAGTTCTGTGGCGACCTAAAATCCTATTTTCGACGTCTCCGACTCAAGGAATATTTCCAACATACCTCTGAACAACATACTAATCCACAGAGACCTCCCTACCAACACTACAAAAAGAAGGATTCTACGTGGACTCCTCCTGAAGGTCGAAAAAGCAGACTGAACTTCTACATAGAGTGCTTCCGCCGACGTGCACGGGCTGAAATTGTGGAAAAGCAGCATCACTTGCCCCATAACCTCAGCCATGCGGAACACAATGCCATCCACAGCCTCAGAAACAACTCTGACATCATAATCAAAAAGGCTGACAAAGGAGGTGCTGTTGTCATCATGAATAGGTCGGAATATGAACAAGAGGCTGCTCGACAGCTCTCCAACACCACTTTCTACAAGCCATTACCTTCTGATCCCACTGAGAGTTACCAAAAGAAACTACAGCATTTGCTCAAGAAACTCCCTGAAAAAGCACAAGATCAAATCCGCACAGACACACCCCTGGAACCCCGACCTGGGATATTCTATCTACTACCCAAGATCCATAAACCTGGAAATCCTGGGCGCCCCATCATCTCAGGCATTGGCACCCTGACAGCAGGATTGTCTGGCTATGTAGACTCCTTCCTCAGGCCTTACGCTACCAGCACTCCCAGCTACCTTCGAGACACCACTGACTTCCTGAGGAAACTACAATCCATCGGTGATCTTCCTGATAACACCATCCTGCCCACTATGGATGTAGAAGCCCTCTACACCAACATTCCACACAAAGATGGACTACAAGCCGTCAAGAACACTATCCCCGATAATGTCACGGCTAACCTGGTGGCTGAACTTTGTGACTTTGTCCTTACCCATAACTATTTTACTTTTGGGGACAATGTATACCTTCAGATCAGTGGCACTGCTATGGGTACCCGCATGGCCCCACAGTATGGCCACATTTTTATGGCTGACTTAGAACAACGCTTCCTCAGCTCACGTCCCCTAACGCCCCTACTCTACTTGTGCTATATTGATGACATCATCATCTGGACCCATGGAAAAGAAGCCCTTGAGGAATTCCACCATGATTTCAACGATTTCCATCCCACCATCAACCTCAGCCTGGTCCAGTCCACACAAGAGATCCACCTGGACACTACAGTGCTAATAAACAATGGTCACATAAACACCACCCTATACCGGAAACCTACTGACCGCTATTCCTACCTACATGCCTCCGCCTTTCACCCCGACCACACCACACGATCCATCGTCTACAGCCAAGCTCTGCGATACAACCGCATTTGCTCCAACCCCTCAGACAGAGACAAACACCTACAAGAGCTCTATCAAGCATTCTTACAACTACAATACCCACCTGCGGAAGTGAAGAAACAGACTGATAGAGCCAGAAGAGTTCCCAGAAGTCACCTACTACAGGACAGGCCTAACAAAGAAAATAACAGAACGCCACTAGCCGTCACCTTCAGCCCCCAACTAAAACCCCTCCAACGCATTATTAAGGATCTACAACCTATCCTGAAGGATGACCCAACACTCTCACAAATCTTGGGAGACAGGCCAGTCCTTGCCTACAGACAGCCCCGCAACCTGAAGCAAATACTCACCAACAACCACATACCACACAACAGAACCACTAACCCAGGAACCTATCCTTGCAACAAAGCCCGTTGCCAACTGTGCCCACATATCTATTCAGGGGACACCATCACAGGGCCTAATCACATCAGCCACACTATCAGAGGCTCGTTCACCTGCACATCCACCAATGTGATATATGCCATCATGTGCCAGCAATGCCCCTCTGCCATGTTCATTGGTCAAACTGGACAGTCTCTACGTAAAAGAATAAATGGACACAAATCAGATGTCAAGAATTATAACATTCATAAACCAGTCGGAAAACACTTCAATCTCTCTGGTCATGCGATTACAGACATGAAAGTTGCAATTCTTCAACAAAAAAACTTCAAATCCAGACTCCAGCGAGAAACTGTTGAATTGGAATTCATTTGCAAATTGGATACAATTAACTTAGGCTTGAATAGAGACTGGGAGTGGCTAAGTCATTATGCAAGGTAACCTATTTCCCCTTGTTTTTTCCTCCCCCCCCCCCCCCCCCCACGACGTTCTTGTAAAACCCTGGGTTTGTGCTGGAAATGGCCCACCTTGATTATCATACACATTATAAGGAGAGTGGTCACTTTAGATAAGCTATTGCCAGCAGGAGAGTGGGGTGGGGGAAGGTATTTTTTCATGTTTTGTGTGTATAAAAGAAGATCTTCTACACTTTCCACAGTATGCATCCGATGAAGTGAGCTGTAGCTCACGAAAGCTTATGCTCAAATAAATTGGTTAGTCTCTAAAGTGCCACAAGTCCTCCTTTTCTTTTTGCGAATACAGACTAACATGGCTGTTACTCTGAAACTTGGTATTAACATGATTCTTCCAGATGATCAGATGTTTTTAGTCCTTTTATTTTTCCCAGAAGACTAAATTATGTACAAATTAGAATGTTCGCTACCTGTAGTGTTTCTCTGCTAACATAGGCAATCTGCTGTTCTGAAAGTGGTCCAGTCACTGCAAGAAAGAAAATATACTTTTTAATTTTTTTTTTTTAAACACAAAAATTGTTTAATTTTTTCCTGGTGTTGTGATTCGCACAAGTTCAGCAGACACACAGAAGCACTAGTCTATGTTCTGTGGCTCCAGTTGTACCATTTTTACCCTGAAACTAAATGATTCTAAAAAAGAACAGCAACCCTCCTCACAAACTTTTCGAATTTGACAAAGTAAACAGAAGAAATATAGATGGAGGCTGGGATTTCTCAAAGGAGATTAAGAGAGTTAGGTGCTCACGTTCCACTGAAATCTATTAGAAGCTGGGTGCTTAACTTGCTTAGGCTCCTCTGAAACTCCCAATCTTCACACAAAACACACCACCTTGCAATATGAAACTTGAGAACAAATCTAAATCGGTCTTCCCTTTCCTGAGGATCTTCAAATAAAATAGGACTTACATTTTGGAAGCAGGGAGTTCTGGAATCAGGTAAATCTGGATAACTAAACGACACGAATGCATGGATATTTTGAGAAATATAATTACCAGGGAACTAGAGTATACGGAAATCCTTTGGTGTTACCTCTTAGGGTACACCTACATTGCAACAGAAAAACAGCGACGCCAAGTCTCAGAGCCGAGGTCAACAGACTTGGGCTCACAGGGTTCAAGCTGCCAGGCTACAAATTTTAGTGTAGATGTTTGGGTTTGGGCTGGAGCTTGGGCTCTGATATCCATCCCCACGGGCTTACAGGTCTAGAGACACTTGACCCAGACCGGACGCGGCCGTGCCACAGGTCTTTTATGAAAGCGTAGCCATACCCCGCAGGGCGCAGTCTAAGGGGCTGTTTAATTGCAGTGTAAATGTTTGGGTGTGGGTGGGAGCCCAGCCTCAGACCGCACAAGCGGGTAGAGTCCCAGAGTCCAGGCTCCAGCCCAAGCCCAAACGTCTACACTGCAGCTGAACAGTTCCTTAGCTCGAGTCCCATGGGCCCAAGTCAGCGGACATGAGTCAGCAGTGGGTGTTTAATTGTAGTGTAGACATAACCTAAGGATTTAATTGTTGAGGCCTGAGGTCTGATTGGACTGAGACATGGCTTGGAAATTAGTTAAACGAGTACAGAGTCTTCCACTCTAAATAGAAGGGTTGAAGCCAAAATCAGTAGTTACAGGAAAGCATTACTACAGGACATCTGTTCAACCCACTTATGTGAAATAAGCTCATTTCCTAGTGAGCAGGTCTTCCACATCACAAAAATTATCACAGTTGACGCTCTTATCAATGTTAGCAGAAATGCCAAGGACAGACTTGGCCACTCAGATAACTTCTTGGGTCATTATAATGATCAGAGCATGTAAAATGATCCTTCAGTTTGATTACTGTTATGAGATAAACCTGAAGGTATGTATGCTGTTTTACTTTTCCAGTGCAGAAGATGATACTACTGGTTGGGAAGTTGTGGGATAAATATGAAATTAAAGAATTAGAGTTAGCTTAAGTTTGATTAGTATCTGTGTGTTGTAAAGAAAGGCCTTGACTAGCAAGTAGAAGACAGGCCTTGAAAATAATGAGTTATAAGGCCAGAAGGAATGCAGTAGGGAGGATGCCAGGTTCAAAGATTAACTAACGAGATAAGGGAAATTTTTCTAAAAAGAAGGCTTCTGACTGACAGGGGTGACTGCAGATGGTTTTAAATAAGAAAAAGAATCTGTCTTAAAGGGATCCAGCATAAACCATCCCAGCCCGCATACCAGTGTTAAACCCTATGTGAACCCAGGTGCAATGGAAAAACTGGTCAACAAGGAGGGGAAGAAAGGCCTTGGGAAGATAGGAGGTTGTAAGTCTTATCTGGATTAAGACTGAAAAATAAGGGTGGACTGTCTCTAACTGGATTTTAGCTGAAGACAGTAATTGGCAATGACACCACTTGTCTGTTAAAGGGTATAAAAAAGTAAACTCTTACAGGGTTCATTGCTAGAAACTGTCTGACCAAGTTGGAGCAGACCAATATAGGTCTATGCACCTCTCGGTGTAGCCTGTTTGTAAGTATCTTGATCAAGTACTTATCAATGTTCTATTACCGTTTGGATGTAGTAAATTGCTTATTATTTAGGCGTTGTAAGCATGTTTAGAACAGTTACATAAATACCCATTTGACCTTTGGATTTAATAAAGGAATTTATGGTTAAACTAGTGTCGTAGTAATAGCTGGCATAAATAATAATTCCAACAGAAGTCTTTGTAATTTAGACATTGGTGGCTTGAAGATTCCTAGGGTGGATCTTTATCTGGAAAGATTGTTTCAGGGCTGCAATTAAATCCCCGTTTGCTACCTCGAATATTGTCCCTTTCATGCAGGTCCCAGTGCCAGAGTGATAAAATCCTTGTTCTTATATTTCCATTATCCTAACATTTTTCAAAGCCTTTTCTAACATAAATATGTATTTTTATCAACTAATGTATTCTTGCCATTGTGAGATAGATAGGGCTGTAGGAAAATTACGAGCTGCAATTTTGTTGCAGAAACTACAACTTTTACCTTTTACAGTTATCACAAATTTCAGTGGTATTGTGACCCTGTGTGCCAGATTGCACCACTCACTTATATTTGCCCCAGCCTCCCCGCCATCATGTTTGCCTTTGAGAGCCAACCAGGACATGAGTCATCTCTTCTGTGCTGCTGCTCTACTTTGGAAGGTAGTCTTTATGCCTTGAACCACAGCTTTAACAAACTGTGGCCACAATTTTTGAACAAAAAAAAAAAATCAACTTTTTTACAGCCTTAGCGATAGATTTAACTAATGTAATGCAAATAAAGCTAGCAATTAACATTCCACATTCAGCTAAGACCCTTTTTAACTGGGCTGTACTCTTGTCCATCAGTGCAACCTTTCACTTTTGCAACAATACGTGGTGTTTTCAGAGGATTGCTCATTTCACTGTTACCTTATCATTCGCCTCCCAACTCCTAAGTGTTTTGCCCAACTGTTGCATCTAATCTTAAACCATGTTTTGTAAACTGTTTGGATCAGGGATTATCTTTGTATTTTGCATCTTTACAGCACCCAGCATGAAGCCCTGATTCCTGTTTAGACCCTCTAAGCACTACTCTAATACAAATATCAATGTACATAACAATCTATCTATGCAAGCAACACCATTCATGATGATAGGTCCAATATACAAGCTATATACAGGTAATAATGTGTAATATAGTAAAGCCAAGCTCATACGAACTTGGAAGAAAAGTGGATATATGCTAAAATTGCATGACTGGAAGCATGTTCATTTTATTTTTTACATTAGAAATATTGTAAAATTAAAGACAAACAAGGGAGCAGTATATCAAAACACACAAGTTATTTCTCTCTTACCAGCACAGCCCTTCTTTAAAAATATGTAGTTAATTTTGTTTGTTTTGTTTTGGCAAACTGGTACTTTTTTAATATATAAACTGCTATTTGTCCTTAAACAAGTTAAAATTGTCATTAAATGGTTATAATATATCCTAAGACATAAGTAAACAATGTTCATCATTTAAAAACTTTCATTTTTAACCCTGTAAATACTGTAACTATACATTGGTCTAACAAGTTATATTTAGCTTTCACAGATGCGCAGTGATGGCTCACCATGATAAATGTCCTGTAGAGAACCACCTCCACAAAACTCCATGCAAATCCATAGCTTATCTCGCCTAAAAAGTAAAAGCATTCATTAGCCTTCCATATTTACAACTTGGACTATTACAGATAATTCAAAAGTCTTAAACATTAGGCAACAGAATATAACAAGCCTACATATTATGCAGGTACAAATGAAAACAGAAAGTATCTATGCTATATAATACTAAAAATATGCACTTAAAACAAACATCCAAGAACTTCATATTAATGCAATAAATTGGGGGAACAATAAGAATGAAGCATGTGTGTGCGTGCTTTAAAATGCCTAAGAATGGACTACCAAAGGAAATTTACTTCCTACTCAATGGCTAATTTGCTTTCTGTAGTAACAGTTGAGAGAATGCAAACACTGGGTTACTACCACTCCCTCAATCTGACTGGCAGGATAACGGCTTACCACAGCCCAAGGATTTTCCCTCTCTAAAAACCAGAAGAATGGAATGATCAACTAGTTCTCACAAAGGCTTGCTTTACAGAAGACACATTTGGAGAAAATTTGAATACTAAAACAGAGCTTCATTTTTTAAAATTTTTTTCCACTGATAATGTAACTTTTTAAAAATTTATAAAAATTACTTTTAGAAGTGTTGTGGAAGATACAGGTCTAATATGGTGCACTTCAGAAACACAAAGCAATGTAACGTCCACCACAACACTATCAGAAATGAAAGATAAAAAGAATATGATCTTCAGTGAATGACAATTTAAAATGCAGAGAAATGCTCTTTTCTCTATCTATAAAACTGACTGAATCAAATGAACCTGAGGATAAAAAGAGGCTATAAAAATCTGATTCATCCTATCCTAAGAGCCATAACTGACTGAGTGGGTTCATCCCACACAGAGTACAAGAATTGTTTATAAGTGTGCTCAGTACACCAACTAGAATTAATTCCTGAGTTGTTGCTAAACCAGTGCCAGCTCTAGTTAAGGCCGTAGGCTTTAGCTAAGAACTGACAAACTCACAGTGGAAACCAAAGGAGCTCACCTGTATGTTAATTTTGTTCAAAATAGATATTATTCTTATAATAATGTATTTAATGTTTAGACTCTATGAAATGCTTGTAAATTGCTACATGCATTAATCTCACTTGTAATGTCTGTATTCCATGCTATAAAGAAATATGCAAGTTTTGCTTTAAAACTTTGAAAATGTTTGCTCTGAACTTGTGAACCCAAGCACGGGATCAACGACCTCTCCTCCCCCTGCCCATTAAGGAGGTCTATCAAGATTAAACAGGCCATTAAGAAATATGACAATACTAAGGATTGCTGAATGATCCAACAACACTTTAGAAATGCTATGTGCAATGGAGCTCCTCCCACAGACCAGAAGGCCAAATGTAAAAGATTAAACAGGGTTACAAGGAAATTTGTCATCTCTTCGCTGTTTGCACTCTCACAGGACCAGAGACAATAAACTAAAGCAGAGATCCCCAGGGGTTACCCCTGGGTCCTCCCTGAAAGACATTTTGACTTGACTGATTACTACATCTCTGTCATCTTTACGAATTATACACGATAACTCATTTGTGTATATATGCTTGGTTGCTTTAACCTATAAATAACTAATTTCTTTTTCCTAATTAATAAACCTTTAGATAGTTTATTACAGGATTGGCTACCAGTGTTCTTTGGTGTAAGATCTAGGGTACCAACTGATCTGGGGTAAGTACTTGTCTCTTGTCAACCTGAATAGTGTGTGATTTTTGGTGTAATTGGCCATTTATCACTGAGTCCAGATTGCTTGGGTGACAAGATAGACAGGAGAGCCCACGGGGTCTGTCTGTGACTCCATGTTAAGATTAGTACAGTGATCCAGGAGTTCATACTTGTTACTGAGTTGGTGAAATCTAATTGTAGAACATACCATCAGTTTGGGGTGTCTGCACTGTTTTTGACAGTCTGCTCTGAGGTAGGCACTCATGGTCATGAGTCTCTCCAGTGTGACAGTTACATTTTCTAGATAGGTCTGTCTTAAATACTATAGCAGAGATTAATAAAATGACAAACATGAGGACAAGGAGAGAGGATAGACTTGTGACAACATACTAACTTTCAGTTTCCTGACTGAAAAAGTCAAGGATAAAACACTTCCAAAAATCAAATCAGAAGAAAATATTCAAACACTGAAATTGATCTTCTCCTTTCATTTTGGTGCTAAGCCTCTCTATTCCAACCTTCCCCTCCTACATCCTTTTCTAAGCCACCCTCAACCTCTAACAGTTTCTCTTGCCTTCTCCTGCACAGGACTCTCAAATTACAAGATCGTCTGCCCACTCTACCTTCTCACAGGTAGTTTGTCTGGCAGCAGCTCCCAACAGCTAAATATATTCCCAGACAAAATGTTTTGTTAAAATGGAGTTAAAGGTTGAAAGTAAACCACAGTAATTTAAGGATTAAAAATCAGCCTTACAAGAATGCTGTAATTTTTTTTTTTTTTTAAAGGCCCACAAGCAACAGAAACCCAAATTCATAGTTAAGGTTTTTATATTTATTTATTTGGAAGTATGGACAACATTCACAGTTAAAACACCCCAACAATCTTAACTCTGTCTTTAGGGTGATGCTTGTCTTCTTTGGCCCTTTCATACCTAAGAACATAAAGAACGGCCATACTGGGTCAGACCAATGGTCCATCTAGCCCAGTACCCTGTCTTCTGACAGCGCCCAATGCCAGGTGCTTCAGAGGGAATGAACAGAACAGTTAATCGTCAAGTGATCCACCCCCTGCCATCCATTTCCAGCTTCTGGCAAACAGAGGCTAGGGACACTTCAGAGTATGGTTTTGCATCCCTGTCCATCCTGGCTAATTGATGGACCTATCCTCCATGACCTTATCTAGTTCTTTTTTGAATCTTGTTATAGTCTTGGCCTTCACAACATCTTCTGGCAAGGAGTTCCACAGGTTGCCTGTGCACTGTGTGAAAAAAAAAAACTACCTTTTGTCAGTTTTAACCCACTGCCTATACCTAGGATATGATGATGAAACCCTCATCCATCAGATCAAGAGTTTGCAGGGTCAGGCTCCTACATGTACTCTCTTTAGGGAGAGTGAGGCAGTGTATAGAACATTCATGAGGGACACATAAAATCCTCAAAATTAAATAAAAAATAGTAATGCAATGTTGTTGTAGCCACACTGCTCCCAGGATATTAGAAACACAAGGTGGGTGAAGTAATATCTTTGACTGCACCAATCAAAGATATTAGCTCACCCACCTTATCTCTCTTTAATAAGATAGTAATGCCATTTTATTGTTAAGCTTTAAAGTTTGTTTCTAGCCATGCAGGGGCAGGAGATAACAGACTTTAAACTCATGACCATTTTAGATACCAAAAATTTTTTTTTAAATCTGCCATTAGTGAGAGAGTAAAGTTTGTCTATATTGGACAGCAGGCAGCATATACACATGCTGTTGTAATATACACACATCAAAATTGAATTAAGCAAACATTTAGAAACAACTATATTAAAGTACGACACGATTTTCTATCCAGTTTTATAAACGTACAACATCATTTCTAGCATGGACTTTTCATTACAACTAACAAATAGGCATTCCTTTACCTGCATCATAATCAACCCCTTTTTATAACTGTATTTGTAATTTCAAAAGTTTGCCCTGACCATTTATGTTTTGGAAAACTTACATATACAAAAACAGCATAAGAAAAAAGTTACACTTCAAAAGTCTTGTTTAGAGAAAACAACCAACGATGCGGCCACCCCCGCATAGGTGGTTAAAAACGTTAATATGAACGTAAGAGGCCAATTATCGCATCTGGTTGCATCTGGAGGGAGGGCCAGGTCCAATTAAAGGGCCAGGTCTTAGCTGGAGTAGGAGCTGGTCAGTTTCTATGGGCTTGTCTACCCTTCAAATGCTGCAGTGACGCCGCTGCACCTGCGCCACAGTAGTGAAGACACTAGCTACGCCGACAGGAGGGCTTCTCCTGCCAACGTAGGTCATCCGTTCCTGAGAGGCAGTAGCTGCTAGGTCAATGGGAGAATTTTAGAGTCGATCTAGCACTGTCTACATTGGAGGTTAGGTCGGTTTAACTGCGTCGCTCAGTAGTGTGGATTTTTCACACCCCTGAGCAATGTAGTTATACTGACCTTATTTCCTAGTGCAGACCAGGCCTATAAAGAGAGGAATTCCAAATGAGAAGGACGCTGGGTCTCTCTCAATCTCTGGGCAGTAAAGAGGAGAGGAGGGCGTTTATACCCTGATGGGAGACAGCAGCAGAAATGAGACTCCTGAACCAGGCCCCAGAAAAGGCCATCTGACAGGCAGATGGCCTTTTGGAGGGTGGGAGGGGGGGAGGCAACACCCTGGAGTGGAGGATCCAGATTGGGGCAAGACTCCAAGGAGGTAACCCCTGACAGCCTTCTGCAGAACAGACAGCTGGGGAGGCCTCAGGATGGATTAAATGATCAAGCACAGGGAAGAGGCAGAAACTTCTTTTGGTGTGACTTGTTGTGCTTTAGACTGCAGTGAAAAGACTGCAAAGCGAAGTCCTGGGGCCACTACTCTGGCAGAAGAGTGGAATGGAAGAGGAGCACACCATATTGCTGACCAGTGTCAAGTGGGACGCTGTCACCCTGGAAGGGAAGGGATTTTACAGTGCCTTAGCTGGAGAGCCAAGTCATAAGAGTGGGCACACAACTGCAGGGCTGGGGCAGATGTCTGTAGGGGATACTAGTTGATGAATGAGTTGCTACGCCATGTCCAGCCACAAAGAGGTGTGCCTGCGGTCTAAGCGCGTTTCCATAACTGAAGATTCAAGTACTGCATTCAAATGCAGGCCTGAATAAATTTAAGAGGAGAGAGGACCATAAACCAGAGCCGGCTGGAAAATAAAAATTCTGTTTTGTGATACATTTTAAAGTTTCAACATTTGTTTTTGTTTTGCATCAGAAGAAAAAACAGATCTTTCAAAAAAAAATTGTGAAAAACCGTTAGAGAGAGAGAGAGAGACACTTCAGAATAGCCAGCAGCCCAGTGCATTTATCTGTAATGTGCGAGACAGGTTGAAGTTCCTGCCCTGCCCAATTAGGAACAGGGACTTGAATCTGTCTCCCATGACCCAGCTGAGTGCCCAGCCACCCTGGTGATAGTCACTCTCTCTCACTGTCTCCTGCTGGAGCTATTTCACTTTGTATACATAATTAAATACTCACTGGGCCTCATTAATCTCTCACTCAAGAAACTATTCAAAAGAAACAAAAGCAGGGGAAGATGAGACACCTATTGAGTATGTTGATCAATATATGCTGGCTAGTGCCTACATCATATTAATATGTATTACCCACACTCTATATATTAATACACATTAAGCATAAATAGCAATAAGCACAAATATTATAGCAGTTACATAGCCTCCATTTACCTATATCTTTATTATAACCCTATTCACTTATGCTAAGTATCCCATAACACCTTGCATTAGCAGAAGCAAACTTTGGCTTAAGTAGATAGGAAAGCTGTCAGGACCAGGACATATGATTATTTTACTACAGCAAGAGGTAGGGAGTTATTCTCACAGGCCAATGCTAGTATCCAAAACAAAGATAAGGGAAGGAACAGAGCATTAATTTCAGGAATTCATATAATCTGATGGGTTGGATTTTAATGACATGTAAAGAGATGTGTAATTTATAAAATCATCTCATAAATACTAACAGCTGAGATGTGTAACTTTGGGAGCACACCTGCATATGGTGAACGTAACAATGCCGCATGATGCAGCTTTCTGGAGACTGGTATCATTGAACTTTTTCCCTGTACTAGATTATTAATGTTTTGTAATAATAATCCTGACTGCTACAGGCTGGTCACCTGAATATACTTCATAATGAACCAAAGTGTGGTCAAGCAACTGACTACAATTTATTAACAAGTGACAGCGTCAAGACCTCCTAATATGCTAAAAACTGTGCTATCAAAGGACAGGATGAAAATAAAATACAGAACTGAAATACGCATCACCTTCAGATTTCAAAGGGAATCCCAAACCACAACATTAGTGGCCTTCAGAAATGTTAAGAGTTTCAGTTTTCCTATGTACCACAATATAACGTCCTTGATTAATACTTATTTTAGAACTACTGTTCCAAATGCAAGAGAGTCACCTCCTCCTCAGTTTTTCCTCATAATTTCCAATCGTCAAATAGCCAAGATTTTTTTTTGGTGCAAAGTCTAGTTTACTCCATGAAAACATCACTTGCAGATGTAACTTGATGCAAACTAAAAGATATATGTTAAAGACGGCTACTATAATAAGAGAAAAATCTATTCTAGCAAAACCTAATTAAAGACACTTGTGCACACAGTTCTCTTTACATTTGGCATATTCGCCCTGCTGAGTTCATTCAGTGCTGTCCCAATACAGAGTTTGTGAAATCTCAATTCATGACCAAGGATGTGATTAAATGTCACCTACACTGAACTGTGATGTCCCTGAAGGATCCAGTCAGTAGAAACAGCCTGTTTATAGAGAAATAGCTTAGCAATTAGTACTGTTGGTAAAGGAAATACAGAAAATATGGCAGTGTAACAGTGGTTAATAAATTATGTTTTGCTGCGGATCATTCCTCTTCGGAGAGGCAATGCTACAGCATTTTTGAAATGAGCAAAAGAAACAAAAATTGTACCTGAGATAGCTGCCAAAATAAGCAACAATGTTTGGATGCTTACAGTCTTTCATCATAACGATTTCCTGCTGCACAACAGCAAAATCTTCCCCTGAAGAAGAAAACAATTGATATTTTTGTCGTATTTACATATCCATCCCTCGGAGTTTGGCGTTCAACGTTTTTTTTTTAAACTGAGGAGCTCGGGTCATTATCAGAATTTGTAATTAACTTCATTTTATATTCATGTACATTTCTAGAATACAGAACTTTGTAAGGCAACACACGTTCTAAAAGACTAAGGGAATAATAGGTAACTATATTCTTAAAATCAGAGGACTCCTATGTCAGGATGGAGCCCTAGTCCACTACTTGACACCACTTAGAGGACAGTAGCCACAGCTTTTCTCAACCCCTTTTTAAATTCAATTACTCTTTATTTAAAGGGTAGAAAATGATTTTTAAAAAAATCATTTACTCTTATACCTGTGTAGATTCTCTTGTGGGAAGCTCTGCTAGTAGAGACCAAGCAAGTTTACATTATATACGAAGGTTAAAAGTTGGTAATAATAATTTTGTATGTTAATAACAATGTTCCCGTTTATAGCCAGTCCTAAAAGTGAACAGCTTCCTGGTTGTATGCTCAAGAGTCTCTGCTCTCCTTGGCAGGAATTGCTGTATATAAAAGTTCCTCACTTAATTCTTTTCCCTGGCACCTTGCTGTGTGCGTCTCCAGATGTACTATCAATAATCTATGTTCTTGAAATATGGCAAAACTTGTTACCTCTAACCAGCATCTAAATCCATCTTGGATTATCTTCCTACAGAGAAATCATGTCATAGCACTCTTCAATGACCTTGAAACAAACTTAATAAGCATACAACTATACAGAAAGTGCTAAGTTGTCTTTTCAGGCATTTCTCCAATGTTGTTGCTTTGCCATTTATCTGAGCCTTGCTATCTGGTGCCTAGGTTGGGCCAATGTTTCCATTACAGACTCCAATTACCAGGTTTACACAGCTATAAAAACTTGGTCAAACTATAGGAATAAAGAATTCCAGTGTTTGTTTTTTGGGGGAGTTTGCAATGGGACAGGAATTAATTTAACCTTTTAAAAAGCTTTTTTTCCCCCAGATACTATTTTGCAAGCCAAAATTTCAAACATAGCTTTGAGCTGATTCTTAAGCTCATTCGGACAAATTAGTATCCATATGTATTTTGGAAAAGCTAGTTTTATAGGACTTATTTACTATCTATTAGAAAATACATTTTAAAGGAGTCCCCAGATTCTCCTTAGTCTAAAATAGCTTTAAGAACTTGGTAAAATAAAAATGTGTCTGACAGACTAGGACCTCCAACATTTATCTCTATGAAGAATTTTCTTCTTTAAAAAAAAAAAGAAAATATTTTTAAAAGAATGTAAAGAGATAGACTGAAAAAAAAATGAAGAAAATTCAAAGGTATCCTGTTATGACCAGTTAGTGCAGAAGTCTCTGGTCAATGCACTGTGTAAACCATAAGCCAGATTTTACAAAAGACCATTGTCCAGGAGTTGAGGACATACACTAAACTTATAGTGCTAGAGAACTTCCAATAGAGTTGACTAAATTATTCCTTGTGAAGATCAGATGTTGCAAATTTAGCCCTTTAAATTTCCAAATTGTTTGCAAACAATCATCATCAGACTTGTAAAACTTAATTTATTTTGTGTATTGAAAGCAAGTTTCAATCTACAGATTTCAGAGTAGCAGCCGTGTTAGTCTGTATTCGCAAAAAGAAAAGAAGTACTTGTGGCACCTTAGAGACTAACCAATTTATTTGAGCATAAGCTTTCGTGACCTACAGCTCACTTCATCAGATGCAGGCTGCAAATTAACTGCTCAAATTCAGCTGTGTTATTCATAGTGTATAACTGATTACCTAAATCACATGATACTGTTTCTGCTCCCAGACAGCATAAACAGCTAGAAATTATTCTCCTCCCCACAACCAGTCTGCAACTAGCAGACAGACTGTGATCCCTCTGAAATGTGGACCTTGCCCCCGTGAGCCAGGCTTTTGCTACTTGGGACAAAAAGTCACTCACTCAGAAGCCCTGGATAGCTGCTTCTATAAGGGAGGGAGGCCAGCTGGGACTTATCACAGCTATGCATCACCCTCCCTATCAGTTGCCAAAAACTCACATTGAAGTACAAACTGCTAGGCACAATTTAGGCCAGCATGACATAAAAGAAAATTAGAATTTTAATAGAGTCTCTCCATTTCAGGACCACCATACAACTTACATTAATCCAGAACACTGTCCTGAGGGTCAAGTTCATAGACAATGAAGGCAGACTGGAATTCACTCTCCCAGAAATAGTATATTTGAGTATAAGCTTGGCCATATTTAGAAAGAGTTGCAAGACATCTTTTCCACCTACTAAAAGCTGAAAAATCGGGTAATGTAACTATCTGCCCATGACTTTGTCTACTCTATAGCTCCAGGGGGAACATAGTGTTTCTATTCCTCTTACTCAGAAGATTAAGCCAATATAAATCACATACGGCCAACTACTGTGGTGGTGGTCCACTCTTTATATTACTATGTAAGATGTCCTGAGAATAGTTCCAGTTTCACAAACATGTCTTGTTTAGGGCTATCCTACTATTAAACTGATTTTTACTATTTAGGATAAGATGTGTATATGCAATACACATACACAAGACATATCCAGTTACAAATATAATCAGTTAAAATATTAAAAGATTTTCTCTTCTAACATGGACCTTAAAGTGAAACAGCACAACAGCTAAAAAATAATAATCTAAATGTACATCTTACAGTATTTGTTATGCTCAACAAGTCTAATCAGATCAGTCCTCAGCCCTAAAACACTTTATGATATGTAAATGAGATACACCTTGTAGAATCCAATTACATACACAATTAACACATAGCTCTATTATAGTGGGCCACCAGGTCTACTTTAGCTTTCTATTAAAAAGCTGAACTTTTCTAAGTGGTCTAAAATCTGCATGGTTACTCAGACTGATTTGAAATCTGGTATGCCTCGTGAGCAGAGATCCTACCAATCTGTTTGCCATGGAAAAAACACAAAAAAACATGGAATCTGCATTTTTACAGAGAACCTTTACTTTACATTTTGTGAAAAAACCAAAAACATTAACTAAATTTTACTGAAAGTGCCAGTGTCACTTATTCCAAAGGTTCTCAAACTGGGGAGCACACCCCCTTGGAGGGATGCATTATGTATTCAGGGGGGCGAGAGGGGGAAGGGTGCGTGAGAAGCTGCTGGTGGCGGCACTGCCTTCAGAGCTGGACACTTGACCAGCAGCCACCACTCTCTGGCCACCCCGCTCTGAAGATGGGGTGGAGAACGGCAGCTGCTGGCCGGGCACCCAGCTCTGAAGACAGTGCCACCACCAGCAAGCACAGAAGTAAGGGTGGCATGATATGGTATTATCACCCTTACTTCTCCACTGCTGCTGGCGGCGGCGCTGCCTTCAGAGCAGGGTGGCTGGAGAGCAATTCTATTAATTTTATTATCATGATTGATGGCACTGGCAGGCTTCGAACTTGTTTAAAAATTGTAAATATATCAACAAAACATTGTGGTCAACTGATAAATATATATATATAAATATATATGGTATTAGTGGCTAGGGAAAGTAAAGTTCAGCATTTCATTTAAGCATGGTGAAACATGGATTTTTATGCTTTTTTATTGGAGAATTTTGGGTTTTTTTAATCATGGAAAACTAGGATCCCTCCTCATGAGGGCTCTCTGGCTAGGGTGAGAAACAAATTTGGGGTTATTTTAACCAAGGGGTTCCTGAGATACAGCTTTTAAACAGGGGGTGGAAAGCTCTCTTAAGGTTGACATTTTCCTGAATGTTTTTTTGGGGATCAAACCATAGCTTTGATCCTGGCACAGGGGTCTCAACTGCTTGAGAGTTAGCCCCAACTAGCTCTTGGCACCCACTACTCCTTTGGGGGAGCAAAATTCAGTAAAATATTCTCCAAAGAGTTTAGCACACAAACTCAGTGGATTACACTGAGCATAGAGGTCAGAAGAGCCAACAGGATTTGTAGTCCTTTAAGTTTTGTTACAGCTGGGTAGCTCAATGGGATAAGCAGTAGTCCTTTGAACCCCACCAGTGTCAGTTCAAAAGCCACCTGGGGAAGAAATCTGGAAAAAGTTTGTAGGCATCTTGTTCAAAGCTTTCAGGGGGAGGACAGAGTTTATTTTATGTAAGAGGAATTTAATCAAAGTTATTCGGGGGGGGGGGAATCACATGTGAAAGGTTGGCTTGAACAGAACAGCAATTGGGGGTGAAGCAGCAGGAGTGAATAGGGACGAGGGGTTTGGGGCTATAGTGAAGGGATTATGGGAAAGGAACATGAAGGTAAATGGCAGGAGGACTGAGGGAAAATAGGGGCAGGGGCATTGTCAACCCCACATTCTCCCTTCCATTGCGTGGGCCAGCATTTGAAAGGCTAAGCCCCTCTTCACGACCTTCATGTATGCTGGAAACTGGGGGTCCCACCCCCCTGCGGTGATCTGATCCACACATACACCTTCCCCCATATGGGCTGTGATTTGTGGGGCTACCCCTCTGGGGGTGTCTCAGTCCTTCCACCTTGTGTGTGTGTACCAGGATCTGGGGGCCTCAGTCCATCTACGGGGGTCTGAGTCTCTCTCCCTAAACCCCACCAACATCAGCTTGGATCTGGGGGCTCTTGTCCCTCTAGGTGGTCTGAAAATATATTAGGTATATGAATGCTTGCTGGGAGGAGAGGGTGATTGGGGTGGGAGAGTGGGTGGGAATAGGGAAAAGTGTGGGGGGGGGGAAGACGCCTGCAGCAACAGATAGAGTATTACGGGGAGGAGGATAAATTTGGAATGGTCGTAGGGAAAGGAAGGGGTTGGACAAATGTAAGGGGTGGCAGAAGAACTGGGGGTTCTGAGTGTGGAGGCCCATCAGCCCTGAATTCTCCCCTTCCGGATGGGTGCTGGGATATGGGGAAGCCCTATGCCCTGCAAGGGTTTGAGCCCCGCTCCCTTCCCAATGTGCGTCCTGGGATCTGAGGGACCCTGCGCTTGGGGTGTCTGAGCCACTCTCCATGTCCCTCTGCATGAGCTGGGATCTGGGGGGCCCTATCCCTTTGCAGGGGTGTGAGATCCTCTTCTTGCCCCGTGAACTAAGCGGGGGCAGAATGTAATGCAAATTTAAACATCTGAAATCCATTGAAACGAACAATTAAGATACTTGTCACCAGTGTGTGGAGGGTGATAAGGGGAGCTGGCAAGCCTCGAAGCAGAGGCAGGAAGCCCAGCTGGGGGTAGGTAGTGGGGGTGAGGGGCTCAGTTTAGTGCAGTTCAGGCACATAACCAAGGAAGTGTGCAATCCTCCACTAAGCTGCTGCTTGTGACACAGCAGAACAGTGGAAGGCAAGAGTAAGCAAGGAGCAACTTCTTGCATGCCAAAGGCTCCTACCGTGCTAACAATGGTGTAATGGGATGGGAAGGGGAAGGTAAATCTTGCACAGGATGCTACATGTTCTGGGAAATGGTGAGGAAATGGGATGGCAAAGGACAGAGACACACCTGTCTTCTCGGACACCTTTAAAGTTATTGTAACCACCATGTGATAAAACTGTCAAGATTTGGGGCCACCGACCTTGTCAGAGATTTCTCTTACCGGCCCTGTTAGCAATTACACACTCCAAGCAAGACCATTGTCCCCATTCCACAACAGTGGGGATACAGAAGGGGAGGAGCACTGAGGAATCACACAACAACTGTGTGGCCTAGTGGAGAAACCACTGAATTGGCACTATTCCTGGCTTTGCCACTGGTCTGCTGGATGACCTTGGGAAAGCCACTTCACCTACCTGTACCTCACTTTCCCATCTGTAAAATGGGGATAAGGATGTAAAATTCATTACAATCTACTGATGCAACACACTATATAAAAGCTAGGTCATCTTCTAATTAAATTAGTGACAGTCCTGTACCATATCAACTGCAAAGCTATGTGAGAACTACAGCTACCCAAATGACTACTAACTCCTGCAACAAACATTTTTCTATTTAAAAAAAAAAAATAACACTAGGAAACTTCATTAATTCAGAGTTAAGGTTGCCCAGAGATATCTCATACCCTTCCAGAACACTGAGTCAAGCAAACTCAAACCTCTGAAAACCAGGAAACAGAACTAAGGTACATGCTAAAGCAACCTTAACTCTGGCTTCTTTGAGAGATGATCCAATAATCCCACAGCACACATACTCATACTCTGCCTTTGCAGATCTTGTACATCATTCAGGGAACAGGGCACATGACACCTGCAACAGTCAAACGCCTGTTTGGTAAAGCAAAATTTGTTTTAGGTGAGCTGTACTGAACAGGAGTTCTCTGTCCTGTTCCACACCCAAACAGGTCTAAGTCTGCTCCCAAAAACAGTCCCAACAGTTGTTAAATTTTACAGCCCTTCACTCTTATCCAAAATATTCCATTTAACACTACACTTTCACTTACCCATCATTAAACCCACCAACTGCTCTCGTATCCACCGCACTGCTGATAATCTGCATGGCAAGAAGACCCCTGTGCCCCCTACTGACAACCTGCACAATTCAGTACTGGAATGCTGAACAGTAGATCCCTCAAGGTACATATGCACCTCTTTCCTCTGATCACACACATTGGGGGGAGGGCCTCTGACCTAGATCTTCTTACATGACCATCACACCTCTACCAAACTGTTCCAACTGATGCCTCCACCATTCAGTACACTGACACCTAACACAAGGAATGCAGTGGAATGCATGCAGATAATTTCCAGTGGCTAGTCCCAGCTCTGGGAGACAGAATTAGGATATGTCTACACTGGAAACTTCACAGCCCTGCCACAGGAACGCTCCTGTGGCAGCGCTTTGAAGTGCTCAGAGTTGCTGCGCTCAGGGGGTGATTTTTCACCCTCCTGAGCCAGCAAGTTAGAGCACTATAAAATGTAAGTGTAGACAAGCCCTTAGTATTGCATTGGGGTGAACCTTAACTCCGAATTTCCTGGTTTTCAGAAGTTTGAGTTTTGCTGAAGGGCAGGAGATACTTCCACATAACCTCAACTCTGCTTTAAGTTTTTTCTCAGTGAATTATAGTGTGTTTTAGTCAGGGTCTTCATGAGTATTTCTGGACTCATGGAATATACTGAAGTCCTGGACCCTTCCAGGTCATCTATTACTCCTCCTATCTTTCTCGAGTAGTATTCCACACCTTCTCTCACTCTCCTTCACTTTTGTCTCACTGTCTTCATTTCTCTTACCATGCATAGTTTTCATTTCATACAGACTGATAAAGCGTTAACTGAATATTGTTAATATCTAATACTTCATGATTTTGGAAAAAATGTACACCTTACACTAAACTGAAGCTTTAAAAAGTTTCCTTTTAAATGTTTCACACCCATTGTTTGCTCATTTCTAGTACAGTTTCTTAGACTATATCTACACTCATAGGTGCCAACTCTGTGGGTGCTCCAGGAGTGGAGCACCCACGGAAAAAAATTAGTGGGTGCTTAGCACCCACCGGCAGCCAAGCTCCCCAGCCACCCCTCCAGCACCTCCCGCCCGCTGGCAGCCCCGCAGATCAACTCCCCCAGCTCGCTTCCAGCTGTTCCGCAGCGTGCAGGAGGTGCTGGGAGAGAAAGGGAGGAGAGGGGACAGGGCAAACTCAGGGAAGGGAGGGGACGGAACTGGGTGGAAAGAGGCAGGGAAGAGGTGGGGCGGGAGCGGAGTGGGGGCAGGGCCTTGGGGGAAGAGATGGAATGGAGGCGGAGCCTGGGATGGAGCAGGGATTGAGCATCCCTGGGGAAAGTGGGAAGCTGGCACCTGTGTCTACACTACAACTGAAGGTGTGATTTGCAGCTCAGACACGTTTAATCTAGCTAGCACACTAAAAACAGCAGTGAAAACATGGCAACACAGACTAGGAGTGTGTGTACGTACCCAGAGGGACTGGGAAGGTTTGTAGAGCCCATGCTGAAGACCATGCCACTGTGTCTTTGTTACTATTGTTAGCATGTCAGATTAAACATAGCACAGATATGCCTATCCAAGGTGCAAATCATACCTTCGAATGCAGCATAGACATACCCACAGTACAGACTTTGTCCAATCTGATGCTCATTCTAAAAAGATTGTATGTTTACAAAAACATAATTCCTGGACACTTGATTTTCTTTAAGAGGATGCCCTGATTCCACTCTGCCACCCCTATCTTCCCGATACTAACCTGCATGGTGGGAATATTTGAGAATGCTGTTCTTATATTTATTGGTTATATCTAACGCAAAATACTACACACTTTCTGCAGCATGATATGCAGAGACAGATGTAAGACAGGAGTACCACAGCTAGAGTTAGCAATGTAAAACAGCAGGCAAAGCAACACAATAAAAAATTAAAAGTAATCCTACGCTTTTTTTTTTTTGGCGCATTTCTTTGTGTTCATCCTTCCATCCTTAAAAATGCATGTCAATGAAAGAGGGGATGCATAGCAGGAAATTTGGCGGTGAGGGGACCAAAAATTATCCCTATCCTTCTTGGTCATTTTTTTTTTAAACGTTAATTTTGTAAAATAAGAGCAAACAAAAATGAGCACAATTAAAACATGGAAAATATCTGAAGTCTGTAAAGTGGTAAGCTTCACCACGAGGGGACACTTACCTGGTTCCAGTTTTATTACTTTAATTGCTGCTAGCTCACCCGTGTTAACATTCCGAGCCTATAAAAAAAAAAGAGAAAAGTGGATCTTAATTTTATTTTCTTCAGTAATGTGAAGAGTTCATGCCAGAGCAATTAAAAACTCACTACATAAACTAAACATTAATTTTTTTTTTATACAAATGCGCTGTTTTACAAGTCTGCGCTAAATTAAAACATTTTGCAGATCTGTGTGTTACATCAGATTTACGATTAGTTTAAGGCTAGGAGGGTTTTTTCCGTTAAACGTGTTACTGTAATTAAACGTAACGGGCCATACATCATATATTCTGATTAGCTAAATAAGCATGGCTGTGCAGTTAGCACTACTACGCTATTTAGAACTTCTTTTAAAGTACGATCCACATGACCGACTGATGACAATACGCCAAACGTCGCTGAGAAGTCGCTGGCTTCAAGAAGTCACACACCATAATCCAAATTTTATAAATTCAGCCTTTTTTCTCCTTTCTTGCCCTGCCATCTTTTCAAACAAAATGGTGAACTATGCATTAATTCTTAACCATGCTCACAAGACTGAATTTTGCAATCACAACCTGGAAATCTTTAACGAGTTTTATATGGACATTTACCATGAAAAAGTCTTGAGAGAAATTTATTTTCTAATTACAAAAGCAAACTATCTTGCAAGGACACTAAAAGTTAATCTGGAATAAAGTGTGCGCTTTGGTACATCAGACAAATTATGCAGCAAGGGTCATGAATTATGCTGCACTGATGCTCTACAAATTTGTGACATACTGGGAATTGGGACAGGTTGCTTACAAATAGTTTCAGCCTACATGGCTCCCAAACTGGGGGATCAGAAGGTATGCAGTAGTAAGCACACTGCCTTGATGAGAAGCAGCTTCCATCTAAGGCTCTTGAATCTTGTTGCTTTCAAGACAGTACTTCAACCTTTTCTGCTCTGTATTCTACTACATACCGTTAGTTCCCTACCCCCACCTACCCACAGTATCTTCTGCCTGTGAAGCTACTAAAATCAGCTAAGGAGTTAGTAGACAGTATGAAAACAGCCCTCCCACTGTCCCAGCCCAATATATGTATGTAGCAACTTGATTTTGAGCAGCATCCTAGAAAACTTACATGGCAATTGCTCAGCATCAGAATTACATTATATATTGGGGTGCTGTTATGCAAAAACGTACCTTATGTTACAGTAAAAAATTAATAGAAGCTAAATTTTAAGAAGACATTAAAAAGAAACCCAAATACAGTAAACAGCCTTCCCCCCCCCCCCCTTTCTTAACTAATCATCTAGGACCACTGCTTGGAAGAATTTACTGGTCCTTAAAAGTATTTTGTATAAGTCCACCAGTGTGTTTCCAGCCCTGCCGAGTCATAATATAATAATACACCTTCAAACGACGTTTAGATTATCAGTTCACTTTTCCACCCTTTCAATTACAACATGATGTTAGCAGATAAGTGACTTGAAAATTTTAAGACCAGCTTTACAAAGGTATTAAGGTGCCTAAAGAAGATGACATCAATGAGTTGGATTTTCAAAAGTTTCTAGGCATCTATCTGTATCTTTAGGCTCCTAGGGATCTTTAAAAATCTGGCCCTTAGAAGCTTAAGTCCCACTGCTTTACAACAAAACTTAGGGTACTAGATCATGTTTGAAAATGGGACTTTGAAGATTTTAAAAAACTGAGCTGCTATCTCCATCATTATGCTTGTGAAAGCATGAAATTCTACCTATCAAATGGTATAAAGCCTTTCCTTCTAACCGTAATGGTGTGAGAGATGAGCTTGTAAACTCATGTTTGAACTGGAGTTGAGAAAACAGCAAGATGTTAATCAATATGTGAAACAAGAGAGCCTGGCAACCTGCCAAGCCTAGAAATAAATTCTGCAAGGCAGTGGGAAAACACAATAATCTCAGATTTCAATCTTTGGTTTTCTACCCTTAGCAGTTCCCATTACTAGAATTTAAACTTCTCATTTTTCCTTGGCATAGCAGTACTTTTTTGGCACTGCTACAAAATATGTTAAATAGATCGAAACTGTCTGCCTCTGGATGGACAGGATGACATACAGAACAAAGGCTGTCTTTTCTACTTGACAGGTTTCAGAGTAGCAGTTGTGTTAGTCTGTATTCGCAAAAAGAAAAGGAGTACTTGTGGCACCTTAGAGACTAACCAATTTATTTGAGCATAAGCTTATGAAGTGAGCTGTAGCTCACGAAAGCTTATGCTCAAATAAATTGGTTAGTCTCTAAGGTGCCACAAGTACTCCTTTTCTTTTTTCTACTTAAGTTTTGGCAATTGTAAGGACATTAAAATGGCCACACTGGCTCAGACCAATGGTCCATCTTGCCCAGTATCCTGTCTTCCAACAACGGCCTCTGCCAGACATCTGAATTTTCCACACCCGGAACAATGTAGTTATACTGACATAAGGTTGTAGTATAGACCAAGCCCCAGGCAAAAAATCAGTCAATGACTTTACTTAGCCCTGGGAGAAGCTCTCCCATTGGCATTGGAGGTGTCTTCACTAAGCCGCTGGAGCACTGTAAGTGTAAATGAGCCCTTAGTGTTTGGCTGAGACCAAAGCTTGCATAAGGGATAGATGGCTGAAGGTCAACCAGGATAAGACAAATATTTGTTGGTTACAAAAGCAACCAGGAAATATGCAGACACTCCATAGGAAGGTCTGCATTCATCTTCTGTTTATACTTGCAGCCAAACTGACTCCCAGTTACTTCTGATGATCAAGAAATAACAATGGCCAAGTGTGGTGTGCCCCCCCCCCCCCAGTTATATATGGGTGGGAGCTTGCAGTGGTTTCTTTCAAATGCAGACTTCGCTACTGTTGCTCATGCCTTTCTAAACTCAAGATTAGATTATGGCAGGGGTTCGTAAACTTCATTGCACCACAAAAATTACTTCACAACCCCAGAAGGGGGGACTGAAGCCTGAGCCTGCCCAAGCTCCATTGCCCTGGGTGGTACAGCCATAGCCCGAGCCCCACCATTCTGGGCAGAGGGCCAAAGCTGAAGCTCAAGGGCTTCAGCCCCAGTCAGGGGGCCTGCAACCTGAGTCCTGCCGCCCAGGGTAGTGGGGCTTGGGCTTCAGCCCCGGGCCCCAGCAAGTCTAAGCCAGCCCTGGTGACCCACTTTGGGGTCCCAATCCACAGTCTGAGAACCGCTGGTTTATGGTGATGTGCTCCACACAAAGCTGCATCTTAAATCCATCCAGAAAAATCAAACGGATGCAGAAGTCATCTGTCCATTTGTTGACTCATCTCACCATGAGTATATTGCAGTTATTTTCCATGATCTGTGTTGACTGCTATCTTTTTTCCAGATGGAATTAAAGATGTTGGCTTTGGTTTATGCAGCCCTATATGGCTTTCTACCAACTGCAGCATCCGCATGCAGTCACAGTGGCAATTTTGATATGTTCCAAAACCATAGCAAAAATACCTATACTAATTCAGTCTAAGAGATCAACACTGCTATAGACTAAACCTTCACATCTGAGGAAGTTTCTCAGCATTTTAAGGCCTGGTCTACAGTGAAAAGTTAGGTCACCAGAGCTGCTTCAGTCAGGGGAGTGAAAAACACACCCAACCAACATAGCTGTGCCAACTTACTCCCCTAGTGCAGAGGCAGCTATGTTGACAGAAGAACGCTTCCGTCAATGTAGCTGCCATCATTCAGGGCAGTGGTGTTCCTACACCAACAGGAAAACCCCTTCCCTTGTTGTAGGCTGTGTCTACACTATAGTCTCTACAGTGTAGACATATCCTAAGTAACCTTTGAGACACATTACTTCATCCACTGGGGACTGGGCTATACTAGTCAGGTCAACAGAGGGCAGCTTATGTCAACCTAATTATGTCAGTGTATACACTACAGCCTTGTCCCACCGATGTGAGAGTGCCCTACTACATGGACATAACTCCACCTCCACGAGAGGCATGGGGCTTTTGTCAGTGTAGTTATGACGATGCATACTTCCTTACATAGTGTCAAGGTTCCTTCCCCACTCTGACCTCTGGGGTACAGATGTGGGGACCTGCATGAAAAACCCCTAAGCTTATTTTTACCAGCTTAGGTTAAAACTTCCCCAAGGTACAAACTATTTTACCTTTTGCCCTTGGACTTTATTGCTGCCACCACCAAGTATCTAACAAATATATAACAGGGAAAGAGCCCGCTTGGAAACGTCTTTCCCCACAAAATCCTCCCAAACCCTACACCCCCTTTCCTGGGGAAGGCTTGATAAAAATCCTCACCAATTTGCATAGGTGAACACAGACCCAAACCCTTGGATCTTAAGAACAATGAAAAAGCAATCAGGTTCTTAAAAGAAGAATTTTAATTAAAGAAAAGGTAAAAGAATCACCTCTGTAAAATCAGGATGGTAAATACCTTACAGGGTAATCAGATTCAAAACACAGAGAATCCCTCTAGGCAAAACGTTAAGTTACAAAAAGACACAAAAACAGGAATATATATTCCATTCAGCACAGCTTATTTTATCAGCCATTTAAACAAAACAGAATCTAACGCATATCTAGCTAGATTACTTACTAAGTTCTAAGACTCCATTCCTTTTCTGTCTCTGGCAAAAAACAACACACAGACAGAGAGAACCTTTGTTTCTCTCCCCCCTCCAGCTTTGAAAGTATCTTGTCTCCTCATTGGTCATTTTGGTCAGGTGCCAGCGAGGTTATCCTAGCTTCTTAACCCTTTATAGGTGCAAGGGTTTTTCCTCTGGCCAGGAGGGATTTTAAAGGGGTTTACCCTTCCCTTTATATTTATGACACATAGGCTGTTGGCTGTCTTGTCAATTTCAGGGCTCCAGACTGGAGCCCTCAGCAGAGAACAGGGGGGCAAGAAGCCCAGGCAGCTATCTCCTGCTCTTTGTGGGGAGCAGGGAGGTGAGAAGCCCAGAAAGCAGTTGGGCTCCTGGTGGGGAGCTGCACAGAGCTGAGAGCCCTGGCTCTCAGCCCCCCAACACTGCCCCTCTTCAGTCGGTGGAAAAGCTCCTGGGGATGACACACACTGACAGAAGGAGGGGAGCGTGGACATCAGCCATCACAGTAATTACTGCGGTGACTGCAAGCTGACCTAACATAGGTCGACTTCAGTCTGAAGCGTACACATGCCCTGGAAAATAGTCACTTAAACCTCTGAAAACAGCAGGGTTCCAGATTAAGAAGTTCAATTTAACAGGTACCTGGTCAGAAACAAAGACTATCAATGTCTCTATACAAATGCAAGAGGCTTAAAGTAAAAACAAATTAACTAGAATGCCTCTCAATGGAAGAGGATCTTAATATACTAGGCATTATTGAAAAAAGTAAAATGATAAATCAGTGGGGTACTATAATACCTGGCTGTAAACTATACAGGAAAGACTGACTAGGCAAAAGAAGTGGAGGAGTAGCACTGTACTTAGAAGATTCTGCAGGATTTAGCAAGGCAAAAATTGAATGGAAAGGATCACACAGTTGCACCTTTCTGGACATGAAGCCCAAAGCGTGTGCGTGTGAATATTTATTTATTTTAATAATATTAATATTAATTAGTAGGCCTATTCTACTGGCCTCCAGATCAAGAAAAGGATATTGAATGATCACTGGCCTGCTAAACCCAGGGTTGTGAGTTCAATCCTTGAGGGGGCCATTTAGGGATCTGGGGCAACTACGGGGGATTGGTCCTGCTTTGAGCAGGGGGCTGGACTAGATGACCTCCTCAGGTCCCTTCCAACCCTGATATTCTATGATTCTATGAAATCAGAGATTGCAAAAATCTAAGAAAAAAATAATGGCGGACTTCAGCTACCAACAGAAACTGGTCAAACGGCACTATAAAACAAAGTTTAAAGAAGCAATGTTTCAACACTTGAAGCCAGTGCTTCTTGGAATAGCTAGTTCTAGAGCACAAGAGCAGGCTATTCTTTACAGTCTTAAATAACAGTAGCTGAACCACTGAGTAACAGTGACTACAATATAATTAGATTCAACATCCTAGGAAGTAAGATACCAAGAACTGATAGAGGGACACCAAATTTTAGAAGGGTATACATTTCAATAAAATGAGGCTAGTCAAAGACTCTAAAGTTAAGAGTAAAAGTGAAATCTTTAAATGTAGCATGAATGCTATTTGAGGAAATCACAGCAGGCATTCTTGAACAAAAAGGGAATCAGGATGGCAAGAAGTAAACCCATTTGGCAAGACAAAAAGTTATTAAGCCAAATAGAGCCTTCAGGTTTGAATATCTAACCCTAGTGAAACTAATACACAAGAACATAAATTACAGTAAGCAATACGTAAGAGGGAAATTAGAAGGGTTAAAATAGAGTCAGAGCAAATAGCTAAGGCTCTTCATTACTGGTATTTACCAATTTTCCCTGAAATATTCCCACTGGTTTTTTGAAAAAGCCAGTATTCATGTCTTACTGATTTTGATGTGAATTTTGGGACCCAGAAATTTTTCCCAGGAGACCAAGATGGGGCTTTGCTGAAAAGCTGGCAGGGTCCAGCAGGGGTCTCTGTCTGCAAAGGGGTTTTAGTACTCATGGACCAGACTATTACTTCCTTCCTGAACCCAGAAGCCAGTACTACCTGACTGCTGCAGTAACAGGGCTGTTGGGAGCGGAAGGCTGCACCCCATGCGTACTGTCTCCCTGCTGAACAGAGCCTACACTTCTGAGGCCAGCCCTTCAGAATGGGAGTCGATGGAGCCGTGCTGCGTAGCCGCAGCGATCAGCCCCAGGGCACACAACCCCGTCTGCTTTCCTTCCGTTACCCTGTCAGACGGCCTGTACGCAGGAAGCAGATTGGGCAGCACTGAAAGCCCAGATGGGCCAGGATGGGACTGTGACAGGTTCCTCGGGGTACAACATGAACTGGGGTACTGCTGTGCCACCTTAATTCTCCAGCCTGGGCCATCTCTCACAATGCTTTGCTAGTGACAAACAGCAAAACCCTCCAGATGCTCTTATCACTTAGCACAACGGTGTGTGGACTCCCACATGCAGCTAAATTGCATGAATGCTCCCTGAACCACTCCCAGATCACACAGAGACAGGCATAAGTAAGTCTCTCAAGCCCCCAGCCTTGCACCCCCAGAATACATGGTCTTGCCCTGATCAGAAGCCGGACCAATATAAGTTTATTATCCAGTCTGCCCCTCCCTCAACGTGGAGAGGACACGCACTAACCTTTGTATACTGAGCTGAGATTTCCCAAGCACTTCAATCAAAACACACTGTTTTAGGTAAAATATAAAACAGATTTATTAAGTACAGAAAGACAGATTTTAAGTGATTATAAATGGTAGTTACCAAAGAAAATAAAACGTAAGCACACAGTCTAAAATTATTAGACTAGGCAGTATTTGGATCAAGCAGTTTCTCTCACCCCACTGGATGCTGCAGGTAGGTTACAGTTCTTAATACACAGGCTTCCCCTTTAAGCCTGGGACCAGTCTCCCGAGTTCAAGTCTTTGTCTTTGCACTGTTCTTGTTAATTTCAACATGGGCAGGGGAGGCGAAAGGCAAAACCATGATACCACTTTCCCCTATTTTATATCCTCAGTCCATGTGCCTGGAAAACACTAGCCCAGACATGTCCTGGCAGGCTCTGCTGAATCAGAGTGAAGCAAACCCCTACTGAGTGATGCTTGTGCAGCCCTCTTAGGGCATTGTAAATCCCATGTTTACAACTCCCCTACTGATTAATGATCGCTTAACACCCTCCTGGGAGTGGATCACCTCCTTTATTGTCACTGGAGAACTGGCAGTGAGTGACACTGAAATATGTTGCAAGTTTGAGAAACAACCATACAGCTAAGGCTCATAACTTCATACACACTAACGATATACATATTTTGACAGAACAGTGGATTTCAGCAGATCATGACATTCCGATTCCTTATGTGGCATACTTTGTACAAAACATATCGTAATTACATGACAGTGGTGCATATGCGGGTTCCAAGTTGCTGCACTGAGGTACAGAGTGCCACAAGGACTCTGTGTGAGTTAAAGACTTCTACTCCCCTCCTGATCCAGGCTCTTCCATTCCTCTGCAAGCAGGGGAAGTAAGAAAGACAGGGAGTTGGGTCCTGGTAGCTGAGACTGCCCAACTGCTTCAGGCAGTGAAAGGCTTCCTCAAACACTACATGGTGAGTAATCCCCACCCTGCATGGATACCAGGCACTCTTCCCCCTCCACCCCATTTCTCCCCCCACCCGCCTTCTGGTCCTGGTTTTTACCAATTTTTCTCCTATTTTTAATAAAACCCAATAAATTCCCAGGACACTTTAAAAAATAAAAATCGAAAATGAAAGGCCTTACAAATAGCTAATGACATTAAAAAAACCACAAGAAATTATGTAACTATTTCAGAAGCAGGAAGCCTGCCAAAGAGTTGGTGGGTCTGCTGGATCACCAAAGTTAAAGGGAGATCTATAGGCACTGCTGAGAAGATACAAATAAATCTATCAGTCTATATCACAAAAGTTGTCAGGGACCTGTCCTTTTCTTGTAATAAAGATCAGGTGCTATCAGAAATTGAAGTGTCAAAAAGAAAAGGTGTGAAATAATCATATAATGAAAAGCAATATGTCACCAGGCCTAGACGGTATACATCCAAGAGTTCTGAAGGAGATTATGAAGTGTGAATTATTATGAATTATGAAGTGGCTAAGCTGATAACAAAAACATGCAATTTTTCCACCAGAAACAACTTTTGCGCCAGAGGGTTGGAGGGCAGCATGTATTATACCCATTTTTTTTTTAAAAGGGTTCTAGGAATTATCCAGAGAATTACACACCAAAAAGCCATATGTCTACTTGGAAAACTGGTTGGAACTCATAATAAAATACCTGGAAGATCATGACATGATAAGGTCTAATCACCAGAGCTTCTACAAAGGGAAAGTGTGTCTCTAATCCAAGGGATCTCAAACTTCATTGCACCATGACTCCCTTCTGACAACAAAAATTACTACATGACCCCAGTAGAGGGGGACTGAAGCCTGAGCCTGCCCAAGCCCCAATGCCCTGGGTGTGTGGGGCCAAAGCCCAAGCCCAAGGGCTTCAGCCCCAGATGGGGGCCTGTAACCTGAGCCCCACCACCCAGGTCTAAAGCTCTCAGGCTTCGACCCCAGGCCGTGGTGCTCGGGCTTCGGCTCTGACCCTGGGTTCCAACAAGTTTAAAGCCAGCCCTGGTGATCACATTAAAATACAGTCGCGACCCACACTTTGAGAACCGCTAATCTATTAGAACTGTTTGAACACATCAATAAAATAGAAAATAAAGGCGACTGGTTGACAATTTTTACAACCTTTTTTCAGGCTAAGAGACAGGGTAAGTGGTCAATTTTCACCATGGCAAAAGATTAACAGCTGGTACCTCAAGGTTCAGCGCATGGTCTGGTGTTGTTTACTCTAATTAACAACAGTTTTTGGAAGAGAGGTGTGTAGTGAGATAGCACAATTTGCAGATGACAATTATTTAGGTTAGCAAAATCCAGAGAGAACTATGAGGAACCAGAGGGATCTAAGTAAGCTAGGTGAATGGGCAACAAGATAGCAAAGTTCAATGTTTATAAACGCAAAATGCTGCACGTTATAAGGAAACTTTTAACCTACTCATACACCCTACAGAGTTCTAACGTAACTGTTTCAGCTCTGGAAAAGAACTTGGGCATCACTCAATGTGGTCAGCTCAGTGACTAACTCTCCTCTGTGTAGCAGCAGCCAAAAAAAAGCAAACAAGATGTTAGGATGCATAAGGGATGATGAATTAGAGAAATATTATAATGCCATTATAAGTCAATGGTCAGACCTCATCTAGAATACTGTACACAGCATTTGTCACCCTATCTCAAAAATCAGAATTAGAGGCTCAAAGAGATTTTAATATGAAGAGAAATTAAGAAGACTGGGATTGTTTACCGCAAGAGACAAATAGGAGAGAAAATGGCAACGGTATAAAAAAAATGAATGGCCTAAGAGACAGACAGAAAGAACATAAGCTCCCAGTCTTATAAGGCAAGAACCCTGGGGATATTCAATTAAACTGAAAAGTGACAAATTCGAAAGTGAGAAAGGAAATATTTTTTCACACAATGCATAATTAGACTGTGACACACTACCACAGGAAGTCATTGGGTATGTCTTATACTACAGCTCGGAGCAAGCCTCCCAGCCAGAGCAGACAGGCTTGTGCTACCAGATGACTGCTTAACACTTGAAACAGCTGCGTGGACATTATGGCACCGGCAGAGGCTCAGGCTAACCACCTGAGCTCAGACCCAGGGGTAGGATGGGTTTAAGCTCAAGTGGCTAGCCAGAGCCTCTGCAGTGCTGCAATGTCCACACAGCTATTTTTAACGTGCTAGCACAAGTCTGCCTACCCAAGCTGCATGATTCAAAGAGGAACTGGACTTTTATACTAATAAGAATACCCAGAGTTATAGCAGTTAATGGTAAGAAAAATTTGGGAGGGATATAAATCTTCATGTTTCAGGGTTTAAGCCAATCTCTACTAGGGATTTGAATGAGACATCCATGGTGGAGTGGATTATCCCATTCCTCCCTACTGTGAATCTGGTTTCCCTATTGTGAGGTTTCTTGAACCTTCCTCGGAAGAATCTGCCACTGGAAACTATCAGGGACAGGACACTGAACTAGGTGGACTGCTGGTCTGATTCAATCTGGTCATTCTACATTCCTTAGGGGGCTGTATACCATACACAGTACCACCAAACAAGGAAGTGGGATCATTTCCCACTAAACTGTGGATGAAATTGGGAGGGAGGGCCCTCCCCACGGGCTGTCTCTACAAGGCACCTATTGGTACACATACATAGGCACTTAATTACATGATCTTTTAGTGTTATCTTCAAAAAAAATTAGAGGAAGTTAATTTTCTCTCCTTGAATATTCAGGTCCACTATTCCCCACTTTCACCACAATTTGTTACGAACAAGATGCTGTCAATTATCAGTTTCATCTTTGCTCCAACTAACTACCAAATAGGATGCTTTCTGAGATTTAACAAAAGAACTAAGAGCAAATTTTCTGCAAAGATTTTCTACAGTGCAGAGTGGCCAAAACCACAACTTTCCCTTATTGAAATCAAGGGACATTGTCCTACTGAGTTACAGGCAGAGAAGTGAAACTGTTTTTTCAGAGAAGGAAAATCATTAGTTAATTCCTCTTTTGAGATGTTTACAATAGTGAAACCCAGAAACAGTAGATGCATGAAAACAAACTTACATGTGCCCGCAGAAGTATTTTTCACCCTGCCTAATAAATGTCAGTTAAAAAGGGCTTGAGAAAAGTTTATCTGTACGGAATTCTGTTCTATTCTTTTCTTATACGACACCCATCACTGTAGAACCTGAGCACCTTTCAGTAGCAGCCTAATTACACATCTGCTGTGTGTTGTTTATTCTCATCTCCTCAGGAGGAGGAAGCATGTGCATTAGAATGTCTTGTTTTGATAGGGTTTGTTTTGTTTTAAATACAGGTTGCTATGCATTTATATTAAAGCACAGTCAAAGAAATGCATTTTGCATTTGGAAGTGGTGAGGTTTGGGATAGTCCTTAGTTCCTGCAGGACTTCAGGCTAGCTCCCAAGAAAGTTCTGTGTCCCTAACATATGCGTTTTACTCTTATTGTAAAACACTGTGCCACAGAAGTATGCTTGTCAACCACAGTCTTAATCCAAGAGCTTTAGGTGGTCTTTTAGAAACCCTGGGGCCAGCCATGGAACACCACAAAGATAAGGACTGAGACCTTGAACTTGATTTGAAATTCTGTGGGAAAACAACGTAGAGAGTGAAGGACAGGTTATGTGCTTGCAGTAGGAGATGCGCTACAGTGTTCTGTACTACCTGGAGTTTTCTAAGTACTAAATCATGCTCAGAAACATTGTGTTGCTATAGTCCAACAGAGAGATCAGAAAGGTGTAAATAACTGAGGCGTTGTCATCATCCACCGGGATAGGACGAGTCTCCTAGCCAACTGGAGAAAACAGGAAGTATTACTCACAGATGCTGCTACGTGACAGCTTAGAGTTAGTGAGGAATATAAGCGTTCTCCTAGACTTCAAAAGAAAGAGCAACTGTGGCTATGTACCTTCCACCAAAGGGGACTGCACAATGACTACAAACTCTTCAAAATGCCTTCCTCATCACGAGCATAATTTCTGTCTTGCAAAGATTCAGCTTCAGCCAGCTGTTCTTTCTCCATGAGTTGATCTTGTCCAAGCACCAGGACATCTTGGTGACAGAAGAGTGGTGGTATGTAGTAGAGCTGCATATTACTGGCACTTGAATCCATGTCATTTGACCACTTCACTTGTGGTTGCACGTAGATATTAAAAAGAACCAGAGAGATTTGATCCTTGTGGAATTCCACAAATGAGGTGGAGTACTGGGATTTGATGGAAAAAGGTTCCAATTCAAAAATTATCCTGGCAGAGGTGACTGCAACCAGGAAAGCAATTTTGATGGAGTAGACTAAGTGGCTTGAATGGCAAATTTATTAAGGTATATAAAACTATATAATATTATAAGGTATATAATATTATGATGAAACCACAAGTTACAATTAAGTGTCTATAGGGTACCTCTGAGATGCTGCCTGCAGGAATCTCTGAACTACAGATCTACTCTGAAAATGACTAAAAATGATAATATCTTACTCATTAGATCCGCTCTGTGTTTCGGCAAGGTCATATCTGCTGTCTTTGGTAACAAAAATAAGTCATTACTTTTTACCCCTGTTAGCACTGCAGACACAACACAGCTCTCGGAAAGGGAGAAAGTCTCATGTTGCTTTTGCATCCTCCACAGAAATATTTACAAAGTTCCATTTACAGACCTAATGAGTTATACCTATGTAAACCATCAAGGCAATATAGCTTCAATGGAGAAAGGCACCCTCCTCATAATTTGATGTGCAATACTTGTGTTATCTTAATTTGCATATTCTGGAATGAGTTTGCATAGCTGCTGGTTAGAAAAGACATATTCTTCCCTATAAACCAAGCACATTTGATATGGAAACTATTGCAGAACCAACAAAAAACCTCACACATCCTTTTTTTTTTTTTTTTAACGGACATTCCACCATCATCTCCAAATCCTCTCTCAAAACCCACTTCACTGGGGCTTATAAAATGTAGCCTTATGTATTAACTTTAAGAAAAACGGTGCATTCCTCAAATAATGTGCACTAGCACATTTTTGGACACCATATAAATAACAGAACTGACCCAAACAGCAGCAGGATCTTATTGTCTTGACCCACGTCCTCATCTCCTTTCACCCTCTCCTTAGCTCTGTCCATACTACCTATCTTTATTAGCTCACGAAAGCTTATGCTCAAATAAATGGGTTAGTCTCTAAGGTGCCACAAGTCCTCCTTTTCTTTTTGCGAATACAGACTAACACGGCTGTTACTCTGAAACTTATTTTAGATTGTAAAATATCCAGTGCAAGGACTCCCTTTTTGGGAACAAACACAGCTACATATCTATTTTTGTAACACATTAAATACATCTATGGCTATAAAGAAAACAGTGACCACACAGTGGTATATCCAGGTTGAAAGTCCAACTAAAAAAAGATCAAGGAAATCTAAGGATTCCAGGAGATACCACATTGCCCTGACTGTACTTTCTCAACAACTTTATAACCTGTTAAAAAAAAAAGAGAGAGAGAGAGAGAGTCAGGTCAACAATTAGCAAGTGTCCACATTAAGGAGACTGTCCCCATAGGAAGGCAACAAATATAATGGCAGCCGATCCCAAGTTAACCCCCATGTAGTCACAAACTGCATGGATACTGAAGTCATGGCAGAACTATAAACCTGGCCAACTCCAGTTCTAAGAGATTAAAGAATCAGGGTACCTGCACATCACAATGAATCTAATTTAATCTTATCCTGGAACCTGCATGTACATGGTGAACACAAATGAATCCATTTTTCAGAATGGAACTTCTATGTCTGAAGGTAGATCAAATTAGGAATGGTACTGACTTTATTAGCCACCAACAGAACATTGAACTGAAGGTTATGGTGACTCTCAGCCAATGCCCTACTGCTCCCAACAAACCCTTGCCAAATCTAAAATAACTTAAATGTAACATACATAAATAATGGTATTATAATTGGAAATATTTCATTCTACAGTTTGAGATTTTTAAGGTTAACCAATTTTAACCTGGATCCAGGTTTGCTGATTTGCATACATCTTAATACCTCATTCTTAACGCTGAAAACACTTTATCAAAAAACAAACCAAAAAAATCACTCCAGTTCCTGGAACAGTTTCAGAATTATGAACTACACTGGACGAAAGCTCAGCCAGGTTCAAAGTGGCACACTGAGGGAGGACCTGAACACTGAGTAAATGTACTCTGAAAAAAGTCAAACCTAATCAGACTAGAGATTAGCATACTAATAAGGAGCAGGAACAAGGAAAAAACAAGCTCATTTTCTACAGCGCTACCATTAAGAGCAGGGGATTTGGCGAAAAGGGCCCAAAATCTTTGTTAATATTTCAATGAGATCAGGTATAACTGAGATTCTGCACACCAACCTAAACTGATTTTATGAATATGCAATCAAAAAATGTTAAGATGGAATCAGTGTTGCTCACACACAACAGAGCATTAAACATTAGAAAACCAGAAATGCTTAGTGAAGGTCCCCCCACGTATACCTTAAAAGAACATTAGTGTTGCAAGAAAACAAAAAAAAAAATGTTAAGGTAAAACTTCCAACACAACACAAAGAAAGTTTAGTTCTGCCCCACACACATGCAAGCATATGGAGACAAAGTAAAATGAATGTACGTGTAATGCCACTTGGGGAACTGGCAGCCAACACTGCCTTTGTCAGTAGTTGTGCTGCACACATAAAATGGTAATGTGATTATGTGTGTTTTTTTATGTTAACTTAGTGAGTTCCTCGTGGCATCTTTAAGGGAGCAGAGTTAAATTTATCTGGTTAACATTGCCTTAACTAGGGAGGGTATTATAACACTGACAATCTTTTAAGCGGTATGCTTAACCAAGTATTTCTTGGTTTTCCAACATCTGTGTTTACATTCTGAAGTCTCATGTTCTGGAAGGGTACAGGAAGTAGGAGACGCTGTTATACAGCAGCAAAATTACCTTCACCTTAACAAATTAATCAGTGGAACAGGTGATATTAGAACTCATGGTCTCCTGGCTCCCAGCCAGGTGAACATTCTGTAAGGTAAAGGTCATTTTGAAGGAAGCAAGCAACATATTCATATACCTTGTTTGCCACTAAATTCAGAGGTGGAAATGGTGCTGAAGTTATGTCAGAATGCAGTTAAGGGGTCTGCACACCATGCTGGCAATGTATAAGTGCACCAATACCACTCTGTCATCTTATTCTGAACTCCAAAAAGGTTTGCTAACTTTTCATATTTTAAGCAATGTACTTTTTTTCCTTTCACAAGTTTTCTCCTAGGCATGAGCAATTCAAAAACAGCTTAGTTCGAGGTACTCAGGTTCTTCCACACAAACTCAATCCTGACCTGATCTAGCCATTTTCAGATCAATTTGACTTTTCTTTAAAACTTTACATAATGCAATATGTGGCTTTAAATGGAAATGTGGGTGAAAGCTTAACAGATTCTCTTAAAAATTAGTGTACATGTGTTCAGAGGTTATTAATACAGTGCTACATACGCTACTGTGCTCATATCCTATTTGGTTGTGTTATCCTTTTTCTTCTGAGACTTGTTTTCTGGTGCATTTGTTTGAACAAAAATGTGATCCTGATATATGAATGCAGCTGAGGCCTGATGGAAATGAGCAATTAACACTTGAAAGGAGGTCTCATTTCTTGGAAGATAGAATTAGGGAGGTAAACAGAACATTGGGTTTAAAAAGAATGTCTGAGCCAACAAAGATAAGAGGGAGAACACCTAGGGAACCATTTACTAAAAATGGACAAGGTAAGTTAGAAATGTAGAGATTATATAAAGATCAGGTTCTACATAAACAGCACACAGAGCATGCGGTACAGAGATTGGTTCCTGCAAAGTGACCAAAACAATCCAAAAATGTGTAATCTAAGGTATAGTAAATGCAATGAAATGTTTAAAGGTATATGAAGGGAGAGCGCTTCTGTGTAACTTTCGATGTGTGGTATGCTCTAGATCAGGGGCAGTCAATTACTTTGTCAAGGTTCAAATTTCTTGGTCAAGGTATAGTTAAGGTCCAGACTCCAGAGAAAATAAAAAATAATGATAATAATAAAATAACAATAAGTAAATGAAAAGATTTCAGGGTCCATACAAAAGTGTCCAGATTTGGCCCACCGTCCACCTATTGACTACCCCTACTCTAGACCCACCCCTAAGCTTGAGTCTGATCAACTCAGCTTAGCTTTGTTGTATACCAAATAAAGGAACCTGAGTGACAAAACCTGGAGTCGAACTGGTTTCTTGGATCCCAGAGAACTGGGCGGGGTGTTGGCGCAGACCTGGACAAGCTGTTCTGGATAAACGGAGGGGCTCCAAACGCTGACATGTATATTCCCACCCGAAATTGTTTTCTCACTCACCCACATTTGAGGTAGCGGGCTTGTTACAGCCATGTTGGAAAGTTATCCCGGGCACCTCCGCGACCAGGCTCTTACCCAGAGAGGCGAGAGTGACGAGGCGACTCTGCCGGCTGTCAGCTCGCCAGGCGGAGGAAAGCCCAGCCAGCCTGGGCTCTGCTACCTGGACACAAACTGGGACCCCCCCCCTTGTGTCGCTGTGCCGGGGGCTGCCCCCCGCCTAGGAGCGAGGACGAGAGGCGCTCCGGGGGGGGGCAGACGGGGAGGCCCCCGTGACAGGAGCCAGGCCCCCTGCAGCCGGCAGAGCCTCTCCAGGCAGGGACCCCCACCCCTGCGGCCGCCCAGAGGAGGGCCCAGCCAGCCAGGACGGGCAGGGAGGGGGGCCCCGGCGGTGCTGCGGGGGGGCCCGGCGGCTGACAGGCGCTGCCCGGTGCGGGGCCTGCCCGGGTCGCTACCTTGTAGACGTCGCCGTAGGTGCCGCTACCGATGCGCTGGATGAGCTCGAAGTCCTCCTGGGGGTTGCGCCGGGAGAGGTCGCGCACCCGCCCCACGCTCATGGCGCCGCCGAGGCGGAGGGCCCCGCTCGGTCACCGGAGGGGCCGGTTGGGGGAGGGGAGGACACCGACGACCGATCACCGCCGCCCCCCGACCTGCTCAGCCAACATGGCGCACTACGCGACACAGGGCGCATGCGCGCCTCTTCCCCGCCCCGCCCTCCCCCGGCCAGAGGCACGGGGCGGGGACGCTGCCGCCCAGCGCGCGCATGGGGCGGGGCGAGGAGAGCGGCGCGCGCCCTAAGCTCAGCGGCTCAGCCACGCCCCTGCTGCCCACGTGGCTCCCAGCTGGCGAGGCCTCAGCGGAGCGGGGCCGAGGCCGGGGGCTCTCCAGTGCTACCCACGTCTCATAACTGAGAAACCAACACGTTACAAGCCCGGGGCAGTCCGCTCTCCATTCCCTAGGCTGCCCTGACCCCCTGCACCCACCAGTGCCCTGTCCCACCCCCCAACCCTGAGCTGCACCGACCCCCAACTCAACAAGGCCCCGTCCCGTTCCCACTGGCTCCCCTCCACTCCTAACAAGACCCCGCTCCAGTCATTGCCTCAGGTTGCACTAACCCCCTTCCCTATACCCAACAAGGCCCTGTCAGGCTCATTGCCCCCTGCCGGGCTGAACCTACACCCAACAAGACCCCACTCATCCCAGGCTGCCCTGGTCGTAAACCCAACAACCCATGTCCCCTTGCCAACCCAATCTGTGCTGGCCCCTGTGGCCAGCAACATCCCATCCCTGTTCACTGGTCTTGCCTGCAGCTGTTTCATTCTGCCTCCACTCCCTCTCCTGGGCAGTTGACCCCTAAACCCAGCAAGACTCTCTCCCCCTAAAACAGCCTGGGTTGCTCTGCCCCAGGCCTGGTCTACACTACTGAGATTAGGACGATGTAAACTGCCTTGTATCAACCTAACTTTGGAAGTGTCTACACTTAAATGTTGCTCCCAGTGTAACTACCCTGCTACATCAGCAGCATAGAGTCAAGGTCAATGTAGTTAGGCCACCGCATTGCCCGTTTTACACTGTGTTACTTACATTGACTGTTACTGGCTTTCAGGAGCCATCCCACAATGCCCCACATTGACAGTACAAACAATACAAGCACTCCTGTTGAGGATGCACACCACTGACACAAGGAGCAAAGTGTAGATATGCATGAACAATGACATACAGCCAACGTAAGTTAGGCTGGCTTAATTTTGCAAAGTAGACATGGCCCCAGTATACAGCACTCAGTATTACATCAGCAAGCACAGTGGTTCTCAAACTTTTGTACTGGTGACCCCTTTCACATAGCAAGCCTCTGAGTGCGACCCCCCCTTATAAATTAAAAACACTTTTTAATAACACCATTATAAATGCTGGAGGCAAAGTGGGGTTTGGAGTGGAGGCTGACAGCTCATGACCCCCCATATAATAACCTCATGGTCCCCGAGGGGTCATGACCCCCAGTTTGAGAACCCCTAAGCAAGCATAACTGATCACAGCCACACTGTGAAAACTGGTCGCACGGAACAGGCCAGCAAGCCTGCCTGTACTTCTTTTCCCAGTTCTACTCATGCTACAGCCCTTTGTGGGCACAGCGTTAAACACAGCAGCTCTCCAGTCACCCGTAGAGTCTCCCAAGACAAACAGGAGATGGGACCTGAATTCAAAGGGAGAAAAGAAGCAGGGGGAAAAAAACCCTATGATCCCTGTGACTCCCCCTTCCCAACTCCAGCTGTGAGCATCCCTCACACATAGATGAGAAAGACCCTGTGACATGGGGTGTGTCAAGCTGGGAGGAGTGGTAGATACGCTGGAGAGTAGGGATAGGATACAGAGGGACCTAGACAAATTAGAGGATTGGGCCAAAAGAAATCTGATGAGGTTCAACAAGGACAAGTGCAGAATCCTGCACTTAGGACGGAAGAATCCCATCCACCGCTACAGACTAGGGACCGAATGGCTCGGCAGCAGTCCTGCAGAAAAGGACCTAGGGGTTACAGTGGATGAGAAGCCGGATATGAGTCAACAGTGTGCCCTTGTTGCCAAGAAGGCCAGTGGTATTTTGGGATGTATAAGTAGGGGCATTGCCAGCAGATCGAGGGACGTGATCGTTCCCCTCTATTCGACATTAGTGAGGCCTCATCTGGAGTACTGTGTCCAGTTTTGGGCTCCACACTACAAGAAGGATGTGGAAAAATTGGAAAGCGTCCAGCGGAGGGCAACAAAAATGATTAGGGGGCTGGAGCACATGATTTATGAGGAGAGGGTGAGGGAACTGGGATTGTTTAGTCTGCAGAAGAGAAGAATGAGGGGGGATTTGATAGCTGCTTTCAACTACCTGAAAGGGGGTTCCAAAGAGGATAGATCTAGACTGTTCTCAATGGTAGCAGATGACAGAATGAGGAGTAATGGTCTCAAGTTGCAGTGGGGGAGGTTTAGGTTGGATATTAGGAAAAACTTTTTCACTAGGAGAGTGGTGAAGCACTGGAATGTGTTACCTAGGGAGGTGGTGGAATCTCCTTCCTTAGAAGTTTTTAAGGTCAGGCTTGACAAAGCCCTGGCTGGGATGATTTAGTTGGGGATTGGTCCTGCTTTGAGCAGGGGGTTGGACTAGACGACCTCCTGAGGTCCCTTCCAACCCTGATATTCTATGATTCTATAAAGCTGTCTGGAGTGGCTCATGAGCATGAGTACCAACCTCAGGGCAGACTATTAAGAAGTAGGGCACAAACCCTAAATTGGCTGTAAGTTCTATACTTCAATTCACCAACAAAGTGTGAAGTCCTCAGGCATTACAACAACCTCAACACAGAGTCACAGACAGTCCCCTTGAGAACTCCAATCTGTCTTGTTACCCAGGTAAGCTTGCCATTACAATACATGGTCCCTTTCACCAAAAATCACAATAATACTCAGGTTACTTCCAGTCCCAAAGGACTAATCACTTACTCTGGGTCAATGCACTTTAGATCCTACACCAAAGATGCTTGTAGCCACTCCTATAATAAATTAAGTAAAGATTTATGAATTAGAAAAAAGAAGTGAGTTAGTTACAAAGTTAAAGCAAGTAAACATACCACACAAATGAGTTACAATCTTAGATTCCAAAAGGTAATAGAAGCTGCAGTAATATGCAAGCTGTATGTGTCCTTTAGGGCTAACCCAAGCTGAACAACCGGGGATCCCTTGTTTATGCTTAGAAGTCTTGTCCTCTCCCTGAAGTCCAGGCTGTATAGGGATAACAATTTTTTCTTGACAGGGATTTTTATTCTGTTCCCCCAGAGCTCAAACGGATGGGGTGAGTCTCCGTGCACCTCTCCCCTTCAAGGGTGTGGGGGGAAGCAATCAACAAAGTTTTTGTCCTCTGATGTTCCACAATGGCTTGTCTGTGGGTCTTCTTTTGTTGGTCAGGAGATAAACTAGTATTTAAACTGTGGTAAACTAGTATTTCAAACTCGGTAATGCTTTTCTCCTAACTATGGAGGTTTACAATTTTAGAACAAACACTTTTACAGGTACAGAGCAAATACTTAAATATTATCTTATAGCATGGGTCACAGATATTATAAGTGAGATTACTGCATGCAGCAATTTACAAGCATTTCATAAAGTCTGAACACTAAACGCATTTCCATAAAGCTAATGACTATTGTAACAATACTAACATAGAGATGAGCTAGACTGGTTTACAGCGTTACAACTGTCAGTGTTCAGTGATGCCTAGGGGGCCTTGGCATGAGCTGGCACCTGATCTGCAGCATCACATGTCCCTCACACACTCCTGGGAAGGTCTGTGATTTCCTCCAGCCATGAGCACCTCTCACACACTCGCAGATGGGGGGACGCTCTCATTCCCCCACCACTCTGAGGCCACTCACAAGCCTATGTGACTCTCCCTTCTGTGAGTGACTCAGACACACTCATGGGGGGGGGACGACAACCCTGTGACTCCTCCCAGCCCTGAGCTCCCCTCCCACACACCCAGAGAGAGGGACCCTGTGAGGGGGGACCCTATGACTCCATCCTTACACCGTCACAGGGGGGACCCTATGACTTCAACCCTCACGCCCTCACAGGGGCGACCCTATGACTTCAACCTTCACACCTTCACAAGGGGGACCCTATGACTTCAACCCTCACACCCTCAGAAGGGGAACCCTATGACTCCCCCCTCACACCCTCACAGGGGGGACCCTATGACTCCCCCCTCACACCCTCACAGGGGCGACCCTATGACTCCCCCCTCACACCCTCACAGGGGCGACCCTATGACTTCAACCCTCACACCCTCACAGGGGCGACCCTATGACTTCAACCCTCACACCCTCACAAGGGGAACCCTATGACTCCCCCCCCACACCCTCACAGGGGCGACCCTATGACTTCAACCCTCACACCCTCACAGGGGCGACCCTATGACTTCAACCCTCACACCCTCACAAGGGGAACCCTATGACTCCCCCCTCACACCCTCACAGGGGCGACCCTATGACTTCAACCCTCACACCCTCACAGGGGCGACCCTATGACTCCCCCCTCACACCCTCACAGGGGCGACCCTATGACTCCCCCCTCACACCCTCACAGGAGCGACCCTATGACTTCAACCCTCACACGCCCACGGGGGGGGGGGGCACCCTGTGACTCCGCTCTTCACACGCCCACGGCGGGAGGGGGGCTGGCCCCGGATCCCCGGGCCGCAGAGCGCGGGAACCGGGGCGGTCCCGTGAGGGCTCCGGGCAGGGGCCGGCCGCGGGGGGCGGGCGCGGGGCGGAGCCGGGCTGGGAGGGAGCGGCCGGGATCCCCCTGGCGGCGGCGCGGCGGGGCGGGGCGGCGGCGCCGCTGTCCTTTGTGCTGCAGCCGGCATGTGGCCGGGCTGTGGCGGCGGGCGCCCGGCGGCGTGAGGGCAGCGGGCCGGGGGCCGGAGCCATGGGGCGGAGGCGGGCGCTGGTCAGCGCGCTCAGCCTGTGCCTCAGCCTGTGCGCCCTGGGGCTGCTGCTCACCGCCCTCCTCACCGACCACTGGTACGAGACCGACCCCCGGCGGCACCGCGCCGGCTGCGAGCGCCGCGCCCAGCGCCCCCGCCTGCTGCCCCTGCCCCTGCGCCGCCGCGGCCCCCGCCGCGCCGGGCCGCCCCCCGGCCCCGAGCCCGCTCGCCGCCCCCCGGCGCTGCCGGGGCTGGGCGTGCTGCAGTCCGGCTGCGCCCGCCCGCTCTTCGCCAGCTACGCCGGCCTGTGGAGGAAATGCTACTCCCTGGGCGTCGACCCGGACCTGGACAGCCTGGTGGAGAGAGGTCAGGGAGCGCGGCACGGGGCAGCGGGCACCCCCCCACCGCGCGCCTTGCTCCCCCCCGCGCGGCCCCCTGCGCGCCTTGCTCCCCCACCCCGCGCGGTCCCCTGCGCGCCTTGCACCCCCCCCCGCGCGGCCCCCTGCGCGCTTTGCAACCCCCCCCGCGCGCCTTGCACCCCCCCCGCGCGAGCCATGCACCCCCCCGCGCGACCCCCTGCGCGCCTTGTTCCCCCCGCGCGGCCCCCTGCACGCCTTGCACCCCCCCCGCGCGGCCCCCTGCGCGCTTTGCAACCCCCCCCGCGCGCCTTGCTCCCCCCCCCAGCGCGGTCCCCTGCGCGCCTTGCACCCCCCCCGCGCGGCCCCCTGCGCGCCTTGCACCCCCCCACCGCGCGCCTTGCTCCCCCCCCAGCGCGGTCCCCTGCGCGCCTTGCTCCCCCCCCAGCGCGGCCCCCTGCGCGCCTTGCACCCCCCCGCGCGGCCCCCTGCGCGCCTTGCACCCCCCCCCACCGCGCGCCTTGCTCCCCCCCCCAGCGCGGTCCCCTGCGCGCCTTGCACCCCCCCCGCGCGGCCCCCTGCGCGCCTTGCACCCCCCCCGCGCGGCCCCCTGCGCGCTTTGCAACCCCCCCCCGCGCGCCTTGCTCCCCCCCCCAGCGCGGTCCCCTGCGCGCCTTGCACCCCCCCCGCGCGGCCCCCTGCGCGCCTTGCACCCCCCCACCGCGCGCCTTGCTCCCCCCCCAGCGCGGTCCCCTGCGCGCCTTGCTCCCCCCCCAGCGCGGCCCCCTGCGCGCCTTGCACCCCCCCGCGCGGCCCCCTGCGCGCCTTGCACCCCCCCCACCGCGCGCCTTGCTCCCCCCCCCAGCGCGGTCCCCTGCGCGCCTTGCACCCCCCCCGCGCGGCCCCCTGCGCGCCTTGCACCCCCCCACCGCGCGCCTTGCTCCCCCCCCAGCGCGGTCCCCTGCGCTCCTTGCTCCCCCCCCAGCGCGGTCCCCTGCGCGCCTTGCACCCCCCCGCGCGGCCCCCTGCGCGCCTTGCACCCCCCCACCGCGCTCCTTGCTCCCCCCCCAGCGCGGTCCCCTGCGCGCCTTGCTCCCCCACCCCGCGCGGTCCCCTGCGCGCCTTGCACCCCCCCCGCGCGGCCCCCTGCGCGCTTTGCAACCCCCCCCCGCGCGCCTTGCTCCCCCCCCCAGCGCGGTCCCCTGCGCGCCTTGCACCCCCCCCGCGCGGCCCCCTGCGCGCTTTGCAACCCCCCCCGCGCGCCTTGCCCCCCCCCCAGCGCGGTCCCCTGCGCGCCTTGCACCCCCGCGCGGCCCCCTGCGCGCTTTGCAACCCCCCCCGCGCGCCTTGCTCCCCCCCCCAGCGCGGTCCCCTGCGCGCCTTGCACCCCCCCCGCGCGGCCCCCTGCGCGCTTTGCAACCCCCCCCGCGCGCCTTGCCCCCCCCCAGCGCGGTCCCCTGCGCGCCTTGCACCCCCGCGCGGCCCCCTGCGCGCTTTGCAACCCCCCCCGCGCGCCTTGCTCCCCCCCCCAGCGCGGTCCCCTGCGCGCCTTGCACCCCCCCCGCGCGGCCCCCTGCGCGCTTTGCAACCCCCCCCGCGCGCCTTGCTCCCCCCCCCAGCGCGGTCCCCTGCGCGCCTTGCACCCCCCCCGCGCGGCCCCCTGCGCGCTTTGCAACCCCCCCCGCGCGCCTTGCTCCCCCCCCCAGCGCGGTCCCCTGCGCGCCTTGCACCCCCCCCGCGCGGCCCCCTGCGCGCCTTGCACCCCCCCACCGCGCGCCTTGCTCCCCCCCCAGCGCGGTCCCCTGCGCGCCTTGCACCCTCCCCGCGCGGTCCCCTGCGCGCCTTGCACCCCCCCACCGCGCGCCTTGCTCCCCCCCCAGCGCGGTCCCCTGCGCGCCTTGCTCCCCCCCAGCGCGGCCCCCTGCGCGCCTTGCACCCCCCCGCGCGGTCCCCTGCGCGCTTTGCAACCCCCCCCGCGCGGTCCCCCGCGCGCCTTGCACCCCCCCCGCGCGAGCCATGCACCCCCCCGCGCGACCCCCTGCGCGCCTTGTTCCCCCCGCGCGGCCCCCTGCACGCCTTGCACCCCCCCGCGCGGTCCCCTGCGCGCCTTGCACCCCCCCGCGCGGTCCCCCGCGCGCCTTGCACCCCCCCTGCGTGGTCCCCTGCGCGCTTTGCAACCCCCCCCGCGCGGTCCCCCGCGCGCCTTGCTCCCCCCCCCCGCGCGGTCCCCTGCGCGCCTTGCACCCCCCCGCGCGGTCCCCTGCGCGCCTTGCACCCCCCCCGCGCGGCCCCCTGCGCGCCTTGCACCCCCCCCGGCACGAGCCATGCACCCCCCCGCGCGGCCCCCTGCGCGCCTTGCACCCCCCCCGGCACAAGCCATGCACCCCCCCGCGCGGCCCCCTGCGCGCCTTGCACCCCCCCCCGCGCGGTCCCCTGCGCGCCTTGCACCCCCCCGCGCGGTCCCCTGCGCGCTTTGCAACCCCCCCCCGCGCGGTCCCCCGCGCGCCTTGCACCCCCCCGCGCGGTCCCCCGCGCGCCTTGCACCGCCCCGCGCGTGCCATGCACCCTCTCCTGCACGGCCTCTGCGCTCCTTGCACCCCCCGTGCGCCATGCACCCCCCCCGCGAGGCCCCCTGCGCAAAATGCACCCCCCCGGCGTAGCCCCCTGCACGCCTTGCACCCCCCTGCGTGCCTTTCACCCCCCCCGCGCACCTTGCATCCCACCGTGCGCCATGCACCCCTCTACGCGCCTTGCACCTCCCCCCGCGCGCCTTGCACCCCCCCTGCTTGGCCCCCTGCGCGCCTTTCACCCCCCCCGCGCACCTTGCATCCCACCGTGCGCCATGCACCCCTCTACGCGCCTTGCACCTCCCCCCGCGCGCCTTGCACCCCCCCTGCGCAGCTTGCACCCCCCCCCGCGCACCTTGCATCCCACCGTGCGCCATGCACCCCTCTGCGCGCCTTGCACCTCCCCCCGCGCGCCTTTCACCCCCCCTGCACGGCCCCCTGCGCGCCTTGCACCCTCCCCCGCGCGGCCCCCTGCGCGCCTTGCTCCCCCCCCCGCGCGGCCCCCTGCGCGCCTTGCTCCCCCCCCGCGCGGTCCCCTGCGCGCCTTGCACCCCCCCCGCGCGGTCCCCTGCGCGCCTTGCACCCCCCCGCGTGGTCCCCTGCGCGCTTTGCAACCCACCCGCGCGGTCCCCTGCGCGCCTTGCACCCCCCCCGCGCGGCCCCCTGCGCGCCTTGCTCCCCCCCCCGCGCGGTCCCCTGCGCGCCTTGCACCCCCCCCCGCGCGGTCCCCTGCGCGCCTTGCACCCCCCCCCGCGCGGTCCCCTGCGCGCCTTGCACCCCCCCCGCGCGGCCCCCTGCGCGCCTTGCACCCCCCCCGGCACGAGCCATGCACCCCCCCGCGCGGCCCCCTGCGCGCCTTGCACCCCCCCCCGCGCGGCCCCCTGCGTGCCTTGCACCCCCCCCCCGCATGGCCCCCTGCGCGCCTTGCACCCCCCCGCGCGGCCCCCTGCGCTCCTTGCACCCCCCGCGCGGTTCCCTGCGCGCCTTGCACCTCCCCCTGCGCGGTCCCCTGCGCGCCTTGCACCCCCCCACGCGGTCCCCCGCGCGACTTGCACCCCCCCGCGCGTGCCATGCACCCTCTCCTGCACGGCCTCTGCGCTCCTTGCACCCCCCGTGCGCCATGCACCCCCCCCCGCGAGGCCCCCTGCGCAAAATGCACCCCCCCGGCGTGGCCCCCTGCACGCCTTGCACCCCCCTGCGCGCCTTTCACCCCCCCCGCGCACCTTGCATCCCACCGTGCGCCATGCACCCCTCTACGCGCCTTGCACCTCCCCCCGCGCGCCTTGCACCCCCCCTGCTTGGCCCCCTGCACGCCTTTCACCCCCCCCGCGCACCTTGCATCCCACTGTGCGCCATGCACCCCTCTACGCGCCTTGCACCTCCCCCTGCGCGCCTTGCACCCCCCCTGCACGGCCCCCTGCGCGCTTTGCACCCCCCTCCAACACTACTCGCTGCGCGGCCACTGTGCACCTTGCACCCCCGACTCTACCCCCGGCGTGCCCAGCGTGCGCCTTGCACACACCCCCAGACCACCCCCTGCGCGGCCAGCGTGCGCCTTGCACCCCCCCCCCCACGGTCACCCCCCGCGCGCCTTGCACCCCCCCCAAGACCAACCCCCCACGCGGACCCCTGCGCTCCAAATGCATGTGAATTATGCACCCTTAGTACACCATGGACTCCCAGTGCATAGGTACTATACACCCCCAGTGCCTTCAGTGCCCAGGCACTGTGTGCATCCAAGATTCCCCTGCCCAAACACCATGTATCCCCTGACCTAGGAATGCATTGGCACTGTGCACCTTTAATGCACCATGCTCCCACATCCCCTATGAACGGCTACTGTGGATTATGCACCTCTTAACTGTGCACCCTCTTACCCACCAATCCACATGCACCCTGGGGTGTTCTCTGGCCCTTTCGGCAGGGCCCTCAGCACCCACCCTCCTTTGGGATTGGCTGCCAGTGCTTTATGTGCAGGAGTAGCTGGCCTACAGTTACAGTAGCTACTCTTCTACTGCTCCCACAGTTAGGCTGCTGTGTACGTCTAAGCGTATGTTGCCTAATATTAAGCAGGCCATTTTTTGTTACTTCTCTGTGTACCTGAAGCAGCCTTCAACAGGCCTCCTGTACATCTCCTCTTTGTGTAAAAATATGCGCTGGTCATCTAGTAGAACCTCTGTTCCTCCTAAGTGAAAAAAACAAATATAGCCCAGATAATAACACTTCTCTCTCTTCAGAAATTAAAAGGAATAGTCAAGAAACATTTGCATCATTTGTCACCCCAATCTGAGATGTGACTTTTCTGCTTCCTCCCTTCATTGTCATCTGTTAAATTAGACCTTTGTAGAACAGCCAAGCCTTATGTCACATACATATGGGCTAATGTTCTTCTTTAGTACATATTGGGGAACAAAGATAATATGTTTCTTTTATGTTGCATCAATAGATTAAACATTTTCAAACTACACATATTGACTTAATGCAGGGTTTTTGTTTGTTTGGTTAGTTGTTTTGTTTTTTCCTAATATTTAACTCTGATATTATATAAGTATTATAAACCTTTTAATTACACCAACAAATAATGTGTAATACACTATTTCATGCTCAAAAGGGTGAGCAGACATCACTTTCTCTTCTTTAGCCACTTGATTAGAGGAATAGGGTAGTTAGTTATATTGTTAACATTAGGTGGAGTGAATGTTGCACAAAATATCTGTAACTTAATTAAACATTTCAAAGGTGTGCCTCTGAAGACACAAAATTTCGTTTACCAGATTGGCCTGAGAATAAGGTAAATAGCTTGCATTATGGCAATGAAGATGCACATGTGAGTGCTGCATTTCATACCATCTTAAGCCAAGTAATACACTTGCAAATTAGTAGAGAAATGCAAAAATAGATATTGCTTTAAGTGTTCTTATGCTCATGATCAGCAGACTCATTGTGACATTTAATTGCTTGTGCCTTAAGGAATAACATTTTGGATTTGGAGTCAGCTGCACCCTAGAGCACATGCAAATACCTTCCCTGGGATGGATGTTGTATTTTCAGGGCCAGCCCTGCTCATAACCCATTCCCCATGCCTCTGTTTATACCCAAAATGGCATTTGTTCTCTGCAGCCAACATTCTTGACTTCTGATTAAAGTCCAAGGGCCAGCTGCTCCGCTTGTGTAAATTGGCATCCCTCCATTGACTTCAGTGCAAATATGAAGATTTACACCAGCTGAGGATGCATCTCAAAATGTCCCAGAGAGTATCTTTCATATATTAATATGTACAATGAGAGAAATCACAAAGGCCCTGCATTGCCTCTCTCTCTCCAGTCTTACACTGGTGTGTCCATCCCGTTAATTCCTGACTAGCATGAGAGGACCTTTTATAGATATTCCCATAGAGATGAACACTAATCTAAACACATAATCATTGTGTCTGCAGACAGGTAACTTTTTCCTTTCCATAAACATCACCGCTCTCTCAGGCATAGGCCTCTTTCCTGAGACTCATATTAAGTATGTTAGTAACAAATGCATTTACAGTTGCTTACCACTTCAGAAAAAACACCTTTGCAGCATAGTTAAATTCAGATCACAACCTTGCATCCCTTTATTTTCCATATGCTGTCTCCTTTTAGTTAAAAAGGGTTTAATCTGTTTTAATAGTAAATTAAACTAAAAAGACATCAGTAACATTTGGTCCCCAGTTCCTGCCATCCCATGTGGCCAGCTGATCTCCCACAGCCAGTACCTCTTGGATGTCACCTTGACTGAGTGTCCCAAGTTTGCTCCTCTTGTGCATCTCACTAGAGGTCAGAAGAGTGTTTCCTTTTGAAAATAGACTGTTATTGGGGCAAATTCACTGTGGTCCGAGACCCAAAAGTATCTTAACTAAAAACATAGTGAAAGGGAACCATTGTGGTGGGTGGAAAATAGTAAATTCCAGTGCTCCAAGCTGAGGTCACTTCACACCGCACTGGTTAGGTGCTGGTAGAAAGGGTTCACAAGGAAGGTTCCAGATCCTCCAGGGTATTTAGGCACCTAACTTTCAGTGAAACCAGTGGGAGTTGGGCCCCTAAATGCCTCTGAGGATGTGAGACAAAGTTCACATATTGGGTTCAGCCATCTCCTTCCTTGACTCCATCTCCATCCAGCTCTCATGCTTCCTACAAGTCAGCACCTCTCCAAGTAGCCTGGCTGTCCTCTGACCTGTCCCTGATGCCCTTGGCAAGGGAGGGGGAGAGTTCTTACTCAGTGCCCTTCCTGGGTGATTCACTTTCAGCTCCTCATGGAACCAGTTTAGTTTCATTATTATTTATATTGCAATAGTATCTTGTTCTTTGGGAGTTCCCTCTGTGCAGTCACACCTGTGGGATTGACTCCCTCTCCTCTTGGCATTTGCACTTGAAGCCAGGGCACATTAGCCCACAAGAATCACAAGTGGGAAATGCACAGGGCCCCTCAAAGAAGAAACATTCCCTGCCCCCCAAAGAGCTGACCATCTAAATAGACAAGACAGACACATCTGACCCAGGCCTTGCCCAGGGATAAGCTGCTGCAGTGTGTCTAGGGGTGTGTCACTGCAGAGTGCTTACGGAATGCTTCAGTGCAGCTGAGTAAGCAGCCCTGGTCTGGCTGCAGGTTTGCCTCACATGTACCACAGAATTGCTCATGGTTTCTCTGTCACGAAGCCTTTCACTGATGCGATGCAACCTGTCACAATGTCATTGAGCTTAGCGGGAAAGGGCTGGATCCTGCCAAGTGCTGATTACCCCAAGCCCCACCTGAAATCAATGAGGGTGCTCAGCACCTTGCACCATCAGCCCCTAAGGACAGCTATGCAGCTGCCGGTCAGGGCAGTACACTGGGCACTTCAGCTTCCATACAGTGGAGCCAGACTGCCTTATTGCAAAGCAAACGTGGGGTTATCCGTACAGGGCCAGGTATTGGCTGTTAAAGCAACAGCCCCTTTTGGGGAGTGCCAGGGAACACCGCCAGTGGCGGATCTTGTAGGCATTTGTTCTGCTGAGAGCACAGCCAGACAGCTCTACATGTGCTGGGGGAGCGCGCAGAGGAGCAGCAGCTGCTACATACTGTGACATGGGTGCGTCATGTGTTTTCCCACCCATCACAGATCCACAGGATTGGTGCTATGTCCCCAGCTTTGGATTGGTCTGTAGGAGGAACCCCTTCAATGTGCCAGACCCCTTAGGGGTCTCCCTTTTCCTCCAGGGTAAGCTATGTGGCTTCACTACCTCCTTAGACTGGACCTCTGGGCCTGCAGAACCTCTGCTTCACACCGTGAGCTCCGTTCATTCAGCAAGTCCAGCTGAGACAGATCCCTGATGGAGACTTGTCCACTCTGCAGGGGTTCATGCACCTCGCCCATTATTTGCAGCGACACTCACCCAGCGTTGTCCAAACAGTCGGGTTTATTAGTCATCTGGAACACAGCATAGGAAGTCCTTTAGGGTAGTATAGAGAACTGAAGGTTAAAGCATAGGTCATTCTGGTTAACCCAGAGCCCAGCCAAGCTGTAAGGAACCCCTTGATTCAAGGTCTCGCTCTGTGTCTGACCTCCTTCATCAGACCCCAGGTGAGTCCCGACTCCTTCCAGCAGCCAACACTTATCTCCCCACTTCGTACCTCTCCAGTCCTTTGATCTCAAGCTGGGGGACTGTTGTTCTCTAAGGAGAGATGGGGAAGTCCTTATCCAAGAGTCATTGGTTGCTAGGTCCTGTCTGTATCCCATTGACTTTCAATGAGATTAGGGCTCCTTATTGCCTACATCTCTTCTGAAAAAAATGGACAGGCTCCTAAATCACTTAGGAACTTCTAAGTTCCTGGGACCTTGTGGGGCTGGATTTCCTTCAACATCTTGTGGGGGGAGAGGGCTCCTTAGAAAAGGCTCCAGGGTGAATGCAGACCAGCGGGTGGATGTGTGCGTGTGTGTGTGCATGTGCACACGCGGGTGAACTCTCCCAGCCCGAGAAGCTTGCGCATCTCTCACTAGCATCAAGCTTCTGCCATTTGTAGGGAGAGGTGGTGTTGGGTGTGGAACTGGAAGTGCAGGGTAGAAGCTGCGAGGTAGTCTGTGGGCACGGGGAGAGCAAATGGAGAGAATGCACTGTGGACTAATTATATTAGAAGACAATTTACAGCCTTGCTGTCAGTGTTTAACACAGTATTCTCTGGGGGAACCTGCTTGGTTTTTAGCAGGTGGGTTAATGAAGTCTGTTCCTTCCTTTCCTGAAGGTATTGTTCAGAGATGCACAGCTATCAAATACCACTTCTCCCAGCCAATGCACTTACGAAACATTCCATTCAATTTAACCAAGACCATCCAGCAAGATGAGTGGCATCTGCTTCGTAAGTACACAAATTGTCAGCCTCTCATCTGGGGATGCACAAGATTCTCCATAACTCTGTCAGTGTTTCACATGAAAAAGCAAGACAACATGCTGGTCTGTAGATAGGGTTTGCCATCCTGAATCAGACCAGGGCTCTGTCTAGTCCAGTTACCTCTCTCTGGCCAGGGGCCAGTATCAGACGCTTTGAAGAAAGGGGTAAGAAATCCCATAGTAAGCAAATATGGAATAACCTACCTACAGGGAAATATCTTCCTAGCCCCTATCCTTTACAGGTTGGCTTATGCCCCGAAGCATGGCTGTTTATATCCATCTAAATCTTTTTTTTTATTTTAAATCCCATCTGATGTAACTCTGGATGTTCTTGTTATTCAGATAATTGGTCAGTCTTTTTTTGAATCCTGATAGACTCTTGGCCTAAATTATATCTTGTGGCAATGAGTTCTACAGGCTAACTGCACAATATGTAAAAATGTATTTGCTTTTATCTGTTTTAAATTTGTTGCCTCGCAATTTCATTAGATATCCCCTCATTCTGTGTTATGAGAAAGGGTAAATAGGAACCAACCCCTGGTTTAATTTTTCTGTACTGCTTATTATATTCTATACCTCTGTCAAGTCCCCTCTTATTCCTCTCCTGTCTGAACAGTCCCAATCTTTTCCTTCTCACTTGAAAGTTAATTTTTTTCATAACCCTAATCCTTCTTGTTGTCTGTCTCTAAACCACTTGTATTATCTGCTGTGGTCTCTTAGATAGGGTGACCAGAACTGGTATTCCAGGTCAGGTCACATCATTGGTGCTGGTAGTGACATTAGAACACTTTCAGTATTAGTTTCTGTTCCATTGCATCTACATCTAAACATTTTGTTTGCTCTTTTAACCATTGCTACACATTGAGGAGGGTTTAGTCCTCTGAGGAGGTTGTTTAGTCAGCTATCCACTGTGGAGCCCACATCATCTTACGGAGTGGTTACAATTAATTTAGAACCCAGCTTTGCCTATGAGTGGCTCGAAAGATTCTTCCAATATGCATTAACATGCATTTGCCAACAGGGTTTGTAAATAGTTCCTTGTCATTCTCTTTTTTGCTCTAAGCAAAAGGGTGATGTTTAATCTCTGCTCTACTTCTTATATGGAAGCAGATTTAAGAAGAATCACGGCTGGTTTTCTGGGCATGGCAGCTGCTGTTCTTCTCTGTGGATGCATTGTAGCGGCAGTCAGTTTCTTTTGGGAGGAAAGCCTCACGCAGCACGTGGCAGGCCTTCTATTCCTTATGACAGGTATTGTGCCATCTTTGTGTGCTAATTACAAATGAAGCCCTTGATTAGGTTTCTCTTTGGTAGACTGTGCTTTGTTATCCATCAGCAGAGAACACCTTCCTTTGATCTTTCCACTTAGAACTGACTTTCCACTGCAGCTATTTGGGTAGATGTCAAAAAAGCAGGCAAGATTTTTCTGAGTACTATAAGAAGACAGAAAGGGACTATTTAATTTCTTCTTCCAAAATGGGAATAAAAAGTTTGTCCTTCATGCTCCATACCTGTGCCTGGGAGAAAGAAGGGGTAAGGGCACTCCGTTACAGCGCTTGCATAGACTGTGCAAACTTTAGGACCGGGCGTGCAGGGGCAAGTGGGCATTGTGCCATTGCTTACTTCCCTGCTTGAGCATGTGGATGAGGAAGAGTGGGCAGAGCCTGGGCTCCTTGCCTTCAATTACCAGCCAGCAAACCTGAGACAGCATGGGGGGAGTGTCATAATTTGCTGGGAAATGATTTCTTTCCAAAGCAAAGAGGGAGGCTGAGACTAAATTGTGTTTGAGTTACAAAGTCTGCCAGGGCTATTCCTGGAGGGGTGCAGTTTACATCCCCTCTTTTGCACAAGACTGGGTCTAAAGACAAAAATCTATCCCTAAACTTCACGTTAGTGGGGAAGATGAGTGAATAGGTTTCCCCCCGCCCCATGTCTTCTTCTTCACTCTGTCCTTGAAACAACAAAGGAGAAGTCTAAATTACAACAAAAGCAGCAGTTGTAGAGTTAAGTCAGTGTAACAATTTTATTTTTGTCCCAGTCATTTATAACTTCTTGCAACTTTCACCCCTCACGTTACTGTTTTCCATCATTGGTCTTTTCCTAAAAATGAACTTTTTGGGGAAGTTTGAGGAAAAGTGTTCAGCTGTTTTTGCAGAGTGAAGGTGGGCAGGTGTTATTTGGTTTGTATTATTAAAAAAAAGTCTTTCATTTGTAACTAGCAAAAATGGAAAAGGGTAGGAAAGGTTAAATTCATTGTGGGAAAAGACCTTAATAAGAAGCAATTATTTTCCCTGATCTGGAGGAAATTTATATTGATTTGACCAAGTTATTAACCTCTGAAAACCACATCTGAGCATGCACCATAGATTTTATTCCATAAACTTGTAAAGTGCAAGCTTAAGGAAAAATTCATTGTGGCTGGATGTGTATAGCTAATTTCACTGCATACTGAAAAATCTAGCCCCATAGATTGCTGCAGAGCCAGGAGGGACACATTGGACAGGGAGAGGAGCTCCTGCAGACAGGTGTGCAGTGGCTGAGAGACGAGGACCTCCACATCAGAGCTATGTTGGGGAAGGTTGGCTGGGGATGCATGTTTGAGTAAATGACACGTACAGACTAGATTTTGTCAAGTGCATACAAAACTATTGCCTCAGCCCACCATGGATCTTGTGAGGTGTGAAGGGGCTGCTCTCAACCCTGGGTCTTAAGGAGTGCATGAAGAGAAGTCTCCAATCTGAATATGTTAAGCAGGCCTCATGAATCCACAGGTGGGGCACTTAAGACGCCTGCTCTAAAAGAATTGTGGGGTAACAACTGCAACAAACCTTAAACTGCTTGTAAAAACTGAGAGCGTTTTTTCAAGTATCAGAGTAGCAGCCATGTTAGTCTATATCCGCAAAAAGAACAGGAGGACTTGTGGCACCTTAGAGACTAACACATTTATTTGAGCATAAGCTTTTGTGGGCTAAAATCCCCTTCATCGGATGCATGCAGTGGAAAATACAGTAGGAAGAGATATATATACACACAGAGAACATGAAACAATGGGTGTTATCTTACACACTATAATGAGAGTGATCAGTTAAAGTGAGCTATTACCAGCAGGAGAGAAAAAAAAAAACAAAACCAAAACCAAAAAAACTCTTTTGTAGTGATAATCAAGATGGGCCATTTCCAGCAGTTGACAAGAACGTGTGAGGAACAGTAGGGGGGGAAACTAAACATTGGGAAATAGTTTTACTTTGTGTAATGACAGATCCACTCCCAGTCTTTATTCAAGCCTAATTTAATGGTGTCCAGTTTGCAAATTAATTCCAATTCAGCATTCAAAAACCAGTTGGAGAACACTTCAATCTCCCTGGTCTCTTGATTACAGACCTAAAAGTCGCAATATTACAACAAAAAAAACTTAAAAAACAGACTCCAACAAGAGACTGTTGGAAATGGCCCATCTTGATTATCACTACAAAAGGGTCCCCCCCCTGTGCTGGTTCTCCTGTTCTTTTTTCAAGTAGGAACTAGAAGAAGTTATATTAAGTTCATAATTAAAATACAGAGCCAGCGCTCAAAGACTTGTATAGTCAGATAAGACCTTGAAACATTGCGAATGCCAGCATTAATACCACATGTTCTATCCAAGTAAGAAAACAGCTTTTGCCTAGTTTTTTGATTTATAAAAACTATGTTTAACAGGGATGTGTTTGCTCTTTTATTTATCCCAGACTGTATAAATCTACTAACCCTGAGAATATGTTTTGTTTGCAGGAATATTTTGCACTATTTCTCTGTGCACTTATGCAGCAAGTATATCATATGATCTAAACCGCCTACCAGCATTCATATATAGTCTTCCTAATGATGTGGAACATGGATACAGCTGGTCTATATTTTGTGCATGGTGCAGTTTAGGATTTATAGTAGCAGCAGGATGTCTTTGTGCTGCTTATCCATTTGTTCACAGGACCAAGATTATTCATCTAAAGTCTGCCAGAAACTCTTCTGTATGACTGCTTCTCAGAAGATGGTGTTCTCTACCCTTGTTCAGTGACAGGTGAACAATATTGTTCAAGGACTTACCACAACAAAGAAAAAAGTGAAAGGAAAGTTACATTCAGGATTCCATGCACAAATACCTACCTGATCCTTCAAAATCTACTAGTCAGGAAACAAGAGGAGTTCTGTTCTGCTTCCTAGCTGACTGAAATCAAATAGAGGAAACACCTTCCCAAGGACAAGAATAGTGGGGGTATTAACTGCTTCAGTCAATATACTGTGTATGTGTGTGTCTGAAAGGAGATGAGGCTATTCACACAGGAAAAGAGAAGGAAAAGCTGTGATGAGAATTTAGGGCTATTTCTATTTTTCAAATGTTTGTACATAAAGTAACTTATCAGAGGAAAAAAAATCATTGCCAAATGAGTCTTAGTCAGAAAAAATGCTTTTCTTTCCATAGGATCATACTTAATACACTTCAATTCAGCTTCTTCTGAACTTTAATTTGGGGGGGTTGTTTGTTTTTTGCTGTCAGATAGACCCAGTCTCTGTCCATGTACCCCATATGAATGTTCTTTGTCAAAACAAGATTCCTGCTTGGTTTTTATTTCCCTTTGTACTTTATAAGTAACCAAAAAATGTTTATTGCTTATATAGCTAAGAGATTCACAGTGTGGAGAGATTCACCATTCCCACGGATATCATTGGAAGTCACCTCTGTTGTGAAGCTTCAGCATCTTTGTGTTAAACTACAATTCAGTAGTAAAACACCTCCCTCTATGAACATCGTGTTGTGTTGAGTAGAAAAGTTAGTGGCTTGGAACTGGGTTTTCTCTTGATGCTGATGCATCTTAACCCTGAGTAGGAATCATTACAGCAGGATTTCTAGTGACAGGGTAGTCGCAGATCCAGTCAAGTGCCCCTCTTGGTTCTCACCAGACTTCTGTGAGAGGCAATGCAGGCCCTGGCTCCCAGGTTTTAAGCCTCCAGACTCTGAACCAGTGCTCCCACCCCTCCCCTCATGAGCTCTACTGTCCCCACCTGCAGAGGTATAAATATCCTTCATTTACAACTGCAGTGTGAAAGCATGGCATGGCGCAGTCTCACTCCCCACCCTCAGACACTGTTCTGGGGTCAGACCTTTGTGATTTAGCAGGAGGAACAGAGGTGTTTGGAGGGGGCACTTATCCCTTTTGTAACCTCAGCATGAAACGTTTGGGGGTGGAAAAGGGAGATGGTGTATTGCTAGACAGAACTTGAAGTTGGCCCGTGGTGAGTGCCTCCCCCAGCCCACAAGCATGAATGTACACATGCAACTCCCTCCAAGAATAACTGGTGAAGAACCTGTTCTTGTTTCCTTCCACCCTTAGGGCAGGGTTTCCCTAGTCTTGGAAAGCTGCGTGGCCCCTGTATGAAAGTGAAATCAACTATACCTTCCTTCTCACAACACTGTGTTGATACAGGCGTATCCCACATGAGTGCTTGCTTACTCACAGTAGATTGGGTGGTTCTTTACAGCAGGATACTTCCTCACATGCTTTAGTGAACAATGGTTTGAGGCTCTTTGCAAACTCAGGCAGACATCTCTGCATCAGTTAAGTCTGAAGACCATGACATGACTTTCTTTGCAACCAGAACAGCTAGAGCTTTTTTGATGAAAGCAGAGACTCTAGAAAACAAGTGAGAGGCTTATCTGCACACACCCCTCTGAAGAACACCATTTCAAGCTGTTTGGATTTGCCCATAGCTGTGGAATATTAGCAGCTGAGAAAGGTTAAGGTACTGGCCAATCTCTGCCCACCCCCTACTTAGCTGCCATGGTTAATTAGCCCTTTGAAAGCATGTCATGGCAAGGGCTAGTGAAATAGCACACTAAGTAGCAGCTTTATGCCAAACTGCAAAATGGCTTTTGTATCATTTTTATTTTAGCTTACACATTTATCCATAGTCTTGACTGGTAATGCATCTAAAAAGTCACTGTGCTAGAAAATTTCCAGTTACAAGTAGCTAAATACTCCTTAACAAGGTCAGACTTTTAAACAGTATATGTAATGCTACAATAGTTTTAGGTAGCATGATCTCTGACCAAGCTAAGATACACACTCCATGAGATTTCCCTTTAGAAAATACTTTCCTTGATTTATAGGTGGACTTTTACTCCCGGTAAAACTGACCACTCTGACTCAGGGTGCTGCCACTTTAAACATACCCTGTCCAATGTGCAGAAGAGCATCATTGTGCAGACTTGCTCTAAAACTCTAAAGATCTTGTACATGACAGTGCCAAAGTTGTATGAATTAGAGTCAGAGCAGAGATCTCTTAAGAATTAATAGAGACAGAGCTAGTGTTTCCACTTCTATTTCCTTCTGTTCTCCACACTACGCAGCGCTGTCAAAGGTGGGATTCTTTGGGTAAACATCAGCAGGGGAGAGGTTTAAGATTTCATCCACTGATGGCCCATCATCTTCTGGTAGTATCTCTGCCTCAAACATACGCTGAAGCAAAGCATCAACTGTCCTGTACCCTGAGAAAAGAAAAACAAACAACACTGGTTTCTATAGTGGCCTAGGCTAGTTAGCCATTCCCTTAATTTACTTTATGCTCAAAGGCTAAGTCATTTTGTGATATATGTTCCTCACTTTGGGTGACAAGTCACTGAGGTGTCTACCCTGCCAGTTTACATCCCCATTCCCCAGCAAACAAAGGCAGCTCTTTCAATCAGCATGTGTTATTTACCACTGTAAAAACATGTACATGCGAGAACCTCCCTCTGTAGGATTGGTCCCTACAACACATTTTCTAGCACTTTGTCCGCTAACTATTTGAACATCCTGAACAAATCCACAATGAAAGAGCAAACAGTTTTCATTAACTGCTGCCTTTTCAGGGTTTTTTTTCCAATGAAGCTGTTTTGATAGAGCACTTGAAGAAGCAGGGAGCGTTATATGAGGCCCCTAGACTCAGGCTTTCAATCAGTTTGTGCGTTAAACAGCAAATCCAGACTTATAGTGAACTTCAACTGGATTCAATAGGAAACAATCAAGACACAGGGAGAATGTTTCTGGAGAGGAAGGATGAGCATTAAACCAAGCAGTAAGAGTTGCAAAGAGTTACCAAAGAGTCTCAGCCAGGATAAAAGTGAAGTGGATACAAGGAGAAAACAGCAACAAAGAGGCTTCCTAACATCTGGAGAAGCTGAACCACCAAGACTGTTCCTGTGTAAGTAGCTCCTGCAGGCAACGAGCTTGTGCTGTAAAGCCCAGGAGCTTGACAAAGAAAGTGCTACAATAAAAAACAGCATAAACACTATTAGAATCTGACTGGGGGGGGGGTGCCAAAAAGCCCAAACTGAGTTCTGATTCTCTGTTGGGCTTGATCGTGCCACATTTGATCACAAACATGTGGCATGCTCAGATGAAAGAGGTGCTGGGGGCTCAAGCACATTTTTTACTTTTGTAGCTGACACAGCAAGCATAGAGGTGCCAGGGCTATGCACAGCCAAGCCAAGAGCCCTGGAAAAAATTAAGCCCTGCCAGTGACCATCATACTTCATGGACGAGAAGATATGTGAGGGTTGGAAATACTCCGAAAGAGACTTCTTGGTCCCAGCCTGCTGTTTAAAGGGGATTTAGAAGAAGTCTCTAGGTGGGTTTTAGCTGCAGGGACAGCTACACTTATATCAGCTTCCTCTGCCACCCCTCCACAGGGGTGCTCCCCTCCCTGCCTTGGGACCTGAAGTCCATTTGAAACCTGTATTTGAGACATCAGGAGAGAATTAAGGTTTTGAACAACTCATCAGGAGTGGCTTCTAGAGTCCCACTAAGCTTTTTTTCCAAATGGTCAAGTGAACATGCCATCCTGTAATGGCGACTGCACACGAGTAGGCGTTTGGAGAGGGGCTCAGTTGGGTAGAGGCACACTGCACCTAAAACACACACACCACAATAGCCTGCGAGGGTGCACTCACTGACTCATTGCTGTGGGTTGATTAATGCCAATTCACAGCAACTTAGTAAGAATCTGTTTGCCAGCCCCAGGAGTCTTCCAGCTGCAGTTCATCACCCTAGAATATTTGTTATCTCAAGAGAGACCTGACAGACAAGCAGAGAATTCAGCAGTGGATTTGTTCCCCAGAGAAGAGCCTTTGGGAATGGACTTACTTTTAGAAGCTATTTTAAACATCAGCCCTTTAGACTTTTTCTTGGTTATTTCTTCCCCTCCAAGGTCATTCTCGTTGGTTTCCATGTTGTCCATTAGTTTGCCATCACGTAGTTCTTCCCTTTAAATAAAAATATATATCCCTATGAAGCCACTTAAAAATGCACTCCAGTGCTCTCCACAAGTTCATGAATTGGACTGGCTCTCCCAGACTCTTGCTACTGGGGCTTAGAGCCCCAGAAGTCCCTCCCCCAAAAGCCCCTCTGCATGCAAAGCAGAGCATGGCTCAGAATCAATGGAGCAGACCCTGCGATGCAGGAGCAGAACCCCCACACCTCTGGCAGGAGAAAGCAGAGAAGGGGACAGCAACCTTTTCCCATTCTAAACATAAAACCAACAACTGCTACTGACAGTCTTCCAGCGGGGTCAGCGAAATGCTGGCCTCTTACAGCAAGGAGAACATGCCTGTCTGCCTCCCACCCTGCAACTGGGAATTAGCAGAGATGTCTGTCCAGAAATTGTCTCATTTTAGCTGTTAGCCCCTTATGGGCCAAGTCAGCTGCCTGAGCTCACACTCCTCTGCCCAAGCCATGTTCTAGGCTAGGGTTTAAAGCAACTAACACCACACCTTTCAATCAGAGTCCGGATGCCCCCAGCTGGTCTAATGAGGGAAATTGGACTGTCTCTGAATACAGCGTCTAGAGCAGCCCGAGGCAGTTTTGTTGATTTCACTAAAGTAGCTCCCTGAACACCCCTCTCTGCCAAAGGCCCCCCTCTCTCTCGGTGTCTGTGTGCAGGAGCGAAGGGGGAAATGTGAGAGAAAGTGGAGGTGTATAGATAAGAGATCCTATGCATAAGAGAGTCACCTTTTTCTAAGGCATCTGATCACCACAATGGTGGGGAGGCTATAAAATGGAACTGAACTCACCCAGGAGACTGTGGAAACCTAGATCAGATGCCTGAACTCTTGTATTTCTCTCAACTGCACATCACTAAGGAAAATCTGATTACACGGTCCATCAATAACTGGAGGTGTTGAGAGACCCACCCACAAAGTACCAAGTTTCCCCTGTAGTTTACTTACTCTTGGATTCCTACTCCCAGCTCTTGAATTTTCCTCTCAATGGCAGTTTCTACTTCACTCTTTTCCAGTGAGTACTCCACAAAGAAAGCTTCTAGGATAAATGCTATGAGAATACTGAAAGGGGGGAGGGGAAAGACATGCTGTTTGGGCATGTTATTAATTAAAGGCAGGATTATACAATGTTTTTGCAGAGCAAGCCCTCACATTATTCATCGATTTCCACAGTAGCAGACTGTGGAATTCCTGGCCCATCAGTACAAATCTGTCAGTGCATAGATACTGTGGAAATGCCCCCAGAGCAACAGATAACCTTTGCTATTTGCCAAAGCCCCCCAACATGTCTTCATGGCCTGGCACTGAACAGGGATGGAGGAACTGGCAGAGTCCCAGTCAGATTTGCAGCTAGACACAGTTTAATTCTTATTCTTTAAAATTCCAGCCCCAAGCAGCACTTTACAGAGGTAAGCACGGTTGTCCATGAGACTTGTTTAGGGCTAGATGCCCTTCCCCTCTCTAAAGCATCCCCAATCCTTTCTCCACAGGAGACACAGAATCCTGCATTCCTTCCTGCCTTGTCTGTTCCATCTTTTAAGGAGGAGAATCACCCTTTACATCCATAAGGTGTCCCCTGGCTCAGTACCCCTTCACGCCTCCGTCAGCAAGAGGCGTTTGCAGGGGAACCACTGTAACCCAGAGCCCAAACGTATCAACCCAAGCACACAGCAGTGCTCCAGCTGCCCAGGCAGGAAGAGCCCTGTGAACTCATTACCTCAGGCCTTCAGCCTGCTGTGGCTCTAAGCCCCATGCTTCCCCACCTCAAACAGATAGAAATGTCACTGAACTTACTTAATTATCATGATCACCACCACAACGTGGAAGGCAATGAAGTACAGCTTGGCAGCCTGGTGTGTGACCAGGGCAAACCCATTGGCAAGAAGTATGAAGTTAAGGACTAGGACAGATAGGAAACTTCTCCCTGCTGAGAACAGCCTGCTTGAGACAGTCAGGCTGATGACAAGAGAAGACACATTTGAGCTTCCCTTGGTGATTCTTCCTCATTAAAAACTTCACTGAAGGGAACTGAGATCGCATTTCTTTCTCCATTTTGACCTCATTGAAGTCAATGGTGTGGGGCGTCTTTCCATTGACTTCGGTGGGCTCTGGATTGGACCCTGTGTTATAGATACAGAAAGGATATCATGCCACTGATTGACAACAGTTAGCTCCATCAGAACAACGAAGGAAGATGTGATGTCATTGAAGTTGTTCTTGCAGTATTTGGCTCGAGCAAACAGAGAATCTTTTAAAGCAGGGTTTCCGCACTCCAGGGCATGATGGGCAGTGGAATTCCTGGAAAAGAACTGGATTTTCCCCTGGAATAGTTCCATGCCAATGATAGCAAACATGTAGTATACTACCTGGGGGGGAGGGAGAGAGAGAGAGACCCATTCTCATAGATTGAAATGTCACGCGACAGCTTTACCCAGCAGAGTACGGAAGCATTTAAGATTCCATCATCAAATTCCCCAGTGCACATTCCACAATGCACTCTCCAGATTCTGGCCACTTGAGCCAACTGTGGCTTCTCTGAGACACTTTGAGGATGGCTGGTATTAGAAGATTAACAGAGACTTAGTCCAGGAAGTAGTGATTCCATGTAAGGTTTAAAAATAAACTAAGAACAGAGGGAGAAGAATACTGAACTGGAATCTAAGTTGATGGAGTTGAAGATTTCCAATTTATCAGCAGATTTTTTTGGGGGGGGTGGGGGGGTGGGAATCAAGAGTTTCCATGTCAGTTACTTGCCCAGATCAGCATTCAGGATTCTGCATAGGACAGCAGCATCAGGGAGGGAGGGAGGGAGAGAGAGAAAAGAAAAAAAAAAAGTCCTGAACTGGCACCTAGGGAGAACCAGACCGTTAAATAGCTTTACACATAAATAACCCTGAAAATATTCGGGTCTACCCATACAGCCTTGATTCTGGCCGGAGAGTGACCGTGCTGAAGCTTTATAGTTCACCTCTTGAACATAAAAATCAGAATTCTAAGGAAAACAAGGTCATGCTACGGCAGGAACTGCTGCACTTCAGAGTTAGCGTCCAGGGTGCTTACCAGAGCCAGCCCACCAAAGGTCAGCATTGTCGGCACAATGTTTATGAGCGTATTCATGATGACCCGGAATCTAGAACAAGACAAGTCATGAAAGCCCCATGCCCAGACACTTATTTAAAGAGATATTCCAGGAATTCCTGATAGTTGGTGCCTTTTTGAGCAATGGAGTCCCCCATTTTGTTTTGCAGGGGTGAGAGAAAAGAGATGGCAGATCTCCGAGAGATCACTGGCCCATTTGCCTCTGCTGGTTGTTGGTGCCATTTCTCTGCCACTGTCCTACATTAATACGGAACAGGGCTGAGCTGTAGGCTTGATCCTGTTTAACACCGTCTGCCTGCTTGCCTGCCTGCCTGCCCCTGGGCGGCCTTGTGTGGCTTTCCAATTTCACAGGGGCAGCACTGTGTCTGCTCTAGTGGGCTCTCGCTTAGGTGTCTTAGTGAGTGGTGGGCTTATTCCTGTTTGAGGAAAGGGCCGGTGGGGCCCTTAGGCCTAGTCTACAGTTGAGTTTCATTGGTACAAACTACGCTGGGTAGGGGATGATGTGTCATCAACATAGTGGTAAAATCCTTTAGCAAGGACACAGTTTATACCAGGATAAAGGTGCCTTATTCTAGTACAGCTTATTCTCCTTCCCATATGGGAATAACTACCCGGGTATCAAAGCCCCCTTGTAAAGCCATGCAGCCCTTGTAAAGCCATACGGCAGCATGGATGCAGCCAGCTACACCACTAATGTGTGTCACCAAGGCCTCGATCTTCTCAGCTGAGCAGACGTTAGCTAGCTGGGAGACCTGGTCCCCTGCCAGCCTCTAGATCAGCTCAGTGCAGTGGTAGAGGGCTACAGCCCCATTACATTCTTTACCTTTGAATGCTATCCACAATCCTAATGAGCCGGAGGACTCTCAGTATGAAGACAATATCCAGCACTTGCTGGCTGTTGTATTGACTTGCTGAGGAAGAAAGCAGCACCAGCAGCTTTTAGTACACATGATCTCCAATGCTTCCCCGTTTGCCTAAGACAAAGGCTAATGCAATCACTAGGCAAAGCACAGAAAGTGTCCCCCATCAGTCACAGTACAACAGCAGAATGAGACAGAGCCCCGAGATGGTTGTGCGTCACAAAAGGTTCTATTTCTATCATCCTCAAAGACATGTACCGGAATTGCATACACAACACTTCAGATTCTGACGGGGATGGGTGGTTTGTATTTCAAAACCCAAAATAAAATAAAGGGGTTTGTTTCTGCGCCCGTCCAATATAAAAGAGGTAGTATTTAATTTAAAATGGATACCTTTCCATCGTTATTACATACTTAGCTGGAACAAACACAAATATGTTGTAATCTAAACAAGGTTACCTACGCAAAGGGCACAGGTTACGGATTCATTCTTCCACGGATTGTTATTTAAATCTTTTTATACTTCCCCCTCCCCCAAAACGTGCAGTTTCAATTGAAACCATGAGTCAAGAGTGATATTAGGAGATCAAGCTTAAACAAAAACCCCACCACGTAATTTCTCAGGCACTTGTAGATTAACAGCCTGCTAATGCCACAGAAGATTTAAAGGGCAATGCCATGCTTACCTGATTTAAGTGAAGTGTTGAGAATTGTAGCTACCAGAGCAGCAATAATGATGGAGGTATCAAACCTAGTGTTGAGGGGAAGAGTTCTGTTACACGGGTGATTCTAGTGCACATCGAAGTGCAGTGCAGGCATTTAGATACTAATTGTGATGGACACAATATAAGGCCTTAATCTGCAGACACGTAAACATGTGCTTAAAGTTAAGCACACAAGGATTCCTACCGAGCCAGAGGAACTATTCATGTGCTGGAGCATTTGCACGTTTGGGCCCTAAATGGCTGGACTGTGACCTCTTTGGGGCAGGGACTGTATTTTATTTGGAGTTTGTACAGTCTGCCTAGTACAACAGACCTAGTCAAGGCTCCTTGGGTTACTTCATGCACTGAAACAGCCATCCAGGACTAAGCGAAGTTTCTACACTGGACATGTGGTTTGCAAACATGACCTGCAAGGGGGGAAAAAATGGCTTATGCTCCCCCCCCCCCCCATTTATAGGGAGAAAGGAGACCTAGAATGTTCTTTACTAGTTTGTTTACAATAGAAATTCAGGCCCAGTCTGTGCTACAAGTCTCTGGACAACTGGAGACCTAGCAGGGTTCCAGTATCACGGGGGAGAAGAACTCAGCTAATGAGAGGGGTGAGGGGATTCTTGTATTGACTGTTGGAATGAACGGTTGTTTCTGTTAACAGGTATTTAAGTCCCACACCACATTTTAAAAGATAAAAAAAACCTCTTATACCCACAAGTCCCAATGGGTCTGCCAGCAAGTCAGTGACTGCCATGGCTCGACATTCCAAGTATTTTTAGGGCAAAGAGGACACACACAAGAGGTACCACCCCACTGCCAGACCTTCCTGCAGTAGTATTAAAAAAGCAGCACAAACCCAATTGTTTAAAAAGGAATGTATGTTTTCATGAAAAGAGAATCCAGAGTCCAGTCCAGTCTTCTAATCCTGCACTCCAGTTTCAGTTAAGAGCATTTCTCTTGCCATCTCAGATTTGCAATAGCTTTAGTTATATGCTGGTTATGCAAGTATGAACTTCACCAGTCTAGCACTGGGTGTTTTTACAAGAAGAATCTAATTCTAGTAAGAGGCTGAATATAAAGTCTCTGGCTGCGAAGAGAAGAAAGTTGCAAGACATTCTTCCCATATCCCTTCTACCCCCAAACCACCACAACTCAGTATCCTACTTACCAGTTCCAGAACTGGGTCTTTGCAAAGAATGCCCTGGGTTCATAAGTGTACACTTTCAAGAGGATCTCGATGATATATAAAGAAAGGAAAACCCACTCTGCATAGGAAATCAATGGGTTTTCCTCATCCAAAGCAATGAATACGGCGTTTATTAGAATGATTACATCGTAAGTCCAAACAAAGCCCCTGCAAGAAGGGGGAGAAAAAAGGAGTTTGTTTGCTCCTGCCTATGAAGGTTTAAAAAATAAAATAAATAATCCCTCAGAAGATACCCCTGTGATCTTAAGAGCCCTTCAATACTAACTGGCCAAGAGGCCCACTGTTGTGTCATTCTGAATGTTGTTTAAGATATCAAATGAAAGCCAGTGGCACACTAGTCATTAATATCATTGTGAAATACATGTATTATATAAGGAATTATGGATGCTTGTTGATATTATGCTTTAAAAAGTCTGATCAAATAAACGGAAAACCAGGTTTTCTTCCAGACAAGAGGGAGAAGAGTTACCTCCCCTTCTCTAATGGGAATGGTCTCTGGCATCACCATGTTCAATGGGCAGTTCATTTGCATCAGAGATAAAAAACAGGAAGAACAAATTAATAGGAGGTTGTGAAATCAGCATGGGAACACACTGGCATCTGCATCATCCTGACTCTGGAGACAAACTTTGGGGAATACAAGGACAAGCAGAAAGAGGTTTCTGTTATCCATCACTTAGGGGTCCAGCATTCTTTTTATCCATAAAAGGTGGATCCCCTACCATGCGGGTCGGTGCTGCTGAATGGGCGCTTTAAGTAACTTTCTTATCTTAGTAAAGGATTGTAGCCTGTTAAGTTTTAGTGACTTGGAGTGTTATACCTCTGTCTTATTTATAACCATTTCTGTCCATTAGTCTTGCTTAGCATCACCTTTCAGTTCTTGGTTAATAAGCTTCTTGTTTTATCATAAGCACAAATCACTGCTGTTATATTAAGCAGAGTGTGAATTCCTGGTTAAATCAAGCAAACTGGTGTGTACATGGTCTCTTTAGAGACAGCAGACTTGCTAGTTTGTGAGTGTCCAGTGATGGGGCTCAATGTTGCAGGGAGACACTTCTGCAGAGTTTGAGAACGGATCCACACCAAGGACTAATCTGCAAGGCAAAGTTAGGCCTGGAGGAGTCCTGAGGAATCTGTGGGGCCAGTTAAACTGGGAGTGGCAGGGAGCGGTCACTGAGTTTAGCACCAGCAGATTCTGTTGATGCTGAGGCAGAGAGGTAACAAAGGGACATACAGTTCTGGATGCCCCTAGAAAGCCTCACAACTCTCCCATCCACATCCCCATTACCCAGTTACAAAACCAGCTTTGCCATACATCAGCCAGTGTTTCAGTTTAAACACCCCTTTCCCCGATGGAGAATTTAGGAGAGTTGATGTAATTTAACCTTACATTTGAAAAGCCAGTTACCGCAAATGTGTATACTCAGTTGACAAGATCAAACATCACTGAGAGCTAGAAGTTCAGTCTGCATCAAATCAAGCAGCACTCATAGATGTGAGACTGCCCAGAAGAGTAGAAAGGAATTGGAGAAAATTAAACATCAGACTGATCCCTAAATTAACTCTTGATTCCAATTTAATAGGCGTCGGTGAAACTGAGCGTAACACCACTTTACAACAGAGACTGCTGGTTATTATAGGTTTTCATACCTGAATTCAGACTCCTTTTGAGCAAGACTATTTTCAAGCCAGAACATACAAGCTGATGCAGATCTACAAGCTGATAATACTTGTGACATCATTCAAGGCTTAGAGTACAACTGAGTTAGAGGGACTGGAACTTGAAGATGGGGATTTTCAGAAGCATTCAGCATTGGTCTAACTGCTCCTGCTCAAGCTAAGGATCAAACTCCCGTTGACTCAAGTGGGAGCAGAGTTAGGCTCAGACTGAGTGCTTCTGAAAAAATCCCAATTGTAGTGTTCCCCTTGCAGTGCTGGCATTTTCCAGCCTGCCATTCAGGTGAATACTTGTCCAGAGGTAAATGCTGGTTTGCAGCAGCATTATGAGATGCTCATTGTGAGGGCAGAGACAGACTTACTTGTGTTGAACCATGCTGCGTATGAATAGGCTCACAGCCGAGTTATACACGTGTGGCATCCAGTGCTCTAGGGGGTGGGTTTGTATCCTCATTGCAATCACCTGGATGTTCAGAAGGTCTGCTAGACGCACAAAAGCTTTTTTGTCTGCAGTGAACAGGAAAGATGCCCACAAGCATAATAAATGGCAGCATTTCATATTTGCAGAAATACAGTCCTTATGTGAAAAAGCAGTACTTCACTCTGTCCACATGCAGAGAACACACAGGACTTGACCACATGGGCAAAAGGGGAGCTTCCTTCAGCCATGCTAGCTCCATACTAGCTAGGAGCCCTCTTAACCTGTGCAAGGAGCTGTGGCATGAAGTTGTAAAGAGACTTGTTGGAAGGAAAAGAAAAAGAAAAAGAAAAAAAAATCACATCTATAGGACTCATTTCACTCCTTACTTGCCAAATTTTAAACCTCATCTCAAGAAGGCCAATCTTTAGGCAAACATGTAGTGGTCAAATCACACATCCACAGTTAAGTAATCACCATTCATTAACATAAGTGGTTGCAAATAACATTTTTCTATTTAACAGGTGATAACTGAGGAATTTGCTGAAAAATAAATTCTGGCTTTTTAGTAGTCCTCATTGGAGGTTTGTTCCTAGATAGAGCCTGAAAATCTGAAAGCACGTTTAAAGTGCATAGGAATTTCCAAACTGCATCAGATGAGAGCTCCATCTTTCCCAGAATCCTGTCTCTAGAAGAGAGGAGATCAAGATGCTCAAGAGGAAGATGCAAGAAACCCCACAGCAGGAAAACTTCCCCAATCAGGTTATTTTCTTAACCCGCTGCACTGAGAGGTTGGCTCAGCCTGGCAGCAGGAGAATTTATATCCCTGAGCTTAAAAGCCATGGCGAAATCACAGATTTCCTCATCTCTATGGCAAGAGAATTTTTTTTTTTTTAAAATGCCAAACATCTTTGGAGATTCTCCTACACGTTTATCATGTAGTTTAATTTGAGGTCATGAAGGCTCTAAGACACTCTGTGCATGGAAACAAAGTGGCCTAAGTGTTAGAATTAAGTAGAAAGAATGTGTGAAAAGAAACTGAGTGCTACAAGCTTAGATAAGTGAGGTAGCAGGATATGCCTGGTTGACAGTGTCATCAAATCACACAAAGCCAAGTGACCAAATGGGTAGGTTTTCAGCATTCACTTCAGGTTGGTTACATATGGCACATTGAAAAATACAGATCTCACTGCTTAAACAAAAAGGTCCTCCCCTACTTCAGTAACCCCTTCCCAACAAGTGTTTGTTTACTGCTACTCACCTACATAACCTTTTTGTTCCTCATCGGATACTCTCAACAGGAGCTCTCGATGGGAAGTGCTGATATCTGGGGCCACTAGTTTGACGAGTTGCTTCCATTGGGCTTCTTTAACAACAAACTCTGTGCCCTCCTTGACCTTTAGGATGTTGAAGGCTTCTACCATCTTGTGACGCTTCATATAAGCGAGTTTGCGGATCTCATTCTGGAGGAGACAATGGATTTCAGATACCTGGAGGATGGGTTTCTCTCTCATCTCCCACTTATTTTTAAACTTAAATGTAGTTTTGGGATATTCATGAACACCAGATTTGTTCTTGCATTTCTATACCAGACTGCCAAGAAGGACTCTATAGGAAATGAGCCAAGAGCAAAAAAGTTCCCAGCTGACAACGCTACATTCAGCCAGAGAAGCAGAGAGTGACTAATAGAGAGTAGCAGCAGTGTTAGTCTGTATCTGCAAAAAGAATAGGAGTACTTGTGGCACCTTAGAGACTAACAAATTTATTAGAGCATAAGCTTATGCTCCAAGGTGCCACAAGCACTCCTATTCTTTTCAATAGTCCAGAGTGACTCATCTGGACAGTTGTGAAGCAGATGCAGCAGGCTACCAGGAAAGTCCTGCCCTCTCCTCCACTGCAGAGTTGTCACTAGCCCCTATTTCCTGCTCAGTCTATCAAAAAGTTCCCAAACATATCCAGGTAGGATCCATTGCAACAGTTTGCTCCCATGGGACACCTCTTAGCAGATTAAAAATCTAGATGGCTTATATTACACCTTGGAAGATAGTGTGCAATTGGGGCGGGGAGAAAAGGGTGTTGATATGTAACAAACAGCAGGGAGAGGTGAGTCACAAGGGCTTTATCATGGACTGGAAGGCCCTCAAGTTGGAGTAAAGGAGAAGAGGGAATCGATTTAGACATCACATCAACACTAACAAGCGAGGACTTGGAAAGCGGCAGCTATCCGTCCGATTTCTGTGGTATCCAGATGGGAGATGATCCTGCCAACAGCTAGCTCCAGGAATTTGGGCAGAAGAGCCAGCCAACTTTGTGCCCTACCTCCACTAGGCAGTCTGCCCAGCAGACAGCATGCAGGGATGGTTTTTGTGGCCTCCTGTTAGTGCGTATGGCAGGAGACCTTGCCTATAAGAGAGGAAGGTTAGTCTATTTATGAAAGTTCACTGGAACTTTTAGCATTAGCCCTATAATTGCAAGCACTAGACATGCTTACAGTGTCCTCAGTTACCCCAAAATTTGGTGGGTGCTACTGGAAGAGGGAAGATGTACGCCGCTCTTATTGAATATAGTGCCCCCTGCTCTGTCCTCCTGTCAGTGCTTTAAGGGTACGTTACAGAGCAGGGGTCGGCACCCTTTTAGAAGTGGTGAGCCGAGTCTTCATTTATTCACTTTAATTTAAGGTTTTGCATGCCAATAATACATTTTAACGTTTTTTAGAAGGTCTCTCTCTATAAGTCTATGTATTATATAACTAAACTATTGTCATATGTAAAGTAAACAAGGTTTTCAAAATGTTTAAGAAGCTTCATTTAAAATTAAATTAAAATGCTGATCTTACACAGCTGGCCCACTCAGCCCGCTGCCAGCCTGGGGTTCTGTTCACCTAGGCCAGCAGTGGGCTGAGCGGGGCCTGCGGCTGGGACCCTGGCGGGCAAGGGGCCGGCAGCCAGAAGCCCAGACCAGCAGTGGGCTGAGTGGGGTGGGCGGCCGGGACCCCAGACTAGCAGTGGGCTGAGCGGCTCAGCCTGCTGCCACTCAACCCCCGGCCGGTCTGGGGTTCTGTCCGCCGGCTCCTGCCGGCCAAGGTCCTGGCCCCCTCAGCCCGCTGCCAGTCTAGGATCCCGGCCCTGCCCATAGAGTGGGTACCTACCTTCCCCCTGGTTCTAGCCCAGTCTCTTCCTCTCTGTCTGCACTGAGCTGAGGGTGGGAGTGCACTGAGCACAGGGCTGGGGGTGAAGGAGCAGGCTGGGGTTGGGGTGTAGGGTCTGGCCAGGAGCTAGAATGAGGGAGGGGGCTTAGGGTTGGGGCTGGAGGTTTGGGTGTGGAGTGCTTACCTGGGCAGCTCCCATTTGGTGTGAGGGGTCCAGGAGCTCCTGTTTGGTGCTCACAGTGGGGAGTAAGAATGTGGGGGTGTGTGCAAGAGTCAGGGCATGGGGTGTGGGGGGACTGGAGTGTGTGTGAGGGGTGCAGAGATCAGGGCAGAGGGCTGGGGGTGTGGGGGTGCTTCCAGCCTCCTACCCAGAGCTGTTTCACGGCAGAGGGCTGGAGGGGATATGCCCCGATTCCACCCCCCCCTTCCCCAAGGCCCCATCCCCACCTCTTCTCTGCCTCCTCCCCGGAGCAGCCAGAGTGCTGAGGCTCAGCTTCTCCCACTCCCTCGCAAGGGCCATCAGCTGATCGCAAGGGCCATCAGCTGATCGGTGGCAGGGAGGGAGAGGAGGAGGGGCAGGAACCCAGCAGGCTGGGGGAAGAGGCAGGGGAGGAGGAACTTGCCTGTCCTGCAGCAGGCAGGACCAAGCTTCTTCACCCTGCCCCCACGTGTGTGTGTGGGGTGGCGGGGGAGAGTGGAGAAGAGAGGGCCGGGGCGGGCAAGATTTTTAACGGCACTCTACAGCCTGCCGGGGTCCCGGCCTGGGTTTGGCAGCGGGCGCTGAGCAGGGCCAGCGGCTGGGACCTGGCAGAGAACAGCTTGCCATTAAAAATCAGCTCGCGGGCTGTGTTTGGCATGTGTGCCATAGGTTGCCAACCTGTTACAGAGCAACCACACAGTACATAGAGTTGCTACTGGATAGCAGCTGTCTTCCCAGTAGAGACATTCCAGAAGGGAGGTTTGCCTAATGTTTAGCAGGAACAGTGCACAGATCACTGCACCCTGTCTACTGATGAGCACACACACAGGACATTTACTGGGAGAAGTCAACAAAAGTGGTGGTCACGGCACTATCTGTGTTAAATCATTCTGTATTGTGCAGTTTATTTTTATTGCAGTAGCAGCCAGGAGCCCCAGGCATGGGCCAGAACCCCGTGGTACTAGGTGCTGGGCAGACAGGCACAGAACAGGGAGACAGTCCCTGCCTAGAGAGCTTCCCTCTTCTCCCCACCTGGTCTTTGACTATAAGCTCTTCAGGGCAGGGCCCATGTTTCCACAGGTTTATACCAAGCCTAATCCCATAGGGTCTCTCAGTGATAGTATAACTGAAGTGACATATGGAAACCTCATTAAATGGCTCTAAAGGATGGCTCAGAATCAGCAGCCGATTAATCATACTGTCCCCTGGAAAGGAGGAGTGGCTGGCTGCAGGACATTGCCTTGAGGATCCTTTCCCCGCAGATGCTCGGTGAGTCTCTCCCCTCTTTCCAACCCCCGCACTGAACAACATTGTGGTACAACCCCCGTACCAGGCAGTAACAGGAGATTTGCCGTAATGCTAGCACCTTACAGCAGTACCATAAAAAGGGCTCTAAACTGGATAACCAAAACCCCACTTGATGTTTTCTAGCACCAAAACAAGCAAACAAACAAACAAACCCTCCGTCCCACTGATTTAGTGGCCTAGCACTGGGAGTCGGACTCTGCACTGGATTCACAAACACTTGAGATTCAGAGGACCGGAAGAGGAAACAGATGTTGTTAAAGCAGAACACTCCATGCAGTGATGGGTATAGTTGTGTTATTGCTGTGCCCAGTTCAGGAGATACTCTTCCACACACACACTTTACCTTTAAATGTTTCCTGTAATTGTTGTACACAACAGCCAGGAAGACAGACATGAAGAGGTAGGTGTTGATTACTACATAGGTTATGAAGAACAGGGAATACCACCAACTGAAGTCAAAGGCCGGCATCCTAGACAGGGAGAGAGAGTGGCTTTAGTCATTCTACAGTGAAAGCAGGGATTCATACAGAGCAATAAAACCTCTGGGACAGCTTCCAAAATGCTGTCTCAGGATACATCGCACCTTCTAGGCATGAGACTGAATGCAGTGTTGGAGCAGGTCAGTTTGAAATTCAACAAGTCAATCACTCCATAAGAAATCACAGACAGCATGTTCTTTGAGCGAGAATTCTTCCCATGGGTGCTCATTTGCAACTGCTAATGAGGTGGATAAGGGTGGGTGGGAAGGGGAGTGTAGAATTTGGCCCTTCTAGGGAAAGCAGAGGACACCCCATGCTGCAATCCTCTCCAGCTCTCTTGGTCCCAAGGCTATTGTACAAGGGATGCAGGTGCTAGTGTGGGGGAGGGAAGAGATATACTCTCACTGGTAAAAGCAACGCTGAATTAAAGGCTAAAAAGCCACAAAACCCACATCAGAGTTTGGGTGCTGCCTGGAGGTGGGGCTAGTCCCCACTGCAGTGCAGGGTGAGGAGCAAGTCAAGCCACTCAGCATCAGGGCAAGGCTAAATGCTCCCACCTCCCCACATGCAAAGTCCACCCAAGCCAGTCGGATCACACAGTACACGGAGGCTTTTAGAAGTACTGTGCTGTTTGAGACTTCCTGATTTCCTAGATTTTATCATCTGTGATTTAAAGCCCCAGAAAACAGAGATCCTTTTATGTCAAATATGGTGACAGATTCAGCGTGTCTTTCCTTCTACTGCAGCGAGCTCTGAATTGGGCCCTAGACTGCTGCTCCAGTTCTATGCACTATGCAGTGCTTCCCTGTCGCCCAGAGATACTGTCGTGCACCTAGATCGCCTGGTATTTGCAGAGCAGGGTACATACATGACGTCAGGGCTGTTGGCTGTCGTCACCAGCACATAGAGATCAAATACGATTTCTAGGTAGTTTGTAAAATATGGAGATCCTTCCACTGTCCGGAGATTCCTGAAAAGGAAGAGGCACCATGAAATTACACGCAGATACCAAATCACTGACACACAGCTACTGCAGGGCATCAGTAGAGCAGTTGATACTGCAGTCAGATCCCCTATGGCCTTATTTTTTGGAGTCCCCAGTACCCACAGATGATAAAACAGTCATGTTTGCTCAGCAGTTCTGGAACCCCAGCCATACTTCCTCATCTGCAGGATTTCGAGCTGGCAGAGTCCCTCGGATCCAAAGCTTGAAACCCACATGGGGAACTCCAGAGCGGAAAATGCTCTCACCTGTCACCAAACAGCTTCAGAGCCATGAGGGAGAACATGAGGACACTGAACATGAAGAGCAGGAAGACATACGTGATCTCTGGCAGTGTGTTTCGTATACTGCGGAACACCCTCCGGATCTGCCAAGACACAACAGGGAGCATTTAGAAACCAAACTGCGCCAGCTTTCCCCATGGCTTTCACACCGGAGTTTGTAGCTCCCCCATGATCAGGCAAAGCAGGACACAGGAGTTCTTTCCATTGAGAGAAATGGATCTAGCCACCAATCAACAGCAAACTCCACTCTGCGACTTTACACCACCTGTTCCTCTAGGGCCCAAGCTGGGTCAGGTAAAGCCAGGTTGGCTGCCTAGTACTTGGTTTTTGGAGGATGCCATCTTGGTCCCCAGAATGTCAAAGCTAAGTCTCTAGCCCTTATGTTTGCAAAGAAAACCTTCCGGCGTCCAAAGACGAACCACGTGAAAGCTGGTGCAACAGTATCTGCCCGAGTCTGCAGGCAGCCTGAGATGATAGCTTTGAGAGGCCCCCAATGCCTTGTTTCAATGGGGTAATGCCCCAGATGTTCCGCGACAATGATTTAATTAACAATATTGTTAGCTATTTTATGGTGTATTGAAGTGCGTAAGGAAGGAGGGGGAAATCATCCTAGGAAGATCTTCACAGTCTGCTGTAAGGGTATGTTCCACCTGGAAAATGCCTCATCACGGAAAATTGGCGGGGCGGGGGGGGGGGGGGGGAGGAGAATGGGTCACAACACATTTCAACTAACAGTGTTAGACACGACTTCACACTTGGTCTATAGACCAGCACTGCCATGGAGGAGTCTTGTCTGGGTTCCATGGGCTTGTTGGCCAACTGAGCATGCACACTCTGAATGGCATCTCACATCGGTAGAGCCTGGGAAAAATACCAGGGCCTTCCTCCCCCATCCCCAAGAGGCAGAAGAGGAGTCCCTACCTACGTACAGCAGAGACACACTGTTGCAAAGGGGAAGCAAGCAAAGGTTCTCATCTCACACCAGCCCAAAGGTGTTCCCATGCACAATTCAGTCTTTGAAGTAGAACAAACAGCGCCAGACTCTGCCGGTCACCAGAAGGTCTTGGACTGCATCAACTTTAAACCCATGACCATCACTCTCATGTATGTCACTGCTCCGTACAACTGCTTAGAAAAGCTTTTTTACCCAGAAGCCTGTGTCCTGGCACAGACAAGTGTCTAAGGCTAGGTCTACGCTACAAGTCTTCGAGAAGCACAGCTGCCCCGCTGTAAGGTCTCCCGTATAGCTGCTCCAGCCCAGCAGGAGAGAGCTCTCCCATCAACATAATTAAACTACCCCCAATGAGAGGCACTAGCTGTGTTGGCAGGAGAGCGTCTCCTGCCAACACAGCGCGGTCCACACCGGTACTTTTGTACTTTTTGTGAAACTTACATTCCCCTCCCCCCACTTCCCTGACCGACAAATGTGCTAGTGTAGACAAAGCCTAAGCCTAAGCCTGCTCTAAGACCCTAAATACGCCAAGCTGGTAAAGCAAGTCATCCTCTCATCCAGCAGTTCCCTGGCAGGCAGAGGAAGAGTTGTTCAACATTAGGCAGTCACGTTTGAACCACGTGTAGGCTACTTCATAAGCCACAGCTGAACTGAGCTGTATTCTAAGTCAGAGGAGGAGGGATGAAAGATTACACAAAAAAACATGGAGATTTCCCTTTGGGGAGAGAGGAATGGAGATGGGACCACACATGACAGATGGTAAGTCATAAGAATGGCCTTGCTAGGCCAATGGTGCATGTGGCCTAGCCTGACTTCTGACAGTGGCCAGTGCCATATGCTTCAGAGGGAATGAAGAGAACAGGCCAATCATCAGGTGATACATCCTGTCACCCGGTCCCAGCTTCTGGCAGTCAGAAGTTTAGGGACACCCAAAGTGTAGGGTTGTGTCCCTGATCATCTAGGCTAATAGTCATTGATGGACCTAGTTCTTTTTTTAAGCCCATTATACTTTTGGCCTTCACAATATCTCCTGGCAGGGAGTTCCACAAGTTGACTGTGTGCTGATTGAAGAAGTACCTCCTTGTGTTTCTTTCAAACCTGCTAAATCTATTTTATTGGGTGGCCCCTGGTTTGTGTGTTATGTGAAGGGGTAAATATCACTTCCCTACTCACTTTCTCCACACACCCCATGATTTTATGGGCCTCTAGGACATCCCTCCCGCAGTCGTCTCTTTATTAAGCTGAGCAGTCCCAGTCTATTTAACCTCTCCTCATACGGAAGCTGTTCCATCCCCCTCATCAGTTTTGTTGCTCTTCTCTGCAACTTTTCTAATTCTAATTTTTTTTTTTATATGGGGCAACCAGAACTTCAGGAAGTATTCAAAATATGGGTGTACCATGAACTTATATAGTGGCATGATGATATTTGTCTCTTGTGGCATGATGATATTTGTCTCTTGTTCTCCATCCCTTTTCTAATGGCTCCCAACACTGTTAGCTTTTTTTGACGGCTGCTGCAGCCCATTAACAGATGCTTTCAGAGACCTGTCCACAATGACTCCAAGATCTTTCTTTGTGGTAGCAGCTAATTTAGACCCCATCGTTTTGTATGTACAGTTGGAAATTCAATGCTATGTGCACATTGGAAGAAATACTCCCATCTTCTATTTTGCTGGTTAGAGAGTGCTCAGATACCACGGTGATGGGCACAGTTCAAGACCAGGCCAAGGTTTAAGAGGCTACCTCCCCCGGCCCTGCTAGTCACATGTGGCTCACCACTGGGGCTACAGTGCTGCCCATCAAGTCTCTGAAGCCCCTTCTTTCACGTTAGTCACTGCCACACTGACGGCCCTCCACAGACAGCATGGCTTCCGTGCTGCCCTCCAGTAGCAATCCACCTGCACTGCCTGAAGAGGAAGAGTTGTGCCATCTTCTGGCCACACCTGGTTTCCTCCAGCCCCATCAATGGCAGCCTAATGGCTAAATCAGTCACGTCCCAACCCCCTCACTAGCACAGCAGAATGATAATTGCCCCTACACCAAATACACACTCATCCCTTTGCACCTTGGAGCCCCATCAGAGTTCAAATGCTTTTAACAAATCTTAGCTAACCCTCCAAATCCCTACAAGGTAGGTAGCATCCATATTCTCACAGCCACAGACAATTTGAGATCACATGGTAACTCAGAGGCAGAACTGGGATTAGAACCTGTAACTCCAGGCTGCCGGTCCCATGCTCTCATCTTTTGAATTGCTTTCTCCCCACAGCAAAGGCGGTGCCTTGATTTTCAAGCAAGAGCCAAGATGGCGTTGGAGGCAATGATTCAGTCTTTTCATGACACAGGAATGAATGAGCCAAGTCTGGGCAGCGGTTTAGGTGACAGTAATTAGCACAGCTGTGCTCTCACTCGCCTAAAAGGCTTCTAGAAACAAGTAATTTTTGACAAGTGAGCAGAGCAGGCAACAGAAGCAGGATTAGGGAAGAATAATTAGGACACAAACTTAAATTAAGAATCCAAACAAAGTGGATTGACCCCAAAGAACTTGGGACCATACAAGGATTCAGGTTCCAGCCGGAAGCTTTTCAACCCTGTTCCCAGAGCCGGCAGTGATTAGGTAGGTCACCGCATAGGCAGAAGGCGATCTCGCTCTTCATGAGCGGGGAAGGATTTTCCCCTACTGCTAATAGAAGAGGAGATGGAGGCTCGTTTTTGAAGCTACTTGCAATTCCCCATTTTTTCCACCATTCCCAAGGCATGGAACCACTGCCAGCAGGAGTCACTTTCTTCTCGCCTGGCTGTCAATGAGCGATCTTCACTCAGCGTAGGAGAGAAACCCTGCTGATATGCACCCTATGCTCCCTCTCTCACAGCCCAGAACACAAGAGTTCCCTTTCACACTCCCTCTGCTCTGCCACAGCCAGGCACCAAGAGCTCAACTGTCAGGGATAATGAAGCTCTAGAAGCATTTTGGATTCACGCCAAAGGGAAAGAGGGGTGTGTTTGCACACACCCAACACTGCTCACGCTGACCAACCACAAGGGTATCTTCGAAGAAGAGGGCCTTGGCAGACACGGTAAGAAAACAGAGCCGTAAGTGCTACCTTCCGGCCACTCTGCCCAATGCTCTTACTCCAAGATAACAACCACCAGCACCCAACCCATTCACGTGATGACCAAGTGTTGCTTACCTGACGACTTTCTGCAAAGTTTATTAAGAAAATGGGTCTCAGGAACCTTGACCATCTAATGCTGTTTACGTTCGAGATTTTAAGTGCCCCGTAGATAATCAGGTCAATTAAGGTCACCTGTGGAAGAAAGAGCAGCAACAAATCACAGGAAAGGGTTTGGTCTACCACTCATTATAACACATGGACCTATTCTTGGACCATTAAAAGACGACAGTTTCATGGGGTAGTGTTCTCTCCCGCAGGAGATGGAAGTTTCAGTAGATTAGACCATGTTATGACATTAAGATGGACAACGCACAAATAAATTTTAAAAGTTGCACTTGCCACGTTTACTTTCAACAGAATTTCAGAAACTATGCCTCTGTTGCAAGTCATGCTCTGAAACTGATCTATTAAGAGAAGAGGGGGACACATTGGAGCTGTACAAATGGGAAGAACATACAAACAGGCTGTTTGTAGACCTGGCTATCAACCAGCCCCATCATCATTTCACACAATCCTTGTCACAATGACAGCGGAAGTAGGAAAAAAGCCTACAGGTGATCTAGCTTCGCACACCTAATTCCTTCACATCACAGTGACCACAGTTGCAACTCACCAGTATCGCTATCATGATGCAGATATTCTTTGTATCCTTCCAAAACACATTGCGAGGGGTGACTTTGGCAAAATGCACCAGTCGCCCAAAGAACACCAAAAGGCACAATACCTCGACCAGGGAAGTGGCCTACAAAGGGAGGACAAACAAAGTGGGGTTGTTTTGGCTTAAAGACTGTATTTCTAGGCTGCCCCGATATCTTCTCCCTAGCTATGTTACTCTCTATCTGCCACCAGACAGGTTCAGAGAATGAGCCTGAAGAAGGTGGAGTCACAGGAAACACAGAAAGGAGGATACGTCAGATTGGTTTTCACTGGGAATTTGCTGATGATTGAGCTATTTTTTAAACTGTCTCTCACCATAAAATTTAAAAAGAAATAAAGTCACCTGTTTGATGTTGGCCGCTATTATTTGGTGCGTCTCACGTAACACTAGGAATTTAAGGAGCGTGACATCTTAGGGAGTTAGTAGATTTTCATGTATGCTGAATTTGGGACGGATGTCTGTCAAGGTAAACCATACTGCACTGGTATCAAAGTCTATTCTGGAAATAGTACCTCTAGCTCTTCTAGAGACCTTTTCATCCCCAGATCTCAAAGCACTTTACAGAGGAGGCCAGTATCATCACCCCCAGTTTACAGAGAGGCAAAGTGACTTTCCCCAAGTCCCCTGACAATGGTCAAACTGGGACAGAATCCAGGTCTCTGAAGTCCCAGTCTAATTGTTCTATCCCTTAAGCAACACTGCCCTCCGATGTATACACAAGAACCCCTGAGCAGAAGTCAACACTAAACAATCATCTTAATGGTGCGCTAAGCAGCTCGAGACATAATCCCTGCCACAAGCCAACCTTGGATGTGACGAGACCGCAGGAAGGGTGTTGGGCCAGTTTTAATAGAAGACTAGTTACTCAAAAAGGCCTAGGCACACAGTGTGAGGAAAGACAGACGTTTGTTTAAAATAAGGAATAAAATAGTTAAGTGTCTTCACCGGCCACTTTCTTGAAGAGTTTGCAGGAGGTGAGGTTAGTGGAAGATGTGCTGTGCAGAGGGGCAGCATGGAAGAAAGCAGAGAATACGGAAAGTGAGCCAACAATGTTTTGAACCTGGTGGTGGAGCAGAGGGGCACTCCATGGTACTGCTGATGGATGCCCAGCACTCATCACCACTAATAGGGCTTGCACACATCGATGGGAGAGCCATTCCTTGTTTGCACAGGATTATATTTGCTATGCTCCCACAGAGTTCTGTAGATCAGATTAATTCAGCAGTATCAGGGATCACCGATATTACTACAAAAAACATCCAGCAGCCTCCTCTACTGAATGCAAGCAGAGAAATATTCCTTTATACAGCAAGCTGGAGTATTATAGAAGACATGAACTTTCTCCATCCATCAATAAGACAAAGCTGTTGTTCCCTTTTACCCAAATGCTTACCAAGAAAGGGAGTGGATACACAGCAGGATCTTCAAACACAGCAAGGAAAAGGTCTACAAAGATAAAGAAGTAGGTGGCTGCTTGCATAGTCCAATGGTTATAGAGATAGTAAAGTCTGCGGAGGCAAACCATAGATATTACAAATTAGGGCACTAGTACATGTGTATTGATACAGCTATTCTTTCATGGTAGCAAGACACTGCTGTTCCATGCTGATTCTCTGACGATTTCTCCAGCAAAAGGAGGGGAAAAAAAAAAAAAGACTTTACATTACTAAGGTGAGAAAGAGAGGGCAAGAACACACTCTCTGGGAAGAGTTTGTCTTTCTACATTGCAAATAGACTTGGCAGAATTCACATTTTTTTTCTAATTTTGACAATTAATATAATTTTATTAAAGATGTCTCCCCCCCACCCACCAATTTTTAACTATTTTTGCAGTTGCTGGAAGTTAAGGCAGGGATAAAGGTTCATGCAGCACAGACAGGGGGGCTGCAGGGGGCTCCCAGCACAGCCAAGGGCCCAAAACACCCGAGTGCAAGGGATGCTGCAGTCCTGGCCTGGTGGAGCAGAGACGTCTTCCCATGGCAAGGACCACAAGAAGGAGAATGTGCTCCCAGCTCCATCCCAAGGCAGAAGCATTACAGCAGCAGGGTGGCCTCCTGCACAGCCTTGGGCTCAGCATCCTCCTCCTCATGGTCCTGGCTGGCATTGTCTGCTCCGCCAGGCCAGGCCCCCAGACTTCCCCATGCCTTGCGCCTGCAGGGAACCCTATACAGCCCCAGTCACAAGAGTGAGAGTGTGGGTCCATGACAGCCAGGCTCCCTGCACTGTTGTTGGGCTGGTAACACTGGATCCCTCCAGGAACAAGATGTGGGGAAGGCTGCATGCCTGCCAACAGTTACCGATCCTTATTTTACTATCAAGTAAACAACCTCTCTACTCCAATTGAGATTTCCCGGTTTACGTATCCAAGGATCATATTAGTCCTTTTCTCCACAGAGTCACACAGAGCTCATGTTTGGCTGATTATCCAACATGACACCAAAATCTTTGTCAGAGTCACTGCTTCCAGAATGGAGGCCCCCATTCTTTATTCCTAGATGTAGACATTTACATTTAGCTGTATTAAAATGCATAGTGCTTGCTTACAGCCAGTTTACCAAGTAATCCAGACCGTTCTGAATCAATGACCTGTTGTCTTTGTTATTTAACACTTCCTAAATTTTGGGGTCATCTGCAACCTTTATCAGTGATTATTTTAGTTTTTCCTTCTAGGTCATTAATAAAAACGTTAAATATGGTAGGGCCAAGAACAGGTCCCTGCTGGGCCGCCATGGAACCACAGCCACTTGATGGGGATCGTCTCTTTACAATCACATTTTGAGATCTATCAGTTTTATATTGCTTTAGTTTTTTAATCTAATGTCAAGTGGTACCATGACAAACACCTTACAGACTTCTATTACAAACACTATTACCTGTATCTATTGATCTCATAAAAATATGTTTTATAGGCTCTATTTTCCATAAACCCATGTTGATGTGTGTGCATATGTTACTGGCCTGGACTAATGTGAGCAGTTATGATCACTTGTACCTAAACTACTATTAATTTTTAGTTGTGTGATCAATTGCTCTTTATCCGTTAGGGGAATTCTACATTAGACCTTGTCCTATGTTGGCTGCAACACTTTTTGAGTTAGGAAATTGCCATCTACTATGTTTAGAAATTGCAAGGATGTTTTACTGAGGGCAGCATGAACCTCCAGCATGTCACTCAAACTGAAGTGCCCCAGGATCATGCAGGTCCTTCCTGCCCCTCTCCCCCCCCCCGCACCTCCGACACACACACTTTCTAGACAGGTGCGTAAGGAGTTGGTCACGCTGTTCCCTAGTGTGATTTAGTGGTTCTGTAGCAGACACCAATGAGTACTCCATCATGTGCTTTGTCTCTCCAGACATTAATGCTTATGGAACAAAGATAATTTTCTTCCGAGTTATCAGTCACCCAGAAACAGATAATGCCATTTTTGATGTAGACTGCCACTTCCCCATTCTGTTTGCCCACTTGATCCTTCCTCAATATGTTATAACCATTGATTTTAATATTCCAATCATGCAAATCATCCCACCAGGTTTCAGTAATACCAACTAGATCGAATTTATGCATATAAATGAGTAATTCCAACTCATCTTGTTTACCCAGGCTGCTAGCATTGGCGTATAGGCAATTCAAGAATTTCTTCTTTTCCTCCTTTGGTTCCTTGATTAATTTTGTTCTCAAGTGATGGGGGGACTCTATCCTCGAGATGTTAAGTGTGGCCTACATTCTTTGTTGCTAGATTAAGCATGTGCATAAACATTTGTGGAAGACGAGCTTTAGTGAATAAATTAACTTGATTTAAATCAAAATTTCCTTTGTATCGAGTGTCCCCCTCACTCCAATTAAGTGAAAATATTTCCCAGTTAAATATTTTAATTCTTCACACAGAATATTGTTGTACTGGATGTTAGAGTGTTTCCTTACCTGACTGCTTGCGGTGAGGTTTCAAACGGAATGTTTCTGTTATATTGAGCATCATACACATAAGCTGCTGCCAGGAGAAGGTCCTGTTGATGATCGGGGTGGGGAGAATGTGACACAGTTTAGTCAGAATTTGAAACTTACATTTTAAAGAGGCAATTCCAAAGAGTGCTTCCTTGGAAGCATCTTTATATCTTGAGATATTCCATTTAGGTGAATATAAATGGTGCTCTGAATAATGGTGCTACAAAGAGACTTCATGACATGCAGATTCTGAAATATATTCTAATTTCTAAAAGCACAAGTAAACATACAGCCTTCTCCTCACCCTATTCATATTGGAAGAGAAACCCAAAGTTGTGTGATTATTTACTATACATTTAAAATAGCTAGAAATATACAATGCAAGGAGAGGTTTAGGTGAGGTCACCTGGTGGTAACTGCCTACTAACTTTAGAAGTACTTTGCTGGGCAAGTGCTGTGTGCAGAGAGCACTTATGCTAATTTCCTCATTGCAGAGAGAATGATGTTTGGTTTTTCCCCTCTCTTGTAGCCAACAGCTAAGTATTCCTAGCAGTACTCTTGATGGGGAAGCAGAGGTGGAGTTCTCAAAGGGATGAGCTACCTAGGATTCCTGCCATCCTAGGATAGATTTCAAACACCTGAATTCTGTTTCCTGGAAACGTGTAAATTATCACCCTACCATCTCACTGCGTTTGTACCATATGCACACTATTTACAATACAGTACCCCCTTTACTTTCTGTCAATTATGTCATTCCATGAATGACTCGGAACGGGGGGGGGGGGGGGGGCTGATTCGCTTATCATGCTCTTCTCAAAAGAAAGAAGAGTTCAGTGTAAGTATTTAACGCATAGATGGAGTTAGCTCCACACTGAGTTTGTTTAGCCAATGCTCAGCAGCATTCTGGGTCACCTTTAAACGAGGAGGAGTCAGGTCGGCAGCTTCCACTTGACAGCTGACCCAGGCATTGAGTCATCTGCCTTGTTAATGTGGCATGGAAGAGCAACAACACAGGTTCTCTAGTTCAGAGGGCATGAGAGGAAATTTTGGCTGCGTCTGCAAGTCTGTACTGTAACAGGACTTAATGGTGAACACTGTGGGTACTGTAGTTTAATGGCTTAACTATTAAAATGCAGTTATTGAGAGTCTTTCTTCTCAAGAAACTGCTTAAAGGAACCTGTTGACATCTAGTGGATCTCACAATGAACTGCAGCAGTGCCAAAGGAAGCCTCTTTGCTCCCAGACACCTGCTCTTCGTTTCTATGCTCTCTTAATCCACCGGCTCTACAGGTGTTTTGGGTCCCCCACCCCCCAGAGTGAGTTTGTAACATGGTTGACTACACACAGCTCATGTCCACACAGACACATGAGTATGGTGAACACATGGTTTCTAACTAGGTCTCTAGACTGTATTTCAACTCTGCTCATGACCAGGGCTGCAACATAACTCTCAGGCCATGAGTTGGGTCTCAGCCTGTTCCACTGAGTAGACAGGACCCACAAATCAACATCTGTGCAGACAGCTTAGCCATTCCTCTGTCTCCCAGCTCATCCCTAGGTAGAAGGCCACTCCAAAAGACACTGGGCTGTGTGGAGAACACCCACACATCTGCTGCCTCTTGCGCGGCAACATGCGATAGTTACACAGAATTTCCCAGCATGCGTTGATACAAACACCGCTGCACAGGAGGGAAGAAACAGGCAGGCTAACACAGTGGTGTCAGAAAAAGCACCGCTGGGTGGACGTGCTGAATTGTGTGGACTGTAGACGCGTCAAAAAAGCGCACCAGCTACGCTATGGGATGTCTACACCGCAATCATGGGCGTAACAGCAGCTCATGGAGACAGACCCAAGCTAAACATTACCTAGCTCAGGTTCTGGAGCAGAAAAGCACAAGCTAGCTGCCTGCGTAATTACCAAGGGCCCCAGGTCTTGCACAGTGCACGCCGAGACCCGTACTACTGTGGCTTCACTGCTATCAGTGCCCAGCTCACGAGATTAGAGCTAGTTTAGGTCTACACAAGCCGCAATCACACCCCATGACTGCAGTGTAGACATTCCCTATGAAACAAAACCCTGCTCTCTCGAGTTCAGGAGACAAGTGCTGTAACCGGGTGTTGCTTAGAACATAGCTAGTAAATGCAGTTAGAAGACCAAACATTTTGCCATGTAGAAAGGGCCTTTATCTTCTCCATCACCTTCCTGCAATCCCATGGGCAACGGATTTTTAAAATACAATGGTATGGCATCCCCACCCACTGACCGAGTCACTTCCCCTCTCTTTAGAGGGCTAATAGCAGAGCCAGGGAAATAATCCAGGTCCCTCTCCTGACTGAATCCCATGCTCTACCCACTGGACCACACTGCCTCCTTACACAGAGGTCTCCATCCAATTTCTTAACAGGGAATGCAGCTACAAAAGCAGCTGGAGCTGCTGAGGACCCTCGCCCTCTGCAAACCAAAGCCGGACACGCCATGGCTAGCCCTGCGACCCCAGACTTCCCTAGAGGGAGGTCGAAGGGTAGAGAGAGGGCTTCCCCCTCTTGCCAGGGGCGAGCAGGGAAGCGTGGCCAGCGGACACACCCTGCAGGTGGCCCCCTCGCCCGGAGGTTAGGGCGGGCACTTTGCAAGGAGCAATGCCCGCAGGGGGCAAAGGGCGGACTGCCAGCTTTGTTCTGCCAAGGGGAAAGGGGGGGTTATAGCCAAAGAGCCCCTCCCTCCTGCCCAGCGTGCACGGGGGGGGGGGGGGGTGCAGACCTGCCCATCAAGGCTCCGGGGAGGGAGCGGGCACAGCACCCACCCTGGCGTCCAGGGACCGGCTTGCAAGGCAGCAGCCAGGGAGGGGTGCGCGGACCCTGCACCCCGCGGGGGACCCTGCACCCCCGCCCCGTTACCTCCTGCGCGAGCGGCGGGTCCCGGGCTGCGGCGGACATGGCCGGGCCGGCTCCGCTCAGGGCTCTGCGAGCTCCAGCCCCGGCGAGCCCCGCCGCGAGCTTTAACCCCGCCCGCACGTGACTCCGGGCAGCGGAAACGGCTCCGAGCCCGGCCGGGACGGACTGACTGGGGGGGGGGGATGGCAGCCAGGGACAGACGGACAGAAAGGGGGAGCCGAGCCCGGGACAGACAGACAGACGGGGGGGGGGGAGTATTCTGGCCAGGCACAGACAGACAGACTGGGTGGGGGGATGGCAGACAGGGACAGACGGACAGAAAGGGGGAGCCGAGCCCGGGACAGACAGACAGACGGGGGGGGGGAGTATTCTGGCCAGGCACAGACAGACAGACTGGGTGGGGGGATGGCAGACAGGGACAGACGGACAGAAAGGGGGAGCCGAGCCCGGGACAGACAGACAGACGGGGGGGGGGAGTATTCTGGCCAGGCACAGACAGACAGACTGGGTGGGGGGATGGCAGCCAGGGACAGACGGACAGAAAGGGGGAGCCGAGCCCGGGACAGACAGACAGACGGGGGGGGGGAGTATTCTGGCCAGGCACAGACAGACAGACTGGGTGGGGGGATGGCAGCCAGGGACAGACGGACAGAAAGGGGGAGCCGAGCCCGGGACAGACAGACAGACGGGGGGGGGGGAGTATTCTGGCCAGGCACAGACAGACAGACTGGGTGGGGGGATGGCAGACAGGGACAGACGGACAGAGAGGGGGAGCCCGGGACAGACAGACAGACAGACAGACTGGGGGGAGGGGATTCTGGCCAGGCAGAGACAGACAGACTCGGGGGGGGGGGTTGCAGACCGGGACAGACGGACAAGGCACAGACAGACTGACAACAAACAGGGAAAGGGAAGTTCAGCCAGGTACAGGGGATAGACAGATGGGGGAGAGCAGAGGGAGGAGCTCAGCCAGGGCCAGACAGACAGACATGGGCCACCCAGGGACGGCCAGGAGCGGCTGGACAGACAGATAGGGGGGCACTGGCAGCCATGGTCAGACAGGTGATCCCAGTTAGGGTCAGGACAGAGACTAAATGCTTGTTGAGGGGAAGAGAAGTCGATGGACGGGCAGAGATGAGCCAGGGATAGACACGGAGGCTCGGGGAGAGCCAGGGACAGGCAGACAGGATGAAGGAGGCTTATACTGACATGGGCACAAGAAAGACAACATACCCTTACACAACGATCCACCTAATCACCTTGAACAACAGAGAGGAAACACACACAGAGCAAACTCTCACACCCAGGTAAGGACACAGTCACATACAGAACAAGCACCCACACACAACAAAACACACATTATTCTCTCACTCCCCTCACAACACATACACAGAGTCAAACACGAAGGCAAGGCAACACACACTAATACCAGGAAACATCCTGCCATATGTGTTCAAATAGGCCCATTATCAACTGTGCTGGAGCTGTGGGGACTTTGTGGTGCTGGCTGACCCTTAAGTAGGAGCAGCTTCAGGGTTGCACAACTTCATCGAACGCATACACAAAACTTAAAAGGCATCAGCAATGTTAAGACAGAAATGTAAATAATAATAATAATAACTCCTATCTCCTACATAGTGCTTTTCATCAGTAGATTTCAAAGCACTTTACATTTTACAGATGGGGAAGTTAAGGCACAGGGAGATGCAGTGACTTGCCCAAGATCAGTGACAAAGCTGGGCTTAGGTCTCCTGAGTCACAGTCCAGCACTGTATCCACTAGACCCCACTGTCTAGGAATTAACTTTTTATGAAATGGGGAAAAAAGGGGAAATTATGATCAATTAGGAGTTATGAAATGCAGACAGTGATAGGGAAGCTAAATGTATCACTGAAAAATCTGCGTCCAGTAGAGTTAAGGACAATAAGGAGGAATACTTGAACATGTATCGGTGTGATGATCTGGGAAGTCTGTCTATCTATAAATTATGAATTCTGCTTGATACTATGAACTCGCTGTATGTATCTGTATTTTTGAAAAAAGGCGCCAGATGTGTAGAGCCCTGCAAATCTGCAGCTATTTGCTTTATATTCGCGGACCCTGTTTGTGGATCGCAGATTGGACGCGGATATAAATTTTGTACAGGTGCGATCCTGGCAATTACAAGCCGGTAAGCCTTGGGCCAACTTGATGATCACTTTAGATAAGCTATTACCAGCAGGACAGTGGAGTGGGAGGAGGTATTGTTTCATGATCTCTATGTGTATATAATGTCTGCTGCAGTTTCCACGGTATGCATCCGATGAAGTGAGCTGTAGCTCACGAAAGCTCATGCTCAAGTAAATTGGTTAGTCTCTAAGGTGCCACAAGTACTCCTTTTCTTCTTTCTAAAAGACAGGCTATAGCTCAAACAGAAATTATGGGCTTGATGCGGGAATTACTGGCTGAAATTCTGTGGGCTGTGTTATGCAAACAGTCAGACTGAATTATCATACTTTGTGCTTTCTGGCCTTAATCTATAAACCTATGAAACTTCCCACGTGCATGGACTGTGTGATGGTCAGAGGTGCTAATCTGTTGATATGAGGAGAGTGCATCAGGTCACCATTAAGGTTTTGCATTTAGACTGCAAGCTTGATGAAGTTTGGATATGTATTGCTTTTCAGTATCTGTTGGAGACAGAAGTGACAGCCTTATTATATTGGAGTGTATTATCAATAGCATTATAGGTGATGTAAAGGTGGCAAGGAATACAGGTCAATTTCTCCTAAGTATATCTCACCAAATCAATTCCCTGGCATTGCAGTGGTTTGGGCACTGGTGGCTTGGGCACCTCAGTCCCACCTATTCTCTGCCTGTGGCACACAGTAGTTTAGTCTCTGGAGGGCTGTAATACTTTTGTGAAATCTAGGTTATTGTGCTCACTATACGGGTAACTGGGTGGGGTTTAGGATGTGCAGGAGGTCAGGCAAGATGATCTGTGGTCCCTTCTGGCTTTAACCTCTGACTCTATGATTAACCTTAAAAGCATGGAAATCAGAAGGTGTGGGTCATTGGAGTGTGTCCTGATGCAACCTTAATTGTCACCTAAATTGTTGGTGTTATTTATATTGACTCCACCAAATCCAGAGGAAATGCATGCGTGGATTTGCCGCCTTGGGTTTGTGGTAAATCTGGTTCACATTCAGGCTTAATCAGTTCCTGCTCTCAGCTCTCCCTTCCTCTTCAGAAGGCCCCTCTGCCAGTGTGGTGTCAGCAGAAAGGAAAAGGAAGCTCTGCTTGCAGTTAGAGGTTTCCCTCCCTCCTGTTTCTATGTGATTGTTTGGTATTTCCATAAGCAGTCTATGCTTTTGGTCTGCTGAGAAAGCATTTATCTATGCAGGGACAGAGATAATATAGGGTCGGATATGTAGTAAATGCAAAATAAAATGAAACACTTTTTAGATAACTGAATTGAGTGAATTGCTCATTATGCCTCAATAGGCTTCTCCCTTCCCGCTTTTGACAATATTTAGCTAAGAGATGTGTCCAAGCCGCAAAGTTGGAAAACAAATCTGAACTTCTCCAGAGTTTGGGAGTGTCTGGATTCAGCAGTCTGGAGAGGTCTGGTATTATGGAGAGGTGCCAGACTCTCTATACTCAAGGTTATAGCCAGCTTCCGTCATCAAACCCATTTTTTGATCTCCTACAACTTTGGTTCAGAAGATTTGGCCTGAAAATTGTCACGTTTACTCTGAAAGTTTATAAAGAATACTTCCATAAAGTGAGAAGAAATGTTATCAATCTGAGTTACAGATCACATAATTATCTTAGTTTGAAATTCTGGCTTACTTTTGATCCCTCGAGCTCAAAAGCACTTTGCTATTATCCCTGCTACTCTCTCTTCAGTTTCTCCTTACAGTTAAATCTCCTTGAAAACTCAGGCACGGAGTATCTGAAGAAAGTGAAGCAACGCTATTAACTATTTTTGTTGTCTCGTTTTAGGCCCAATCCATCCCCCATGGATGTCAGTGTGAGTTTCTGTGACACTGTGAAGAGGTGTGAGAGCATATTGCCCAACTGCAACTCAGAAAAACAGAAAGATATTGTTAGAGGTATTGGTTGATTCCTGTTCACCATAGTGGAAATTCCAAGTGTCAAACAGCTAGAGGATCAGACCCTTACGTTGAGCAGAGGGTAATTACTTGAGTTGGAATTTGGCCAGGACATCCAAATTATCATTCTTACTCTTGCAAAAAGTGATGTGAGGTTATTTCTAGTGGTTTACTTTTTAAAATTGGTAATAGCGTTCTTATTATGCTACTCTTGCACTCTCTCCTTAGCAATCTCATTTTGTCCTCACTGGCCAGCTTGCTATTCTCTGCTCCTTTTAGAGTTGGCTTGTTTAATAGATTTCAAGGCCAGAAGGGACCCTTGTGATCATTTAGTCTGACATCATCTAGTATAACACTGGCAATAGAACTCCCCCAAAATAATTCATTTTGAACTAGAGCATATCTTTCAGAGAAACATCCAGCTTGGATTTAAAAATGACCAGTGATGGAGAATCCACCAGGACCCTTGGTAAATTATGCCAATGGATAATTAGCCTTATTGCTATTCCTGTGCAATGCCTTTTGGGATGAGCACCCAGTTCCTGTACACTCTCTCTGTTCCATGTGACAGGAACGGACCATCATTTACATTTTTGGGTAGATGTGGACTTAATGCTTAGCCCTAGGCAGAGAGGCCCAAGGCCTCGTGGTGAAGGCACTGGACTGGGTCTTAGGAAATCAGAACTTTATTCCTGGCTCTGCCATAGACACCCTGTGTGACCTTGGGCAAGTCACTTTGCTCTCTTTCTGCCTCAGTTTCGCCTTCTGTAAAAGGGGGTTAATAGCACTGCCCTGCCCTGACAAGAGTAAGTTCATTAATGTGTATGATGTGCTCAGATATTACAGAGATAGGGTGCTGATACTGGTGACGTGTGAAAGTAGGTATTGCAGGAGAACCTGACAGTGCAGAAAATGTATATATATTACATATATTACATTCCTGCAGCACCCAAAATGTGCTAGATGCTATACAAACACATAGTCCCTGCCACCAAGGTTTAAATTCTAAATAGACAAGGCAAATGCACAGCCTATGAGAAAATGTTAGAAAATGTGCTTTGGGCCATGCCCCAGCTTGTCTGAGCATCCTTGGATCCAACAGCAGCCTTGAATCTAACAAGAATCTTACACTGTGAAACTGTCATCTCAAAAATGACAGCTGCATCCCATCAATCATAGGTGTTGATCTAATCCTCTGCAGACATTAAAACAGATTACCTGCTGATGCAACTCCATTACACCCACTGGAGTTACGCCAATGGAGAATCTGGCCCACCACGTTTCTTAGGTGGACCAAGCAACAGCCAGCTAGAAAGCAATTTGCCTTCACCTTGCATGTCCTATCTAAAGGAAAAGGGAAGTCTGACACAATGAAGGAATGCTCACCTCTGAAGTAATCCAGATTTACTTATGTGTTAAATGGGTGGTCTTGATGGACTAAGAATCATTGGTCTGCTTTTTTGGTTTGAATACAGGGATGAAACAAACATTTTGGTTTTAAAAATTTATCTTTCTAGCTCCCATGTCTGAAAGCGTGACTCCGGTGGAACTGATGCAGTAATGTCTGCCTGAATTTGCGGAGAGCCTGATACAACAGCACTAAGAGCCATAACTTGCTCCATTGCTCTGCAAGGGCCTAGGAGCAGGGTGCAAGTTGCTCCCAAGGAAGGGAAGGGTGGGCAGCAAGACATTCAAGACAACCCCCCACAGCCCCAGATTTCCAAGTGCCTTCCCCCCCGCGCCCAAAAGGGCATCCTCTCCCACACAGCAAAAGCCCCAGCAGCGGCCAGATCCCAACCTGCCTGCAGCGCTTGCCTGGCTGTGTCCCCCCGCCCCACCATGCACACGAGCCACCTCGGCCCGAGCTGGGGGCTGGCCGCGCGGGACCGCCCGGGCGGATCGTGTGCACGAGCCGCTCCTGCCACGTGGCGGCGCGCGGGACTCGAGAGGCAGGCGCGTGCCGGCGCCTGGGAGAGGCACGGGGCGCGCGCCGCGGCAGTTTGGGCGCGCGGGGCCGCCGTAGGGCGGCCGGCGGAGCATGGCGGCGGGCTCCGAGGCGCTGCGGGAGCGGCCGGTGCAGCTGGCGCTGGCGCTGGCCTTCGCCTCGGGCGTGCTGCTGGGCTGGCAGGCCCACCGCGTGCGCAGGCGCTTCCTGGCCTGGAGGAAGCGGCGGCTGCAGGCTCTGCTGGAGGCCACGCAGAAGAAGCTGGACGTGGCCTGAGCGGGGTGCGGCGGGGGCGGCGGGGCCGTGACCTTGGGCGGCCCGGGGGCGGGCGGAGCGGTGCGGGCCGGGGGCGGGGCCCCGGGTGTGACCGGCCCGTGTCCCAGACCGGGGCGGGGCGGGTGTGAACACGGTCCGCATGCCGCTCTCGCTAGTGTAGACGCGGCCAGCCTCTGACGGGTGGGGCACCCCCAGCCCCCCAGCCCCGCGTGAGGCGAAGGGAAGCGCTTGTGGAAGCGAGCGCAGGTCCGGGCCTGAGGGCGGCCCGCCTGCAGGGCCAAAACCCAATAGTCTCGGCTTTGGGATCCCCTCGCTAGGGCTTGTATAGGGCTAAAAATAACGCCGTAGAGGTTCCAGCTCCCAGGCTGTACCCCCCTCTGGGTCTCCGAGCCCAGGCGCCAGCCTGAGCTGCATGGCTACGCTGCTGCTGGTAGCCCTGTCCCGTGATCCCAAGTCACTTGACCCCGGGCTCCGGGGCTCGCTGTTGCATGGTTTTCTTTGCAGTGTAGATGTATCCCGTATTTCTGTTGGTCCCTCAGTGTCAAAGCCCTCTTCTTCGGGAGCCAGTTTCCTGGAGACGGTCCTCTTGTTCTCATGTCCTAATACCAGGGGATAATTTACTATCTGTAGGTTTCAGAGTAGCAGCCGGTGTTAGTCTGTATTTGCAAAAAGAAAAGGATGCATCCGATGAAGTGAGCTGTAGCTCACGAAAGCTTATGCTCAGATAAATTGGTTAGTCTCTAAGGTGCCACAAGTCCTCCTGTTCTTTTTACTACCTATAAACACTATAAACAAAGAGTTTGTTTTTAAATGTCTCGGATTTTTTCTTGAATAAGGGGCTGATCACAATTACCAGCCACTCCGAGACCCTAGCAAACTTGTATGGGTATTGGGGTGAAGGCATTGCTTTTAGCTGCCTCTTTCTGGTAACAGGCTTACAACAGTGTGGCAAAATACAGGAAAACCTCAGTGTTAGGAACGCCTTGGGAATGGAGGTTGTTTGTAAGTCTGAAATGTTCATAACTCTGAACAAGACATTATGGTTGTTCTTTCAAAAGTTTACAAAAGAACATTCACTTCATACATTGAAGCTACTATGCAGAAGAAAAATGCTGCTTTTAACCATCTTAATTTAAATGAAACAAGTACAGAAAGTTTCCTGACCTTGTCAAATAATTTTTTAATAACTTTCCCTTTTTTTTAAAATTTATGTTTAACACAGTACTGTACTGTATTTGCTTTTTCGTGTGTGTCTCTCTGCTGTTGCCTGATTGCGTATTTCTGGCTCCAAATGAGGTGTGTTCGTAACTCTGAGGTTCTGCTGTACATAGTCTTAGGTGGCTAAGCCAAGCTCTTATTAGATAGAAGGAAAAAGAGAGGAACAGGAAGAAGGAAAAAGAGAGGAACAGGAAGAAGAGAAGAAATAAGGTGGGGAAGGAAAAGGACATGTGGGAGGGGAGAGAGTCTTCCAGTTGATGTTTTGGGATTTAGCCAGAGCCAATGCCTGTGGCAATGTGATCTCAGTCCCACTTTCTGTCTCAGTCTGGTCAGGACATATCTCGGGATCAGGATGATGAAGGCCCCAACAGTGTTACAGTAGAATCCCGGGAGATGGTGGGAGAGCCAGCTGTGATAGTAAAGCTTGTGGCAGTGGTAGCTGGCAGATAGCTGTTACTTTGGTGGGGAAATCAAGAAGCTTTTTTCTTTTTTTTTATCACCCCCTAATAGCCCAAACCCTCATTGTTTTGTTTACCAGTTAGGTCTAATTTTTGACACATGAATTTTGGTCCACTGATTTCTGGTTCCACATGTTTTTTGTTTACCAGGAATGATCTTAACGCAGTCCTTGAATTATATTAGTAGGCTTTGTTTGGACTAATTTAATTGTTGTCTTCTTTTTGCATCTTTTCCCATCAATATTTATTGTTATAGGTTATTGTGAGATCTTACAAACTTTCACTAACTTCTCGCAGTTGAGCTAACAATAAAGGTAAACTTGTCGGCCCAGTTATCACCAGACCTGAGACTTATCTGTCACATACAGTTCCTTATTCAAGCCCTATTTGCAATATGGAAGTGGAAGGGGGAAATGTTGTGAGGAAGCATATTGCAGAAGAACAACTTTTTGGGTAGGGAATGGCACGTTCCTGCTCCTTCACAACAGTCTAACAGTCGCAGGGATGTATCTGTTGGGTGACTGGAGACACGTTTTGTCATGTAAAGTGAATTAAAAACACAGTTCCTTATTTAAGCCATAAGTACCCTATGGAAGTGGAGTGAGGGCATGATGTTTCAGAGCATACTGTCCAGAAACTAAGCATCAGGTTGATGAATGGCATGTCCCAACTACTTCAAAACAGTCCAATGGCAGCAGGGATGAGTCACATCAGGTGATTTGAGACTAATTTTGTCACATACAGCCAGTCAAAACCCAGTGCCTTAATTATTTAATTCATAAATAATGAAGTAATTAGGAATTTTTTATCACACCCAATCATGCTAACTTGATGGCATTTCTAAAAATGTAATCGTACATTGATATATTTTTAAGGTAATTTTGACCTTTGAATAAGGAAGTACGTAACCATACGGTAAGGAACTGGTACCACGTAAGAGGAACCAGGAATAATGAATCAACTTCAGCCTCCTGGGGGGAAGGATTGTTTCCCTCCAACCCTACACTTCTCCCATATATAAAACTTGCTTTACTTGATCTTTGCATATGGGAGGGCGTTGTGGTTTTTTGTTTTGTATTACTGAATACAGAGAAACTATTGTATCTCACTTCAGTTACTGTCTAGTTCAGGCTAGTTTTCTGTTGGGAGCCTGATTTTAAAAATAGATACATCTACCTCTCCCTCCCCAAAAAAACTTAAACCAGTATTTGAAACTGTGTGAACCTCTGATAGGGGATACACTTTTGTGTGGGGCAGGGGTAGGGGCGTGGAAAGGGGAGGGTTGGTATTTGGACAAAGATGTTCCTGACATGGGACCATTTGAAAAATCAGAGCTGCTTCTCTCAGCAAGGGTTTGAAATGCAACAGAGCTCCCATTTTCAAGTTTCCATGTGGCCTGACATGGGAATGCACTGCTGGCACTCCTGTATATATCCTAGTCTTGTCTGTCTTTGACTGTCCTCTGCTTCAAAATGTAGTGAAATTTTCTCAGTCAGATATTAAATGTAAATAGATCATATATTCTAGATTATTACAACATAGTTTATTAGAGCCCACTCTAAATTCCTAACTGTCCAGGTTGCTGTATTGTAGTCCATAAATCTAAATGACAATCTGGAAATACTCAGTTAAAGTGCTAACAGCATTGAGACTTACTATTTAACTACCATATACTAAACTTAATTTTCACAAACTTGTCTCTTAATAACTGAAATATTGTAATGGTGCTGTAAATCGATTGATTTACCTTTGCTCTTGCATAAATGCTGATTTCTGGTTGTGAGCATACACTGAGGAGAAGTAGCTGTTAGGGACAATGGGCTTGTATTGGTACATATCTGGAAACATTTTTGTTCACACTAAAAATGTCCAATAATGGAATTTTTTTGTTATTGAAATTTTGAGGGAACATCAATGATTTTGGGTACATTTTTAATTAAGTGTTTCTACTTCAATATTTTTGACATAAAATATTGTTTCTGTCCTTTTCCCTTTGGTTACTCAATGTTCTGTCCGTCCCCTTCTGGTATCTCTCTTACTTCTGATTTTCTTCTTTTCTTTTTGATACATTATAATTTGACTGAACATTGTTTTGAGCGCCTTTGCAATTTAAATTAAAAAAAAAACAAAACAAACGTGAAATTGTGTGCAATTTGTAATTTATTTCACTTTCTTTTAACAGCCTTATACAGATGAAAGCTGACAACTGAATGAAAATAATTGGACTCCTGCTGCATTGGTATCTAAACACAGTTTAAAATATGGACTTTAAAAACAAATGCTTTGATAAGCAACTGTATTCTAAAAAAGAAGGCATCTGTGGTATCATACAATCTCATTTGCCCAAACTGACATCAGCAAAAATTATCGTCAGATGTATCAGAATAACCTATCTACCAAAATGTTATGGGGTGAGCTAAATTAATTCATATGCATTATGACTGTGCAAACCTGTCACATTATGTTTTTAAGGGTTATTTGTGTCTGTTTTGCTTTGTGACTCTTAAGGCTCGTCCTGAGCTACATTTGACCCTTATATTTTAATAAACTAAAAATGATATAATTTAAGTTACTTACTAGTAATTTGTAATAAAGTGTCTGTTAAGTGGGGAGTGAAAACACATAAAGATTCTGATGTTAAATGTTTTAGATCTTTGAAAGTATACAACCCAAAAGAGTCGGTCAAACAGATTAAGGCAAAAGCATACTAGTGTACAGTGATAAGATAAATTCATGTATTAAATCAGTAATGCTGGGGTTCTTGTCTGAAATTCAGCAAAAGTATTCATGGAGTTGGTAAGAGATCTAGACATAGAATTCTCTAACTAAGAATACATCAGCCCTTTATACTTGCTACTCCACATCATCACGTCCAGCAAAAATGCTGGACATCATGAATTAGAATCCTTGGGACTTCTTTTGATTAATTTTGGCTGGGCCTCATACTACATATGTCAGCTATCCCTATCTTTCTGTTACTTCCATTCATACGTGCACAGCTTTCCCCTCCAAAAAAAATCTTCTAATCAGTGCATTTTTAAAGTGTTTCTGTCTTGTTCTCCTTTTATGTTTATAAGCAGATGCCAATCCCACATTGTGCCAGCATAGTTAAAGGCTATGTAGGTTCAGAATTCATCCCCTGCCCTTAGCTTTGACTTTATTAATAGGCTAATGCAAAAAGAAAAAAAACCAGACTTCTGCCCATGCCTTCTCTCCAAGCTTGGCTGTTCTTAGGATTTTTCTCTTAGGACTGGCGAGACTTAGACCAGTGATTCCCAAACAGTTTACTAAAGTGACCCATCAACTGCATTTTAACTTCTTTTTGCAACCCACTCTTACATATATGCACCCTCTGCCTTTGTGCTGCAATCTGAATCCTGGCCCAGTGCAGAGGGGAAGTTGGGGGCAAGGGGGTTGGAGAGCAGGCCCACTCTGCGCTTACCCCATTGAGTTGCCTCTTGTTCTGCTGCATTAGGCCTAGCTTTCTGCTCCAGGTGTTATAACCTGGTGCACAGTGTCACAGCACCACTCAGGTTTGGAGGGCAGCCAGGCTAAACCTGAGTGGCTCTGCGACCCCATGTGTCTGGTTGCAATCCCCAGGACCAGCTCCGCAGGACAGAAGCCAACACTGTGGGGTGAGTGTGGGATAGCCTCGCTCTCCAATCCCCTCCTCTCTGCACCTGGCTGGTAAAGTGTACGTTTGCCTAGTTCAAGGCCCAGTGATGTGTAAACCTGGTCCTGGACACGGTGAGCCATCTAGAATCTTCCTGAGACCCACCATTTGGGAAACACTGGCAGAGACCCCTCTGATCAGGGGGCACTCTCACTTCACTTGTACCCAGAAATAGTTCATGAGGTGCACCTGTCACAATGAATGAAGAGGTTTTTAACTAATATCTCCCATCAGAGTTCCAATGCCTTCTAACACGGTGGGTCAACAAAAGAACCCAGCTGCTGTGTTACAGTGCCATTCAGAATCTTGAAATGTTGACTTTCCCAAGTTGGAAATCTTGTGTCCTTTATAGCTGAGATGTAACTTGGTTACAGAAGTTTTCTGTGTAATGCTGTATCAGGCTGATTTAGTGGTGATATGGCATACAGTTGTGGGCATCCTGTGCCAAATGGAGCTGAGCTCAGGTATTTTAATGTCATTAATTGGAAGACATGGTTCATGTGCTAGCTCAAAGTCTGCACTCACTGACCTGTTAAAATACAGTTGTACTTATATTTATTAAAAAATCTTGGGTGCTTTAATTTTTTTTGCAGTGGATTACTTGTTATGTTTTTAATGTGTACGTAGTATTTATTTCTGGAAAAGGTAAAAAGGAAGAAAAAAGGGGAGATGGTAGACATGACAATTTGGGATTTCTGTATAGTGGCTTGAATAATTCTTTGGATACATCAGCATAGTTTTTCTAAATCCGGTGTTGCATATATCAGTGTAACTACTCATTTTAGTATGATTACAAAGGAGTTTTTTCTTTCGCCTTGTGAATAACCCTAAAAGTGTTTTTAAAAAATCATTAAATAAAAACAGTAAACCCTCATGTGGAAAGTGCACATCATAGTTTGATCTCCTCCCACTTAAGTAACTTACTTAAGTTGTAACTTGACAACACTATTAATTTGTGTACATCTCTGCTATATTTCCTTATCTAATACTTGGAAAACGATTAAACAGCAAATACTTAAGTGCATGAGCTGTTTAGAGCAGAGGTTCTCAAACTGTGGTCCGCGAGCTTCATTCAGGTGATCCGCAGATAGTTCCCTCTAAGTTGTGTGCTGGGTGGCTGCACACAAGAGAATGAAGGGCCACCCACCTAATTAGTGGAGCTGTGCAAGCATAGCTCCGCTAATCAGGTGCTTGGACCCTGGAGAAGATGCACATGTAAGGTGAAGTGGTGACCTTGGAGGGAATAGAAGGTAGGCGGGAGGGGGGGAAATGGGGGATGTGCAGGGCTATGGTGGCCAGAGAAAGAGGCGACTTTCCCCAGCTCCAGGGCTGCAGCTGCCTCCTTCCCAGCTTCAGTTCTGTGGCTGCTGTGGCGGGGGAGAGACCCCCCCCTCCCTTCCTAGCCCCAGCTCGGGGGCTGCAGCGGCAGGGGAGAGAGGGCACATCCATTGTATTAGAAATAAGGCTACTGATATTAAAATATGAGTTGTGTGCTTTTATTTGTAGAACAAAAAAAGTTTATTAAGGGGTTTTTTTATATAGCGCTTTTACCCAAAGCACTAACAGTACAAACAACATTTGGAAAGATTATTAAGTTGTCTGCCTAGGGTGACCAGATGTCCCAATTTTTATAGGGACAGTCCTGATATTTGGGGCTTTTTCTTATATAGGCTTCTATTACCCCCCACCCCATCCCGATGTTTCACACTTGCTATCTGGTCACCCTATGTCCGCCAAGACCCTTTCAGGTGGTCTGTGAAAAAAAAGTTTGAGAACCACTGGTTCAGAGTGCAGAGGGAAGCAGTCTCCTAGATCACCTGCTAGAAAAAAAAATCTTCTGAATATGTCAAATTAATGTGAAAAGGCTATGAAGAAAATTAAATGGCTTCTTCCATGGCTCAGTGGGTGTGAGAGAGAAGAACGCGGGCAGGGGTAGAATTTCTGCCTGCAACACAGCCCTGCTGTGCAGACTCGTTTTGTAGCAGGGTGGGTCCATCCAGCCTGGTCCATGCGTGGAGCTCGTAAGTGCTGTGGCAATAACAAAAAGCAAAAACAAGTTGGGCAGAATTTATTTTGTAGAATTTGGGGGGATAATGTAGATGTTTATTTCTGGGCGTGTTGTCAAATGTATAGCTGTGGGGGACGACAATCCTTAGACCTGCTCAAGCAGCCTTTTTCTTTGCTGCCCTTGACCCGTCAGTTATCAGGGGGAGTATTTGGCGTGTGCGCATCCACAGCCGCCTCGGAGGTGCAATCAGCAGCACCCACTGGTTACAACTCCAGGCCTCTAGCGAACCTGGACGCGCAGCGCCCAGACGGAGACGGAGGCCAGCGCAGACTACAACCCCCAGCATGCACTGCTCACCGGGCTCCTACCGCGAGGCCCGGGGTAGGGGAGCGCGACTTTCGGGCCCCACTGCATGCTGGGATGCGTAGTCTTTGCCGGTGATTCAGGGCCGCGAGAAGCGCGCCAGCCCCCGTTGCATGCTGGGACGCGTAGTTCGCCTCTGGCTCCGCAGCGGGCTCCCCCGCCCTCCGATGTTCGGGACGCGCGGCGATGACGACGTCCAAAGCGTTCGTCTCCTTAGCGACGCGATGTCCGGGCGGAGGGGCCGCAGCCCGCTGCAGGGGGCTCAGCGGCGGGGCCGCGAGCTGCGGCTGCAGGTACCGCCCGTCCCGCGCACCCCCGCCCCGAAGCTACAGCGCGGGGAGCGGCGCCCCCTGCCCGTGGGGGGTGGGGGGATCCAGTCTGGGGGGGGGAGCGGCGGCCCCTGCCCGTGGGGTGTGGGGATCCAGTCTGGGGGGGGGAGCGGCGGCCCCTGCCCGTGGGGTGTGGGGGGATCCAGTCTGGGGGGGGGAGCGGCGCCCTCTGCTGGCCGGGTGGGGGGATCCAGTCTGGGGGGGGGAGCGGCGCCCTCTGCTGGGCGGGTGGGGGGATCCAGTCTGGGCGGAGGGAGCGGCGCCCCCTGCCCGTGGGGGGTGGGGGATCCAGTCTGGGGGGGGGAGCGGCGGCCCCTGCCCGTGGGGTGTGGGGGGATCCAGTCTGGGGGGGGGGGGAGCGGCGCCCTCTGCTGGCCGGGTGGGGGGATCCAGTCTGGGGGGGGGAGCGGCCCCCTCTGCTGGCCGGGTGGGGGGATCCAGTCTGGGGGGGGAGCGGCGCCCTCTGCTGGCCGGGTGGGGGGATCCAGTCTGGGCGGGGGGAGCGGCGCCCTCTGCTGGCCGGGTGGGGGGATCCAGTCTGGGCAGGAGGGGCGGTGCCCCCTGCTGGAGAGGCGGGGGGGGGTCCTGTGGGGGGGGAGTGGTGCCCCCTCCTGGTGGGGTTGGTGGGATCCAGTCTGCCCCCGATGTTGTGGGTGGGGGTTGGGAACAACTTTGATACCCGAGCCACTGAGCCTGTCTGCCCACTGCTGTGCACGTCTGAATGCTGGACTCTTACCCTGCAGGTGGAGGCACTGCTTTCTGACAGCAAGGAGAGGGGGGCCCTAGACCCTGCGAAAAGGAAGTACCTTTTTCAGAGGTAATTAACCCTAACAGTGCACGCTGCATAGAGGCAAAGCGCACTGCTGTATCTGAAATCTAGGCTGTGGGGGTAACATTTGTGTTCTGCTCTATTAGCTATCTCATGGCTAAGCAATTTGCCACTGAGAGATAGCTGTAGCCGGTTTTGATAGAAATTTTCCTAATCTATTTTGCTGATAAATTCATCTTCAGGGATGCGGAGGGATGCCCATGTAAATGAATTACTGGGTGGCAGAGTAGACTAGTGAGCTGGGAGTCAGGAGACATGGGTTCTAGTCCCAGTTCTGCCACTGACCTCCTATGCAGTATTGGTCACGCTGTTTCACCTCTCTGTTCCTCTTTTCCCCACCTGTAAAATGAAGATCATATACTGTTCTTCCTTTCCTTTGCTTTGTTATCCATGGATCGGAATCTTCAGTTGATGAACCTAATATAATTATTTTAGAATATTCAGTTAATCAAAACATTAAATATAAAAATCTATTCTGAAGTGGCAAATTTGAACTCCCAAGTCAGGCAATGGAAACGGTAAAATATGAGAGGTTGATGTTAACTCTCTCACACCACATATGCATAAACAAAAATATTATACGCATTTAGGCCCCGATCCTGCAAACTGTTACGCATGTGCTTAACTTTACTACAGTGAGTAGTCCCACTGAAATCAATAGGACGGCTCTTAGCAGCAAAGTTAAGCACATGCAGAAGTATGTGCAGGATCAGGGATTCAGTGGCCTAATTAGTACCTGACTATGTGCACTATTAGTGGACACCCCTGGTACTACATAAATAATAAAGGAATTAAATATGGCATACTGTATGTGTATGAGTGAGTTAAGATTGCCCCATGAATCTTAGATTTTTAATATTTTTACTTCTTGTATGTGAACTAATACTATACTAGAAGCCTTTTACATTTAATTTTCTGTTAAAAATAAATAAGGAAGAGAATCCACCTGTGACACGATGGTGTAGTACAGCTGTGTTTGACGTTTTCACCTTGTGTGTGCTGATAAACACCCTAGTTGCAGTATTGTGCAGATCACATTCTGCATCAGTACAATTCTGCCAATTATATAGCTTAAAACGTAGTACAAAGTTTTTCTATACATCCACAAAACCATTTTTTTTCTTTCAAAACTGCATAGTTTTGAAAGAAACCTGTTCAACTCTCCGCACCAGAAAGCATCATTGAGAACTATTCACGTATGCAGTGAAGATTTAAAATCAAGCCTTTTAGACATGAACAGGTCTCAAAAAGGTCTTATGCTACTTAACTTTAAAAATATTTTTTTATGCTCAGGGAATGCGATACTTGCTGGATAGAATTTCTGCTATGAAGGCTGTAGCTCAAGTATAAGGTTATTTCTTATTATTTAACAGAGCAAGGCTCCAGTCTTGCTGTGTGGGGCACAGGCAGATTGCTGCACCTGCATGAGCCCCATGGGAGTCAGCAGGGTTCGATGCAGGTGCAGGCCTGTATGCTACACAGTGCAGAACTGGGATCTACACTTCCAGTGCACTCTTTGGTAAAATATATGAGATAAAATATTTGTTAAATGAGTTCATTTTCTCAGGACAGAATCAAAATATTTTTAATAATACAATGAGACCCCTTTAAACGCACTTTTATTCTGATGTGCTAAAATGTTGTCTTTTTGACAGGTTTATACCGTGCAAGAGAAAACAACAAGTTTGAAATTGATAGTGTTCTATTCAACTTTGTGGTGCTTAGCCCTGGCAGGCATAGTATATCTTCTGTGCAGTGGATTGACCACTTTTGCTCGGAGAAAAAGCTGCACAAAACTGTAGCAGAGAGATGTAGCTCTGTTCATAGGAAAGAGAGCTTGAGTAAATGAATTTCACATGTATTGCAATGCCATGTGCTGAGGTCCAGTCATCATTTCTCCCTCTCATCATAATGCCATTCTTCTTGTGAAAATTATTCCAGCCAAAGTTCTGAGGCACCTCTGTGTGTGGCTCCATTGTGTGAAAAAAGACATATGGATGCCTTGTGGCTTGCTCTCCTTTTAAAAAATGTTTTGTTTTTTAAAAAGTTGTAATCTCTTTCTGCTTGTGTGTCAGATGATGTTGGCTTTAGCCTACCACGAGGCAAATACTCGTTGTTTCTTATGCTATTATTTACATAGCACCATAGATGCTTCCAGAGAGTTTAGGAAGGCAAAGTTCCTGTTCTAAGGAGCTTAAAATCTAAGGTCCTGATCCTGGATTAATCCAGGTCCTTGCACCTGTGAAAAGCCCCTTTGCCTAAGGTCTTGCAAACACTTACATGCTTAACTTTGTGCACTAAATAGCCCCATTGACTTAAGTGGGACTACTCATGTTTGTAAAGTTACATATGTACATAAGTGTTTTCAGGATCAGGGGGCTAACTTACATGTTTCAGAAACTATACACAGTTTTAGCTCTTCATACATCAGAAGAGATCATACAACCTATGTCATTTGTTTCCAATATAGATGTATGGAGTTGAAGAAATCAGTGGATGAAAATACATCTGTTCTTCAAAACTTGAAAAAAGTAAGTTCTGAGGTTAAAGTATTTCCTATTTTCCCAAAATAAATTGTACAGAATGTTCAGAGAACGATAATATTCTTAGATTGTAAATTCTTCAGGACAGGCACCATCCCTGACTTTTTGTATAGCAGCTAGTCTGTCTGGGCCCTGATCTTGACTGAGGTCCTTTGGGATTAGTCTAATATTAAATAATTATATATTTTTCTGTATGCCTTATAATGTAAAGTTCTGTGGTTTAAGTGTTTCTTAACATTACTTAATATTCTAGTGGGTTTTTTAATAGGAAAATATCATGGAATTGAAGAATAAGAATATAGATTTTCACCCCCCTCTTGGCTAGATGGAAGATCTAGAAAAATATTAAGGAAACTTTATAGTAATAGATTTCAGGGCTGATATTATCTAAACAGGAAATGGGAAAATGGCCATCCCCATGCTTAGTTACTTAAATGATATCAAGGCAAGAAGCTAGAACATATTGATCAAACAAGAAGTTAAAATTAGCTGAGAGCGCTAAGGCCTGAATGCATTCAATCCTAATACTCCTCCTCCTCCGCCCCCCTCCCCTGCCCACCTCTGGCTGTTTTATGTGAACTCAGTGGAATGGCCTGATCCAGTAGGTGGCCTCTGAGCACGCCTACTGGATCAGGCCCTGCATGTGACTTAGGTGGCTGAATACTTATCTTCCCCTGGTTTGTGAATTGCTCTGGGGCTTAGGCAGAAGATAGGTGCCCAGATGCTTAGAGGGAGGCAGTACTGTGCAAGCCCAGAGGTGGAAACTTAGGGGCCTAGGGAACTTTTACTGCAAAAACTTAGGTGCTGAGTGAATTTAGGCACCTGCAGGATTTGGTGGTGGTGGTGTGGGGGGGGTTGTGCATTACAGTGGTGCCAAAACAAGGAGTTAGCGCCTAACTCCTTTTGTGCATTCTGGCATAAATGATTAGAAACCACAATTTTTTAATTGAGGGTTTAGCATCATTTGACTCCTTCAGCAGTTTGGTGTATTCTTCTTTCTTAGGCTGATGAGCCTGCTCCTGTGGGGAATTATAATCAGAGAAAAGAAGAGGAAGAAAAACAATTGTTAACACTCTCTCAGCAGCTACAGAAACTTGCTGCAGTCCTGAGTCACGACAATGTGAGCAAGGGTTACAATGTGTAAGTAGTATAAACAGGCAAATACATTTTAATTAGCCTATTGTTAAGAAATATCAGGGAACAGGTGGCTGCGTTTTATACCCATAGAGCTTGTTTTCATACTCTTATAAAAATGTATTCATTTGTACAGCTGAAACAGACTCATTCTCATATGACAGAAGGTGATGATAAAATACCAAAAAATTCCATATCAACTGTTCTGAAATGTGGTCACAATAGCATTCATATCCTTTTCATTTTTGTCTTTTTACAGTATGCCCCTTCCAGACATTGAAGCATGGGCCACTGCTCACCTATTCCCTCAGAGAAAACTTTCTTCTTTTTGCCCCAAGTGTTCTAGCACCAAGAACAAAGAAAAGCACAAGTTGCTAAACTGGGGAGCAGTGCCATGGGAAAGAGGTTTCTCTGGGGTTCCTGGAGGCTGGAGCCCTCTTTGCACTTAGGGAAAATTGAGGATCAGGAATGTGGGGTCAGAAAAATAAACCAAAATGTTAAAAGGGCCAGACCTGACTGAAAGGCAGGGAGAGGCACATAAAAGAATACTGTAAGTAGGCAGGCACTGTGCACGCTGAAGATGCACAGCTCCTGTGGGGAGCAGTTTTGTTGACTGCAGACAAGAAGGATCTGACCAGAAGATTCCATGGGTTGTGGTTAGGTCCAAAATAGAATGTGACCATCAGGGGTTGGGAAAGGGCGTTTATCTGCTGGACTGCAACCCCTGCCCATAGGGACCACTGCACACCTTTAGAGTTTGGGAATTTCTGCCTCTTGTGCTAGGAAGCTGAGACCCAGGAATGAGAACCCTGCTGCAAGGTAACTTCGGAGATGCTAAATGATAAGGAAAGTAATTCTCATTTATCTGCTGTAGAATAATCTGGAGATGACCCATTAAAATAAGAAATTGTGGTAAACGTGGGGTATCGTTTGTCTTGTGCAGAGACGGGAAATGTCAAAATAGTCCTCAAACAGAACAGGAAAATGAGGAAGAGGAGGAGGAGGATGAAGAAAGTAGTGGGGAGGAAGATGCGGAAGAGGATGATGATGATGATGATAATGATGAAGAAGAGGATGATGACGATGAATTGGAAGATCAACCAACAATTAAAGAATGTATCACAGTTGGTGATTTTGTTGCTCAGCAGGAAGGGGATCTCACGTTTAAGGTACATATATCTTTGAAAACATTATAAAATGTGTTTGAACACATACTGCATCCTCCGAATATCATAAATGACTGTGTGTGTATTGACGCCTCAGAATTCCGATTAAAGAAATTAATGCAAATCCACTGCTCTCTTCAGTCCCTCCTTTCCAATTGCCCATCTCTTCTTCTAGACCAGGGGTTCTCAAACTGGGGGTCGTGACTGCTCAGGGGGTCGTAAGATTATTAGTTGGGGGGTCTCGAGCTGTCAGCCTCCACCTCCAAACCCCGCTTCACCTCTAGCATTTATAATGGTTTTAAATGTTTTAAAAGTGTTTTTAATTTATAAGGGGGATCGCACTCAGAGGCTTGCTGTGTGAAAGGGGTCACCAGAACAGAATTTGGAGAACCACTGTTCTAGGCATGCCATCTTGTCAGACTATTTTGTCTATACAAAATAGTGCTTCTGGAGTAATGCTCCTATCCAGCTGCTCTGACCACACCCAGTTCCCTGCACTTGCTGATTTTTTTTTCCACATCAAATTCAAACTCCTTATGCACATCTTCAGATCTCTACATAAACCTCAGCCCTTCCTATGTCCCTCTTAATTCTCTTTCCTTGTTGCTCCCTTTGTTTCCTTTTCCCACTGTGACGAAGTGGGACTGTTCTTAATGTTTCCTCTGAATAGTGTGGGGGTGCCTCAGTTTCCCCTAGGCAGTTCTTAAGTATCTAGGGGGTGGAGTAAGGGTGTCTGATCATTGCAGAGCCCTAGAGGGCAGGTGTGTGCAGGAGTCTGGACACAGAGAATGGCCGACACCCTGTTTCCTGGTAACTGATGGCCTGGCCCTTCCCCCCTGCAAGGTGAGAGCTGAAGGGTTGGAGAACAAAGGAATCAGGTGACCACCTGGCCCGGGAAAGGAACAAAGCCCAGAGGAGGAGGGGCTGGAGGGGGTTTTCAGTTTGGGGCTGGCTGGGACATGGAGTGAAGTGCAGACGTGGTTGTCTGGCTCACTGCCCCCCAAAGTGGACCCAGCTGAGGGGTCCCGTTCTCTGCACCTGCAAGCTCTGTTTTAGACCATGTTCCTGTCGTCTAATAAACCTTCTGTTTTACTGGCTGGCTGAGAGTCACGTCTGACTGCGAAGTTGGGGTGCAGGACCCTCTGGCTTCCCCAGGAGCCCCGCCTGAGCGGACTCGCTGTGGGAAGCGCACGGAGGGGCAGAGGAGGCTGAATGCTCCGAGGTCAGACCCAGGAAGGTGGAAGCTGTGTGAGCTGCGTGTCCTGAAGACAGGCTGCTCACAGAAAGGCGACTGCCCCAGAGTCCTGACTGGCTTCATGGGGAGCAGTTCCAGAGCATCGCCCAGGGACTCCGTGACACCCACTCTTGCCCTTGTGCCTTTCATGTTCCCTTAAACTTGGGTAGCCTCTTATTTTTGTCCACTAAGCGTTCCTCCATACTCCTTTGATATCCATTTTCCCATGAATCCTTTCTACACTGGTCTTAACAAAGACTGACCAAAACCTCCATTATCTGATGTGCTGTCATATGTTCTATCTTAGATTGTGAACTGTTTGGGGCTGGGCTGTATCTTATCTTTGTTAAAGAGCAGTGTGTGTGTGCTTCAAAAATGGTTAGTAATATCTGGTTGGAAATGTTGTGATGAAGCTTTTTCAGACTACTGTTTGGAGCAAAGCAGTCAAGAAAACTCCTTACAGATGCACACTTAACAGTGAAATCAGTCCGTGCTTTTAAAATCACTTTAACAAATTGGAAAATGCCAAAGCATGAACTAGCATGGTGGGGTTATGAGCTACCATGTGGCATATGGGTGTTTGGACCTCTGTCTCTTGTTTCTGGCCCTTTGAATGTGTGGAACCATCTAGCAACCACTCCTCTTGACTCAGGAGCATATTTGATAGATGAGCTCAGAAAAGAGCCTTTGTGGCCGGACTCTGTAAGGTTAAGTATCTTTTGTTTACATTTCCCCCAAATCTACCTTCAAGAACAGCTGAGCAAGAGGAAACCTTGGAGGCATATTCTAGAGAATTCTTGGCCTGTAACTCTACTGAAATGCCTTCTAAGTTTTTTTTCTTACCTAAAAATAAAGTTGAGCTTTTACCACCATAGGATATCAGGGAAAAGTAAACTAGTTCACTAAAACTGCAGTTGTTCCAAAGAATTCATGATAAACCAGAATCTGAAATCATCAGGGTAAACCAGTCCTAGATAAATATTAGATTTAAGAACAAATTAAAAGGCAGTTGCATTTTATTTTAAGACAGAATGTGACCAACAGTTGTTCCATGAGTAATTTTTAAACATCTGAATATCAATGCATTTGTCTCTTTTCTTCTCTCTTTTCCCCCACCCTCCATTACTGAAGAAAGGTGAAGTGTTGCTCATACTTGACAAAAAGCCTGATGGTTGGTGGATGGCTAAAAATTCCAAAGGGGAGAGAGGCCTTGTTCCTAAAACCTATCTCATGGTTAGTATGCTTCCATCTTCTTCCTTTGTATTTGTACATCAGAAATATGATGAGTGAGATGTATAAAGCTACAGATGGTTAGCAAGGCATTTTTTCTCACTTCACAAAGATAAATTATATTGCTGTTAATTTTTTGTAAATGAAAGCAGAGCCCTTGAAACATGATGTCTGACATGTAAGGGCAGCTGTGAATACCTAGGAGTGCTATAGAGTAATTCATATTCAGAGCTTAAAGAATACTTTCAAAAGCTCCTTTTAACTTTATGTACCAAAGTTTTTGTGCCCCATGAGACTTATTTAGGTGCATACCTGGCATTTGTGCACTTAAATTGGGTAGATGTCTAATGAGAAAACATGATGCATAAATTTGCATTTAATTACCCCACTTGGGTAGATTGAGTCCTGTCCTGAAGTCTGATCCTTTGTATCTTGTTGCATTGCACTGGTTCTTCTCTCTTGTGAGAGACCCTTGCAGGGCCAAATCACAGAGCACATCAAGTAGCTATGGTTACTTTGTACTTCAAGGTTAAGGTGCCTTTTCCTCTCTGAGGAGGCTTGCTCTGGAAATGAGCTCTCTTGTTTACTATTTTAAGAGGCAAAAACTTGCTGCCATAAAAATTTTTAAATGACTGACTTTAGCTACAGAACCAAGGATAACATCATATTCTCTTGGTACCCTGTAGATGTCAGTCATTTTGTTCACTGACCATTAAAACCAGCTAAGCTCCTCTTCTAAGCTATTGAGACATCATGATGAGCGCTCATATTGTTTTTAAAGTCTGAACTATGAAGTAGGTAAAACACTTGACAACTTTAATCCTGAATTACAGGCATGCAATAAAGGAGTTGGCCGAGAGCCAAGTGAAGAGGAAAGTGAGGAAGACATAGAGGTGGTTGATGAAACAGCAGATAGAACCGAAATTAAAAAAAGGTAAAATGAGATTACATGGGAGAAAATGAAGTGAAATGTAACCCCCCCCCTTGTCATCTTTATTTTTTTTAATGTGGGTGGTAAATTATTTGAAATGTAATACTTTGTTAGTTATGTTTCTCTTGGTCTGTAGCAATGGCTTTTTCAGTACAGGGGCAGCTGTATTTATTGTGTAGATTTCCAGTTTGAACTTTGCTTTAAACTTCCAGTCATTTCTTTCTTTACTATGTTTTTTTTTTTGCTTTTTGTTTTTTTGCCTCATGCAGCCAAAGAGTGGCTGCTGCCCTACCTTCATAAACCACTCCACAGAGTGCAACATAGTAATGTGTTTCCCAGATACCTGTTGATGGGCACACCCACCTGATGTACGAGACTTCCACCATTCAGAGACAGATACATGTGTCTTATAGATATAGTAATTGTTCATTATGCATCCATATGTTGGCAATGCATTCATATTGTTTTGCTTTATATCCTTTTATCCCCCACCCTACCTGCAGAACAGATTCTCACTGGAGTGCTGTTAGAAAAGCTATCACAGAGGTGGGTATACCATATTTCTTGTAATATTACCTTAATGTTGTAATGTCAGTGTAATTTGTGGCTACACTGTTTCTCTACAAAGCAAGTTCTGTCAGTGTGGTATAGCAAAATGGGAGATTGTGTGTAATCATCCATGAGGTCAGTCTAAGGATGTTTTGTGCTGAGAGGCCAAAATAGCTCTTAAGATAACTTAGGGGAACAGGTGACTGAATCCCAAGATTTGTGTGTTCTCCTTTGTGATTGGCTGCCCTGGGATTGGAAGTTAGGATAAGGACATAAGCTAGTTGGTGGTTAGTGAAAACTGCAGCAAATTTAGAAAAAAACCTAATCTTATGTTTTGAGCAGAATAATACCATTGATGTGTTAGCAACCATGGGAGCTGTTCCTGCAGGATTCCGACCATCAACTCTCTCCCAGCTCTTAGAAGAAGGTAAGATTTTCTTGCAGTGCAGGATTCATTATCATCTGTGATGAGTTTCTGGTCCAAATTACTTGTCTGTTAAGAAAAGTCTCTTTCATTTTAAATTATCCATGATTGGTTGCCCATACTGGTTGTATATGACTCAGTAGTGTGTAGGAGTCTTCTTAGTTTCTTTCTTTATTCATCTGGGGTGAAATCCTGGCCCCACTGAAGTTAATGGCAAAACTCCCTGTGACCTTGATGATTTCACCCCTGGAAGGGGAGAAATCTCCAAAGCAGTTCCTGTAGGCAGTGTAGGATAAGAATACTAAAAAGCCTTTTTTCCCCCTCCCCTGCCACAATTTCTGTAACCATAGCTTAATTGTGGACTTCATTTCTTTAAGAGGGCACTTGAAGAATGTTGATAGCAATGTTTTTTATTAATCGTACTTTTTGATTTCCTTTTGTCCTAAGAAATAAGATGGTCTGGGTAGAAAACACTGTGTTCCATAGATGGATGTTTCCTTGTGATGATGAAATCTATAACTAAATTGAATCTATGCCATTAGGAGAGATGGGTGAGGGAGTATAAACAATATAATAAAACATTAAAAGGTTGTTTTTCTAGGGAATCAGTTTCAAGCCAGTTACTTCATACAGCCTGAATTGACTCCTTCACAACTGGCTTTCAAAGACATAGTGTGGAACCCTGAAAAAGACACTGTAAGTAATTTCTGTTGATAAAGCTCTGAACGCTGTCACTTTCAGGATAGATGACCAGAGCCTTTAGATGAAGAGGTCCAGAGCCCACAAAACAAATATCATGTTATTGGTAAATATTGAAGTGAGATAAATGTTAACATTCTTCTGTGTCACTCCTGGGCATTCCAGGCAGTAGATATTATCTCATCCTACTAGCTGACAGACAGAACATCAAAAGAAACATGTGATGTCAGCCCCCAGATCAGAGCCAATTCCAGCTGAGCATACCTGTTGCTTTCCTGTCTTCCAGGTGAAACAGCTGTACAAGGCTGAACTAATCTTTTAGTTAGATCTTAAACTTTTGTCTGACATTGTGAAATCCCTCAGTTCAGTTAAGTAGTTGTTTCTCACTGTGACATTTTGGTTCATTTTCTAACATAACTTTGCAACATCATTTGAATATTGTAGTGGCAAAAATGTGTATAAGCCCGGAATTTAGAAGAGAGTAGCTCAGAAAATTGAAATGCCAGACTTCCTCCTGGGTCTTTGCTTATCTTGTTATCAATGGGAGAACCTACTGTTTGTCACATTAAATTAACCTGCATCTTCCACGTTATGGATGTGAATTACAATACAATGTCATTGCCGTAAGACAAAGAGATGATCTGTGCCAACCATTCCAGCTTATGTTGGATAGACAGGATGTTCTCAGCCTCTTGTCTGAGGGTACATTATAGGACACAGACTCCTGGTACATGTTCAGGATGGATATGGAAGAGTGTTGAACTTTGGCCTGTATCTGAAGCGTGGGTCTGTGGACAAAACTGAAGGGTGAGTGGGGTGGAGTTGGCGTATCCTGCCCACTGTGGCATGGCGGTTAAGCTTCAGATGTTTGTAGTTATTAAAAACAATCTGTGTTGTGCAAATAAGTGGCCTGTGTCCAACCTTAACTGTAACTTGAGAGTGCTTTTTGCCAGGGCTTGTTAGATGGCTTTTTATAAAAATACTGTGTGATAACTTGATGGAGGTGAAATAGAGCTAGTCTCAAGCCAGACCCTGGTAGACCTGTGTTCATAAAAGCACCATCACACTTAACATTAATTAGCACACTTGTTGTCTGAGCAGAACGGCCAAGAGCTGAATGGCATGGAGACTGACTTGTCCCCTAGAAGGGGTCTCTCCACAAAAGGGTTGAGATATTGTGGAAAAGCTTTGCTGTTGCCACTTGTGCTACACACACACACACAGACACTACTATATTTAGGAGGACCATGTAGATTTAATTCTCTCTTTTATTATTTTGTCCGATTCATAGATTCAGCCAAGACCAACTCGAGTGTCACTCATTTTAACTTTATGGAGTTGTAAAATGATTCCTCTTCCAGGAGTGAGCATACAGGTTCTCAGTAGACATGTTCGACTCTGTCTTTTTGATGGTAACAGGGTGAGTTGCTCTGATGCAATAAAACGTAACGTTCCAGAAATAGTGAGGTTAAAACATGATATATTTAAGGGATTTCTGAATGGATTTAAAATGATCACATTTGGGCTGCCTCTTACGATGGGTAACATTTTCAAAAGTGCCTAAGTGATGGAGGAGGTTAAGTTCCATTTTTAAAAGTGACTGAAACATTTAGGAGACCGAGTCTCATTGAAAGTCAAGGGGACTTGGACTTCTAAATGCCTAAGTTACTTTTGAAAATGGGACTTAACTTCTAAGTCACCTAGATTCTTTTGAAAATTTTACCCTAGATCCCCAATTTCATTTAACCCATTTATGATGCTTTTTACGCACAAGAAACAGATCTGCTGAGTAAGTGCTATTTTTTACAGTCACTTTTTGGAGTACAATTGTACTTTCATCTTAATTGCAGTTTACACACCTTTAAAAAAGTAATATGAAATGAAATATATAAACTGACTGTAACTGGGCCAATTTCATATACTTTTTTTTTTAAAGAGCTTTATGTAAACTCACATTATTTTAGTAAATAAATTTTCAGTACAAATTTGATTCTGTTTGTCTAAAAAGCACCAAGCATACTTATACCATTGTATAAATTATAGACAAAACATTAATTTCTTAAATCCAGATGAATAAAAATCTTATAATCCAGAGTTTCAAAATTCTGAAAATCTTTTATAATCTGTCACCAACCTCTGTGGATTCCTCAGAGTTCAGAGGACTCTCCTCATTCGTTTCACCCCACTATTCTCACCCCCTACATCAAATCATGTATGTTCATGGCCAAGGGAATGTCACACTGCACCTTCTGCAGCTGCTGCTAAATTGCTAGAGAGGCTGTGCTGTGCTTGGTGATTCTTCTTTCAGGGAATATGATTCCTCAGCAGTGCTCTTAACACGTCCTAGCTAAGAAGGGTGAAGGACAGACATGGTCTGATCCTGCATTGCAATGCAGAGTGCTGGACTAGCCTTGCATGATACTGTATTTTCTTAGAGCTACATCATTTTCCAGAAAACTAGTTTTTAATATTTTCCCCACCATAATTTCCTATCTCATTTTAGGTACTGAGTAACATTCATACAGTTAGAGCTACATGGCAACCTAAAAATCCCAAAACATGGACCTTCTCTCCACGGGTAGGTATATAGCATAGCAAATGGACTTGGCCAGTATGTGTGTGTATCTGCTAATTGTAATACAGCGTATTTAGATGTTGTCAGCTAATAGGCTCATCTCACTTTTAGTCTTCTTACATTTTCTTCATATATTGGAAAGGTAAAAATGGGACTAATTGTACTGTGCCGGAGGCATTTAGCCCTCAAAAGCATTAGCTCTGAGTGAAGGGATGTATCTTGCAAATACTTGCTATTGAGTATAGCACTTAGTACCCAGTAACCCTAAAGCACTCTGCTTGGGAGTGTTTGCAGGATTGGGCCCTAACACAGGGTCTCTGTTGGCTCACTTAAGTCAAGACTGTTCCAATTTCTCTGGGCCAACAGATCTGACCCAATAAATTTTCAGTTTGGGGGAAGTATGTGATGTTAATGATAATACCTAGCAGTCTCCACCCATAGATCTCAAAACCTACAAAATGACAGGTTTCAGAGTAACAGCCGTGTTAGTCTGTATTCGCAAAAAGAAAAGGAGTACTTGTGGCACCTTAGATCATCCGATGAAGTGAGCTGTAGCTCACGAAAGCTTATGCTCAAATAAATTGGTTAGTCTCTAAGGTGCCACAAGTCCTCCTTTTCTTTTTGTGAAAACCTACAAAAGTGAGTATGCATTGTAATTCCTGCTTTACCTGTGGAAAGACTGATGCACGCAGATGAAGTGACATACCCAAGGTCACAAGTACAGTATAGCGAAGATACGGTAAATGTTGTAAGGCCCACAGCTGCACCACCTCAGAGTGGAACTGATAAGGTTTTATTAGCTAATCAGGACTGGGTTAGGTGTCTGCTTGGCAGAATTCCATTTTTTTTTTCGGTTTCAACAATATTGATTTTTATTATTTTTATCAATTTTTAATTATTTTTATTTTTACAGTTGTGGAAAATTAAGGGAGGATAGTGTTGGGGTTAGGGAGGAGCCATTCAGCAGCAGGATGGCCTCCCCCATGGCTGAGGGCTTGTCCTTCTCTTCCCAGTCCTGACCAGGGGGTCTCTGCTCTGGCCGGCCACGACCATAGCCTCCCCCACACCTTCCATCTGCAGGGATTCATTGTCACCAGCTCTGTAGCCATGCAGCTCTGCAGTCACGGCTCTGCTCACTTATTCACTCATGTGACAGCAGGCAGCAGAGAGCCCTCTGCGTTGCTGTAGGGTCGGCGACATGCCATTCTTGCAGGCACAAGGTGCGCCGGGGGAGGCCGTGCTTGTGCTGTCTGTTGCCGATGGATAACTTTTTTTTTTGTCGATTTCAGTGTGAAGTTGAAATTGACATTTGACAACATCTGTCAGTTTAGATCGAATCCGGACAAATAAAGTTATGTGTGTACCAAGGAAATGCTGTGAGGGGCTGATGAGGTGGCACTCTGTGCTTGGATTCAGTATAAACTTGAACAGGAGAATGTGTTGTGAGCAATGGAAAGGAGGAGAATGCTGCTGTGAATAAACTTCCTTTGTATTTTCATTATCGTAGCTTATGACTGATAACCTGCCTTCAGCTGATGTTGTGTAGGATCACTGTACGCTGTCAAATTCCTGCTGTACGTTAACTCCAATGGTGGCTGTGTTTCTCTGGTGGGAAAAATCATCTCTTATTTGTAAAATGCTTTGAGAGCCGATTATTACTAAAGGAGTTACTTTTACAGATTAGCAGCATTTTATGGAAAAACAGAACAGTATTTTTGCCTTAAATTGAATCTTTTTAGTTAAAAGAAAATGATGAATAATGAGATTGAGTCTTTTATAGAAGATGCTAGAGTCAATGTATTCAGAGGTTTTTAAAAATTGGAATCTTGAAGATCTACACTCACATCTTATTTTTGTTTTAATTTATTAGGTAACAGGCATCTTACCCAGCTTGCTTGATGGTGACTGTTTTATCAGGTCCAATTCTTCATCTCCAGACATTGGTATATTATTTGAACTTGGCATCACTTATATTCGCAATGTAAGCATATAAAGATGGATACATTTTCAAAACTGAATGTTTTATTATTATTACTTCCAGAATCTCAACATCAAATAATTGTAGTACAATAGAAAACTTTGTTTTTTATTTTTCCTTGGATTTACTCAGTTTTTTAAAGTGATTTTTAGTGCTAGTCAAATGTTAGATTGACAGCAATGGAAACTGAAGTCCTATTTCTCCACAGAAAAGGTATAATATCCATCTCACCCCACCCACTACCATCTGTGGAGGAATAGAGAGGTAGTTTTTGATCCTTGTTTAGCGATCAGAACACTTTCTCTTTCTGATCACTGGTCATCAGAAAGTTTTACCTGTCCTGAAAACATTTTTATTGGTCTTCCAAAGATCTGACATTAATTGTGATTATTAAGGACCAATTTCTTGTCATTCTGGTTATCATCTTGCTTTCCCCATTGCCTTCCAATTTTGGCATGATTAATAGCTCATAATCAAATCATTCAAGAATAATCTTTTATATAATTTGAAAGCTGAAATTGCAAACTCTTTCAAAAATGTATAACGTACTGGTTTCTAGCTCCAGTGGTTACTGTCTGTCTGATTGGGTACTTATAAGGATTGAGACTAGAGGGTGATGTGCAGAGAACCAGTTATCAGAGGCATGAGCTCCCATGAACTCTGAGATATAAAAACAAATAATTACACTGCTGGAAAGCAGAGATTCTTAGCTTTCATTTCTGAAGGTTCATGAAATATTGGCTCTGAAGAATCACTTGTTCCTCTGTCTAGCAGTACTTTTTGCCATTGTTTCAGGGCAGAATATAACAAGTTCCACATGGGTCATATAGTCCTGCTCTGCTGAGTCACTACATTAACCATGATTCCCCACCCCCCCGTCCCCCTGTAGCCGGTATCATCTCATGGTCTAGGTCTAGGAGAATTGTATATATAAATAGACTAGCTCTGTGTCTTTCGATCATTGGCGGTCTGGAGGGACCTACTGGGGAATGATGGCCTTCATTATGCTATTTGTCTAGTCAGGATTTTATTAAGGATGTGTGGCTAGAATATGGTTGTATAAGGGCTAGAGTTTGTGCAAACACCCTATTGGTCTTAATAATACATAGCTCTTATATAGCACTTTCCATCTGTTGATTTCAAAGCAAATTACAAAGAAGGTAGGGATCATTAGCTCCATTTTACATGTGGGGAAAGTGAGGCACAGAGAGGCAAAGTGACTCCCTCAGGGTCACCCAGCAGGCCAGTGATGGAGCTGGGAATAGGACTCCTCCAGTGCTCTATCCACCAAGTAACACTGCCTCCATTACAAGTAAAATATTCTAGTGTTTGTGGTCACTGATATCATAAAAGATGGTTGTTATAGATTGATAAGCTTTACTCAATTAATTTTTTTTCTCAGGGTATCATTAGAGGTTGTTTGGAGGCTTTGCAACTATGCATTTCCTTATTGACGGCTTGTCCACATGGTGCAGCAAAGTATGCCAGAGGAGTGAGATTTGTGAAGTGCAGTAATGTGTTATTTCAGAGTAACAGCCGTGTTAATCTGTATTCGCAAAAAGAAAAGGAGTACTTGTGGCACCTTAGAGACTAACCAATTTATTTTAGCATCAGCTTTCGTGAGCTACAGCTCACTTCATCGGATGCATACTGTGGAAAATACAGAAGATGTTTGTTTTTATATACATAAATCATGAAAAAATGGGTGTTTATCACTACAAAAGGTTTTCTCTCCTCCCACCCCACTCTCCTGCTGGTAATAGCTTATGTAAAGTGATCATTCTCCTTACAATGTGTATGATAATCAAGGTGGGTCATTTCCAGCACAAATCCAGGATTTAACAAGAACATCTGAGGAAATGGCCCACCTTGATTATCTCTAACCCTCACCCCCCCTCCCCTTCCTCAGATGTTCTTGTTAAACCCTGGATTTGTGCTGGAAATGGCCCACCTTGATTATCATACACATTGTAAGGAGAGTGATCACTTTACATAAGCTATTACCAGCAGGAGAGTGGGGTGGGGGGAGAGAAAACCTTTTGTAGTGATAAACACCCATTTTTTCATGATTTGTGTGTATAAAAACAAACATCTTCTGTATTTTCCACAGTATGCATCCGATGAAGTGAGCTGTAGCTCACGAAAGCTGATGCTAAAATAAATTGGTTAGTCTCTAAGGTGCCACAAGTACTCCTTTTTTTAGTAATGTGTTGCACTCTACCCGCCCCATGTAGACCCTGCCAGTAAAAGGTACTTAGCTTGTGTTAAGCTAGTCATGTTAACCCAGTGTGCTTTGCTGGTGCTGTGTAGGCAAGTCTTTAATGTCTTGCTTTCTTTAGAATTAATCTTCTCTTTGAATTTCCTGGCTTTCTAAAGCTTGTTTTTTATAATTACAACATTTTTGTAAGGTTTTGACACTCTTAAAGTACTGTTATGAATTCTCAAACTCAACTCCAGTTTAACTAGTGGTGGTGGTTGTTTGTCTGGTAATGTAATTTCAAAGGCCTGTGGGTGAGTGGATTTGTTGTTTGTATTTTTTTAAGTTCACCGTAGACTAAGGGTAACTTTGGACACACAATTGGACAGATATTTTCATGTTGTGATAATAGCTGCACAATTGTCTAATTCCAGCCCAACCTTTATTTGAAAATCAGGCCCATAATCTCTATTTAACTTTTTGGTTGCTTGCAAACACATACATAACACACACAAGGTTAGGGCAAAAGACACTCAAAAATGTTGTGATCAATACTCAATTCCCTGAAATTTTCAAGGTATATTTACAAAGTTCTGGAACCTTGTATATTTTTAAGGGAGATCTTTTATCTGTGGTTCCACAAAATGTCATTCATTTCTTAAGTTTTCTATTTTTAGCTGGCTGAATAAGAAGTTTTATTCTTCTATTACTTTCTAGTCAACTGGTGAAAGAGGAGAGTTAAGCTGTGGTTGGACATTTCTAAAACTCTTCGACTCCAGTGGAATTCCAGTTTCTTCCAAGTAAGTGGGCTGTATTTTCTCTCAGAGTATGAAGATTCTTTTTTAAACTCATACTTTTGCTTGCATTTTTGATGTAAAAATTCTTGTTGCAGTTAGCAGTAGAGCTGGAATTTCACATGTATTAACTGTATGTATAAGGGCATATGTATTTAATTGCAGAAAAATTAATCAGATTTGGGATTCTAATATTCAGGTGATGCTGGAACTTCTAATCAGAATAGTTTTGTACTAATTATCCCACCCTTCAAAGGCTCAAAATTAAGTATCCAAAAACTGGAATCAGATTTCAGAGTAACAGCCGTGTTAGTCTGTATTCGCAAATGCAAGTGTATTTTGCAAATCTTTGTTTACGGAATGATTGTTTTTTTATCTAGATTACTACAGAGATATTAGGTTAAGTGGGAAAAAATTAAAAATCCAATTTATTAATCCCCTTGACACTCAGTTTATATTTTTGCATTTCTCTTGGCCTAGACAGTGAAAATCAATTTAGTCACTTTAACTTTTTCATAGATCCATAGTCTATAAGGCCAGAAGGGACCACTCTGATCATCTAGTCCATAGAACTGCCCTGGATTAATTCCTGTTAGAACTAGAGAATATGTTTTAGAAAAATATCCAGTCTTGATTTAAAAATGGTCAGTGATGGCAAATCCACACAACTCTTGGTAAGTCGTACCAATGGTTAATTAACCTCACTGTTAAAATTCTGCACCTTGTTTCCAGTCTGAGTTTGTCTAGCTTCAATTTCCAGCCTTTGGATCTTGTTAAATCTTTGTCTGCTGGACTGAAAAGACCATTATTAAATTTTTGTTCCCCATGCAGGTACTTATAAATTGTGATCAAGTCACTCATTAACATTCTCTTTGTTAAACTGAATAGATTGAGCTCCTATCATTATGTCTTTTGTTTACAGGTTTATGTCTAATATTCCAAAAGCTTATGCTTCAGGGCTTCAGACAGCCACCTGTAGGGGTCAAGAAGGGATTATTCCCCCCTGCATGCCCCCCCCCATGTATTCTGGGTTTTTTTGGTCTCCTTCCTATGAAGGATCAGAGATGGCCACAGCTGGAGATGGAACACTGGACAGGGTGTGCCATGGCTCTGAGGTGGCACGAAGCACTTCTCCCTCTCTCTCTCTCTCTCAATGCTTGGCTGGCTGGTTCTTGGTCACGTGCTCTGGGGCTAACTGATCACCATAAGTGGGGTTAGCGTAGGGGACCAGGGCATAGGCAATCAGGCTCAGCAGTCACAGATGAGCTGGGATTCACACATCAAGGAATGTAGTTGGTGAGCAGGGGTTGGGGAATCGCTAAGGCTGGGTTCCATAAGCAGGAGTTGGGGTCAGAGTCAGTCTGGCGTTGGAGACTGGAGATCAGAGATTGCACCAGCTGGGGTCAGGAGGCAAGAGTCAGGGTCAATGTTGAGCTGGGGTCAGAGACTGGAGATCAGGAGATGAGGTGAGATCTGGAGTTGCAGCAGGCCAGAAGTCTGGGTGGGTTGCCCAGACAGCTTCCTGGGGCACCCTCCAGGGTTAAATAGTGCAATTGGCCAGTCAGAGGGCTGCAGAGTATTGTCACTCTGGGTCCCTTGGGCAGTACTTCCTGTGGCTCCTACTCCCCATGCTCCCTGGTTAGGGCTCTACATGGCCTCCCAGTAGCACTGTGGGAATGTTAGTGATCTCAGGCTCTGCAGACCTAGGTTCTAGTCTGTGGATCCTTACAGTCAGGAAGAAATTTTCCCCCAGGTCAGATTGGCAGTGACCTTGGAGTTTTATCGCCTTCCTCTGCAGAGTGTTGGTGTGGGTCATATGCCAGGATTATCTACATTTATCTAATTTAATCATTTTCATGCCATTGCGGTGGCTGTGGTCCCTCCTATTCTCTGCCTGTGGCACATAGTGGTCTAGTCTCCTGTGGGCTGTAATACTTTGGTCTAATTTCAGTTGTTGGGTTTAGTGTGCGGGTGCTGGGTGCTGGGTGGTGTTTAGTGGGCTGTGATATACTGGAGGTCAGATTAGAGGTCTGTGATATAAAGGAAGTCCCTTCTGGCCTTACGATCTAGGACTCTATAAGGCATTTTTTCTAATCTAATCATTCTTGTGGCACTTTTCTGAGCCCTCTCCAGTTTATCAACATCATTATTGAACTGTGGGCACCAGAACTGGGCACCGTATTCCAGCAGTGGTCACACCAGGGCCAAATACAGAGGTAAAACAACCTCTCTACTTCTACTTAAGAATCCCCTGTTTATGTATCCCAGGATGGCATTATCCCTTTGGCCCCAGCATCGCACCAGGAGCTCATGTTCAGCTGATTATCCACCATGACTCCCAAATCCTTTTCGGAATCACTGCTTCTCAGGATAGTTTAAGTATTGGTTTTATAACCTCACTGCACTCCAATGCCATGGCTAGTCCTCCTTACAAAGACAATAAATTATATCGATTTGAAATGTTAGCAATAAGTATGCAATAACTAGCAGTTTCTAAGAGCAAAACTGTGCAAACAGACACACCTCTGGGTTGCATTATCAACACCTGCACTTTCTGTCCTTCTCTCATATAGGTGCACATTCCTTTCTTCTCCTTCCAAAATGATATCAACCCTAAAACGATAGGTGAGATGTGAAGTCATTTTGAGTTGGGGTTTTACTGCAGTATGAATATTGTTGCCCAGCATTCACAGCTGTAAACATACAGTTTGTTTCTTTCAGTACTTCAATAAAAAAGGCCAAGCAAGACAAAACTGACTAATCAAATTTAACAGCACTTTCAGACACTGACGTTCTTTTGGTTTTATACTCTGTGGGCTCATCCCAAGAAAGTGTCCTGTAGAGCATGCCTTTCTAGCCACATGTTCTTCTAGGTTGAGTCAAATTATGCCAAAAGACCCAACAGTGGAATAACTGAATGGAATGGGATTAGAACTGAAACTTGGGGTCATTTGTTACGTATCCACTCTGTCAGCAGCTTCTGAGATATCACACTTGCTAAATGGGTGTATAAAGTATAGTGACATACGCTGAGCTGTTTGAAATATGGCTCAGTCTAGCCTGACTCAAATCTAAAATGGTCCAAACCATTTAAAAAAAATCTTGCTTGTACATGTGCAGTTTCCTCCTGTGCATAATGAATGTTTTATTGGCTGATTGCATTGTTTGCTCTGTCTCCCATAAATGTTATATCTGCTTTGACAAATGGAGTAAAATAGGGTAGAAGATGAAATGAGCTTTGAAGAATAAAAAAGAAATCTAGTGTCTGCTCTGTCAATAATCCTTTTAACAATAAAAAGCATACAGCACAAGAGAAAACAGTTTTCTTCTCTTTCTTTTCTCTGTTGGTGATCCTTCCATAAGACTCATGTCCTGCCCTGCTGCTAATACAGTGATGTAAATACAGAGTCTAGAATTTTGAAACTACATGTTTATCTTCAGGCTGAAAACTTTAAAGCTTTGATGGCTAAAGTTTGATTCATGAATTAATATTTAGATGCCTAAATTAAATATGGTTTCAGGAGATTCACTTTAGGCACCAAAGTCACTGTGGAGTTAGGAGCCTAACTTAAGTTATACAAATTTTAAAATTTCTCAAGTATTAGTAGAAGTATCAAGTAGTAAGTGAGCAGAAATCTTGAGCCTGTTAAGTTACCAAATTTATTGAAACGTGAGAAATGTCAGAAAGTTGAGTCTAGAATTGTCCATTAGAAATGTCATCTCTGAATGATTGAGCAGTGTCAACACAATCAGTTTCACATTATTAAAGTGTATTTTTATAAATACCTTTTGGTTGCTGTTTGAATGAACAAATACAATTGACACAAGACGAAGACTGCGATTTGTGAATGTGTGAGTGAGACGAGACCTTTGTTCAGACTGCAGATATATAGGTTTTTGGGAAGGAAAACATGATGAATTTTTTGTTAATTTCATTTTAAACCACACTGTTGGAGTTGCATTTAAGAGAATTATTGCTAATATTTATTTTGAAATGTGGCTAATTTGTTACTGTAAAAGAGAAGCTTCAGGTTTGCTTCTTGAGTTTCAGCTGTTGTGAGTGATTAAGCAAAATCAGCTCCCATTAAAATATTAATAATAAAAACTGGATCTCTTTTCTTTAAAAATAAGAGAGATCTTTGCTTTATTTTCAGAGAAAAGTGATGCTGTTGTTTTCATTTCCCCCTGGTTATGTTTATTAAAGTATATTACTATTTATTTACAGGACATATGAGCTTCTTTTGAATGGTGGCACACCCTATGAGAGAGGTATTGAGGTGGACCCATCAATATCAAGAAGAGGTACAGTTTCACATGTACATTACATAAATGAAATGACACATAACAATTGGGTACTGTATTTTGCACCTTTGCACGCTTATATATCCTCTGAGGTTCTGAGTGTAGTGTGTAACAATGCTCGACATTCAGATTCCCTTGGCAAATTGCAGGGAGAGGAAAAAGAGCAGGCATGAGCTCATAAACAGCTTTATTTTACAAACAATGAGGAAATTGACTTTTTTCTAAACTTGTTACTGATAGTCATTCATGACAATGTATTATCACCATTATCTATAGTATCTACAATTATGTCCTTCAAAGGGAGATAAGCAGGAAGAGACTTGTAATAAAACAAATATGTGGCAGGATGATGATAGTTTTTATTGCCACTTTTTTGTAATAACCTACATTATTCAGACTTGGCTTCAACTCACATCAGAATGAGGTTACCTCAGACAAATGGCAAACTTTTTCTTTTATAACATATCCTTCCAAATAAGCTATCCATGCCCTGATTATCTTAAATAGACCTTAGCAGTGGAGGGCACAACCCAGCTTCCATTAAATTATCCCTTTAAATAGTATCACAAATGAAGGGGCGGAGAGAGGTTGTTTGAGTGCTGGCTAGGAGCATTCTTCTGTTTATGTGTCTGAGTGAATTTGATCTTAACGTTGACCTAAACAATTATGACACCAGCCAATGTTACTCTTACTTTGTCTTAAGAGTTTCATGATTTTTAATAGTTGAGTTTTGGTTTTTTTGTTTTTTGTTTTAAAATGGATGCATACAATAGTGTATTGTTTCTTGAATTGCACTTAGCAGCCTTAAATAAGTTACTTGTTATGGTATATGTAGCGTGTGTGTGCATATCCTCCATTGCGGTAAATTAAATTTCACCGTAAGTGGGTTCAAATGATGCACTGTCTATATTTTAACTAGGGGGTGCCCCCAGTGTTCCTCCTTCACTGTGATAAACCTATTTGCCAGAGGTGCTTGTTGTTGTAGGCCGTGGACAACCTTGGCCTCTCCCAACTCCCTCCAAACAAATGACCTGCTCTTCTCTCTCTTTGTTCTGTCTCATTTGCCCCTCCCCTTCTTACCATTGTTTCAAGGGTCGGATCAACAGGCTGAAAGAGCATATGTCTCTACTTTTACTGAAAAATCATACACTGGTGCCAAGCTTCCCTTCATAGATAAGCACTGACTTTGCTATGCATCTCTCAAGCATAAGATGCACCCAAGGCTACACATTATTTAAAACAAATCAGAAAAAAGTTCTTTGGTACTTGGTGCCTAGATCATGAGGTTATGAGATGTTGACTTAAGAATTTGCTAATTTTAAATGATTTTTTTTCTTGGTTCAATATCAGAAAGGAAGTTTCCTTTTCATGCTTGAAAAGTGGACTTGGAAACTTAGCTTCACTTTGCCATGAGCATATTTAAATGTTCCTTTTCATTTTATAATACTCTAGCTTCAAAACATCTGATTTAATTTTTGATGTTTATTTCAACTGTTTATGTCTTAAGCAAGCAGTGGTGTTTTCCATCAGATGATAACACTAAAGAAACAGCCTCAACTTCTAGTGAAACTGAGATCATTAAGCACACGATCAAAAGGCATCCTGAAGTAAGTGTTCTACGTATGGAAAAATAAAGTGAAGATCTGTCCATGATACTTTGGGTCAGTGGATCAATTCTAATTTAATGCATAACTTGCAAAAGTTGATCACCAAGTTTTGTCTGTGTTTTTTGTTTTAGAAAGCTCTCTATGTACTTACATAGCCTCAGTTACCATAGTATAAACACATATTCCACAAATGTTAATCAAACCATACAATTCATGAGTTGGGGAAGTGTTGTTATCAGGCAGATTGAGTGACTTCCCTGAGGTCACACAGGAAAACTGCTGGAACTGGAAACTGAAGCCAGCCTCTCGAGTCCTTGTCCACTGCCTTAAGTACAAGAGCATCCTTCCTCTTTATAGGTCCCCTAGTGGAGAGAGTGCTTACCCCAGAAGTGTAACCTCTGTAGAAAACAGTGACCACTGAGGCTATGTATGTTCCCCTCAAAGAACTGAATGTGTGGTACAGGGTTACATGATGATCATTGGCGGAGTCTCCTGCTAATGGAAGCAGGATCAGGAAGAACTCACAAGACCACGGCAAAGGATGAGAAAGCAAGGAAGTTAGCTCCCTTAAGATTCATTTCCTTAGCAACACTACAAATGTTGATAGTGACTTATCACATATTATTGGCCCACTGTGATTTTTCTCTCAAGACAAGATGTCCTTCCCTAGAACAGCTTCAGTGGAGGAATCTAAAAAATGGGAGTGGCATTAATGGAAGAAAGTGGCCAAACACGCTCTCCTATAAAACAGCAGATACTGTGGCTTACTTGGTGGCATCACTGTGATATAGAGAACAATTGGCTTCACATTCAGCTTTGCCTCTGGATGTACAGAGTTGGGGTGTCCTCTTTGAGGGACTAGAGTTCTTTAGCAAAAAAAAAAATGTGTGAAACTGAAGGCACTTAAGGATTCAAACTTGATACAAGTCTTTGGGTTTATATCGGGTTGAAGCTAGAGGAGCCAAGGCATTTACCCCAACTGAACATCTGGCCTAGACTTTGGAAGTCAAGAGAATATTTTTTGGTGCTTTGGTGAAGGTCAGCATATGGCATGTGTGTGAATTAAACATAGGCATTTGGAGAACTCTTTTGGCCCTTAGAATGTACATGGTTACTATTTCAAGATTCATACATAATTTATACTTTGTATTGGAGAGTAAGCTTCTTTAAGAGTGGGATCTGAATTTAGACGGACAATACTGCAGCAGTTGCTATATAAACTAATTTGGCAATTATGGCTTGATCCTCCCCCTTTGTAGTCAATGGGTGTTTTGCCATGGACTTCATCGGAAGAAGAATCAGACCCTTTAAAGAACAATTTAGTCTCTCCAAAGTGTCTCCTAGGTCGGGTTTAAATATGTTGCTGCCTGGGAAAAATCTGAAATTAGATGTGCATTTTAATGACTGTTCTTCCATTTACACAATCAAACTCACAATACTTTTGACTAGCTCTCAATTTTTTCCTGATTCTAAACAGTCTGAGTCATTTATTGGTGGCACTGAACTGCTTCTCACAGTCTATGTATAAAACACATGGTCATAGTGATGGCTTTGTGAATCTGTAACTTCATATAATATATGTTTATTCACATACATTGATATGGCTGTAATATGTTTTCCAGCTTATGGGAATGCATTGCATGAGTTGTTTTGAAAACAAATCTATAACTTTTTATTTCTCTTTCTAACAGTCTGCTACCAGAAACGTTAATTGGCAGTATGTGCTACATTCATCTCTTGATATTTTATCGACAAATTCTCAGTGATGTGCTCCTGAAGGACAGAATAAGCATGCAAAGTGCTGGTAAGAATTGTTGTTCTAGTGAAAAAGAGTCAGATGGGAAAAGGTAGTGTTGGTACTCTCTGCTTCTGGTCACTTTTTCAGGAAGAGAATGTTTGCAGAATTACTAGAAGTTAGGCCTAGCAGAATATAGTATATTACATGCACCCAAGTTTGTATATATTTTACTTTTCTAAAAAGAAGTTTAAAGATTTGCACAATGTAATAGATCTCAGCCAATTAGGATGGCAGTGTGTTGTTTTTGTAATGTAATTATATTTCATTAACTCCAGTTTAAGAAAGATCTGGGGCCCATTGTGTTAACTGCCTTATGTTTCCTGCCGTCTTATGCTGTTTAACCTACATGTTCCAATTTTAAGAAGTATGAATGAAAGTAGCACACCGTATCTAGAGTTGTATAGACATTCTATAACCATTCAGTCTGGAGGAACTTCATTTGCAGTTTCCAGAGGAAACTGAATGAAACCTCTTCTCCTTCAGGTTTCAGAGTAGCAGCCATGTTAGTCTGTATCCACAAAAAGAACAGGTGCCACAAGTACTCCTGTTTTCTTCTCCTTCAGCCATTTTTAGAGTCCCTTGTTTCTACTCAAGAGTCTTTTTTTAAAGTTTATTTGTATTTGTATTTCAGGCTAGTAATATTTTAACTTGCATCAAATGAGTTGTCATATTTGACTTAAGTTCTCGCAGTGGAATGCAAACGTTGCAAGCATAGTTTTTTCAGTGAAGTGTAAAAGTCTACTGTAAAAAATTATTTTGAAAAAAGTATTTGTTGCAACACTTGTGGTCCTTATTCACCAAACATTCACTGAGGAGTTAGGAATTCCTCATCACTCAGAATCACAGTGTTGCATTTCCTATGTTTCCAGGTTATCTCCAAATTCTGCTGCAATCCTTTAACAATGCTGAGTATGCATTTCTGCAGTGTACAGCATGACAGGGAATGTCCCTAAAGGAGGGCTTTTTTCACTCTTGAAAGTGTTTACAAGGGCCTTTAACTGTCAGGATCCAAACCTAACTTGTTTATTTTTGATGTGTATATTCTCATGATATCTGCAAGCAAACTGGAGAGTGGTTCTATCATTATGGTTAATAATTCTTCTCATGTTTCCCTAATCATGAGGGTACGTAGGAGAGGAGTAGAGGAGCTCTTAAAACCTATGTCTGACAGCAGAAAGAATAAAATCAATGAATCTTAATAGATACAGGTTCAGACACATTCCTTTCAGTAAAAGTATAACAATTTTACTGTGTTCTCTAATTGTGACTATTTAAAAAAGCCACAATGTAATACATTACGAGTGTTAACCATGGTGTAGTAGGTTGATATTTATTCATACTTTAGAATGAGGCTTTCTCCTCTATCTCCCCCCTAGACTTTCTAAATAATGTACAGGCTACTCCCAGGGTAAGGACTTCTGTAGTGCTCTTACCAATAAAATGAAGCCAACATTTCTAGTTCATATTTAGATACCCAAATACATTTAATTTTCAAAGGTGCTCAAAGTCATAATTCCCATCATGGCTTCCCGAGAGGTAATCTGTATTGTGGATACTCAGCACATCTTAAAATAAGACCCTTTCTTTAATTTTTAGCATATATAACCTCTCATTATTATTTTATTAAATTAGACTCTGAAGATAAAAAACCAATAATCTACTAAATGAGTTTAAGGCCAGAAGGGACCGTTGTGATCATTGAATGTGACCTCCTGCTTAACAGCCCAGAGAATCTCACACAGTGATTCCTGCAATAACTAATAACTTCAGTTTGAGCTATAGCATGTCTTTTGGAAAGACACGGTCTCTTTATTTAGAGACTCCAAGTGATGGAGAATCCTCCACATCTTTAATAAGTTGTTCCAGTGGTCAGTTACCCTTACTGTTAAAAGTTTCTGCCTTCTTCTTCTTTGAGTGATTGCACATGTCCATTCCACTATAGGTGTGTGTGCCTTGTGCACAGTTATCAGAGAACTTTTTCCCTCAGTAGTACCTGTTGGGGTGGGTTGAATTCCCTCTGTCACCACACGCCACCGTGTGCCAATATAAGAGGGCAGAGCCATCCCTCAGTTCTTTCTATCGTCAGTGACTGTAGGAGTGCTTCCACTCTTGCACAAGTTTATCTCGCTCACTCTTTGTTTATAGTCTGTTTCTCATTTAATGCTTAGTAGTGAGTTTATTTAGTATTCAGTTAGTGGTAGGCTTTTAGCTGCTAGGTCCGTTTTGGACCAGATTTGGTTTTCAGGACCAGAGTCATGCCTTGCTCCCCAGCGTTTAAGTCCTGCTGGCCCTGTGCCAGACTGATGCCGGTCAGTAATCCACATCCCAGCTGGGGGAGGCCTAGGCCAGTGACAAGTGTTACGCTTGTAGAGGGTTTAAGCTGTGCTCAAAAAAGAATACAGCAGTGAGGCTTAAGTGTCTCCTTATGAAGACAGCACTTGGTCCTCCATTGGAGCTGTCATGTTCAGAGCATTCTCTGAGAGGGGCATCAATACTTAGTGCCAGGGCTTTGGAGCGGAGCCCGGGGCTGGAGCGTGGAGCAGCTCCAGAGCAGAGGAGCTGCAGGTTTTTGCCTGGAGCTGGAGCAGAGCCGAAGAAGAGCTCCAATGCCCTGGCTAGTGTGCCTCCTGAGATGTCTTCAGCTCCACGTTCAGTGTCTCTGGTACCAAAGGAGAGACACAGAGCTGCCAAAGACATGGTACCTTGCTCAGCAAAACTTTTGGTACCAAGGCCCGCTAAAAGCAAGGCCCCTGCCAGGGACTCTGAGGGAAAGCATTCCCCAGAGTGCTCCTCTCCTGCAAAGGGGGGCTAGTTGACTCTGGAACCTATGTCAGGTCCGTCAAAGCCAACCCCTGAAATTTCTGTTAATCAGACCCAGGATCCAGTTCCAGTACTGACGACACCGGAAGCCTATGCTGCCGCCAGAGATCTAGACACCTTCTCTAGGCTCCAGTGTCCCTAGTAACGCAAGAAGGGTTTCAGCTGCTATCAGCAACTGAGATCCCTGCACCAGCCCTGCAGAAACATGGGGTTCCAGTGCCTAGGAGGCTGGTATCTTCCAGGGGAAAGCCACTGTTAATATCCCTGGTCCACATGGATTCAGCTCCACCATTGTCACGGCACTCAGTCATCTTCATCAGATTCTGAAATGGGATCTTTCGTGTCCCATACCAGACAGGAAGCTTTTCCTCCATCTGAGCTGTAGGGTCCATGAATGTCTCAACAGTCCCTGTAAGGGGCAATGGCCAGCACAGCTATGGGGCCCACCACCACCATATCAGTGGCTGTTCTGGATGCCATGAGGTGTCTCTCCCCCTGCTAGGACCTCTCCTCATCCATCACAGTTGGCTTCTTCGAGGGTGCACAGAGGTCATTGGCACTGCACACAATGTTCCCCCATGCCCAGTATCAGGCAGCTGGAAGTTGCTCAGACAGCTTCTCCTCCAGCAGAGGCAGGTCAGCCATTGCCTCAGCATCCTCATCAAGAGGTAAGGCTGTAGAGATGGTGAGCGATTCTCCCCTGCCAGAGGATTACAAGGCTCACCAAGAACTGCTTTATGCAGTGTAGTTGTAGCTGTGTTGATCCCAGGATATTAGAGAGATAAGATGGTGAAGTAATATCTTTCATTAAATGCTTGGTGCCGGTAGCTATATATCAAAGGAGATTGGGAATCCATGTCTTTTCCTACCTGGGAGACTGGCCAGTAAGGGGCAGGTCCCGATCTCAAGTTCTGTCCCAAATGGCAATCATTCAGTCGACCTTCAATGCACTGGAGGTATTACTCAGGACAAATCAATTCTAGAACCTGTGCAAAGAATAGAGTTTATCAGAACACTACTGGATGCTACACAAGCCAGAGCGTTTGTGCCCCAGTAAAGGTTCCAAACTCTCCAAAACCTATTATTGCATCGAAAAGTGCATCCCATTACCACAGTGAGCACTTTCCTCAGACTTCTGGGGCACATGGCAGCATGTACGTATGTGGTACAGCATGCCAGCCTTCACCTCATGAGGCCTCAAGGATGGCTAGCGTCAATGTATGCCCTGTTGACATCGTTTAGACAAAGCAATTCACATTCCAGAGGTAGTTTTGTCCTCCCTGGACAGGCCCTCAGAATGTTAGCGTGGGAACCCCCTTCGTTTTTCTGCAGCCGGCGCTCACACTGATCACAGATGCCCCCCCCCTGGGTTGGGTGGCACATATTGGAACCCTACAAACCCAAGGGCTATGGTCCTCACAGGAGCCGAGGGCTGATATAAACATCAGGGAACTACGTGCTATCTGTGTAGCCCGTTCAGCCTTTCGCCCAAGTATTCTGGGGGAAAGTGTGTTAGTGTTAATGGACAATACAGCACCTATGTTTTACGTAAACAGACAGTGAGGGGTGCGTTCGTCCCAACTGTATGGGGGGCAGTTCTGCTCTGGGAGATCTGCATAACCAGTTCCGTTACCTCAAAGTGATTTACAACCTGAGAGAGTAGAACACACTGGCAGATCACCTACGCAGATCTTTCTCCGCTCACTACGAGCCAGACACAGCCAGGCCCATCTTCCAGCTGTGGGAATTCCCCAAGTGGACCTGTTTACAACAAAGACCAACAGAAAATGCCATCAGTTCTGCTCCCAAGGGGGGTCACAGCCCTGCATCTTTGATGGACACTTTCCAGCTATCATGGAGAAACTCCCTGCTGTATGCCTGTCCTCCAAAACCATTACTATCCGGAGTTCTATTCAAGGCCAGGCAGGATCATGCTTGCCTCATTCTAATAGCACCAGCATGGCCTTGCTAGCATTGTTGGTGAGGCCTCTTTCACCTCTCTCATTAGATTCTGATGCGATTTCTCAGGACCACAGCTGCCTTCTCCATCCCAACCTACAGGCCCTCCACTTGATGGCATGGATGCTTCATGGCTAACTAGAAGTGACTCGACCGAAAAACATTCAGGAGGTGCTTCTGAAGAGCAGAAAGCCTTCAACTAGGTGTATTTATCTGGCCAAATGGAAACTGTCTGGTTTCAGCAGAGGTCTCCAAGGCAGGTTTCCATTAACCACATTGTGGATTATCTGTTGCACCGAAAACATCAAGGCCTATTGGTTAGTTCTATTAAAGTACATTTGGCAGCTATTTCAGCATTCCACCCTCCACTGGGAATAGACTGTTGTTTTTTTCCAGCCCCATAACTATCATATTTCTAAAAGGGCTGCACAGATTATGCCCTCTGGTTCAACAACCTGTTCTGCCATGGGATCCCAACCTCATGCTAACAAAGTTAATGGGGCCTCCCTTTGAAGCTGTTGTGGCATACTTCCTACTCCACTTCTCTATGAAAGTGGTGTTTTTGGTTCCAATAACCTCACAAGGGGAGTGGGCAAACTGAGAGCCTTGGTCTCAGGACTTTTGTACACAGTTGCCCATAAGAACAGAGTTTACCTATGTCCTCATCCAAAATTCTTGACAAACGTGGTTTCCAATTTCCACATGAACCAGGAAATGTATTTGCCAATGTTCTTCCAAAAGCCTTATATGCACACAGATGAGCAAAAGCTTCATTTTTTGGACATGAGAAAAGCATTGGCTTTCTACTTCAACCACACCGGACCATTTTGGTCCTCAGTTATTTGTTGCAACTGCAGACAGGGCAAACGGCAAATCGGTTTCCACTCCGAAGATTTCCTGATGGATTTCCTTTTGCATTCGGTTGTGCTGCCAGTCAGCTAATGTCACAACACCCCCAAGAGTATTGACTCATTTGATTAGAACGCAAGCAGCATCAGGGGCCTTCCTAGCGCAAATTCCTGTTCAAGACGTTTGTCAGGCAGCAACCTGATCATCAGTTCACGCTTTTGCTGCTCATTATGCCATTTCCCATTAGTTCAGGAATGATGCCAGTTTTGGACAGATCGTTCTGCAATCACTGGTCAGGTAGACTGCGAGCCCACGTCTCCCTTATTCTGCAGTGGTGCACTGTGGCAGAGGGCACTCAAGCCATTCTAACTGAGGGAAAATGTTCCCTGTCAACTGTGCATGAGGTGCGCACACACCTACCGTGGAATGGACGTGTACAACACATGTCGAAGAACAAAGGTTACGGAAAAGTAAGTAACTCTTTTTTCTAGTCTAATTTTTTCTAGATTCAGCTTCCAACCAATGGATCTCATTATACCTTTTTCTGTGTAGGGAAAACCAGGCAAGATGGATGTTGTTCAGAGTTATGTAAAAGTTATTTGTATATTTCTTTAAATAACGAATACTCGTGAATTAGGCAGTTTAAAATGCCTATTAAACTCTATAAAAAGAATTCAGTGTTTCATTTTCCTGATACATTTTGAAAATGGTCAATTACTAATATTTACTAAACCTTGAGTATTTCACCTTTAAAATGTGGATACAATAGAACAGTACAATAGTTTACATTGTGTTCAATCTGTTAGTCTTTAAAGTGCCACCGGACTCCTCTTTGTTACTGTGTTCAGGGGTACTACTCAAAATCATGAGAAAGTGCAATGATATTTTTAATGCTGAAATTCGGAGTCATTTTTAGTGCGGATGTAATTGTAATCTTATTTAAAATCTCATTAATCATAATAGAGATAATTGTTTTCCATTTCAGATTTAATCAGTAATCCTATTTTAGCAACTTTCCCCAAACTCATGGAGCAGCCTGACCTTATGGATGCACTTAGGGTATGTAATACATAGTATATTGTTATGACACTTGTAGGCTTTTAAGGTATTACAAGTGATTTGGTGAGGTTTTTTTGTTGTCTTGTAAGTAGTAAATGGAAAAAGCAAATGACAGAGAAACTACAGTTCTTTCAAGCATGTGCAGATTCGATGAGCCTACATTCCTTTTTTACTCATTTACATCATAATTAAGGAAGGCAATCAAGTACATGTGACAGAAGCAAAGCAGAAAGATGTATAAATACTACTTCAAAATTTTCCCATAGTGTCTGGAGACGGATTCTTTTGGGAGGGGGGCAAGGGTGAACTATTTAACAGGAAAGAACTGAACAAATGAATTGAAATAGTACAGTTTAAAAGCAGACTTTAATTTTACTAACATCTTTCTTTTTTTCATATTTACTGCTCTTCACAATTTGTTAATGGATTAAATTCAACCAGTACACAACTGGTGTTCTTCTGTCAGAGAAATGGACACGCCCACCAAGTAAAATGCAGATTTTTGTGGCATCAGAAAGTATTTGGCATTCCAATGTTATCTGTAAAATGTAGGGTTTCAATAAAAAAATATTAAACCTGTGTAGTTGTGAATATAACCTTGCAGATGTAAACCAATGCACTGCTGTCTTCCTGAGTCTGCAGACACACTGTAGTAGTAACTCTGAGATGTGAGCTGCCATGATGATCTCAAAGTGGTATTAAGCAAGTTGATTGCTAATCGTCTTAGCAGAAACATTTACTGTTCAGCCATATGGTTGATGTTCTTCAAAAATAAGGTTGCAAATTAAAAATTTACAATTTTTTTTTTAATTTAAAACATTTAAATAGTGACAATTTAAATAAATTCAATTATTTGCAGTCTTCAGGTTTTCTCCTTGTCTACACTCACCTCAGTCCAAATTAAGGAACCAAAGTTAAATGTTACAACACTGTTTGGTCACCCAGTCTGAAGAAGGCCCAAACTGTGTTAGAATTGTTTTCTTAAAAAATGATTGACCTTAGATTATTTTTAATGGGGTTCTAACTAGTTAGGGGCAACTTCTGGTGATTTCTATACAATTTGGTCCAGCAGTCATTCGTTTAAATAATGATAATACACATTTAGATTCCTTAAACATAAGGAAGGCAAAGTTCAGATGTGAACTAAACAAAAAATAAACTCTTATAAAATTCCCCATTGAAACACCATAGATTTTGGCAAAAATTCCCCCAATGAAATCTAATTGATTTTGGGAATAGACTGAGCTGACTTCATCAAAACTCCCTGCAGATTACCACTGCTCCTGGAAATGACCATAATTATGCACCCTCTTGACAAAAGGGACATGGAAACCACCTTTATTTATTCCTTGAATCCTCCTTGTCCTCTTTGGGTCCATGACATTTCCCAGATGGTGAGAAGAATGTTAGAGTATTGAGTGGGGGGTCACTCTCTGGTCTCCCAGAGGTACTTAAAAGTTCCAGGAAAAACTTTTCTCCTCCCCCTGCTCTCTTTCTCTCTGTCATTTCCCTCTCATCCTTCCAGTCCAAGTCCTGTCCTGCTAAACACACTTGTTCTGGAGAATGTATGGCAGTGACTAGAAAGATAGGTGGAGGGAGGACAGATCCCAGATTTGTGCTAGAAAGCTCTGCATCCTGCTTTGTGGCCTCGTCTGCTCTTTGATGTCCGAGGACAATACTCCAAGTATGAACTGGATTGAATCAAGTCAAAGAAATGTCTTTTGCAGCTCAAAAAATGTCCTTAAATGCATCTTCACAGTTTTCCAAACTCAGTCTGATGTCAAGTTCTGCATTTTATTTTAGAGTGCTTGGGCAGAAAAGGAAAGCACATTAAAGCGATCAGAAAAGGTAATAACAGATTTTCTCTATGCGATATTAAATCTTATCCAAGCCAAAGGTATTTCTATCAGTGCTTGTAACAAGGCGAGACTCACCCTTGCAGCGCCACCTGTCAGTCATCCTGGGAATTAGCTCTTTTGACCCAGAGTGCCCTCTGCAGGCTGGTGCCTTGCTGCGCCTAGCCCCCCTGTCCCTCCCAGACCCGATGCCCTTTGTGCTTGGGCGCTGCCCCCTGGCATTACACCCGCTCTCTGGGTCTCTCCACACAGGGAAACCCCCAGCCACTATCCCCACCTCACTTCAGTGGCTACTGCCAGTCACCATCTAGCCCCCTTTCACTGGGGCCGACTGCAGTCAGTAAAAGCCAATCATCACAGGCAAGGGGGGTTTGGACCAGCTGCCTCTGCCTACCCTGGGCTGCATCCTTGCACCTTTCTGGCCTTTAACAAGGCTGCAGCCTGGGGCTTTTCCAGGCGGGAGCTCCCTTGCCATATTCCCCAGCCCTGCTCCCCTCAGGTACTCTATTCAGCTTCCCAGCAGCCAGGCCTTCTCCCTCTAGAGACAGAGAGAGACTGTTTGCTCCTGGCCCACTGCCCTCTTATAAGGGCCAGCTAGGCCCTGATTGGGGCGTGGCCACAGCTGAGGCTGCTTCTCCCTTCAGCCTTCCCCAGCCACAGCCCTCCCCTGGGGCTGCATTTAACCCCTTCCGGGCAGGAGCGGGGTGACCAGCCCGCTACAGTGCTGTAACTAGCTGGAATAATTTCTGTCGCTAAAATGATTATAGTACTTACTTCTAAACTGATTTCTGTCATTAACAGAAATGGGTTGAGAAGAATTAAGTACTATAAATACAGTTCTTCCCATCCTTTTTCATCCACACTTGTAGTATAGTATCAAAGCAACAAAGAAGGGATGTGATGTTAGCTTATAATTATAGCCAGCTTGCCTCAGTGTTAGTATAGGATCGTCATGGGTTGCTTTCAACCCTCATAGTCCATAAATGTAAATATCCCCTAGTGGTTTTTGGTCAGTGTAGTATGACGGACTATTTTGTTTTATAAACAAATAACACTGAACATACATGTTTTATTGGCTGTAGGCCACATGCTTTTAAAGTTGAACTGCTAAGAATAAAAAGGTACCCCTTGTAGTTTTGTTGGGGCCTGAACTAAAGGCCACTGACGTCAATGGGAGATTTGGATCAAGTCCTTGACATACTGTATAAAGATTACATCAGTTTTTCCCATAATAAATAAGCTTCCCTCCAGCAAAACCAGTGAAGACAAGACTGGAAATCCCTGGTATTTCAAATGTAAAAACACAAACAGGAAAAACATTTTTCTGGGGGAAAAGAAAAGGGGCTTTAAGACTGTCTCTATATGGTAGATCTTAAAGGAGCAGTAAAGGACACACACAGTTTTTCCCTTTACGCTTAACAGTTTCATGTTATTTCCTTTTTTCAGTTAAGTTTCTTTCACAAAGGAGCCCATTTGTATCAAGGCAGTTTTATCAGGAGTGTCATGAAATAGAACTGGTACTTGTTGGCCCCACTGTATTTTAGTACATTAAAGTATAGTGCAAGAAAAGTTAGGGTTAAACATTTTAAAATAAACCAAATTAGGCACACTAAACATCAGTGTACATGATAACAACACTGCTGGCATTTACATGACAGTAATTTTTTAAGCATCGTGGGTTTCTCAACACCAAGTATCTAAAGATGTTCCTGAGAACTGGGAATAACAGTCAGCAGAATTACTATATCTTCTCATTTTATTTTTGTACATATGACTCACTAGAAATGCTTTCAAACCACACAGGCTTTTGCGGGGGCCTTTCTGAACGATTTCATTTTCTTACTTTTAGAGAGACCAAGAATTTCTGAAGTCTGTGTTTTTCCTGGTGTACCATGACTGTGTCTTCCCTCTTCTCCAGTCCACTTTCCTCCCAGAGCACAAGTGGGCAGATGAAGAGTCTGAAGCCTCGCGCTGGAAAGTGATTGCTGACTTCCTGAAGCGGAACCAAGAAAAAGACAGTGCACTCTACTCTCTGCTCTCCTCAGAAAGTGTTCACAAAGCTTTTGATATTTCAGAGATCACATACGACTTCTTAGGGCAAGCAAGGAAGAGCAGTGCCTCAGTTTGAGTGGACTTTTAAGGCCCTTACACTGATGCGTGTACAAGACTAAATTAAAAACATAACTAATCATCTTACCAAAATGAGAGAGGATTATATTACCACATGGGTTGGATTTATTGTTTGTCCAAAGCATATTTTGCAAGCAAATTGTATTGTACATAACAATATTTGCACATCATAAACTTTTTTTTACACAGCATATACTACTGGTTTATAACAAGTATTTTATCTCCTTATTTACATGATTTTACAAAAAAGCTTTGTTTTCATTTTCAAATGAGTACCGTTATCAGTGAAATCCATTGCTCCTCCTGTTTTGTGTAGCTGAGTGTTGTGAAGCAAAAGTAACCCATTATCCTCCTTCAAAAACCCTCCTTAAAACTCTCCTTTGCCGCGATGCCTACAAAAACCGGCTAGGCTGCTGGTGTGCTGAGACCACAACCTGTCATGCTGAGACCAATATTGCCTTATTGTTTCCTTGTACTCCCATATGGGTTTGTCTGCATCCGTCTGTTGTCTCTTGACTTATATTTAGATGATCCCTGCCTCAAAGAGCTGACAATCTTTTTGTTCTATGCCTAGCAACTTGGGATCTTGCTCAAATAAATTGGTTAGTCTCTAAGGTGCCACAAGTACTCCTTTTCTTTTTGCGAATACAGACTAACACGGCTGTTCCTCTGAAACCGGTCTATGACTAGAGGTCCTAGGCAGTGCAATAATACAAATAATAAGAACATAATGGCCATACTGGGTTCGACCAATGGTCCATCTAGCCCAGTACCCTGTCTTCCGACAGTGGCCAATGCCACATGCTTCAGAGGGAATGAACAGAACACGGAATCGTCAAGTGATCCATCCCCGGTTGCCCATTCCCAGCTTCTGGCAAACAGAGGCTAGGGACACTTCAGAGCATGGTTTTCATCTCTCCCCGTCTTGGCTAATAGCCATTGATGAATCGATGTGCCATGAATTTATCTAGTTCTTTTTTGGCCCCTGTTATAGTCTTGGCCTTCACAACATCCTCTGGCTAAGAATTCCACAGGTTGACTGTGTTGTATGAAAAAATACTTTGTTTTGTTTATTTTAAACCTGCTGCCTATTGATTTCATTTGGTGACTCCTAGTTCTTGTATTATGAGAAGGAGTAAACAACACTTCCTCATTTACTTTCTCCACACCAGTCATGATTTTATAGACCTCTAGCATATCCCCCCTTAGTCATCTCTTTTCCATGCTGAAAAGTCCCAGTCTTATTAATCTCTCCTTATATGGAAGCTGTTCCATACCGGTGACTATTTTTGTTGCTCTTTTTCTGAACCTTTTACAGTTCCAATATATCTTTTTTGAGATAGGGCGACCATAGCTGCATGCAGTATTCAAGGTGTGGGCGTACCATGGATTTATAGAGAGGCAATAGGATATTTTCTGTCTTATTATCTATCCCTTTCCTAATGATTCCCAGCATTCTGTTCGCTTTTTTGACTGCTGCTGCACATTGAGTGGATGTTTTCAGAGAACTATCCACAATGACTCCAAGATTTCTTTCTTGAGTGTGAACAGCTAATTTAGTCCCTGTCATTTTATATGTATAGTCGGGATTATGTTTTCCAATGTGCATTACTTTGCATTTATCAACATTCAGTTTCATCTGCCATTTTGTTGCCCAGTCACTCACTTTTGAGAGATCCCTTTGTAACTCTTCACAGGCAACTTTGTACTTAACTATCTTGAGTAATTTTGTATCTGCAAATTTTGCCACCTCACTGTTTACCCCTTTTTCCTGATCACTTATGAATATGTGGAATAGGACTGGTCCCACTACAGACCCCTGGGGAATGCCACTATTTACCTCTCTCCATTCTGAAAACCGACCATTTTTTCCCTACCCTTTGTTTCCTATCTTTTAACCAGTTCCTGATCCATGAGAGGGCCTTCCCTCTTATCCCATAACAAATAATATTAATGAAGCATGGACCATAAAGTTGAGCCAACTATTTAGATGTAACAATATTTTCTATAGTTCATTTAGAATGGCTGTGTTGACGTCTCAGTTTCAATATGGGCGTCTCCTTAATGAGAAAAATGCAGGAATCTAGGCACAATGCCCAAGTGACCAGGTAAATTAGTACACAAAGAAAACAGCAATAAAATACTTTTTTTAGGGAACTAGTTTAGCAAAGTCAATCAGGCTGAGAAATAAGTGTTCATCATGCATTCCCAAGTAATGAGCAGCAGGATACTACTGTAGAAGAATATTTTTAGTGTTTTCTTTAGGACACTCAGAAAAGGTGTGCTGGTTTTGTTGCTAAGCAGGGGCTCAACAGGATAAATAAAACCTCTATACTCTTATAATGTTAAACAGATACCTGTGTTTTGGGGTTTGGTGTCAAGTTATCACTGACTTACTTCTATTGTAACCACCGCCATTAACAACTTTTAATCTTTTATTAAACTCCTGGAAGAAGAAGGAAAAGCCCAGACTTGCATTAGAAACTTAGGAGAAAAAGTGTTTATACAACTTTTTATTTCTTTTCCCTCTCGCTGGATAGAGCCTTTTACTGGAAAAGTTCCTTGCTTGACAGTCTGGTAGATGGTGTTAAATGTGTTTGTTGGGAAAAGATCAGTTATTGGTATTGTCTTGAGTTTTTCTGAGTCTAGTCCCGCATTTGGTCACCAGGAACTGTTGTAGTAAGTGGCACCAGACAGTCTCTCTGCTCTCCCTGCTGGCACAAGGCCTGTCTGGAGTGCCCAGGAAACAGGTGGGGCCGGCAAGCAGTGCCAGGAGCCTGGGGACAGGGCCTGAATGCAGTTTGGAGGAGATTAGAAAGGGATTCGCCGAAGACATGGAGCGGAAGGACCCCTGCCGCCGAATTGCCACCAAAGACCCGCAGCAGAAGAAGCGGCGGCGGGTCCTTCACCCCCGGTGTGTTCGGCGGCACTGAAGGACCGAAGTGGGGGAGGGGGAAATGGAGAGAAGATTGGATGAGGAGCCAGAGGGGAAGGGGGATGGAATTGATACTGGCTGGGCAAGGAACATGGGACCGGGAGCGAGGAGCCTGAGACGGTACTTCCAGAGAGGTGGGACTAGTGTTTGCTAGGCAAGGACATTGGGGGTGAGATGAGTAGCTTGAGAATGGATACTGGGACTAGCTAGGTAAAGGGTTGCACTGGAACCAGGGGTGGGGCAGAGACAGGTTGGAGAAGATAGGCAAGAGTTTGAAAGTTGCACAGACACCCTTAACTCTGGCATTTCCTAACTTTTAAGTCCGTGATACAACCTCAATAATGTTTTTTTAATGTAGGTTTTGTGTCTCTCTTACATATTGGGTAAGCACTGTCCAGGGTAGGCCTGCATTGCAAATCAAGTAGGCATACCTGTGCCAGCTTTAATCCTGCTAGCATGGGTAACAAGAGCAGTAAAGACATGGCGGTGTGGCCCCTGGCATGGGCCAGCAACCTGTGTACTCAGAGTCCCTGGCAGGCTTATCCTGGGGCAGCTGGTCTGGGCTGATATCCATGCTGCCATGTCCTCATTATCACTGCTACCTCTGCCAGCTACATTAAAACTGGCGTGGCTATGCCCACCCATGCTGCAGTCAGACCTTAATTTGTGGTGCAGATGTACTGTAACGTGCAGGGGAGAGGGCAGTGCTGTGGGGGGAGTTAACAGATTGGGCATACCAAAGGGTGAGAACTTATTTAGGGTAGTCCGAGGGGCAAGACCTGGGTGAAATAATCTCTTAATGGGAGGAGTGGAAGACCCAGAACTTGGGAGGTTTGAGAATTAGCAGATAACGCACTGTAGGAAACATTCCTGCCCTGGCAGGGTGATGGACTGGATTTCTTAATACATTTCCCTCTCTCATTTTTGTTATTCTTTTCTAAGAGTCAGCAAAACCTTGGAGAAGATTAAGGCATTGATTACACACTGCATGGCATTGCCGGTTTGCAGGCGAACTCCTGGGGCCCTGGTGCATACATATGTGTGTAAGTACACGCTGTTATGGAGTCCCAGGGTCTGGTCTATGGCCTTTGGCAGCTGGGATTCCTGTCTCCGTGGCTCCCTGCAGTGAATCCAGCCAAGTGGGAGTCCTGCGCGAATATCGTACTGTGCCCCTTCAGGGCATAATTCTCTCAGTGAGCGTTCAGAGCAACACAGGCAGCCTTTGCAAAACAAGTTCACCGTTTATAAGTCACCTGGCTACAGAGTCTGAAAGTCCTTTGGGTTAGCACAGAGAGGCAGATGTTACACCATAGTCCATTGTGGTCAAACCAGTGCCATGAGGTGATGGTCTCCCTCTCTGGCTCCTTCTCTCGTCCCTTTTGTCCACCCAGGTGATTGCTCCCGAGTCCCTCCAAAGGGCAGTCCTTGTCCCCATCGCCTAGCACTTTCCCCATTGGTTCTCCAGCTCAGTGCACATGTCCCATCTGCTGGGTTTTCCTGCTGTTCAGTGTAGATTGTTCAGTCATTGGGGTGTCTCTTTGTCTTGCTGGATCCTCTGTTGATCTGGGTTGGTTTCAGCATGTTCTTTAATGGCCCAGACAGCTAGGTGACACACCCATTATGGCTTGTATTTTGTCCTGACAGCAGAGTTAATCCTCCCATTCCCTGCCAGGTAGCTGTGCAAGGTGTAGGAGGAAACTGAGGCACATATCAGAATCCTAAAAATATTACAAATCATTCCCACTTTGTCACTCATGCTCTTATTCCCTTTCCAACGAATGTACTTTTGACAAGGTTCCTTCCCCACTCTGAACTCTAGGGTACAGATGTGGGGACCTGCATGAAAAACCCCCTAAGCTTATTTTTACCAGCTTAGGTTAAAACTTCCCCAAGGTACAAACTATTTTACCTTTATTGCTGCCACCAAGCATCTAACAAATATATAACAGGGAAAGAGCCCGCTTGGAAACGTCTTTCCCCCCAGAATCCTCCCAAACCCTACACCCCTTTCCTGGGGAAGGTTTGATAAAAAGCATCACACAGCAGAGAGAACCTTTGTCCCCCCCTTGAAAGTATCTTGTCTCCTCATTGGTCATTTTGGTCAGGTGTCAGCAGGGTTATCCTAGCTTCTTAACCTTTTACAGGTGAAAGGGTTTTTCCTCTGGCCAGGAGGGATTTTAAAGGTGTTTACCCTTCCCTTTATATTTATGACAACTTGCCTCACCTGAGCCCTTTGTTTAATTAGCCAAAGAGTAACTGATGATTCTTTTGGCTGCAAGGAGTGGAATGACCTGCCAGGCTGGAACTGGTTTTACTGATTACAACCAGATGGGCGTGTCAGTGGCTAGTACTTTAAGCGGTGCATGCCAATGGTGTTGTACAGATAACCAAGGATAGTGGAGCAGACCCTCTACCCGTCTAAGCAGAGAAGAGATGGCGTCAAAAGATCCCCCTCTACCTGTTACCCACACAGAACCTGACATGCCATCTGGAGCAAAAATATTTAGAACCGTGCCATATGCTTTTATCCTACCAGAGCTAGTAAGTATACTGAAAGTTTTTGATTGATTGATTGATTGCTATGGCAAAAACTAAAAGCTATTTCAAATTGGTGTGTGTGTGTGTGTGGTGGTGGCCGGGGAGAGCGTCCAGAACTAGCACAAAAAACAGCCATGATAAGAAGAAAACTATGTGGGGGGAAAGTTTACTGTTGCAGCTACTTACATTAAAAATCATAAGGTCTGTGTCAGGGCTTGAGTCAATCAAAATAACATAAAGCACTGAAATCAGCTTGTCATCCTTCCATGGTGTAGAAGTTGTTTTATCTTTTTATTAAGTCAGATCTTGGAAGTTAAAGAAGCGTCTGTCATTTTCTTCTCCAGGGCTGTATTTCTCTGGCTTTATTGAAGTTTTCTGGGGGATCAAAGGTTGTAGTCATGCAGTCGGCTTTTGTCATACGCAAGCAATGGCAGATTTTCTTAATATTCCTGAGTACAGAGTCCTGGACATGCATTCCAGTATCTAGTCAGATTATGGCAATTGATGTACTTTGATATACAAGACATCATTAAGGTCTGTTCATAGTCATTACATCGATAACACAGAGCCTGCACCACCCACCCAAACAATTATTTGGCATTTGTTAATTGCAACTTCATATTCAGACAGCCATAGGAAAAGATAAGCTGACATTTCCATTAGAAACTTCAGCATTTTGTCTTTATCATTGGCTTTGTGCTGAAACTGAGTGCTGACTATGGTACCATGAACACAACACTGATAAAATAGCATGTCAAGGAGTGATACTCGGCTCCTGAGCCATTGACGGCTAAATTAGCGATCAGCGTAACCCAAAAGAGCCACAGCAGTGTGAATTCATTTTCATTTACTATAGTGTTATATATTCATATTTAAACAGTATGAGAGGGAAAATAGTGTGTGTGTGTGTGTATATATATATATATATAAAAATATAATTCTTACAGCACAATGACTGACCAAGTTATCAACTTGTGTTATCAACTACAATTGGTTAATAATATAGTAAAGGCATCCTGATTGGTTAATTACTTAGACTGGTTAATAATTAAATTGGTGTTTTAATATTATGTGCTGCAAAGAGCTGCAGGTGACACATTAATGAGCCACTTTCAGCTCGCGAACCTCAGTCTGAGCATTGATGAGGTAAATCATGAAATGCCTTTCATTGTAGCATGTGTTAACTTTCATTTTAAGTACTTTTTTGTCTCAACAGAGGCAGTGTTATGCTTCTTTAGTATGAACTAGTGACTTTGGACACCTTTAAAATAATTTTAAAGGACCTGAATTGCCTAAAATTTGCAAGTACCGTATATCATTGGGAGTGGGAGTGGCTAGCTAAGATTTATCCCTTGATTGGATCCCATTTCATGGAGATGAGAGGATGGTATCTCTAGATGAAGAATGTTCTTCCGCCAGTGCTCTGTAGACACAATAGCTGTCGTCTCTGAAGTTCTTAAATCTCACGTTATGTATTGTATACCTATTTAGGAGGTATTCTCCTTTTGAGACACAGGAAGAGAGAAGCTAAAGTCCCAACCCGTCATACATTCTTACTGTTCATTGGTACAATGTATAAGGCCTGATATTCCACTCACCCTGCTATAGATCAGGATAGTGTTTAAGGCCTCCAGCTCACCTAGCTTGACCTCTTGTATCTCACAGGCCACCACTACCACCCAGCCCCTGCCCACTCATCCCAACAGCTGAAATGAGACCAAAGTATGACAGCTCACAGGACACTAGATGGTAAGACAAGCAGAGAACAGGAGGGACTCAGGTGCACCAGTGCAGGGGCAGAGAAATGCTTAAGTGAGATGATCCTGGCAAGTGACCCACACTCCATGCTGTAAAGGAAGGGCAAAAACCTCCAAGGTCACTGCCAATCTGACCTGGGGAAAATTCCTTCCCGACCTCACATATGGTGATCACTTAGACACTGAGCACGTGAGCAAGAACCAACCAGCTAAGCACCTGAGAGCAAGAATGCACAGTGCCACCTGAGAGCCGTAGCCTTCCCCCTCTTGGGTCCCATCTCCAGCTGTGGCCAACTCCGATTCTTCAGAGGAAGGAGAGAGGAAAAAAAACCCTCCCAGAATACACTAGGGGGGAAAAATCCCTTCCTGACCCCTGCTGATGGCTAGATGAAACCTTGAAGCATGAGCTTTTAGGAACCTAAGACATAAACCAGAAGTGAGTGACCTTGGCTGAAGTCAATGAGTTCACGTCTCCTCTCTCAACAATTTTAAACTGATGTTGCTCCCACTGACTTCAGTGTGAGCTCTGAACTGGGCCCAGTGGGGTTGAACTGGTGTGTGAAGAATACCCAGTAACAGATGCATAATATTAGAGGGTATTGCGCATTATGTAGGATAAAAGGAGCATACATGGACACATCACAATGATTGCTTTTGAGCTGCTATAATTTTGAGCTGTCATTGTGCCACGTCAAAACTTCCTACTACAGAACTGCTACTTCACATGTGTCAAGCATTAACTGGGGGACCGGATCAATGCTTATAGCTAAGGTTGCCTACCATTTTCCACTATAAGACTCTGTTCCGTTGTTACTTTTCCAAACCATTTGGGCTGAGGTTTTCCCACACTTGGTGTCTGCCTCAGGCTGATATTTTTATGGGAACGTTTTAGCGAAAAGAATTCTGCCCTTCCCAAGAACTAGGTTAGTGAAAAATATGTGGTTTTGCCCATATTTAAAAAAAAAAAAAAAAGCGTACAGCGATTTCACTGGGAAGCTCCAGCCACTCCGTGCTTTGCAGCAGGGACTTGAAACATGGTGGGGAACCACGCTGGTGTCTGGGATGTGTCAATTGCCATCCCTATGAAAATCTGCCAGAACTGGCCCAGATTATGAGCCCCTGCGAATTGCAATTCATAAAGGCTTGTTATAGTTGGAGAGCTAAATTCTTCAAAGCTTCCGTTGGCCCTGAGTATAGGGTTGCTAGTTTTGGTTGGATGTATTCCTGGAGGTTTCATCACATGACAATCTTTAATGAAAGATTAGTTTTTAATTCCTGGAGATGCAATCCTGGAGGGTTGGCAACCCTAACTGAACATGTTCCATCCCCCTCCCAGCACCTATGTGTGATGACTGAGCGTGTTCCATCATAGGAATGTAGGAGCTGAGCCGGACTTTCTGTACAAATGCTCCTCCTGGCAGCTGGAGGCGGCTGTGGCCCCAGGCACTGGAACTGAGAGCAGGGAGACAGCCCTGCTGGGCTCTCAGTGCCCCCTGCTGGATACGGGGCCCTGGGGAAGAGGAGGACGAGGTGTCTAGCTGGGAGGGGAGCTAGGAAAGCAGTGATAGGAGCAGACATGTGGGAACAGAATGGCAGCAGGAGCCAGGGGTGGGAGCGGATATGAGCGGGGGGGCAGGGCTCGGGAAAGAGAGAGACGGGAACTGGAGTGTGGGCTGGGGGCATTGGGGATAGAAGCAGAGTTGGAACGGGGGTAGAAGCTCAGGGGAGAGGTGCAGGAGCAGAAGGGGATGAAGAAGACAGGATTTTGGAGGGGCAGAGGGGCTAGGAGCTTGGAGGGATTGATGTAGAGACGGGGATAGGGGCTGAAGGGTTTCTCAACTGTGGGTCACAACCTCAAATTGGGTCACCAGAATGTTTCCAAGAGTCACATGAGGGCTCCTGCAGCTCTGGTCCTGTGTGGCAGGCTGGGCTCAGCGCCCCTGCTCCAATCACTACAAGCTCGGGGGTCGTCATGATGACAGAGGGGCCGGCCGGGCCAAATCTGAGTGAGTGGCGCTGCGACCCCATGCTCCAGGATGCAATGTCTCTCCTACAAATTCAGGGCATGGGGCCAAACCCATGCAGTGCTGAGACCCTGGAGGTTGCAATGCCTGGATTGGACAGCTGAGCTCAGCCATCCCTTCAGGACCAGAACCACAGGAGCCACTGCAGCAGAGAGAGTGGGATGGACTCTGCAACTCCTGTCTTCCCCCGGGGAGAGAACCCAAACCCCCAGCGTCTTCATACCCAAGGGCAGGACCCAACCCTCACACCCCCCTGGCCTATGTACTGGGTGGCGGCAGGCCAGTAGCATTTACAAATAGTTCCCACGCCCTCAAAGGTTGAGAGCCCCTGCAGCGAAGCACACCCCCCTCCATTAGTCCTCAAGCTCGTGGTGCTCTTGCTGCCCAGGGTCGCACACGGAACGCTGGCATGGCCTAACCTTGGAGGGCTTGGCGTTGCGACCGTCACGTTCTTGTGACCTCGCTCTGGGTGGCTGAGTCCATAACGTTACACTGCCGGGCCAGGGGAGTTATTTAGTTGCTGCTCCAAAACCACAGAGAAAGCAAAACACAGAAATCCGTGAGGGTAAAACGGTTGAGTCGTAGCGGAAAGTGCTGGCAGACCTAGCAGTCTGGGCACTGCTCTGCCTTAAGACCTCTTGTTGTGCCTAGATATTGCAGGGCTGTCTCGATAACACGGGATGTTACAGGCCTCGTCCGGTTTTCAAGCTAGGGTGCCTAGAGTTGGGCACCTACGGGTCTGTTTACACTACAGCTGGGCGCAAGCCTCCCTGCCCGGGTCGACAAATGTGCACTACCGTCGCTCGATCTAGTGAGCTAAAAATAGCTGAGTGGGCACCTTTGGGCCTGGGTGGTGGCTTGGGCTAGCCGCCCACGCTCAGAGTCAGTGGGTTGGGCAGGCGCGGGCTCGGGCGGCTCATCTCAGCTGCCCGCCCGCGCTGCAACAGCCATGTTGCTATTTTTAGCATGCTCGATCAAGTGGAGCTAGCGCGAGTCTGTCTACCCAGTGTTGATGTACCCTAAGGGCCTGATCCAGCTCCTGCTGGAGTCTTTCCGTGGCCACCAATGGGAGCTGGCTCAGGCCCTAAATATATAATGACACGCACACAAAAAAACTACATCAAAAGAACATTAAGGCTGCAAACCAAGGCTCCAGAAGTTGGAAATGCCAGAATTAAGGTTGTCTGTGCAGTTTGGCCCCCATGTGTGTATTCATGATAGTCTGTAATTACATGATCTCATGCTGGGTTTTTTTCCAGAGGACCCTGCCTCATGCAGTACACAGGCTGGGCGGAGCTCATGAGCAGCTAGTCAATATTTTGTTTTATCCTCATTGTCCCCATGAACACAGGGAAATGGAAAGCGTTGGGACACCGTAACGCTAGGCAATACCAGCTCTGCCTATATTTTAGGCAGCAACTTACCCATTTTAAGCAACAGAGTGCTGCTTTAGGTGATTATTGATTGATTCATTTAGTCTCCCTACTCCATCCCATTCAGATTGAACCATCTGTAGAAAATGGACATTACCGTTCAAAGCCAGGACATGTGGTGGAGACAGGGTGTCTTTATGTCATGTTGCCATAGACAGAAGGAGCAGATAGGCTGGGTCATTGTGCCCCAAGGTGACAGATGACCTGGGCCTAATCCTGAAGAAAGTGAAGACTTTCCAGAGAGGTCTCGCAAATGAAACACCCCAGTTTAACTTAGTTTTGGGGGGATTAGCATATGTTGGGAGAGTGCTGCAACCCTGACTCCTATGGACGTGGGTCTCAGATCCCCAAACATCCATTGGGCTAACATGAGGAGCAGGGACCTGTGCCAGCAGGCCAGGCCAGAGCAGACGGGGTGACTGTGACCATGTGCTCACGACCAGGCTGGTTAACTGTGTGATGCCCTTTGGGTATCCACCGTTCAGCCCAGCTGCTTTGTCAGAGCAACCCTGTCCGTGTCTCATGGCGTGACTCTGCTGGACGGACAGCAAGGGCCTCTTAGTGCGTGTCCCCCCTGCAGGTGAGTGTCCGGGCTGGGTGAGCCCGGGTGGGAGGTGCCCACGTGACTCTAACAGCTGGAGTGGTAATGGCGCTTGCCTTCAGGGGGCTTGGTGCAGTTACCAGCACCATCGCATACTGCGGTACCCAAGCGCTCACAGTGGCAGGGCTGGTGACCATGCAGTGCAAACTCTAAGGAAGGGGATTGGTGGTGAGGGAAGAATTATTCACTTCCTCCTACTGCGGTGCCTGCTGGCTGATTGCAAAAGACTGGTAACCCCCTGTTGCATGCCTCTGGGACCTTTCATTTGAAGATCTCCAAGCACCATAGGCACAAGTACCTGAGCCCGGAGGTACAATTGTGGTTAGATCCGTTTGAGAGCAGCACTGCTGTCACTGAGGTACAGGTGTGTTACCCGAGGGCAGACCTGAGAATACCTGGAGCTTGGCGGGCAGGCTCGGTTCCCTTTTGGGGCAGCCGGGGATCCCTATGGGTTACAGCTCTATGGTGGCCTTAAAGGGCCATCCCCCACAGCCTGCACTCTGCCCTGAGCCATGGGGCAAGAGGGTGGTCTTCCAGGGACACGTCCTTCTAGGCTTTATGTTGTGTATCCATTTATTGTCATTATGTAAATTAGGCAATGATACTGCCAGATTTTATAACTTTTTTCACGACGTCCCTTGACTGTGCTAGGGGTCACGACCCACAGTGTGAAACCCTGTACCTCAGCCGGACTCTCTTCTCTGTGACGTGCTTTCCCTTCCACAAGAGTCGGGCACATCTTTAGCACTACAGTTCAGAACAGGCTCCTGTAGTCACAGATCAGCTAATCGTAGCAAACGCACCGACTGTAGGATTTATTGGTATGAAATCCTGGACCGCCTGCCTGCAAGCCTCCTTCAAGTCAGTGGTACGCATGAGAACATTCCTGCCTTATGCACACCTCCCGGAAACGCCTTCCTTTGCAGGAGGGTAATGATACAACAGGAAAGCAGTGGCGTAAAAAATCCGACTGGTTTTTGAAGGCACTGGGTGTAGGTTGAGAAACATGTGCTTTATGAAGACCTGGCATCAATAATAATCTTGCCCTGCACTTCTAGAGCATCTTCGAACCACAGCACGAAGCATTTGTAATATGCTGGGGAGGCAGGGAAGTGTGGTTAACCCCACTGTACAGATGGGGAACTGAGGTACAGAGAGATTAAGTGATGTGCCCAATGTCACACAGATAGACTGTGTCTGTGGCAGGGCTGAGAATTGAACCCACATTTGACTCCCAGCCCTGTGCTTCTACCTACTAGAAATCCACCTTTGCTTAGAAATAGAAGGTATAAGCTAGGGCCCACTCACCCTCGTAAACAACTACTAGGGGTACAGCAAACAGATAAGCTGCTGAGGCAGAGAAAGTCTGTGCGTGAGCTGGGGGGTTTCTTTCTGCATGGAAACGAGGAAGGCTACAGAGGTGTGCAGCGCCAGCATGCTTCCATTCTGGGGAAGAAGGCGGAAGGACTCTGCTAGCGGCTGGAGTTGCTGAGAGACAGCAGCAGGGTTGGATAAAGCGTGTAGGGGAGCACTGAAAGGAAGAGAGGGGACAGGTTGAGACCATGTAGTGTGTGTGTGTGTTTCACCTCGCACGACATCTTGGCAACTGTGCCCCTTTTTGTACACTCTGAATCCCAGCAGAGGACCTGTGGGAGCTACAGGTGTTCGCAACTCTGAACATAGGGCTGGGATATGAGACTCTGTGGCTGGGGGGCAAATAAATGGAGGAATCTCTAGGGCTCTGCCCGGGATATGGGCAGCCCACAACCCCTGGGAAAAACCGAAAATCTCTTTTCTAAGGAGAAGATTGACTATTTTAAACTCTCAGGGTCTAGGCTGACAGCTGCGAACGGAGGGTCTGAAAGTTCCTATCTCCGCTGGCTTTACGGTACAATCTTTGGAAAGTTTTTTCTAAAGGTTTCAGAGTAACAGCTGTGTTAGTCTGTATTCGCAAAAAGAAAAGGAGGACTTGTGGCACCTTAGACTAACCAATTTATTTGAGCATAAGCTTTCGTGAGCTACAGCTCACTTCATCGGATGCATCCAATGAAGTGAGCTGTAGCTCACGAAAGCTCATGCTCAAATAAATTGGTTAGTCTCTAAGGTGCCACAAGTACTCCTTTTCTTTTTTTCTAAAGGTTATCTGTATCTGTCTATCAGCAATGCTGACCGTGCCCCTGTAACTCTGCAGGTGCAAATCCTCTCCAAACCACACCACCAATGGCTGAAACGTGGCCTGCCCAAGATCCAAATGTGCAGAAGCAGTATGTTGGGACAGCACTGGAATGGAAGGAAATCAAAGTCGGATCCCAGAAACACGACACCTGCAACGTTTCCTGTCCCACATCACCCTTGTCCTAATGAAAGTCTCAAATGATCAGGGTTCCTTTGAGGTCAATATAAGGCTTTTCATGCCATAAATCTATAGTTTCAGTGAGCTACTGGATTTCTGAATTTAATGATTTTTAAAGGTGAAATGGATTTCTTTCTCATCCTGAAAAACCTGTCTGATCGCTCATGGGGGCGGGTCAGTGCCTCTCTTCAGGTTGCTTCTGGCTTTGTTGCTAGAAATGGAAGGAGAGCCCTGAATAAACTGAAACTAACGTAACAGCGGTGGAGGGGTGGTGGTGAAAAGTTCAAAGTCAGATTTTTCTTGGCACTACTTTTTATAGCTCAGGGTGGGTCTGGGAACACCTTTGCGAAGTATGTATTGCATTTACATCGTTGATCTGAGCGGCTTTGCTAGAAGCAAACATTCAAAGAGGGAGAGAGCTGGCAATGTTCTTGTTTACACCATTATCCCGCCAACACTGCCTGGAGCATTACCTGTGAAATGCTTGTATTACAAGACAAAGGATGGAATCCTGGCTCTATTGAAATCAATGGCAAACCCCCCCATGGCCTTCAGCAGGGCCAGGTATCACCTGCCGGATGAATAATTTGGGCCTGATCCTGATGTCACTGCTTTGTGTAAATCAGGAGTAGCTATTGAAGTCAACGGGAGTTACAGTGATGCAGAAATCCAAATCAGATGCGTTGTTTTTCTTAAGAATATAAGAATGGCCATACTGGGTCAGACCAAAAGTCTGTCTAACCCAGCATTCTGTCTTCCAACAGTGGCCAATGTTCATTGTTCATTTCAGCCTCTCTGTTCTTTTCACTTGTTTCCCAGGCTTCTTGCATTCGTGTCCAGGCACCTAAGATAATTAGCTGATTGCCCTACTTTCTCAGTATGAATCTTCTTGCCTAAGCTCTGTGTGGCTCTGAGAGGGGAAATAGAAATAATAGAAATATCATCTGTGGGGACATCTGCAGGGTACAGTACAGATCCATAACTATTGCCATGGGAACTGGTAGGCCTGAAGATTTGGAGGTCTCGGTTCCAATGAAAATGTCACTTCTGTGGCTTCTAGAGACAAGGTGGGTGTGGTAACCTCTTCTAGTGGACCAACTTCTGTTGGTGAGAGACAAGCTTTTGAGCTCACAGAGCTCTTCTTCGGGTTGGGAAAGATACTCCCAGGATCATAGCTCAATACAAGATGAAGTACCTTTCCCAGACCCGAAGAAGAACTCTGTGTAGTTCTAAAGCTTGTCTCTATCACCAGCAGAAGTTGGTCCAGTAAAAGCTATTGTCTCCCCCACCTTGACTCTCTACTATCCTGGGACTGGGGCACGGCTACAATTACTCTTCATACGAGTTCTGTGGCTTGTCCAATGACTGATATTTTCCATCTGCCATCAGGTTTCCTGGCTATCCAGGTGGTTCTGCTGGTATCTCCCATAGGTTCCCCCTTCCAGGTGTTTGGTCTTAGAAATTCTGGTTGCTTTGCTGAATAATCTAATACTCCTGATCCACTTAGAGGAGTTGGATACAGGGCTCCTTGTAATTGCTTTACATTAATTGTCCAGAGAGCTCCCTCTGAACCCCATTACATTGTGCTGTTACCTCTGCTGACTTCTGCAGTACAAGGCCTGTTGAATCACATCAAATTCTAACCACCCTTTCTTGTCCAAAACCCTCATCTGTGACCTGTGTATTCTTCTCTCACTTGTGACCTATTTCATCCTGGTTGATTGACTTCAGAGTCACATCTGACATATGCCCGGCTTCATCACTGCCTTCCTGCTTCCATGGGTTCGGCTGATTTTTCAGGCCATAGTTCACCTTATTTCTATTGGTCTTTTACTGGTAGCAGAACGTTTCCAAAAATCAGGTCTGTTCTTTGTCTTTAAACACTGGCTCAGATAAGGGGAGCAGAAGCAGCAGGTGACCTGAGAGTTATGGCGAACACGGGACAAAGGAACTGGGTGCACACCGTGGTAACCAGTCCTGGTGGTACCACCATCTGTTTCACACCTGGCCATTTTCTTCTGTTTTCCCAAAAGAATGATGACTTGGGAAGCACCCAGGCAGGCACACCCTCCTTAAGCGCATGCAGTACAATGAGAGCTGTGCTGATGCTCACCTGTTTTTCGGTTTGATCAGAAATTGAAGATTCGCACCAAGTCCACTGGAAGGTTTGCTAGGGTTTTGTGAGCATTTCAAGTGAACCTAAGCCAGCTCAGGGGGTTCCTTTCAATGTGATCCCACCATGGTGAATGGAGTTTTGACTTGGGTTTCGTTTTGATCGCCATTGTGGACTGAAAACAAAAATGCTCCCCTGAGCCTCTGTGAAGTGTAACTGCGAGTTTCACAAGGCTATAAGACTCTCCAATCCAAAGTCAATGGGAATCTTTCCATTGACTACAACAGGCCTTGGATCAGTCTCTCATTGGTTTTGCATCAGATAAGGAGATCTAGATCCCTCACACCTCTTTGATGCTGGTGTAACACTCCTGGCTCTGGTGGAGATACTCCTAAATGTTATATGTAATTGTGAGCTTGTTAGAGACTGTATTCCTGGCGATTTGGGTAAGTCAAAGGACGCTTCCTGATGGAAGTAAAGACAATGGGTGGGGGGGTCACTAATGCTGAAACAATGCCAGTAACAAGTCTTTTGATGTATCTTGCTTTCTCTGTGGCTTTTGTGCAGTACTATAACTCAGCTCAATACTTCCCCAGCCCCTGTAATGAAATATTACAGACAACACCACCAAAAGGGATGTCACAAGAACGTGACAGTCGCAAAGCCAAGCCCTCCAAAGTTAGGCAATGCCAGTGTTCCGTGTGCGACCCTGGACAGCAAGAGAACAATGAGCTTGAGGAATAATGGAGGGGGGGCGTGCTTCGCTACAGAGGCTCTGAACTCCCGGGAAGAGGTCCACAGATTGACGTGACCTGGTTCAAAGGCCTTAGCAAACACAGGGCTTGAAAGAAAATTAATAGTTCTTGGATGGACTCTCTCCACCTAGATCAGGGCTGACAGGCATGAGCCTGTGACCAGAAGAAACAGCCAGTGCAGGAGGATTTGGAGTATATTAGACCTACGAGGGTCTCCATGTGGACGGTGGGTGACACCTGGTGAGCTTGGGTCGATGGCAGATTATTATTTCTTTTCTTACATTTAATTCTATCCTTCACATAACAGAATGTCCATTCTGCAGCCTGTACAAGGGAAGGCCAACACATATGCATGGTAACCACCTCCCACTTTGATGCTGTTCTTGAGCCTTTATCCCAGACCTTTACCTTTACTAAAGAACCCAGTGTGCTTAGATTCAGTCCTTTTCCCTCCTTTTCCATCTGAAAGTTCCAGACTAATTAAGGTCTAGGATCTCTTGGCATCCAGAATTCATAAATCAACCCGTAGACTCATTAATATACTCATCAGAGGTCTATAGAGCAAGTCTTACTCCATTCAGTTGGGCATTCCTGAAAGTTGAATGCAAATAAACAAACTGTGAAGTGACTGATTTGCTCTCCGCTGAAAAATGGAACTTGAGTCTGTTGAGCTGGGTGCGGCAGTGGGTGAGGTGGGGTGGAGATCCGAGTGGGAGGGCACAGGAGAAGTGGGTGTGGAAGAAAGAGTGGACAGGAGGGAGAGTGTGTTAGGGAAGCAATAAGATATGATGGGCGCAGCATTTCTGAGCAGTTAGTCAGTGCCTCGGGGTGGACTTTGCAGCACAAAGATGAAGGTCAAGTGGTTTCAACTGCTTGAAAAGTGCAATTATCCTCTCTAAATTGCCTGTCACGGCTAATAAATAAATAAATGGTCCCACCTCTGCTGCCTTTGCATAGCAGAGTGTGACGCCCTCGCGGGCCAGGATTAGAACAATGTTAGAGCTATTTCACAACAGCAGCATTCTTCTCCTCCCCAGAGGGAATGCTGGAAGGCCATTCTCTCTCCACGATGGGTGCCGACTACAGGAATAAAAGACCACATCCTGGGAGAGGCACTCATGAGCACTGCACCCTCCTCGCATCCAGCGTGAGCCCCGTCTGGCTTTCAGTGGGAGCCTTTCCATTAACTTCCACGGGTGCTGGATGGGCCCCTGACATTTGTGACTTTCGATTGTAGTGACAGGGATGGAAGTCAGGAGCACAGCTGGCTTTGAAAGGGAGGTTGAATACCCTGCAGCATGGGCGGCACGTGACTCGTCCATTTGGGGAGGTTGCACATGCCCAGACCATGGCCCCGCCGCTAGGTCTGCCCCTGCTCCAGCCCCACTTGTCTCCCACTGCTCATGCCTCTTCGCCCCCTCCCACAGAACCCCCCACCCACCGGCTGGGCAGCTGAGCCTGCCGGCTGCTCACCCCTCGCTCGGTGCCTCTTCACGCCCTCCCGCGAGGCTCCCATGCAGGCAGAGCAGGGACGGGAAGGGGAAGAGCAGCGCAGACGGGGCCACAGCTGGGGTACCCACCCTTTTGGCGGCAGTGCACTCCAAAGGCAGCGAGCCAGGTGTCTGGGGAGGCTTAGCCGCCCCGGCCTTATTCCCACCACCTGCACTCTGCGGGTAGAAGAAATGACAGCTGAGGGAGTGAACTGGAGCCCTGTGGGTGTGAATAATGTTTCCTACACAACGTTGTCTGTTCTTGACTATTCCTGTGGCTCAGTTTGGCAGAAGAGTGACGTGATCTCAGCAGCGCTGGCCCTCAAGGCCACATAGCCAGAGCTGTCGGTAGGATAGTGATGTTAGGGGGGATAGCATTGCCCAGCATGCTACAGAGTCCCATTGCACCGTCAGGTGAGGATAAGGACTAAGAAGGGACAAGCTCATGACCCTATGGAACAGACCTGTGTGAAAATGCAGAAAGTTTTTGCCCATTTTCATAGCCCTCCCCCTTTCCTCCCATCTCCAAATTGGCATTTGCAAGAAATTTCACAAGACTCCAGTTTGTAGAGCCTTCTTTTGCAGCAAAAATGATTCCTCTTGAAAATGGCCTGGTTTAGCAGAATATGTCACATAACTGGGAACACTGAATTCCCCTCATGTTCAAATGTCATTGCCATGTCTCTAAACCATATTCTAGCCTTTGCTATGCTGTACAGCTTCTTGGATCCCCGTCCTCATTACTGTGAGCTCCATGGAGCCCAGACTATCTCCTTGTTCTGTCTTTGTCCAGTGCCTAGCACAACGGGGGTGTCACAGAGTCCCCAGACGATGCTCTGAAACTGCTCCCTACGAAGCCAGGCAGGACTCTGGGGAAGTCTCCTTTCTGGGAGCAGACTGCCTGCAGGACACACAGCTCACCCGGCTTCCACCTTCCTGGGTCTGACCTCGGAGCATTCAGCCTCCTCTGCCTCTCCGTGCGCTTCCCACAGCGAGTCCGCTCAGGCGGGGTCCTGGGGAAGCCAGCAGGTCCTGCACCCCAACTCCGCAGTCAGACGGGACTCTCAGCCAGCCAGTAAAACAGAAGGTTTATTAGACGACAGGAACATGGTCTAAAACAGAGCTTGTAGGTGCAGAGAACAGGACCCCTCAGCTGGGGCCATTTTGGGGGGCAGTGAGCCAGACAACCACGTCTGCACTTCACTCCATGTCCCCAGCCAGCTCCCAACTGAAACTCTCTCCAGCCCCTCCTCCTCTGGGCTTTGTCCCTTTCCCGGGCCAGGAGGTCACCTGATTCCTTTGTTCTCCAACCCTTTAGCTCTCGTCTTGCAGGGGGGAAGGGCCAGGCCATCAGTTGCCAGGAAACAGGGTGTCGGGCATTCTCTGTGTCCAGACCCCTGCACACACCTGCCCTCTAGGGCTCTGCAGTGATCATACATCCTTATCCCACCACCAAGATACTTAAGAACTGCCTAGGGGAAACTGAGGCACCCCCACAATATTCAGAGGAAACATTAAGAACTGTCCCGCTTTGTCACAGGGGGTCTGGGCTGTGACTAGGGCTTTTAACCGCTACCGTAATACAAATAATAAATTGCAATAATGGAGTAGATAAGCACTTTCCAGTCCGGCATTAAGTATTGTGACTAATGTACTCTGAACTTTAGAGGTAGAGGCCAACCAGATCTAGCTTTCAAGAAACGAGGCATGCTGGTCAAGTTTTTAAAATATGAATATCTAACAACAGGCTTCTACGTCCATATTGAGCCACCTAAAAAAAAGTGATCTGCTCTTCCAACGTACATAGCTCCCAGCAGCAACCTTCAAAATCCCTGACAAAACTGCTACTGACTTCCACGGGAGCAAGATCCAGCCTTGGATGTGATTGAAGGCCTGCAGTACATTGCGTTTATCTCCCTTCATCTATTGTCCCTTCACTGAATCAGAGAGAGGTCTGCAAATCTCAGGATCTAACTTTGCATAGCGGGAGAGTGGAATTACCATTTGTACTTTGGTATGAATTTCATCCACGTTTCTACATGGCATTTGCTTCCTTCCCCCTTAATAAAATTCCTCTCCACAGCCTCTTACCGGGATATACTGGCTGCATGATATCAGCCAGGAAAAGTAGCATAGGAAGGAACCTTTGCAAGTTTTTGCTCTGTATTATATGCCAGTGCCCGGTATTTTGTGACTCTCTCTTCCAATTCCTCCTTTTGCTCAGCAGGCATTCTAGAACTTCTACTGTTTTTCACTTGATAAATTCCTTGCATTCATATTGTGAGTTTGGCAAACGATAATGAGTGCAGAGCTGGTGGGCCTGGTGTATTGTCTCTTAATATTGAGACAACCAAGCTAGGGATGATGAGAAATGCAATGTATGAACAAGAGCAAAACTGACTCTCTCAATTGGGTTCATTGGGTTTCTTGTTTGTTTTTGGCAGATATTTGGATGCTGGGTCTGGATCCTCGTAGCTGCCACCACAGTGTATTTCCCTATGCTGCAGGGATGGGTTATGTACGTCTCACTGAGTTCATTTTTCTTCTCCCTGATGTTCCTGTTGTGTTACCTGTTTGGATTTCACAGAAACAGTAACTCATGGAAAGTAGTGGTAAGAACACACTCCCTTATTCTGGGTGTTGCTGCCGGTGGTGGCTCTTCTCATTCCTGTGACTGCCTTTCAGCTTCAGGTCTCCCCTCTCAAGCAGAAAGTTGACTTCAGAATGGACTTTCCATGTATTCTGCACTTTCTAATCTTTTCACACAAAAGGGCCGGCAGATGGAATCGTCCCAGGTCATTCTGCAATGTTCTTCTGACATTTCTTCTAACATTGCATGTGAAACTGATGCAATTCAACTAGAATACAGAAAATAAGGTAGATCCAGGGCCACCTGAATCCTCTGTTTGATTCAAACCTCTTGGTACTTCCTTCGTAGCTAAAAAAACAGTTGGTTAATAACAGGGTGCGAGGCGCCCTGGTGTACTTAAGGCTACAAAAGAGTTTTCATTATAATCTACTTTCGTATGTTCATAGCTTATCATTTGGGCTGAAATGGGGTGATTTTTTTTTTTGAGTTTGAAGAAAATCTCTTTAGTCATTTTTAAGTTTTGGGAGAGGGAAAGGAGAAAAGAAAATAACACAAAAGCTCTAGCCGGGCCCTTTTGAGCAGGGCTAGAGCAAAAGCAGCTGAAGACAGCGGTGTGACAAGACTGGGGGTCTGAAATGCTACCGTGGTGATAACAGAGCAATAGCCTGGACCCTGTGATTTCAGAGCCTTTGCAAATTCTAAGCTGCTGCTTAAAAGGAAAATTTCAGTTTCCCACTGTTGCAAAAATGAGTCATCCCAATGTAACATGACGGGCAAGTGCTCTGTTAAGCCAGTCTCGCAAAAAAACTCCCTCTGTGCCCAAACAAGAGCAGCAGAAACGGTAGGAACTTGCAATGCTCCATCTATTCTGCTTACCTCAAGTTGGACATGCAGAATCTACACTTACAGCAGCAAGCCCTCAACTACATTGAACATACGCAGCATTTTCCATTCTTGTTTCCTGCTAGATAATGTATTGCCTTTAAAACACTGAACTCAAGGGGAAAGTTGGTGTTGGGATTAAGGCACGAGATCAGGAGATCTGGGTTCAATTCTTCTCTCTGCTGTAGAGTTCCTTGGTGACTTGGTGTATGTCTCTCTGCTCCACATCTGTCAATTGGTTTAATATTTCCCTGCCATACAGGGATGTTATGAGGGTAATTTCATTGTCTGAGAGTGTGTAGAGCTGGTGTAGGGCTTATAAGCAGATGTATAGTAAATATATACAATAAAATATACAAGTGAGTTAATGATGCTGTTGAACCTTAACTTGGGCCTGTCTTCTCTTTTTGTGATTATTAACTGTGCAAACTTAATGTGCCATTAATATACTGTTTTGCTTCAATTAATAGTGTAGCATCACGGACTGCAAGCCTGGGGAGACACTTTCATTCTAAACCAACTCTTAAGTTGCTTGTGACTTGCAAAATCTTTCCTCTTGAGCATGACTGTCACATGCCTGGTCCCAACCCAAAGAAGATTTAGTTGTTGTGGAACATTTTGAGAAAAATTGTTCCAGATGTTTTTGAGTCATGCAGGCATCATCCTTTCCCACTTTTGTAGAACTGAAAAACAGACATTGGACAGCTGAAGGGCCATAGCTATGCTGTTGTGCTTATATAAAGTACAGCTGTTATATAAGTGATGAGGAGGTACCTGCACTGTGAATATGTATTTCAACATCACAAACCTTCCTCTTCTGTCTCTTGTTTTGCAGGATAGTCTGTATCATGGGGCCACTGCAATTTTCTATATGAGCGCTGCAGTCTTACAAGCTAATGCAACAATCCGCTCTGAGACTGAAGTGCTTGCACAATATATTCCTCGTTACTATCAAATCAATGTTGCTGCCTCAGTAAGTTGAATGCTTAGAGTATTGATTAGCCACCATTTCTTGTAGGCACCTCTCTTTCCTGTATAATTTCCATGGGAAAGTTTCAATGTTGCTGAAACTTTTTCAGTTTTTTTTTTTTTTTTTTGTTGGAAAAAATCAAAGCAAAATATTTCAGGTCAGGTAGGTCATCCCAAATTGAAACAGTTTGGCTTGTCAAACTGAATTGAACCACTTAGTGTCATGTCAGAGTGACATTTAATCTGAGTCTGTCTGAGCTGTCATGGTGCTTGATGGGAGTTGTAGTTGGGAGCCTCATGCCCTTATTCGCCCCGCTGGGCTCCCTGGCCAGACTATATCTCCCATGATGCACCGCGGTCTCCTCTTTGGCCGAACAACAGTGGTGTATCATAGGATCCTAGGGCCACAGTTTACCATGGAAAATGTCATCTAGCCATTGGAAAGTGTGGGCACAAAGCATCTGAACTACAACTCCCATGAGGCACTGTGGCTGTTCAGGAGGATACAAAACAAAAATGTTTCAACATTTCTGAATTGAAATTTTTTGTAACTTGTAGGTCCATGGAAAATTTTGATATTTTGCCTTTTCCTCACAATTGGGGACGGGAAAGACAGAAAATTCTGATTTTCACTCAACTCTGCTCTGGAGCTGTCCCACGGTTTGGGTTTGAGATTTTATTCATTAATAGATTGGCACGATCATTTTAAGGACATAAATCCATTGAAAAAAGAACATTGGAGGGATCACTAAGGACATAGATTAAAATAAGGCTGAAATCGGTAGAGTAATTTCATTGCCTAGTAATGTTGTTTCTATTTTTCCTTTCAGTTCTTTACTTTTATCACTGCTCTGCTGTATATTTTACATGCCTTCAGCATCTACTACCACTGAAGACTGCTGTCAAGGAGAGAAACAGGGTGACAGAGACACACAGCAGTGACACCTGGACTTTGTGTACCTAAAACAATGGTTTAATTGGATTAAGAACATAATTCAGTATAAATATAGGTCATTTGGAGCCTGGCTCTGCCCCATTTTAATTTTAAAAGATACTTCTATAAATCTATATTGAAATCTTAAGTTTTATACCATATTGTGTATTTTCTGTCTGAAAACAGTATAGTTTGGGGAAAAGCTTGTCAATCTTCTGTGTAGGGCTACTTGCACATCTTCTCTTTCCCACGTATCACATCTCCGCTTTTGGTCGTGTCCAAAGGCTCTCTGGCTGGATGGTCACATATGCCTGTGGTAGGGGTTACATGAACTAACTTATTGGAAAATATAAAGGTCTCTTTGTTTTCTTATGACAGCTGCTTTGTTGTGTATTGTTTTTAGTTAAGTTTCTCTGTCATTCCGGTCTGATTAGAACTACAGTTCCTCTGAGCAAGTTCACACCTCTCCTGCCGCTTGTGTAGTGAAACACCCCTCACCTCCGTGACTAGCTGGCCCTGTGTCCAGCACCTGCTCCATGTTCTGAAATCCATCCTTGGGCAGAGGGCCAGCACCAGGGCTATACAGCACTTCAGTCCCATTTACACCTATGCAGTGAAGTCCTGGCCCCACCGACATCAGTGGCCCCACTGACATCACTGGGAGCTCGGCCAAGACTTCACCGCATGGTCAGAGAGCAACGTGAGAGTCTTGTTTTATGAAGCTGTAATTTTCCATCCAGAGGTGTCAGCAAGTGTTCCCTTCTCAGCAATTTGCCCTAACAGGAAACCACAGTACCCAAAGGAAATAACTGTCAGGGGAAGGAAATAAGTCAGGTGGCAATTCCCTACCTTTCAGGGGGTCGTGAGACTACATTAATTATTGTTCCTAGGTGCTTTGAGATCCTCAGAGGAAAGGCACTGGAATGGCGTGCGCGTATTAATGACTGGGATTATTAATAAGCAATCGCACAAGCAGACACTTGTGCTACCTGTAGGCGTGTGCGTGTCACTATTGTGGGATGAAATCTACATGCATGGCTAAGCACTTTACTTGCTGGTGGGAGATTCTGTTCTGCAAGTTGCATGGGAACAGCAGCAAATCCCATAATGCAGTTACCCTAGGAGTTAGAGCTATGTCAACACTGCAATTAGACCACCTGCAGCTCGTCCGTGACTTGAGCTTGCATAGGTTTGGCTAAGGGGCTGTGTAGACGAAAGGGCTTGGGCTCTAGGACCCTGTGAGGTGGGAGGTAGCCAGAAGCTCAGGCTGCAGCCCAAGTCTGAAAGTCCGCATTGCAATGAAACAGCCCAGCAGCTGAGCCCTGTGAGCCGGAGTCAGTTGGCACAAGCCAGCTGCGGGTTTTTAATTGCAGTGTAGACAGACCATTAGTCATAGTGGGCCAGCTGCTCCATGGAGAAGACATGAACAGCGCCCTTGTCCCTCTACACAGCAGCCAGGCATAACTGCATTTCCTGGGATCCCTGGGGCTGTGCCTATGGAGCACAGCAGACCTCCACAAATGGTCCCTACTGAGGGAAGGATGGCAGGGAACGTGGGTTCCTCGATACATAGATTCCAAGGCCAGCAGTGACCTGTGTCATTATCTAGTCTGACCCCCTGAATAACACAGGCATAGAACGTCCTCCAAATAACTCCCAGAGTCGATCTTTTAGAAAAACAGCCACTCTGAATTGAAAAACTGTCCGTGATGGAGAATCCACCATGAGCCTGGGCAAGTCGTTCCAATGGTTAATTACTCACTGTTGCAAATTTACACCTTTTTTTCCAGTCTCTGAATTTCTCTAGCTTCAGCTTCTGGCCACAGTATCTTGTTAGCCCTTTTATTTGCTAGTTTGAAGAGCCCATCATCAAATATTTGTTCCCCACATAGGTATGTATAGACTGTGACCAAGTCTCTCCTCACCTTTCTCTTTGTTCAGCTAAGTAGATGGAGCTCCTCACGTCTCTCACTATCAGGCAGGTTTTCCAATCCTTTATCATTCTTGTGGTTCTTCTCTGACCCTCCCTCTCCAATTGACCAACAGCCTTCTTGACTCCCGGTTCTAGCTGCACCTTTCTCTGACATTGCTCAGGGAGGCCGGCTTTATACAAGGCTCCCTCCTTTTAGGAAATCTCCCCTGACACGGGTGGTATTCGGTCTGCCCCATAATAATATGAGCTGGTAAAGCTCCATGACTCACGCGAGAAGCTTCAGCTCACTCCAGGTGCTCCAATTTTGAGAGCTTCTATTTGAAGGACACAAGAAGCTGAAGCCAAATCCTGCATGTGTTATTCAGGCAAAATCGCCACTGAAAGCAACGAGGGGGCTTTGCCTGTGCTGTCACTAAGGCCTCAACACAGACTCCCATTGACATTACTGGGCCCTGGCTCAGGGCCGTAAATACAGAACTGTCGTACCCAAATGGACCTCAGTAACAGGAGGGCCTGTGGAGGTACAAAGGCACAGTACACATTCAAGGGGGTCCTGCCACATGCTCCCTGCTGATTCCCTTTGTAGTGTGGCAGCCAAGGGGTGAAGTGGAGCTGCCCTGTAATGCCCTGCTGTGCGGGTGTGGTGGATGGAGTCAGGGGCTGCCCGTGTGCTGGGGAGCAGAGAGATGGAATCAGCAACCGCACCCTAGCAAGGCCTGATGTCATCCCTTGCACGTGTTCTTAGCAGACAAAACAGGGGCAGTAATGGGAAGCGTGCACATCAGAGTGACCCCCAAGGCCCCTCAACAGCCACCTCAGCTGGGATCGGAGCCACAGCCTCAGTGAGTGTACCTGGAAGTCAATGGAACGAGCCTGGGTCATGCCAGCTGAGAAGCTGGCCCCAGGTCTTGAGAATGGAAAGACATTAAACCCACTGGCTGTTGCTGCCCCTCTGCAAAGCTACCGTGGCAATCGTCACCTGTGCCCCAAGGCCTTGGGGGTAGCTCTGAACCCCATTCCTGACCCCAGGGCCTTGTGGGTAGCTATAATCCCTCTTCCATCCCAAGGCCTTATGGGTAGCTGTGATCCTCTAGCCCCAACTCATAGCCTTATAGGTAGCTGTGATCCTCCCAACCTGCCCTAAGGCCTTGTGGGTAACTGTGATTCCTGCATCCCCAACTTGCCCCAGAGCCTTGTGGGTAACTCTGCACACCCTTTGATGGTTCTCGAACTGAGAGTCACCTTCTTACCGCCTGCCTCTAGTGAGATGGAGCCTCACCTGTGGCAGCTGGGTGTCCAGTCCCTGGCACCACCAGCCTGTCAGCCACTGAAGCCTGCTCCTCTGGGCTATGCCAGCCCTGGCTTACCCTTGCAGGTCAACAAGAGGTGCACCTGAGTCCCCTTGGAGCATGCCCCTGTGATAGCCAGCTCCTGATACTGCCTACTCACAGGTAATCCCAGATCCTCTGCCCCCAAAGGCACTGTGTGCCCTCGTTTTATCTTAAACCACGGCTCCTGTAAAATCACACTGCCCTTGTAATAAAACAAGAGGTTTAGTTAAGAAAGACTAGAGCGTCAGCTAAACACAAGAGAGAGTGGTGGAAGTAAATGCTTACACCACAAAACAAAATAATAAAATGTGAATGATGGCCTAGGTTGATCGCTAGTTCCCTTTCCTATCTAATAAAGTTGTTTCCCCCTCAAAGTTCAGTCTGTCGCAGAAGTGCCTGGTTTTAAAGGAACAGTGAACCCCCAAAAGGAAGATTGCTATTTAATAAAGGTTTTCTTCCCCCCTCTCACAGTTCAGTCTGTTGCAGAGCTGACTGGCTTTAAAGGCACCAAGGTGAAAACACAAGATGTCTCCTCAATGAATGGCTACAGACGGCCACACCCACTCTGTGGCACATGGAACAGGCTATTTTCTCTAGTCAGAGACAGGGCGATCCCATCTGCTGTAACAGTCCGCATGCCTTTTTTACCCACAAATGGTTTCACTTGTTTTGAATTGTAGGGGGACCTGCCATGTTGTAATCCTGTTCCCACACTGCCCCACGGCAAGCCAATTGTGCAGCATGGTTAGAAACACTGTTCAGATCAGTTTAGGTGCAGAGCCAAACAGAGGGGTTTTGGGGGTGTGTGACTGCATTATTTAGTAGAATCAGAAGCTCAACACAGCTGTCACAGTCGTGTTGGGGCCTTTGTAATATTCTAGCCGGGTCTAGTTGACAAGAGTGAATAGAGGCCAAACCACCTCCAACGCGATCTAGCTACAGACTAGGCTGTACTTCTCGCTAGCTCTCCGTTGGTGTTTGAGCTGAAATTTCAGTTCATTGTGTGATTCAGTTGGTATCCTTCCCAGCATTGGGCTGGGGATTAATTCAGGCAGCCCCTTTTCTGTAGTATACATTTAAAATAAATAATCACACACTTGCTGTGATCATTTTATAATCCATGAAAGCTTGCAACAGGCAAAAATTTTGTTGGTTACTAAGCTACCAAGAGTGATGGGTGAAGTCAGAATATCTGCACTACAGCGTGGGAAGTCAAGATCAACACTGCACTGGTCACTTACAGCAAGGTTTGGCCATCTCAACAGCTGAAGCTAAACTGAAACAAGCCCCTCTTAAACTGAAATCCCAGTGTTCACAGAGGGTTTGACGATCAATTTAAAAACTGATTTTTAAGTGAAACTGGGGCAGCTTTCCCATGCAGACAAAGCCTTAGGCCTGCTGGAGTGTATAGGCTAAGTCACAATCTAGTGCTAGAAGTTTAAAATGTGTACTAAGATAACATGTTGGATCAGTGTGGAAAGAATGGCCGCATGGAACTAAACTGATTCACCAGCTAGCAATTCATATTTGCTGTACCATAAAGTCTGATAAACTTCAGATTGGCAGCTCGCACTTCTCCGAGTCTCGTGATTCCTCTGAGAGATGATAGCTTGCTCAGCTAAAGCTCACTGCTTATCCTAAAGCTGCTCCAAAATGTCTCCCAGACGTTTGGAAGGGCTGAAGGATGTTTGAAAGAATTTGCAGGCCAAGAAGACTTAATTAATATTTAACTAGTGCTGTGGAATTTATATAAATCCTGCTAGATTATGTTTGTGTATTATAATAATCGAGCTGTGATTTTCTACAGAAATTCCAACCAGTCATCCTAAGCACATTATAAATCAATGCAGCTGCAGAATTAGCCTACATGAGCTACAAAGGTAATGTGTACACACTAAAGATCTGGCCCAAAGGCAGATATTGAGCAGTGAATATCTTTCACTCTTGGTGAATACTGTGCTTACAGTACATCCATCTGGCCATGGACAAAACCAGTATTAAGATGAAGACACATAAAATGGGGATAAAACAGAAAAGTGTGGAATGCATGTCAAGGTTCCTTTCCCCACTCTGAACTCTAGGGTACAGATGTGGGGACCTGCATGAAAACCCCCTAAGCTTATTTTTACCATCCTAGGTTAAAACTTCCCCAAGGTACAAACTATTTTACCTTTTGTCCCTGGACTTTATTGCTGCCACCACCAAGCGGCTAACAAATATATAACAGGGAAAGAGCCTGCTTGGAAACGTCTTTCCCCCCAAAATCCTCCCAAACCCTACACCCCCTTTCCTGGGGAAGGCTTGATAAAAATCCTCACCAATTTGCATAGGTGAACACAGACCCAAACCCTTGGATCTTAAGAACGATGAAAAAGCAATCAGGTTCTTAAAAGAAGAATTTTAATGGAAGAAAAAGTAAAAGAATCACCTTTGTAAAATCAGGATGGTAAATGGTAAATACCTTACAGGGTAATCAGATTCAAAACATAGAGAATCCCTCTAGGCAAAACCTTACGTTACAAAAAGACACAAAACCAGGAATATACATTCCATTCAGCACAGCTTATTTTATCAGCCATTTAAACAAAACAGAATCTAACGCATATCTAGCTAGATTGCTTATTAACCCTTTACAGGAGTTCTGACCTGCATTCCTGCTCTGGTCCCGACAAAAGCAACACAGACCGAGAGAACCTTTGTTTCTTTCCCCCCCCCCAGCTTTGAAAGTATCTTGTCTCCTCATTAGTCATTTTGGTCAGGTGCCAGCGAGGTTATGTTAGCTTCTTAACCCTTTACAGGTGCAAGGGTTTTTCCTCTGGCCAGGAGGGATTTAAAGGTGGTTACCCTTCCCTTTATATCTATGACAATGCATCATTGCCAACGCTCACAGGTTTATCATGAATCTCACGCAGTCCACTGTGTTCCTTGAAGCCCCAGCTCCTGGAGTTGGGTGAGTATGGGGGCAATCTCAGCTTTCCTTTCTTTTTTTTATATATAGTCAGTTTTAGCCTTCATGGCTTCAGAGAAAAGCTTGAAAACATGAATCCTAAAGGGTCAAAAACCAGAAGGCAAACAAAACCAACCATCCATGATCTTTCAGACAATCTCATGATTTTGTGGGCCTGACCTGATTCGTTTTAACTCTTGGGGTTGGAAATATTGGGACCCCTACAGCTCTGAACCCAGTGTTCTGGCTCAGCTGTAGTTTTGGTAATTAATATTCAGCCTAGCCATATTCTTCCCATAGTCTCAGTGGGATATTGTATTGTCGATGCTAAAAATGAGTCTCCAATCCTGTAAACACTTTCGCATGTGACCAACTTGATTCATCCCATGGAACTACTCACATGGGTAGTAATATTTTTCACTTGCATACGTGTTTGCAGGATCAGAAGCCTTAGACTTCCACCTCCCCCTCAGGACATAGTCCACAGCCCTGAGCAGAGTGAAGGCACATGCTAAATATTAACGTCATCATTCTCCACTCACTATTTTAGGCTCTGATCCTGCAACGATCTCTGTGTGAGCGGACCCTTGAGTCCCATTGACTTCGCTGGGGTGCAGCGGTCTGCCTACATAGAATTCATTGTGTTGTGGGGCACCGCAGGGTGAGTCATCAGCAACCAGATCTGAACCTGGACACTCTGGATCCACATGCAAGAGTCTCTACTGCCTGAGTCATCAACTGTTACGTGGAACCCGATCCCAACGAGAGGGGGAGAGAGCCCCACACTGAGCAGGTTACAATTAGAGCTGACCAGAGGATGACAAGTCCCTCTTGCAGGCTTCACACTTTTGTTTCACATTGGAACCTTACAGATATAGCTGTAACCTACCTCCCAGATGGGTTGAAAGCCTGACTTAATTGTTTCTAAAGTTCTTTGGGGTCACTGGGTGGGAGGCAGTAGATAATGCGAATTATTATTATTAATTTCTCACTTGTTATGGGGTAAAGACCTAAAGCACTATCTGATCAAATGTGAGTTTGACATCAGTCTAAGCAATAAATGGATTGATGGTTGGTCTGCTTAGAACAGACTGTTGACTGGCAGATAAAGAGAAGGCTATTTATTGCCTCTCAGCACAGGGAGTACCTGTAATATGTGTTTTAAGCAATTTTGCCCATTTAGGGCCTGATGCAAAGCCCATTAAAGTCCATGGGAGTCTTTCCATTGGCTTCAGTGGGCTTTGGATCAGGCTCTTAACCTAGTGGATAAACACAAATAAATATTTTCAGCTGATTTCTCTTGTTTCCTGCTGGCAAGTTGGATCCCAGTCTGCAAAGTCTTTCTACTGGGCAGATCAAACATAGGATAATGTGGATGTGGGACTGAGACAGCTGCATGGTGCAGTTATTCTTTTCGCCACTTGATGGACCCATTACTATGCTGTTTGTTACTCATCTGAGCTTAAGGGCACAGAAAAGCTGGATGCCTTGGTTTTTACCCAAATTCCTTTACAGATTCTTCAGCCAAGACTTAAAGGGCCAGAATTTCAGTGGGGGTGAATCAGCTTAGCTTGACTGAAATCAATGGGACAGATCCACAGCTGGTGTAAATTTCCCAAGCTGTGTTGAAGTCAATAGGATGGATCGTCAGTTGGTGTAAATCAGCTGGCATTAGCTCCATTGACCTCAAGGCAGCTACACCTCTTCACACCTCCTGAGGGTCTGGCCCCACGTGTTCTTACATTGTAGAACTGATCCTGCCTTTGATCACTCTTGGCCTTTGCTCTTAGATATGGGCCCCCTTTACATCTCTCTGCCAGTATAAAGGGGCCTTAATGTGTATATGTAATTTACATCCAGTCTAAGTCCCATTTACAAAGAACAATGTAGAGGAGATTTAAGGCAAAGGAGAATCAGGTCCTTCTATGTTCAGCTGTAAAAGGTAATGAATGAAGCATACTTCATGCTAAATCCATTTCTTTTAAGAGATGTGCAGTAAATATTGCACTCTTAATCACAATAGGCAATCCTGCATTTTTTTCTTTACTTAAATTGTATGTGTCAGTCTTCAGTTGAATCTTAACTAGTTGTAGGGGATCTAATTTGTCCTCCAAACTCAATAATTAGATTGCAAGTTTTTTGTTCTGTGTCTGCAGTGGGGTTCCTAGGTGCTATGCTAACTCAAATAATAAATAATAATGTGGCAACAAGTCTGTATAGTGTAGCCTGTCAGTCACACAGCGTTAAATTAGCTGCAGCTTGCTTTGGAGAGCTGGAGTCTGAGTTTTTGCAGTTGTCTGTGGTCATCACAAATCAGGATGCGGTTTCCTGGCTGCCACATTGTAGAAGCCAGGGAACCTCTGCAGCGGGCCAGCACTGAAACCTACTTGTGGAGGAATAGAGCCCATAAATAGAAAAACTGGACCTGTTCCCTTAGCAGAATGAACCTGCCCAAACCTGTAAACTCAGGGAAGGGGGGAAACGTAAAGCACCAGAAAGCATCCAGCCCTGCTCCCAACCTGTCCTCTCCCCAGCTGGAGAGATCTGAAGCTGGGGAGTCTGGGCCTGGGGGTGGGTGGAACCTTAGAAGCGACTGACCACTGCAAGGGTCCTGCCAAACAGGAAACTGTCACACAAACGTGCCCTGCCATACCCCATGTCAAATGTCTCTTACCCACAGTATTCTTGTCAGCAAGTTAAGGAAGTATGGGCTGGATGAATGCACTACAAGGTGGGTAGAAAGCTGGCTAGATTGTCGGGCTCAACGGGTAGTGATCAATGGCTCCATGTCTAGTTGGCAGCTGGTATCAAGTGGAGTGCCCCAAGGGTCGGTCCTGGGGCCGGTTTTGTTCAATATCTTCATAAATGATCTGGAGGATGGTGTGGATTGCACTCTCAGCAAATTTGCGGATGATACTAAACTGGGAGGAGTGGTAGATACGCTGGAGGGGAGGGATAGGATACAGAAGGACCTAGACAAATTGGAGGATTGGGCCAAAAGAAATCTGATGAGGTTCAATAAGGATAAGTGCAGGGTCCTGCACTTAGGACGGAAGAACCCAATGCACAGCTACAGACTAGGGACCGAATGGCTAGGCAGCAGTTCTGCGGAAAAGGACCTAGGGGTGACAGTGGACGAGAAGCTGGATATGAGTCAGCAGTGTGCCCTTGTTGCCAAGAAGGCCAATGGCATTTTGGGATGTATAAGTAGGGGCATAGCGAGCAGATCGAGGGACGTGATCGTTCCCCTCTATTCAACATTGGTGAGGCCTCATCTGGAGTACTGTGTCCAGTTTTGGGCCCCACACTTCAAGAAGGATGTGGATAAATTGGAGAGAGTCCAGCGAAGGGCAACAAAAATGATTAGGGGTCTGGAACACATGAGTTATGAGGAGAGGCTGAGGGAGCTGGGATTGTTTAGCCTGCAGAAGAGAAGAATGAGGGGGGATTTGATAGCTGTTTTCAACTACCTGAAAGGGGGTTCCAAAGAGGATGGCTCTAGACTGTTCTCAATGGTATCAGATGACAGAACGAGGAGTAATGGTCTCAAGCTGCAGTGGGGGAGGTTTAGATTGGATATTAGGAAAAACTTTTTCACTATGAGGGTGGTGAAACACTGGAATGCGTTACCTAGGGAGGTGGTAGAATCTCCTTCCTTAGAGGTTTTTAAGGTCAGGCTTGACAAAGCCCTGGCTGGGATGATTTAACTGGGAATTGGTCCTGCTTTGAGCAGGGGGTTGGACTAGATGACCTTCTGGGGTCCCTTCCAACCCTTATATTCTATGATTCTATGATTCTATGATTTACCTTTAAAAATATACTCTTGCGGCTATTGCAGGAGACCAGGGCTATTGGGTCAAAAACCAGGGTCTCAGCTGGGGCACTGTGATCACACTTGTAATAAGACAAGGCTACGGCCCACACACCTATGCCCAGCCGGAACTCAGCTCAGGGCAGGGCGTTGGTTTTGAACGTTCAGCTTTTATTAATTTCCTCTTTTTATGCCCGCCAGCTGGGAAGAACGTATTTATTTATGTTGCTGTACCCAGCAATGGGCACGTCTGGAAACGCCCACTGAAAAGACCGAGCACCGAGCGCTATTTCCCTGCTGATGCTTCAGAGCACAGAGGCTGAGACCCTCAAAGGTATTTAGGCACCTAACTGAACCCAGTGGAGCTCCTTTGAGGACCTGAGTCAGAATGGTCACACAAATACACAATAAGGGGCCACAAGGAGGAAATGCCCACTGACCTTTTCTGTAGCCAATTACTTCATTTTATCATTCATTTATTGGGCGAGCTTACAATTAACTCACACACTATGTCAGATATAATCATTGTATGCTAAACAGAGTTAAGATGTAGGATTATAGAAGTATAAGAGTGATTAGTAGTTAGAAGATAATTAGGTATCTAAGTAAGTAGTGCAGAAACCCAAGGCCTGTAAGATGTCAGCTTAGCCGTACGAGGCCATAGGCTTAAGAAATGCTGGACAAGTGACCAAAGAATGACCCTATGCCACAAAATTATGGGAAAAGATGTGCCAGTGGGTGGTATTGTGAAAAATTAACCGTAAGATTAATTTTTGACTACAAGATACCTGGTAGTCAATTGTTCTAACACGTGCTCTAACCTCAGGGTATATATTGTGGGTAAACGCTAATGAGAGTAAAAGGAACTATAAGAACCTATGAAAATCGGGGTACCCCAATATTCTTGGGCGACACAATCCAAATAAGGAAAAAGAGGGCGAGCACCTTCACGCACATGCACAGAGTGTTAGGTGTGGTCAGAATCACAAGATAAAAGAGGCCTCCCAGATTGGAGAAAATTTGTTCCCTACAGGAAAACGCCAGCAGGAGCCATCCCTCTACTGAAGATCACCTGGCAAGGCAGCCATCAGGCCCTAAGAATATCGCTAAGGATGTGAGTATGACTATATTTGTAACTTGTGCATAGGTCTGTACAGGATTTTTATATGCATGGGTAATTATAACCTTAACTGTAGCTTTAATAAACCTTGAAACACAGGCCAGACCTTGTACATGTGTATGGCTGTGTGGTCACTAGCCTTGGTCCTTGTGTGTTCCTAGAGGCTCTGCATCTGAAATACGTAGCAGAGGTGACTTCCACTTTGTAGATCTTGAAACTGTAACCACCAGTGGTGTAATACAACATTACTAACTTCACTTTAAATAAAATAATAGGCTACATTTCAGAGCCCCTTTCACTCTGTGATGGAAACTGTCCCTACCCCCACCCCCAAAACCATTTGCAAATGGCCTGTGCTGGCTGCTTTTTGCCAATAGCCACCTTTGCTCAGGGCAGCATTAACCCCCTATTAACGTTCTGTAATCGTCTATATTCACCATTGCACCTGTTTAACTTTAAATGGGTTTTAAAAAGTGATTTAGTTAAAGTGGTGCAAAACATGGTGTAGCCACCCTTAATTGGACTCAGACCAGGCTCTTACTGATTTATCTTACAGAATTCAGCTAAATGGATATAAGTGAGGTTAAATTGGATTAAGAGTGTCCTCACTGTTTTCACTGTTTCTATTAAATTGGTTTACAACCAGACCTTTAGTTAATATAATGCAACTCTGCATATAGATGCTGCCTTCCTCTGTTTTGCAAGGTGACATACGTAATATTTTGGCTTTGCCTGGACTCCTTCCACCTTTTTTCCCCTGATTACTGCACCTCTTTTGTTGGTCCTTTGCAGATATTCTACATGGGACCATTTATGTGCTGTAAAGGCCCCTATTCAGGAAAGTACTAGAGAACATGCTAAAGTCCATCCCTATTCAGGAACAGATTTAAGCTCACCCTTAACTTGGTGTGTACGTAAGTGGCATGGATATTAATGGGGCTCACAGTAAAGACATTCTTAAAGATAAGTGCATTCTTAAGAACGCTACTTGAATAGGTATGTTTTCCTGCACCAGGAAAACGGTATGGTAGGCCGGCCCATCATCCAGTTTTAAGATATACAGTCCTCTTTTTCTAAGGTTTGTCCACTGTCTGGTACTGAGACAAAACTGGATGTGGTTGTGTTTGGTATCTCAGACAAGGGATGGCATTTTGAAGAGTGCACTGCCCTGCCTTTGCTGGCATGACCTTGCACTAGTGTGACCAGACAGCAAGTGTGAAAAAGTGGGACAGGGGGGTAATAGGATATAAGAAAAAGACCTAAAAATCGGGACTGTCCCTATAAAATCGGGACATCTGGTCACCCTATCTTGCAGGCATGGTACATGTGAGGGCGGGGGTCATGCAGGTGGGAGTGGTTCTGGGAAGTACCACAAGATCTGGTATTCTGGGGATACAGTAGTGGCCACCATCGGTTATGGCAACCTACAGGAACAAACAGTGGCCTGACCTGGCAAATGGCTCATTGGTTAACAATTAAAACGGGCCAAAACTCTTGTTTGATGGAATGCTTTTCTACTGAAAGGTGCAGTTTTGTCAAAATTGAAATCTTTCATGTGAACATGTTGATTTCAGTGACATTTTCAATAGGACAAAAAGTCAAAAATCATTTTGACTTGTCTTGTTTGGATGTCAAAATATTTTGTTTTGATATGGTAAAAAGGATTAACTTTGTAATGTTGAGGCTTTTTTTACTTATATTAAAATATCGATTTTAATAGAGTATATTTAAATGACATATTTAATCTATTCATATAATATAAAGGTTTAAATTAAATTAATCAAAATCCTAAAGTCAAAATGAAATGTTTTGACATTATTGAAATGAAACAGTTCTATAGTTGTGAATCGATTTTTTTTTTGAGGATTTGCATCTTGTAGGAAATTCCAAATTTTGGCTTTCGTTCAGGTTCAGAATTAAATTATTTTTCTAAATGTCTGACTTTACCACAGAACAGAAATTCTGGTTTCCAAACAGCTATCAAAAAGTGAGACTTCTGTAACACACTACAGTTCTGCTCCATCTCCAGAAAGATCTATTGGAATTGGAAAAGGTGCAGAGAAGGGCAACTAAAATGATGAGGGGCATGGAACAGCTTCCATAAGAGGAGAGATTAATAAGACCGGGACTGTTCATCTTAGAAAAGAGTCTATTAAGGGGGCATATGATAGAGGACTAGAAAATCAGGACTGGTGTGGAGAAAATGAATAGGGAAGTGTTATTTACCCCTCCATATAACACAAGAACTAGGAGCCACCAGATGACATTAATAGGCAGCAGGTTTAAAATAAACAACAGGAAGTGCTTCGTCACATAAAACACAATCAACCTGAGGAACTCATTGCCAGGGGATGTTGTAAAAGCCAAAAATATAAATGGGTTCAAAAAAGAATTAGGTAAGTTCATGGAGGATAGGTCCACCCAGTAGCCAAGATAGTCAGGGACAGAACTCCATGTTCTGAGTGTCCCTAAACCTCTGACTGACCGAAGCTGGGACTGGACGACAGGGGATTGATCTCTTTGTAATTGCCCCGTTCTGTTCATTCCCTCTGAAGCACCTGGCATCGGCCACTGTTGGAAAACAGGACACTGGGCTAGATGGACCATTGGACTGACCCAATATGACTGTTCTTATGTACAGGCTACCGGCCTCCAAATGACCATCTACATCCACACTGGTAGTGAGACACTGAGCGGGAGCAAGGCTGGTGTTGCAGTTATGCTGGTAACTAGAACACAGCAGATGTGGGCTCAATACCCTGCATGGTCAGAGACTGCCTGTGTGACCTTGGGCAAGTCCCTTAGTTATTCTGTGCCTCAGTTTCCCCATCTGAAATATGGGGATAATAGCACTTCACTACCTCTCGGAGGATCAATATATTAAAGTGTATGAGATACTCAGATACTATCCCAACTGAGGCCATATAAGTCCCTAAATAAATATATGGAAATAAAAAACGTGCAAGCGCATTTGTTCAGGACAATTTCAGAGCTGAGTCAGTGTGGCTTAGGGAGGGTGTAATTCCGAGACAAAATCATAGTGTGACTGTGGTGCCAGAGAGGTGGCTTGGGCTAAGCTGCCAAGTACAATCCCCACAACCTCCTGGCTACATACTCAGCTGTCTGGCCCACCTGCTCTATGCCTCAGTTTCCCCATTTGTAAAATTGGGATAATGATCATGACCTCCTTTGTAAAGTGCCTTGAGATCTGTGGATGCAAAGCACTGCATAAGAGCTATATATTATTAATTATTATTATTATTATAGATAATCACAATAATGAACAGTCCAATGAGCTACTTGAGGATAGTTCTTAGAATGAAGCTCCCGGATGCTAAAAGAAAAATACATGATATTTTACTGTGTTAGGCTGGCGTTTTCAAAGGAGTTTAAGGTGCTCAGCTCCCACTGATTTCCAATGGGTTTTACTACCTAAATCCCTGAAACACTTTTGAAATTCCCAATTTGAAATAAAGCAGGAGTGGCTTCTCTTTTCCTCCCCTAGTAGATGAACAAATAAAAACAACTGAGAAAGTAATGGGCAAAGCTGATATGATGTGCAAGAGGCTAAGCTATGTTATTACAGAGAAAATGACCTGGCACTGAAAGAATTAAAATAATGTCATTCTTGTTTGTTCTGGCTCGTTTTGCCTATGCCAGTCACCTTGACATTTCTAAAAGAATTTTTCAAGTTTGTAAATTCAAAAATTATGCAACTTGACAAAACAAAAGGTTGGTGGGGGGATAAAAGATTGATGGAATAAATTTGGAAAATCATGCAATGCACAAATGGGGGTCTAAAACAAAAGGTGACATCTACATGTTGCAAAAAGCAAATTCATATGGTAAGTCTGGGAATGATCTGTGTTTAATTTATTGTCACAGCCATTAGATAACCAGACAGACTTCTAGATTAGGAGAAAAAAGTGGGCCAGATCCTCTTCTGATATAAATTGGGGTCATCATAATCATTATCATGGCAAATTGCAAAGCAATGTAGTCTCCTGGTGATCGAGCACTATCTAGATCAACCTCTAGCTATTCCTTAAGGTGATTTTGCTGGATATTCAGTTTATGACCATCACTGGCAATCTTATCGCATCACTGAAGCTTTCGGTGATTGCATGATTGCTAAAAGAAAAGGAGGACTTGTGGCACCTTAGAGACTAACCAATTTATTTGAGCATAAGCTTTCGTGAGCTACAGCTCACTTCATCGGATGCTGACTATGCAGCTCTGTTCCTAGTAAACGTGCTTTGGAATTGTCATTTTAATTGCAATTCAGGGTAACTTCACTGAAGGCAATGGGACTGCTTGAATTGGGACCCTGAAGGACTTGCTCCACACAACCTTCTGGGATCCCTCTGAATGGAGTGAAAGCACCAACGCAAAACAATGTCAAGAGCAAAGATTCAAAACTGTTGAAACATTTTGTTTACACATCTCCAAACAGAAAAAAACAACCATTTTGGGGGGTTCAAAATGCCTTTTCTTGTAAAAATTTAAGCTAATTAGACTAAAAAACAGATGGGGAAAAAAAGTCAAGCCACATGGAGCCTTTCAAAATTAGCCAAGCAAAATGTTTTTCGAAAGACCCAAAGCAAAAAACCCATTTTTTAAAAAATAATTTTTTCGGTTTGCAAATAGTTTCAATAGTTTGGCTTTTTGTTCTGATTCCAGCCAGGAAAATCTTAAGAACTCTTGGAAACTGTCACAGGACACAACCACTGTTCCCCGCTAAGCTCTAGGGAGTGACTGACCCTTTCCCAGCAACCCCGGCCTGTTGCCAGCTTCCTGGCTTTATCGGCCCTGCCTGTTCCTGCTCAGCTGAACCTGCCTGCAGTCAATTCCCTGCTCCTTGGCTCTTCCTACAGGTGCAGCCTGGGGAGTTAACAGGCCTCCCCGGCCACTTGAAGCCCTTCCAGTCCTGGGTGGGGTGGACACCCCATCGCAGATGGGTGCATTGTGTTTTGTAAAGATAGTCACGTGTCTAATGAGGAGGGCAGCATAACACTAGAGCTAGACAGGGTAAAAGGGGCATTAAAGGAGTATCAGATGCCTCCTCTTTACACTGAGCAGTGGCTTAGGCCCGGAAAGGATATTAAACCTTGTGCGTCAGGGCTTAAGCCACTATCTAACTTGCAGAGACCTAATGTGGGGGGTGCTTTCCTCTGAAGCATCTGGTACTGGTTACTTTCAGAGACTGGGCTAGATGGACCTGGGTCTCATCTAATCTGGCAATTCCTTTGTTCCTATGACTGCTAAGTTGTGTTGAAGATCACATGACCCTCCTAATGGTCATGTTCATACGTAACCTAACGATCCTAGTCAAGACAGGCCCCTCAGGGCCTCTCCTTGCAACCTTGCTCTTTAGCAATTGCCTCAAAGAGCACAACCACCATCTTACCTTTTTTTGGATCCCCATCCTGCAATGGGGTCCATGCCAGCTCAGGGCTGTGCCTGCTTGGAGCTCACTGCAGGATCGCGGCCTTCTTGCTTCAACTCCCGACTGGAAACAGACATGGGCATCCACCCAATGGACTTCTCCAGACCCATACCAATGCTCATGCGCAAACGACGCGTTGGATAATTTGTCTGTGTAATTGTATGCTTTGCTGTTAAGCATATTGATTCTAAATCAATATGGAGACGCTACATCTAAAAATATAAAATCCCATTAAACTGATTAAATTAAAACTAAATCAATCTTAAATAACTGCATACAACTTAAAATTGTTGAACTAGCATATTGCCTTCAAATAAAATTATTTCATTCAAACAAGACTGTAAGGAGCTACAGGGAGAGATACTTGGTGTCTCTTTCACAGCATGTGCCTATGTGCAGAGCTTAGACCCCATACAGCCTAATGCTACTGCAGTGTCTTGGGGAAAAGCTGGGCTTGATGATCCCTGGGCTCTCACTCCTCAGGATGGCAGGGAGCTGGCAACATTGGGGTGGCACCAGGCTCAGCTCCTGTGTTCTTAGGCTCCCCTCCATTTAATGTGGATGCCAGGGGATGCTGTGAAGGCCAAAAGTATAACTGGCTTCAAAAACAAATTAGGTAAGTTCAGGAGAACAGGTCTGTCAATGGCTATTAGCCAAGATGGTCAGGGATCCAGCCCCATGCTCTGGGTGTCCCTAAGTCTCTGACTGCCACAAGCTGGGACTGGACGACAGGGGATGGATCACTTGATAATAGTCCTGTTCTGTTCATTCCCTCTGAAGCATCTGGCATTGCCCACTTTTGGAAGATAGGATACTGGGCTAGCCAGACCATTGGTCTGACCCAGCTTGGCCATTCTGATGTTCCTAGGAGAACTGAAGCAGTGTGATAAGGCACCAGAATAGGACTGAGGAGAACTGGGTTCTGGACTGGCTGCCATTGACTTATGTGACACTGGAGAAGTCTCTTCCCCTCCCTGAGCTACTTATTCCCTTTGTTGGTCTTGTCTATTTAAACTGCAAGCTCTTTGGGACAGGCACTGTCTGCCACTATATGTTTGTACAGTGCCTAGCACAACATGGTTGCAGTCCAGCCTCTAGGCATCACTGTAATACAAATAATAGCCATAAAATTTGGCATTGCCATATGTCACTCCTCAATGACCCAGGCAGTTCTGACGGGAGTCTCCGCAGATCTCAGCTGGGAGGGTGGTAACCCCAATGGGGGCTTTTATAGGAGTGTTTGCGCAGGGCGGGGGAGTGTGTTGGAGATTCCCTAAGGCTATGACGGGGGGACACTAATTCTGTGCAAACACAGATGGGGAGATGGCACTGAAGATCTGGCAGCAGCGAGATCCTTTGCAGGGAAGCAGTGGGGAGAGTTCATTTCGGTCACTCCATTACACATCATCAGTAGTGATGCACAGCTCTGGGGCTGGTCTCGTTTGCCTATACGGCACAGGAATCTCACCACTAGGAGGTGCTGCTGCCAGGGAGCAAATTGTATCCTCGACCAAGGCTCTAAGGATCGGTGATCTGCTGCACACGACACAGAAGATACTGACATTGCAACGTGCCCAAGGCACAGTTGTGGCTGTGAAAATGCATGAGAACGGTCCCATGGGCCCAAGTCATACCGTTCAGACTGACCCTTGTTCGATTTCCGCAGGCGTCATGCCTAGATAAGGACGGCAGGGGGTTTTGTTCTGTAGTGCTGACAACTAGAGCATACCAGCAGAGTCCCGTTAGAAGTCAGCGGAGTTACAGTGTCTTACACCAGATGAGGATTTGATTTCTCTAGTTTCAGGTGAAATGAGTGGATTTAACTACTGTATATTTTACATTGATCAATACATATATTAAATGCTGAATTCAGCATGTCTGCTAAACCTTTCAGCAAAACCAGCCCTCTGACCTAAACTTTCAAAAGTGACTAGTGATTTGGGGGGCCTAATCTGAGACACCTGAAAGGCTCCCCCTGCAACACACCCAATTAACAGAATGGAGTGTTAAAGAACCTTAAAGTAGGTGCAAATTACATTCACACTCATTTTAAGGCTCCTTTCCATGATGAGAGCTGTGTAAAATGGACAATGTAAATGAGAAGTAGATTTCCAGTCTTTGGCAGTCAGGTCCCTTTAAAGTGTCTCTAGCTGGTCATCCAAAAACTGGGGCATCTAACTTCTCTGTTGGCCTTCTTTATCTTCATTGCTTATTTACAATGAATTACAAGTATCCTAAATTGCTTGCAGTGCAGTGGCAAATTCAATGAGCCACAAAGACTCTCAGCCAAAGTTATTGCAATTGCTTTCCGGGGGGGGGGGGGGGGGGGTCAGGGGATGACATGAACTTTGACCTTAAAGGATGAAAGTTCCAGCTTGTTGCAATACAGCGAGGACTTTACAAAAAGAAACCGAGGGCCTCATCCAGAGCCCAAATCTGTGAGCGAAAATCGGAACCTGAATCCTTCCTGCACCCGCAGCCATCACTTATGGCACGAATTAGGCTCCGCCCTCTCTGGCTGTTGAGCTGTTGCCAGAAATGGCCACCTTTTGTTTCTATAACTTTGAGGATAAGTTGTTGGTCTATTGCTCAATCCCAGCCTAGAGGACCAGGGGACGGCTTTTCATCAGATTCCCTGCCCTTTGACCTGTCTGGCTTGGGAGTCAAAACTCCCACTGGCCTAGCTCTTAAGGGTCATTGGAACACACAAGCCTTCCCACTGCATCAAGGCACAGTTCCCAGGGAAGGAAAGAATTGAATGAAAAGGTCCTCATTTACTTCAGCGGGCTTTGGACCAGCCCCAGGCTTGCTGAGAATACACTGTGTGACAAAGTTCCTCCTCTACCTAGGTGGGTCTTGCGCTTATTGGCGGATTTGCTCACCTTGGAGCTTCACGGCAGCCCTCAGCTTGGCCAATTTTTTGAACCCACAGTCCAGGTCGACTCCTCCTGTGTCTGACCAGGAGTTGGGAGGATTTGGGGGGAACCCGGGCCCGCCCTCTACTCGGGGTTCCAGCCCAGGGCCCTGTGGAATGCAGCTGTCTAGAGTTCCTCCGGGAATAGCTGTGTGACAGCTACAACTCCCTGGGCTACTTCCCCATGGCCTCCTCCCAACACCTTCTTTATCCTCACCATAGGACCTTCCTCCTGGTGTCTGGTGTCCTGGTGTCTGATAATGCTTGTACTCTTCAGTCCTCCAACAGTATGCGTTCTCACTCTCAGCTCCTACCGCCTCTTCCTCCCAGCTCCTTACACGTGCACCAAAAACTGAAGTGAGCTCCTTTTTAAACCCAGGTGCCCTGATTAGCCTGCCTTAATTGATTCTAGCAGCTTCTTGATTGGCTGCAGGTGTTCTAATCAGCCTGTCTGTCTTAATTGTCTCCAGAAGGTTCCTGATTGTTCTGGAACCTTCCCTGTTACCTTAAACAGGGAAAAGGGACCTACTTAGCCTGGGGCTAATATATCTGCCTTCTGTTACTCTCCTGTAGCCATCTGACCTGACCCTGTCACAACTGGGAATAGTGTGCGGCAGCTATAAAACGTTGGGGGCCTGATTTCACAAACCTGGCCTCTCAGAATCAGGACCCACCTGCCCAGATTTTCCAAAGCGCTTTGCTGAACTCCACTGAAAATCGGGGAGCTGCTGGGTACTGAACACTTACCAATCCCAGTGCACGGTGGGGGTCTAAACGGGCACTGAGATTTCAAAAGCTAGTCCTGATGGTGGGCTCTGAGCTCTGAAAATCTGGCCCTGAGCCTTTTTTTTGTTTTTTTAAATCAAGCCATACATGCCCGCCAAGCAATGCAGTAGCAGCTTATTTCAGCCACCCAAGGTAAACTGAAAGGGTTTCTTATCTGCCAGGATCTGAGTTCCAGATTGTTTCTCCAGTAACAGTGGATCACATCACTGGCTCCTAAAGCACTGTGGCAAGCTTCAGTGATGTTATCACCGAGCACATGGGAAGGGCAGAACTTGCAACTTGCCGATAAGCAAAGGATTTCTCAGCTATTTTGTTCTCTAAGCTATTAAGGTCTCTAAGATTAAGTGACTTGCCTGAGGTCATACAGGAAGTCTGTGGAAGAGCAGGGAATTGACCCCCGAACTCCCAGGCTAGTGCTGTCACCATTGGACCATCCTTCCTCTCTAAAAGGTCCTATAGGATAGTAACTGGGACTCAGGAGATCTTGGTTCAATTCCACTCTCTGCCACTGACCTGCAGGGTGACCTTGGGCAACTCACTTTGCCTCTATGTGCCTCAGTTTCCGCATCTGTAAAATGGGGACAATGATCCTGACTGCCTCTGTAAAGTGCTTTCAGATCTAGTGACAAAAAGTGCTGTATAAGAGCTAGGTATTCTTATTAAATTCTATAGGATTTTTGACAATTGTGTGCCATGTTGTAGCCATGTTGGTCTCAGGATATGAGAGTGGCAAGGTGGGTGAGGTAGTCTAAGCTGAATAAATCTGTCCCAACTTTTACTTAGCTTAGACACGCTGGTTACCTACCCCGGACCTGAAAAAGAGCTTCTGTGATGCTCTAAAGCCTATGTCTTCCACCCTCAGAAATTGGTCCAGTGAAAGATATTACCTCACCCACCTTGTCTCCTAGAGTAATTTCTGTGGAACCCAATTGGTTTCATCTGTATTACATTCCAACGGGCTTGTCCATGAGTGGGGGGGTCTGGCTGTGCAGAGCTAAGGGCACAGATGCCTCCTCAGACTGTTCTAGAGGTTTTTGGAATCTCTTTCTTTTGGCAGGCTATCAGACCCCACACCTGATGAGAGAACTACCAGGGAATGCTGCAAACCGGTCCTTGAAGCTCTTTTGCTTCCTTGTCTGATGATCCCTCTGTCTACTATCCAAAATCTCTTCCCCGTGTTGGTACGTAGAAACAATGATCACCGCTTAACCATCTCTTGGATAAACCAATAGACTGAACTCAGTCACCCGGTGTCTCATCCGTAAATTGGGGATAATACTCTTCTTCCCGCACCCACTTTGTCTTGGTCTCATCTACTTATGTCCGTATTTAGCAATTCAAGGCAGGGTTTTGCTCATCATGTGTCTGTACGGCACCTAGCACAATGGGGCCTTGAACGCAGATGGGTCTTCTAGGCACTACAGTAATACAATGCCAAACAATTGCATAAACTGGAGAACGAGTATACCGTGCCTATCAGGCAGATGGAGGGCCTTATGGTTAAAGGACTGAAGAGGCCCCCAGGAGATCTAAGTTCTATTCCTGGCTCTTCCCTAGACTCCTGTATGAACCTGGACAAGTCCCTTAGGCCCAGTTTGGAGCCTAAATACCTTTGTGAATTGGGGCCTCAGTTCCCCATCTGTAAAAAGGGGATAACAATAATTCCTCTCTCCTCCTCCTCTGTCTTGTGGATTTTTATGGTAAGATCTCTGTAGCAGGGACTGTCTACACTATAGATTTCTGCTAGAATAGCTATGTCAGTCAAGGGTATGAAGAAGGGCAGTCCCTGACTGACAAAAGCCCCTAGTGTAGACGTGCTCTGCCGCGAGCAACACCTCAATCCTGGTACAACTCCGTCCACACTAGGGGGTTTGCACTCATTTCAGTAAATCAGTTTTTCTGCCAATTTAATGAAGCCAGTGCAAACACTGTTTGCAGGCAAGCCCTGAGTGGTTCCAGCAGAATGGAGCCCCAGTGCTGGTTGGGGCCTTAGGTGCTATTATAATATAAAGGACATAGTAACCTCAGCACAGATAGCGTAGCTTGGCCATGGGTTTAGACAGGGCTGATTTTCCTGGTCACTGTACACGTCAGATGAATTTTTGACACACTGCATGGGAGGCGTGTGCACACTTTCTGGTGCTCCAGCGGACACGGTTCCAGCCCTCCTTTCTAGAGCATCTGTTTACCTTTGTTTGCCCCGAGACTCAGAGGAAGAAGACATCAGTGTGCTAAATGTACAGCCCTGACCTCTACGAGATTGACACGCTGCTTTATCTCCTCTGGAATTATGGAGACCCTTTTTGTAGCTCCCCAAACAAAAGCCATCCCAGAGGCTTCAATTTTCACAGCATCATTCATGGCTGAAAGCTGCCAAAGGAGAATAATCACCATGTCCTCTGGCCCTTATTAATTGTGAGCTACTCCAGACAAATGCACCAGGCCATGAAACGGATGGCCCTGGCTACAATGCACCGGTAGCGTCCTATAAAGTGACATAGCACTTTGCACCGAAGAAGCCCATGAGTTTATTATCATTAAAATGATCACTGGCAAAGGGCAAGTTCCTCTGTACCCGTGGGTGCTTTCTGATTAATCCGCTGAAACAGGAAAAGGAGCCAGCCTTTCCTTTCTAATGTGTGGGGCTCTGCAAAGTCAGACCCAGGGCATGAAAATAATTGCCTCCCACGTGTAAGTGAACAATTAGCATGAGTATGTATCGCAGACTATAGGAGCAGCATGGGACTCAGATACTTCCTGAAAGGAACTGAATACACATCTTTGCAAAGTGTCATTTTCCCCTCAGTGTCACTGTTTACCCACCTGAATCACACGCAGGCTCCACCAATCACAAGGAGGAAGAGATGGCAGCTGCCCCACTCCGAATCAAGCCAGGAAGCACCCTTCCTCTCTCCACAGGGTATCTGTGCATCACAAGGAGAACATTATTTCCTCAGGGAGGAAGGCTGTGTTTGTCAGGGACCCCGGGGAACTGATGAGGTGCTAATGTAGGGGACTTTCAGGGGCTTCTCTGCCTGAGCTGTAAAATGCCATATAGGTTGTGAGAACAGAATTACGGTGGGTGATCCAAAGGCTGGGTAAATACAGATTGGATGCAAAGACCACTACAATGGCAAGAACTGCTGTCCGAACACTGCTCACACCAATCCTGCTGCATTCCCTAATTTGTTCTCATGTCCTGCTGCCTACTTGTAAACAATGCACAGTCGTGATCTCGCTCCAAATGACAAAAATTGGCAGAGAGAAGGCGGCTGATCCGAGACGTAGGGATTTCCATTGGGGAAAGTATCGAGATGCCTGGCTGTATGGAGAGGCAAACAGTGGGTTATAGCACGGATCAGAAAATGGGCTCGTTGCAAAGGCAATCGAGAAAACTGTCATCCTCAAGGGAAAAAAATGCAGAATGGTTAAGAGAAATTGATGACAGAGAATGGAGACGTAGTAAATTCACAGCTTGGAGCCAGAAAGGGTCCGTTGTTCGGGAAAGGTTCCTTCTAAGAGAATCCTTTGTGATGTAAGTGTGCTGGTGAAGGCAAACAAAGTGTCAGGGAACGCTGTGTATCCTAGCAGGCCCCTTCTTCAGTATGAACATTTAAGAAAGAAAGCTGGTGTCACGCTTGTAGTGCAATAACGGCGCGTCTGAGGCCCAACCACAGGCCTTGTCCACATGGCGCAGGGATGTGGTGTTACAGGGGTGTGATTTCTAAAGTGACCTAACGGGTTGTGCATTAAGTGGTCTGCTCAGATCCTGCTGGTGTGAACTAAGTTAAAGTGCACTCGGGGACTTTTAGTTCACACCAGCAGGATCTACACGGATGGACAACGCATTTGTGTGCTTCAGACATTACACCACCATAGACCGCATTACTGCTCCATGTAGACAAGCCCTCAGTGACATATATCTGCAGCCACTGACATTAGGGAAATGGATGGGGAGCTAAGGACATACCCACGTGCAGCATTGTGGCCCTGGCGTCTAACTTACTGTGCACCGAATTAATCCCGACAAAGTCAATGAGGACTACTCCTGTGAGTAAGGCAGTTCCTGTGTAGGGGCCATATCCTCAGCTGGTGTCGACTGGTGTAGCTGCGCTGAACTTGACTGACACCAGTTCAGATCTGGGACCTGATCCAAAGCCTGCTAAGTCAATGGGAGTCTGGTGAACATGGAGGCAGTTTCTATGTTCTGAACGAGCTGCGTGAAACATTTCTGTGGAGCTCAGATTGTAACAAAAACAAACACAGGGCCATGGTCATATTGTAGCAGAGTCACATCTGCTGACACGGGGCCCTTAAAATGTAGGGGACTGAGGGGCAGAGTCTTAAAGGATCTCACTTTAGGGGCCTGAATGAGGAAGCTTCTGTTGGATCCATTCTCATTCGGATATCTGGTGCATCTCTCTGTTAGGTTTGTGGTTCCCTGGACAGCTGTTTGGTGGCCCTGGTGTAATGAGCTGGTGGCATGTGCATCTATCTGGCTGTGCAGAGAGGCCAAGGACAGAATCAGCACTGAGACTGGACTGCTCACGCCTCCCTACATGTGAGAGTTTCAGGGCCGGACAGAGGCATGGTGGTGAGATGGTGCTTTTGCTGTTCCGGGCCTGCTCCGGAGCCCATTGAGTCAGTCGAAAGGCTCCCATTGAGCAGGGTTTGGAGGAGGCCCTCTGTCCATAAAAACTTCTGTTTCCATGGCTGTCAGTCTGGCACCTCTCCTGAGCCCTGCATTCACTTTAAAAGGAGGGGAAAAACCCCACCCCTATTATCCGTCTGACTTTTTGGATGCTGTAGGAGCCAATTCCTCCCTCCGCTCACCACTCTCACACTCTGCATACATAAAGGAAATGCTCCTACACATGTGCTCTGGGAATTCCAGTCCCAGATGTCTATGTAAATCAAACTGACATGCACCACAGCACTCTCCATGTGGCTGGAGCTGAGCAGCGCTTTGTTAATTCAGCCTGTAAGGGGGACATCATTTAAATGTCAGCTCCCTTGAAAAGAAGCATATTGCCACCGAGGGTGCAGGGCTGCTACCCCTCCGTCAGCTTAAAACGCACATAAATCAGAATGCGCCTGCTAGCAAAAAACAACAAACCCGACTCCACGCTGGTGTCGTCGCCAGATCTTGCGCACTCAAAACTCCCATTTAAACTAAAGGAGCAAGGGCCACAGGGCTCGGACACTGATCGTTGAAATGTAATCAACTTATGGCTGAAAAATTGTTGTTGTTTGTTCCACAGCACTTTACATAAGAACATAAGAGCGGCCATATTGGGTCAGACCAATGGTCCACCCAGGCCCAGTGTCCTGTCTTCTGACAGTGGCCAGTGCCAGGTGCCCCAGAGGGAATGAACAGGTCATCATCAAGTGATTAAAAGCCCCAGGCATGGACCTATTGTGTGAGGCATTATGCAGACACAGAATGAAAAAACAATTCCTGCCCCAAAGTGTTTACCGGCTAAGTAAAAATTATGCCTGTGTGTGTTTCCTTTCTTTCTTTTGATTCTATTCTATAGAGGTTCTTATACCAGGCTCATCACCATAAGCATCTGAGCACCTTCTAGAAGTGCATTCAGTGACATGACTAACATCTGTTACGTTTGTTCTCTCATCCTCTCCCCAGGGTTTTGTTTTGGATTTTTTTTTTATTCTCTCTCTCTCTTTCCCACATGTTGCTCTATGTTTATGCCAGAGAAGGCAAGGTCAAATAAATGCCCCTTGCAACCGGGGCAGAAGGTGGTGAGATCTGGTCCTTACTTCCTGGGAGAGTTTATTCCACAGTCTTGGATTGGTGGTCCCCAGGATCTTATTGTCTCCTGCATGGCAATGGCAATATTTTGGGGATAGGCTTGTCCTGGTTGTAGCGCCATGGACTTCCATGGAGCTATGAGCATTTACACGGGCATGTGAAGTGTATGAAGTTAAGTAGGTGGGTAAGTCTTTGCAGGACTGGGGCCTTCTTGATGAATAGTTGAAAGTGACTGGTTCACGAACCACCCACTCCCTGGAAAGCATTTGTCAGAACGATCTGGCAAATAGTTACGAACAATGAGCATGCTCGCAAAAGACAGGGCTTGGGCTGCAAATGATTCAGAAACCAAAAATGGGGCTAAATTTTTAAGAAAATATTATTGGCAACATGGAGTCCAACCAGCTCCAACATTCTCTATTAGGAAAAAGCTCACAAGAATAAACGATTCGTCCGAGCCAGCCACTTTGCATAAGACAAACCTCAGCATTAGAAAACGAAAGCCCTGAAACGAGGAATGCAAATCTATGGGCTGATATAACCACTGGGGCAAGATAGTCAGCTGAGAGTCGAACACTGGCAAAGAATCCTTTCCCCCAATATGCTCCCTGGTAAAATAGTTCACATTTACTGCTGTCCTTCCGTAGGGCTCACGGTGACGTTCGAGGGAACTTGAGTCAGCCGAAGCCGCCAAAGTAATATTTAAACTGCTCTGAGGGCAGGAGTCAAAAAGACTTGCATTGCTTGATGCAAAATGCAGCTTTATGAATGAGATCATTGCCAAACTACCTGGTTTTGATTCACAGGGGATCACAGGAATAGTTTTTCCTATTTCAGCATTCCCGTTCCTTAACTCAAACTGAAGCTTGGTCAAACTCTCAGCAGTTCAGCTGATTCCCCTTCAATGGGGCTATTCCAGTTCACTCCAGCTGAGGATCTAGCCCTTAAAGGTCCTTTTCTGTGTGCGTTTTGTTAACTTCTGAGACTGGATGGGCAGACTAAGAATGAGAAGGCCCAGACCACCTTAAAATGTTTGCCTTGTTTATGGCAGGCACATGTGAGATGCTTTTGTCTCTTTTCATTCTGAAAGCTTTAAGTGTAAAGACTTTTTATTTGAAGAAATCCTTACTGCTTAGGTAGGTGCTGTTTGCCCATGTGAATAGGAGCCAGTGGACAAGATGTACAGTCCTTTGCTTTAAAATAGCTCCTTACTTTTTATTCCACCCCCTTGTACACAGTCCCAAGCCCCAGGGCCTTTCAGATTCATGTGCAGGTAAACACACTGTGACAGGCCGCAAACCTATAACCAGCTAGAGGTGTCCCAGCTGTGCCCCATAGCATGTGTCCAAACGCCAAGCCTGCTTAGGAATGTTTGCTGTCACCACCGGCTGTGGGCAGCAAATATTTTCCATCGTGTACCAAGTAAAAGGTCTCATAGTATATTCCACAGAGATCACTGACAGCCTGGCTATATAGCCTTCTTGTTCCAATGCTTCAGAGTCACCTACTCTAAGAACTGTGGAGACAAGATGGAAGGGATTTAAAGAGCTCTGGTTAGTTTTGTTCCACTTTGGCCATTTAATGGCTCCGTTCAACATGCAATCGAATTCCCTGAGTTCATCTCATGCCCGTATTTCTTGGTTTCCATACAGATCTGGCTGTACCACGTAGGAAGAACAGGCCGTCCCTTGGCTAGCAAACTATAAGAGGCTGCATAATACTCAGTCACTGTTTATTGTGTGACTTGGCCTGTAGCAGGACAGACATCTTCCAGTTTGCCCAGGACACTAAAATCTGCTTTCAGGAGATCCAAAGAGGAGGTATAGTTCAGGACCCAGCAGAGTCGGGAGCTAACAGGCAAAACTGTAATAACTTCTTGTGTGTCCAGCTCTCTCTGCACTCACTTCCCCTGAGTTAATTCTGAGTCCGTCTTGTGTTTTGTGAATAAAGGGATGCAGCCTTACACAAAACATCTTTAAAGAGGCAAATCTAATTTACATCTTCTAGTTAAAACTCAGAGACAACGGAGTCCTGGCCCACAATAGTAATCATAATAAAAAATAATTAACTACTTGCCTATCCCTGCCAAGGAGAGGTGCCTAGCAGAGGAACACTTGCCCCTCTATAGTTTGCTGGAAAAACCTCTGTGCACCACAGGCCCCGCTCCTCCTCTGGTGTAAAGCAGCATAGCTTTATGGATTTAGTCCAGCTGAGGATCAGGCCCATTTAGTCTTGCTCTTGGTTCAGAGGAAGGGTTAAATTCATCCCTCCATTTGACTTCACTGGTTTTAGTGGAGTTACATCAAGGATGAAGTTGGCCCAAATGGCATAACTCCAGAAAAACAGGTCCTGATTCTGCAAGATGCTGACTATTTCCTGGGTGGAGCTGAGTGTACCAGCTTCCATTGATGTCACTGAGCATTGAGAGGGCTAAGCACCTGGCCCCTTACAGGACTGGGTACTGAAATTGACCTATCAAGAAAATCGCATACAACAAACAAAGTTTGTGAATAGAACTGATGGAAAATTTTTCAGACCACACATTTTTTCACTGGAAAATCCCACGTTGCCCACATCCAAACTTTCTGCGTGACTGTGTAGCTTTTGATGACCTTTTGTTTTGCAAATATTGGGGGGGAAAGCATTTTTAAAGCATAGGAAAAGAGCATTATCGAAACAGAACATTTCAATTTTTCATTTCGAAGCAACTTTTCATTTAGAAATGTATTTTAATTATAATATATTCTAAAATTTAAAAAGTCAAACCTGGAACAAAACATTTTGATTTTAACAAAATGGAACATTTTGATTGTCCAGAAATTATTATTATTTTCCAATTTCTTTTTGTGGTAAGTTTCAAAATTTTGATTTGTCATCCCAAATTGGGACAAAACAAATTTTTGGAAATCCTGTTTTCTGGCCAGTTCTGCTTGTGAATTGATTTACAGTATACCACACATTAGGACCAACACTCATGTTTGCGCAGCGATGCACTTATAGGTGGACAGTGACGCTAAGCAGCACATAGTTAGGGATTTAGATCTGCTCTAGGAATCATTTTTGGGAAGTTCTCTGGCCTGTATTGTACAGAAAGTCAGAGTAGGTGATCACAATGGTCCCTTCTGGTCTTGGAATCTATGAATCTATGACTGATCCATTGCCCATTGACCTCAATGGAAAGATTTCCATTGACCTTGGTGAACACTGAAATGCACCCTTCTCGCAGTAACCTTGCTTCCAGTTTCTTCTAATTTCCTCTGGGTTTTACATTTACTGTACAAATTATTTTTGATTTTTTCATCACTAATATTTTGGCTGAGAAATGGCTTTTCAAATGAGACAAACATTTTCTGGGGAAAAAAATTGTGTTGAAATTTTCCACTTTTCAACAATCGAACGTGTGAGTAAACATGTGAGGTTTGTTTGTTTAGAAGGGGAAAGGGGGAGTTCTCAGAAACCCCCCACAATTTTCAGTTCATTTGAAATGTTGCATGGAAAAGAATTCCCAGTAACAAAGCTCTTCTTAGAGAAACACAACTGGTAAATTTCCTACAGTAATGCATTATGGTAAAAATGTGTTTTGAAATATTCCAAGTTTAATCTACATCCACACATACGGTGCTCATGTGTCAAATGTTGGCAGAACCTGCTTGGCATGCAATGGAATGAGATGCTCGCGCGCATAAGAACGCAAGATTTGCCACATCACAGTGGAACAATCGAGTTGAATCAAGTGTGCTCTCCACTTTCCGGCATTGGCCTACTTCCGGTGCTTCAAAGCAGTAGTTCTCAAACCATGGTCCATGAGCCACTGGGGACAATAGCACTTCTAAGGGGTGTGAGGAGCAGCTTTTGTCCCACAGGGGCAGTTTCTGTCAATCCTCAAGTGGTGCCATTTCCTGTTAATTGTAGCTCATTCAGGCGTCTTTGAGTCCAAGTCAAAGCCAAACAGCAAGTCGGGTGGGGCATGTGACCCCCGCATGCCCCCCTCCCCCAGCGCGTTGCCTCTGCAAATTACATCTCTGGCATAGGTGTACCCAGTGTCTGGTTTGTTTTCAGTGTAAATTCAAGCAGGGTCAAATCTGAGGAGGCGGCCAAAACTGGGAGGATGGCAAACTCACTGAAGGATGGAACTTAGTTGCTAAATAACATGGAAAAATCAGAGCACTGGGGAAATGTAGGCAACAGAAGGAGATTTGGCACTAATAGACGGAAGAGGACAATGTAGCACAGATTCAAAAGTAGGGGGAGGTAACCAATTGGCCAGCTCACCTTCCATTACAGTGAGGTTATGTTCACCGAATTGCCCTAATACTGTCTTGATACAACCTTTGCCTGTAGCCAGGCACTCTGGTTGCGTCAGGGAAGGAGCGTGGGATCTGGCAACTGAGATGGAAAGTGTTCATGAGAAAACAGCTGACTCAAGAAATTGTTTGCAGCATGGAACAGCAGGAGAATTACTGCTTCAGTGAAAGGTAAAGAATGCCCCCCCGACTCCTGCTCCGACTCAGGGGAAGGTTAAGGTATATCTGCATTAGAGCTACTTGGAAATTATGCATCCAAATGATTTTTTTACGTGAAAAATGGCTGTTTTGTCTCAAAGGCCATTGTCAATGACATTTTTTAGCTATTCATTGAAAAACCCCAGCATGTTTCAGCGTTTGGGAGCTGAAAACGAAACATTTTGGGACATGTTTCTGTTTCCAGCAACTGCAAACAAAACAATTAGTGGCCCGGTGAAAAAAAACTATTCTCCTAACCCCCCCGACATCTTTCTGCTTTTGGTTGCTGAAAACCAAACGTGTCTGTAGCCCATTCCAGGACTCAGAACAAGTTTGTGGAGACTTTGTTACCCAGCTAAACTTGGAAACACCAAGCGCCTCTCTCGGCATCGTCTGTGGATGCTCTTTATTTGTCTTAGGAAGGGGGTTGAGTCAATGGAGCGTCCTACGTCACACCAGCGGAGGAGATGGCCCCTTAATTTTAACACTTTTAACTGCTTTAATAGATATAAAATGGCAGCATGACACAGCCACGTTGATGAATACGTTATCTTTATATTTTTAATACCAAATCTTTTGTTCCGGCCCTCATCCCAGCCGCCTGTACATCTTGTTTACCTAACTAAATGCGGTAGTTGAGAGTACTTATAGACGGAGATCATGTGAGCCTCAGTAAACAACCAACAGATGCCGGGTATTTATTTTGTTGTAGAGCCTTTTCATAATTTTTCAAAAGTCACAACGGTTGTTTTGCTTATAGACTCCTCAGAGGGGCCTTCATCCTGTACCGGCTTCCTAAATCACAGTAGGCACCTGTTAGCGGCAGCCAGTTGAATGATAAAAGAGCCAAATTGAGATAAGAATGGGCTGGATCCTCAGCGGATGGGATAGCTCGACTGGCTTCAAAGGATCCATGCCCACTGAGACCAGCTGAAAGGTCGGCTCGTGATCTTGGTATTGTTCTTCTATTATAATAGCCTAGGAAACAGTCCATTCATATGAAGCACGAGATCCAAGTTGCTTTCCTAGATCTTAATGGTAAATCCTCTTGTAGGAGCCGATGGCAACCATGGGCAAACCCTGGAATTCCGTCCCCAGGGAGTGGGGCTCTACCGCGATGCCGACTGTGCTCCTGCTCTGCCGCGGGCGATGGGGTGGGTCTGCGAAGGCAGCGTAGCCCGCACCCCATGCTGCTCCTCTGCCAGTGGTTATGGTAGAAATGGGGGGCAGCCAACGGGAGCCCACCTGTCGCATGAGCCGATGACCGGCTACACTCCCCAGGCATCAGCATTATGGGTCAGATCCTTAGTTGGTGTAAATTGTGGTGCCCCCCCGTTGAAGTCAAAGGGTGACGCCTTCGTCATGTAAAAGGGCTGGAGTGGTGTAAAGGGGCCCCGTATCCATCTGGAGAAGGATTTCACCGGTGCAGACACTTCAGAGGAGAGACATGTCATGCTCCGGCCTAGGGGGTGTGCTGCGGCTGGGATAGATGGGACTGATGCATGTAGCACCGAATGGGATTCCAGACAGTGCTGCACCTGGGGAGACTGCTGTGTCTTAGACAGGCCTTCAGGGCTCTCCTAGCTACGCCAGGGGCTGGTCCAGCCCCCGGAATAGCCCTGGATTAGGACCGCACAAAGGTGGCATAAAGCCACCTTGACCCCCCACTACTCCTGGGGCTGCGAGTGCTGGGCAGCACCTCTGAGTGGCACCGCACAGAATCTCAGCCACTGCGTCTAATGAGTCTAGGGGAAATGACTGACCCGCTGTTTATCCCCATGTTGTGATCATAAATGAAGATAGTAAGAAGCACTGATCGCTGCAGGGTCCCCCCTAGGCATTTCTCCCCAGGTTGCTACATGGCTGTTTATCATTCAGTGTATTACAGCTGGTCAACAATTTTCACGCAAAAAGTATGTTTTGTCAAAACGGGGCCTTTTCTCCCCAAAAGAGACTAAAAACTGCAGCAGTCGTGGCACAGGCAAAGCGCCCGTGACCAGAGAACGAACCTAGGCTCTTGGACAGGCAACTGGCCTGCTATCCTGAATGTGCTATCCTGCTGGGAATCAATTACACCTCCAGCTGCAGGGTAAACGTACCCTAAGAGACTTGCCCAAGGTGATGCAGGAAACCTGTGGCAGAGCGCATAATTCACCTCAGGTCTAACCACCGCGTCATCCTTCCTTTCAAAGGCATTGAGGCACCGAAGTCCTATTGATGTCAATGGGAGTTAGGTGCCTAAATACCTTTGAGGATCTAAATGTTAGGGCTTCAACGGGTGTTGGATCAGATCTTTATAGAGTCCACCTCCCTTCCTCCCTCAGCCCCCAAAAGTCACGCGAGCAATATATCCAGACAGGCAGCAGGACACAGCTGGCATATCTTTACTTTGAATATTTATGTAACTCAGGCACCTCCAATGGTTCTGGTGCCTTATTTTACCCGGTGGTGTCAGCACTTCATTCAGTTCACTGCTGCTCTGGGACTGCCAATAATTACGGAGGGGAAGAACGTTATAGCAGTGCCTGGACTACAGTGACTACAGCGAAAGTAGTGATACCGGCTGGTATTTATGCTGTTCGTGGTCACTTAAGAAAAGGGCCCATGTGAACTGGAAATTTACTTTAAATCCAGAATAAATCATAAAAATACAGTGTCTTAGAAGCAGCATCACTTAAGGATTTCCAAGGGGAAGCAGGCTTAGTCTGAATGATTTTGCTTTTGCCCCTCCTTCAGCAACAATACGTACACACATAGAACCAGATCCTCAACCCTGTTCATTCTGTTATGTGCTTCATGCTCCACCGAAGCTTCACCTCCCTGTTTTTCACTGAAATTTAAAATGTCAATGAAAGTGTCTATTGAAATTCCAAACTCCAAAATAGTTTGACCCGTTCGAGCCCCTTGTGACTTAGCTGACCAGTCACACCACTTAGCTTTCGCAGGCACACTGGTGAACAGTTTTCAAGCACTATTGTTTGTGCAAAACATCTGTTGTGCAATGCTGAATACGCAGCAAATTGGCAAAAAGTGGAATCGGTTTGTGGACAATTCCTCAGTTGGAAAAAGGGCTAAATTCGTTAACATTGTGAATTGTTTGCTCAACGCAAGTTGTGCTGCATAATTAATTGGAGCACGTAGCAATTTTCACACACAAGTGACAACATATGTGTTTTTTACATGATCATACTTCCACGTATGTGCATTTGGTTAAAAAAAGCATAGCTGTAAAAATGTTATTTTTTCCCTCCCTTGTGCATGATGTTAAATGGAATTGAAAGTCTGGCTCTCTAAACAGTGACTCCATAAAAATGCTACAATGGCGTTTCATGCTGATTGTCTCTCCGTGACTTTTAGCCCAAAGTTGCTCTAGTTTACACAGGAAAAAAAACGGGTTTTGTAATCCCCATAAATTCAATTTGGACTCTAAACCTCTCCTCCTTGTACCTCATCCAGTCCAACCCTACCTTTTGCCACGCTGTTGTTTTCACATTATGCCCCACAAAGATACCGGTACAACCCCACTGCGGGCCCAACTTGACCTGCAGATTCTTCATTACTGGCACTGAAGCATGAAAGGCGGTGGGGGGAGAAAGGGGGAAGAGAACTGGGTAGTCTTCTATATCCCATGCCGAGTATGCAGATCTCTGGCAGTTAGCAAGCCAGCTTTGTCTTGTGAGCAGCGCCTATTGGATATGGCATCACTGAGAAACAACAAACATGAAATTGCCCCATTTGGACTGTCACTTTTCAGAGCAGAACCACCTTTTAAGGGATTTGGGGAGGTTTCCTCCTGCACGGCTGATTAATCAGTGACATTGCCCTTGGCTCTGTCTTCCTTCCAGGCCCCAATCCTGCAGCTAACTTTGTGGGAGGCAAGCACACTTCTGCCCTCAGATCTAGTCAGGGACATTATCGGAGCCTTAGTTAGCTGCGAAGGAATGAAAGTTGCCCCACGCCTTGAAGATAACTGCTGGCAGTGCCGGCTCCCTGTTGTTCCTGGCAAGGATTTTCAAACAGCAGCTGTTTTAGAAACCACACTCCACAATGTCATCCATATTTTAAGACCGGGGATGAAATCCTGGTCCCATTGGAGTGAATGGTATAGAACACCTATTGACTTCGGTGGGGCCAGGATCCCCTCCCACTCCCCTGCCTCGAATACACACAAGGCCTAGGACATGGTCAGACATGACTCTGGAAGTTTCCTGTGTGAATATCCAGCTGGAGTAGCTATTTCCAATGAAGCTGATTGATCTTTACATTAACACTGAGTCTTCAGCTCGTCTGGGAGACACCATCTTCTACATAAGAAAACATACATTGCTGGGCATCCGCTACAAAGCACCTCAGCTAGAGAGAGGGGCGTGAAGACAAAGAAGTGCTAGGCCCATCTTTAGGCCTTCTTTGTGTAGCTTCCCTGGAGGGGTGGTAGTGGGGAGCGAGTACAGGGATATAGCTACCTATAAGTCTAATCTGCCTCCCAATACTGAGGAGCTTGGAAGGCTGGGGCATCTAGTGGATGGGGTATTTGTGGGAGTCATCTCAGGCCCCATATGTAAATCTGTGGTAGAGATCATCCTCGAATTGAGGGAGTGTCGATCAATCATAACACCTCCTGGCGCCCGCAGTTGTGTCAGTCCCCCACCCTTTCTAACTCAAGTCAGGCTCATGAGAACCATCATACAAACCCTTCATGTGAGTGGGAAATTCGTGATAATGCTAAAAGAGTGTGGCCCGTGTTCTCTGTGGCTATTGCAGGGGCATCCCAGGTGAGGTGGCAACCAGCAGGAAAGCCACATGTATTAAGGAGATTAACTCTCCTTGCGCTCTTGATAAAGTATTTAAATTACAAAATTTTTGCGTACACCAGACTCTTGATTTCTTGGCCTCGTTAAAGCCTCAGAAAATATTTTCACGAATTATGAAGCCCCATTAAGTGTTGAATCTAATTAGGAGCGACTTGGCTGTGGAGTTCTTCAAATAGTTAAGTAAATATTATACAATCTAATTGTAGTAATTCCTTTATGGCGCCACTGTCAGGAACCTTACTTATTGCCAGGGTAATTCCACAGATATGGGAAAAATTCTACCCACCGCAAAGTGTCACGTATTGCAATAGGTTCCGGTTTGAATCGATGAGAGCTGTAAGTGGCCAAGTAAAGTTATTTTCTGACATACCTCTTGGAAATAAGCATGTATTTCAGGAATTGCACAAACATTTCTTTGAAAAACAGTCCTGAAATATGGAGTCATCTATCAGAAATGAAGATCACAGTTGTGATTAAGGCACGGGACTGTGAATTCGGAGAATTGGTTCAGGTGTCTCTCTGCCACAAACTTTCTATATGGCTTTGGTCAAGGCATTGAATCTCTCTCTCCCTCAGTTCCTTATCTGTTCAGTGTGGATAATACTTTCTTCATCGTTCTTGCCTATTTATAGGAGAAGCTCTTTGGGACAGGGACTGTCTTTTACTATGGGTATGTACAGGGCCTTGCACCATAGGGCCTTTTCACTAGGGGCCTTTTAGTGTGATTGTAATGTGAATAGTGTGTCATAAAAATAACAATAACATTACTGATTGTGACAGGGTTATACAGCATCCAAAATAGCTCCATTTCAGCTTTCTGGGCCAAATCCTGCCCTGATTTGCAGGCTATGCAGCGCCATTGTAGCAAAATCTCTGTGTTGTAGCAACATAATCTACAGAGATGTACAAACCAGTCTGCATTTCCCAGGAAACCAGCACCACTGGGTTTTTGCCAGCCAACATCAAAACGACCAGCTTTTCTATACCTACAAATGTCGGGTATCTTTCAGCTCTGATAGGATAGCTATGGGAACCTTCTACCTTTGGAAATTGGGGCTCAGCACCCTAATATATATATATGTATTTAAACTAGTACAACTTTGAATATAAACAAGGGCTAAGATTCTTGCCCTTGCTCCAGTCCCTGCATGCTGGGTAATAGGCCGGAGTGACATAAAGGGGCTCTGAAAGTGCAGGATCTGGCTAGGGCAGAAATCTTCTGGAGCAGGCACTGAGGAAGACAGTGGCAGGCTGTCTCCTGAGGACCACCTTGCAAGCCCTGGAATAGGGCATGACAGGGGCAGGGCTTGTGTCTGTCTGTCTATCTAAAGTTATGTGTACATGCAGGGCTTAAATTCAGCTGGAGCTGTCCAGAGCTCTTTCCACCCTTTTTGGAGTTTTTATAGCATGTTGTGTGTGTGTGGGGAGGTGCATGTGGGGGGCTCTGAGAAATACTCTATGGGAATTTAAGCCCTGTGTATATATAAAACTAGTGAAGCAGGGTGCTGTTATATGAGTGAATAGCTGCCATTGTTAATCAGAAAAAGAAAAGGAGTATTTGTGGCACCTTAGAGACTAACCAATTTATTTGAGCATAAGCTTTCGTGAGCTACAGCTCACTTCATCGGATGCATACTGTGGAAAGTGTAGAAGATCTTTTTATAAACACAAACCATGAAAAAATGGGTGTTTACCACTACAAAAGGTTTTCTCTCCCCCCACCCCACTCTCCTGCTGGTAATAGCTTATCTAAAGTGATCACTCTCCTTACAATGTGTATGATAATCAAGGTGGGCCATTTCCAGCACAAATCCAGGGTTTAACAAGAACGTCGGGGGGTGGGGGGGATAGAAAAAAACAAGGGGATATAGGTTACCTTGCATAATGACTTAACCACTCCCAGGCTCTATTCAAGCCTAAGTTAATTGTATCCAATTTGCAAATGAATTCCAATTCAACAGTCTCTCGCTGGAGTCTGGTTTTGAAGATTTTTTGTTGTAATATCGCAACTTCCATGTCTGTAATTGTGTGACCAGAGAGATTGAAGTGTTCTCCGACTGGTTTATGAATGTTATAATTCTTGACATCTGATTTGTGTCCATTTATTCTTTTACGTAGAGACTGTCCAGTTTGACCAATGTACATGGCAGAGGGTCATTGCTGGCACATGATGGCATATATCACATTGGTGGATGTGCAGGTGAACGAGCCTCTGATAGTGTGGCTGATGTGATTAGGCCCTGTGATGGTGTCCCCTGAATAGATATGTGGGCACAGTTGGCAATGGGCTTTGTTGCAAGGATAGGTTCCTGGGTTAGTGGTTCTGTTGTGTGGTATGTGGTTGTTGGTGAGTATTTGCTTCAGGTTGGGGGGCTGTCTGTAGGCAAGGACTGGCCTGTCTCCCAAGATTTGTGAGAGTGTTGGGTCATCCTTCAGGATAGGTTGTAGATCCTTAATAATGCGTTGGAGAGGTTTTAGTTGGGGGCTGAAGGTGACGGCTAGTGGCGTTCTGTTATTTTCTTTGTGAGGCCTGTCCTGACACTCCAGCTTAATTACTTCCTCAAATCCCCAGATAATGTATTAATATTATGGATGAATCGACTTATCAGATGAACGTCTCAATTGATCCTGACAATGACGATTACAACACTGTACAAGAATACAATGATGCCTTCCTCATCTCCTTGTTTAATGATGTTTCTGTTGTCCTCATTCCCTGCTTCCTTTCATGATTAAAATACCATACTACTTACTGGCAAATAATTTATTTCTATTGCTATGACGAGGAAGTTAACTACTTTGTATGTTGTGAAGAAAAAGGCAAGAAAAAGGTTTGTTTCCCCTCTAAAATAAACCTAAATGAACCCAATGTATTAGGCTTGGCAACTGGACAAGTCCGATCACCAGTTTATTTAGTGATGGGCATAACATTTTGGATAATGTGACGGATGCCTGAGCCCTACGTCAACCATTAAAGAAAATCTTTTGTAGCATTTGAAAACATGATATTAACTAAAAATGTAATTTTTTATAACAATATTGGTTTACATTCATGCCTTGGGTTATAAAACAAAGAAAACAAACAAACAAACAAAGTCACTCAATGAATCAAAATTAACAAACAAAACCCACCTTTCCTGGGTAGACACAGTTTAGAGGGTTAACTTTGGAGCGCCCCAGTGCAATCCAAGATGTGTGTGTCTCTGTCTCTTACACACACACACACACAGAGGAGCCAAATATGGCTATATTCCCTCAGATGCTGGGTGGTATGAAGTGTGTAATGCTAACAAGTTTTCAGTGTTGCCAGTTAAGAGAAAATATGAAGATTTTTTAGAATAGCACAAGGTTTTAAAATGTCATTACTACAACTGGCTTTCTCGTTACAGGAAAGATGGGTGCTCCTATAATGACTTATAATGCAAATAAAAATGAAAATTAAATTTAAATTAAATATTAGTTAAAAATTAAAGAGGAGAAATCGTTTCTCAGCAACCAACCAAATGCATTTAAATAAAGCAATGTCAAGTTGTGTATACACTGCTACAATATTTCACTTTTATTGTTGTAAGATGTGTGTAATAAAGGGTCTTCCAATGCCAGAATAGATGACACTTTTTTAAATCGATGTTAATTTTAACAGGTTTCTTTAAGCTGCCACTATAAATGCTGCTCTTGTAGAATAAATTATAAGGAGGTGGAAGCTGTACAAAGGAATATGCCTCTCAAAGAAGCAGAAACACCCTTTGCTGCCAGAAGGAGCATCTGAAGAATTTATGCTGGTTCAAGAAGAGGTTTGTTTTTCAGTTCCCGGGATTTCTTTGCTCTTTCCTCCAAAGGACAATTTTTCTCCCCTTCAAGTCTGAAAAATCAGACTTCATATGCGCTAGATTCTCCCATTCTTACATTGCATAGTATCTTACTGCTTGAGTAGCCATACCAAAATCAGTGAGTAAGGTATTATTCAGTGAGAGTTAGCATTGAAGAACCTGGCCCTACAAAACCAAGGGCCGTATTTTCAGCACATTCAACCCAGCCTCCATTTTAATGTACCCACTTTTATGCATTCAAACCACTGTGCTCCCAAATGTGGCATGCATAGCCTGCATTTACAAACTCACACAGAGGTGAGAAATGCTGTTTCTACATATAGAGAGATAGCTATGTCGTGCTCATTGCTGTAGTATCTGGGCGCCTTAGTGCCTGACGGATGCATACGGACAACTCTTTGTGTGTGCAAAGTGGGAAAGGCTTAATTATGCGTATGCTCGCAGAACCAGTTGCAAGTGCAATGGTGAACACAAGATAACAGAAACCGTGGTGAAAGTGTGACCTCAAATTTCCAAGGTAGGGGGTGAGCAGGTCCTAAATCTTTCCCAATCCCAACTCATGCAGCCAGTGTCTAGCCTCTGTCTGGCATATACAATCGCTGTTCAGCCCTTAAACTGGGATCTCCTTTAGTTAGGGCGAAATCCAATTACATAAAGAAATCTAGGTTTAATAGCGATTTTTTGTGACCTGAAGTGTTATCCATCTTACTCATTAGTGAGTCACCTCCCCTGCAAGCCAGTGATGTTTCCTCTCTTTCAATAGTAAACAGACATAATAAGAAACAAAGTCCACCTCCCATTCTGCCCTTTCAGTGCTTGTGACTGGGTTCTGTAAAGTGCCTGGGGATGACATGAGACATTGTAGATTAGGCCCCGATCCTGAAAAAATTTAAACATGCTTAACTTTATGCACTGTGGGGGATGACAAGAGACACTGTAGATTTAGGCCCCAAACCTGCAAAGACTTAAGACTTTACAGGATCAAGGCCTAAATCTACATCTCGTCATCTCTGTTTGTTTTGCCTGCCTTCCTGACTTTGCTGGGAGTACACGTCCTGTACTCATCGTGATGGAGAAATAAAAAGGAATTTAATTCCAGATCCTCAAAGGTATTTAAGTGCCTAATTCCCATTGGAACCTGTCATGAGGTAGGCCTTAGCTCCAAACCACTCTTGGTGAGGAGGGCAGCGTAACTGTGTCCAGAAGTCAATTTGTCTCTCCAGCACATCAAAGTCATCAAGAAGTTTTATCATTTAACTAATTTCCCTATCTAGGCCCTGATTCCATGAGCAAAAGTTTAACTTTATCCTCTGACACCCTGCTTCAAAAAAGCCTCCCAATTCAGGACAGCCAGTAAACACGTGCTTAAGTAGGCTGCCGAATTAGGGGGCCCAATGTTCTTATATGGCCCCATCTCCAAGCTGAAAAACTGATGGCATAGTATGGCCCAAAGTATTTTTAAAATAACTGATTTCAGCCCTTTCTTTACTTCTCTCAGTTAAATTAGGGTCCATTGTTTAAGGCACAAAACTGTGTATTTGTAATGATTGGCCTATTTTATTTCAGATGTTTCTAACTATGTTTTGGAACAGCTTCCTGTTTGTCCTTCTTTGCATTCAGAGAGTATGTAAAACAGTAGCACTTTAGCTCCGCCTTGTATTGTTACAGTGATTCAACCCTCCCTGGTCCGGGTGAGGTTATACCTGTATAAAGATGCTTTATGTCAGTACAGCTGTTCCCATATGCTAAGGGAAATAAGCCACACTGGTATGTTACCTTTATACAGTAACTCCTCGCTTAACATTGTAGTTCTGTTCCTGAAAAATGCCACTTTAAGCGAAACGATGTTAAGCTAATCCAATTTCCCCATAAGAATTAATGTAAATGGGGGGAGGGGTTAGGTTCCAGGGAAATTTTTTTCACCAGACAAAAGACTATATTTTATATATATATATACAGAGGTGCTGGGGCTCAGGCCTGGCAAACCCTGGCACAAATTAAGCCCTGGACTGGTGGAAGAAAGAAGAATTACAAATATAAGGGCTAACATTCTAAAAACAGGAAGCAAAATCCTTTTGCCAAATTCAATCCATTTTTTCCTAAGGCTGCATCATTCCCACTCTCCCCAAAGGTAAAAAAAAGAAGATCCCAACTAATGTTTCTCAGCCATTTTAATTGAACAATAGATACAGAAATAATTAGTCGGGTAGTGATTTTTCACTATCATAGTATGTTTTTGAAAGAGGGAATGCTATCTACACTATAATTAAGTGGCTGGGGTGGTGTGACCACTGGCAGTCATGACCAATATTGTCTCACTGTTTCATTTTACTCCCTCATCTATCTGACCATCTGTTGTCTCTTGTCTTATACTTAATTGTGAACTCTTTGAGGCAGGGGCTGTCTTTTTGTTCTGTGTCTGTACAGCGCCTAGCACAGTGGGGGCCTGGTCCATGACTACAGTACAAAATATGAAATAAATTAATAACAATTCACCCCCTGCTGTGGGGCAGCACAGACCTAGCGCTACTAACATCTCACTTCAGCCCCCAAAATGAGGCTTACATGAGATCTCAGGGAACATCTACACGGCAAAAAAAGGCCTGTGGAAGTGAGTCTTGGAGCCCAGCTCACAAGACTTGGGCTCCCGGGGCTCCTGCTGTGGAGTTAAAAATAGCCATCTGGTCATTTGGGCTTGAGCTAAGGCCATCAAAGGGGAACCGTCTCAGAGCCCAGGCTGAGCCCAAGCCCAAATGTCTCTGCAATCCTGAGTCAGTTGGCTCGGGCTCTGAGCTCTGCCCTGGGTTTGGTTTTTTGGTTTTGCTGTGTAGATGTATCTGAAGCAGTGCCTAGACCTTCTCCTGCGGTTCTTCACCACTGTGAATTTCACCCTGCGTCCATTAGAACCAGGAAGAGCTCAATACGGATTTCTTCGTAATTTAAATTTGCCTTGTATCTTACTCACATTTCAAACAGTGCTCAAGGGGAGGGGAGAATCCCTCGTGGAGATATAATACCATGGAAACACTTTTAGCTAGGATTTTTTTTAAAAAAGCTTTAATGTCTATTATGTTACGGCACCTGTCAACCTGGTGGGGTCAAGGGATTGCCAAATGAGGGCTGGATCCAATGCCTATTAAAGTCAATGGACAGACTCCCTCTGACTTTGGTCAGTGGTGCATCAGGCCCTGAGAAACGAAGGGCTTGTCTACAGGGCGCTGGCAGAGCGTGCCAGAGGGGTGATTTGTAAAGTGCTCCAACGTGTTGCCCACTAACTGCTCCGTGTAGCCCTTGCTGGCACACTCTCAAAGGTACCTAGTTCGCATTAACATTGTCTACGCTAATGTGAACTAAGTCCCTTTTAGAGCACACCAGCCAGGTCTACAAAGGGGTGCCTAGAATGAAGCACGTTGGTGGGCTTTACAAAACACACCCTGCTGATGCTCTTTGCTGGCAGCGTGTAGACAAGCCCTAAGCTGCCTTTCATGAGACTGGTACGTCAAGTTTCCTGCTACAATATGAAATAAATGCCAATCACTTGTGCTGTCAGCCAGTGGAAAGGCTCCCAACTGAGTATGGGCTTCCGATCAGGCCCTTATTTTTCCATTTTTTTCTCCACATGATAGGAAGCTCTGGTTCAGGACAAGTTCAAGCTTTGACTGTCAAAAGGAAATAATTTCCTCCTACCCTTTGGCATTTGAGGTTTTTCCAAAGCAAGAAACACAAACCTTATTTCAAATGTTTATTGATAACAACAAAACCATAATAGGATTAATCAGTCTCTGGATACCATTGATAGGATGGGTGTGATGGGTTCTTTTACTTCCCAAATGACCCCCCAGGGCTGCATTCATGGAAAGCAGGTGATGTGAATCTCTGGGTCACTGTATGCAGAAAGTGGAAAGAAAACAGAGATTAACACCTCCACTGTTCCCTGGGGGGTGGGGGGCTGGGAGGACAAGCTTCCTTGAGGAGAAAAGGGGCCTTGGTTTGAAATTTCCTGGTACAATTGTTTTCCATCTGACACTTCTGGTAGCTCCTTTCCCTTGATTGGGATAATGCAGTGTTTTAACTTTAGCATGCATTTAGGGGGCCCAGCGGCTTACAGACACCTGCAGGCTAATGAGTTCTCACTTTTTTAAAGTAGAGAGAGAGCTACCAGGGCAAACTGTGCCATTGCTCTCTTAAGCAGAACTCCTCAATGAAATTAATGGGATGTCATACTTAAAATGTGACAGACCCTTGGAATTTGCTACGTCCATATTTCATTGCATTGAGGATGTTTGACAGAGAGTAAGCTCTTTGGGGTAGGGGCTGTCTTTTTGTTCTCTGTTTGTCCAGCGCCTAGCACAATGGGGCTCTGGTCCAGGACTGAGGTTCCTAGACACTTCTGAAACAGTACAGTTACTACCAAATATCCATGTAGTAACAGGCAATGGAAAAGCACCAGCTGCTGCTCTGTCAACCTGCTAGGACTGAAAGATCCAGCGTATGTGCTCGAAAAAGCACCACAGTGTAGGATATAAAAGGTTCGGACTCTCATGTCTTACTCAGCAGCTTTCCCAGATCAGTTTATAAAGGTTTAGGACCCAATTTGCAAATGCCCTGTTACATTCTCTGGCAGTGGGGTCTTCAACTGGTGGAAACGCAATTTACGCCTATTTTAAGGTGCAAATTACACTTTTACATTGGCAAATTCATGTAACACGGCCTTAGTGTAAATGCAAGGAGGAGTCCTTGTGGCACCTTAGAGACTAACAAATGTATTTGGTCATAAGCTTTCATGGGTTAGAACCCATTTCATCAGACGCATGGCGCACCAGAAGCTTGGGATCCCGGGAATTCGCTGTTGACCTCTGGAGAGCACGTCACATTTCAGAGACATCTGCACCGTACAAGCCAACAATGCAAAACGTGAAATCAGAGCATGTCTGCTTAAACATTGAATTCTGATGGCTTGAATGCAGGAGCAGCAATGGGGACTTCTTCCATAGTTGGGAAATGCCCCAAAATTAGAATATTCGGGGCAAAAATCTTAGCCTCAGTAAAAGATACTCTGCATGCCTTTGGGACCCCACTGGGTCTTCCAGTCTGGGGTGTGTGTGTGTGCACAATAAAAATCTTATAAGTGTCAACTTCCTGCTAATTTGAATGGAAAAAAATGAACCTAGTAAAATACAATGGATTGGGAGAGGTTGCGGGCATGTCTACACCACAGCAGCTTCAGCAGCACCTTTGTTGCTGTGCCGTTGTAGCACGGCCATGTAGACGTGTCCTACAAAAGCAGAAGGCTTTTCCCATCTCTGTAGTTAATGGACCTCCCTGAGAGGTGGCCGCATGGTCAAGGGAAGACTTAGCCGCATCTACACCCGGGGGGAGGGGAGGGGAGGGGGGTGAAATTTTTCACAGCCCTAAGTGATGTAGTTAGGCTGATCTAACTTTTGGGTGCAGGCCAGAACTAGGATAAATTGAGGCTCTGAGATGGCAAAGCCTTACATATGTGTTTAACTTTATGCACTGTGAGGAGTCCCTCTGAGATCAAAAGCAAGTCCTACGGTGCGTTTAGCACACGTGTAGGTGTGTGCTGGGAGATCTTACTGGTGCTAGAAAATTCTCTTTGAGGACTTGCCCCAACTGCTGTTGAATTCAGTGGGAACTATTGTGCCACTGGAACCAGCTAGAACAAGACTGCACAATAATTCCTCAGTGTATTGTTGCCATTTTTTTCATACAGGGGGCAAAACCCACACTCCCACCAGAACCATACCGAAAAAGATCTAACCTGTATGTACTGATTTAACTTAACTACAAACAGTAAGCTAAAGATATATGATCTTTTGACTTTGGATTGATCACCCTCAATTACTTATATGCAACATCCTCTTAATTAATTTTACTTAATTCTCCCTATATTTTTCCTTCTAAACAATTTTTTTTCTGTTGTATTGTATGCTGTTAAACAGGGGAAGGGGAAGGAAACACTTAAGTGCATGCCTTATGAAATGTTCTAATGTGGTGTATTAGAGGAACAAAAAAAAGGTCGATCCATCCAGAAAACAAGACACTTATTTGCCCCAAATTTGTCACTTATGTGAAGAGCCCATGACTCACATCTCACTATGCTTCAGTTCCCCATCTGTAAAATGGGGATAATATTCCTTCCTGTCTTCCATCTTTTGCTGCTGTGGGCCCCACACGCCCCTTCCTCCTCCAGGCCTGTCCCAGGAATGCCCCCTACACCAAAGCTTGCAAGAGTGTCCTCAGAAGGTGGCTTTGCACCTGTCTTCCTCAAAACCCATGCTGGAGGAATCCATCCTAGCCAGAACAGGTGGCTTTTAGGGACCCTTGATGCTGTTCCAGCCCCTTTAAAGGGAGTGACTTAGACTTAAAGGGCTAGAATTAACCATTCTGATCATTTACTGTGCACCTCCTGCACAACCCAAGACTCTAGAATTTTACCCAGTGATTTCATCAAGTCAAATAACTTGTGGCTGACAAAGTGTTCAGAAGATAAGAGAAATCTAACCAGAACAGGCACGTTTAAAATGTACAATTGCGTTGTTTTCATGTGCCAATTAACCTATTTATGATTATTCATTATAATTAGCTGTCTTGTAGGGACATGGCTGCTGTTTAATATAAAGGATTCTTTAAAAGTTTAGTCTTAATGAGATGGAAAATGCTAATACTTGAAGTGCCCTTCATCTGAGGATCTCAAAGCACTTGACAAGCATCTGATTGCACTCCAGGGATCATGCAGCAAACCATTGTTTAACAGCTAAGAAGGTGGCTGTTCTGCACCCTAAAATTAAGGATGACACATGCAGACACTTCTCTTCGGGCCTAATCCAAAACCCAGTGAAATCAATGGGAGTCTTTCTGTTTACTGCAATGGGTTTGGCTCAGGCCCCCAGTTAGGTTCAACATGGAACTCCGACAGGGGGCGCTCTACCACTATTTTTCAATCTCTGAAAGGACGCTTGCAAGACGGTCTGTTTCCATCAAGCAAGATACAGGAGAAGCATCAGTCTATCCATTTTTGTTTAAATAGTGTTAATCACATCCCGGTTCTCCACACTTATTCCCCGAAGGTCTCATCTGGCCTCACTCACCAGAGGACACAGTAGCTTGGCTTTTGTATTGTTATCTTTTAGTTGAAAAATATCTATAGACTTTTAAAAAGCCAGAAGAAAAGCATCTAATTTTGCAGAACAAAAATTTACATTAATATTTTTATTATCAGAATATCCATTTTCTCGCTTGAATCAGAGGGGTGACTGATATTTTTTTCTGACGCCTTTTAAAATTTAATTTACTGTGTGGCTTGTTTAGCAAAGTCTATCCCCCTGTTTATATGAATCGTTTGATGAGTACCTGCGATTAAATGAAAACCCCCTCGGGCATTCTTTATTAGCATGTTATATTATTACTAACCTCCATTGTTAGAGCTAGAAGTGTTTGTCTTATTTGGGGGGGAAAGGGCCATACTTCCCCATTCATTTTGAAGGTGATAGATAGATAGATAGATAGATAGATAGATAGATAGATAGATAGATAGATAGATAGAGGGGGTGTATGAGGATAGATAGATAGAGAAAGTTGTACATGAAAAAAATGGATGCACTGGCGTAGTCCCCTGTTTCGTATGGCAGAATTTTGTCGGCCAAGACTCGAGTCACTTTCTCTCTTGACAATGATAACTGCGGCATTCTGGTGGAGGAGAGCTGTCTGCGGGGCATTAGCAACGAAATAGTCAAGATGCATTCCACACTTCACAGAGCCGCTGTTTTCTATGGCATGAGAAAGACCCGTTAAATCCCTGATGAACCAACACTGTTAAATAAACTTGACTTCGTTTAATATCTCAAGCAGCTAAGGTTCCCTCTAGAATACATGCATGTTGCAACATTTGCTCGGATACTGACGCAGGAACAGCAAGCAGGTCGCTGTGTGGCTTTTGTAAATAAGGGTGCTTATTTCTATCTATCTATCTATCTATCTATCTATCTATCTATCTATCTATCTATCTATCTATCTATCTATCTATCTATCTATCATTAGATTTGAAATGAACACACAATCAGCAGCCGTAGCGGGAGAGACTGGCAGAATTGGTACAGAGCAGATTACAGAGCATCCCCTGTCCTTTTGACTCTGTTGTGTGCTGGCCAGGAGTGTAGATAGTTCCGAGGTCGAAGTCTTGGGATTTTCTGTCTAGTTTCCTGATGTCTTAGGAGGGGTGTGGGGTTTTTTTGTTGTTGAAATTCTGACCTGGCTGCTAGTGTCACAGTTTGAGCGGCACGGGGTGGGGTTACAGGCTGCTCGGGGGCTGTGGTAGAAAACCCCAGGTCCTTACCAGCGATTCCCTGGTTTATTTCGGCCGGCTACTCTCACCTTCCCCCTTGTTTGTTTTAGTTACGAAATGTTGTAGGCGTCCCGGCTGTGGCTGGGTAACCTTGGGACTGGCTGTTCTCTCACAGACAAATGGGTGATCCCGAGTCCTTTAGCGCCTTGCTAAAAAAAAAAAAAAAAAAAAAAAAATCCAGGAAGCCCGGGGCATGGCTTGGACACCGAGGTAAATGCCGCGTAACAGCCCAGCGCCTCCCGTGACTTCGCTCCGGCTCCCACTCGCAACCAGGGCGCTCCGCGGGGACCGGCGCCGGGCGGGGTAAAGGTGTGTACCCAGCTCCTTCTAGCCGGGGCAGGGCTTTGCAAATGTGCTGCCGAGCCGCCCCGGCCAGCACCGAGAGCCCCGGAGAAATGAATCCGGACTCGGTAAACCCGCCCGGAGCCCGGCGGGCGGCAAACCAGTGCCCCCCAGCCCTGCGGCACCCAAGCAGGGGGAGGCCCCGCTCCCTCCCCAGCTGCAGTCACAAGCGCAGGGACCCCCCCCCCCCCCCACAGCCTGGCTGCCAGGCCGCTCGCCAGATGACAAGACACCGGCCAATAAAGACGGGTCCAGCTGCCGCCCCCGCTCCTTCTCTGGCTCGCTCTCCCTGGGTCGGGATTTGTCCCCCTCCGCCCGCCGCGCAGCTCGGGGCAGGTGTGTGCGAGAGGGGGGCCAAGGCTCCCGCCTAGGTGGGAGCTGATTATTCAAATAGGCTGCCCGGGGTCTGGGGATTGGAGGCTGGCGGGGGCGCCCGGCGCGATCTCACTCAGCCCCCAACGTCACGGGAGCACTTGTCCTCCGCCTCCCCCCTTTTCCCACCGCGCCTCTGGGCTGCAAAGAAAAAAAAAAAAGACAAAAAAAGAAAAACAACAAACCCACCCAAGCAGCAGCAGGAGCAAGGCGGGCGGGGGCGGGGGCGGGGGCTGGGGGGGGGGGAGAAAAAACCAGCCACCCCAGCCCTGCAGCAGCCACTTCGCCCCCTCCCCCTCCACCCGGCTCAGGCAGAGAGGGAGTGAGACGCAGAGGGGAGGGAGGGCTGGGGGGTGTTTTTTTTTTTTTTTGGGGTTGTTCTCTCTCCTGTCGTCGGTTTTGTGGCTGTTAAATTTTAAACGGCCATGCACTCTGCTTCCAGTATGCTCGGAGCCGTGAAAATGGAAGGCCACGAGCACTCGGAGTGGAGCGGCTACTACGCGGAGCCCGAGGTAGGGACCACTTCTTCCTCCGGCGTGCGTGGGTGTGAGCGAGTGTGTGTCCCGGGCCCCCCCGCCCTGCCCATCCCACACCCCCTTCCCGTCCCCCGGCCGCCTCCCGGGCTCCCCTCCTCGGGCGAAAACAGGGCGCGGGGTGGGCACGACGCCGTGTTAGCCTTGAGATAATATTAACTCGGTGATCAAATATTGACTCGCGGCGCCTCCAAATCCTCTGCCCTGGGCAGACAAAGTTGTGTTTGGCATGGGGCTGCCTGGGGGGTGGGGAGAAAACGGGGGGGGGCGGGCACGGCAGAAGGGGGGAAACGTTTAGGGCTGGAAATGTGGGTTTGGAGGCGGGGGGGGAGCGGGGAGAGCGACTCGCTGGGCGGCGGGGAGTCCCTTCTGCGCCGTCTCGGGTGGGGCCCCCCGCGCGTGTTCCCTTCCCACGTCGTTCGCCATGCAGGACCCGCGCCCCCCCTCCAGAGCGCAGGGTGTTTTTTGCTGATCGATGGGTCTGGCGGCCAGCGGGGTTTGTAACCACTGAACACACACACACGCAGCCCGGGGCAGTCGCATCCCCCCCACCGGGTCCCTCGCCCCAGGTCCCAACCGGGGCGACCGCTGCCCCTTCGCGGCGCTCTTGGGTGGGAGCAGCCCCCTTCCCCTGCCAGCTGAGTGTTGCTTTTTCGGACCCGGCTCAACCAGCGACCCGGCAGAGAGCAGCTCGCCCCGGCAGCCGCGTCCTACGCACCCCCGGGCGCTGCGGGGTGGCTTGCGGGGCGCCCCCGGGCGCTGCGGGGTGGCTTGCGGGGCGCCCCCGGGCGCTGCGGGGTGGCTTGCGGGGCACCCCCGGGCGCTGCGGGCTGGCTTGCGGGGCTCCCCCGGGCGCTGCGGGGTGGCTTGCGGGGCGCCCCCGCGCCCGCAGCCCCCTTGCTAGAGCAGCCTAGGGGTGGCAGGCACTGCATGGCAGCCGACGTTAATCACCCCCCCTTCTCCCCTCCGCTCTCCCCCCTTCTCCTTGCAGAGCTATTCCTCCGTGAGCAGCATGAACGCGGGCCTGGGCATGAACAGCTACATGGGCATGTCGGCCATGAGCAGCGGCCCGGCCAACATGAGCGGGGCCGGCTCCATGAACATGTCCTACGCCAGCACCGGGATGAGCCCGTCCTTGGCCGGCATGTCTCCCGGCCCGGGGGCCATGGCCGGCATGGGCAGCGGCATGGGGGCCCACCTGAGCCCCAGCCTGAGCCCCATGGGCGCCCAGGCCGGCTCCATAAACGCCCTGGCCCCCTACCCCAACATGAACTCCATGAGCCCCATGTACGGCCAAGGCAACCTCAACCGCTCGCGGGACCCCAAGACCTACCGGCGGAGCTACACCCACGCCAAGCCCCCCTACTCCTACATCTCGCTCATCACCATGGCCATCCAGCAGTCGCCCAACAAGATGCTGACGCTGAGCGAGATCTACCAGTGGATCATGGACCTGTTCCCCTTCTACCGGCAGAACCAGCAGCGCTGGCAAAATTCCATCCGCCACTCGCTCTCCTTCAACGACTGCTTCCTCAAGGTGCCCCGCTCCCCGGACAAGCCCGGCAAGGGCTCCTTCTGGACCCTGCACCCGGACTCGGGCAACATGTTCGAGAACGGCTGCTACCTGCGCCGCCAGAAGCGCTTCAAGTGCGAGAAGAGCAAGGAAGGGGGGGGAGGAGGAGGAGGAGGAGGAGGAGGGGGGAAGAAGCAGCCCCCCCAGCAGCCCCCCCAGCCGCCCCAACCCGGGGAAGGAGGCTCCTCCGACGGCTCGGCGGGTGGGCCCGAGTCCCCCCACCCCGGCGCCTCGCCCTGCCGCGAGCACAAGCGGGCCCTGGCCGAGCTCAAAGGGACCCCCCCGCAGCAGGCCCCTTCGCCGGCCCAGCACCTGCTCGCCCCCCACCACCTGGCCCACGAGGCCCACCTCAAGCCCGAGCACCACTACGCCTTCAACCACCCCTTCTCCATCAACAACCTGATGTCCTCCTCCGAGCAGCCGCCGCCCCCCCACCACCATCACCCCCACCATCACCCCCACCACCACAAAATGGACCTCAAGGCCTACGAACAGGTGATGCATTACTCCGGCTACGGCTCCCCCATGCCCGGCAGCCTGGCCATGGGCCCGGTCACGAACAAAAGTGGCTTAGAAGCCTCCCCGCTGGCCGGAGACACCTCTTATTACCAAGGTGTGTATTCCCGGCCCATCATGAACTCTTCCTAAAGCTCCCCTGCCAAGCCCAGCCGGCCCCGGGGGCTGGATGCTGGAGCACGCTGGTGATGTCCTTGGCTCAAGCTGTTGTGTTTATTTGTGTTCCGAGCCTCCCAACCCCATCCTCAAAGGACACATTTCCACCCACCCAGCCTGATCCAAAGTCCAGTGGGCTGTGGGATCAGGCCCCGGGATTGCCCCGGCCTCTTTAAACACCGATTTCAGTCGGGGATATTTGGTTTCTTTGGTCGGTTTGTTGGGGGGTGGGGGGGGGGTTGATTTTATGGGCAGCGAGGATGGGGTAACCTTTTTGTCGCAGGGAGTTATAAATATATCTATTTTTTTTCTGTGCGTGTGTGTGAAAGTGACGGAAAACTTATTCAGTGTGAAACAATGCTAGTTTTGAAACCGAGGACCAAAAGTCTTGTCACGTTGTAAAAAGAGAGAGGAAAAAAAAATCACAAAAAAAGGAGAGAGAAAAAAAAAGAAAATTTCACAAAAAGCAAAAAAAAAAAAAAAAAAAAAAAAGACGACAGGGTAGATTGTTGTAATTGATACAAACGTTTGATGTTACCGGGAGAGTAAACTACTTGGATCTGATTAATTTATCGTTTCTGTATGCTTTATTTATGGCTTATAAATGTGAATTCTGGGCCCAAAGAGCCAGAGTTTCACGCAAATATATTAAAGTGTTACTGGCGTTTTTTTCCCCCTGAATCTTTTTCTTCGGATTTTCCGATTTTTTTCCCCACTGGAGGGAGGGGGGGGGGGAACACTGACAGGGAAAATGGAGAACAAATTGGTTCCATGTATTCAATAATTTAAAAAGATATCTACGTAGTCCTGTATCTCTGTGTGTATTTATTCTCTCTGTACAGTTTACCTTCATGTAGAGTGGGAAAATACATATGGACTAGAATGTAAGATAAAGTATGTTATAATAGATACACATAGGAAAAATATAAGCTCTATCTCTACACTTACATCCACGAAAAGAGTATATCTATACTACACATCAAGGAAAAGATATATATATAAATATGTATATATTATATAAAATACACACATGAGAGAAGTATACTGCTTGTACCGTAGCCCTATGTGCATCTTGGATATTTTTTTCATGATTAACTGAAAAGTTTTCCAGGCTACACGGATTTGTCCCGAGTTGCAGTCACTCCAAGTCTAACCAAAAGGAACATTTGATATTACCCGTGCTCGGATTTCGCTCTTCAAACAAGCCAGCAAGAAAACACAAAAGGCGTCATTCCTAATAAACCCGCATTTGCCTTGTGCTCCTTCCAACCGTTATAGATCACGTTAGTCTTATAAATCAGGAATTTACAGATGATTACTGAAAGCCACCCCTTTCCTCATTTCCCCTCGACACAACCCTCCCCCCAGCTAGTTACTGAGACGGTTCAAAGACCCGGAATTCCACCTGAAAGGCAGGAGCCGTGTAAAACACACCGGCTCGGTCTCTATGGCGCCAGGTGACACGCTGCAGACTGTCCTTGATGTCATGAACTTTGGAGTTTGCAGAAACCTTGAAAGGGATCAATTGAGCTAAGGGCGGCCGGGAGCTACCTTAACTCCTTGAGTTGCCCGAATAGCCGGGCGCACAACGGCTCTAAGAAGCTAGAAGGGCGGCTGGAGGAAGGTGGATGAGCCTAAATTCTGGGCAAGATGCGATTTAGGGGACTAGTACCTGACCCAAATACAATCAACTTCTTCGCCTTGACTGAGCGCCAGCAGCCCAAAGTTCGGAGTGACCCTGAACACTGTCCCCTTCCTGGAACAGGCCTGGCCGTGTACACACAATGTTACAATCCCGCCCTCGGTTTACTCACTGGGGGCCACTTTGGGGAGAAAAGGGAGGGTCTGTGCGCCCTAGAATGGGAAATTTTTTCACACCCATCAGTATAAACGCAGGGATCGCACCCACCTTCCCCCCCCCCCCAGAGAAATCACTGGGAATTTTACCCGTGACTTCGATATCTGCAGGACTGGGCCCGAATTTGTTGGGACAAGACACTTTCCCTTTATCACACTAAGACTGAAGAAGACCCTGAATGTGCCGCTAACATATATTCCACATATGGAGCCATTAAGGTGAAAAAAAAAAAGGGGGAGGGGGGAGGTATAAGCTGTACTAAACGTTGTAAAGCTGCTTTCAGCCTATTACAGACATTTGAATAGGTTTTCATTCTTCCTGTTAATTGTGCATAGAGAGAACGGTCAGGAATAATGAAAATGTTAATATGGATGGATCATAATGAAAACAGTTTGATAGCTACATAGCCACACGCTGCAATTAACAGTATGTGTGCACTGTATCATGTCCAACCTTTAATCCCTGTACGAACCGATGGAGACAGTGAAACAATTTAATATGTGAAAATATATTCACTATAATGATGCCTCACGTGTTTAAGTAGTGAAAATACAGTGGATTTCATGTATGGCATATTTTGTGGGGGGAAATTGTCCCCAAACATCTGTTGTTTACCTGTCCGGCAGTCTATATGTTTCTTCACAGATTTCAGCTATTAGAGGGAAAATAACGTTCAAATAGGGTAGATCTGCATTTTTCATAACCAGAAATATCCATGTACACATGAAAGGTTTGCCAAATCATATGACAGGTTTTCGAGGAAAGTAATCGACGCTGCATTGAAAAAACTCCACTGTCTAATTGTTGATTTGTTACATATCAATAGATAGATAGATCCGTGGATCTGATTACGATATAATTAGTGTTTGTGTGAGTACTGTTATGTCTGTGTCTAGACACGCATCACTACAGGTCCGTATAAAGAATGACATTGTGTAGGGAACAAATCACATTGTGTAGGGAATAAATCATACATAATACACACACTGGTGGTCACTTGGGTTTCAGAGAGAGTAGAATCAAATGACCTACACGGTTTCTTTTACAAACCAAGAACGAGGTGCTATTTTTAAAACCAGCTTCTGGTGCTTTGAACCCCCGCAAACATTTCGCTCTGAAAGCAAGTCCGCTGCCTGATTAAAACACATCCCGGTGCTGAAACGGTTTTTCACGCACCACATTCCCCCCGTTTCCCAGCCACTTGTTGTTTTCCCACGCGTTTCAGGAGTAATAGATCTGCTGCCCAAAATAACATTCAAATCCTTCTTAAAATTCGGCATTGTTCGGGGAAAGAGAAGGAAGGCGGGGGTGGAAAAAAACCCCTCCAAAAACAAAACAAAACTAGGATCCAGCCAGAAATCTGTCCGTCTCTACACTGCAAGGACACACACGTTGTGAACCAAAGCATAAAATGTGTTTCATTATCACATAAAAGGCTCCCGTAGGGAAGGAGAATAGAAGCAGGGAATGAGGCTGATTTGGGAACAATGCCGCGGGGCTGCGATGCTCTAACCTGTTATGTTCTGTATCATATGCCCATTGTGAAATGGTAGTTTTAAACTACTTAGCGTCTCTCACTCCGCTGATCCCAACCGATAAGATACAGTTCTGTCCGCATACACAAAAAGGATGTCATTTGGATGCCTGCTTTAGAAGCAGATCCTTTATGTGTTGCCTTGTGCGCTTCGCTCCCTTTCCCCATGGATCGTGCACACACCCAGGGTGGAAAAAAACACCAACAAACAACCTCTCCCCTCGGTATATTTAGTTCCTCGCCACACCAAGCTCTTGCCGCTCCTGCTGGTTTAAGTAACCGTGATCGGTGAATAAACAAAAGTCACTAAACAACCAAAAAAAAAAAAAAAATCTAGATCCAAATTCCAGGAGGGTAAACTTTCAACACCACGTCATACTTCAGCAAATTTACACAGATGTTAGAGTGCGTCCCTTTCCGGTTTTTTTCTCCTTTTGAGCCATTGTGCTTAACTGAATTTTATAAAGCTGATCGATATCTTGGTAAAATATTCATTTTTAAACTAGCGGGCAGTGAAATCTTTGCTTTGTGCTAAAGTCAACAGTCGCACAATTTGACCTCCAATAAATGCAGCGATGTCGCGCGGGGCTGCCTAATGCTGGATTGTCATCGCCATGTGCAGCTCAAGGGGCGGCAGGTAGGTGATTTCCATCACTTTTTTTTTAATTCCAATCTCCAGCTTCCCCATTTCTACCCCCCCCCGCCCCAAATTAAAACCAAGCGAGGTAAACAGGGGGGCGATCCTGGGGAATCGAACAGGGCTTTTGCCATCTCTAATTTCTTGGATTAAAGTGGAGGAGGTTGAAACAGGGAATGCCCCACGGGTAACGATCTTGGGAGGGTTGCTTTTTATTAAGTAGTAGTTGATTAAAAAATTTAAATGTAAATGTTTAAATTAAATTAAAAGGAAAACCTCCCTACTGGGGGTGGGGGTGGGGGAGAGAGTAGGAGGTAGTGAAAACCCGAACCTACACAGGGGTCTTTCTGGAGCTCAGTTACAAGAAACTGATTTCTCAGGGACTAACCCGCTGAAACTCCACGAGTCTCGCTCGCATTTCCTTTGCGAGTTCTTTCCCGGAAAACAAAACTCGCAGTCGCCAGGTCCTTCCGAGACAAGCCGGGTTGTATTGCATTCGCCGGAGTTTCCTAGCACATGTAACTGTTTTCATATCGATTCACTTCGCTTTTTCCTGCTGATTGATCTAAAACATGCTCTTTTGTTCTTGTCCGGACGCACCCACTGGTTTAATGCACATCCAAGGTATTTGAATCCTCCCTCCCCCGACCCACACACTAGGATGTGTTACCCTAAACACACGTGTACTGAATGAAAGCTTCACAGAGAAAACCACAGCATCCAATTCCACGGGAATGCCTGAAGCCTGCCCGTTTATGAAAACTTCAGGCAAAGCACAGCCGAGAAATGCCTGTACAGAACTGACCTTTGAGCTCAGCTCACTCGGGGACAACTTGCAGTGAGCGGTGGTGAATTTAAAGGAATTCGTGGTAGGCATGCGTGCATACATCACTTTAATAGAGTTTGCCATATATGAAAAGGCAAAGGAGATTCTAAAAATGTTTAACTTATTCTCATTCTCAGGACATACAAATCCATATCCACTGAATTAACCTGACAGAGGATAGCGGAAAGATCGATTTTAACCGGCACGAGGGGTGACTCCTCCAAAAAAAAAAAAAAAAACAACACAAAACACCAGAACTGACCACATTAAAAATCGCATTCGCAAGTGCCACTCTTTAAAGCGGTGTCTGACCTGTCCCTAGCAGCCCGAGTGCTCAGAGCTTGCAGAAAAGGGCTTCCAGTTCGCTAGTATATGTCTTTTCTCTCCCGAGCGTAAATAGGAAGGATTATTATTAAAAATCGGGGCGCAGAGAAAAGCAGGATTCGGGGAGCTCCTTATCCCCTTGCGAGCGGGTTCCCGGCGGTGCGCGTTTGCAAGCGGTGTCTGCGGGCGCGATCTGACTTTGGCAAACGGATTTCATTTCATGCCGAAGCAAGATGGGTGGGAAATTTTGAACGCTGCTTACACGGGGTATTCGGTCACTTTGCACAACAGATCGCCTCTACAAAGGGGCCAGTGTGATTTCGTTCTGAAAATGGCCCAGAGGCGGTGGTGGGAGCCCGGGATTTTTCTCTAACCCACCTCCCACGTGAGATGGCAAAATTAACAAATTCCACGCGAAAAGGGAGGCGAACGGGCCAGCAGCTTCTGATTCCCCCTCGCTCTGACTGATGTGACAGGTTATATTGCCCCAACAAGATGAGATCTGGGCAGGACACACAGAGAGGCTAATGGTTTTTAAATAATTAATAACCTCCCCGTTCCACGCGTAATGCTGCCCCCCGGATTCCTCAATTACTTGTCATTAAATGAGTGTCTATCCACGTACTTCACTTGGGATGCTTTGATGGGAGCGGAGGGGGGAAGGGAATGTGTGTGTGTGTATGAGGGGGGGAAATTAACCTCAAGTCAAGCCCACTCCAGGACTGAATTAAATAGGGAATGGCCTTTGTGATCCTGGTTCACAGCTAGGCGGTCCCTTAATGCAACGGTACTTTGGAAAGAAAGCTAGCGTTTTAAAGAGATCTAATCTGCCAAATGGCCAATTTACGCGCCTGATCTTTATCTTGTGGATGCTCTCCCCCACTTCGGCCCGGTTTTTTTTTTTGTTTTTTTTGTTGGTTTAATACGACACAAATAAATACATCCTCGCTTCGCGCCGCGTAGGAGAAGGGACGCGGAGAACGGCGGGGTTACAGCGCTCAGAGCCTGGGGCCTTTCGAGGCACCCATCAGCTGCTCCCTAAGGAGGCCAAGCAGCCTGTGAGCTAGTGGGGTCCTGCGGTGGGGTCAATGTGAGAGCCCCGTTACCTCAAGAAAGCAGCCGGCCCAGCCTCCTTGTCGGGTGAGAAAGAACGGACTAATTGGGCCCCTCCCCGCAATTAAGACAGGTTTCCACCAGCACAGCCGAGAGCTACCTTTCCAAAGTGGGGCGCACGCGGACGCACCGAATTCACAGAGGACTTGACAAGACACCTCCGGTGCAGCCCCCCTCCCTTTCATTTCTTCTAGCAAAAAGAATGGACTCCCCCCCCCCAAAAAAAAAAACAAAAAACAAAATTGGATTGCCAATGTGCAAGGTTACTCTGATCAATCAAAGGGGAGAAGGCACTTTTCACCCGCCCCCTCTCCCTGCCCGACACCCCCCCCCCCACAAGAAGAAGAGAAGAATAAGAGGAGCAGGGTTTCAAATGTCGCAGCGCAGGCCCCGGATGCCTCTAGCTGGAGGACATCACAGGCCGAGGCGTCTGCAGAGCCATGGCAACCCCAGGCTAGTGCAGCCTTTTCCTTTAACTTTTTGTAACTCGGTTTAATGACACGGCTTGCGGGCCCTGCCTGGTTTGCATATTCCAGCGAACAAAATCAGAGGCCTTCCGCAGCCCCCACCTCCCCCAAACTGTGTTCCCGCCGGAGGAAACAACACCAGAGAGACGTGACTCTGTTTGACCCGCCAGCTAACGTTTATTTCCACCCAGCCTTCCAATCCTGGGACTGGTTCTACCCCAGGGTTATGGCGGGTTTTTTTTTGGGGGGGGGGGGAGGGGGAAGAAAAGTACAGGGTCCGTCCGATCAAACTTAATTGCTTTTGTGGAGTCTAAAGTCCGTTCAGCTAATTGAGCCCAAAGGGCCTAGGTTGCATTAAAACTTGTCCGAAGATGCAAAGTCAATTCCTCCAATCGTTACAGTTAGATTAAAGGCAAAAATCGAGGGCTGTAACGCTGGTAAACCAGCTGGCTGCAGTGCAGCTTGGTTGCCTAGTAATCAAAGTATTCAAATGCCCCTGCTATGAAAAGGCAGTTTAAAGTTTAATAATGACTTTCTCCAGCGACCACAGCTAGCTCTCTGCGGCGAAACCATCCCAGGGGATACAATTCGCTAAAATCACGGCTCCGTGTATTTAAACGTGTCTATTGATGAAAAGCCAGTTTGAGTTTAATCAGGAGTTTCACTATCCCACAGTTGAAATCGAAGGCCCCAAATATCTGAAGCTCTCCGTGTATTTAACTTGTCTATTTAACAAATGAAAAGCCAGTTTAATAGTGAGTTTCACTATTCACAGTTAAGATCTGAGGCCAAAAATCGTCTAATTGTGTACAGAGCTTTTTTTTTCTTTCTTTTTTCTTATTTCCAGTTTTTTAAAAAAAGCCACTTCTTTAATTGTTTGAGCCTGGTAATGACATGCAGAGATGGTCTCAAAAGACACCAGACATCAAAGCACAAAGAAGATGACATATCCAGCAGTTTGATAAGAAAGTCACACTTCCAACTTTTAAAGAGAACTGCCTGGCTCTCAGCTGTGTACCTATTGTGGCAAACTTTCCCAAAGTGTATCGCCCTCTAAACAGCCCGGGAAACAACCCCGCCAGGCCTTTTATAATTCTATGCAAAAAATGCATTTATTGATAATCTGAAAAAACCTTGGGGGTGAGATGAGGCTAATTATTGCCGGGCTAACAAGGAGCGGAACACCCAAGTAGAAGTTGAGCCGGTCTCCTGGGAGACTGATGGGGACCGATTTTACAAGCTGTAATTCTGCTTTAGACTATTGCAGGCTAAAGTCAGTTCACATTCGCCTCTTTCTTCTAGAAATATTCCTAATCCGATATTGCGGTGGGGAGAAGCTCGCTTCTCTTCCATGGGATATTGATCCATAAAACCCAGGTATGGGAGAGAGTGGAAACAAAACCGTCAAAGTTTACTACCTAGGCAGTGTATAACCTTCAGATAAGTAAATATTAAACAGCATGCCATTGGATGATTTATAGGCTGCTGCCCTGTTATTTACTTGACAGATTCCTCTCCAATAGAGCTAAAAATGGTTTCTGGAAAAGGAGTACTCAATTTCTATTTGGGCATATTTTCAAGAGCGGCTTTGCATTTTGTTTTCCTTGGTGCGTGATAATACTCATTAACTAGTCAAGGCAACAGAAATAGTTTGTTGTAGACAACTTTCGGAAAACGATTCATCCAGAGAAAAATGGTACGCGATTGTATTCGAATCGTACGTGTGAACTTTCGATTCCAAGTCATTTTGCAATGTGGGAGGATGTGAGTTGAAATAAGCACAGAAAACATTGCTAGGTTTGATTTTGTTCTGGAGATAAGGAGAAGAGACCCTTTTAAAGGAGAAATTTCGTTAGAATGTCGGTAAAAGCGTAAGACAGCTCAGGAAATAACTTCCAATTAATATGGGGAAGGAAGAATATTTAAGAAGTTAACATCTTAAATGCTGAGTTTCGGTCTTTCGTTCGCTACAGATGATTTATCCATCAAAATATTAATGAATCTTACTGCACTGGAAAAACTTTTGTTTTCAATCATAATTTTAAAATACAGGGATTTAAACCTAACATCCTTGATAATAATCTGAGTTAAAACCGTTTCTAAATTCATATAACACAGGAGAGTTTTTTCAACCACAGTTTTGCTGAGTTCAGCATTAATCTCCAGTGATCCCTCAAAGACAACACACGCATAGGACTAAAAAATCTTAAATGTAAAATCGTCACAAGATTTTACATGCTGCCACCGATTCTAACGGCGAAATCTTCCTGGGTCTCAATGCAGGCTTCTGCCGAAGTGGAAAAGAGATGGTCCGAAGCTTGCTGCTTCTGATGGCAATTACATTAAAACAACCTGAAAACCCCTGTTGCTTTGGGAACTAGCATGACATGAAACCCGAAGGGTGAACACAGCGGGTATTCGGTTGTGTTTAAAATTAATGACTTAACCGTTGGTCGCTTCAGCTTTTGAGCAAGCAAGAATAGATACTGGACTAAATTCGTTTTCATGTTTTGTTCTGTTCACACCGCATTTTATAGTGTCCTTCTTCACCTTATCTGCAATCTCCTTTCTATGTGTTAAAGGCCTCCTAGATCTCCCTGCAAGGATGAGCAACCCTTACACCGAATTCTATTCTCGGCTCAGCCACCGACTTCCCCTGTGACCCCCAGGTTGCCTCAGTTTCCCCCTTCTATAAAATGGAGCTAACGAGTTGGCTCTTCTTCTTTCGAGTGCTTTGAGATCTAGGGCTGAAAAGCGCCTGTCTCAAAGATCAGTGAACTCGGCAGGACTCTCCCAATTTTATTCAGTGGCCTCTGGATCAGGCCCTAAAGAATTCAGACGAAGATATTGGAGGTTAGAATGGCCTGTCCGCACTCATGACATTATTTGTAAGTATCTCCAGTGCTGTATATTTACACACTATTCCCTTCCCTTCCCCGATCAGGAACAAAAATCTGGGGGCTCCTTTTGATCCCTGTGCTCCCTGGGTCCTGAATCGGTGGGCTGGGAATGATGCGGTGCTGTCACGAGGTAAAGATCCGCTTTATAACAGTGACTCGAACTTGGCGACCCGCTATACGCAAAACTGAAGCGCTCCAGCTGGCTACGCTGCGGCTGACCACTCCCGGGTCCCAGACCTAACACCGCGCTTCGACAACACCTGCTTCGGGCTGCAGGTTCTCGGGGGTGGGATAGGCGGCCCCGGGGTGTGATCGGAAAGGGCTGCTGTGCAACGCTGGGGGTCTTTAGCCCTTTCTTGCTACCGTCCATCTATCCCGGTGCTATTTTGCATAGCCAAGGGAAAACTCGGCCATCAAAACTAGCCGTAAAATACCCGCTCCCTCGCCCATAAACCGCGTTTATTTTCCAGCGCTTTACTGATTGATTTGCAGGGTTGCTTTTTATTAATTATTATGATTATTTTGGGTGGAATTGAAAATACCGTAGATGAAAAAAATCAAGCAGCCGAATGGCTCCGGCCGCGGAACATCTGGCGGGGCATGGAGAGCGCATTGGCGGTGTAAGGGGGGAGTGTGTGTGTGTGGGGGGGAGCTTTTTGCCTTAGATCTGAAAATCTGGCGCTGCGGAGCCATTCCTTTTTGGTGGATCCTTGCGCGCAGGGAATGATGGAAACAGGAACCTGTAGGCTGCTTTAATAGGCGATGGGAGAGGTGTCTCCCTCTGAACTGCCTGGCCTTCACCTGGAAGACTCGCTGAATAAGGGCTGCGCCATTAACCGCCTTGCAAACCAGGAGAGGCTTTGCGCGTGGATCTGGCTGTCAGACCTAGGGGCTCCCCAGCTTCCAAGATCAAACGCAAACCCGCGGGTGGCCGCGGCTCTTCAACCTCCTCCCGCAGCCTCAGAAACTCCCCGGGACCTCAAAGCGCCCAGGAGCGCTATGTATGCAGCGAGGGCAAGCCAACCGGGGTCTTCCCACTGCCAGATGCTGGTGTTCCCGCAAGAGGAAGACACTAGACCAACACATGGCCTCGGTGTCATTCAAGATGTCAGCCAGGGCCGCAGTGAAGAGGGGAACCCACTGAAACCATTGATCGCTTTAGATCAGGAAAGGTTTCAGAGTAGCAGCCCTGTTAGTCTGTATTCGCAAAAAGAAAAGGAGGACTTGTGGCACCTTAGAGCCTAACCAATTTATTTGAGCATGAGCTTTCGTGAGCTACAGCCCACTTCATCGGATGCATAAAGTGGAAAATACAGCGAGGAGATTTATATACACACAGACCATGAAAAATCAGGAAAGTCTCGCTTAACAGGGGGCTTCCCTTCCGAAGGGTTTCTGGAGGTTTGTCAATAAATACATTCTTGTCCTCGAGTTTAGTATTTCCCCCATCAGATCCCCCAGAAGGGCCAGCGGTACTTTTCTGGCCAGGAAACCCAAAGTAACAGCTGCACCTCGTTCAGAATGTACCCCCGAAACACCAGCCTGTCCCCACTACCCTCAACGTGACCGAAAGCTTTTGAAGTTGAAACTCTTAAGTCAGGAGGGAAATCGCTAGGTATAGATTTTGTGCTGGCCCTTCAGAAGTCCTAGCCACTCCAAAGGAAGGGGCTGGAGGGGAAACAGCTTCACGCCCTGTCATGCTCATCAGTCCTGCAAATAAGCACCAGGGTACAACGACTTCTTCGCCCAGCGCTTCTCCTCTGGCTCCGGACAACTGCGCTGCTGTCAATTAGCCCCTTTGTCCTTTTCTACGCAGGGGCAGGCAAATTAAAGCGCCTCTCCCCAGCCGCAGATCATGCCCCAGATCCTTCCCTATCTCGTGCGCCATCAAGCCCTTGGAAGGAGTTTATCTCAGGTGCCTACCCTGCAGTTATCAGCATGCCAGACTCATTTAGAGAGCCCAGCTCGGTAACCGGAGACAAGGGTCCATTGATTGTCTGAAGCGGTGTTTAGATTCTGCCCTTCCTTTGTCAACAACTAAAAGTAACCTGCCCTTGTCCCCCTCTCCATCCCATTGAATGGCGGCCTCTCTCACTTTCAGTCTGTTCTGGTTTTCTGGGCATGCACCTGTGTCTCGTTTGCTTGCTGAAATACATTTAAAAGGGCCCAAGAACAAAGTAGCAGGTCTGATGAGGGAGAGGGGAGGGGGACCGGCACAGACGGATTTTTGGAAAGACACGTGAACAGCGGAGGCAATCGAGGTTGCTGTGGCTTTTGCTTTTACGACCCCCTCAAGTGTCCCTCCAGCTGGTTTGCAGAGCGGTGCTAAATTCAGGAGGTCTAGCTGTTTTCCCCAGGATGTCCTTCTCTACCCCACTAATCAACCGCCCCCCAAACGCGGAGAACCAGCTGCTGGCCAGGCGTAAATACGCGCAGCTCTTCCGCTTGACATTTTGCCCAAGGATGATTGTTCATAGACGGTGATTCCTCACTGACGACCTCTCATCTAAGTCCTCAGCATCTGCCTAACTGAAAAGATCACATTAGCATGAAAGTTGCCGGCAACATTTTCTGCTTTACCCACTTTGGGGAGACACATGCATTTATCTATGCCCGGGCACGCGGGGAAAACCCCGGAAGGAATATTGAAGCCGTGAGGGGGACATAAGGGTGCCCCCAGTTTTTGCAAGAGACAGAAATCCTGAAATCAGACAGGAGCTTTGTCTTAAAGAAAAGCTCCCCCGCCCCCATCGCCGGTGGAATGAGTGCCAAAAATCGAAACAATCGCCCCAGCAAGAGGAAAACTTTCCCCCCAGGGCAGAAACAGACATTTTTACCGGTGGAAATCAGGAGAGGAGCTCAATCCAAGTGAGGACATGTGGGCTTCCGTCTAGTTTTAAATAGAAGGGAATTAAGCTGAGATAGATTTCCTATCCATTAATCAAATGCATGCCGTGCTTGCATATCAGAAAGTGGTTCCTCATCCCACTCTTCTCTTGTGAAGAATACATACCGATGGCCAGAATTATTTTCCTTATGATCGATAATTGCAGCAATAATCAATGATGAATGATTAATAAAGCCAGCAGGGATTGAGTAGTTTTTATATCTCAGTCACTGCCGCCCAAAAAGCAGGGAACTGTGACAGAATATAGGTAAAGTGTTCGTTATGATTCACTTCTTATGTTCTTTTGGATAAACTTTCTTTTTACCGGAATGACGCTTCAAAGACAGTTGCAATGTACTTTCCCTGTCCAACAAATTCTCTTTGCAATGGGTGGGTTTGCTGGGGAGTTTTATTGGGAAATACGGGGCCGATCCTGCTTCCAAGAAATGTCTATGGCCGAACTTCGAGGGGAACGCAGGATCACATTATTCGCCACGCTTGTCATCCCTTCTGGAGTTAAAACTGAGCCATGAAATGTCCTAGCTCCTGGCTTTGGTTTCTAACTACTTTCATTTACCCCCCCTAAAGACCCCGGTAGCGTAGCTCCCAGGTTCGCCGAGCCTTGGGATAGAAAACAATTCAAAATAGGGTTTCACTCCGCAGCACTCCGGACCCGACACAGACCAGCCGTGCAGGGAGCGCCAGGCAGCCAGCAGTAGGAACGGACAGCGGTCAGCAGAGTTTAGTTCACAAAGGGCCGGGCACAGGTGTCAATTAGGAATCCATCCAGACCTAATGTTGGTCTTTACTCCCACTGATCAACGAGAAAAACGGGAGTTAGCCCATCAGGTAATTGTTTAATCTGATAGACCGTCCTGCGGATCGACTCTCCTGCCAGGACATCAGGGCGCATGAAGGATTGTCCGCGCCCCGTCGTTGTTTAGGGCTTTTTGGACAGGCGCTTTTGAGGCGGGCCTGTGGGTACTTCTAGTCAGTTACAGCGCCGGGCTTCCACTGGCTTCACAGAACAAAACAACAACAAAAAAACCCCAAACCAACCAACCAAAGCCAGGACTGCGGGAACCTGCAAACCAGGACTATAAAACAGAGATCAAAACACTGAAGCAGACCCCATTTCTGTCTCTCTCTGGCTATGTGCACAGGCGGAAAGAAACTAATCTGTGCGCATAGATATCCCAATACACGTGCCTGTTTTGTACAGCTCGGACGCCCACACGCTCCGGTATCACGTCCGTTTCTGTGAAGCTGTCCGAACTTTAAATGTGTCTGGACAGACAGGCGGGTCGGTGTGGAAGGAACGGATCCAGCCCAGAATCCTGCGCTGGGACCCGCGAGCCCCATTGTTCCAGCAGATCCTGTTGCAGGATACGGGACATTACTAATGTAGGGACTGATCCTGCCCCACTGAAGTCCATGGGCGCTTTACCATTGACTTCAACGAGGTGAGGCTCGAGTCCCTGAATTCATTGCCGGAGTCCGTAGCCCAGGACTGGATGCAATCTGGGGGCAGTAAGACCGCGTTTGATCTTTGCTCAGTTATACTTGGTGTGTGTGTGTGTGTTTGTGTGTTTGTGTTTGTGGGGGTTCAGCGAAATTCCAACCCCAGGGATCGGCAAAGGAACGGTCAAAAAAAAAGTGATCAAAATCTCATTAGGAAGCCCCATAAAAAGCCCGCATAAGAGTCCCTCAGTGCACAAGCGGAGGACCATGCAATTCAGATACGCTCCGTCTTGCAAAACTATTTCAGGCGGAGGCTGCTGATAGCACCCGGGTAATGCCTTTTGCTGGAAACGTGATTTAAATAAGCATATCTCCGCTTGCTCATTACAGCCGGGCGGAGAGCGGCATGACGTGGCACTGTATTTACCGGTGTAGCCAAGCATGAAATTGAATGTTCAAAAAGTTTTTTAAAAATGCAAATCGCATTAACACAGAAGCAGGCGTGTGTCTGATTTACAAGCACCAGCTGACCTGGGAGAATTTGCTCCGAGAGAGAAATGGAAAGGAGATCGTGGACCCAACCCGATCTCCTTTTAAATCGCTCTTTATTTTTCCACACGAACTATTCTTTCCCCACATAGAATCTCATCCTCATGCCAGCAAGCACTTTGGAGAACGTGGGATCCTGCCAAAGTTAGCCACAAAAGCCCAGACCGGCTCAGCAATTCTCATGGCTGGCCAGGAACACTTCACCCACAGGATCACATGGGGGGGGGGGGAGCCTTCCCCATTTGGAGTTAATTAAACCCCACCCATCTAGTCTGGCTCGGGAAAGCTGCCCTGACAGGATAGTGCAGTAAACCCACCCGCTGCCTCGGAAACAGCTGTCAGATTTAGTCTGTTAACTGCACACAAAGTGTTAACAACGATGTTGTCTTTTGCCGCACACAAAAGTTTGTTCAGGTAGATCCTCCACAGATCCCGCACACCCAATTCGCTGGGGGGATCCCCCCGTTTAGTCCTCTGACTGCAATTGTAGCTGCTGGTGAAGGAGGGCAACAATTGGTTTTCCCCGTTGCCCTTCGTTGGACAATGACCCACAGGACAGGAGTTACCAGAGCAATGGGGTTTTCTGGACAAAAAACTTTGTTAGCCAAATTCGGATGGCAAACTAAAATCGTAGGGAAGACAGAAGGGAACCAGTGGGCGCATCCTAAAACAATAATCTGGCAAGGATTAGGAAATGCCCGGTTTTGAAATAGTATCTAGCAAAGTGCAATAGAGCCTGTATTGGTTTCATTAATACAGAATGACTGATTGCCTTTCCCTAAAGGATCTAGCCAGATCCCACAATGTCTCCAGAACTTCTTTGCCACAGACTAACCAGGTCTTTCTGTCTTTACCACCACGGCTCTACATTAGCGCCTGATTTCCGGGTTTTATTTCACGCATTTTATTTCAGGCTAACCTCCTGCTGAAAATAAGGAAGGATTGATTTTCCTCTCAGTCACACCGATTACCGGTGTGAATTCCCCCGATTCCAGCAACTGGATGTTCTCTGAAGATCCTGGGAGTGGTCCCAGGATCGGCCCCTGGATGAAGGATCGGGCACCTCCCATTGGGATTAAAAACCGATACAGGCTATTCTGCCGAAGTCCAGGGAGAGAAGACCAGGGAGATTCTTTGCTCAAATGCGACTCCGTTTTCGAAGAAGACTCGTGTAAAAGCATAGCCGGCGCTTGGAATACAGTGAAGTGAATGTAACCGAAGCATTGGAAGTGATTAAAGCGCATGTATGGTTTATTGTTTCAATAAGAGGACACTGGTTTAATTCGGATGACATGTGAATGCATATCCTCCCCTTCCCTCCCAGCCTCTTCGGGAAATCGGCAATAAGAAAATATGATCGTTTCTCAGAACAGGAGAAAAGGGGTCCTTTCCAACTCCCTCCCCATCCTCTATTCCATTCCAGCTCTCCCCCCCCCAACTTTTGTCACATGGTAAAAGTTTTAAATATTTGCTGAGCCCCTCTCCTCTGTGTCCCCCTCCAGAAATACCCTGCTCCTACCGAGTTTGGGACAGTCTGGCTTCCACTCCAAAGCTTGGTGTTAATTGTCACCTGCACAGAAAGAAAAAAAGGCCCTTCTGTCTTCTCAGAACAGACCTTCAGCTGCCAAAAGGCTTCGTCAATAAAACAAGCGAAAAACAAACAAATGACCCCCCCAAAACAAACCAACAACCCCCCAACCAAACCAAAGCAACCAACCAAACCCAACCCCCCCAAACAAATCATCCAACCCCCCCGCAAAACAAACAAACAAACAAACAAACAAACAACCAACCCCCCAACCCCAAACTAAAAACAACCAACCCCCCGTCCTCCCGTGGGAGTCTCCCTGTATCTGTGGCGGTGACATTCATAGAGTCCATCTAACATCTTTTTGCTCCTAGGAATCCTTGGGACGTTCACCGCAAAGTGGAGAGGAGAAAGCTCAGGGGGCTGGGATTTGGAAACTGTGCCCCCCCCCCCGCCCCCATGATGGCTGCTGGGCTCCCTTTTCTTCCCTGTGCAAGTAAGTCGGCCTCACAGCAGAGGGACGAGCTGGAGTTGTAAAGGGATCAGCAGGGAAACGACCAGGGAATATTTTTCACTCAATTCCCACGTTCTCTCTCATGTCTCTCCTTATTCCCTGGAGAGCCACCATTCCCCCAAGCCAGTTAACCTCGGACAATGAGTGAGAGCCTCCTTTAATTTAATTTTCCTGTCAGCCTAAAGAGAGCTACACTGTGAACCTTACACTTACTCACACAGAGCGGGGCTGCTTGGTGTTGCCATTTGCACCAGAAAGACCCCCCAAAAGGGACACTGGTCTGGGACCTCGGTCAAGAACCTAATGATGTTTTCCATTTGAAAAAGGGGCACTAATTGCCATTGATCCATACCAATAGCAGATCCAGCACCAAACTGCAATAGCCGGCATGGGGCTAAACAACAACCCAAACCTGCACAATATTAGAGGGGAAAGGAAGAGAGAGATAACAAAGGAGGAGACTGCAGAGGAGCCCAATCATAACTATTCAACACAAGTGTGTCCAGACAGCATGTGACACAACCTAGGTTAGAACGCTTCCCTCAGTGCAGATGATGGATCATTACCTCCAGTGGGGTTCATTTGAAAGGAATGAGGAAGATGCCTTGGAAATGCAGCATTGTTGAATTATGCCATCGAGGCCCCGACCCTGACACACCCACGTCAAGAGCAAAACTCCCAGTGACTTCAAATGGTAGAAAGGATCGGGTCCCCTAGCTCCCAGCAGAATAGCTTACTGATAAGTTTTTTTCTGCCCTAGTGAATTTTATCACTGTTTGTCCTACTCAGTGGGGGAAAAGGTATCATTTTATAGAAATACTACTTCCATGTTTGCTGTTTGAATCAACTTTAGTGTTTCCAGGAAGCCTTGTATTGACATATCTTCACCATAGCCATTCCCAGCCCTTAAATTAGTTGAAAACAGAGGCTTATCAGTCTAAAAAGTAATAAGTGGTCAGCAGCAAAGATATGAATGTGTTTATTGCCCCATCATCCAGTAGCTCAGCCGAGGAAAAGGAAAGAAACAGCTTGTGTTTGTAAAAATGCATTCATCGTTTAAAGGAAGGGCTACCCTAGGAGAAGCGAAAGTCTTATTAATCTCCTTTGTGTGACTTCAAAATGAACAGTAGGAACTTGAATTAAGCAACTGTTTTTAGTGCACATATGTTTCCTTTTAATATCTCTGCTCTCTTCTGTACTGCAGACATTAATCTCCTAAATGCTTTTTTTATTACAGTCAGACTAATTTCAGCCCAGACTGTTCATTTAATTGACAACTGACGTGCCATAGGGTGCTTTATGTACTTAATGTGTCTCTTTGTGTTCTTGGGTTCACGTAGCAATATTTTGGGTGTCTCCCAGGGCAATGAAATGCATTTCTAAACTTTAAGGTTCTGTTCATAAATGTATTTGAAATACATTTGACATGATCGCTACATGCAGCTACAATCTCTAATTGTATAATGCATTTGCACAACATTTTAAACCAGGCATGCTTCTGCAAACTGCTAGAAAGGACAGCATTTGTAGATATTACAGAAATATGCATACACTGGTATAAAGTGTGATTTTTCTGTAATAAAGCATGCTGTTAAGAATCCAGAACATTTACTAAATACAAAATGAAATCTCATACACATTTTTACTGCATGCAGGACGTACGTTCTTGTGGCCACTAAGATATCTTTACACCTCAATGGGAGTGTGAAATGACCTTACTGAAGTGTGCATACATTACATTGACACCCCTCCCCTCCGCCCCTGCTTTAAGGCATATTTACATTGCCAGAGTGGTGGAAGGGAACCTTAGTGTAAATGAGAATTGGGCCCAATATATGTAACAGAGCAGTTCACTGTACTCTACAGAGATACTTCTTGAGAAGGACTTCCTTTCTAGAGATTTTTAAAAGTAAAGATTATCAGAACAAAAATGATTTCTCTCACTTCAGCTGGAAGGAAAAAAGAAAGCTGAGTAAATATGTGCTAATTGAGTAAATTAGAATAAACGTGATGTTTTGGCCGTGATTCCAATTTCAGACTGAGGACATAAATATGAAACAAGGTTAGAGTAAACCCATTGCAATTTAGGAGAATGATTAATTGATATTTATTAATCTTCATGTGTCTTATTTTAATAATCCCAGAAGTCGTCTATGGTAGGTATAAACATTGTAGAAAATATGTAACTAACTGATGTCATTGCTGCTGTATATATTTCTTATTAAATTCCTAGATACCATCTCAGTTTGCCTCTTGGTGTCTGTATTTGTTATGGCGACCCTTGCTTTAATATCTTGAAGTTATGTTTATAGGTCTTTGAATGACGCATAGACTAATTATATCTGTTTATAGCAGCAAGTTTAAAAGTGAACTAATGCATCGGTATAAGTCGGTGTAGTCCCACCTGAAGAAAGTGTCTGGCATGGGGTAAAAAGCATAGCATCTGAGTCACCACTCAGTTACGCCACTTTTACACTGGTGGAAGTTCATTGATTTCAATGAAGGTCCACCAGGGTAAAACTGCAGTGACACAGGTGTGAAAGAGGCCCATTGATCCAGATGCTCTACTGATGTTTTGATTTGTTTTGTTTTTATTATTTATATCACAGCGGCGCCTACAGCCCCAGCTCAAATCAGGACCCGGTTGTGCTAGGTGTTGTACGTACACATAACAGACAGTCTCCACCCTGAAGAGATCACAGTCTAAATAGACAAGACACACAAAAGATTGGAAGGGAAACAGAGGTGAAGTTACTTGCTCCAGGTAACACAGCAGATTGAAGAGCAGAGCAGGAGGAGAATCCAAGTCTCCTTAATCCCAGTTTATTTACCTATCCACTGGGTCTCACTGCTTCTCTAGGATTTCAGTTTGCACCAGCTGAGGATCCTTTAATGGAAAAAGAAATCTTCCTCTGACAAATATGAGGGAATTGCCACCTTTGGTCACCTACTGAGGAAAACTGTTTCCCCCCTATGGTCATATATGATAGATTAAACTCATACAGTATCTACAGCCATACATTTTCCACTGATGGGGGAAAATAAATGCCTCATTAAGAGGAATATTATGAGCCATTATGAGATTCCTGGAGAAAATGAGATATGCACGTGCATCTTCACATGGGCAGAGCAAGGGGCTTAGGCCCGGATTCAGTAAAGTATGGAAGCACTTGCCTAATTTTAGAAGGTGAATAGTCCCACTGATGCTTACAAAGTTAGGCATCTGCTTCAGTACCTTGATGAGATGGGACCAGATGCCCCAAGCCTGCATTCCTTGCCCATCTGAAACGCCCACTGACTTCCGCGGGAAGGTCGAGTTTGTGAGGAATGGAAGATCAGCCTCTGGAAGCCAAATCTCTGCCCCCCACACCATGCCCAACTAATCCTGCTGGGCAGGCGGGCAAACCGGTCTGACACCATAGGAGGCTGGACCCAATATAGCATCAGTGATCAGCACCTTAAGAATTTAACATCTTGATCCTGCTCCCGTGGGAATAAATGGCAAAACTCACACTGACCCTGGTGGCACGGGATATTTTTTCCCCCAGGTTTTGATTTTTTTCTTTTGCTGAAAAAATTTGGTGTGAATTTTTTTAAAAAAGGGAGTATTTCAAGGATTTCTTCTTCCATGAGAAACTCCCAAGCAGCTCGAATGCGAGCCAGTGCCACTCCTAAGAAGCCCTACCTCCCATTTAAAGCTGCCTTCCTCCTGCCGTATCCTCAAGTGAGCGAGGCACTAGTACTGTTACCTTGCCTACATGTTCGCGGCAAGCTGGGGTGCGTACCTACCCCCCACTAGCCTGCCGTGCTCTAATTCCACCTGCACCTTATTCACGCGCATTAACAGTTCTAGTCCCATTTCGACAAGGACACAATCAAAGCGCATTAACTAACTATAAACATGCAGAAGCAGGTTCGACAGGAATCGTTTGTCTGTGGCAAGCTAGTGCGGGGTAGATTCGCACACCATCTTGCTGTGAACTAAATGTTCATGTAGACAAGCCCTTTGTTGCTATGTGCTTCAGTTCCCCATCAGCACTTTCCTACCTCATGGGGGTGTGTGAGCATAAATTCGTTAAAGACTGTGAGGTGCTCAGATACTGCAACAATGTGGAAGACATATGTACACAGGTAGTGGATCAAAAATAAGAATTTATATTACCCTGAAGGGGCTGTGGTTTTATACTGTGAATGCATGTTACAAAAAGGAAAAAAAAAATAGGGATCCCCTCCCATCAATCTTGGCATAAAAGAGAGAGGGTGTCACTCCCCCAGGTGAGATCCCACAAGCTAGAGACTATGGCGGTATATGTCGCTCTGTGACACTGGAATAGAGTTCTCATGTAAATAAAACATATTGTTATAACCTTTCAGGAACAATAATTTTACCCTAATTTATCTTTTTCTGCTGCCGTTGGAAACCAGCCAACTGATTATTGATTTCACTGGGGGATGCTCGGGAGTAACCGAAGGTACAAAGTTACTTCTTTATTCATTTTATAATAGGAGGCGTTTCTCCTGCACTCATCACTACGGGTATGTCAACACTGCTCACCGAGGCCAGGTCTGTGGGACCCGAGCTTGTGGACTTGGTGTTTCCAAGTCTGTGCTTGAGCATCCACACTGCACTGTAAAGCTGGGTTTACAATTGCTAGACCCGGGTCTCACAGCCAAGCTAACACAACCGTACTCCACTATGCAGACTTTCTGACTCAGATCTATGGCTTGACCTGGGTTCACACAGCAAAATTACAGGCTTGGACCTGAGTCCCAGTGGGGCTCTGGCTCTGATCTACGCCCATAGCAAGGCCCTAGGGCATGGGTCCTGAATGCTTGTTGACCTGAGTCAGACTGATTTCTGTGTGAACAGAGCCCCTGGGCTTAGTGTACAGTGTAGACATACTCAACCCCTGCCCTGATTTTAGAGCTCGAGAGGAAATGTCTACATGGCTATTTTTAGTGCCATAGCATGAGCCTTGTGAGCCTGAGTCTGAGCCCTGGGTTCTGAGGCCTATCTACACTACAGGGCCACCGTAAGCTGCCTTGTGTTGACCTAGCAGTGGAAGTGTCTTCCCTTAAATTTGGCTGCTGCCCAGAGGCGCTGGCTTTCCGAGTTCCCGGGGTGGGGAAAGGAAGACTGCTCGACCTCTGCTCCACCCCAGGCCTTGCCCCCACTCCACCCTTTTGCCCAACCCCCCCACCCCTGCCCTGCCTCTTCTCACCCCTGCTCCATCCCCGCCCTCACTCCACCCCTTCCCACCCCATTCTGCCCCCTCCCCCCATAGCCCCTTCTGCATGCTGCTGAACAGCTGATCATGGCAGGCAGGAGGTGTTGGGAGGGAGGGGGTGGAGCTGATTGGTGGGGCTGCTCGTGGGCGCTGAACACCCACGATCTTTTTTCCTTGGAGCACCCACGGAGTCGGCGTCTACGCTGCTGCCAACATAAGTCTCTCTACGCCAATTTAGCAACGCCACCTCCCTGTGCATCATAGAGTCATGGTCGACGTAACTAGGTCTATGCAGAGTCAGTGTAGACGCTGCATTACTTATGTCGGCTGTTACTGGGTTTCAGGAGCCATCCCACAATGCCCCCCACTGACAATGCCCCTCACACAATGCCCCCCCCCCCACTGACAATCAATACAATCTCTCCAGGTGAGGACACGCATCACTGACACCAGAAGCCAAGCGTGAGTGATTTAACCACCGCGGTGGCTGGGTGACATAATTTTGTAATGCGATTCACTGCCGCAGGGTTTTTTTGCAGTGTAGACATAACCTAAGAGTACAGTTAAGGCCTTATCTACATAAGAGACTTCCACAAGTTTTAAACTGATTTGGTTGAGCTGGTGCAAACTGCTGTGTGAACATTTATTTCAGATTCAAAACAGGCTTACTTTGGTTAAGTTTAAATTGATTAGGAAACAGTTGAAGTTAAACTGAAATAAGATACTCAAACTGAACAAGAGCATCCCCACATGCATTGGAACTGGATTAAACTAAGTCGGTTTAAAAATCCGATTGTGCAGGGTAAGGGCCTTGGCCCTGCTCCAGGGCTCTTTGAACTCAATGGAAAGACTCCCATTGACCTCTATGGGCTTTGGATCAGGCCCCCAGGGACATCCCTTCTGCTTCTGGTGCAGAGGGAATAAAGAGGCACAAAACCTGTTCAGACTGTCAGGTGGAGGGGAGATGCACCATACATACAGCAAGCAGACCCCTCTGTGTGCATGGCAATGGGGATTGAGGACTGCACGGCTGGACGGGGTCAAGCCAGTCTACACGGCATCAGATCCCAGTGCACCAGGGAGGAATCTGCACAGCAGAAAGGTTTGTCGTTCTGCTGGCAATAATATCTGCTCATGTCTGCAACACTTCCCGATTGAGAACTGGGGGCCAGGTAGGGGCAGAAGAAAACTAGAAGCCTGATCCAAAGCCCAGTGAAGTCAATGGGAACACTCCTACCGATTCCAGTGGGCATTGGATTAGGCCCTAGGGAGTTTAGATCCAGAGGGAGAAATGCTGCCAGGTTTGGACTTCCTTTATTCTCATGGAGGGGGACTCCATACATGCCCTGAGCCATTAGGTTTGTCCATGGAGGTCTGGATGTCCGTGGGATTAGACGGCCACTCTCTTCAGCCACACTGTGGGATGGGAAAACTACCTCCCCACTGCATGAGGCCTGGGGAATGCCGGGCCTGATCCAAAGGCCATTTAAGTTGATGGAAAGACTTCCACTGGCTCCCAGGGGCCTTGGATCAGGCCCTTAGTAAGTGTAAGCTACTGGGGTGAAACACTGACTCTCCTGATGTCAATGGCAAAACTCCCATTGATTTCAGTCGGGCCAGGATCGCACCTCCCGAATTTCCCAAGTATCTCTAGCCTTGCCCCTCCCTGTGGGGTCTTCCATGGAAGGCAGAATCTGATCCAGAATGTTTCCCTTCACTTTGGATTTCCTGTCCCCCTTCATCTCACAACCTTCCCCTGGGGCCAATGTGCCTTTGTACCTGGATCTAGAACTTTGCAGTGCGTTTCCATGAAGACAGCACAAAGAGTACAGTGCTATCACAAAAGGGGCTGCGGATTGCAAGCCGAAAAGGAGAGAGATCAGGAGAGGGATCGGCTCATCCAGGGGGTTGGGGGGGGGGTGGAGGGGGAAGAGCTAAGAGAGCTGCTTTTCCTTCAGAGTTACTCATTAACTGCTGCTCATTTGACAGGATCCATATTTCAAGCAAAGGAGTAAACACTTAAGATCCAACACTGCCTTGCTCCTTTTCCTTTCCAAGATGATTTATTTTATAAAATGCAGCTGCCTGAAGAGGAAGAGGAGACTGGAGCCCTGGGCCTTTTATCTGCAGGATATGCAAAGCACATTTATTTCGCCTTTTATCTCTCAAATTGTATGTTGATCCCATACATATAGATTGATTTTGTTCAGGTAGATAATGAAAAGTCAAGTGGAAAATTTACACAATGGCACTTAGGAGCTCGGCTTTCTATTGGTATATAAATTGCTTTATTATTTCATTCCCTTAAAGAGGGACTTCAGCACCAGGGAACTCTTTAAAATATATCACATTTAAACACAAATCCATTTACCTTTTGTGCGGGTTTTTTCGGTAATTTCCTTGCCACTTTTGTTAATTATCAAAGATGTTTGTGTTTAAACAAGGGCTTACTCCGTGTCAACCCCCCCTCACCATCCATCTTCTTCGACTTGTTCCCCATGTCATGTCCTAATGTGGAATTTCCGACCTGACAACCAGGCCTGCAGCAGCAAAATGCATACATGTTTATCTCTCAGGCTGGCAATACCTTGTGAGCTATTATTAATTCTCCCTAAGCAGCTTTCATTCAGCCACTCTAACCCAGAGGCAGGCATGTCGCTTAGCTTGTGAATAGAGGGCACTGCATAGGAAAGAACAGCTTGGAACAAAACCAGAGGAAACATTATTAATAAACATCTTCTGGACATTTGGAGGCACATATAGGCTGCTCCAGCTTAAAGCAATTAATTCACGATACTGACAAACTCTCCAGCTCTTTGACAGCTTGGAGCTGAAATAAAAATGCTAGTTCTCCAGGGAAAAGAAGAGCATAGTTGGCTCTTTTCTGGACTGTTTGCTTATAGGCCCAGAGAGCAATCTTCCTTGCAGAATGAAATGCAAGGACACAAACAATGTACCAGTGAGAGAATAGAAGATGGGAATGAACAGTTTGAACTATTTGCTCAGCAGAAGGGCAGCCACAATGGTCGGCCAATGGCTTTCCCATGCATCAACTGGGGCTTCTTAGGCCCTTTTGTTGTTCATCTTCTTCCTCTAGCCAGATAAGAACACAGCTGCAGAGTTGCAGTTAAGTCAGGCCTTCTACTTAGTCACGTAAATCTCATGGCACATTTACTATATTTTCTACTGCAAAAGACCTTCCCTCATTTATGCATTTCAGTATTTACTTGGAAGCCAGAACTGTAGTCACTTGCAATCTTTCAAATGCAATTAAATCTCTGCGTATTCCCAGTTTATTGCTGGTCCATAGTGCAGCTTTTGGGGTTGCTTAGACCCATCTCAAGCCTCAGCGGAAATCATAGCTTTTCTCCCCTGCCTAAACCTATTAACGGGCGTCCCTCCCTCTAGGATTATTTAACTCTATAACTAGCACTGATCTGTGGATGCTGTTCTTATGAAAAAGTCACCGTATAAAATAAAGTAGCATTGTACAAGACAGGCAGATGTGACTCAGTTTGCGGCAAATGGGGAGAAATCCAACAGCCAGCTCCGAAGTGATCCCAAAATATTACACACACACCGAGACACATGTAGGTGTGCACACACTTGCAGACAAGCACTTGTGCATATACGCACCCGCAGACATGCACACAAACACACATGCATGCATGCTGGAGCACACACACTTACATACATGCAGGACAGACCCAGGTGCACAAACACACACACGCATGCACTGAGGGAAAGTCATTAAAAACGAAGGGCTTTAAACGCATAGTTATTAAAAAAATTAAGTCTGTTCTAGGACTCTAGTTCTTTCTGGTAGTGTATGTACTTATCTGTACACCACAATGGGGTCCTTGGTTGAGCTTTGAGGAACTACTATCATATAAACAACACCTAATAAATATTCTCCATTATAACATGTGTATATAATATATACTCTGTCTGTCTGTGAAGATCGTCCTTTCCAATCTAACCCAATAAGGGCAAAATTTGATTTGCTCTCATGATATCATTGCAGCTCAGCGAATGCTGTAATTAAAAACAAGTAGGTGGCAAAGTCAACTGCCACCACGTAGTTGCTCTGAAAGTTCAGACCTACCAGAAACGCTGACAGTGTTGTGTATGTATTTTTACTCTTTGTCCTACCCCCTGGTGTTGGTGTTGGGAGCAGGGATACAAGACTTAATTCTGTTGTAATAGGGATGATTTCTTTGAAAGGTTTTACAGGGTGAAAAGGCAAAATGCCGAACACTAAAGGAAATGACGAGCTTGCAAAGATCACATTAAGCCTTGGTCGTCAAGGAGCACACCTGCAGGAAAGACAAAGTTTAAACACTGCTTTCTCTCTCACACAATCTTGGAAACCTCTGGGTGTTTCTTTTCCCCCCCTACTGGGTGGTCAGGAAGAAAGGCTGAAAAGCAAAATGACTCCTATTGTCTCTAGGCTGTCTTAAGAACTGACCTCACGTGTCTGTAAAGAAGACAAGCACCTGTTATCTCTAGCGATCCCCTGCTTCTAGGAGCACAGAACTCTCCCTTCCCCAGGCGAGTACCTTCATGTGGCATAGGAGAAAAGAGTACATTTTTTTTCCACATCCATATTCTCACTGAGCAAAGTTCAGCATTGCAAATCACAACTGCCCACATATCCCGTGTTTGGAGGGGCGTTGCTCCTTTCAGATGCCTCCCTCCTACACAGATTCTGGGGTCCCTGTCTTTTTAATCACTGGGAATTATTTCCATCAGACATACAGACTTATCTTACTGAGGGAGACAGTGTTGTCTAGTGTTGCAGCTACTGGCTGGAGCGACTTGCGTTCTGGGCCTGGTTCTGCCAGTGAGATTGGGTGATTTGTTGCACTTTTCTGTGCCTCTGGTCCCCCTTTTGCATGTTTAGATTGTAAACACTTTGCAGGGTGAGGGTCTGTCTCTTATTATGCGTACGTACAGCGCCTAGCACTGTATGGAGCCCTGACCTCAGTTGGGGCTGCTAGGTGCTACAGCGAGACAAAATAATAATGCAGTTGTGGAAAGAGTTATTTAATAATAATATCTAACTCTTTAGCTTAGATCTCAGAACACTTTACAAAGGAACCAATAATCATTATCCCCATTTTACAGAAGGGGAAACTGAGGCAAGGAGTGGTGGAGTGACTTGCTCAAGGTCACTGGAAAATGGGGGAATAGAGGTTGCCTCGCCACTAGGTCACACTATCTCCAGGATGATGTGTCCTGCATGAATAATTGGGGTCTTTGTCACATACTGTGCCCCACCCTGGTAAACCCAGATTTCTGTTCCAATAGGCTGCATGTTCTGATGCCACTTAAGCACTGAGAAATTAAAACTTTTATGTGACATTTCCAAACACTAATCTGAAGGGTTTGTAAACAAGTCACCCCTACCGTACTGTAAAGTTTGCCCACCGGAAAGGACATCATAAAACTCATGGTAACAAAAATTCTTTTTTTATCTGTATTCCTAATCCCACAGTTGCTGCAGGGACCTCGCACAATACAAAGGAAAACACCCCCCTTAGGACACTGATCCTCTGCCAGGTCACTACCTGTTCACATAGCTAACTCTGATCTGCCTAACCACAGCTCAGACCTCTGTCCCACTGGTCATCTCGTTAGTTGCGAGGTGGTTCATTGGCCATCAGGAGACATTTATTTATACAAAACCCTAAAAAAGGGAGCCACCCATGCACTCCAGGCAGCCTTGACAATATGTAAAAATGCAACACAATGAACATTCAAACACAACGCGAGCACAAACCAGGCAACGCAAAAGCTGAGATCCCAGCTATGCATCTTCCTAGGGAGGAAGGCTGCTTCAGTGGTTAGCGCACTAGCTGAAAGCTGAGTTCACATCCTTGCTCTGCCACAGAGTTGCTCTGGGACTTTGGGTGAGTCACTTAGCATCTCTGGGTATGTCTACACTGGTGCCAGGAGCGATCCTCCCAGACCAGGCAGACAGACTGATGCTGGCAGAGCTGGAGCTAGTGTGGACATTTTGGATCAGGCTCGGAAGCTTAGGGGGTCGGTGGGCTTGACAGCCCAAGCTTCTGCCTGAGCCGGAACGTCCACATTAGTATTTGTAGCATGCTAGCGTGAGTCTGTCTACATGGCTTGAGAGACCTGCTCTCAGCTGCAATGTAGACATACCCTCAGCCTCTCCGCTCCCCATCTGTACAATGGGTATAATAGCACCGCCCTATCTTTAAATACACTAAAGATCGGAATGTGCCATGACGCTATGGGAATGGGGGCTGGTTAAGATGAACAGCCCTGGAAGTTTCCCGCTATTACAGATCAACCAAGGGAGTGAATTCTAACAGCCAGCAGCCCACTCTTTATATCAGTGGGGTTCCAGACTGAGCATCTCCGCTGATCTCAGCTGTGGTGGTATGGCACATGGAGAGAGGCGATCTCTCAGCTAGGTAAGTCCTGACGCAGCATTTCACCATATTTCCAATGCACATCCATTAATGACTCAGCAGCTGTTGGTTTTTTTACCACTCAGGAACTAAACCCGTGGAAGTTCTCAGCCGTCTCTTTCCATTAGGGGTTAACAATAGAGCTGGTTACAAAACGGATTTTCTGTCATGCGAAAAAAGGTCAAGATTAAAGAAATGGGAATTTTAATGTTTTTCCCACAAAACAATCTCCTTCCTCCCCTCCCCACCAAAAAAAGTCGTTTTAGGTCACTCAAAACATTTCATTTCTATTTTCTATTTTGAAAATGTTTAAGATCTAATATAAAACACATTTTGAATGGAAAGTTCATTTCATAATGAAGGATTGAAACTTTGAATTCCAAAAACACGTTGAAGCAGGACATTGTGCCATTTTCAAATTAAAAATAAAACATTTCACCAGCCATGATAGGATTTCGCAAAACAATTTTTGGCTTACTTGAAAGGGCATTTTCCGACGGAAAACTGCTTCACCGAAAAGCTTCTGACCACGCCTAGCTAATGATGGCATGAAGTAAAGGAGTGAGGATACATTGAAATAACTGTACAAACAGTGACTAATTAAAAACAAGAGGCCAGTCCCTAGCTCCTGTAAATTAGCGAAGTTCCAATGACGTCGATGGAACTAAGGATCTGGCTCAGAGCTGGCCAAGTGTGGCGAGCATGGAATATTGATCTTCCATATATTCCTGTTCCTGGTCATCCCTCCTGCAGCTAAGACACGTTAATTAATGAGACATTAAAGAGACTGAATGACACTTACCACTAGTTACTTACAGAGCTAATTTCCAAAACACTTTGCAATAGACAAAGAGAGAGTGCTGTTAATGCAAAGTAATTTGTGCTTTGTTCCTGGTGAATGAATTTAAGGGAGCAAATATAGTTATGCAGAATTTAAATGAAGGTAGACACTAATGTAAATATAGCAATGCAACTGCATGTTTAAGAAATCTGAGCAGGCTACGATTTTAATCAGGTCTCTTTCACTCAGGTGGCATTTTAAATCCTCATCGTTTAAATTGGATAAAATCCTTAAGCTATAGGAGGGTGAAAAAGAATTGTGCTCGCTCTCTCTCTCTCTCCCCACCCAGGGTATTTATCTGGCCACCATTGCTATCGTATCTGAGTGCCTTACAATCTTTAATGTATTTATCCTCACAATGCCCTGCGACGTAGGGCCGGGCTATTGTCCCTATTGTACGGATGGGGAACTGAGGTACACGGAGCCTTAGGGTATGTCTCCATTTTGGGGCGGGGGAGGAGGTGGAGGTGATTCCCACTCGAGGTGACACACTAGAGCAGGTGTGACTTGGGAAGGTCCCAATGTGTCAGAGGGAGGCACCAGACCCTCCAGCTGCCCAGCTCTCCCCTGCCAGACAAAACACTGCCACCCTAAAGATCCCTTCCTGAACTTTCTATTGCCTTGGGGGAAGGAGGGTTGGAGGAGCAGTGGCCTACTCCTCCGCTCTGGTATCTGTCAGGTGGCACCTGGTTAGCTGTCTCTACTCTCCTAGCGATTTAGGGGCTAGTCACCTGGACTATTCCCTTCTTCTGCTTCTTTGGCAGGCTTGTCAGTCTGTTTTCCCCTAAATCCTCCAGGTTCTGCATCTTCTAGGGGTGTGGGAGAACTTCCAGCCCCTTCACATTTCCACAGTGGGACCCCAAAATATCCCTCTGGTCGGCACACAGCCACTGAACTTGCCCTTTGCCAGCCTAGGACCGAGATGCCCAGAATGCACTGGGACGGAGTCTGGACCCTCAGTTCTCCCAAGTGAATGAGAACGGAGACTCCAGCTCAGCACTTGCTAGGAGGCTGCCCTGGATTTATCGTTCTCCAGCTGAGGTGGGCAAGTGAACTTAATGCAGAACTGAGGGCAGCGAGGGACAGGAATCTTGGCTGAGACAAGGTTTGTGTTTAAAAAAGAAAACTCATTTATTTATAGGGTGGCCAGATTTTTAAGGGGGAACACCAGGTCTCCTTGTCCTGGGTGGAGGGTTAGTCAGGAGTGGGTTTGGGAAGAGAGTGTGGTTTAGTGGCAGAGCACAGGACTGGGGCTCTGGAGAGCTGGGATCTATTTCTGAGACTGTGCTACTGGGTGACCTTACTGCCCCTCTCTGAGCCTCAGTTTCCCCCTCTGTAAATGGTGGATGCTGCCGCCGCCTTCCTTTGTAAAGCACTTTGAGCTCTATGATGGAAAGAGCTAGGTGCTATTATTAGCGGGGTTAGGAAAGTGTGAAGAGGGAGCTCGGGTGGGGCAGGAGAGGAGAGGCGAGGCTGCCCATTCCTTCCTTTAGACAATCGTTCTCTGTTTCCTTTTCCTCATTTATTTCTTCTACTTCTTCCCATCCCCTTTGTTGTCCCCTTTCACTCGTCCTTGCCGTCTCCCTCTGCCACGTTTATTCATTCTCTCTAGCTCATCCACCCTCAGACCCTTGCTTCCCACCCCTCCAACACCCTGTCCTGATTCAGAGCCCGCATGCATGGCAGGGGCTGGTGAGCGGCCTGTAGGCTCAGCACTCACGTCAGTGCCTAGAGCTACCGACTCCGCATGGCCTTGACTGTGTGAGTGGGAAGGGGGGCTTGAGGAGATGCTCACTGGGTGGTGTCAGGGTGGCAATACGTTTGCCTAACCTAGCTGGGGTCAGTCTTCCTGATGCCTCGCTGCTCCCCTAGCATCACTTGTCCATCGCATAGACTTTAAGGTCAGAAGGGACCATTATGATCCTCTAGTCTGACCTCCAGCACATTGCAGGCCACAGAACCTCGCCCACCCACTGCTGTGATAGACCATAACCTCTGGCTGAGTTACCGAAGTCCTCAGATCATGGTTTAAAGACTTCAAGTGACAGAGAATCCCCAATTTACACTAGTTTAAATCTGCAAGTAATCCATGCCCCATTTCACCTGCTGCTTATACAACCATAAGAGCTGAATGCTTCACAAATGTAACTAAATTCAGCCGCACTGCACCCGTGAGGTAGCTATCCATCCTCATATTACCCCTAGGAAACTGAGACATAGAAACACACCCAAGACCTCACAGAGGGATGTTCTGCTATAGTGGGGAATTGAACTCAGATCAGATAAGCCTTCACCACAAGACCCCCGTCTCCTCCACGGGACTCCTCTATTGAGGTTTAAAAACCAACGCCAAAATATTTCCAGTACAACTGAGGGGGAACCTTCAGAGACTCATAGCTATTTATACACTGCTTAGCCACAGATGGAGTTATTCGGAATACCTATTCCTGAAGAAAGTCTTGTTTACGTGGGGAAATAAACCTGACTAACCATTCTGCACTAGCTCCCCATGTGGACACTCTTATTCTGCACCAAGAGTGCCTTTGTCCACTTTAGCTTAATCCACTTTCAAGGGGAATTAAGCTGCCCCCCCTTCTTCCCCCAAACGTGTCCATATGTGGAATAGCTATTGCACTTCACATTCACACCCTATCTTATTTCAGAAATCATTTCCCCATATCGACCAGCCCTAACTCCAAGTGTGCACACTCTTATTCCAGAATCAGTGGACTAAGTGAAAAGGGAAGAAGGCACTGTTCAGAATGGAGTTATTCAGGAACAGCTATTGCACTTTAAATTCACACGCTACCTTAATCCGAATTAACTTTCAAGTGTAGACAAGCCCATATGAAAGCAGAGACAGTGTTGTTCATTCACATGAATGCAGAGTTGGGTGGGAGGATGACAGACAGGAAGTAGGGCTGTTCTAGTTTTGAGTTGCTTGGGGGAGCCAGGAGTCAATACATTTTGGGGAGGGGTTGTCAGTGTAACCCCCACCCGCCACAAATGCCAAAGTTAGCCCCGACTGCAATGCCCCGTTACTGGAGATTAAACAGAAACATGTGCAAACAGAAATATTTTGGAAATCTTCACCCACCACATACATATCTAGGGTCATTTTGCACATCTCTCCCTTTTCCTAGCTGACTGAAGCATGTGGAGATTCCTATTACTAACTCAGAGAGGCAGCATGGCCTAGTGGCCAGGGCGTCAGAAAACGTGGGTTCTATTGCTGACCCTGGCACTGACCTTGGACCAGTCCCTTCCCTTCGCTTTCTTTGCCTGGCTTGTCTATTCAGAGTGGAAGTTCTCCAGGGCAGGGACTGTCCCTGCCTGTGTATTTGTACATAGCTAGTACAATTGGCCCTAACCTTGCCCCGGCCCTTTGGTGTTACTGTAACACAAATACTTCCCTCGGAGTGCTCATGGCTGGGTATAATGAGGTATCAGAAACCCAGATTATAGGAAGCCTTTTTTGTGTGTGTGCCTTGGATGATCAGATAACATGCTGCTGTTCGGATGCCTACTCTCTGTCGGTCTCCATGTCTACCTCATGGTGACGGATGGCTCACAGGCACTCCTCAGGCTCTCTCATCTAGCTGGCAAGGGAGAACAGCCGGAAGGGTCTTTGCTCCTTGTCTATTATTGCACATGTAAATGAACTGACTGTCGGTTCAACAAATATCACAAAGTAGCTCACTTTGCACACCGGAGCATAGGTGATGCAGTGTATTTAGCTGTGCCCTGCAGACTATGGCTGGCATTTCCAAAGTCAACTAGGGGGATTAGGTACCTGGGAGTTGGGCCCCTAACTCTATCAGATCCCTTTGAAAATCACAATTTATTAAGCTGCAATATTGGGGCTGGTTCTGCATGGGCGGACTCTTGTGCCCATGTATTGCTTTTTCCAGGGGGCTCTGTACAGGTGCACTGATCTGCTTGCGTAGAACCCATTGCAGGATCAGGGCTTTATTTTGCACATATAGACCGATGAGATACATCAGCTCAGTCCTGCAGCTTGAATCTGCGGGAGAGTTTCAAGAGCACCTAAAACATTTAGAAACCCACAACCCACTGAAAAAAATCTTCCCCTTCATCTGAAAAAGACAGTTCAAGTATTTAGAAATGAATTCTGGTATGATCAAAATGAGTATGGAGTTTCATAAACTGCCCACAACTGTATAATACACTTCCCTACCTGGCCCTGCAACCAACCAACTTCTGTTCTTCCAACTCTATAAAGTATACATAGAAATTATATTTTATTTTATACAAATCCTATTTTAAGATATGGGATACTTCTGAGCCCAAAGATAATAAGGTTTCAAATGAATTATTTTATTTTTAAAAAAGTCATCTGTGGTCCTACATCTCTGCGTGGTTTCAGCCTTTGAAAAATGAAGGACCAACAGCACCGTGTGACACTAAGGCCCAGATCACGAAAGTACATGGTGCCTAATCATTCGGCAATTACATACTTTTGCGGCACTGGCCCTAACTACATTCTTCTAATACAAAATATGCGGAGGAGCATGGCTGATCCCACACACGACAGCTTCAAAAGAGTCATGTCACAACCAAAGACGATGGAGTCTCAGCATACTTAGCAAACATCTGACCTCTGCTAGCGGCTCATCTTATAGCAGAACACAGCAATCCAAATGTATGGCCCATTTGCTAACCAGATCCAGTAAGCTCAGATCCTGCTTCCACTGAAGTTAGGGGTAAAGCTGCCATGTACATCAGTGGGGCAGGACCAGGCCAATGAACAGGAATATATGAAAGAACCCAGGCAGGCTTGGATGATTGACTGACTGCTAGCTCTGGGATAGGAAAGCTTTTTTTTGGGTGTCAAGTGCTTGATACAAGCAGCTGGTTGGGCTGTTGACTTTCTTCGAATGAATTCCTCCTCTGTACAGTTAGGGAGCGCTGCTGAAAATCAAAGCTGTTTCAACTTTTTTATTCAATCTATTTGCCTGCCAAAAACATGGATTTAATCAACAATAAAAATTTCCATGGGAAAAGGCTTTTTGAGAACATTTTTCATTTTTTTGATGGGACACCTGGAAATGAAAAACAACACCCCACCTTTTCTTTAGTTTTAAATGGGAATTTTCCTTTCATTTTGTTTTTCAAAAACTAACCTGAAATGTCAAAAGTCTGTTTGTGATTTTCTGCTTTCGGAATACAGCAGAATGAAGGATGTTTTCAGGACTTTGGGGGTTTTCCTCCCACTTTTGCCTTTTTTCTATTTTTCCTTTTTTCCCCTGCATGCCGAAACTTTTCAAAACCCCCTCAAATTTGAAAAAGTTACAGAATGGCAAATGGAAAAATGAAACACAGAAACTTTGCCATTCTGTTACTTTTCAAAAATTGGAGAAGTTTGGACAAGCTAGGGAAAAGGGAAAAGTGGGCTAACTCACTCAGTGGCAAAAATGGTCAGAGAGTGGGAAAAACTGATTTCAGAAATTATGCCGAGAAAATGAATTTTGTTTCCATTTTGAACACAAAATTAGGCATAATAATAATAATGATACTGGCTCTTATCTAGCTTATATCAGTACATCTTGAAGCACTTTACAAAGAAGGTCAGTATCATTATCTCCATTTTACAGATGGGAAAACTGAGGCACAGGCAGGTGAAGTGACTTGCCCAGGGTCACCCAGCAGGCCGGTGGAAGAGCCAAGAATTAGAACCCCAGTCTCCTGAATCCCGCCCAGTGCTCATCTTAGACAATTAGGTCAGAAATGAATAGATCACTAACGCAGTGTTGTTGTAACAATGTTGGTCCCAGGATATTAGAGGGACAAGGTGGGTCAGGTGACCAACTTTTGTTGGTGAAAGAGAGAAGCTTTTGAGCGACACAGAGCTCTTCTTCAGGATCCTGGTCACTAATGGGCAATCGTCACTTGTCCTTGGCCATTGTATAGGTGCAGAGTGGGAGACAGGGTGCAAGAAATCATTGCACTCCCATTGCATGCTGGGAAGTTGGGAAAGAAATTAAGTCTCCTAGGGCACATTCACTTTCTGAGCTCCCCTTGGGGAAGTGTGGCTTGTGTTGCCTTCACTGCCCATTCTCTTACAAGCACAATCTGGCCCTTTTGTCCATGTTTTCCCACGTACTCTTTGTCTTGTGCCTACACAATGCCTTGGTGGCCAGCATCCTCACCCATGCTATGGCCCCTCATTGTCAAGACTGACAGGAAGCTGGATGCCACTCAGATGAAGTATCTCCAAGTGACTGAAAATATCAAATGGTTCGATTTCAAGTTGGATGAACGGATCCATCTTCTAACACAACATGTCCCATTCTCTCAAATAGTTGCCCAATTCTCTTTAAAGTGGTCTGGTCGCCTGCTCCGAATGCATACCAGCTTCCTGGCAAGAATTATCTTAGCTTTGACCCAATGAAAGCAGGATGGAAAAGATATCCTGGAAGATGTAAAACATGAAGTTTGGATGATGTCAACAGATACCTGTCCCTTCCAGGCATTGTACCTTGTCATGCACTAGATTTGGTTCTGGACAGAATATCATGGAGGCACATAATGCTTTTGGTGGGCACTTTGCTGTCTAGACAGCATGAGAACTAACTAATTGTAGATCTCAGGCCCTTTGTGACCGGACACTATCTGTTCAGCACTCGCCTAGTGCTGTGCATGTTTACATTGCTATACAAGTTGCTTATAATCACTAACACCCACCAAAGTTGGGGAAGACCAGTATCAAAGTCTTTCAGCGCATATTCAGAGAATAGCAACAATGGTTTGTGAACAAAAAGTCCCCCCCCGCTCCCACCTGTGACATACCAGGACCACAATCCAGACTAGTGGGAGCCTGTGTCACCCCTGCCCTGCAACCTTGGATGCCTTATGATGCCTGGGCTGCTCACAAACAGCCTTCTAGCATGCAGAACACACCCTGGGTGTCATGTGTAACTGCAGCCTGCCCAGCTACACCCTGGCTCTCACCAGCCTAGGTTATACTGCAGGGTGACCACAACACCCTCTCCTCCCCTCCCCCTCAGTCCTTGATCCTCCTCCAGACATGTATGTCTTGTACTGCCCAGCCCTCCCCTGGACAGTACAATATATTGAGTCCATTATTCCTTTAAGGGGATAATATGCCAGTTTATTACCTTAAATACTTATGCAAACACTTAAATTTAAACACACTGGATTAAATAAAACAATAAAGCAAGTTTATTAACTACAAAGAGAGAGATTTTAAGTAAACTTAATGAGGTGTAAAAGTCAGAAATGGTCACAAGAAAAATAGAGATAAAATGCTTACTAGTGCCTAACTTAAACTATATTAGATGTAAGCAAAATTTCTCACCACATGCTACCAGCAAGGTTACTGATCAAACTTCTCAGGTCAGGACCCCTTCCACAAAGTCCAACAGCGGTTTCCTTTTGTCTTTGCAGGGGCGGAGAATGTGATGGGCATGGAGAGAGAGGGTGGTGCCTTGGGGTGTTTGCCCCTGCTTTTAACAGTTCCCGCCCCCCTCTTGAAAAACACTTCCAGTTGAGACCCAGGAGACAAAGAGTCTATCGGGAAGGATGTTCCCTGCTGTTTTTTTTCACCTATTTGAACTTCCTCTGTCTTCCTTCCTACTTGTTGACTCTATTTATGGCTTAAATGCAAATTAATTAAGGCAACCACTCCTTCCTTCTTTTGTTTAGGACAGACCTGCCTTCTGCCTGGGCAGGACTGTGGGGTTTGGAACATGTATTAATAACACCATACAGAGAATCTTACAGCTTTACATGCCACGTTGCCACACATACTTTACCAGGATAATACTGACCAGTAAATTATGAGTGTTCAAATGATACCTTACAAGGCATATTCTGTACAAAGATGACTGAAATAGTGTGTGAATACAGGGGTGTAATTCCATCACACCCTCAAAACCCAGCATCTTTTCAAAAAAAATCGTTGACATTTTTCATTTTTTGATTAAACATTCCATGCTATTTTATCTTAAAAAATTATTTAAAAATGTCATTGGCTGAAATCCAACACAATTTTTTGGTGTGTGTGTGGGGGGGAGTTATATTTGTGAACAAAACAAACAAACAAAAATTGTAACACCCTGAAACAAGAACAGCGAATACATTCCAAACATTTTCACAAAAATCCATTTTTATTTTTGACTGGCTCGACTGCTCACACAATTACCATCACAGCCACCTTTGGCTCACTGGCTTCTCGGGCCTGATCCAAAGCCTATTTAAGTCAGTGGGCGTCTTTCCATCGACCTCAATGGGCATTGGATCAAGGCACCTACGCAGCACATACCTGTAATTCACAACTGATGCACCTTTGACTTTACTTCATTGTGAGAAATGCCAAGTTCAAAGCTAACCTCTGTCATTGTTTGCCAGAAAGATCTGATTACAATTCATGGGCCTGATCCAGAGCGCATTGAAGTCAATGCCAAAGGTTTAATTGACTTGGGTGGTGCATGCTTAAGTTATGTGCCCACCATTTGAAAGTTGTCAGGTGAATTAGTGATCACTTAAAAATACTCTAGATTTTGTGCTTTTTTTTTTTAAAAAAAGTTGAAATTAAAAAAAATGATGATCAAACCCATGCTTGCCACAGCTCATAAACTATAGCTTATATTCCTATATTCTATTAAACTATTGCTAATATGCTTTATCTATCTATCTTAGGTACTTACCGGGTCTCTCTCCCCATAGTATCTGAGTGCCTCAGAATCTTTAATATATTTACCCTCACAACACCCCTGTGAGGTAGAGCAGTGCTATTACCCCCATTTTACAGATGGGAAACTGAGGCACAGCAACTTGCCTGAAGACACATGGGAAGTTTGTGGTAGAACAGGGAATTAAGCCTTGGTCTCTCAAATCCTAGACTAGAGCCCGAATCACTGGACCACCTTTCCCCTCCCACTGGACCACCTTTCCTAACAAATTATTGCCAATATCGTTATGTTTGCTAATATTCCTATATTCTAATAAACTATTGTGAATTTTGCTATGTCCTAGTGTTGCTGATATGATTTGATTGGGATGACAAGGAATGCAGTGTTGGTCTTTTGGAGATACGCCCGCTCTGCAGTTTAGGGTGATACCAATCAGTAGGCCAAATTCTACACTGATTTAATCTCCATGCAGTCCCAGTTACAGGTAACAAAGAAAGGCCACTATCCTGTGTTGATTTCAGGACAGAGGGCTGTCTGTCTGTCTGGATCAAAGATTGCTTCAACCCTTTCCTGAATCAGAAGTGGCCCTCCTGGAATGAACCCTCATTCTTGTTGTCCTAGGAGCAAACTGCTTTCTTTTACATTAACTGCCACTGTATACTGAACAAGCTAATGTTTGTATCACAGGCCAAGGAAAGCCGTGCTCATTTTGTTCCAATTGTTTTTTCAGTTAAAGGAGACATTAATAAAGACAACTGAAAATGCTACTTGTAAAATGATTTGTACTAAAATCTGATTTATTCTGTTAACTCCTGCCAACGTTTCCCTGCTGCTTTTGAACAATCTGTTTCTAGCCTAAATCATGAACTTTGGGCTTTGAGGGTGGGGAAAGCACTTAAAACTGCCTAACCTACTTCAAAGCTGGGTGATCCTGAATCAGAACATAGGTGCTTGGAACAACAATAGGTATTAACTGTAACCCTGAAGGGGCTACTTAACTGGAGCTCCTTAACCTGGCAAGAGCCACACTCCTTTTTGTTACCATTACTGGAACAATATACTTGGCAATTTCATTTTATTTTTAAAGTGAGTTTAATGCCTTTGAAAGGTACCAACTGCCAAATTGCTGGGCTGTGTATTTATCTGCAGAACAGACATATCTTGGGAAATAGCCATACAGACTTTCCCCTGCAGCTGATGTGCTACAAAATTATCCTAGGCCTGGTCTATACGGTATTTTTACTGATCAAACTATTTTGATTAGATATGTGATTTTTTTTTTTAAACAGTACAGTTACACTAGTACAATCTCTAGTGAGGATGCGGTTACCCCGGTATGAATTTGGTTTATACCAGCATAGTTTATTCCACTTCCCATATGGGAATGAGTTACACTAGCTGAAGCACCTTCATGTCAGTATAACTGTGTCCACGTTAGGGGTGGGTGGGGTTGTCCCACTTTAATTACACTAGAATTGGTAAAGTGGTACAATTTGTGTGTGTAGACAAATCCTCAGAGGGACCACCTCTTCGAGGGAGACAGTCCATACCCAGCCTGTTTTATTATTAAAATGGTGAAATTAAAAAGAAACTATTCTCTGCATTAAGCATTTCTGATTCTAAGCAGGACTGTATCCTTTACACAGATGTTTCTGAGACTGGGTTGTGGAAGCACATTCACAACTAGAGCGCCCTGGCCTTTCTATGATCAAGAAGCCAGACCAGACAAGAGAGGGGAAAAAAGACCCTTGAAAAGGAAATGGATGGGTCCTTGGAATGGTTGTGGGAGCTGGTGCTTTTCACCCTGAAGTGTCAATTTCAAATTCAGAGCAGTAGGGACAAAAGTCCTAACCCACCTGACAGGTATTCAGTGGCCTGCGTGAAATGAGTTCGGTCCTAGTGGTCAGGTGGACACGATACAGACTCCACCGCTGAAGCTGGTTGCAAAATGAGCACTGCTGCCTATAAGTAGGGACTGAATGGAGTTATAAAGGGAGCAACCCTGTCGCTCTCAGTTCGGAGCTGAGACATTGGAAGGGCAACGTGGGGAAACGTCCACTGTGCTCTCGGCTGTATCCACTCTGTAAATAAAGACAATGCTGCAGGGCATTTTCAAAGCTCCCTAAGGGATTTGGGCACCTGGTTCTCATTACAGTTCATGGGAACTGGGCATTTGAGTCTCCAGGTCTGCCATCTGGGTACCTGGCACCAGATTTACATGCGTTTGACCCAAGAAAGCTGGCTATCAAGTGAGCTATTTTATGTGGTTTTAGCTTTATAAAGCGCACATGGCACAGGCCTTCGAGCACATGGACAGAAAGTTAATGTATTGACCTACGGGAACAAATACCCTCCATCTTCTGTCGCTCTTTCCCACCAGCATCCCAGCTCCCTTGTTTGGACGGAGGCTTGGTCAGCTCCCACTTGCCTCATCCACACCTCAGCACCAGTAAAGCAGAGACGGCACCATTCCTGTCTGAAGAAGAAAAGGGACATGGAGCCCCAACCACCTTGCTATCCCCCAACGAGCAGGACAGCCGTGACAGAACGTGGCATCCCCAACGAGGCAACCTTAACAGCAGCTGAGCGAATTCTCCAAAAGCCATGAATAGAGCCACTGCAGTTAAACGCCATCCGTCTCTGCTGCCACAGTCCTCAGTGAGCCAGAGAAAATCACCCCCAGTCATCAGATGACAGAGCCAAAAGGATTAGCACAGACAGATGATTTTTACCCATTGGCAGAAAGAGGCTGTTGCTCAGAGAAACCAGCCAAGTCTCTGTATTGTAACCCAGGTATTGAAAGTCAGATTGAAAGGGGTCTGGGAAATGCAGGGACTCCAGACAACACCAGAGCTGCTGAGCCACACCCTTCTCAATCTCCTGTCCTCCAAAAGCCGTCTATTTTCATCTCCGACATGAATTTATGTTTGTGTCCAGCGATTACAGTGTATCATGAATCACCCTAACAAGGTGCAAGAGCTACAAAGCAGTGCTCACGTTGAATGCTGAACCATAGAACTCGGTTTGGGTCTCGGGGTCGATATGCTTTGCAAACCTGGCTGCAGGAATGGGAAACGAACGAACCTCAGCGGTAGAGTCTCCTATCAGGGATCTCATTTGACCCCTCTCCCATAGCCACCCCCGTTCTTCTCTTCTCCCACTTCCAACAACTAATCTTCAGTCTTATAAGTTCAAAGAGCCTTCATAGTCAGCAGAAAAATGCCTATTTCCTATAAGAGCATACGGCTGGGAAAAGGGGAGATGTTTTCCCTCAGGTTTGAAGATGTATGTGAGAGTTACAGACTCTATCAATGGGGAATTCATAGATACTAAGGTCAGAAGGGACCATTATGATCATCTAGTCTGACCTCCTGCACCATGCAGGCTACAGAATCTCACCCACCCACTCCTGTGGAAAAACCTCTCACCTATGTCTGAGCTATTGAAGTCCTCAAATCGTGGTTTAAAGACTTCAAGGAGCAGAGAATCCTCCAGCAAGTGACCCGTGCCCCATGCTACAGAGGAAGGCGAAAAACCCCCAGGGCCTCTTCCAATCTGCCCTGGAGGAAAATTCCTTCCCGACCCCAAATATGGCGATCAGCATATGGGCAAGATTCACCAGCCAGATACCTAGGAAAGAATTTTCTGTAATAACTCAGATCCCACCCCATCTAACATCCCATCACAGGCCATTGGGCCTATTTACCATGAATATTTAAAGATCAATTAATTACCAAAATCACGTTATCCCATCATACCATCTCCTCCATAAACTTATCGAGTTTAATCTTAAAGCCAGATAGGTCTTTTGCCCCCACTGCTTCCCTTGGAAGGCTATTCCAAAAGTTCACTCCTCTGGTGGTTAGAAACAGGCTGAGACTTGGAGACTGGTTCTTCTCTCCTTGCCCTGCAGCCCAATCCCTGCTTGTAGGTAGGAGTGCTGGCTAGCCTGTCCTGTCTGAGGCATGGCTACTCTGGGAGAGGTAGATGGCTCTTTGTATTCACAGCATCCAAAATTTCCTCTTCTGGAGCCACATGTCCAAGAGCGGAGCTTAGAGTCCTACAGGCCATCTATCTTGCAATGCCAGCTCGAGTGCACTTACTCCAGCTAGCTTTAATCTCGCTAGCTGGGGTCCTGGAGCAGTGAAGCTAGGGAAAGGCACATTTCACCATAGAGCAGGCCTGTGAATAATTACACAGGATTCCACGGGGCTCCAGTGCTGGAGCTAGCTAGACCAAAGCCAGCTCAGGTATGTCTACTCAAGCTGCAATTCCAGTGTAGACATAAGATGCAGAAACAGATAACACAAGACACATCCGTGACCCAGAAGAGAGTGCAAACTCCGGGGGTTGTGTGTGGGGAGCTAAGTTGTATTTTCCCTGATCTCAGTGTCCTTCTGTCTAACGGTGGAGTGGAGAAGGGGTTTGATGAGAGTCAGCGTGATTAGGAGTGATCTGATCTCCTGTTGGAGCGCCTGGTCCAAAGCTCATAAAAGTCAGTGGTGAGGCTCCTGTTGGTTTTAATGGGCTTTGGATCAGACGATAAATGCCTCACTGCCCCGCTTACAACATATAAACCAACCTTGATCTAGATAAGGTGGATTGGGAGCTTCTGTTCTCCCTGTCTCACAACACAAGAACAAGGAGCTTTTCAATGAAACAGAAAGTTGGCAGATTCATAACTGATAAAAGGAAATACTTTTTTTACACAATGTATTTAGACTCTGGAACTCATTGCCACAGGATGTCACTAACATCAAGAACATAAGACTAAAAAAGGGACTGGACATTTATATGGATAACAAGAATATTCAGAATAATAAGTAATGTTTCAGAAAAAAAAAGAATTTTAGAAGGGAAATAAAACATCATTCTTCAGAGCTTAATCCTGAACTATTACAGGCGAGGGTGAAACTTTAATGGGAGCAGAATACCTCATATCTGCCTATGGCAGGGTTTCCTTTATCTGAACTATCTGGTCCGGCAGCACGAGGGTGCCAGGTCGGTGTCTCTGTAGAGATTTCAGAGACCCAGTGGCCACCTTGAACAGCGATTCTAAACAGTCACAATTAATACCACAGCCTCTAGCTTTCAGGTGGAAAGCTGGAAAACATGAAATGAGTGTAAACTAATGCGATGCCATTTTTTGTTCAAAAACTTTCTACTGCTGAGAAAATAATGAGTTCCAGCATCTTGATGAGCCACTGCTTAGAAACCTCCAAAATTTGTATGGTGACTTGAAAGGGCTCAGTTAAGTGGGTGGGCCCAAGGTCAAGATCCTCCAGCCCATTTCAGACAGTTCCCCTTTTCCCAGTTTCTCCAAATCTTGCCGGAAGAATTTCAGGTTTTGGAGAAGTAGCTAGAGTTGTAGACATAGTGAAATCATCGCATTTTGGCTCCAAAGTCTACAAGGGAAAACTCGGTTTTCCTTCTGATATAAAAAGATAAGACAAAGAAGTTCCCTCTTCCCAAGGAAAACCACTGCTAGTTTGAAATGCATACGCATTGTGACTCACCAAAGAGAATTTATTACCACATTTGCTCGGCTAAGCAAGACTGGCAAATTAGTATTTGAAGTCATAATATTGATCATAAATTCATACTGAATTCCTGGCTACTAATGTGTCTGCTGTCCACATTTCCTTAATAAATCCGCTTGAGTTCAGTGATAATTAACATGCAATTAAAGTAAAGTGTGGCCACTATTAGCTCTCGGAAACAAAAGGAGAAAGAAAACGATTCAAGTCATTTCATATAGCTGGAGTCTGACCCAAAGCCCTTTGAAGTCAATGGTGTTGAGGAGCATCTTTCCACTGACCTCAGTGGATTTTGGATCAGGCCTCATATCAGCAGACTGACTTCTGCTACTACATGATCATTGACAGTGTGTGCTTTTCCACTGCTTGAGACTTTCAGGAATGTTTTTCATGCAGGAGTGTAGTGCATTCAAAACACAGAAACCACCTTAATCTCAGTAAGACCAACAAAGATAAGCAATAGGTTTAAGTTGGCTGAAATTAGCAAATGGATCTGCTGCACAATGCCCTTGTTACCATTAGCTGTGACCGCTGAATGGCACCTAGTAAAATATGCTGGCAATGTTTAACAAACCATCCGTCTTTTACCTGTTCCTACTCAACAGAAACCTTTGTTTGAACCATGGGCCTATTCAGCTGCTCTGCTATCTGCTTATCAGGAAGATTAATCTCCTTGGTATCACCATATTAATTTTAAAACAGCCTTTATCATTTTGAGTCCTCTTCTGGAACAGCTTAATACTGGGTAAAAGTTTGTTTTGTTTTGTTTTTAAATGTGGCAGCCAGATTTTGTGTTTGTCAAACTGCTATCTACATGCCTGCAGGTGAGTCATTCGCATTAGAAGAATAAAACCAGGAAAAGCAAATACCGTGTAACCGACAGCACCTGTAGACGGCATCTGAATATTCATGTGAAACTGGCGCGTCTGCATGCCAGGCTTCTGTTATTTCCTTCCTATTCCAAAGAAGATCATTCTAGTCATAGTACTCTAGGAGCAGCTGGAGGCCAATATTGAGACCAGAGCCATGGTGGGCTGGACGCTTTGCGAACACAAATTAAGAGACAGTCCCTGTCTGAAGAGCAAAAAGGACAACCAAAAGCATTAGGGGTGGTGCTGTTTGCAAACAGGGAATTGAGGCACAGAGAGATTTCCAGTGGGAGTTCGGCCCCCGATTTGATTTCAATGAGAATTAGGCACCTCAATACCTCTGAGGATCTGGGCGTAGGTAACTTATCCAAGATCACAGAGGGAGCTGTAGCAGAGCCAACTATTGGCTCCTGATGCCCATATGAGTGACTTAATCACAAGACCATCCTTTACTGCCAGCAGCAGTGAGCTGGCTAAAACTATGGACTGAAAATGGTGTTTTCCCAAGATTAAGAATCAAGTCAACTGGTATTCAATAACCACACCTCAGATATTCTTCCCTGAGTCTGGGAGCCTGGTAAGTCCCCACCTGGACACTGTAAGAGAAGGAGACACCTCCTCTGCAATATCCTTCCAGTCTTCTCCTGGAGTCTGCAGGAGCACCTCCGTGGGAGCCACACGTGGAATGGGGCTATCGTCACTCCCCAGGAGTTCACCACATTGAGCTAAAGCAACACATCCCAGCATCTGGAGACTCAGCTAGATTTGGATTTGGTCTGAACTTTGCAGCTACAGCAGACCCAAACTGGGACCTCTGACCCAAATGCCTTGCATTTGTGCTCAGCCCGATGTTGGGTTCATCCGTACTGCTCAGCCCCAACACACGTTTAACGATACCACAACACAGGACGTACTATCCAAACCGACTGGATGCTCATTGGGAAGTGGGAGACCTGGGCTTCCTTAGTATACATTGAAATAAGCCCTCCTGGGATACGTCCTCACCCAGGCTAATTCTGCAGTAATCAGCACGGAGCCCTTGGGGTAGCCTCACGTCAGTATGAGCAACCACACTGCGGAGACTCACTGGTATTGCACCCACCTATGTGCATCACAGGAGCAGCTGGGGGCATATCCCATGGGTCTTTGTGGCTGCAGTAACCTCCGCTGCCCTAGGATTCTTTCCCGGTGAATTGCGGGAGAACTCACCTGCCCTTCCGAGCACACAGGGGGAATTGTGGGAGGGCATTGGAGGACTATGTGCCCTGCAGTGATTTAGCCTGCATTCTCACGGCAAAGTGGGTGGGTTACCAGCCTGAGTGAAAATGGAACTTCGGCTCTAACAGAGAGGTTCTCAGCCTCTCTCTTTTGGAGGCCCCCCAACATGCTATAAAAACTCCATGGCCTGCCTGTGCCACAGTAACTGGTTTTCTGCATATATAAGCCAGGACCGCCATTGGGGGTAGCAAGCAGGGCAACTGCCTGGGGCCCCATCCCACAGGGCCCCCCACAAAGCTACATTGCTCAGGCTTCAGCTTCAGCCCCGGGTGGTGGGGTTCAGGGACTTGGGCTTCAGCCCCATGTAGTGGGACTTCAGCTCTGCCCTGGGCCCCAGTGAGTCTGATGCTGGCCCTGCTTGGAGGCCCCCCTGAAACCTGTTCAAGGACCCCTGGTTGAGAACCAATGCGCTAACAAACCCACCTTGCGGGGCCAGCTAGCCTGGGTTAAAAGCACCACTTAACTCAGGTGAGAGATTTTGTGTGTGGATGGGACGGGGACTTAAGGGGTAACACCTGAGTAAGAACCCAGGCTAACTCTGCAGTAAAGACATAACCCTTTTCAATGCCTATGAGGTCTGTGGTCACAACTACAACTAGGAGAGCTGGAGAAAGCCACCTGACAAGCAGCCTCTCCTTTGTATTTATTTATCACACCAAAACCCTCCAAGTTCATAAGCCTAGTGAGAGATTTCTTTTAAGTTTCACAGCATTCCTTTCAAGTTCCCCCACACCCTGCTTCGAGAGGGTCCCACTTCAATACTGTATTGATTCAGGAGTGGGCATACTTTAAAGGGACTCTCTTAGGACCAAAACTTAGAGAAAGAAAGGTCAATACCACACAGCATTCCTAGAAGATGGCTTATATTGATATGGACTCACAATTTTAAAACTTCAGCTAGTGCAGCTCCTTTGACTTCTTTTACACCAGCTACAGATCCGGCATACTTTGCTTGAAGAAAACCAGAGCCAAAACACCTCTTCAGCAACCTATGCATCAGAATCCAAACTGGGTTAATTTGTTTTTAAACTATTAAGATACCATGGGCTATTCTATGCTTGTCAACATGTTGTTCCCAGCTTGTTGGTCCACTGGGCTTCCCCTGCTCCTGCATACTTGGCAGGTGGCTCAGTCCCCTAAATGTGCAGATTTCATGAGATCTGCATGTACCCGAGGTATCCCTAAAGTCCCTGTACCTCCACAGGGCATTCTTGCTGATCCATATTCCCCATGACAGCTCTGCTTCTCCATAGCTGACTGTCCCGTTACTGTGGGCTGTCAGGTATGGGATGAGAGGGTCTCTAGCTGGTCATGCTTGGAGCAGCATTACAAATAATTGCGATATCAATGATCAGATATCAGTGTGCAATGGGAGAATGCTGGAAAGAATAGCTGCTCCTCAGTCAGACCCCTATGGGCTTGCCAAAAAACCTGTGAAACCCTAGCCAATTTGTGGGAGTTTGTTAAAAAAAGGAAATACGGCCAGACAACAAAGCATGGACCAGCTCCTCAACTGGGGTGACTCAACCTTTGCTGAAATGACTTCAACGGAGCTGAATCGATTAACGCCAGCTGAGGATCTGGCCCTGTGATTTTAAATTTCATCGCCAACGATGATGGCATTGCACAAGGGAGACCCGAATGCTGAGTTAGCACATGACCCGTTTCTACAACACCTCGTGGCAAAGCAATTTGAAAATGCCAGTGTAATGAAAGCAATTGCAACATGGTGACCAGCAGTCTGAGAAATCTGCAGCCTCTAGGCACTCTTGTTTTTTTAAATTAACATGATCATAGAATCATAGACTTTAAAGTCAGAAGGGACCATTATGATCGTCTAGTCTGGCCTCCTGCACAACGCAGGCCACGGAATCTCACCCACCCACTCCTGTAACAAACCCCTAACCTATGTCTGAGCTCCTGAAGTCCTCAAATCGTGGTTTAATAATAATACCAATTCCTTCTTTTCATTTCATTAATATTATCTCGCCCAACGACCAGTGTTGTGTTGTAGCTGACAATACGTTATTTAGAAGGCTCAGGCTCGGTGTTTGCTGAAGCACACACAGGACGGGTGGAGGAAGCAATAAAAGTTTAGTAGGACCAGCAGGTTAGGGAGCAATATAACCTTTATCAGTTTGTGTTACCCTAGAAGAAATTATTCTCTTGTACCAGGCTAATTGCCTTCTAGCCCATCACACAGAACACAACAATAAATTCGCCAAGGTTTATTTGACACGTAGGTTTTATAAGGACTGGCAAACCACTGACTGGCATAATTATGTGTGGTCCTTTACCATTAGTGGTAATTCAGAGGCACATAACGACAGCATAAGATTTCTGGAGCATTTACCTTGTTTGCTGGGTGGGCTCCTGGGAAGTTCATCGTCAGAAATCTTGATCTGATACACAAATGTCTGGTTAAAAACAAAAAAGCAACATACTGTTGACCCATTGTGCTCCAGTTGGGAGTTTTCAGAGGAGCTTTTCTGCTCCCTGTCTGCTGGATGCAACAAACGACAAATCCACGTGTAAGGTAAGTCAGCGTGGCAGCCTGCAATAACAATAATACCGAGCACCTTTCTCCAGGTAACCGGTGGCTCTAGAACGGTCTCATGAGGCATCTGTGCCCATACCTCTGCAGAGCCAGACCCCCCAGTTCCCAACTCATGGACAAGTCCTTTGGAATTTAATACAGGTGAAACCAATTGGGTGCTACAGAAATTGGGTGAGGTACTATCTTTTATTGGACCAACTTCTGTTGGTGGAAGATACAGGCTTTGGAGCATCACAGAGCTCTTCTGCAGGTCTGGGGTAGGTAACCAGAGTGTCCAGCGAAGTAAAAGTTGGAACAGATTTATTCAGCTTAGACACTCTGGTTACCTTCCCCAGACCTGAAGAAGAGCTCTGTTGCACTCCAAAGCCTATATCTTCCACCAACAGAAGTTGGTCCAATAACAGATATTCCCTCACCCACTTGCTGCTCTCATACCCTGAGACCAACATGGCTACAACAACACAGCACACAATTATCTAAAATTGTATAGAATGTAATAACAATACCTAGCTCTGATGAAGCACTTTTCTTCAGTAGATCTCAAAGTGCTTTCCAAAGGCAGTTGGGATCATTATCCCCATTTTAAACAGATGGGGGAAACTGAGGCACAGAGAGGTGAAGTGAATTGCCCAATGTCACTTAGCAGGCCAGTGGCAGATCTCATGAGTCCTAGTCCCATGCTCTGTCCACTAGGCCACTGACTAAAACACAAAGAAAATAGCTTTGTGGTTCTAGCAGTGACGCTTTGCCATGTGGGTGTTGGATGGGCCACTGTACCAACTCTTTTGATTTTCTCATGAATTTTGCAATATTCCCTAGCCTCTGTTTGCCAGAAGCTGAGAATGAGCGACAGGGGATGGACCACTTGATGATCCCCTGTTCTGTTCATTCCCTCTGGGGCACCTGGCATTGGCCACTGTCAGAAGATAGGATACTGGGCTAGATGGACCTTTGGTCTGACCCAGTATGGCCGTTCTTATGTTCTAATATTTAGCATTTCCTTAAAACCCCAGCTCCTGGAGCAATGTGATGACATGAGACTCTCAACTTTCATTTAAAAAAAAAAAGAAAGGTAAATTTCTGCCCCCATGGTTCTGGGGAAAGGCTGGAAAGCGTGAGCCCTAAAGGCTCAGGAACCAGAAGACACATAAAAAGAACCCCAAATTTGTTAGCTTTTATATCTCATGATTTTTAAGTTATAAGTTTAAGTTCAGCTCATATTTCTGGGGGATTTTGGAATGCTTGCAGCTGGTGATACTAAATCTTAAACTTTGTGGACTGGTAAGGGCGTATACTGTATTGTGGAGCGATTTGCTTTGGCCATCTGAAGGCCTGGTAATGGCTTCCGCTCAAGGGCCTTTCAGGATGGAAGAAGAGTCACCAGCAGGTAGAGGAAAGGTCTGGGAGGGCGCCCTCCAAAGGGAATGTTGCAAAAGCTCACGAGAAGGCTTCCGTTATTATTGTAGCAAAAAGGCATTAGCCCTTCCATGATGATGGCCCTACAGGCCCAGTCCATGAAAGAGGAAAACAGAGTCATGTGAAAAGGAGAAACACAAGAAGAGGGGGGAAGCTGGTATGTCTCATTTATTTCTGCTTTAGTGACCATGAAATAAATCCCCCAATGTGAGATATGTCATAGTCAAATGGGCGTTACTACTGCCGTTTGATCAGATCTGCATAAACATCCATTCGGCTCTGTAACCGAGCATTCCTTTAACCTCACTCACACCCGGGGCAGGGCTTACGTCCTCTAATGCTCTTTCTGGATCCAGTATGCAGTGGACATGCCAGTTCCAGATATAAAAATCTGTGGCACAAATGGGGTTCACCTTAAAGTGGCCTCTTCAAACAAATCAAGGCTTTCTGTTGAATTGCTAGCCCAGTGACAGTGATAGACAGAGATCTACTTGCAACAACATGCCTAGGAATACCAGGGAACTCATTGTCCTGCCATGCTGGAGAGCTCAGGTGGAACCTTGTGATTTTTCCCTTCTGAATTCCAGTGAAGGCAGAGTGCATTGCAGAGCAAACATGCTAGGGGTGAAGTTCTTGCCCCTTTGAAGTCAACGGCAGAACTCCCATTGACTTCAATGGGGCCAAATTTTTACTCTGCCAAACCTTTTCTCTGCATGTTTTTTGTCCTGCTATCCTCACAAACACTTTCTGTTTCACGTCAACAACAACAACAGCATGGGCTTTTGTAGTGGAGTGAATTTGCTACACTCCCTTATGGTTAGAAGAACTGAAATACAAAGGCTCTGATCCTGCAATGATCTCCTGGAGGGTATGTCTACCCTGCCATAAAAATACCTGTGGCAACCACATCTCAGAACCTGGAGCAATTGATTCGGGCTCATGGGGCTCAAAATCATGGTGTTGCCATCCGGGCTGGGGTGGGAACATGGGTTGTCAGACCCATGCCCCTCACGGGGTTTTGGATCCCGTGAGCCCCGATCAATGGACCTGGGTTCTGGGTTGTGGTGCCACGGTTATTTTTATGGCAGCTGTACCCATGCCATGGGTCTTTTATTGCAGTGCAGACATGCCCTAAGTGACTTTCCCAAGGTCAGACAGGAAGTCTCTGGCAGGGCAGGATTGAATTCATCTAGCCCCCTAACCATTGGGCAAAACATCCTCTCTATTACCCACTGATTCTTCATTCATTCATTCATTGTATTTCACACAAGCTGCCAGAATTGGGACCACTGGTGCATTTTATGGTCCTCTCCCTTTATTGATTTTTGTCTCCATATTCACCTGTGTGTGTGGTGGAGGGGAGGGTTATTAGCTTCTTTTTTCTTCCCCACCCACCAAGACAAATATTTTCCCTGGCCCTCCCCCTCCAAACAGATCAAGAACACCTTGATTCATGGAAAGCTGATGCATTCTATTAGGATAATTTTGCTGTCTATGCTTCCTCCCTGCTTGGCAATCGCTCAGGCTGTGTTGTGATGCGTTCTGTGGAAAGCATTCAAATCATTATTAGCACAAGCCGGCAAAGCAAACACGGTTGCAAACATGGTTTGAACTTTGACCCACAATGCATCCCATCGTTTCAGAAGGTGCAGATCTTTCTGTTTCATCTAACTGTAGCTGGAAAGAGGTATTTGCAGATTATTATTTGAATTAAATGGGCTCCATTGTCCTGTGTGCTGCACGTACACACAGCAAGAAACAGCCCCCGTTCTAATTGCTATACTGCACACTGGGAAGTCACGTGCAGAGAGATTAAGTGACTTGCCCAAGGTCATGCAGGAAGCCTGTAGTAAAGCCAGGAGCAGAACCCAGATTTCTTGAGTTCCATTCACCTTCTGACTCTGTCCTACTCTGCTGAGCTGGGCCGAACTGGGATACACTGGAAGATTTTTGCAGCTGCGACTCTCTCTGGGTCTGTCTACACTGCAATGCAAGCCCAGAGTTAGTAGAACTTGTGTTACCAAACCCTGAGTTTGTTAACCCCAGGTTAGGAATTGCTGAACCCTGGGTCCCAACCTGGGGCTTCACGTCTACACTGCATTATGTGGGCCTGAGTCCAACCACCCATATCCCTGTCTTCCTAGCGCCCTCCCAAATATGTGGCCACTCTAGCCCTTTGTTCATAGTGCAGTGAGAGAAAATTGACTATCCACCAAACTTGACTGTCCAGAGAACAAAGAAAGTTGGCCTGTGGGATTGTGGGATACTTTTGGAGGACTCCCAGAGCATGAGTCCAGTGAGGCTGTGTTTACACTGCAAAGCAATAGGGTCCCAGCTTGACTCAGGCTTGGACCCTCCAGCCTAATGGGGTTCTGGGACCATGGGTCTGAGCCCTGGGTTATTGAAGTTTGTGTAGACAGAAGGGGGAGGTTAGGCTTGAGTCTGAGTTCGAACCTTAGGCTTACATTGCAGTGTAGGACATACCTTCTCATTCTTGGTCGTACAGTGCCTAACACCATGGGGGCCTGATCTCTGCTGGAGCTGCCAGGGGCTACTGTCATGCAAACATCAGAACAGGAGGATTGCACAGAGAAGGGAACAGTAGTTCAGGAAATCAGGCAATCGGGTCACTACACGTGCTTACTGGGAGCACCTCTTTTCACTATCGTTTGTTGTTCCACACCAAAACCTATTCTGTGCACCACACTTGAGCATGTGGATTCAACTCCAGAGGGCTCGGGGGGGAAAGGGGGAGAAGAGACATTTCTTCCTCCCCCTGTCTGGGAAGTGGACTGCAAGAACAGTCTCGGTTCCCCCTTTCTGTCCTGTCCACTCTCTTTTCTGGGTAGGAGTAGCAGATGGATGTGCCTCATAGCTTGCTTCCCAGAGCTATGGGATGTAAGAGGGATGAGGATCCTGCCGGGGCGCCCTGCACCCTGCCACCTCTTTACACAGGCCCTACCCCCTCTTGGCAGATTTCATGGCCCTCCCAGGAGGATGGCACAGGCAGGATTTGCCTCTAAGTAAGAAAGATCTTTCCTTGCGCTCTCTAGGATGTAACTTGTAGGAGTTACCAGCTCCTGTTTCCACGTGTAAGCTGCTCTCCAGCTCTGGTTAGGAAAGAACATGTCCCCAGGCAGGTGCACTGGGGCAACTTTGTGCCTTCCTTTGAGGCATCTGGCACCCGGCCCAATCAGAGAGAGGATAATGGACTAGATGGACCTTAGCTCTTTTCCAGGGTGGCTGTTCTTATGTAAAATGTCCAGTGCAGAGCTTGCATCCCCATTGTAGTGAACCCTCCAAGGAGTACATTCATTACACGCTTCTATTTAAATTTTAAAAAATGTAAACGTGATGCCAAAACAATGGATGTCATATAAATGCCTAGGTATAGAATTTTAAAAATGGTACAAATGTCAACTATTGTCTGTTGATTTACTTACCCCTCTGGAAACATATTTTTGTTGTCAACAATATCCCAATTCCATCCATTTCAGAGGAGTCTTATGGTTAAGAGATTGGACTAGACTCAGGAGACCTAAGTTTAATTCCTGGCTGACACTGGCCTCTTCTGCGACATTAGACATAATTTCTTTGTTTTCCATCTTTAAAATCTAGGTAATAATAGTTCCTTTCTCCCCTCCTTTTTCTGTCTTCTCTATTGAGACACTCTCCAGGGCAAAGACTGTTTCCTACAATGTGTATGTACGGAACCTGGCATAATGAAGCCCTGAACTTGTTACATTTCTCACTTTTTTCAAAGCTGTATTCTCAGATCCCTTGCCAATGGACAATGATCAATCATTATGGCTCAAAATAAGGGAGAAAAAACATGACATTGCCTCCCTCTTTTCTTCAAAATTTTGACATGGGAAAATTTTGAATATCTGAAAAAGGCTGTCCAGCTCCACAGCGGATCTGAAACAGGAGAAAATTTCAGATTGGCATGAAAGTTTCATTGGCATTTCCCCAGATTATAATTTTATTTATTTATTGTATTTTGAAATTTCCTTGAAATTTGGAAAAAAGAATCAGAGTCATTCTACTGGTCAGTGGGTGAGAAATCGGTCATCTTTATCCAGACTGCAGATCTACAGCAAGAGAAAAAAAGATACTCTGTAAGCAGCTCACTACGTACAATCTGTGATGGGACTGAGCCACTGGGCAAAATTCCACACAATTTCACTGACTTCCACAGGATATGAAAGCAGGCACCAGGGCCCAGATTTTTGGGTATTGCTCCTCTCAGCACTGCAAGGCCTAAGACAGTTATATGGTTAAATCCGATTTCTGTCACTGAATGTCAATAGGACTTGGGTTCCTAAGTCACTTTAGAAAAATGAGCCTTAGGTGTCTAAATCACATAGGCCTCACAAAGCTAAGCAGAGCAATGCCTAAATACCTTTAAAAATCTGGGCCCAGAGGTATCCCTTTGACCTGGGGCAGTGCTGGCTTTCAGAAACGGTTGCCACTGAGCCACTGTCATTGTGTGGCAGGCCATTGGCTTAAATGTTTATCCCCCTTGTAAGCCATTCTTCTGCCAGTGAATCACTTTGCGTCAGGAGAGCAGACCCATCTTTTGTTTTCCCGTCTCCACAGCATCCGTGAGACTAGTGAGGAGATCTGGGTGAATGCTTACTGGAAAGGAATTTTTTGATGAATTTTGCTTTTCCTTTGTTTGTGAATTATGCAAAAGGATTTTGATTTTTGCAGATTTGGGGTCATTTTCATTAGGGCCAAAGTCATTTTTGAAAATGGGATTTAGGCGCCTTTGAAAATTTTACCCTGGATCTTTATTCAGAGCTGTCTGCTTAACATTTTATGCAAATGTATTCCATCCTATAGCTTGTTCTCCAACTCTTCTGTTTGACACTGTGCTCGTGGTTATTCCTGATAAGTGATTATTTGCCAAAGTTTTGTGCTATTGTGTCTCTTTCTAGACTGAAACTTTTATAAACAGGAGAAAGGAAATCAAAGGCATGTTCAAGAAAGCCACATGTATATTTCCAGCACAACCTTGGGACAAACACTCTTTCTCACAAATACTCCCGAGACTTTCCCTTTCGGAAACCATTCTTCTCCCATTAAAAATCATTCATACAAATATTCATGAAAGCAAATATAAAATTTGGGCAGCATCACTGATGCAGAGTTACGTTTTTTTCAAATGGATGTGCCTGGGCACTTTCTTGAGAATTTAATTTTTTGCCTTTGCCTGTGATTATGTTTGTGTGATAAGTAGAGCGGGTTGGAAAAAAGGGGAGAAAAATTGTCATTTTGACCAGCTTTATCACTGATGGAAAAACATGGGAAAATTTTTATGGAAGTCTCATTGACATCCCCCCCTCCCCCCGCCCCCCACACTTTTCTTTTGTGAATTTCAAAATTTGAAATTTCATCAAAGTTTTGAAATGCTACCAGCTTGAGGAATGAGACTTTGATCTCTGGCTCGATCTCAGATATCGACATTTATATAACTGCCTCTTCTTGATTCTTATAGCTCAGCTCTACTAGATAAAGGAGGGGTGACAACTGGATAGTTTGCAACTTTTGTATGTTGTATAACCCACCAGGCTAAATTATTGCTTTCAGTCTGACGGCTCCCAGCTTTCTTGCTGCTTCTTTACTGTATTGACTGTCCTGGGATGTATAATTTAATGTTATTGTGATAGGAGTTTTAGCTGCATTTGCCCTTTGTTGTTCTCTACTTGCTAAGACTAACACAAATTAGAATGTATTTGAATGGGGGTAGGTAAAAAGGCAAATTATTAATTAACTTCATCATAAAGGAGGAGTGGGGGATTAAACTTGGGCTGGACACACGTTTCTCAATAAGCCTTTGTATATTAGTAGCATCGAGGAGTTGCAGTAACCCCAGCACAGTGGCTTTAACCAAGCTCGGTGGGTTTTGGCCGAGCTTATGTTGGCCTGAAACTACAGAACAACACTTCAGTTTGCAATCTGCTACAGGAAGGGTGGAAATTTTCTTATCACCAGACACACCCACGATCTTGGACTTCAGACTCGAGAGGCAGGAGGGGGATATCGCCTCGTGACATCACTCAGCCTCCGAGCAGGTCTGTTACAGGCTCTCAGGGAAACGGACATATTCTCCAAGGATGAGAACTGGTCCGGATGGTGATAAGGACGAGGCAGTCAACCAGAGGAGATAGCAGGGGAGCAAGGAGTCCATAATATTCTTCTCACTCACTCTCGGAGCTAGACTGGGCCCTTGTCTCAACAAAATTTGGGATTAAAAAGGAGTAACCTCCCAATCATGGGTTGAAATCTGGGGGAGAGTGCAGCTCCTGCTCTATAGACACTCCCCACTGCAAGCATGTGGGTGGGGAGCGGGTGGCGATGGGTGGGGAATTATTAAAGCATTGGCTGGGCAGGTGTGCGTGGGAAGCAGGGGAGTAACTGCGACCGAGCGTGTAAATCACATCTCTTTCCTGGGGCAGAGCAGTGAAGCACTGGATAGCTCTCAGTGTACGTCTACACAGCAAAAAACTGCCCTCCGGGGCAGAGAGTCACCGAGTCTGGGTCAACTGATTCAGGCTCACTGCGGGGCTAAAAAGAACAATGTCGACTTCCAGGCCTGGGTTGGAGCCTGGGGGTCACAGTCAGAAGGCAGCGTAGTTGTAGCCGTGTTGGATATTGGAGAGACAAGGTGGGTGAGGTAATATCTTTTATTGGCTTTTATCTTTTAATATCTTTTCATAAGATATATTACCGGGCCCACTGTGTCACTCCAATAGTCAGAAGGCTACAGGTTTTATCAATGGTGTTTTCTTAAAGCCACCGTTTCCTGAACATCAGTTTTGCACCTGCCATGTTACACTTGCAAGGCTGGGGAGTCCAATCAGGTGAGGCTGCAAAAGGCAGGATGGAGACATCAGACTTCCTGATTAGCAGGTGGAGATAATATATGTACTCACATATCAGGAAATTATACATCTGAATGCTAAGTCTGGACACAGGAAGTGCTTTATACACATAAAGAAAAGGAGGACTAGTGGCACCTTAGAGACTAACCAATTTATTTGAGCATATTAATTTATTTCATCGGATGCATCCAATGAAGTGAGCTGTAGCTCACGAAAGCTTATGCTCAAATAAATTGGTTAGTCTCTAAAGTGCCTCTAGTCCTCCTTGGTCTTTTTGCAAATACAGACTAACACGGCTGCTACTCTACACAAAGGAATGGATTTTCAAAAGAGCACCGCTCCTTTTTAAGCGCCTCAACAAGGAACCGGATTTTCAAAGATGTGTTCATCTCCCATTGAAAATAAAAGGCATTGCAGAAAATCTGGCCCATAAGTAGAGTTGGTTGGTTCCTACAAGAAATTTTGGCATTTGTTTTCTTTGTCCTACATTGGCAAGAAAAAGTCAAAATATTAAAAATGTTCATAGGATGAAAAGTTCCCAAATGTTTTGAATCAGAAATGTCAACAAAATTAATCATTTTTGATTGAAACAAAATGCATCAGCGCTCGAATCATGATGTCAGTTAGAACCAAAACATCTGGTTTGGACTGGACCCTTTGAAACGATACATTTCATTTGAATCAGCATTTCAAGACGAAAGGTTTCATTCGAAATGTCACTTGGGAAAATGAAAACATTTTTTCTAAATTGGCATTTTTCGGTGGCAAACCTGGATTGGAACAAAACCACAATTTCCGACCATCAAGGTTTTTGTTGGAAATTTTTCAGCCACTCATAAGAATGATTGTCCTAGTTATTGTGATGTTATACTTACACTGACTCCAATAAGGAGACACAGCTTCCAGAGAGTGCTTGAGCCACCAAACCATCAAGCAAACATGGTAAATGCTGTTCTTCTGGCCTAGTGACTCAACAGACTGGTCCTATTCTGAGCTTTACCACAGGCCTGCTGAGTGATGCTGGGCAAGACACTTCCCCTTTCTGTGCCTTAGTTTTCCCATTTGTAAAACGGGAATAAAGATACTGACCTGCCTTGCAAAATGCTTGAGATCTACTGGTGGAAAGTGCTATATGAGAGCTAGGTCTTGCAATCCATAGTTACAGGAGGGTAATTCCACTGGTATCAAAAGAATTCTGAATTTACACTGGCATAGCTGATATAAATATTTGGCACCCCTAATTTTCTTCTCTCACTGTGTGTAGGTCCTTGGTTTTGTTAGGTTTGTGAGTCTCTGCTCCATTTTGGAAAAGAAAAAACACGATCAGAGACTGTATAGAACAGATTTGTTTAATTATCCTGCTGATTGGTTGGCCTACATTTATTTTGCACAAATGGATTAAGTCAATCGCAGAGAAATATATTCAATGCCTTTCCATTTTCATAAGTAAAAGGCCTGTTTATTGTGTGCTGCAATAGCTGTATGTGCAATGTATTATGCAACTGTCCAGGGGTGTAATCTGGTTTCATATTGTAAGGGCATGGCTTTCTTTGGGCTAGATGGTGCCCTTATGCACAGCCCTGACAAAGAGGTGGTGCGTAAGCCGCCTGGCCCCAGGAGAAATTGGAACTCAGTGACACCCTTCTGCGGCCCAGTGCCTCCTTCATTCACTCCAGGGGAGCAGTAATGTGCTCCGAATTTACACCAAGCAGCAGATTACGACACCAGTGAGGATGGGATGGGGAGCCAAGACTCCATTTCCCTCCCCCTTTGTCCCACGCGAGGGCATAGAGTAAGCATGCACGCTACGGCTGCTTACTCCAATGCACCTGGACCCAAGATCCTGGTAACCCACGCAGAGAGTAAGGGTGAGTGCGTGCTAAATTTTACCTCCCACGTTTGCAGATGACCTAAGATCCAGGAATATCTTCAAAGAGGCTGAGCATCTCCATGGGCCTCCATATATCTCACTTGCCTCAGTGCAGCATGGCTGCCTAAAAAGTAATGTTATTCAGTTCCCTGCCAGAACCTACTCCCCAGGGCTGGCCCATAACATTTTGGCACTGAGGCGGGGAGCTCAAATGACACCCCCAGGCCCCCTCGCTTGGGCCAAAACTTTGAAAGGTCTCAATTCTGCCTTCTTCCTAGTCTACTCCTCTCATGGTACTGCTCTGCTACCTACCCCAATACAGGAGAACTAACAACTTAAAATGCCTTGTTCAAAAATTTTAAGTAACACTTAACTTTCAAATGCCTGAACAGCAAATGTAACTTTTCTTGTCTGCATAGTAAACACTGGCATTTTTATCTGTTTGAACAATCAAAGTGGTGCTTTCCATGCCTTCTTGGTTGCAAACATTTGAACTGCTTCCTGAAGGTCCACAGCAGGCCAGCCCCTGCTCTATTGAGATGGTTGCAAGGCCGACCAGCCTCTCCTGTGTCCTTGTGGAGCGTAGATGTGTTTTTATTAACTTCAGCTTGGAGAAGTTGCGTTCTCCACTGGTGACTGTTACAGGAAGCATTAGACGTATGCGCAGAGCAACAAAAGCATTTGGAAAGAGGGTGGTCCTCTTATTTGTGCTCATATATTCCAGAACAGCCTTTGGAGTTGATCCTGCTGAAATGTATCTTGAAAGGGTTTCAGTTCATCACCTAAATCACTCGCATCAATATTGCGCATGTCATCATGTGTCAACACTGTCCCTAGTGCCCTGCATTGCTGGTGTAGGTCTTCTTCAGGTATAGTGAGGAGTTTTGGAATATCATACAACATCCCAAATATACTGCTGTGTTCCTTCAGCTGCATGAAACGTTCTTCAACTGACTGTATTGCACAATCTAGCACCTGGTTAAAGAATTCAACTTTGAATTGTTGTTTGGGGTCTCTTATGGGATTATCCCGTGCCTCGTAATCAAAATGTCTTCTTCTTTGGTGACTCTTATATTCTTGAATGAGTGGGAAAATAGCTTCAGTGTGAAGTTCCTCTGCCAACTTCTGTGCACTCTTCAGAACATTTTGAAATCCCTCATCTGACCAGTAAGACTGTCGGTATGACTTCGCTTTTTCCAGTTGTTCCATTGCTCCAGATATATCAAGGTCAACACCTTGGAGTCTCTTGCTTACAACATTTATTTCAAACAGTATGTCATGCCACAACACTAAGCCACACAGAAATTTGAAGTTATGCATGTTTCTGGTGATTCCACTTCCCTTTGCCACTGTTCTCCCATGAACAGTTCCTGTCATAGCACTATCCTCCATAATGACAACTATGGCATCATCTATCTTCCCATTTTGGTGCTTGATAGGCTTTATCGCCTCCACTCAACTTTCCCATCATGTGGCACTCAGTGGTTTCAGTGTCAATGAATGAGAACTGCATGGGACAAAAAAAAGTTCGAGGGTTTAACTCTCGGATCCGTGTCTGCACCCTTCTGTTCTTTCCTCTCATGTTGGCACCATTATTGTAGCCCTGACCTCTCATGTCAGCTATCGCAATTCCCGTCTCTTCCAGCTTTTTAAGAAGCTGTCATACCAGCTCCTGTAGTATCATCAATGTCAATAAATTCTAGAAAATGCTCTTTGACAGTCTCCATTGCAGGAACATTTTCACTAGGTTCTGTTGTTGTTACAAAACGCATCATTAAAGTCATTTGTTCCGTATGGCTGATGTCAGGTGTGCAGTCCAGAATAACAGAGTAATATCTTGCTGACTTCAGATCTGCCACAATCTTCTGTTTGACTTTTGTTGCCGATAACTGTAGAATCTCATTTTGAATTGTTTTTCCAAGGTAGTGGTGTGTGTACATTGCTTGGGTGGTGACTCTTCTTAGATGCTCCTGGAGTACAGCATCACTCAGTTATCAGCTCCACAATTTTAAGAAAGTTTCCATTGTTTGGCACATACAGCTGATCCGAAGTGCCCAAGCAGTGCTAGGTTTTGGGTAGCAAGCATTCTCACAACGGCAACGAGCCTTTTCAGAACATTTTGCCAGTAAAGAGACTCTGATGCAATCTTCTCATGATGCTGATAATCTATGGTGGCCTTTAACCTTAGTCTTATCTCAAGCTCTTTCCACCTATGGAATGCTCTTTGGTGATTTGCTGCCTTCTCATGGCATGCCAGATTTCTAGCCAGATTTTTCCAGTCCTTTGTTCCTGTAGAACCCAATGTGGCTGGAACAATAGACTGGAAGAGTTTGCAACAAAAACAGTATGCAGCATTCTGGGTTTTTGAGTACATAAGCCATGGCCTCTCCACTTTGTCACCATTGGGGATTTCATGCCAGTAATCAGGTTTCAGAGTAGCAGCTGTGTTAGTCTGTATTTGCAAAAAGAAAAGGAGGACTTGTGGCACCTTAGAGACTAACCAATTTATTTGAGCATAAGCTTTCGTGAGCTACAGCCCACTTCATCGGATGCATTCCAGTAATGCTAGTGATGTGTTGGATGGAAACGTCTATTTTCATTGTCTTTGGGGAACATGAAGTTTTTCACTTGCTGTGGCCCATGCACTACAAGGAAGTCCCTCAGCCTACTGCTCAAGTGGGTCCACAGTCCTGGATCATCTAGACTTAAGGAACTAAACTCTGCAGCAGCTGTTTGTTGCACCTCCACCACACTCTTCTCTGATCTACACTTTTCTTCAGAACTGTGCATGGTTACATCCACTTGAGATGGAGATATGGATGCTGCAATAGCTGCCAGGTCACCTGCACTCTGACTAACTGGAAGATCAGGCATCTCCGCACCACTCATATCCTCACTGGGGCCGGAAGGCTCACCATGAACATTTGTGTCTATGTATCTCAGGAGAGCTCCTTCTTGCTTAGATAGAAAAGCTTCCGTTGTTTTCTTTCTTTTTCTGAATGCTGCCCCAGAGGGGCGTTTTCTTCTTTCACTCCTGACTGCTGTTCTGTGCCAGCTAGAGTGGCTCTCAACACTCAGCTGAAGGGGACAAATAAGCAGGCTGGTAGCAGGGCCTGAGTGAGGGAAGACATCAGCGTCTTAAGGGCCTAACTGGCTCCTACTACTTCAGTTGACTGCTTGTTCTCCTCAGGTGGGTTCAGGGAAGCAGCAGGAAAGAGGAAGCTCCCTGAGAAGCTGGGGTTAATCAGTCCAGGCGCCTGGGGGGCTAGAGAGGTACATAAGAGGCTCCTCCTCCTCTCTCTCCCTGCAGCTCCTGCTGCTTTCTGTTATTCCCTCTCACCTTTTCTCCTGCCTGCCTGTTATGTCTCCTGTGCCCTCCTTCCTCCAGCCCAGCACTGCACCATCTCTGTGCGTCTAGAGCAGAGAGAATACAGATGCACCAGCAGCAGACACAATTTTCTACACTGTGGGTCCTTGTGGCGCCCCCCCCCACCCCCTGCCCAGTCTGGCACCTGAGGCGGCTGCCTCAGTTGGCCTCATGGTAAGGCCAGCCCTGCCACTCCCACTAGAAAACACAGTCAAAGGGGAAGTTACTGTTGCTTCAACCGGCAGGAAATTGGGATAGAAGATAAAATCCACCTGGATCTTAGAGGACATACCACACAGAGCAGCTATCCCCCAGTTATCCCCTCCAGCTTATCCCCAGCTCTGGCCTCCAACCAGACATGCAGAGGACCATTTGCAGCACCTGGGCTCTAGGGAAGAGAATACGGACGAACCATAGTTCTCACCTATTCTTTGCCGGTTTGGACCTTAATATGCCTCATTCTGAGTAGAGCTAGAGGACATTTTTTGACCAAAAATCCTGATTCGGTGACACAAACATTTCATGAATTTTTGCAGGTTTTGCCGAATTGTTCATGTCCAATTCCCCCTCCCCCCCCAAAATAGTCAGAAAAAAGTTGAAACATTTTATTTTGACATTTTCTAAATGAAATGTTTTTGATTTTTTGGTTCCCGAAAGACTTTTTGTTCAGAAGCTTCCCTAATTTACTACAAAAATAGAAAAAATGCATGGCAGCCCAATGAAACATGGCATTGCATGTCAAACAAAACATTTTGTTGGACCTCAGATGAATTCTTTATTTTACTTTTTGATTTGCTGAAAATTTTAAACAAATTTGGTTTTGGTTTGACCTGAAACATATTTTTCTTTTTCTCTATTTTTCAGACTTGCCAGCGACCCAAAAAATCTGCTATTTGCACAGGTACAATTCTGAGTCCTGCGCATGCTGCAGCAAGCAGTAGTATGTGATTCACTGATTTTAAAAGCTCCCTCTAATCAGATTGGGCCCAATTCTGATTCCATTATGCTGAGTAGTACCTTACTCCAGGAGTGAGCCCGGGTAGTCATTCGAGGAGTAACACACTACTTAGACTGAGTAAAGAGCAGAATGTGTCCCACTGTACGTAGGCATTTAGGTCTTTTTAGATTTAATCCGGAAGAAATTATTTGCCTTGCTTTAGAGAACAGTATTTAAACTATATGTACAGTCTTGTCACATGACCATTATACCAAATATTTTATCGACTGCATAAAAAAATAAAGAATACATATTGTTCTAGGCTGGAGTTTTCAGTTAGGTACCCAACTTGCATTGAAATTTGTTCCTAACTCCCTTATTCCCCCTTTGAAAATTTCAAGGCTAATAATTAGGTGACAAGTTTCCTTTTTCATGCAGTATGCCATCGCCAGACATAATACCACATGCGTTTTGCATTGCATGCAGGGAGAGATAGATCACTCTTCTGTCTGCACTGCGTTTAGCTATTATCAATATTTATATAGTAATTCAGGGGCTAATAAATGAATAAAATTCAGCTCTAGAATGCACAAAATTGCCTAATTTTTTAGTGCTTTACATCAGAAACAGAAATGACTCCTGCAGTCAGTGTTGGAGTCATTGGAACAGCAGTATCTCCATTGCATGTCCTCAAGCAATTTCTTTTGCAGCTCCAAATAATAGGCGATAGGAAGCCCTGAATGCATTGTCAACGGACAGAGACTTCCCTGCTTTGTTTCAGGGCAGTGTGATTTCTGTGGCTGAAAGTACCCGAATTATTTCCCCAACAATAAACCTTCCTTTTAGGTTGGCTCCACCTCTGTGTGAGGTGCACAGTCAAGCTGATTACAGTGATGAGGGAGGGGAGATATTTAAGCAGGGTATTTTGTATGAGTTTTAGTTTCTAGTTCATAGTCTTGCTCCCTGTTTCCAGGCTGAAGGGTAAATGATTGGCCCTAAAAATCTACCTCCAGCCTAGTGAATTTATCTAGGACTTGGTTTAGCTAAATAGATGTTTAAGGCTAGTAGAGACCATTAGACCATCTAGTCTGGCCTCCTGTATAATAGTTTCACCCAGTTACCTCTGTATTGAACCCAATAACTTGTGTTTGAATAAAGCATCTATTCCTCTCTTCTGGAGGGCATCTAGTCTTGATCTGAAGACCTTAAGAGATGGAGAACCCACCGTGTCCCTTGGTAGTTTGTTCCAATGGTTCATCATCCTCAGTGTTAAACATGAGTGCCTTATTCCTAGGTGCGGGAGGATTAGATTTTTATTGGTAAATGTTGAGTTCACCATACACACGCAAACTGTCAAGAATATATTTCCATCGACAGTAGTCAAAATTTACAAAGTAAGAAAAATGCTGCTTGAGAACTTATTAGAGTTTGATTTAAGGATATTTACTTTGTAAATTTGGACATGTGATGTTGACAATTTGTGTTTTAACAGTTTAAATTTTGAATGTCAGTGTCTACTTTCAATAATAATTATTGTCTGTTCCTTCCTATTGTCTACCTCCCATAATTTCCCACAAGTATGAAAATTTAAATTGATAAAAAAAGAAAAAAATGCTTAAACTCCATATTTTTGTGCTACTGGGATCATTTAAATGGATAAAAATTGCTTGAAGATAAACATCAGTATCATCTGTCAAAATTATAAAAAAATAAAAGTGGAATTCTGCCAACCCTACTTATTGCTAATTTGAATTGTTCTGGCTTTAACTTCCAGCCATGGGTTCTTGGTTAGAATAAGAGCCCTTTAGTATTCAATATTTTCTCTTTGGGAAGGTACTTATATACCAAAAATCAAGTCACCCCATCATCAAGTCATATTCCTTTTGACAAGCTAAACAGATTGAACCTCTTCTGCCTCTGACTGCCAGGCATTTTCTCCAGCCTTCACATCATTTTTGTGGCTCTTCTTTGCACCCTCTCCAATTTTTCAACACCATATAAAAAAGACGCACACCAGAACTGGACGCAACAACCCTGTATTGGTCTACCTATTGGGCTTTTAGGGCCTGATCCAAAGCCCACTGAAGTCAATAAGATTCTTTCCATTGACTGCAATGGGTTCTGGATCAGACCGATGGGAGGGAGCTGCACCACCTCCGTGGGAGCGTGAGGAGACATCCCACCTCAGAGAAGCAAGATCTCACCTGCTGCACCCCATCAAGCGGGAGCAGCACTGCCCCCCCTGTGTGAATGACCAGTGTGGCGGGAGGAGGGACATGACCTCACTTCCTTCCTGCCTTTCGCTGCCCTCTTCATGGTGTCTTGTGCCCCAGAGCATTGTGGAAGGGGAACAGTCCTATGTTTAGGTGTGTGCGGATGGTCAAAGGGGTCAGGGTCTTAGCTCCATCCCAGCCCTGAGAAGTAATAAATCAGAATGCACTGCTCTCCCGGTTTTGTTTTCTCCCTGCCTGGCAGAACTCTCTGTCCTGTTCATCATGTAACAGCTGAATGTCCTTATTTGGTTTGGATGCCTCCCATGACCTGACTTTAAAATCCCAGGAATTGTCTGGGTATTTTTTAATTAAAAGTAAATAAATACGTAAATACACACACACACCTGTTTACAGAGCCTAGCTCATTCAGGGCCAAATCCTGGCCCATCTTTGCCTGGCAGTACGGGACACGGAAGCACAGATCCAGAATGTCCCTGCCTCTTTCAGCAGTGCATACAAATTGTGCACCAGGGATTCAGAGAAAGGTGAGGCTTCAGTTGGTATGTCTCCACTGCTTTGTAAGCCTGGGTCTACTTGTGGACTCCGTGTTTCCAAGTCCACGGTCGAGTGTCCAGACTGCATTGTACACCTGAGTTTACAGTTGCTGGACCTGGGTCTCAGAGCTGTGCTAATGTGTCTATGCGGCACTGGGCAGACCTTCTGACTCAGGTTCATGGCTTGATCTGTGTCCACACTGCAAAGGGACAAGCTTGGACACACATCACAGTAGGACTCAGGCTACGACCACCTAGGGAGGGGGGTGGGCTTCAGAGCCCAAGCTCCAGCCCAAACCACAATGTCTACTCAGCTACTTTTTAGCACCATACTGCAAGCCCTGTGAGGCCAAGTCTGTTGATCGGAGACTCCGGAGATCTGTGAATTTTTGTTTCCAACAGCCTGAAATGGAGCGTTTTGATAATGTTGAAACAAAACACTTCCATTTTTCATTTTGAAATGACTTTGCAAAACAAAATTCATTGTCTTTTTATTTTTTTAAAAAAGTTTTAAAAATGTTAACATTGGAAGAAAATGTTTCAAATTGATCTCAATGAAACATTTTGACCAACTGGAAATGGATTTTTTTTTCCCCCTCAGAATTTTGTTTCATGGAAAATTTTTGAATTTTTTGCTTTTGCTCTGTTTTGGAAGAGAAAAAAACCCATTCAAAATGGCACCATTTCCCACAACATGGAAAACCCAATTCCCACCCACCTCTAACAAGAATATCTTGGCTACTCTCCGACGGCCTTGGTGCCAAGAATATATAGGGAGACAGAGTCTCAGGTCTAGATGACTTCAGATAAAATTGTCAAAAGTACCTAAGTCCCATTGTAAGTGTAATGGGATGTAGGCGCCTAAATCACATAGGTGCTTTTGAAAGTTTTACCTCAAAGAGCTTTAGATTCCATCACTGACCTTTAAAATCCAAAGAGTTCTCTAAGTGGCAGGTTTGAAATGACACGTAAATGATTTTCCTGTTTGAGCTAAAGGAACGTGGCATAACAAGCAAAGGGCTCAGCCGGGAATTCTTCATACGCCACTACTTTGGGTGTACAAGAAATGTGGACACAGGCTCTCCATGTGTCATTAACAAAGCAAGAATAATGAGCTTGGCTGCCTGAAATCCTTTGAGCACAGTCATAGCATCCTCACTGCCAAGAGAGCATTCTAGTTTTTTTAAGGTAATGTGACAGGGTCGGGCCAGATGGCTACAGGAGAGGAATAGAAGGCAGATATATTAGCCCCAGGCTAAGTAGGTCCCTTTTCCCTGGGTAAGGTAACAGGGAAGGTCCAGAACAATCAAGAACCTTCTGGAGACAATTAAGACAGGCTGATTAGAACACCTGCAGCCAATCAAGAAGCTGCTAGAATCAATTAAGACAGGCTAATCAGGGCACCTGGGTTTTAAAAAGGAGCTCACTTCAGTTTGTGGCGTGCGTGTGAGGAGCTGGGAGCAAGAGGCACTAGGAGCTGAGAGTGAGAACGCGGACTGAAGAGTACAAGCATTATCAGACACCAGGAAGAAGGTCCTATGGTGAGGCTAAAGAAGGTGTTGGGAGGAGGCCGTGGGGAAGTAGCCCAGGGAGTTGTAGGTGTCGCACAGCTGTTCCAGGAGGCACTCTAGACAGGGCCCTGGGCTGGAACCCGGAGTAGAGGGTGGGCCCGGGTTCCCCCCACATCCTCCCAACTCCTGATCAGACACAGGAGGCGCTGACCTGGAATGTGGGTTCAGAAAAATGGCCAAGCTGAGGGCTGCCGTGACGCTCCAAGGCGAGCAAATCCGCCAATAAGCGCAAGACCCACCAAGGCAGAGCGGGAACTTTGTCACAGTAAAAACAGGAGGAACAAAACAAGGGACATATTCTGCCACTCTTTCTCATGTTAAGTAGACCCTTGCTATGGGAGAAGTAGCACTGAAATCTATCTGTACCTTACTGTGCCAGCAGTCTCACTGAGAACCGTACTTGAGCAGTGACGTACCACCTAGTGGTGATCTAAACTGGGCCCAAAGAGCTTGTGGATTGTTTAATCGCTCCTTAGTTTTGCACTTACTTACTTACTTTCTCTTTAACTGCAGACACCCAAAGGAAGAAGTCGCATGTGCCTATGAAGACTGAGGGGAACCTGGTAATAGGCTTCAAATATGTTAAGAGCTGTTATGAAGAGGACAGTGATCAATTGTTCTCCATGTCCACTGAAGGTAGGATGAGAAGTAAAGGGCTTAATCAGCAGCCAGGGAGATTTAGGTTAGATATTAGGAAAAACTTTCTAACTGTCAGGGTAGTTAAGACTGGAATAGGCTTGCAAGGGAGACTGTGGAATCTCCATCCTTGGAGTTTTTTTAGGGACAGGTTGGACAAGCACCTGTCAGGGATAGTCTAGGTTTATTTGGTCCTGCCTCACAGCAATGGGCTGGACTTGATGACTTCTCAAGGTCTCTTCCAACCCCACATTTCTATGATTCTGTGAAGCACTCAAATATGTTTTGTGTCAAATCTGAACTGAAAATAGCTGAGGAGGGAAATGCTACATTCTGTACATGATCTTTATCTGGAATGAGTATTCTTGTTGTGTACACATGCTTTAATTTTTATTTGTATTACTGCCTCATATAGGAGCCTTGTTGTGGACCAGGACCCCATTGTGCTAGGTGCTGTACAAACACAGAACGAAATGACAGTCCCTGCTTTAAATGCACCGCAAATACTATTTTAATTGCATCTGCTATCAAAAGAACACATTGCTTTATTATTTGTTTTTTCACGTTGGTTTGTGGTCTTGTCATTTCTGAAGCATTCTGGTAACTAATACAACAATTTTTGTTATCTGCAGTGACAGTAGGATACCTTGAGTGCAGCAGGTTGAAAAATTTAAAATTTGGATGTGTCATGGAATTTTTAGTCAATATTTCAAATTCTGATGAAAAAAGCGTTGACAACATTTTTGCAAATTTCTCTCTACACCACATTTTTGGAGCAGATCTAGCCTTGGGAAAGGTGACAATGGAGTTTTGACTGAGTCAGCATAAAAGACCAATATCCAGATCTGCAAAGGTATTTAGGTGCTTAACTCCCACTGATTTCAGTTAGGCACCTAAACACCTTTGGGGATCTCGGTGAAGTACCTAGAAGTTTCAATGTGATTCTTATTTAGGCTACCTCAAATCATGTTTGCATAGCACCTTGATTAAAGCCTGGAGACCTACCTACTCTTTTGGGCTGCTCAGATCCACACAAAACTGCAATGGATACCTGCATTTTATTTACTAAGACAGAAAAAGCAGAACTGCCCACATGGGCCTCTGATATTAGGATGTCAGAGAAGAAAAACTGACCATGATCTCATTTTAAAATCTCCTTTAGTCTCACACACAAGAGCTTGAGTGGACAACCCAACCTAAATTGTTCTGCAACTATGCACTCAAATAAAAAACAAAGGGCCTGATTCTCATTCACACGAAGTCCCTTTACACCACTCAGGCAATGTAAAGAAGCCTTCCAGTGGGTGAGAGTTTAAAAGGAGACTTCGTGTGAATGAGAATCTGGCCCTGAATTCATTTCAGTTGTGTCTGTTCACGGTGTTTGTCTTTTTGTGTCCATTGTCTGTGTATATGCTAGTGAATGAGCTTACTGACAGGAATAGCTGTGGAAACAACAGCTGTTAAGCACAGAAATCAGGAATTTTAACTTTGTAAATGGGAAGTTTATTTTAATGGGAAACCTGTGCTAAGAGTTACATTCATCCAATCAGGGAGGAAGAACAATATCATTTGGCCTGTGAGGCCAATCAAACTGAATCAACACTGCTCAAATTCTACGAGGAGTCCTTGGGGCACCTTAGAGATTAACAAGATGCCCCAAGGACTCCTCGTTGTTTTTGCTGATGCAGACTAACATGGCTACCACTCTGAAACCTGCTAAAATTCTGAATTTCAAAAACCAGGTACTCCAAACAATGCTAGCAGACAGTCTATCAGCCAAGCAGGGCGAGACTGTGCCATTTAAATACAGCCCAGAAACGAAGGAGAGGTGCGGATTTGCAGAACCCTGTGAGGAGCACCGGGACACATTATGTTTCCAGAAGTGCAGCCCCTGCACAAATGCTGCGGCTGCTAGCCTTGCCTTGTCTCTGACCTTCCTTGCTCTTTTTATTACTAATTATTACTATTATTTATAATTTGTATTACAGTAGCAGTAAGAGGTTCCAACCAAGTTCAGGACTGCATTGTGCTAGGCGCTGTACAAAACACATACTAAGGCTCAGTCCCAGCCACAAAGAACTTACAGTCTAAACAGACGTAGCAAAGTGCGGGAAAACCGTCACAAAGAGGTGAAATGACTTACTCGCCATTACCTAGCAAGTCAGTGGGAGAGGGGGAAAATACAACGCAGATCTCCTGATTCCCAGCCCAGTGTTCCATCCACTAGACCACCTTTCCTCTCCACACTGAGTAGGCTGCTCTGTGTGTCACCCAGGGGAATAAGAACGGAGCAGCCCCTGGGCTTTCCTGAGTGCAGGGGCTGGAATTCTGCCTAGTTCTTCAGCAGACTAAGACAAGACATGAAGCTCCTTGTGTCTTCCCCCACTGGGCACACATATGTAGGAGCCAGGAAGAATCTGGCCTTCAGTGAACAATTCTGAACAAGGAATATGCTCCAGAAAATTGCAGGCTCTTTGCTGACAAACCAAGACTAGAAAAAGAGGCAAAGTTCATCCTAATAAGTTATTTGCTAGGGATTATTTGCTGAATTCTAAAATGCATGCATGCACACACACCCAGAGCAGTAATTGACAGTTGCTAGCAAGTACACAGAATTATATTCAGATATTTATTTTTATATCTCCCTGTTCTTGGTTCCCAAGGCAAAAATAGCGATTGGCCATATTTGTTTGCTGTCATTTAGAATTAGGTAATGTCATATTTTCTTTTGTCTCAGAGAGAGTGTAAAAGAAAATACTAGTTTTGGATAAATAGGATCATAACCACAGCTCGTGTAAAACAGCATAGCAATATCGGTGTCAGTAGAGCTACACCCATTTTGCAACCGTTGAGGATCTGGCCTATCAATGCAATATTTAGAAAAGGAAATGCACTCTCAGTTGAAAAGGAAAAAAATAGATTAAAAAGAAACTTGAAGCGAGGTGAAGTGAAATCTACAGCCTGCAGACAGAGCACATGCGGGCAATGAAAGAGGGAGCTATGAGTCAATGCGTTCATTAGTACCTGGTTATGACTGCAACTGACCTGATGGCAAATATGAAATATCAAAGCGCTTGTCAGCACTCCTGAATGGGACAAAGAAAAGGCGCATTAATGATTAACTCTGCTAAAAGCTCAGGCTTTTGTATTCCCATGGTGCTTGGACTATCTCGCTGCCATGTGACATGCTTGGGCCATTTTCTAGCAGATTGGGGAAAGCTAGTGAGCAAACACAGGTGCTTTAGAGTCAGCAGTGCTGTCAGGGACAACCACAAACACCACCAGCTATGCCTGGCTAAATTAGCTCCTGTGTTTGCCTCCATTTTTGCTTCCTGGAGATCTTACTTTCTAAGTCCAATGTCTTTTGCTCTCGTCTTCAACTATTCACATGCAGCGTTAAAAAGAAAATAAAAGGAACACACAGACAATCTCTTCTTTGAACCAGCAACAACATTTGGTGATCAAATGCAAAGACCCAAGTAAACTAATTAAAACTGCTCAGGTCTTTAACTCCAAAAACAAAACAATTTTTCTCAAGTAGAATTATTTCGGTGATCCTAGCCAAACAGAGAGCCAGCAAGCAATAGCATCCTAAACATGTGCAAGATGGAAGCCTGCTACCCTCACTCCTTTGGTCTCGATAGCATTTCATAATAGACCCAAAATAGGAAATCATCTCAAAAGGGCTCATTGGCATTCTCCCAAACCTGAAAAAACACATTAGGATGCTTTTTCTTTTTTTCTTTTCTTTTCTTTTGCTGTCACTTATTGTAAGTTACATTGGGCTCTATTGCTGTACAGTGTGACCTCTCTGGCACTGTAGTTCAGAGTCAAGGTCCCTCTAGTGGTATTGTTTGTTTTAATTTATTCCTTCCATAGCACAGATCAGACAGACTTTCTTTTCCTGTTCAAATATTTATATATGTGTATTATTGCACTGTGCTTAAACACATTGCAATCACACTGGAGCAATAAAGAACAGACTATCAGTGTGAGATGATAAAGGTGCTTTGAGTAAACATCAGAAAATGAAATAAAGTTATAAAAAGTGGGCCTGGGATGGTATAAACGTCTACAAATAATCACTGGATCCGCCCGTTGATATTCAAGCAATTAACAACAAAAAAGAAAGAAATTTTATCCAAGCTGAGCTATTGAATTTAAATAACGCGTTCTCTTCAACCCTTGAATGAGGGAATAAACCACCATGCCATTCCCACCACGGGGCCCTCAGCCATTCAGTTTTGTATACTGGCCTAGACTTTGTGCTTGCTTCAACCCGTTAACTCAAGGAATATGGGCTAAAATAATTCACTGGGACCTATTGCGTCTTCTGACGTAGCACAGACAATGGCAAGTTGGCTCAGCTCTGGCATTTAACAGTTCTACTCTACATATCTTGCCTTTATTTAGGCCAGAATTCTCTCTGTGACTCTCTCAGGAACTCAGCTGGGTAATGGGGAGCTCTGAGAAGAGGAGTTCTCACTATCTAGCTGTGGGACAGCAGCAGTCTAATGGCTGGAATAGCCTCTGCAGATCTACGCCCCCCTCTCCTTGAGGTGAAAGGATGGAGGATCTGCATAGCAATAGATTCTCTGGCAAAACCCCACTGTGCAGAGTGCCCATCCACCATGCAAAGGGTGTTGAGTACCTGCATGCCCCCTTCTCTTGATTCTACTTTCCCTTGGGGCCTCATCCAAAAACCATTAAGTCAATGGAAAAATTCCCTTTGACTTCAATGGGCTTTGGATCAGGGCCTCACAAAGTGGATGCACTCTGCAGAGGGCTGTCCATGACTTCCCCATTGTCATGTAATACTTCCAGTTTTGTTGAGTGCTCTCTGAATTGCATAGGGCATAGCTGAAGCTCATGAGTATAACTGGGGGAGATGAACACGGGAAGGAACCTGCCTACCAGTGAAGCACCTAATATTAGCTAGTAAGAGACTGGATGTGATGGACCAGTGATCTGGCTAATCGCATGCTCTGAGGAGTGATTTAGGGTGAGGTCCATTGTGGTGAAGTAGATTTTCATCATGGACTAACATCATAACAAGTGCATCCAATATGGGCTAGCATAGCAATAGGTAGCATCAGCAAGCTCGTGATGTGTGTCTCAGACGCATTTGTTTATAACTCTTTTCTATTTTTCAAAGGTTCCCTCCCCCCAGTCTCCAGAAGCCAAGCTGCCCTGTCAACAGCAGCCATTTCCAATGTTCCAATTACAATGACTCTGGTCCAGATCCTGAGAAGTGCCAAGCCCCTGTCACTCACACTGATGTCAATGGGTCAAATCCTGAAGACCTTACTTGGTTCTTAATTGGGGGCCTCACTCATGCAAAAGCCCCAGTGATTTCAATGGGTTTTGAACTGATTAAAAACTCATCATCCTCCAGGGATCCATGGATCCCTCACTCCTGCTTGGAAAGGTACTCATCCACCTCCACAGCTTTCCCCGACCTCATGGGGGCTCTCTGTGGGGATGATGACCAGCACAGTGGGTGAGCTAAGGGAGGAGCCAACAACAATGGTCCAGAGTTAGGGGCAAATCATGTTGTTGACCCCACATTGGCCCTCCGGAGATTTCAAAGTATAAGTCAAACTGCTAGAGGCACTTTTGAAAATCAGGTCATTTATTCATGTGCATAAATAAGGACTCAGGAGACGATCTGGTTGAAATTTTGTCACTGAAGCATTTTTCAGTGAGAAATAGCTTTTCAACCAAAAGAAATTCTTTTTCCCCCACAGCAAATTTTCCTTTTGGTAGAAATTTTCCATTTTTCCAAGGAAAAATGTTAACCGACATTTTATCATTGTTATTATACTGAAACCATCTGCAGACACAGTTTTCAGGGAACTATCCGTCGCTTGCCAATATGACTAAATCCGAAAAGGTCATGTACATAAGTCAATATGGCAATGAACTGTACCACAGTGTAATGACTTCTTGACAATTAGAGTAACATGACCGGTGAGGCTATCGTTGATTTTTCTTTGATAGCAGCATTTTGTTATTAAAACGAATCAGTGTATTATTTATTTCTTCTACTGCTACTACTACTGAAGAGGCCTCGAGGCCCCAAGTGAGCTCAGGGCTTCACGGTACCAGGTGCTGCGCATGGCCATAATGAGGGACTGTGCCTGGGCGTGGGCTTGTGTGTCGGAGCAAGCTGCTCTGGTTTAACGTAAGGAGTGAATTTAAACTGTACCCCCCTTTTTGTAACTATCATTTCAGTTTAAAGCACATTCCAGCTAAACTGAAATAAACCACACGTAAGCAGAAATGAGTGCATCCATATGGGTTTGAATTGAAACTAAACCAGTCTACATTCACACCTTAGGTTAAACCGATGGAACTTTCCCTAGTAGGCAAGAGAGAGAAGAGGTGGGAGCAGAAACACAGGCACAAATATGTGAAGGGTCTTGCCCAAGGCTCTGCGACCTGTCAGTAGCAGAGGTAGAAACAGAACACAGGTCTGCTGTATGCCATTCCAGTGCCCTGTTGTCTGGGCTCTATTGTCTCTTTGGCTTTGTCTACACTATGGGGGTAAGGTTTCAGAGTGGTAGCCATGTTACTCTGTATCAGCAAAAAGAACGAGGAGTATTTGTGGCACCTTAGAGACTAACAAATTTATTTGGGCCCACAAAAGCTTATGCTCAAATAAATTTCTTAGTCTCTAAAGTGCCACAAGTACTCCTGTTCTTTTTACTATGTGGGTAAGCTGACCTAAGTTACGCAACTCCAACTAGGTGAATAACGTAGCTGAAGTTGACATAGCTTAGGTGTAGAAACCACAGTAAGTCAACCATGCTGGGACGATAGGAGACACTCTCCCGTTGACTTACCTTACGCTTCTCGTTCTGGTGGAATACCGGAGTCGAGGAGAGAGCAATCTGCGGTTGATTTAGTGGGTCTTCACTAGATCCGCTAAATCGACCCCTGGTGCATCGATCGCTGCAGCGTCGATCCCCGGTAAGTTTAGACATGCCCTTTGTCTCTACTAAAGTATTTTAATAGAAATGTTCTAGGGGCCTGACACGTGAAATATTTGAAGGTACAAGATGGGAAGACAATTTCAATCATATATAAGGACTCCACAAATACTGAAAAGAACAGAGGCTCAGAACCAGTGCCCAGCTTTTGAATGAAGGACAATGGCTACAGCTGCAGCATAGTTCACTTCAGGGAAAAATTAAAATCTGCGTATTTAGCAAGATTATGCTTGAATCTGTACCAATTTATTTTGCCAGACTGAGCTGCAGCCAATTCTCTCCCATGCAATGATGGATAAATATCATTAAATAGGAAGAGATGGAGGAGACTGATGCCCTTGTATTAGCAGGAACTAACATCACAAAGTGTGTTGGAGAATGAAAGGACAAAATTGGAGAGATTTGGATGTAAATCATCCAAATGAGAGAGATTAAGTACGATGGATAAAAGAGAATGAACTGCAGAAAGTGAAAGTCTAGAAAGAATAAGATACCGCTCTAGTTATATTTACCAAGAGCGTTAGAAATTGTGATACTTAAAAAACTTGGCAAAACTCTGTGCTTACATCTGCATAAGCTTACATCTGCATAAGCTGACAAATGTCCCAGGACTCATTGTGTATTACAGTTGATGGACCATGGAAAGACACCTGTGTAACCTATGCAATTATATTAGGGTATTCTAAGCCCATTGAAATCCATGAGAGTCCTTTCATTGACATCCTGGGCTATGGATCAGACACTTGGTGAGGAAAATCAGGAACAACCAAGTCAATGACAATCCGCCTAGTGACATCAATGGAACAGGATTGGGCCCTACCTGCTGAACTAGTCACTTAGATCTGCATAGCACTATTCACAGAGGTGGTCTTCATTGTGGATTCTGCTCCTCACCTCTACTACATTCTTGGAAGCTCTATTTTATTTCTTCTCCTCCTTCCCCATCCCTTGTTTTCTGTTATAGCAGGAAATACAGGAATTATCAGACCAGATCAGACCCTGGGTCCATCCATTCCCGCAGCTTGTTTCTGACAATGGGCTGTACCTGCTGCGTCAGAGAAAGGTGAAAGAAACACCTAGAGTGGACAATTATGAAGCAAGTTGCTCATAGAGCAGTTAGAGATCAATTTATACACTGAAGCATGAGTATTTATATCTCGAGCTGGTTGGGAAATGTTTTTTTTCCCACCATGGAAAAGGTCACCCAAAATGACAATTTTGGGGTTTCATAAAATATTTTCTTCAAAATGTGTCACATTTTCATAATGCTCCCCCACTTCAATTTGAAAACCAAAAATAGTTTCTGTATCCAGTTGTTAAAAACCTAAAAAACCCTCAGCTTTTGGTTGCTAAAAAGCAAACTTTTTCATTGTTTCGGTTTTTAGTTTTTCAATGAAAACCTGACAGTTTTTTTTTGGTGAAAATTTCCATTTTGTTGAAAAAGCCTGTTTGTCAAAAACTGTTTGACCAACTCTAAATGGCCTTTATTTTCTAAAATTATATCCCGTCTAATGTAGCTATGGGTGTCCTATTATTCATATCAGTGTCTGACTCTTTATGAATCTTACTAAGCGCGTGGCCTCATTGATACCTTGTGGAAATGAATTCCACACGTCTCATGTAATAAAAGCATTTCCTTTGATCTGTTTTACACATGCGACCTTTCAGTTTCATCTAATGTCCACTTGTTCTTATATTCGGAGAGTGTGACAGGAATTAACAGGTGAGCCTGCACTCTGATCACTCTGACACTAATTAGTTCTCTCAGAGAAAGCTGTAATTAAAGGTAATTAGTTAATCAAGCTGGGTGAGCTAATGACAGACATTTGAATAACAAGAAATGTTGTCCAAAGACAAAATATTTCAGCCAAATCAGAAATATTTTGATTTGGAAATGCTGACACAGTATCTCATGGGAGTTGTAATTTGCGTATTTATGCTATCATTCTCCTCAATCAACCGGGCTCCCTGGTTGGACTACATCTCCCATGATGCACCACATTCACCACTCTTGGAGACAGAAGGCAGTGCATCATGGGATAATCTGACTTTATTAACCAGACAGGGTAACTAGAAATGAAAAATGTCTATTAGATGAGTGTATTATTGATTTTATAATATTTTTGTTGTTCCTCATTCTAGTCCTTATGCATCCTAGTAGCCGGTTTTCTCTTTTGATCAGCAATACATATTGAGCTGAGATTCAGTGAGTTATCCACAGGGATGCCCTGGTCTTTTGCTTGGGTGGTTACAATTAATTTTGTACCCAGAAATTTATAGGTATAGTTCAAATGTGTGGCACTTTGGATTTGTCAATAAAATTTCATCCACTGTCATGTTGTCCATTCACCTAGCTTTAAGTACCTCTGAAGTTCCTCAGTCTTCTCTTGTCTAGAGTAACCTAAAAAAATTTTTTCTACAAATTTTTCCATCGTAGTTCACTACCTTTCCCAGGTCACTAATGGCTCTGTTAAACAGCACCAGTACCAAACCTTGCAGTACCCTACTATTAATCTTTTGCCATGTTGAAAACTGACAATTCACTCTTGTACTTCACTGTCTAGCTAGTTTCTGATCCATGACAGTATCTTACCTCTCACTCCATGGCCACCTAGGTCCAGATCCTCAAAGGTATTTAAGTGCCTATTCCCACTGATTTTGGTACTTTTGAGGATCTGGTCCTTACTTTCCTATGTAACCTTTTGTGATGGACTTTGGGTGGAAATTTTGATGGGAGCTGATGGCCAAAGTCCTTTATGGTGCTTTCAAAAAAAATCTTTGACAAAGGGTGGGATTTTCTAAAGTCCTAATAAACTAGGTCAACATGTTTTCCTTTATCCATTATATTTGTGTATATGTGGGAAAAATTCTAATAGTTTAGAGAAGTACAATTTTTCCTTTGCATTTCATGATCATCTAGATCATGTATAATTCTATTTTTAACTATAATTTCCTAGTATAAAGGAAGTTTTACTGTTTATCAGTGACGAAAAAAGACTACATGTAATACACAGAGTGCACAATGGTGTGATGGCCCGTAAAGATTCCACTGGTGCTCATTATGGATGACCTACATAATTCATTCAGGACCCTAACCAATAGCCATTAAACTCAATGGGAAGACTCACATTTACTTAATTGGCTTTGGATCTGGCTCCTTGTGGCTTTGCCACTCACGAGTAATGTGTCCATTCAAAATTATAAATTCTCTTACACACCTCACCCCAGATTCCCCTGGGATTTGTTCCTCTCTGCTCAGGTTAATAAAGAGGTGCATCTAGGCCCTATCAGATTAATTTTTCCATCTTGCAATGGGATGTTAGCTAAGATTCCCTTTGACTTTGATGGGAGGTGGGTAGCTAATGGTGCATAATGGTTTGAAAATTAGCCATTTGGGCTATAAGATTGCAGTCAAGGGGAGTGTTTCCTATTGATTCCAATGAGCATTGGATCAAGATCTGAAATGACCAAAACCCAAGACTGTTTTGCAGAGATAAAATACTATTTAACCTTGATTTCTTGCCCAGTGTCCACCCTCAATCCAAGTCCCTGTGCATATACTTTGAATGGAATTTGATTATTTTAAACAATTTCAATCATGTTAAACCAAGCAGCATTCCTGAAAGCCAAACCTCTCATTTGAGACTCAGCTGAAAATGAAATGGCAAATGTCCACTGAGCTTGAAAAAGTGATACAGAATTTCTACAAGAAAGAATTAAATGCAACAAGGGAATGTTCAACTTCCATGTCTTACCCCCCCTCCCCACCTCGACCAATGGCTGCTAAATGGAAAACCTGCAGTGATAAATATAAACAAACAAGGTTGGGTGTCATTTGTAAAATATTGTTTGGAAATCTGCAGGAATTAGAGAAAACAAGGGGAATGTTCCCATTCTTTCAAAGTTTAACACTGAGTACCAGAGAGAGAATTGCTTTGTCCAAAGTGTTCAGTTATAGAATAAGCCACCAGAGGAGATGAGACTATGTAAAGCCGGTCCAGATATTATCCATTATCTATGGTAAGACTGGTATCGTGATCCAGGAGTTCACATTTGTTACTGGCTTGGTGAAATCTAATAATAGACTATACCACCAGTTTGGGGTGTCTGCCCTTGTTTTCTGACAGTATGCCCTGACATAGGAACTCACAGTTGTGAGCCACACCAGACAGTGTGACAGCATGGTTTCTGTTTTCATTGTGTATCCTGTGCTTTTTTGTTGTTGTTTTGTTAGGATCCACAAGAAACCATGAGTAATTGTGGCTAATCTGAAATTATACATGAGCTCACACTGTGATGCTGTGGCCTAATGGGCTAATGTGATTCTTGGCTGGGTAACCTGGGAAAGATTGAGTAGGAGAAGAGAGAGAATATTACATCTGCATATAGCACTGGTGTAATATTGTGTCTAGTTCAGGGGTCTGAGAAATTGGAGAGGGTTCGGAGAAGAGCCCTAGAATGATTTTGAGGCCTGGAAAACATGTCTGAAAATGAGACACTTAAGAAGCTTAATATATTTGGCTTAAAGAAGACTGAGGTAACTTGACAATGGTCTACAAGTGCCTACAGAGGGAAAACAAATAATAGTAACGAGGGTTCTTTAATTTAGCAAACAAAGACATAACAAGATCCAGTGGGTAGAAGGGCATGCTGGTCTATGACAAGGGCCCCTAGACACAACCGTAATACAAATACATAACAAACTTGACAAAGTCAAACTAGAAATTAACCCTCACATTTTGAACAGTGAGGATAATTAACCATTGGAACAAACTACCGAGGACTGTAGTTACGTTCTCCATAACATGGAGTCTTTAATCAAGCCCGGATCTCTTTCTAAAAGGGATGCTCTGGCTCAAATACAAGTTACTGAGTCCAATGCGGAATTCTCTGGCCTGTGTTGATCAGGAGGTCAGGATTATATTAAAGATCTCCAAATCTAGTAAGACTCCCATACAGTGCAGTCTGCCGAATGCTGGAAAAAGGAATTCCCTGCAGAAAGAGACTTGCAAGAGAGGTCCAGTGACCCTGCATAGGAAATCTGTATGATGTTGTTCAGTTTCTCCTGCAGTACCAGAGGACCTCAAAATATCTGCGCAAACGGATGCAAAATACCGAAACCCGTGCAGTTGTCCCCACAGCTCACTGTCATTTTCCCAAGTCCTGACTCTTGAATGACTCCCAAGGCACTTTTTGTTTTGCAAGGTCTCTGCTGCTGGCCTCACCATTGTATGACATCAACTCTTCAGGTAAGTAACGACTCACAATGCTCTTGTGACCCAAGTGACTCCTTAGCAGCACTGGTCAACAAGCTGAAAGGTTTGGGTGTGCTTGTAAATATACTGAGTTATTTTCTCTGCTTTGCAGACGGGGAAACAAGGGAAATGATACTGTTGCAGTCAATGCAATGTGTGATAAAGATTTATTGCAGGTAGAAAGCAAATAAAGGTGTGGTAAACACTTCTTTATTACTCACAGTATGATTGCTTATGTGATCAGTGGCTGGAATCTATTCAAACTCATGTTAAATAAAAGCCCTAATAGAGATGGAGTTTTTTCTGCATTATGATGGCATGTGATCATTGCAAAAACCTGCCAATTGCCATGTTTACCTAGTTCCTGCTTTTCTGGAATGTTTTCTGTTTTTTAAAGGCTTAGGCCAGGTCTGCATTAGAAATCTTACACTGGTTTAACCAAAGCAATTAAAAATTAATCTAATTCAAATGATGCAAACCCCTAATATAGATGCACTTACACTGGCTTAACCTTCACTGAAATCGACTTTGCTTCTTTCATTAAGGCCCGGTCTTCACACAGAGGTTGCACTAGTTTAGCTAATTAAAATTGGCTTACAAACTGAATATAGGTACAGAACTCTATACAGTTACTATATTGATTTACAGGTAACTTGTATGGTTTAGCTTGCATCATGTAAACCAAGAAAGTGTGGCCTTGTGTAGACACAAAGTTGCTCTGATATGGTTTTAAAGCTATTTAGTTGAACTGGGACAAACCCCAGTAGGGGGTTTTAAGTTTTCAATTTTAATTGAATCAATTTTAAGACCATTTGGTATCGATTAGCTTAATTTGGTAAGGAATAGAGTGAAACTAAACCAGGTTGTCATTGCATTCAGATAGGGTTGCCAACTTTGTAATATTTAAAAACTAGACACTCCAGCAGGAATGCCGGAACCCCCCCCTACCGCACCTCTTCCCCCCAAGGCCTCCTCCCCTTTTCACTCCTCTTCCTCTCTCCCTCATGGGTTGGGGGGGGACTCACCTGCAAAGCTGGGGTTGGAAGCTGCAGCTGTCCAATGCAGGTACGAGGCGGCCCCAGCTGAGTAGGGGCTGGCGTGGGTGACAACCTGGTACCTCCCCGCCTCCCCCACCCACAGTAACCGGACTTTGGGTGTCTGGTCAGTAGATCTGAGCACACCTCCCTTTTTTTTACTGGACTTTCTGGTTGAAAACTGGACATCTGGCCATGCTACATTCAGAGTAGCCACACAGGGAGTTGAACAAAATCAGTTTTTAAACCAGGTTTCAGAGTAACAGCCGTGTTAGTCTGTATTCACAAAAAGAAAAGGAGTACTTGTGGCATCTTAGAGACTAACCAATTTATTTGAGCATAAGCTTTTAAACCGATTTTTGTTAAACAGGTGCAACTGTGTGTAGACCAGGAGTAAAAGTTTCAAAAGGGATTCCATACTTAGGGCAAAATTTTTAAGTACATTTAGATGCCTGAAAATGTAGCTAGATGCCTAGAGGGATTTTTAAAATGCCTAGATGCCTAACTCCCATTGATTTTGATAAATGTGGCTAGAGACATTCTTGAACACCTATTTACACCTTTTGGCACCTAAATACCTTCACAAACATGTCTCTTCAGCACTTAGGAATCAAAGAGTGCCCAAGTCTCATTGAAAGACAATAGCACTTACGCTCCTAAAACCCAGACTCTTAAAAGTATTTAGGCACTGAACTCCCATTGAAATTAGTGCAAGGTAGGCTCCTATATACCTTTGAGTCTTTTTGAAAATGGGACTTAGGAGCCTAAGCCACTTAGACATTTTTGAAAACTTGACCCAAGGCCTAATTTACTAAACCAAGTTAAACTACCTTAAGAAAGGGTTAAAATAGGTTTAAGTACATTTGTATTGGGGTTACACCAGTGTAGCTAGATCAATTTTAAATCAGTGTAGTGAAACCAGTGTAAGTTTTCTAACATAGACAAGCTCCTAGCGTCAAAGGTGATAAAAAGAGTGTTGCAAATGCTGAAGATGGCTCTGGATCTGAGCACCTGATGTCATTGACTTTACATCAGGTGTTCAGCATGTCTCAGGAGCAGGCTCTAAGTGAGTAAGAGCTGCTCCTTCAGCATCTTCCCACAATGTGTAGGGACAAAAACTACTTTTTCAGGGGACTTCGCCCAGGGGGAGATGTGATAGAGACCTCATGCTGTTAGTAGTAAAACATCTTTTGGGTCTCTCTCTCACACCCACACATTCTATTATTTCCTAAAAGTTTCTGCACATAGAAGATGCTTCTCCCAGGCGCTAGGACCTAGCTCCTTAAAGGTATTTGGGCACTTAACTCCCCTAACTAATAGTAATAAAAAGTGCCATCCATCACAAAGACAAAACCAGCTGTAGCAGAGCAGGAGGCCAACCTCCAAAAGTGTACCAAAAAAATAAAGCACCTGCCCAATGAAGCCATCTAACTGTCCCCCACCTCCTGAGCCCACCCCAAATGCCTGCTGCAATAGATGGGCTTTGCAGCGTGCTGTAATGGTTGGCAAATTCAGGCTACTTCAGAGCAGGCAGGGAGAATGAATTCCAGGATCAAAGGGTCCTTCTGGAGAAGGCCCGACCAGCAGCTCCCTCTCATGTCAACAGAGGGGACTACAGTAAGAGCATTTCATATGAGCACAGCTGCTATCCTAATGGACCAGAAAAGAGGTGGTCTCTCAGCAAGGCAGATCCCAGGCCATTTAGACCATCATAGATCAAACCCAACACCTTAAACTCCACCCAGAAACCAACAGGGGGCCAGCGATGATTCTACCCCACTGGCCTTGTATGCTCACAGCAAGATAATCCATTTAACAAGCAAGCAGCCACCTTCTCCAGCAGCTTCCACTTCTGAATGGATTTCCCAGCTTTCCCCCAGCCTACAGTCATTGCCCTCCCCTTATCTCGACTGAGCTTTAACCATCTTCCACTCCTCCCTTGCCCAATCCCTACTAGATACCGAGAGAGATGCTAGACTACACCTACTGGACTGGATGAGATAAACTCAGTGTCATCAGCATATTGCCTTGGGCTCATTTGAAAATCCCTTGCCTTGCATATAATTGACAAATGAAACAATTGCCAGTCAGATAGGAAGGCATCATCTTGACAACTTGATAATACAAAGTTGGATTGAAAGCATCAGCATTAGCATTAGAGACCATTGGAGAACAGAAAGTTAGGAAGTTGCTGCAAGCTAAAATCTACTTGATTTTGTTTGATAAGGCTCCAGAAGATGTGCAGCCAGATAAATGAGCGAATACAACGTACTTAAGGTTAGATTCTGGCCCAAGCAGCTTATTGGAACCTGTTCAAATCTCTTTGGACTCGAAACTTGAGCTTTCCTTTCGTACCCTGATTATCACAGACAGTAGCCTTGGAAGATACTTAGCTTTGGTTGCCTAAGAATTGCTTTGGCTGTAGGTGGGTGGGAGGATTGGCCTCACTGAACCCTGACAAACACACAGCTGGAAACCAGTCCGGCTCGCCTGTGTATTAGTGTTGTTAAAATACATATTAGAGTCATAAGAATGTTTAGTCTTGATGAAATGCTTGTAGGATCCTACATATGTTAATCTCACTTAACATCTGTACCCCATGTTATCGGGTTATATTAAGTGTTTGCGTTGTACACCTCTAACTGTAACTCATCAGGCAGGAAAGAAGCATTAATTCATGGAAAGGCTGGCTTCCCACAGAAGGTGTTAGGTCCTGCACACAAGAAGGCCCTTTGAAACCAAATGAGCCACTGTGAAACATCAAAGGACAAAGACTTTGCTGATTGCTCCCCTCATGCCCATGAAGCGGAGATGTGCACAAGGACTCATCCCATCAGCTTGAACTCTGGTGGGAGGAAATAAAAAACCCAGACAAGAAGAAACTGAATCCCTGTGCTGCTTGGGCTTCAGGGAAAGGGCAAGACTTCTAAGCATAAGCAAGGGATCCCTGGCTGTTCAGCATGGATTAGCCCTAAAGGACATACACAGCTTGCATATTACTGCAGCTTCTATTACCTTTAGAAATTGAAGACTAACTCATTTGTGGGTATATGTTTACCTGCTTTAACCTTGTAAGTAACTCATTTCCTTTCATAGTTAATAAATCTTTAGATTGTTTTTTGTACATTTTGCTACAAGCGTTGTCTCTTGTGAGAAAGGTGAGGTACAATTGACCTGGGATAAGTGACTGGTCCTTTGAGACTGGGAGTAACCTGAATATTGTTGTGATTTTTGGTGTAAGGGACCATCTATCACAAAGGCAAGCTTGCGTAGGTGGCAAGATAGACCATCCCCTTGAGCATGCTGGTCTGTGACTCCATGTTAAGGACGTTATAGTGTTTGAAGAGTTTACACTTGATGCTTGGTTGCTGAAATCTAAGCACAGAACCCACAACCAGCTGGGGGTTTGTGCCCTGTTTGGTTACAATCAGCCCTGAGGTTGGTACTCACATTCGTGAGCGACTCTGGACTGCTTGAGAAGGAGATTTTTAGGTTTGGAGACAGGAAAATGGAAAAGGTAAATACTACATGAAACTAACATGACATCTAAAAATGGAGTCATCCTTTTCACGTTGTATATTGCATGAGAAAGGTGGTCTGCAGGGTTCCATGCACCTCTTTGGAAACAACACACCCAAACATCCACCTATAACTTAAACCCAATCTGAACTTTCTTTGAGGTTCAATTAAGGCTATGCCATCGCTGCAGTGTGTAAGCCTGGGAAATTGGTACCCGGTTCTGAGCATCTGGGTTAATCTAGCAGCATACTGAAAAGCCATACCTGACTTACTGGGTCCTCACTTGCGTGTGGTGCTAGGACTTCTGGGGTTATATTCCAGGGGTCATTGTACTGCAGTAAAATGAGCTGCTCTATGATTCCTTGCCAGTGAACTGTGGGAGAACTTGTCTGTGCTTCTGGGCACGTTGGGGGCGGGGGGGGGGGGTAGGAAAGGAATTTTGGGTAGGTACTGAAGGACACCAGCACTCGACTGACTTAGACTGCGTCCTCACTCCAAAATTGGCAGTTTACCAATCTGAGTGAAAGTGGAACCCGTCTTCTAACCTACATCCCCAGCTAGTCTGGGCTGAAAGCCCCGCTAAATGCTGTTGAGAGGTTTTTGTATGTGGATTGGATGGAAGTTCAGGGCAACCCAGGGGTAAGAACCTGGGCTAACTTTGCAGTGAGGACACTAGAAACAGTTAACATTTGAAGTAGTTCAGGTGTCTGCTTCCTCCTGTACTTCCTGCTGTGGGCCGAGACCTGAAAGAGAAATACCCAAAATACCAGTTCTTGCTTGGCTGAAACCAGACTGTTCTAAAGCTCAAGGAGGTACAGCTCAATTCAGATAAGAATCAGAATCTTGGGTTGCTTATCTGAATCCAGCCTTCAAACCTTTTTGTGGTTTGGCCCTCGCTAGTTAACAGGCTACCATTAAAAACCTGGGCTCTTGTGTGATATCTTTAGCCTATTACAAGTAAATATCCTTTGTGAGACTCCCATCTCACTCACCTGATAGTGCATTGTATTCCTTCCATCATGGATAGGTCTCAGGTAGAAGGGGATTTAGATCATCTAAAGCATTCAGTTTAGTCATTTAGATTAAAGTAATTAACACCTTCGAATTCAAAGTCACATTTATTGTTAATGAAAAGGTCTCTGGAAGGGTGCTAGATAAATCCCTTATGACTGAAAACAAGAAAAAAGGGCTACATTTTCAAAAGCAACTAATGATTTTGGATGCCCATACTGAGATGCCTTCAAAGGGGCTTAATTCTTGAAAGGTACTCTGCAGTGTCTGAAAAATAGGCCCTTTAAAGGTGTCTAGAGTTGGGAACGCAGTATCACAATTCACTTTGGAACATTGAGGCCAGAAGTCACATTTTAATAACCACAAAGTACTGTATCACTTGAAAATGAAAGACAAGAAATGCTGTACATAAGTAATGCACCATTCCTCAAGCAAGAGGACATTTCTCAGTTCTTACTCCAGAGAAACTTAAGGACTGACTCAAACCCGATGAATGCCCTCAAGGATCTGGCCGTAAGTATAAAATGTTCCTTGTATATGAAAAGAGGGTGTGAGGGACTATTTTTATTGTTTTGAGGAAGGATGGTCTTTTGTGAAAGCTCTAGATTGAGACTCAGGAGATCATGTTCATTTCCCACCAGAGAGTTTTTACATGACTTTGAGTACTATGGAACCTCAAACGTTGGTAGGTCCCTACTGGGGCGACTGTAATTTTAAATCGTCATATCATCATTATAATGTTTGGTTCTTTAGGCTCTGGGAGCCCTTTCAACACTACTCAGGGTCTAATTCTGAGATGTAATGAGCCCCTACAACTCCTTGACTGCTGTGGGAGCTGTAGGTACTCAGACCCTCTCAGGATGAGCCCCTAAATGAGGAAAACCCCATCCTATCAAATACTTGATAAATGACATGTTTTAACAACATTTCCTTTACCTTAGTACAAACCAGTTTCTGAAAGTCCACAGGAAGAGCCATGTATCTTCATTTATATGTTAATTTGCATTTAAAAAAAAGGGTTACTACAAATTGCATCTCTGGAGTAAGTGAAAAACATATGGTCACTTGCCTACCAGGGGTTATTAACTTTACACTTTCCATCTGGAGTCTATAAAGGATCCATTCTAAGAGATAATAAAGATCCAAGGTCACATTAAAGCACAGAGCTGGCTATAGGCAAGGCTTACTATATATTAAATGGGGATGGGTGGGTGCGTCATAAAAGCTTTGTTCATTCTAAAAGGCAGACAGGCATACATACAGAATTCTCTTTAACACAATCGCACATGACAAAACATGTTTTCATTTTATTACAAACCACCCAGCCTCATAAACAGAAGACAACGGAAGATACCAGAATGGGTAAAACTCAGCCCAAATAAATGAAGCTTGGAATCTATGAGATACTTCGTCAAAGCAAGTAGCTGGCAATAAACCAAGGAGGAAACAGATGAAAAGAATAAAGCACCAGGGTAGGTTAGTTGCAGTATTTGATAAGCAGTATTAGAGTGGGTCAAACCAGAGAGTCATTATCAGTTGTTCACAGTAAAGCTGGAAGGGCATAATGAGTGAGGTCCCACAGGGATCAGTTCAATATCTCCATCAATGATTTAGATAATAGCATAGAGAGTACACTTATAAAGTTTGCGGATTATACCAAGATAGGAGGGGTTGCAAGTGCTTTGGAGGTTAGGATTAAAATTCAAAATGATCTGGAGAAATGTTCTGAAGTAAATAGGATGAAATTCAATAAGGACAAATGCAAAGTACTCTACTTAGGAAGGAACAATCAGTTACATGCATACAAAATGGGAAAGGACTGCCTAGGAAGGAGTGCTGCGGAAAGGGATCGGGGGTCATAGTGGATCACAAGCTAAATATGAGTCAACAGTGTAACCCTGTTGTAAAAAAAGCAAACATCATTCTGGGATGTATGAGCAGGAGTGTTGTATGCAAGACACAAGGAGTAATTCTTCCACTCTTCTCCGCGCTGATTGGGCCTCAACTGAAGTACTAAGGCTCATCCCCTCATATACTTGGGCAGACTTGGGCTCTGTGCACAACATAAGGGACATACCATGGAAAGAGTGGCTCCCATATAGGTAATGCACAGGAGCTGTGGGCTTGATTTCATTGAGGAACTGTGGCAATGGTCCCACAGGGCCTACCCCAGGCCCTGTTGATAGGCTGATGGCTGGGTTCTATCCAGCCCACATCCTTTGATAAATGCAAAGTAATGCACATTGGAAAACACAATCCCAATGATACATATAAAATGATGGGGTCTATATTAGCTGTGACCACTCAAGAAAGATCTTGGAGTCATTGTGGAGAGTTCTCTGAAAAGATCTGCTCAGTGTGCAGCGGCAGTCAAAAAAGTGAACAGAATGTTGGGAATCATTAGGAAAGGGATAGATAACAAGACTGAAAATACCATATCGCCTCTCTATAAATCCATGGTACGCCCACACCTTGAATACTGCATGCAGACGTGTTCGCCCCATCTCAAAAAAGATCTATTGGACTTGGAAAAGGTTCAAAAAAGGGCAACAAAAATGATTAGAGGGATGAAACGGCTGCCGTAGGAGGAGAGATTAATAAGACTGGGTCTTCTCAGCTTGGAAAAGAGACGGCTAAGGTGGGGTAGGATAGAGGTCTATAAAATCATGACTGGTGTGGAGAAAGTAAATGAGGAAGTGTTATTTACTCCTTCTCATAACACAAGAACAAGGGGTCACCGAATGAAATCAATAGGTAGCAGGTTTAAAACAAACAAAAAGGAAGTATTTCTTCACACAACACAGTCAACCTGTGGAACTCCTTGCCAGAGGATGTTGTGAAGGCCAAGACTATAACAGGGTTCAAAAAAGAACTAGATAAGTTCATGGAGGATAGATCCATCAATGGCAATTAGCCAGGATGGGCAGGGATGGCGTCCCCAGCCTCTGTTTTGCCGGAAGCTGGGAATGGGCGACAGAGGATGGATCACTTGATTGCCTGTTCTGTTCATTCCCTCTGGGGCACCTGGCATTGGCCACTGTCGGAAGACAGGATACTGGGCTAGATGGACCTTTGGTCTGACCCAGTATGATCCTTCTTATGTTTTATGTTTACGTAGATTTCATAGATTTTAAAACCAGAAGGGACTGTTATCATCATGATGCCCAACACAGGCCATAGAATTTCACTAGCTCAGTGGTTCCCAAACTTGTTCCGCTGCTTGTGTGGGGAAAGCCCCTGGCAGGCCAGGCCGGTTTGTTTACCTGCCGCGTCCGCAAGTTCGGCCGATCGTGGCTCCCAGTGGCCGTGGTTCGCTGCTCCAGGCCAATGGGAGCTGCGGGAAGCGGCGCAGGCCGAGGGATGTACTGGCCACCGCTTCCAGCGGCTCCCATTGGCCTGGAGCAGCAAACCGCGGCCACTGGGAGCCGCGATCGGCCGAACCTGCGGACGCGGCAGGTAAACAAACCGGCCTGGCCCGCCAGGGACTTTCCCTGCATAAACGGTGGAACAAGTTTGGGAACCACTGCACTAGCTGATTCCTGTATCTAGCCCCAAAATGTAGAGTTCTATCAAAGCATATAATTTAGAAAGCTATCCAGCCTTGCTTCAAAGACTCTAAATGATAGAGAATCCATCATGTTCCTTATAATCTGTTCCAATGCTTAATTACTCTCAGTGTTAAATGTTTGCATCTTATTTCCAAACTGAATTTTGCTGACTTCAGCCTCCAGCCATTGGATCCTGTTATGCCATTGTCCGATAGATTAAAAAGCCCTTCTCTCTGGGCAGGTACTTTTAGAGTGACATTAAGTCACCTCTTTACCTTGTCTTTGATAAGGTAGACAGATGGAGCTCCTTAGAGCCACTATTAAAAAAACAACAACAAAAAACCCCTGTTCTGTTTACTGAGGGCTTTGTGCAGGGACGTAGGGTTCACCCTGATGGAGAAATTCTCAGAACGGTGCCTTCTTTTGGTGCACACCTTTGTGCCTGTTGAAAACATACCCCTTTCTGATTAGAGAGTCAGCAAACAATTCAAAATGAGGGAATGCCATTGCCACTTATTGACTACTGATTTTCTGATATTGGTGGAATAGTTTTGGAGGTTTTCGGTTTCCTCTAATATTGTATATAGATTTATTTATTTATTTTTACTGTTTTGTTTGATTTCTTTCCTTGTCTTCTTTTGCCTCCTTTTCTCACAGGTTTTGTTTGTTTTTCTCACTGCCTTCTCCTCTTTCTGCTCTGTTCTCACCTGGATTTTTATTGGGTTTTTCTTTTCTTTCTGCCCCTTCTCCACGCCTTCCTTCACAGTCTCCCCTAAGCAGGAAACAAGCCTGATCACATGAGAGTTCATGTTGAACTTTTGAAACCCCTGATGTTGGAGTGAATTTGAGATGTGGTTAAATAAAGCCCTTATCCCTAACATCTATATCCATAAAATTGTGTATTTATAGAGCACCTCTGGAATGATCCTCCACTGAAACGTAGCCATCTCTAGAATGGAATCTGTTGGCGGTATAGCAGGAAGCAGGCACACAATAGAACACTTAAGGGTGAGCAATGAGGAAGAGTACCTCAGGGCAATGTGAGTACGCACAATATAATTGCCAACATTGGAAGCTGGCCAGAATAAAACTAATCTGAAGAAAAATGCTTGGGGATCTTAATGCCCAAACGCAGTCAGAACCTCAGTTTTACATCACAACACACCTTCCGTAGCACAATGCTATGACAGACAACAACGCTATGACAGAACACTGACTCGAAGGTAAGAATTTCATCTACAAATCCCCAAAGCTACTTATTAATTATGTTACAGCGGCACCTGGATATCCCAACAAAGATCCAGGCTCTGTTGTGCTATGTTGTTGTGCATACACACCACGAGAGACAGTCCATGCCTTGAAAAGATGATGATGATAGATGATCCTTATTTGTGTTGAGGCAGCGCCTGCGAGCCCCCGTCACAGATCAAGACCTCGCTGTTGTAACAAACAGAACAAAATGATGGTCCCTGACCCAAAGGACTTTCTATTATTCTGAGTATATTGCATCTAGAGGTTGACCGATTTGGGGCCCCCACTGTGCACGGCACAGTGCACACATAGAAAATAGAAGTTCTTGCCCCAGAGATCTTGCAATCTAAAAGACAAGACATAACAGGTGGATTAAAAAAAATGGATTGCGATGGGAGGTGGGAAGACAAGGTAACAAAAATAATAGGATGCACGTGCGACTTAGCTTACGCTAAACAAACAAAGGGGACAAAAGGAGGAGTACTACACCTATCTGAGACTTGAGGAACAAAGAAATTAGGGACTTGTCTAAAAATTCACACAGGAAGGCAGGAACTGAACCAAAGCCTTGTGAATTCCAAGCCTGTGCCTGACCACAAGGCCACCCTTCTATATAAAGCTTGGGGGAGTGCTAAATAATTAAGAGGACAGGCCACCAATACCAAGTGATCTGGATCGTTTGGTAAGCTGGGTGCAGGCAAACACTGTGCCTTTTCATATGGGCCAAGAGTAAAGTCATACCTCTAGGAACAACGAATCTGTGCCATCCTTCTAGGATGGGGGACTCTATCCTTAGAAGCAGTGACTCCGAAAAGGACTTGGTGGTCACGGTGGATAAGCAGCTGCACACGAGCTGGACATGCGACGCTGTGACCAAAAGGGCTAAAGTCATCCTGCGAGGGGAATATCCAGGAGAAGTAGGGAGGTAAACACCTCTGTATTTGGCACTGTTGCGACCACTACTGGAACACGGTGTCTAGTTCGGGTGTTCACAGTTCAAGAAAGATACTGATACATTGGAGAGGGTTCAAAGAAGAACCACTAGCATGATTAAATGATTGTCAAACATGCCTTGTAGTGAAAGACTCAAGGAATTGAATCTATTTAGCATCACAAAGAGAAGGTTAAGGGGTGACTTGATCACGGTTTATAGGTACCTACATGGGGAAGAGCAATTTGATAACAGAAGACAAAGATCTAACAAGATCAACTGGCTGAAAGTCGAAGGCAGAGAAATTCAGACTAGAAATAAGGTGCAAATTGTTGACAGTGAGGCTAATTAACCATTGGACCAACTTACCGAGGTTGTGGTGGATTCTCCAGCACTGGCAATTTTAAAATCAAGACTGGCTGTTTTTCTAAAAGAAAGAAATGCCCGAGTTCAAAAAGGAATAAATTCAGGGAAGGCTTTGAAATGCAGGAGGTCAGATCAGATTATCCTTTCCGGCATTAGACTCTGTGAATTGACACCCTCTGTTTTCCTTGTAGCAACAGGCAATTGATGGAAGAGTCCTGTACTAGAAATGACCCAGCCTGACCCCGGCTCAGCTTGGGAGATCAGAACCTGCGATGTGTTGGCTCTAGGCCATGGCTTGCGCTGAGAGGAAGTTATATTTTACATCTCATGTTGGCTTTTATGAGATTTTTTATTCAGTAAACACTGAGCACCTCCTGAGGAGGACACAGACAATGCACGTCTACTGTACTTAATGGCATCCCACAAAGAAACAATGGGAATTCCTTTTCAGTGTCTTTTTACATGGGCAAGAGATTGGGACAAAAATGCTGGAACAAAGGTACCACCCAGTTGGTCCAGCAGTAGAGAAAAGAACTTCATTTCTACAGCTGGGTGGGAAATGGTTTTGCCGCCCTGTGAAAGATTCTGAGATTTCAGAATTTTTCCCCGAAAAGTCAAAATTTCAAAAATTTTTACAAATGGAAAATTTGGAAAAAAAATTCAGTTCAGGTAAAATGAAACAGTTCACTTGGATAATTTCAAAATGTTTCATCTGGATTTCAACCATTTTTTAAAAAAGTTATATTTTAGTTCGGTTAAATTTCTAAATTAAAGGTGGTTTCAAACTGGAAAGCCCATTTTTTTTTCCATTTAGAAAATGTCAAAATGGGATGTTTGAACCATCCCCCCATCAAAAATTAGTCAAGCTGAGAAATTTGTTGAAACTGACCCTTTCTTCAAAATGTTTCAGTTCTGACAAATTGGTATTTTTTGATGAAAAAATGTCAAGAAATTCCTGACCAGCTCTATTAATTTTATTCCAGAAGATGAAATGGAGTGTCAAACATTTTACCTTAGTAAAACCCAGTTTGTTATGATTTTTGAATCAGTAAGTTCCTGATGCTGTGGGTAGAATTTCTGATGAGGTCAAGTCTGCCAGTTATTGACTTGTTTGCAGAAGGTGAGAATTTTAAACTTAAATTTCTTTAATAGTTCATTAAGAAAGCAAATTTATTTTGCCAGACCTGGGGCCAGGAAATAATTTCTTAGTGATTCATGTGTGCTCTTAGGGAGCATGTTTATAAGACAGGAGGAGGGCTGTGTGTTTAGATAGCTGCTGAGCTTCCTTGACAAATATGGGGCCTGATCCCACAAACCCTTATTCACAGCAGTGACTCGTGAATAAGCAAATTAATCATGCAGACTATTTATGCTTTGGCAGTTTTGCATTGCTCTGCTGACTCAAAGAAGTGATAAACACAGTTTAACGCACTAACTGGTCATTCCCCTTGCTGTAGGTCTTCCCCATCCCCCAGCACAGGAGGAGTGGCATAAAATACCTTCGGGATCCAGCTATTTCTGGCTACTTAAATGGCCTTTTGGAGCTACAGAAGTTAGAGCAGATCTGGGGCTGCTCTAACTTGTAGCAGGGACCAGACAGGTCCTCCTGCCAGCCCCAAAAGCTAAGGACAGCAAAAGCTGCGCAGAGCCACTTTTGCCCTCCATTCTAATCTTGCACCAGCTGTTGCTCTGCCAGACCAGAAAATCTGATGCTAATTTTGTAAGGATTTGCAGGGTTGGGCCCTTCTTGTTCACGGCTGCTGGAGCATAGCTTCTGCACCGTTTGCTCAAAGGACTATTAATGAGCCTAATAAATCTCCTAACATTTGCTAAGGAGCAAATGCAGTCTCCACCTCTGTCGTTATTGAGGTCTCTCCATGCAGGAGTGGCTCCAATGGGCAAGGGAGGGAGTCAGATTCCAAGGGGCTATGCAAAGCCTGTGAAGGTCCATGCGGATTTCTTGGATGACAGCATTCAGTGGGTGTGTCCAAGTGGGACATGGGTCCATCAGGGCAGGGACAGGACCAGATCTGCTGGTGCATGGATCTTCCAGTCCTCCACCTCCACACACTGAGGCAGCATTAAGGTGTACAAGGCTGAAGTAGCCCTATTGGATCAGCTCCTTGGGTTTGGGTGGTAGCATGCCTCTCCTTCCCCTGCACTGTGCATCTGTCTGGCCCCCAGCCCAGATGCTATATCTCAGCCTTGCACTGAGGATTTACCTCCGGGGATAAGGAGCACTAACCCCTCTTTCACAGACTAGCAGCAGGTCATTTCTGGAGAGCAAACCCAGGGCCCAATTCTGCCTTGGGATTTTTGTGTGCAACGCCCATTGATGTCAGAGTGACAGGGTGACCCTGAAGACAGAACTGAGACCTAAGCAACTAAACCCTATGTTAGCGCTGGCTGGTTGTCAGGTTTTAGAATTTCTTTGTTCACTGTCAGGTCCTGCATCATCCCAGTGGCTGGATCTCCCCTCATTAAGAAGAATATAAGCACTTCCATTCACAGGGAATGTGTGTCATGTTTTCAGACACAGAGAAAAGCCATGAGAATGACACAACACTGACACCCCTTCTAGCCAATAAAGACTGACCCATAAAAAAAACAAAAACAGGAGACGACAAAAAAAAAAAAAAATCAAACCCAAACCTCTTACCCCAAGCAGAGCTTTTACCTTAAAAAGAGAGAACTGCCCAGGATTCCATGAAATCCACTAAGGTCTTCGTTATTGATTTTATATGGAAGGTGCTCAGGCCCTGTTCCTCAAAGGTATTTAGGTGCCCAACTCCCATTGTTTTCAATGGGAGTTGGGCACCTATATACACCTCTGAGGATCTGGGTGTGCAGCACTATAAATCCTTAAGAGAGAAGATAGGGAGCAAGCCTATGGTCAGAGCTTCAGGCAGGGTCAGTTCAGAGCAGCTGCATTAACATCAACCTCTCTAATGAGATCAAAGCATGTATTTCAAGTTCAATGCATGCTTAAGTGCTTTGCTGAATTGGGACTTACATTTAAAAGCTTTCAACTGAGGGTTTTTTTTAAAAAAAAAATCATCATTTTCTGGCAATAGGATTTGTAAACACATCCCCTCCCTCAGTCTTCCCATCACCCTGTTATAACAAACATTGGCTCTGGGGGATTGAACTCAATTATCTTCACCCCTTTGCACCTTTGAGTCCACCAGCAAGGTGGCATTTCACTAAATAGATCCGCTCCCATGACCTCCCTCTATGCCTAACCCTTCTCTTCCCCCCATACACTTTTAAAAACTTCATTTTGTGACCTCGGGTAAAATTTTCAGAAGCGCTGTCATGATTTGGAAGCCCAAGTCTCATTTTCAAGTGACTTAGGCACCTAGGGCCAGATTTTTAAAGGCATTTAGTTGCCTAAAGATGGAGTGAGGCACCTAGTGGGATTTTAAAATGCCTTCTCTATATGGGCACTTTTGAAAATCCTAGAAGGTGCCTCAATTCATCTTTGGGCATCTAAATCCCTTTGAGAATCTGGCTGTTGGGACGCTAAATCCCCAGGAAAGTCAGCCCAATGCAGGCTGCTAAATCACTTAGGCATTTTTCAAAATGTTACCCCTAATCTCAGTTAAAATTTAGCAGAGGCCCTTTCACTTTCCTTTATTCCACAAAGAGAGTATTATTTCACCTACACCAAAATAGCTGAAAAACACATTGGTATAATTTATTTCATGTACATTAGTTTGGGGATAAATTGTTTACAGTTGTTCTGAAGAATGTTTTAATATCAGATCATTTCTTTAAAAATACTAAGGACATATGCGGCTCCACACAAAGACCTTGTATTCTCCCACAGTGCCTAAAAGGAAATAAAATTGCACAGAAGCAGAATTTCTTTCCTAACTGCACGGAAATCCAATTTTAAAATGAATATGCCGACAGGATACAAACTGTTGTTGTAGTCAGTATATCTTTGATATGCGTCAGCATACCATATTACTTTGCTCTGAAGCTCCAGTTTGCAGCTCTAACTCCTCAACCTAAAATGTGCTTGGTGTTGGTATATTATCTGCATATATGCCTCTCCATCTGTATGGTATTGGATGGTGATAAAATTCACCACCACCAGTCACTAAACTATCTCTGTAAATGATAATCATCAATGGATTTATCTGCTTTTGATTTCAAAACACACGAATGTCAGAGTCCATAATGCTTCCCCGGTCTATTGAAATATATTTCCATATCATAACATTCCCACTCCCTCCTGCTTATTACTGATCCCAGCCATCCTGTAACAAATCTATTCAGGGAGGCCCATGAAAAGGGGAAAAGAAATGCAATCCATTCAGCAACCTTTGCTTCTTCTGACACCCTCTGTCTCCTCCTCTGGTTCATAAAGAACTTTTTGTTGGTTCTCAGCAACCAGGGAGGGAGAATGCAGCCGGCTGGATCATGGTTTATGCCGTCTGCAAAACATGAACAGTACGGGGATCGTTTGACCTTGCACATGTCTATTGCAGTGGGGGGAAATTAGCAATAAATAAAGGCAAGTGGGCAGGAAAAGACTGAGACCCTCGGGGACTCTTGTGCCTGTAGGGTCAGAATCAAAAGAGGCTTGATTTGCAGCTATATTTTAACTCAGTCACTGGAATAATTTATCAGAGCAAGGACAAGTCTAATCTGAGTGCTTGCAATATAATGGAGATATACTGTACTTACCCTATGCAATTATAGGCTGCTGGGTCTTTACTTAGGGCCTGATCTAGCAAAGTAATTTAGTAGGTGTTTAAGCATGTGAGGAGCTGTATTGATTTCAGTGGAATTACTCATGTGCTTAAAATTAAGCACATGCTTACATACAGTGCTGGATCAGGGCCAGAGGACACAGCACCTTGCAGAATTGGGCCCCTCGGCCCCGATTCATCAAGGTTCTCAAGCATGTGCATAAAATGAATGGGATTGCTTACTGGCTTAATATCATGCCTGTGCTTATTTACATTGCTGAACTGGGGCTCTAGGGCCAGATCCGACTCCCACTGAAGTTAATAGGAAAACTCTGGTTGACTTTAAAAGGCGTTGAATTGGGTCCCTTTGTGCGAGTTGTTTCTGGGTCTCACATTAGTTTTACGTGGCCTCCAATGAAATTACTTTTCATTTACACCAGCGTAGGGGAGAGGAGGATCGGGCCCATTCATATTTTAAAATCAGCTGTTCTGCTGGTGTCTAACTTGTGTTCCCCACTATGGATTGCTTTTCCTTTGGAAGGCCATTGAAAGGGTTTGAATAATACACCAGGAAAGAACAGACCAATAAATTCAGTACTCAAAAGATTAAAGACTACACTGAAAAAACAAACAAACAAACAAAAAATCTTTCCTGTATCACAGGTGTTTGTTTAGCTTAACCAAACACAGCACAATATATGAAAGACACAAACTAATAAAGGCACTTCGTTTTGTAAAACTAGCCTTCAATTAGTCAAAATTTTTACCTTCTCTTTTCTCCACAGATGCTTTTATCTATTACTGTTTTATAGTAGTTGCATTTGTGGGATCAGGGTTTGTTTTGTTTTCTTTTTCAGTCAATTAAAGTCATGCTTAGCAGACTTATGGGGCAGGTGTACGTGCCTCGGGCAAGGGCAGAGATGGCTCTCACCCAAATTCACTCTCAGTCAGCTGCCTTCACTAATTGCACCGATTAGCCTGCTTTCCCTGTAGATGAACAGTGAACCTACTTAAGAGATGAACAATCAGCTTCATGTGGAAGCCACCAGGGAAAATGCAACACATGGAAATGAAGAAGAAGAGGACTGAAATGAGAAGGGCAGACATGTGTTGGTGATACTTGGGATCAAAGAAAAGACACAAGGGTAACTTGCAAGGAGGTTTCAAACTCGCTTGATAATATTAGCAGCTCCCAGGAAAACACAGCTATGGTTCAAGACTAGCATTCCATAATACAATCGGTCTTCGGTACTTACATGGCCCCATCAGAGTCTGTGAGAACCGCTCAATCTTCAATGCACTTATCCTCTCAACCCCCCTACCAGGGAGGGCAGTGCTGTTATGCCCATAGAACAGCTGGAGAAATCAATCACAGAGGCTAAGACCCAGTTTTAAAAGGCATTTAGGCATTGCTGCACTCAGGGGTGCAACATCTAACTGATTTAGGAGCCTACGTTTCATTTTCAAAAGGGATTTAGGCAGTCCTTCACTGGAGATGGCTTTCCTATGTAAAAAACCCCAGTCATGACGTTAAGGTCCAATTTCTCCTTTCCCTGCAGACCTAGAAATGGGAGCTGTGGACCTTTCGAACGAGAAGCTTATCCGCTTTTCAAGGAGACATAGCATTTGCTTCTGCCACTGGGAAACCCACCTGGTATCCTGCCTGCTTACCTGCCTGACTCAGCCGCTAGCCTGGCAGGCTGCTAGGGAGCTGGGGCTTCTGGGAAACCCCAGAATGTTCTTGCTGTGGGAACGTAGGTGTATTCTAAATGAAATATTGCGGGATTTCACTTCCAGGACAACGTTTGTGGTGTTGGCTTTTTTCTGATCGGGGACAATTTCCTCCACCCCCAAAACCTCAAATAATTTTGTGGAAGTGAAATTAAGTTTCCCAGCCATCTCTATTTATAAACCAGTGACAAATCTGGCCCATTGATGTTTGATATTGACTTTAGTTAATACAGGATCAGACGCATGGTAACTGGCCCCAATTCAGCAAAGCACTTGGTCATAAGCATGTGCTGAAGTTAGTTCTGATTCACCTGCTTAACTTTAAGCACATGCTTAAGTGCTTTGCTGAATCAGGGCTTAAGGCACCTGACTGGTCAGGCAGAGGGATGGAAAAATGGTATGAATAAACATCTCAAAAACTCTCTCGAACGTTCCTCAAATAGTTCATCTCCTCTTTCCAGACCTCACATTACAGAAGATGAGATGTGGGATAAAGGTTTTATTGGCATTAGTTTGAGGTGACCCCTAGAACTCATGGATAGCTTTACCCACTTGTGAGCAATGCAGCCATCCTACAAGGTGTAGAGTTTTATTCATTCACATCTTGCACCACTCAGAAATTGGTTTTCATTTTAACACAACCCAAGAAATGCTGAAAACTGGAGCTGTTTTAACCCATGGAAAGAGAGTAGGAAAGACAAGAAAACAGGCTAATGGGCTTTCTCCGTATTAATTGCCTATACAGTCATTCAAGACTTATCAAAATAATACTTCAAGGCCCCTGCTGAGATCAGGACCCCCATGGTGTTTGGTGCTGCACATACACATAATAATACGAGAGTCTCTGCCCTGAAGAGCTTATGCTCTAACTAGTCAAGTTGGACAAAAGCAGCAGCATTATTCCCATTTTACAGATGGGGAACTGAGGCACAGGGAAATTAAATGACTTACAAAAGATCACACAAGATAAACAGAACTTGTAATGGATCTCATTTCTTTTAACGCCGAGTCCTAACTATAAGACAATCTTTCCACTCTGCTAGAAAAGCAGATCGTATCAAACCTCACTTTCACAAACCTTATTCTTTTGTCCTGCCAGGCTACCAAGAAAATTAATATTTCTGCTTTCTTTAAATGTATCTTTCATTGATGAGATGCCCCCTCCTTCCTAATACATTCTGTTATTTGCTGCTGCAACATTCTCGGTTAGTCTGACAGTTAGTAATTAGAGACCCTGTGAGGAGTAAATGCCTCGTTATGTAAAATAAAATGTTAAACTGGGTGATAATGGAGGAAATTAATAATGCCCAGAAGATGTTAAAGGTAAATATAATTGTAATGTAAACATACTGGCTTTAAATATTGGCTTTTACATGACAGCTGCTTTCTAAGCACCTGCTTTTGACTCTTATTCACAGCAGTAATTTACAGTCAGCGGCTTTTGCTTAGGCACACAATAAAAAAAAATTGCTGAATTCTCATTGTCTTAGTTCTTCTCCTTCCGTGCTCATGAGGTCATTTTGACCGTCATTTTTTCTTGACCAGTGAGACATGTAGCATCGTTACGATCCTGATGTTGTGTCACAGAGTACAACGAGAAAAAACCTAACCATAAAAATAATATCTCCCTGCCAGCCTCGAACAGCTGGTATTTACTTTCAGGATAGCCATATTTCTATACTTCAATGAGCACACTGACTCGGGCTGCATAAAATGAGCTGTTCCTTCTGTGGATTGCAATGCTGATAGACAATATCTCCCAGATTCCCCTTCAAGGAGGTCACAAAAGTTCATGGCCCTGAATCAGGCCAGCACTTTGGCACATGCTTAATTTTAAGACCAGGCTTAAATCCCGCTGTGGTTTATGGGTTTCTGTGCAGGGTGGAGGATCTGCCCGTAAGGCTCCAATTGCAGGGCTGAGGCAATACAGAGTAAAGTGGAGACAGAGGATGACTAGGGTATGAGCCTGTTTGGAAGACATGGGGTGAAATTCTGGCCCAACTGAAGTCAATGGGAGTTTTGTCATTGACTTCAGTGAGGCCAGGATTTCACTCTTTGTATTTAACACACTCAGTCAGGGTTGGGCCTCATTTAAAACCCATTTAAACACGACAAATATGAAAGATGGACTTGAAAGTTCTGGGCTGCGTGCTCAGCTTAGGTCTAACTTTGTGTGTGAATTCCAATTGCAAATAGGAGCATACGCATCATTTAGGGCCTGACCCAATGCCATAGCATGCAGGAAAACCACTTGAAGCTTGAGCTTGTCCATATAGACCCCAATTCACCAGTAAGTCTCTAGTCATTAAAGCATGTGTTTAACTACAGGCATGTGGTTAAGTCTCATTCTTTCTATCTTCTGTGGTCCCCAGAAGTATTTCTTCACACAACACACAGGCAACCTGTGGAACTCTTTGCCAGGGGACGTTGTGTCCATGGTTGGTGTAACTCCGTGGACTTCAGTGGAGCTGGGCTGATTTCCACAAGCTAAGGATCTGGCAAGCCTGAAGACTTTGCATTCCAGGAGACCCAAACTAGCTTCACAAAGCAAAATAAAGCAGTTGATGTTCACAAAACTGCAGACTCCAGGAAGTTCAGCCCGCCCTAATTTTGACTAGCCCAGGAGAGAAAGAGACACTCATGTAGCGTTATTGTATAATTCCTGTCACCACCCTGCAAACTGCACGGCTTTTGCTAGCAGTAGCTGCTGCGCTCTGCATTTGTACTAGGCAGGGATTTGTCAGCTCAAATTCATTTAATTATTTATGAGGCTCTGCACTGCTCTGCAGAAGGCTTAGGCCTGGTGCACACTATAGATCGATGCAAGGCAGCTTACGTTCACCTACCGATGGAAGTGTCTACGCTTAAATTTCGCTCCCGCCACCGTAACAGCCCCGCTATGCCGACTTAAAAACTCCCCCTCCAGAGGCGGCGTAGAGTCCAGGTCGGTGTAGCTAGGTTGACGCAGTGTAGATACTGTGTTGCTTATGTCAACTGGCTTTCAGGAACCTTCCCACAATGCCCCACACCGACAGTACAATTGACACAAGTGCTCCTGGTGAGGACGCACACTGCCGACACACGCAGCAAAGTGTAGACTTCCACGAGCGACTGCTGTATGCCGACATAAGTTAGGTCGACTTAATTTTGTAGTCAAGTATTGGGGGTAGCCGTGTTAGTCTGTATCCACAAAAACAACAAGGAGTCTGGTGGCACCTTAAAGACTAACAGATTTATTTGGGCATAAGCTTTCGTGGGTAAGCCGTGCATCCGAAGAAGTGGGTTTTTTACCCACGAAAGCTTATGCCCAAATAAATCTGTTACTCTTTAAGGTGCCACCGGACTCCATATTTAATTTTGTCACGTAGACATGGCTTTACACATTACACGATGCTTTACAGGCAAATGAAATGACAGATCTGTGTGCCCTGAGGTGCTTACACATGAGGCATTTGATCCTGCAATCCTTATTCTTAGGAGTCTCAAGCACACAGTTCCCATGACTGCAATGGGGCTATGAATGCATGTAAGGACTGCAGGAGTGAACCCAAGATGAGATGTAACTAGGGCTGATCGAAATGGTCCACTGAAAACTTTCAGTGTAAAATTGGGTTTTTGATTAAAAAATATTTGCACAGAAAGTGTTAGCGGTCCTAAAGGAAGATGTTTGAGAAAAGCTTGAAAATATAAACTCTACAGACTCAAAAAGCAGATCCAAATATCAAGACCTCAAAGTATGATTTTGCTTTAAAAAAAAGCCATGAAAACAGATTGTTTTCCCGTCCAAAATCTTTTTGTTTGAGGCAGCTTTTGAACACAAACCAATATTTTGGGGACCAAAATGTGATTCTCCCTTCCTCCCCCTGCAGTTTTCAGGTTTTCAGTTTTTTGATAAAAAGTTGATGTTTTCTGCTGAAAATTTCAACAAAAATGAATTTGGTTTTTTTGGGGTTTTTTGTTTTCCATTTTCATCTAAATTTTCTGCAAGGCAAAAATCCATTTCCCAACCAGCTGTTGAGATAACAGCACAGGATGGCAGTAAAACAAAGGATGGGGTGAGCCATATGGAAGGCTAGGAAATATCAAGCATTCACAGTTCTAAAGAGAGACATCATGTACAACTGTTCATTCAAATAATTTCCACAGGGCCTGATCCAAAGCCTAGAAGTCAATGGGAATCTTCCTATTCACTTCAATGGGCTTTGAATCAGGCCCTTAATCAACTGGATGGGATCCCTTTCTGGGCTCAATTATTTTTGGGACTGTAGGGAGAGTCCTTGTCTTCTTTCTGTCCACCCTAACACCACCTGCTCAGTTTATGCACGGGCAATCTGGCTGCTACTGACTAGCTATGAAGTACAAAATCAAACACCTGTGTGCTGGATAGGCACAGTGTGTGTGTGTTTGCTGAGGACATTGTGCAGATAGATCAGCAATGTTCAATGTGCCAGATGCTTTCCTAGGAAAGGGATGGCGAAGAGAGGCCATGAGACTGAAAGTCCATAGTACAGTCATTAAACCATTTGTTTTTCCAATCCTGCTCATCCGGTTATAACCTCCTGCTGGATTTCCTATCTTCCTTTTCTGTCCCCCTCTTTTCACCATATTTAATTTCTCCTCTAACACTCAATGAAACTCTCAGCCTTGGCTCGCCAATGTAATTTTCCTCTCTCTTTGGTCTGACAGCACAAATTCCCATGAAACATAACATGTTAGATCAGTGATACTCAGACTGAGGCTTGCAAGCCACACAATCTTTAATGTTTGTCTTTGCTGAGCATGCTATTAAAACACTGTGTGATTTAATTAACAACCAGTCAGGATGCTTTTACTATGATCGCTTGTTTCCTTGCTCATGGAGAGCTGTTGAATATATCGTTCTATAATAAATGAAACAAGGAATTCACACAATGGTGGCTATTTTGGGTAATGTTGAGAGCTAATTTGGCTCCTGAACCACTAAGGTCTGAGTATCGCTGTTCTAGACAGTGATGCGTGCTGTACAACAAAAGATCCACCATTCTCAGGTAGTAATTCCAGTGTTGCTGGCTCTCATGCAATTTTATCACAAGTCTCATGGTTTTCAGTATTTTTCTTAAAGCTTCAACTCATGGAGTCATGGGATTACAAGAATCTCAGTTCTCACTGCTTTAAAAGCCTGTTTCTAGCCCTCTTGGTTGCAGAGAAAAGCCCGACAACCTGAACTCTACCGGCTCAGAAAGCAGAAGTCAAATGAACAAACCCCAGATTTCTAGAAATCTCATGATTTTTAAGCCAATCCCATGATTTTGGGGCCGAGTCATGATTTTGGAATGCTTGGATTGGCAGTACCCCATCATTCCAAAGTGAACGTAGCGCTGTTGAAAGGTGTTAGATAGTGGAGTAAGCACAGATCATCCCCTGAATTCTAATCCTATCTATGCCACTCATTTGCTGTGTAGTCTTGGGCAAAACATTTACTCTGAATTGTATTGCATATTTTAACTATAAAAGCACCTAACGCCAGGGATAGGAACTTAAGTAGAAATATATATTGGTAGACAAGCAGTCTGGAAAGGGGCTGTAGATGCCCCCTCCCCCCCATGTTGTGTGATGCAGAGGCAGTTTGAACTAGTCACTAAATAAAGAGGATCTCTTTCAAGCACTTTGGGCCCAGAGTGATTTCTGACCACCACAAGATGACTCCACTAAAGAACATATCCTTTTCCCTAGATAACCCAGGGCCTAGATGGGTTCTTTTTGGTTGGGGACTAACTTTTGTTTTGGTTCAAATGGGCTCATTTCTGAGTTCACGATGGAATGTGAAAGAAATTGAAGGTGAGATTTTTCAGAGATGCCTACAAGTTTTGGAAACCAATTTCCCTTTAAAATTAATTAAATGAAATGAATTTATGAAAACTGGGTGTCCAAATCCCTTAGCAGCTTTGAACATTTCAGCCTAAGTTTTTGAGTAGTTTTGCATTTTGCACATCTTTAACATTTTTCCTAAAGTATGTGTTATTTTTAATGCTATACCAGTCGAGGAGAAAAGAAAATGTGTTTTAACTCTCTCTTCTTGCCACCCCCGTGTCCTTCTCACAGTATTGCCAGCCCCAAAGATCTAAAACTTATGAGTCACAGCGTGAAAAAATAATGAAACAATCATGAGGGTTCTTTTTTTTTTTTTAAATTAAAAAATAGCTGTGTTCTTTTTATTTGCCATCTGTTTTTTAAACCTTTAGAGTATACTTGGGTCACGTTTTCAAGCTCTTCTCTGAAGCAATGAGGCCAAGAAAATCATTTAAAAAAACCCCTAAAACCCTGAGAGTCTCACATAATCACAGGATTCCAGGAGCTGGGACTGTAAGAAACACCAAAAGTTGCAAGAGAAGATAAAATTGGAGGAGTTGACAATACAGTTATATACTTTGGGCTTGACTCCTGTTTACACTAAGGCTGTTTTACACAGCTCTTGCAGTATACATAGGCTTTAAATTTACTCTCACTTTACAGCCCCTTTATATTGCCAGAATGATGTGAAGTGGCTTTAGTGTAACTGAGAATTTGTCCTCTTGGACTGGATTCTTAGTTCGAGGAAGAACCCTACAGAATTCTGGCAGTGTAAAGGGGCCTTAAAATGAGCATATATGTAATGTATACCCATTTGCACTGTCAAAGTACAGTAAATGAGAAATCAGGCCTATTATGTTAGCCTCTAAGGTGCCACAAGTACTCCTTTTCTTTTTGCAAATACAGACTATCACGGCTGCTACTCTGAAGCCTATTATGTGATTGAAAGAACTATCAACTCCAGAACATAATCATCAGGCTCTTTAGCAGAAAACAGTGTCATGATAAGTATTTCAGTGCCAAGCATCTTTTATGGTTAAATGGTGGATGGGAATAATTGTTTCAAAGACCAAAATATTGATTACAAAGAGCATGTAGTAAACACAGCCTGAATCTGTTCTCTGGGGCTGTGATCACATTCTCACTTACAATAGGAGAATAGCTGGGAGAACTGTTTAACTGTTTACTACTTCAAGACATTTTAAAAGGTAATGAATGTACAAACATCACAGGAAAAGAGCACTCTGGTAACATGGCTTAGGCTCATGATAGAAAATTCAAACAATATTAGACTCAAAAAGTCAACATTAGACACACTTCTACTAAGGACCTACAAACAAACAGAGTTCCTCTGTACACACATTAACAAACACAACTCAAATGATGATGGCTGCTTTCACCTTTTCAGTGCCTCCGTTTAATATACAAGCATTGTAGTGGTTATTGTTTATTTCCAGATACCAGAGAGCCATTTGCCAAGGGTTTTCACTTTTATGCTGGTGACTCTTGTGTATTTTACAGCCTCTTGGGAAGTGCAGGGTCGGATTGAGGACTCAATCTTAAAATTTATTCTGCCAAGTTCACAGTGAAGTGTTCAGCGTTTGTGCACCTGTAGGTTTGAGAGCTATGAGATCTTGCAATAACCCGACTGTGGAGCAAGAGCAAACCTCATGAGGCCAGATTCTTTTTTCACTGATCCAGCTGGAGGAACACTTGGGGAATGTCTACACTGCAAAAAAAACCCCAAAACCCATCTACAGATGGGGCTTGCACTATGGAGCTAAAAATAGCTATGTAGACATTCCTGCCCAGTCTGGAGCTCAGCCTTTGAAACCTGTCAAGGGGGTGAGTCTCAGAGCCTAAGCAAGAATGTCTATGTTGCTATTTTCAGCCCTATAGCGCAAACCTGAGTCTGTAGATCCAGGCTCTGAGACTCGCTGCTCATGGGTCTTTTTCTGCAGTATAGACATACCCTTGGTTCATGGCAAGCTGGGTTGTAAATTTACCCCATATTAGCCTACCGTGCGCTTGGTTTCCACGTGGGCCTGCCTGCCATGCACTAAAAGTTTCCTAGCATGTTTTAATCTGTTTCAAAGCAGAGCAGATCGAAGTGCACTAGACAACGGTTATTGCATGGCAGCAGGGTCTACACAGAGAGACCTAGTGTGTAGCAGACTACTGTGGGGGTAGATTCAGACCCAGTTTGCTGTGAATTAAGCGTTTCTATAGACAAGCCCTTTCCCCAGGTTTCACACTGGCCTACCATGGCTTTCAGTCGAGTTACTACCGATTTACACCGGGGTAAGAGAGAGGAGAATCAGGTGCTGTAAAATTTGCTCCATATTTGCAACTTTGAGCTTGAAGGAGGCTGAAGTGTATGGGAAATTCCTTTTTCTAATGACAAACATGAGAGGACCATGAAGATATATTTAAAAACCCGAATACAAGGGCTAATTACTAATGATACGAGAAGCCACCTAAATCCTGTTCACTGGCTGACAGAAGGCTAAATCCATGAGAAGCTCCACATGTTGAAGGCCATGTCAACACTAGTGGGCGTACTCACTGCTGCAAGGTTGCTTGCGGGGCCACTGTATGCCGATGGGCGAGAGCTCTCCTGTCAGGATAATAAAACCACCCCAACGAGCGGCGGTGGGTCTGTCGGCAGGAGAAGTTCTCCCGCCAGCGTACCACTGTGCACACGAGAGCTTATGCTGCGGAAACTTGTGTCGCTTGGGGGCATGTTTTTTCACACCCCTGAGCAACGTAAGTTTTGCTTACATAAGTGGTAGGGTAGACATGGCCTTAACGACAGGCGTTTCAGCGGACTTCTCCATTCGGGGAGGGGCTGAGCGAAGGGCGTGGCCTCCAAATGCACAAAACATAGGAGAGTCTGCTTTGGCTCCTCCTCCTGCCTGTGCACCGTTCCCAGGGGGCTGCGTGGCATGGAAGTTAATGCTGCATTAATCCCAGTGACTGCTTTGGCTTGTAAAGACTCAGAAAAACTGAGCAAGGACTTTAGGATTGGCCCATAGTGATCAATGCTCCCTTGTGCAACCAGAGATCATGCTGGTTAAACCTCCCTCTGAAGTGAAACTGGCTCCCTAAATGAGATCAGCCATGTCCTCTGCCCAGTCTGTCGCAAGAGAACCAACAATCTGTCCAGCAACTACCACCGGCGAATGTGGATGGGATATGCAAATGGTGAGCACCCTTGGAGTACTTCAGCAGCTAATCCTGAGCCAGATGGCCTGCATAGACAGACTATTGCAGCCCGGCAGCATGTAGCCCAAAACCTGTCGGGCCAAAACTTTGCTCTTCTGGCACCAACCCCACCAACGCGTACATCCCAGCATAGGCAGGCATGACTATTAATTATTATTACTAGTCGTTTATTCATGTACTGCCTCTAAAGCTAGTGCCATCTAATAGTCTTCTCCTTCAGACTGTCACTAGGACACCAGCTTATGTTCAACATGTTCTCTCAGCGTACATTGTATTTCATTTAGGGAAACAGCATTGTGATTAATGACAGATGATTGATGATGATTTCTGCAATAGCACATGGAGGCCTCAGGCAGAACCGTGGTTCCATTTTGCAAGGCACTGAAGAAATGCAAAAGCAAAGAGGCTCTTTCTTCATATAAAGATAGATAGAGGAGAGGTGTGGGGGATGGATGGATGGCTAGGTAGAGGAGAGGTGTGGGGGTGACTAGATAGAGGAGAGATGTGGGGGATGGATGGATAGCTAGATAGTCTTATCATAGTTTCATTAATCACAATTTTTAGTTTTTTGAACCATGATTTCTACTGACAAGCGTAATGCATCTTTAGGGCTGGACCTTCAAGGGCTCAGCACCCACAACTGAGGCTAGATTTCCAGTGGGAGATTTAAGTGGGAGATCTGGGTGCTGAATTTCTTTGAAAATCTGGTCCTAAATATTGTATTGAATTATGAGATCAGCGTTTCTTGATGATGCCAGCAATGAAACAAAAGCACGGTATTTAGAAAACAATGATTTCTGGCATGCTGCATAATTTATAAGAAGGGAACATAATATCTTTGACAGCATTTCTGGTCTAACTGTTGTACTGCAGAGAGAAAATATTTATCACTATGCTTCAGAGAGGGTGAAACTATTCTACCCGTACCAAATTTTACCCTGAAGATCTTTCAAACTGAAGGGAAAGTCTGCTAATAAAGCACATCCTAATTGTTATTGGCCCTGTGCCTCCTAGCAAGATAGTCAATAGCACAAAAGAGTCAAATCCTGGACTGATGCTGCTCTTCATAGTCTCTGATAATGCAATGCTCTTCCACAGGATCAAGGTATTAAGGTTTAGGTTATTTGTATTGATTTTATGTGCTGCCATGCTGTGTCAGTCATGCTCATATTTGTGGTTCACAAATTCCTCCTTTAAATGTCACAGCCATTTCATCTCCTTTTGCCATCAATACTGCAAACCACTGGGTCTGTTTATTAACCCCAAATGCCTGTATTGTTGTATGAAGCTTTATATAAATGCATTCACAGAACAATCTCTGTACATACATTTTTTGACCAAATTCTTATTTAAAAAGAAATAATACGAGGACCAAAAACATTGCTTTAAAATGTGTTTTTCTTTCATGGTCACAGAATCATAAATTGTTCCAGACAATTCTTAGGCCCTCTAGTGGCTAATAGGTTGTTTTAAAGGTCTGAAATTCACCAGTAAATATTTGAATATGTAAGTGTAACTAAGTTTAATTCCATGTGCAATTATATATATTTATACTAAGAGCTGGGCTTTTTGCATGGACATTTTCACTGCTGATCAGACTGCTCTATCAATTGCAAGGACAACTAGAGAGGCAGCTTCATCATGAGTAGAAAGGATTTTAGCTTTATAAAGGCTCTCTTGAAAATCTGAAGTAATTCTTACACAGCTATACAGATAACTAAAGTGAGCTATCAATTTTAGGCAAATATACCCCCCCCCTTGCTTTGTTAAATAAATGGCAGAAGCCACAGGGATATCTACAAACATATAAGGATAATGACTGTATTTATTCGTCATTGTCCTATTTCATCTGTGATCCTTTAACAAACACGCAGCAGAAATAAAAATAGCAAACATGTTTTCCCTTATTTCTCCGCAAGCGCTTACTTAAGCTTTTATTATATTTGGCCATGGGACATTCAGTAAACTTACTGATGATATCAGCGAATGATTTTACAAACAGTAAAAGTTACACTATTGACACCTCCAAATTCTGGAGTATTTACATTGTGTTAGGTGCACACTTGCTCAGTAAGATTAACAAACATTACTAGAAAGGCTATGGCCAAATCCACCCTGGTTGTTTATAAAACCTTTACAACTCATCAGCTTCCACTAACATACTGGCACTGTTCAATTACCATCACTTTTAGAGAGCCTTAGCAAAACATCCAGTGCCCATGTAAATAGACAAATCTGAAAACTAGCTGGTCTGTTGGCTTACATACTGTAGGTAATGTTTTCTTTTGCTCAAATTTGTTCTAGAAACTAATCATGCTCTGATAAAGCCATCTGCAAATATGAGAAAGATTGACATCCACATGTCAAAGTTTACACAGCCTGACCAAGTGTACATATAGTAGAGATGATGTTAGGGCCCTGCTGTTTGGAGTTTCTTCAGGCCATGTTGGAATGGAACATGCCGTATAACAATGCAGGCTTCTGTGCATCAGCCAAGCCTGCCTGTGGAGTTATTAGAAAATTTCGCTTCCACCAACCGTATTTTACACTCAAACCGGGGCACTGGCGGTGCCATGAAAATTCCTCCCCAAACAGGCGGGATAGATCATCTGATAAACAGAATTGTTAAAATGTACTTTGAATGCCCAACATTTATTCTCTGCAATTGTTTAATTGCAAACAAAGGCCCAGGTCTGGAAACATGGATTTAAGTTGAATTGCCATTCTGGTAGTAAAGGGTGAAATCCTGGCCTCACTGAAGTCAATGGGAGTTTTGCCATGGATTTCAATGGGACAAGGATTTCACCCAAACTATGCATTCCCCTCTGGAACAGAGTATTTTGGTATCCACACAATGTAAGGTTCCTTTGTGCTCTCTGTCCCACTCATTACATTTTTACTTTGTGTGGATAAATGCAATACTCCACACCCAAGTTATGCAGGAACCTCCCCTATGAAGGCATAAATTGCCTTGTAGGACCCAACAGGACTGCTCTTCCAGGAGAGCATTGGGAGCCTCTGGTGCTGAGCACTTCTGAAAACGTGGCCACTTCACCTCGGTGCCTAGGTGGGTGCTGAGCACAGCTGAAAGCACAGACACTGGATTTTGTTTTTGCCAGTGGGTGCTCGCTCCTCTCTGCCCCCCTCCCCTACTGTGCGAGCAATGGGTGGGGCCTTCGGGGGGGACAAGGCCAAGCATGGGCAGGGCCTCAGGGTGGAGCAAGAGGCAGAGTGGGGGCGAGGTCTCGTGGCAGAGCACGGGTGGGGCATTGGGGACGGGGGGAAGAGGCCAAGTGGGGGCGGGCGCCATGGTCCTGGCACTGGGGCCCACAAAAGATTAATCCGGCCCTGTGGGTGCTGAGCACCCCCTATATTTGGTGGGTGCTTGAGCCCCGGAGCACCCACGAAGTCAGCACCTAGGTCTGAAAGTGTGAACGGTCATCTATCTTTCTGTGCTCAGTCCTATAGCTGTCTGTCTTATCTATTGTAATTGCCTCAGGGCAGGGACTGTCTGATTTGTTTGTACTGCACTTAGCACAGTGGGACTCCCAGCTTGGTTGGTGCCTCTAAATACGACTTTATGTAAATAAGTAATATAAATAAATATAAAACAAATAAATATAATAAAGGAGGAAGAAGTCAGGGTTCTTAAATGAGCAATATTACCCTTTGGGCTGGTTATAAGTTGGTGGCATTAACTCTTTTTGGGTGTTGTTTTTTAAATGCCAGAAGTGAACGCCTGAAAGAGATTCAAGGTGAAGATTAGTGAATTACTTTGACAAGACACATTTTCTCCCATTGAATAATGGCCGGTAGAGTTGGTCCAAAGTGAGAAGGATTTTCGTTTGGCTGTCCTTATATAAACAAGGCTTTTGTTGACTTATAAACAGGGCTTGTGCTTGGGGTTTTGGACTGGATTCCAGTGGTTGGCATCTACACTCTAACAATCCAAATACAGAAAGAGAAAATAAATCACTGACGGTTCACTTGGCCGTATTGAGAAAGAAAGGATTTACACAGAATTTAATGAACTTCCTGTCCTTTTTTAATCAAATAAAATATCATTCTCACCCAGCACCGGCATTGGATATGTGCCTTGATGACCTTGTGTAAGGTGCCAACTTGGAAGGGGTGCAAAGCGTGTCACGCTCCGCATCCTGGAAGTAAATGAAATCTTTGAAGCTGGACCCACAGTGAAAGCTCTAAACTTCATAGAAATGCTCCAGAACTGCTCTCAGAGAACTAGTCAAAAAAAAAAAATCCCATGCCAACCTGATAGGTAGAATAATGCTCATTCACAAGATTTACACTAGTCTGAGCTTCACTATCTTCTGATGCGTGCTCCTGGCTATTCAGTGCGTTGCCCTGTTCTGGAACATTCCCAGATCTCTCAAATGCCCCTCCTTCTGGTCCCAGAGGTACCTCCATCCTCTACTAAATTGGCTCCTGGTCCTGCTTTTATTGTTGAAAGTTATTTACATCAGAAATAAAGAATCCATAGCGTAGACATACTGTCGGCTTCAGAAGAGCTCATTCTTAATCTTTTCCTGAGACTATACCAGGATAGCTATGTTGGCATAGCCCGTAGCGTAGATGCAGCCTACAACAGAAGGGGTTTAGCTGTTGGTGTGGGAACACCACTTCCCTGAATAACGTTAGCTTCCATGCACGTAACTGTGTCTACATTGGGGATTATGTTGGCATAGTTATGTCGCTAGGGGTTGTGGTTTTTTCACAACTCTTGATCAACATAGCTATGCTGCTATAACTTTCATGGGTCAGCCAAACCTGAGGTTAGAGAGAGAGAGCAAAGTACACTGAAAGGATGCTGAGGAGACTTGTGTTTTTAGCTCTATAGGTTGCCAATTCAGTCCAGGGTGTATTGGCCAAGATGGCGGCTCTCCCAAGCTTTTTAAATTTCATACATGAATAACTTGTGTTCCTCATTTTGTGTCTTTGTCACATGCTACCCTTTGTCACTGATTTAGGCCCTTGTAGTTTGAGAGGTATGGACACTCTGCCACCCTGCTCTTCTGAAATTGTCTTCTGTCTTTATGATGCCTCCATCCACTTTCCCACACCCAGTCCCTACGGCCAGACAGTGATCCTGGCTCGCCTAGCCTCAGTATGGTCTCTAATGATGTTCCCATGTGAGTAAAGTCTGTAAAGTAAGGAAGTAGGGATTTTGTAACTGGGATCTTTTTTCCTAGGATGATTGTTTTTGGTGTCCAGGCTTCATGGCTTCTTTGCTGCTTTACAATAGCTTAATATTAGCTCTCTTCTGTATTAGTAATAACCTGTTGCTCCAGGGATTAAGGCTCATTCTGTGGTTAAAGTACTGGCCTGATATTCAGGAGATCTGGGTTCAAATCCCAACCCTGCCACATACTCCCTGGGTGACCTTGGGCAAGTCACTTAATCTCTGTGCCTCAGTTCCCCATCTCTAAAATGAGGATACTAGTCCTCTTTTTGTCTGCCTGATCTATTTAAATTGTAAACTCTTTGGAGCAGGAAGTGTCCTTTATTGTGTGCCTAGCACATTGGGACCATGATCCTGGTTCAAGACCACCAGACGCTTCTATAATATAAATAGTAATAGTGAAGAGAAGTAAAGGAAGAGGCATCAGGTTGAGGACAGAGTGGATTTGAGACCTGGTCCAAGTGCCTGCTTCCTTTTAGGGCACAAAGGATGGAACTTCTGGGCAGAGCAGAAGCACCCGTTCACTTCCCCACCATCCCAGGTGTGTGCTGGATACAGACCCTCAAAGTGAGAAGCCTGTGGCCTAGGCAAAGACTGAGGTAAGAGGTTATTTTGACCTAGAACTTTGGGGTATTTTTTTACTCCTATTTTTCCAGAGCTGGGTGGTCTAGTTTAGCTGGAGAACTAAACCAACCAGCATGAGGTCCTGCTGAGATGGCAATGAGATAAAACCCTGAGGGAATGGATTTTAAAAATTATATTTCTCCAACACTGGAAAATTGATAGGGGAGGATAACACTCGTCTGCTTTTCCTATGCGAATCCCTATCAATTGACACAAGACATGTCACACAAGGTTAATCTCTATGGATTTGGAATCTTGCTCTCTAGTTCTTCACCTTGCTAATGCTTCTCAATAAAAGTTAGAGCTGAAGAGTCGTATAATAGTCATCTACTTTACCTCATCTGCACTCTGAAGGAAAATCACATATTTGGGACTGTGTTCAGGGTCCGATCCAATGCTCACTGAAGTCTATGAAAAGATGACTGTTGGCTTCAATGGGCTTTGGAACAAGCCTCAAATGAATGGAAACTGTCCACATGATCTAGGACAGAATTTTCAAAAGCGGTCAGTATTGGGCCTAACTCTGCTCCCACTGAGGTCAGTGGCCTTCAATCGGAGGTACGTTAGGACAGGGCTGTACCCTTTTGAAAATCCCACCCTGTGTCTCTCGCATTATGTTTCATATGCGAGTGTGCTTTGGAGGGTTCCACATGGTATTAGTATTCATTTTTAGAGCTGGTCAGAAGCCGGAATTTCCATTCCGTGCAAAATTTAGATTTTTTTTTTCCCATTCCAAATCAGAAAGACCAGGGGAAATTTTGCATTTTCTGATGTGGGCACCAGGCTTCCCGAGAGTAGCCTGAAACCACCTATTAAATTAACTGATCAGATGTCAGCGGTTAATGACTTTCAGCCATGGACAGACCTTGGCCAAATTCCAACAAGTGGTTGAAGACTCCAGTCCAAAGCACTCCCGACTTCAGCCAACCCTGCCCTACATTTTCCGTACCTACTGGCTTTATGATGGCACCGGTCTGTTGCAATACTGCTGTATCCTACTGCTTGATTGCATCTAAGTTCGATTGAATGCAAGAGAGCCAAGACTATTGCCACGCTGAACACACTGCAATGGTAACACAAAGCAATATCACTTACTATCGCATGTCTTAGGTCATATACTGCACAAAAATGGACCGGATTCTCATTTACACTAAGACTCCTCTACACCGCTCTGGTAGAGTGAAGGTGACTTAAAGCAGGTATAAATTACAGAGCGGCATAAAGGGGCATTAGCATAAATGAAAATCAGTCTCCAAAATGGTCTGATATTTCCTTTTTTTTTTTTTTTTTTTTTTTTAAAACCGAGGCCCCAGTTCAATAGAAACTCAAAGTGCAGATTCACACGTGCTAACACGAGGTGTTTAAGGATACTTGTTTGAAAGCATATCAGCATCAATCATTGTCCGCTGCTACTTGAAATACAACACAGATAGACTAGTCGCTAGCAAAGCTTTCTCACTGCCTCGGCAGCATGCTGCAATTCAATTAGTCATGGTCAGAGGGTGGCATTATTATTCATACATTACTGATTGTTCCCAAAGTAAACAACACTAGGATGGGGTCTGTGATCCTCTCTGTGCCTTTAGCCAGGACACAAAGGAAAATACTATGGAGACCCTGGGGGTGGGACATTTTGTCTGAATTCTAATCTTGTTTGCAAGCTTCACAGTCAGATCTTGCTGGTTTTCAAAGTCCTCACAGATGTGTGTCAGTTTATGCATACAAAAAAGCCCAGAAATATTTTACTCCTATCAGTTCCATGATGGACCTTTCAGAAGGGATAACTTTTTTTTCCAAAAACCACATGCTAATATTAGACACACTGAAGCTTAAACTATGCAAATAAAAATCCTGTCACCTTAGAATATAATAATGATTGACAGCTGAGCAATTAGCAGTAAATAGCCATACTAATGCAACACAGAGATATCATTTGCATGCTGCAGAAATGGTAACCAAAACCTGTAATGGACTATGAAGCCAGCTGTTTATCATTGTGCGGAAAGCCAATGTATACACAACATGCGAATCTGATCAAAGTGTTCAAGGCCAACTTCTGTCCTCAGATGTCCCTGTGACTCTGGGGCTAGTGAAATTGATGGGAGCTGTGCAAGGACAAAATCTGGCCATTCATGTGAACTGGCAGCTCTTTGCATCATTAAAACTCCAAGAGGCAAATTTTGCCATAATTTACTTTGTGGATCCAATTCAAAGTCCCCTAAGACCGAAACCAACCAACCAACAAAATGCTCTCCCTTTTCACATGGGGAAAATTCTCAGATCAAAACTGAATCTCAGCCTTCACTCTGTATAAATCAACTTGAAACAACCCACATCTGGAGTAAACGTATTAAAGAAATACCATGACAAGACTGCTAATTGGTTTACAGCTTGCTGTCTGGCCTGTCCCCCAGCTCCCCTCCTGCCAGGTTTATCACCTCTGCCAATGGTGCAAATTGCAATCAAAGATGAGAAATTTGTCAGGACATCATGATTTGCACAGCGATTTAATTGGGTTGTCCATGATTTAATAAGCAAATGCAAAAATGTGTTGACTGCTGCATGAAAAATGTGTGGCCATTTCACAGTCTGCCAGACATAGCCGTAAGAGCTGAAGGCCTAAAGCACCCTGCCCACAGTATCACCTCGAGCAGCAGTTACCCAACCAACCAGGGGACTTCCCCTGCTTGGGCAATGCACTGAATCACTTGCAACGCTGCAGCGTGAGGCAGGGCATTCTGTGGGTGGATTCCTGGGCTCCTTGAAGTCAATGGCAAAATTCCTATAGACTTCAGCAGAGCCAGGATTTCACTCAGGATCTGAAACCCAACCAGTAGAGTCTTGCAGAAAGCCTGTGCACAGAGCTTTCCTAAGATCTGTGGAGAAAAAGCTCTGTTTTGGGCAGACTTTCTTCTGTTTCTCCCTGGACGATTTTAATAGTGTCACTATTGCAAATTCACATAGAATAGCTTCAGTATTACAGTTCAATTTGGTCCTCATCACCAGTGTATCTTCCAGTAGTGCATTAAGTAACTTGACTACACATCTGTGCTAGGTGGTTTGTTCTCCCTTACACTGGGGCAGCAGAATGGGGGGGAGGGGGCCATGGCCCCATCACTTTTTACCATCCATAAGGGTGAGCAACAGGGGGAGGGCAGAGAGGAGCAAGCGGAGGGCAGGGTCTTGGGGTGGCACCGGGGGGGGGGTAGAGGCGGTGCAAGGGCTCAGAGGAAGGGGCGGCACGGGAGGCAAGGTCACAGTTTGGGCACTGGTGCCCCCCCCCCCTTTTAGGGAGCTTCCACCGCTCCTGCCTCACATGCTCCCCAGGGGGAGAATTGTGCGTGCAGTGGAGTATTTGCTTTTCAAAGCAGTGTTTTGTTTGGGTGGCAGAGAGGTGAAATGTTAGAGAATGCACGTTCAATGAATGCACCTTGCTCTGAGAGCCGAAAGTGGGGAGGTTTGTGATGGCCCATAGTTCCTGGGGGAGTTTGTTCCACCATCTCAGAGCAGCCTCCAAGAAAGCTTGGTCTCCTGTACAGGTGAACCCCACTGTAGCTGAGCAGTGGCGTTATCAACCACGAGCTTTAGGCTCTTTTACATATCCTGGATGCAGGCCATTGAGCACCTTGAAGATAAAGACCAAGGCCTTTTCAGGTTGGCTTTACTGCAGGAGTCGCTGCTATGGAATCAGAGAAGACCGTCCCCAAATAAAACACCAAGTGGACCAGGGAAAAGGAAAAGCTGCTGCTATTTTGACTACAATGTAATTTTTAACCTCCTGCACAGTATTCTCTGCCTGTGCACTCCCTGGGCCATGTCTGTGTTCGGGGTCACCCATACAACTGCATCGAAAGAGACCTCAAACATGCGGTGAAATGTTGCACTCACTGAGGTTACAAGGAACTTTAGCAGTGAAGGTTCTTACTTCCACTCTATTTCCCAAGGCTACTCATGCTTAAAGCGGAGTACATAGGTTTGTAGTGGTGTCAAGGAGTAAAATTTGGCTGCCCAACCTTTGAAGCAGTTATTTTGTATTGGCCCTGTGCTACAGTCCATAAAGATTTTTTTTAAAAAAATGAGCAAAACTTTGCTGCCTGATTTGAGGCTACTGTAGCATTAGAGGGCAAGGATATGAATGGGCTCAGTTTTAGATGCCAGGCTGTATATTTAGGAATTGCCATACTGGCTATAGTATTGCTCACCCCACACATTAAAAATCATAGAAGTATAGGGCTGGAAGGGACCTTGAGATGCCATCAAGTCCAGCCCATTGTGTGGTGGCAGGACCTAGTAAACCTAGACCATCCTTGATGGGTGCTTGTCCAACTGGTTTTTAAAAGCTTCCAATGACGGGGGCTCCATGACCTCTTTGGGAAGCCTATTCCAGAGCTTAACTACCCTGATAGTTAGAAATTTTCTCTAATATCTAACCTATATCTCCCTTGCTACAGATTAAGTCCATTACTTCTTGTCCTACCTTCGGGGGACATGGAGAACAATTGATCATTGTCCTCTTTATAACAGCTCTTAACATCTCTGAAGACTGCTACAGCTCCCTCTGCCCCCCGTCTTCTTTTCTCGGGACTAAAGATGCCCAGTTTTTTTAACCTTTCCTGATATAAAAAAAAAAAGGTTTAGAAAACCTGACCTCATTTTTGTTGCTCTCCTCCGGACTCTCTCCTATTTGTCCACAACCTTCTGGAACTGTGGTTCCAGAATAGGACACAGTACTCTAGTACTGAGGCCTCACCAGTGCTGAGCAGAACGGGACAATTGCCTCCTGTATCCTCCATACAGAACTCCTGTTAATACAGGCTTGCATTCCTTCCCCCTGGTTGTTAATACAGAATCATATTCGCTTTTTTTGGTAGTTGCAGCACACTGATGACTCAGTCAGTTTGTGGCCTACGATAACCCCCCAGATCCCTTTCAGCTGCACTACCAACTAGCCGGTTACACCCTTTTTGGTCGCTGTGCATTTGATTTTTCTTTCCTGACTGAAGTACTTTGCACTTGTCTTTATTGAATTTCATCTTGTTGAATTCAGATCAATTCTCCAATTTGTCATGGTCATTTTGAATTTTAAGCCTGTCTTACAAACTGCTTACAACCCCTCTCAGCGTGGCGTCATCTGCAGATTTTATAAGCATACTCTCTACTCCATTATCCAACTCATTAATGAAAGTATTGACTAGTACTAGACCCAGGACTGACCCATACAGGACCCCACTAGATATACCCTCCAGTTTGAAAGCTAACCATTGATAACTACTCTTAGACTATGGGTCTTTCAACCACTTGTGCACCCACCTTATAGTAATTTAGTCTAGACCACATTTGCCTAGTTTACTTAGGAGAATGTCACATGGAACTGTGTCAAAAGTCTTCTAAAATCAAGGGGTATATCACATCTACTGCTTCCCCCCATCCATTATGTTAGTAATCCTATCAAAGGACATTAAGTTAGTTTGGCATGATTTGTTCTTGATAATCCATGCTGACTATTCCTTATAACCCTATTATCCTCCAGGTGCTTATAAACTGATTAATAATTTGTTCCATATCTTCCCAGGTATTGAAGTTAGGCTGACTGATCTATCATTCCCCAGTTCCTCCTTTTTTCCCCTTTTTAAATATAGGTACTATGTTTACCCTTCTCCAGTTTTCTGGGACCTCTCCCATCCTGTAGGAATTCTCAGAGATAATGCTAATGGCTCTGAGATTGCTTCAGCTAATGCCTTAAGTACCTTAGGATGAAGTTCATTAGGCCCTGCTGCCTTGACTACAACAAACTTATCTAAATATTCTTTAACCTGTTCTTTCCCTATTTTGGCTTGCATTCCTTCCCCCGGTTATTAATATTAATTGTGTTGTGTATCTGGTTATCATTAACCTTTTTAGTGAAGACTAAAGCAAAACAGACATTAAACACCTCACCTTTCTTGATTTCTTCAGTTATTAGCTATCCTTCCCTGCTGAGTAGAAGACATACTCTTTCCTTCATCTTTCTCTTGCTCCTAATGTATTTAAAGAACCTCTTCTTATTGCCTTTTATATCCCTTGCCAGGTGTAACTCATTTTGTGCCTTAGCCTTTCTGATTTTGTCCCTACATACCTGTGCTGTTCTTTTGTTCTCCTTATCAATTTAATGGTTATTTCTTCTTTTTGTAGGATTCGGTTTTGATTTTTAGTAATTGAAGAGCTCCTGATGGAGCCATATTGGCCTCTTACTATTCTTCCTATTTTTCCTTTGCACTGGAATACTTTGCAGCTGTGCCTTTAATATTGTCTCCTTGAGGAACTGCCAGTTCTCCTGAACTCCTTTTCCCCTTAGATTTTCTTCCCATGTGACCTCAGCCACCAGTGCAGAGTTTAACATCTGCTTTTTGTTTCTAAAGTATAATAGCTTCATTCTGCTGCTCTCACTCCTTCCTTTCCTTATAAGGATGAAATCTATCCTTTCATAATCACTAGCACCCAAATTATCTTTCACCTTCAGATTTGCTACTAATTCCTCCCTGTTGGTTAGAATCAAGCCTAAAATGACCTCCTAGTTACTTCCTCCACTTTCTGGAACAAAACGCTGTCCCCTAGCCCAGGGTGCTGCTGGAGAAGCTCTTTATCAGCTCCTGCTACTCCAGCTCCAATCCATTCTTCCTGATTGGGACTGGGTAAACCACTCTGTGTTTGCCTAGTAACAGACTACACCTGCCAGCCCCATTAGCAGGAGCTATAAGGCTGGAAGGAAGGGGAGGGAGCAGAGACTAAGAGGGGGTGGTAAGGCTCAGAGGGAGTAGAAGCCTCCTAGTCTGTTACTGGCCAGGCCTGTGGGAGACCAAGCTGTTGTAAAATTTGTATATAGTTGGAAACTGGTAGTGGGAGACTGATCATGAATAAACAGAGGTGTTGCACTAGACTGAAGTATCCCTGGCTCATGAAGAAGAGGGGCCAAATCCAGAGGGGCACGGCGTGTACCCTGTTATATCCCTAATATAAGAACTTATTGCAAATTTTGTGTTTTACTATATTACTTTATCAGTCATGAGTCCACTGATGTCCCCCCACAAATCACAAGATTGGCTTAAAAATCATGAGGGTGTTTTTTTTTTTTTTAAACTACATTTCAGGTTCTTTTCCCTTGCTTTTTGGTTTCTGAGCCTTTAGGTTGAACTGGGTCACATTTTCCAAGTTTTCTGTGAAACCACCAGGACTAGCAACCATAGTTGTGGTTTTTTGTTTGTTTGTTTTTTTAAGAGGAAAGCTGAGATTCTCATGCAGTCACACGATTCCAGCAACTGGGGCTTTAAGAAAAACACCAATTGGCACAAAACTCATGAGACCATTTCAAGAGCTGACAACATTGGTGGACCAGATCAATGGTCCATCTAATCTAGTGTCCTGTCTCTGATAGTAGCCAGCCCAAGTTGCTTTAGAGGAAGATGCAAGAAACCCCATAATAGGCAGATGTGGGATAATCTAGACTCTCCTGCAAAAGGGCTCATCCTAATCCTTAATAGTGTCTTAATAGTGCAGATTATGGCCCTGATTGAGCAAAGTATACAATCATGTACTCAACTTCAAATACATGAGTAGCCTTAGGAAGTAGAGTGAAAGTAAGGACCTTCACAGTTAAAGCTCCTTGTAACCTCAGTGGATGTAACATTTGACTGCATATTTGAGGTCTCTTTCATGTCACACTCTCAGATATTAGAAGGGTTTTAAATTTTCAAATTTCACTCGATTTGGGGCTTCATGATGAACTTGGAACATGTTAAATTTCAATACATGTTGGCTGAATTCAGATGAGTTTTATATCCCACCAGCCATTGAACAGCCCCAACCTCCTCCTTTCTCTTTAAACTAGAGAAGATTGAAAACAGGATAAACTATGCTGCAAACAATATTAGTGATTTTTTTCTTCCTTTTTGGGGTGTGTCTGATGAAATTAAGACGAAACATTTTTTGTCAAGATTAAAACCAAAATTCAACCATCCCAACAGATGGTCAAAGGCAGGGTTGGGAGGTATGGTATGGTGGAATTCATTCCAATTACACCCCAAACAATTTCTTGTGCGTGGGGCAGTCATTCAAATTTGAAATTTTGACAAAAAAAGTCATCGCATTCTTGAATTGTGACCGTTTTTGATCATCCATACTTTGTACTTCTTGGTAGGGGAGAGCCCTGGTAACCTCCCCTCTTCATCTTCTCACTAGCATCTTCATCTACTGGTACCTTAAGTGACGGGATTATAGTTTTGTTCTGGGTTTGTACAGCATCTAGTACAATGGACTGATCCATAATGCGGTCTCCTAGCTGCTACTGCAATTCTACTAGTAATAATAAATAATAATAGGAGTACAGCTGGCAGTCTTTGAATGGGGTGGGGAATTGGGAAGGTGAAGGGGGCTGAGCCTGGAATAGTGATGAATATCGCCTGGCTCTTGGGAGAGCTGGGCAAAGGGTCAGACAGTTTTGCCTTAGAGGTGCCAGTGTGTACACATTTATCTTTCACTGAGGAGCACCTCAGTGGGCCCTTTTGAGGCAGGGAGCTGCAGTGAGCAGACACCTGCTCAGTAAGCATTGACCAGCCCCTCTGCTTGCTTGTGTAACCTTTCCTAACAATGAGGTTTCCTAACACCCGGTGCCTTCAAGCAGGGCTGGGGGAGGCTGAACCAGTTTGTGGATCTTGGCAAAGGCTGCACATCTTCTGTAGGCACTCAAAAAAAGACCGGCACCTCTACAGTGGATCACACACAGGTACATGCTGTAGGCGTCATAGACTGTGGCTCTTCCTCTCAGGGATGTTACAAATTCCACTGGTCATTTGTCATAAAAGGAAGGCTAACCACCTTTAAATCCCTCCTGGCAAGAGGAAAAACCCTTTCACCTGTAAAGGGTTAAGAAGCTAAGATAACCTCGCTGGCACCTGACCAAAATGACCAATGAGGAGACAAGATACTTTCAAAGCTGCGGGGGGAGAAACAAAGGTTCTCTCTGTCTGTGTGTTGCTTTTGCCGGGACCAGAGCAGGAATGCAGGTCAGAACTCCTGTAAAGAGTTAATAAGCAATCTAGTTAGATATGCGTTAGATTCTGTTTTGTTTAAATGGCTGATAAAATAAATTGTGCTGAATGGAATGTATATTCCTGTTTTTGTGTCTTTTTGTAACTTAAGGTTTTGCCTAGAGGGATTCTCTGTGTTTTGAATCTGATTGCCCTGTAAGGTATTTACCATCCTGATTTTACAGAGGTGATTCTTTTACTTTTTCTTCCATTAAAATTCTTCTTTTAAGAACCTGATTGCTTTTTCATTGTTCTTAAGATGCAAGGGTTTGGGTCTGTGTTCACCTATGCAAATTGGTGAGGATTTTTATCAAGCCTTCCCCAGGAAAGGGGGTGTAGGGTTTGGGAGGATTTTGTGGGGAAAGAGCCAAGCAGGCTCTTTCCCTGTTATATATTTGTTAGATGCTTGGTGGTGGCAGCAATAAAGTCCAAGGGAAAAAGGAAAATAGTTTGTACCTTGGGGAAGTTTCAACCTAAGCTCGTAAAAATAAGCTTAGAAGGTTTTCATGCAGGTCCCCACATCTGTACCCTAGAGTTCAGAGTGGGGAAGGAACCTTGACACCATGTCAGAGGAGTCTGCAAGCTTCTCACTCCCAAATACTCGCCTCAAGGAACCCCCAGGCTGCACCAGATGTGTATGTTTTCTGAGCCCTATGTTGCTACTGGAACTCACAGCCTGACTCAGCTGCAGCACAAGAGCTTATAACGTAGGTGATGGGAACTCCAGCTATTTCTTTCTTGCAGGTGACAAGATCTGTGGATGCACTTGCATTGCTTGGATGGGAAATCATAGGGATTCATTTGGTCCAATACCCACAATACGTGCCATGGAAGATAGAATAGATGTAGAAATATCACCTCTAATAGCTAAAGGCTAGATTTTAACTAGGGCTATTGCCCATTAATTGCCCATGCAAGGCACTAATAGGGAGTAAGAATCCCCTTTATTCTCCTAAACTGGCTACTTGGATTTAAGATTCAGGAGTCATTACTTGCTCACTTCCTCCCGTTCAGGAGCAGGTGGTTGGGGAGGGCTGGGAAAGGAAAAATCTTGGCTTTGTATTCTTTCCTCATTGGCTAATGTAACAAATCCATTAATGCTGGAGAACCCAATGCACAGCTACAGACTAGGGACTGAATGGCTAGGCAGCAGTTCTGCGGAAAAGGACCTAGGGGTGACAGTGGACGAGAAGCTGGATATGAGTCAGCAGTGTGCCCTTGTTGCCAAGAAGGCCAATGGCATTTTGGGATGTATAAGTAGGGGCATAGCGAGCAGATCGAGGGACGTGATCATCCCCCTCTATTTGACATTGGTGAGGCCTCAACTGGAGTACTGTGTCCAGTTTTGGGCCCCACACCACAAGAAGGATGTGGATAAATTGGAAAGAGTCCAGCGAAGGGCAACAAAAATGATTAGGGGTCTGGAACACATGACTTATGAGGAGAGGCTGAGGGAACTGGGATTGTTTAGTCTGCGGAAGAGAAGAATGAGGGGGGATTTGATGGCTGCTTTCAACTACCTGAGAGGTGGTTCCAGAGAGGATGGTTCTAGACTGTTCTCAGTGGTGGAAGAGGACAGGACAAGGAGTAATGGTTTCAAGTTGCAGTGGGGGAGGTTTAGGTTGGATATTAGGAAAAAAATTTTCACTAGGAGGGTGGTGAAACACTGGAATGCGTTGCCTAGGGAGGTGGTGGAATCTCCTTCCTTAGAAGTTTTTAAGGTCAGGCTTGACAAAGCCCTGGCTGGGATGATTGAATTGGGGATGGGTCCTGCTTTTGAGCAGGGGGTTGGACTAGATGACCTCCTGAGGTCCCTTCCAACCCTGATATTCTATGATTCTATGGAGGGGTGGAGTAGTTATTTACTGCTAATACAGGCTAGCAGTAAAGTACTCTTCCCCTCAGTAGCAAGGAAAAAGCAGGAAGGGAATTATGACAGATAGGCATGACTCTGAGGGTATGTCTACACTATGAAATAAGGTCAATTTTTATAGAAGTTGATTTTTTGGAACAGATTTTGTACAGTCGATTGCGTGTGTCTCCACTAAGCAGAGTAAGTTGGCGGAGTGCGTCCCCAGTACCGTGGCTAGCGTTGACTTTCGGAGTGGTGCACCGTGGGTCGCTATCCCACAGTTCCCGCAGACTCCGCTGCCCATTGGAATTCTGTGTTGAGCTCCCAATGCCTGATGGGGCAAAAACATTGTTGCAGGTGGTTTTGGGTACATGTCATCAGTCGCACCTCCCTCCGTGAAAGCAATGGCAGACAGTTGTTTCACGGCTTTTTTCCTGGGTTAACCGCTCAGACACCATAGCACTGCAAGCGGGAGCCCGCTCAGCTCATCGTCACCGTTGCTGTTGTGGGCAAGTCTGCTGTGTGGGCTGCTGTGATCCAAGTAGCCAATGCAATTATTGATGTTCTGTTATCAAGGGTAGTGACTCTGGGAAATGTGCGGGTTTTAGATTTTAGGTGCATCATATTCCTGTCCTTTGTCACTGGTGAAGAAGTCTTGCAGCCATACATTCCACATGTAACAGCTCCAGGGCTCCTGCTCGTTTGCCTTGGCCACACAGCAGCTGCTCCTGGGTACCTTCTCATCAATGGTGAACGGCTCCACCGCTTCCGCTGTAACTCTGCTATCCTGATTTGCAGCAACTCTGCAGGAGATGGTGCAGCAGGACTGCTAGCCGTCCTCATCAATGGTGTTTTGCTCGCTCCACCGCTTCCGCTGCAACTCTGCTATCCTGCTCTCCTGAGAGCTGGAGGCTTCTGCCTCAGGCTGCTCTTCCAGCCGGCAGCACCGTGTGGTTGCGCCTACCCCTTGCTCCCATGGCTCATGAAGCCTGGACAGTAGTAAGGAGCAGTTCAACTACAGCCTGAGCAAGCGCAGAATGAGGTAGAATGTGCCTTTGGATGTTTAAAAGCTCGCTGGTGCTGTTGGTCAGACCTCACCGCAACCAACATTCCCATTGTTATTGCTCCTTGCTGTGTACTCCATAATATCTGTGAGAGTAGGGGGGAGACATTTATGGCAGGGTGGGAGGTTGAGGCAAATCGCCTGGCGTCCTATTTTGAGCAGCCAGACACCCATTAGAAGAGCACAGCAAGGTATGCAGAGACTTTAAAAACCAGTTTCATGACTGGCCAGGCTACGGTGTGACAGTTGTGTGTGTTTCTCCTTGATGCACCGCCCCCCTTTGTTTTTAATTCCCTGCAAGCCAACCGCCCTCCCCCCTTCGAAATAAAGTAACTATTGTTTTGAAACCATGCATTCTTTCTTTATTAATTAAAAAAAATTGAGATAACGGACAAGGTAGCCATGGTTTTGGGTACATGTCGTCAGTGACCCCTCTCTCTGTGAAGCAACGGCAGACAATAATTTCTCGCCCATTTTCCTGGATTGCCCACGCATACACCATAGCACTGCAAGCAGGAGCCCACTCAGATCACCGTTGCAGTTGTGAGCATTGTAAACACCTCGCGCTTGCCCTTGGAGATTTTGGCATATATATTGGCATTACGTTTTTTGGAACGAAGTTCCGATAGCATGGATTCATCTCCCCATACAGCAATCAGATCCAGTTCCTCCTGTTCGGTCCATGCTGGAGCTCTTTTGTGATTCTGGGATGGCATGGTCACCTGTGCCAATGAGCTCGCCACACTGGCCAAACAGGAAATGAAAATCAAAAGTTCCTGAGGCTTTTCCTGTGTACCTGGCTAGTGCATCTGAGTTGAAAGCGCTGTCCAGAGTGGTCACAATGGAGCACTCTGGGATAGCTCCCGGAGGCCAATAGCATTGAATTGTGTCTACGCTACCCCAAATCCAACTCAGCGATGTTGTTTTTAGCACTAATCCCCTCGTCGGGGAGGAGTACAAAAATCGATTTTAAGAGCCCTTTAAGTCGACCAAAATGGCTTCTTTGTGTGGACGGGTGCAGGGTTAAATCGACCTAACGCTGCTAAATTCGACCTAAACTTGTAGTGTAGACCAGGGCTCAGTCACAGGGTGAAATCCTGGCCTGACCTGAGGTAAAAGGCAAGGCTCCCATTGGTTTCCCTGGAGCAAAGATTTCTCCTATCATGCCTCGTGGGACTTCTCCTAGCGTGACGCAGTTCATGGAAAACCCCTTGCTATAGATTGTGCCTAAAGGTACAAGCCAGATCTAAAAAAAAATGAATTTTCCACAAGTAAAAAAACTTCTTAAGGGTCCATAACTCACAGCTGACTTGTCTGGCTCACTTCAAGCTGGGGAGGTGGCGGCGGGGGACATTGTAGTTCTATTTTGGATAGATCCCAAAAATTGAGCGGGCGGAGGGTGGGGGCATGGCTGAAATTCTGGGAGCATGGGATTCGTGTAAATGAGGTTGATCATGGTAAATACCTTACAATTGTAGCTACAGAGTTATTACCATGGCTCCAGAATGTCTGAAAGGGCATTTTATGTGTCACCTAATCCACAGTCCTTTCTGCCCTGCCCAACAAATCACACTGAAATAAAAGTAATGACATGATAACAGTAACAAGGTCCATTTTTCTAAAAGGGAATCTTTATCGGTTCATTTGTATTCTGCTCCTGCCTCTGACTCTTCCAAAGGACCAGCCCAAAGGCAGCAAAGAGGCAATAGCCAAGGAGCAGCCAAAAAAGTCATGAAATGATCTATGTAATGTTTCATGTCAGTAACTGGAATTATTTTGCATAGTGCTACTGTTCTGGCCCATTGACAGCATGATTTAATGTTGCAGTTGCTTGGTGTTGACATGACAACTGTAGAATATGTCGTAAATATCCTAGTAGTGGACATGAATGGTATGTTTACATTGTGTGTGTTGTATTGCATGACATGTGGCCACACTATTAGCCTTTCCAGTTGGCAAGGCCTGGGGGCTGGGAGTTTTTAAAACTTACTTATTTTTGTTTTGGTTTTATAAGCATTTTTATGGCACTTATCACTGTAGTATCCGAGCATCTCACACAGGTTAATGAATGAATTGGCTGAAATGACTTTCAACCAGTTTTCAGAACAGTTTAGTCCAATATGCGGTTAAATTGCTGGAGAAATGAAGCCAAATATTTTCTTAAGGGGAAAAAAATCTTCAGTGGAAAACAGGCTTTTCAATGTGGACAGTTATTCATTAAATTAAGGGCCTAATCCAAAACTGATTGAAGTCAATGGGAGTTTTTCCATTGACTTCAATGGGTTTTGAATCAGGTTTTTAGTGGAAACAGTGAGTCAAACACTGCTCTCTGATAATGCTCCTGGAAATCCAGTTGAGGTCACTAGGCCAGATTATATTCTCAGTAACACTGGTGCAAACCTAAAGTAATTACATGGCAATCAATGAACTTCGGGGATGTAAGTCTGGAGTTAAGTGAGTTGATCTTAGTTTTCCAATCAGTAGGTGCAGGTCAGTTGGATTAGATGTATTTTCCAAGGCTACGGGTAAAAAGGAGGTATTTACACAATAAAAGAAAAGGAAAAAAAGGTACTGTATTTGCACACTCTGAGATTGGATCGTCTCCCACTGTTACAGATGTAGCTAACCCGTAGTACCACTCTGGGGGCTGTCCTAGGGCTCCTGTATCAGACAGACTTTCCTCAGATCCCAGAATAATAGGGTTTACCCGGCCTTTGCATCAGTATAACATTGGGGCAGGTTTTGACACAAAATGCACTCCTGAAGCGTGAGCTTCAACTCTGTACAGAAAACAAGTGCCAGGTCGCGGCACCACTTAAGTGCTCCCCCACCTCACGCACACACTTTTGAGGGTTTCAATGGGACTTAAGTGTGTACTGGCCTCCTGCTAGCCTCCGAAGTTAACCCACACTAAATAATGAACTTGAGCAACAGCCAAAATGGATGCATCACGGTCTGTTTTCCCATTTGACCTTCACTTCTGCTTTCTTTGGACCACACTGTAACTACTGTTTGTGTACCAAAGACCAAATTTTACCCCTCCAAAAACAATCTCCTATTTCAAAATTATATCCCTAAAAGCTCTTGCACCAGCTGGGAATTGCCAGAGGACAGCAATACTCTGATCATATTCCTTTCTCTGGGGACCCATACCCCTTCTCTGGGTACACAGCTGGGCATTCCTCTATGCAGGGGCATTGTCAACTGGGCACTTACATCAATTTTACGGCCCAGAGCACAACAAAGGGGCCATAATTTGGTTCAGGATCAGGCCCATTATGCTCTTCCTGGCCTGTAACTCTTCAAATACTGTCTCTTCCTCGAACGACTTATGGATTGGGAAAACAGGTTATAGTAATTTAGATACAATATCTTAAGTAGGCAATGGATCAAGCCCTTTGGAGGTACTTAGGTCTTGTACTGGATTGCTGTAGAGAGGTGGGTAGAAACTGGACCTGATCCAAAGACTATTGAAGTTAATGGCCCAAGGAAGTCAGTGAAAACATTCCCCACTGATGTTGTTGGGTTTGGATCTGCCCATGATACCCAAAGGAATTACATTTTTTAATCTATCTATTCACACATTTCCCCCCCCCCCCCATCATGTTCTAATCTGAACAATTCTTAAGCATTTAAAAAATTAATCAACAACAATTTCTCTTTTACTTCCTTCCCAGGCTGCAGAAGAAATATCTTGGTTAGTTTATTGAGCTTTGGTTTGCTTGGTTAGCTAGGGTGTGTGCATGTAGGCTTCATTGACTGAAGCCTAAACTGAAGAAGAATGGGTCTGTATAAATTAACAGGGCAGAGGAAAGACCTAGCTGAATTGATAGAGCTGGCATTTCAATTCTCAGTTCAATCTACAGTGGTGGAGAAGGATAGTGGGTTACCAGTTTGGACTGAGGTGGACATTAGATAACCCCCAAGGAAATTGTGCCCTCACTTGCCAGAGGCAGCAGAGTCTAGTGGATTTGGCACTGGATTAGCGGTCAGGAGCCCTACGTTCATTCCCGCTTCAGCCACTGAATGTCTGCATAACACCGGGCAAATCTCTTCACCTCTCTGTTCACCCTCTCATTTTTTGTCTGCCTTGCCTGGGTTAAACAAGGAGGGTGTCTTACTATGTGCATCTGTAGCATCTAGCACAATGGGGCCCCAATCTCAGCTGGGGTCTTTAGATCTTCCTATTGTGCATATCAATAGAATAAACTTGCTGATCAGGCTGAAGTTGTTACATAGAACAGAGCTGAGTGACGGAGGGTTATGCCAGAATTAAAGGAGGTCCTATTTTATGGACGGAGCGCTGAACTGGTGGAAATGTCTTTTAATAGGAGCAACTGACTGTCCTCAGGGAGTCGGGGGGGAGTCAGAGGTATTTTTTTCACAATCATCCTTTTCTTCCTAAACATGTTTAAATGTTTATCTTGTTAGTGTTAAAGACCCCCTTGTGCTACCGTAGATACGTACCTAGTATGTATCTACAGTCACAAAATCAGTTACTATTGCTCTAAATTTTCTGAATAGAGGGGATTTGCTACACTTTAAACACAGAGTACCTCCAGTACGGCCAGCGGGACTGACTCTGTTCCCAGGACTGGAGTAACCCCCATTGGTTTCAGTGGGAGTTACTCCCTCCTGCAGCAGGGGAATCAGCCTGAGTGGAGTGATGCCAGCGTAAGGGAGGGGAGAATCTGTACCTTGGACAGTGGCTCTTGCAGGGCGACATGCTGGCGTCTACGGTGTATAATCCCACAAACGTGTAATAAAACTGGTCCAGTGACATGGGGTCCTAGATCCTTTTTTAAGGGGTAAAATACAGATCTCCATGAGAAACTGCATCAGCTCTGAACGAGCAGTTAGAATCAAATGAGTGAAACGGGGAAGATTTTCACCTCACTGCTGGCCCTTTTACACAGGGTAGAAGGGCCAGAATGGTGTAAAGGGGCCCCACAGGCCCTGGATCTGACCACAGAAATGCGCGGTGCAGGAACTCAGGCAGACGGCCACAGACTAATCTTCGAGGGCCTCCCTGCCCCATGTATAAGTCTGGGGGACAGGACGGGTGGGGCACAGCTGCAGCACACAGCACCACATTGATTCTGGGCAGTGCTGCTGGCCACAGGAAGCTGGGAACAGGCTGCTGTAATTTAGAGAGGCCGCCAGGGCTGTCTAAAAGGTAGGCCGGGGGCGCCTCCTCCAGCCCCCTGGAGCAGCCTAGGATTGGGAGGCCACAAAGGTGACTCAAAGCCCTCCTAACCTCCTTTCCCCTGGGCTATCTGTTCTGGAGTGCACCCCTAGGAGGCCCAGCATAGAACTTCACCCAGAGTTTGCTACGGCCTGAAGGCTTTGGATCTGGGCTGGGAAGGTGCAGGAAGGGGAAAAATTGCTGACTGTGCATTGAACCCGTCACCCCAGGCATGCCCTGTTGGCTCTGAAAAGCCTATGGGAGGACTAATGTGATTTCTGAAACTCCCCACCCCCTACACTCGCCCTGCCTGCCCTCTGAGTGGGGTAGAGGAAGCAAAGGGGAAGTTAATGCTGCCAGGTGAAACATTTCCTGCTGCAAATCTGGGCACACAGCTGAGTTTGCTGTGTAGAGTGGCTGCTGCCTGGCTCTGCCCTGTTCCCAATCTGTGGATCCCAGCTGCATGGACGGTCTGGGTGGAGTTGAGAATTCAATGGCGGTGCTTTCCCACACTCCCTTTCCTCCCCCCATCATGCTGCACTCCTTAGACATGATTCTCCACTGTGCAGTCGCCTACACCTAAGCCAAGCGGGTGTAAAAGGCCACCGCGCTCAGCTGGCCGTCTTTCATGCTCACTTTGCATCGAGGGATGTCGCTGTCGCCAGCTCTCGCAATGCGGTCGCGAGTTGGGGGATATGCGGCTTGTGAGAATCTCAGCTTTCATTTAAAAAAGAGAGAGTGGGAGACGAGCCCTCGGGGCTGCATGGGAAAGCTTGAAAAAGTGACCCGCGCATAAGCCAAAAATTTCAGAAAGCAGAAGGCAAATAAAAAAAAAAAGCACCCACATTTTAAAAAAAAATAAATCTCATGATTGGTTTAAAAATCTCAGGAGTTTTTTTGGCAACTAATTTATTTAAAAAAGGAGTACTTGTGGCACCTTAGAGACTAACCAATTTGGTTAGTCTCTAAGGTGCCACAAGTACTCCTTTTCTTTTTGCGAATACAGACTAACACGGCTGTTCCTCTGAAACCTGTAATTTATTTAAAACTCCTGGGGCTGGCAAGAATGAGATGCCCATGACTATCCAATGGGCAATGCTGTGGAAAGACAGGCCCCTGGTCTTGTTTTTACCTGCATTTGCTCCCCACTGACATAGTAGAGGAGAATGAATGTGCCTGATATGATCCGAGAAGACAAGGGATTTCTGAGTTAGAGCTGAAAAGGGGGCTCCAAAATACATAGAAGAGGAATGGACGCAATTCTCTGCTGCTGGAAATTGATGCCGGTCCAGTGACACCAAAGCAGGCATGCCAGTTTTTGGCCCTATATCTGTTACTGAAACCCTCATTTCAAGTTCCTCTTGTGCCTCTAGATTTGCTGAGATTTGTGCCTATATATGCTGCAACCCCATATCACAAGTATCGGGTGGCGGGGGCACGCTGTGTGATTTCATACTGTGTAGCGAGGGAGACAGACATTTAGACCTCAATTATCCATTACGGAATCCTGCATAGTCAATTCCACCCGTGCAAAGTGAGCGCAAAACAGTACTGGCAGTCTTTTACACCTCATCGGCACTAATGTAAATGACTGCAGAGTGCAAAGCAGTGGATAATCAGGGCCCTAGCCACTGTTTTTCATGTTTCTTTTCAAGTAAATAGTCTGAGAACTCTTTCCTGACCACATCATTCTTCTACTGATAAAACTTAAAAACAAGATTTGCAAAACCAATTAGTGATTTTGCTTGCCTCCGTTTTTGCATGTCCAATTGGAGATGCTTAACAAGGGGTCAGCTTTTCATAAAGCGCTGCTGAGCAGACATTCTCTGAAAATCAAGGCCCTTGAAGGCGTCTCAAGCTATGCATCCAGTTACTAGTCACTGTTTTAAAATTTAAGCCTAAAACAGTTAATAAGCCCACAAAAATATCATGGACTAGCTCCTCTGCTGGTATAAATCAGTGTCACTCAATGGAGTTCTGCTGATTTACATCAGGTGGGAATCTGGCCCATATATTAAATAATATATCCTCCCCCCAGGCACCCACACAAATATACATAGGTGCATATGAACTTGTGTGCGTGGATGTCATCGTATTTCCTAAATTATAAAGTTCTGCCTGCGACATTCAAACAAACTGGCAACATCTGCAGCTGCTTCTAGACAGACAGACCGTCTGATGTGAATTATTTAACACAAAGTGCCATGACCTCTATTAACAAAGGGAGATGCTTCCAGATCTGCGGGCAGCACCCTGGGAAGCAGCTGGATCCAAATCAAACTAACTGAAGATGGGTTAGAATTTATTATACAAGCCTATGGAAAGTTGCCGCGAAAGATGCTGAGAGAGAATGCATGCCAATACAGCAGTCTAGTAGCTTAGCTGGTAAAATCACAGTCCTAAATTGTGCTTAGGCTAACGATCAATAGCAAGGTACACGCGCAGACACATACTCTATCTCTGAAGGACAGATTTCTCTAGTGATCTTGCACTTTCAAAAAATAAAATTATATTGAAATTTCCTGGGTTTTCCCCCCCACCCCTCTGCAATCAAAAGAAAGAACTGAAAGAAACGTGCACTTCAAGGCTTTAAATCTGAAACTTCCTAATCCCCCGAAGTCCACACTAGACTTCTTGCCTCCATGGAAACACCAAAGCATTCATCCAAGTGATTGGCCTCCAATGAATTTTAGATAAGACAGAATGGAAGGGAATTGATGTGATTTTAATGCAGAAGAAAGCGGTGGAAGGGAGGTCCACTTGGTTCATATTTGAATAAAGCAAACATGACAGACAAAAGGCTGACAGCTGTAAATGACATTGTCAGTACAAAAATTATCAGCCAGTTTACAATCTGTTTGCTTATGTTGAACAAACAGAATGTGTGTGGCATCCTTTGGCTCCATGAATGGCAGAAATACTTGCAGGCTCCAGAGAGAGGCAGATATCTGTTCTCCTACAGCCCTGCCACTATTAGATAGCCGTTTGACAGCCACACTGGAAAAAAGGAAATTCTGTCCTCTGCCTTTTTTCTCCCCTCTTGCTTTAAAAAAAAAAAAAAAAGGCAAGCACCAAAGTTGGGAATAGACCCTTGTCTTTTTGTATCAATGGTGTGAATTATGTCGGTAGTGTTGCTGGATCAAGCCGTTTACTAATGTGTCTGACATTCCAAGTCTCAAACCTTCAGTTACCTAGCAAGAGTCGCGGTCAACAGTCTTCATTTTTGATTCCTTATAGGAAGCAGATTCTGGGAGCCCCCCTAAAGAATGGCATTTTCCCCTGCATTGTCTAGCCTGCCTTATCTCTTGCTTTGCTTTGAACTTGCTTAACGTTTAATTCTCCCACTGAATCCATCCTCCCCCCCCCCCTAAAAATATTAGCTACAAGGAAAAGCAAACAATTAATTATTTAAAGGGTTTCAATGCATGGGGAGCTAATGAAATATCTATTGACCTCTGAAGACTGGGGTGGAAATCTTTAATCCGGTCATGTGTAATGAGTTGTGTGGTCTCAGTTTAACCCTCTTCCATTGTAGCCCACAGTCCATATCATATCACCAGAAATCATTCTCTTCGTTCATAAAGACTGGGGGAAGTGTCACAGGTACTAATTATCTTCCCACTTTGTTAGTGGATCTCTATTGTGCTGCTTTGTGTGGGATTGTCTCTCTCTGCCTGAAGGCATATGGCTGAATTCTACACCTAATAAAGCTTCACCTTTGAGATCAATTCTATTCTATTCAGGTTCTTATCCCGCACCCATCACCATGGTATCTGAGCACCTATTTGCACTACATAGAGCTAACCAAACCTGTCATTCATGGAAACAATCGACCTTTGCTGAACTGCCTACTAGCATATGGTAATCTTACATTAAAAAGCAACTGGACATGAATACCTACCTTTGGATTTTTATTTCTACTTTCAGATCTGACCATTATTACATGCTCGTCCTTATACCCTGAGTGCTAAAGATATAAGAAAATCGATCATTTTTTGTTGTGGATCATGTCCATTTCTTTCATGTAGATTTAAAAGGGAAAAAAGAATCTGTTTAGTGGCACTTGGCTTGTTTGATCAGAAAGAAAAAAATAATGACAGGTGAGAATGGTCTGTTTGTAGCAGATAAAGGGAGTATAATACAAACAGAAGAATACAACAATTGCTTTTCAGGCAGCCAAGCATCAAAACACATTTACTTCTATGAAAAGTTTATCCAATTATTGCAAACCGGATGACGCTTGCTAGGTTGTGTTACTCTTTTCATTTTAATCTAATTGCTGTTTCTTTTTCTCTGATATGGCAATCGGTCATAAAGAGTTGACCACCATTAAAGCTGTTTGATTTGGAGCCCTGTAGTGTTTGACTAAGAGGGTAAATGCAAATTTGATGAAAGAATAAGGATAAATTTACATATCAGCTTCGGCTCACATGGAGAGAGTAAACATTCTGTTTATCTCAAGTGTCACTTTATGATTTCAGTAGAATATAAAACTGACCTTGGCCCAGTCATTGCAAAAGACCTGAATGAAATATATTGTTGTCTAAATACAATTTACTCAAGTAGAACTTGTCAGCAAACCCTGCATAACTCAGCAAACAGGGTTAGACAGCAGGGTCGCTGGGACAAAATTGCTCTGATAAACTCCAAAATGAAATTCTTGAATGTGTTATAATTGGCAAGTGTGTGTGTGTGTGTGTGTGTGTGTGTGTGTGAGAGAGAGAGAGAGAGAAAAGGAGCTTACCTCAGAAACACAATTTCCTTAATCAGGAGATATTTTAAGATCATGTCAGTTCTTTTTTTCTGTAAGAGATTAAAAGAACAAAATAGTAATAGTCACAAAATTACTAATGCAGTGTAATGTTAACTACTGAATTATTTTAAACAAAATATCCTTATACTACAATCAATAGTCAGGGTTTTGGGTTTTTTTTTTTAAAACACAAACACAGCAATCCACATGTATTTTGTAGGTTTTAATCATTTGATTACTACACTGTTCAAGTTTGTAGGGGTTCTTTCCCTTGCATCAGTTACAAATAAAATAACTCTGAGATGCATGTTTGTAGCTACAGTAATCTTTTCAATTTCTTTTCCCCAGCTATGTCATGCTACGTAACCTTGGAAAAGAAATGTGGACTTTCGGTTGCTATGAGTGGTTCCTTAGTTTATATAAAAATACTTTTAAGACAATTCAAAATATGTTCAGCATTATTGTGTGCCCCCAGCCAATTAAAAAAAAAAGTGAAGAGAACCAAGATTTTCTTCTACTGCGATGTAAGCAACATCTCACAAAAGTATCAAAATGACTAGTGATCTGTTCAATTAATGATGGTGTTTATTAAATAATGAGACAAAACAACTAAACAAACATGAAAGTAATCTGATCTGATGTATTTAATTCTGACAAAGAAAAATGAGAAAATGGAGGGGAGAAAAAAAATCTATTTTTAAAGTAAATAAAAAACCCCAAACTCTTCTACTGATCTAGTTGGCTTTTTCTCCCTGAACTGAAGGACCTAACATAACTATGTAAGACAGAGAATTAGTGTGACACTAACAGAGACAGGGCATGTCTAATTTTGAATTAGGCTGATTTTTTAGCCCACTGAAATTAATGGCAAAAATCCCACCTACTTGTATGGTGCCAGATAAAGCCCTGGGTATTTCTTATTAAATTCACACAGAATCCATTGAGGAGTAAGCAGTCACATTATCTAGCCCCATTGCTGTTATGTTGTTGTTTATTATTGACAGTAACGCCTCAAGATCTCAACTGAGATTGGAACTCCATTTTGCTAGGTGCGGTACAAATACATGCATTAGTCTTTGCAAGATCAAGGCCACAATCAGAGACAGTCCTGAAACAGACAAAGGTTGCAAGGAAAAACAGAGGCACCGAGAGGTGAAGCAACTTTCCCAGAGCCACTGACTTCTCTTCAAGAAGCACATAGCGAAAGTGTGTGCTAAAATCCTTTACCAGCCCTGCTGATTTCATCGAAGTTGCATGTGTGACTCAAACAAGATACGATGACCATTGCTCAGTTAGGGGAAAATGTTGTTGTTATTCCACAAATGATCCCTTTGAGTTCAATGGTATGAGTGGAGTAAGTGTTATCAGAATCAATATGGCCCTTAAATATTACAGGTGAAATTCTGACTCCATTGAAGTCAGTGATCAAACTTTCACTAACTTCAATCAGGCCTGAATTTCATCTTAGATTTTTTGTATGTTTTCTGCTTACTAGTATTATGCCATAGTTATAAAATGATGACATGAGGGAGGCAACCTAGTGACAGAGGATGTGGAAAAAGCTAATGTACTCAATGCTTTTTTTGCCTCTGTCTTCACGAACAAGGTTAGCTCCCAGACTACTGCACTGGGCAACACAGCATGGGGAGGAGGTGACTAGCCCTCTGTGGAGAAAGAAGTGGTTCGGGACTATTTAGAAAAGCTGGACGAGCACAAGTCCATGGGGCCGGATGCGCTGCATCCGAGAGTGCTAAAGGAGTTGGCGGATGTGATTGCAGAGCCATTGGCCATTATCTTTGAAAACTCATGGTGATCGGGGGAAGTCTCGGACGACTGGAAAAAGGCTAATGTAGTGCCCATCTTTAAAAAAGGGAAGACGGAAGATCCTGGGAACTACAGGCCAGTCAGCCTCACCTCAGTCCCTGAAAAAATCATGGAGCAGGTCCTCAAGGAATCAATTCTGAAGCTCTTAGAGGAGAGGAAAGTGATCAGGAACAGTCAGCGTGGATTCACCAAGGGCAAGTCATGCCTGACTAATCGAATTGCCTTCTATGATGAGATAACTGGTTCTGTGGATGAGGAGAAAGCAGTGGACGTGTTGTTCCTTGACTTTAGCAAAGCTTTTGACATGGTCTCCTATAGTATTCTTGCCAGCAAGTTAAAGAAGTATGGGCGCTGGATGAATGGACGATAAGGTGGATAGAAAGTTGGCTAGATTGTTGGGCTCAACGGGTAGTGATCAATGGCTCCATGTCTAGTTGGCAGCCGGTATCAAGTGGAGTGCCCCAAGGGTCGGTCCTCAGGACGGTTTTGTTCAATATCTTCATAAATGATCTGGAGGATGGTGTGGATTGCAAGTTTGCAGATGACACTAAACTGGGAGGAGAGGTAGATATGCTGGAGGGTAGGGATAGGATACAGAGGGATCTAGACAAATTAGAGGATTGGGCCAAAAGAAATCTGATGAGGTTCAACAAGGACAAGTGCAGAGTCCTGCACTTAGGATGGAAGAATCCCAGGCACCGCTACAGACTAGGGACCGAATGGCTCGGCAGCAGTTCTGCAGAAAAGGACCTAGGGGTTACAGTGGACAAGAAGCTGGATATGAGTCAACAGTGTGCTGTTGTTGCCAAGAAGGCCAATGGCATTTTGGGCTGTATAAGTAGGGGCATTGCCAGCAGATCAAGGGACGTGATCGTTCCCCTCTATTCGACATTGGTGAGGTCTCATCTAGAGTACTGTGTCCAGTTTTGGGCCCCACACTACAAGAAGGATGTGGAAAAATTGGAGAGAGTCCAGCAGAGGGCAACAAAAATGATTAGGGGACTGGAACACATGATTTATGAGGAGAGGCTGAGGGAACTGGGATTGTTTAGTCTTCAGAGGAGAAGAATGAGGGGGGATTTGATGGCTGCTTTCAACTACCTGAAAGGGGGTTCCAAAGAGGATGGATCTAGACTGTTCTCAGTGGTAGCAGATGACAGAACAAGGGGTAACGGTCTCAAGTTGCAGTGGGGGAGGTTTAGGTTGGATATTAGAAAAACTTTTTCACTAGAAGGGTGGTGAAACACTGGAATGGGTTACCTAGGGAGGTGGTGGAATCTCCTTCCTTAGACGTTTTTAAGGTCAGGTTTGACAAAGCCCTGGCTGGGATGATTTAGTTGGGGATTGGTCCTGCTTTGAGCAGGGGGTTGGACTAGATGACCTCCTGAGTTCCCTTCCAACCCTGATATTCTATTATACTATGATAAATGTAATAAATTTAACTGTGTCCATCGTTCTTTTATGGTCTCTTTTTGTTATTCCTTCATTGAGCTCCTTGAAAATACCACTTCACAGATAGGGAATCCTGCAGTCCTAATGCAAATTCCCATTCAACCTCATGGGACTCTTGTCTATACAGGAACTGAAGGATGGGACATATGGGTTTATTTTGAGGGGGATGGTTAGTAAGATTTCATACACAGCAAATGCATGCACACTATAAGGCTCATAAGAACGTAAGAATGGCCATACTGGGTCAGACCAAAGGTCCATTTAGCCCAGTATCATGTCCTCTGACAGTGGCCAATGCCAGGTGCCCCAGAGGGAATGAATAGAACAGGGAATCATCAAGCGATCCACCCCCTATCATCCATTCTCAGCTTCTGGCAAACAGAGGCTAGGGACACCATCCCTGCCCATCCTGGCTAATAGCCATTGATGGACCTATCCTCCATGAACTTATCTAGTTCTTTTTTGAGCCCTGTTATAGTCTTGGCCTTCACAACATCCTCTGGCAAGGAGTTCCACAGGTTAACTATGCGTTGTGTGAAAAAATACTTCCTTTTATTTGTTGCAAACCTGCTGCCTATTAATTTCATTTGGTGACCCCTAGTTCTTGTGTTAAAGAACTTCTTCCGTCTCTCTCTTATGGTTGCTTGTGATACATGTGATAGAAGCGATGGGTTCTTAAAGCCATCAGTCTCAGAATAACTAGTACAGCCGTTGGTCTGGATTCTGGATCTTTGATGTCAGTGGGAGTTGTACCACTGGAATCAATTGGAGCTGTATTACATCCCTGGGGGTTAGGTTTAAGATGCCATTTGGAGGCAGCCTCCCAAATATTTTCACTTTCTTTTGAGAGATGAGTCCAGACCCCTCTAAATAGATGGAGGAGGAATGGATGGAAAAAAATGTGGATTAACCACCCTCCCACCCCCATGCCAAAACACAAAACAAAAACATTTCCCCAAATGCTATTTCCTCACTGCTGCTCGCTCACATACAGTAGAACCCCTATTTTTCTCACTAATTGGGGACTGAGCTCAGAAAATTGGACATCCCAAAATGACACTGCATCGCTTTCTTCTTGTCCTTCAAACTACTGGATAGCGATTTCCAGTGCACTAAAGGCCATCAGAAGGGGTGTCGCCTTGTTCTTCATTAACATGACTTTTATGAAGTGACGTTTTCCTGTCAGGAAAGCCGGCGTATGTAACTGGTCATTGGTAAGACTGAAGGTTCTCCAGTATTGGAATGGGATCTGTGGGGTTTGATCAGGGAAGGAGAAGGGTTCCTTTGAAGTCACTTGATCTCTATCCCCATTTATAGGGATTAGTGGCACTTCCAAGAGTTTCAGAGTAGCTGCCGTGTTAGTCTGTATCCGCAAAAAAGAAAAGGAGGACTTGTGGCACCTTAGAGACTAACAATTTATTTGAGCATGAGCTTTCGTGAGCTACAGCTCACTTCATCGGTTGCAGCTCACCGGGGAACAGGCACTACAGTGGGAAAACAAGGGATTTTAATCAAGTCCTTGACTAGTGCTTTGTTTTATCATTTCAAAGGTGGAAAGAAAAGAGCAAACCATTCATTTTGATGGGAGCAAAACTGGGTCCTTAACAATGCACCAAGAATTTCTAAAATCATATCCTCGCCGTGTATTGTCACTCCTGAATATTGATTAGTATTATTTAATGCTGGCTTTTATTTGATCACACCACAGGCTGCAAGAGTCAATCTTGTTTCTGCACTGAGAAATGATCCTGTACACTAACGCAGTTTTGTGGGTCACACATTATATGAAGGAGTGAGTCTTTTTGGGGAGAGAACTGAAATGCACAAGCTAGTCATACACAACTACGGTTCCCATAGACATTTGGACTCATCCCCATGCACAGATTAGTATTTGGTTTACCGTAGGCACGGTTACATCTCTTCTCCCCCCACCCCCCGCCTCCCCAGCCTAAAAGGAAGATTTAAGGAAGCTCAGTTACAAATCAATTCTTGTGCAAATATATTTTAAAAAGATGAGCAATGTAGTCCACCCTTCTACTTAGATTTAATACACCACAGGGGCTATTCTTATTTTCAGGCATCAGAATTCATGCACTGAAAATAGCCCCCAAAGTAACAGTTGCTATGATCACAATGCAAGAAGTAACTCAAGTTGTTACGGTGGTCCAGGAGTAGGCTTGAGAGCTGCCTGGAGGATGAAAATTCTATTTTGTGATAACTTTTGAGGTTTCAAAATGTATTTTCATTCCCCAGTAGAATGAAACCAAAACGTTTGGAATTTTTTTTTTTTTTTTTTGGTGATACAAGGTTGTGTGGAAACAGCTGTTTTCAGACCAAAAAACCTCAGGATTCTGTCAGGTTTCAGAGGAACAGCCGTGTTAGTCTGTATTCGCAAAAAGAAAAGGAGTACTTGTGGCACCTTAGAGACTAACCAATTTATTTGAGCATGAGCTTTCGTGAGCTACAGCTCACTTCATCAGATGTTTACCGTGGAAACTGTAGCTCACGAAAGCTTATGCTCAAATAAATTGGTTAGTCTCTAAGGTGCCACAAGTACTCCTTTTCTTTTTGCGAATACAGACTAACACGGCTGTTCCTCTGAAACCTGTCATTATGCAAGGCACTGCATTTAGCCGTATGGAGTGGAAATCTATCAACTGCATGAAATTTTGTTTCCACGGTAAACATCTGATGAAGTGAGCTGTAGCTCACGAAAGCTCATGCTCAAATAAATTGGTTAGTCTCTAAGGTGCCACAAGTACTCCTTTTCTTTTTGAGGATTCTGTCAGTCTCTCAGCCAAAGAGACCAAAGAACTCGAAACCTCAAAAACCAGCTCAACAAAAGCTTGGTTGAAACAGATACATCTCAAGAAAGTGTTTTGACGTCGACAAAATAGCATATTTCAGTGACATCTGATTTTGTGAAAAATCGTTCCGACCAGCTCTACTTGTGATGTTCCAAAGCAATGGTCCATTTAAATCAGCTTAATTCAGTTGCTTTTTTGCAGAGCTCCCATTTAAAATTAATTATTGCTATTAAAGTGGTATCAATTGAGGTCAGGCCCTATTGTGTTAGGTGTGGTACATACACCGAAGTGCTAGTCCCTAGCCTGAAATGCCCATAGTCTGTGGACTCTATTTTGGCTTTTCGACATGCTCTGAGTCCAGGATATCATGTAGCTGCCCTGTCCCTGGAGCAGACCAGGGACCCTATTGTGACTGTCACAGGCACAAGCTGGTTTCAGGTTTCCCCCTTGCTCGGAGGAGAGGGGGAGGGGAAGGAATTCACTAGCCCTCTTCCTCACACAGATTACTGCCCTTGCCAGCAACTCAGCTCTGCTGGCTAGTAGAGATGAAAACAATAAATGTTTCTTCATCAAAAATGCTGATTCATCGAAATGGAAACTTTTCACAGAAATTTGTCAGAACTGATCTTTTTCAACAACAACAAAAGTCGATGAACTTCAAAGTTCCCGAAAACAGAACAGTTCAACATTTTTGAAGTGAACAATTCGGGTTTTCCAATTCAAGACAACTTTTCATTTTGAAACGGAAGCTACTGAGAGTAAAAAGATGGGAAATGGTCAAAATCAGAATGAAATATTTTGAAACCAAAGTTTGCCGGACCCGATTTTTGGGAGATTTTGTTTGGCAAAAAAATTTCAAGGTAGATTTTGTCCCACATCAGCACAGGAATTTTTTTAACAAGAACTTGAAAATTTTCATGGGACAAGGCAGCTGTTGTCCATCCAGAGCTACTGGCCAGTCACAATCCACATCCTAATGTAAAAAGAAAAGGAGTACAAGTGGCACCTTAGAGACTAACCAATTTATCTGAGCATAAACTTTCGTGAGCTACAGCTTATGCCCAAATAAATTGGTTAGTCTCTAAGGTGCCACTAGTACTCCTTTTCTTTTTGTGAATTCAGACTAACACGGCTGCTACTCTGAATCCTAATGTAAAAGTTTCAACCTCGGAGCTGATGGCATTTGTTTCTTACAACCCCCCCCCCCCCAAAAAAAAAACCCAAAACTTTTTGGTTTACTAATTTTCAACCTTCAGGCCAGAGCCTCAGCTGAGGAAATCAGCTTGGCTCCATCCACTTCAACAGAGTAATGCCAATTTACGCTAAATAATTTAGCCAAAGATCTAGCCTTCCTATTCTTGCACTGGCCTCTATCAAATCCATGCCTATTATTCCCCCCCACTTTTCATATTCTCAGCATACAGGCGATGTTTGTTAGCCCATTTCACACACAATCCCACCCTCCTACCAGCACTGCAGGCTGGTCCATTGTTAGCAAACAGGTTCATGATTCTGCAAGTCCCAGTCCGGGAACAGGTCCATGAGATTGACCTACCACAAGCTGGTCAGATTTTACATTTTGATCTCTTTAGTCATATTAAATAGACAATATTTCTCAACATGTTTCCACTCGGTCAAGAAAATCTTCTGTAAGCAGAGGCACGACGACAGCTGTTTCTGGAAGGCTGTACGGTAGCTGCTGTGCATACCAGTTCTTTTGTTTAGCTAGTGCTTTGTAGAGAGCTGATTCCTGAATAGGAACATGTTAAGTGTAATGCTGAGAAGTGACTGCATAGAGGGGGATCATGTACTGGCTGTGTGCGGGGGAAGTTCATTGCAATATGATTTTATTGAACTAAAGCCATGGTTAAAATCAAATTAAGGTTCACATAAACTTACCCATAACCAGGACACTCAGAAATTGCAGCTGAACTTCTAGCTTTAACCCTCTGAATTTTAGGTGAATTTCCAGAATATGTTGCAAAAGGGAGTTTAATATTCAATAGGCCAGATCCCACCCAGAGTTTACATAGGCTTCTGCTGGTGGAAATCCTGCTGAAAGCTCCTAGTTTGCTGGAAGACTGGGGCATTGCAAGAGCATGAAATGTAGCCCATATTTTCTCTTCCATGGTAGTGTGTTTGGGGTCCATATAGAGAAGCGCAGCCCCCAAAATAATACTAGCCTGGGAATTGTTTCTGGCATGGACAGCCAAGACAAGCATTGACCAGATGAGCAGGTTAAAAATGGCTCATTATTTTTCCACAAGAAATGTCAAACATTTTCATTTTTTAAAAAAGTTTCACCAGAATTTTTTTCAGATTTTCAACAGAAAAGCTAAACCCAAACCCCACTTATAAACCCATTTTTTAAAAACCAAGTTTTTCATCAAAAGCAGATTAAAAAAACCCCAAAACCAAAAAAGTGTTCCATTTCTTTGTTTTCTGTTTTGTGTGTGTGTGTGTGTGTGTGTGTGTGTCCATGCATTAAAAGTGGCAAGTTTGGACCAAAATGAAGATTTTTCCACATTTTGGAGAAAAAGGTGTTTTTTGGTAATAATGAGAACATAAGAACTGCCATACTGGGTCAGACCAATGGTCCATCTAGCCCAGTGTCCTGTCTTCTGACAGTGGCCAGTGCCAGGTGCCCCAGAGGGAATGAACAGAACAGGGAATCATCAAGTGATCCACCCCCTATCACCCATTCTCGGCTTCCGGCAAACAGAGGCTAGGGACACCATCCCTGCCCATCCTGGCTAATAGCCATTGATGGACCTATCCTCCATGAACTTATCTAGTTCTTTTTTGAACCCTGTTATAGTCTTGGCCTTCACAACATCCTCTGGCAAGGAGTTCCATACCAGCTCTGTTGGTATGGGAGCATCTTCTCAGCAGTCACCACCAGTGGGATTCGTAAGGAGATCGGGGTGTAACTTACAAGCCTGGTGGAAACCAGTAGAGCCTGTCCTTTCTTGGAGTGGCTCTCAACGCAGTTGGGATCCAAGATGGTGCAGAAAGAGGTAACTACACCACCTTGCACCAGCATCAGGGATTCTGGCCCTGATCTTCCTAGTTCAAACCATTCATTTTACTGAAGTTCCAAGGGACAGATCCAAAGCTCATTAAAATCAATGGAAAGACTCCCACAAACTTGGGATCAGATCCCAAATACAGGGGACCCCAAATACTATTGGGACTGAGGACTTTACATTTTAAAGACTCTCTCTGAAATTTGTGAAGTATCAGGGGTAGCCGTGTTAGTCTGTATCCACAAAAACAACAATATATATATATATATATATATATATATATATATATATATATAATGTCTGAATCTGTAATTTTCACTCCATGCATCTGAAGAAGTGGGGTTTTTACCCATGAAAGCTTATGCTCAAATAAACCTGTTAGTCTTTGAGGTGCCACCAGACTCGTTGTTGTTTTTCTGAAATTTGCCAATTCCAGATTCTCAGGTGGTGAAAATCAATGTAATTCCATTGGCTTCAATAGAGCTATGTCGATTTATATCAGCTGAGGATCTGGCCCTAAATATTTTAAAGCCAGCTGAGAAAACAACCCCTCAAATGGTATTATTGGATGTTACTTTACAATATACTGTTAAAAATATTCAGTTGCTCTATAGGTTGGAGATTTCTTTCCAAGCTTTCCTAGCTAGGTATAACCTCTCTCCCGCTCCCTCCCCTGGATGAAAAATCTGGTTTATAATGGAAATGCTGACACCACCTCAATTATAGTAGTGCTATTGGGCTCTGGCGTAATGAAGGAATTTTCTCCTTTTTGTACTCTGAATACTAATTGAGGCTAGGTTTTAATACAGCAGCCGTACAGTAAAATGGTGCCATCTAAAGGAATTGAAAGCAAAAGTATGCCAGTCACCAATGAAAATGACAAAAACCATCTGAGCTTTTTTTATCTTTTCTCATTCTTTAAAAAACAACCACAAAACAGCCCACAAAACACTATTTCCCAGAAGATAAATTCTGGATACTAAGATGTTCCGGATAAATAAAAGCCCAATTGGCACCCCTTAAGTGATGTGTGCACGCTCGTACAGACAACATGAGACAGGCACTTTAGAAATATCGATACACACAGGTTAGAGTGCGTCTTTCGGCCCAGTCCTGAGGAAGAAGTAACGCAGAGCTGCACTGCCTCAGGAGTAGCTCCAGGAGGTGCTGTGACTCAGAGGGGCGTCTGAGCCACAATTCCTCCCCTACTTCATCTTTGCCCTAGAGGGATAGTAAGTTATGGCTCTCCCATGTTACCTCAGCTGCACTGGTCGGCCTGTTTAGGGAACCGAGGAATGGATATATGTAGGGCCCCACCAAATTCACAGTCCATTTTGGTCAATTTCATGGTTATAGGATTCTGGTAAATAGTAAATTTCATGATTTCAGCTATTTAAATCTGAAACTTCACGGTGTTGTAATTGTAGGGTCTTGACCCAAAAAGGAGTTGTGAGGGGGTCCCCAGGTTATTGTGGGGGGTTTGCGGCATTGCTATCCTTACCTTTGTGCCGCTGCTGGTGGCGGCTCTGCCTTCAGAGCTGGGCAGCTGGAGAGCGGCGGCTGCTGGCTGGGAGCCCAGTTATTTGAGGGGGGACGTGATATTGCCACCCCTACTTCTGCGCTGCTGCCTGCAGAGCTGGGCCCTCAGTCAGCAGCCGCCACTCTCTGGACGCCCAGCTCTGAAGGCAGCGCAGAAGTAAGGGTGGCAATACCATGTCCCCCCTCAAATAACCTTGCGACCCCCCTGCAACTCCCTTTTGGGTCAGGATCCCCAATTTGAGAAATGCTGGTTTCCCCTGTGAAATCAGTATAGTATAAGGTAAACGCACACAAAAGACCGGTTTTCACAGGGGGAGACCAGATTTCATGGTCCACGATGCATTTTTCATGGCCGTGAATTTGGTAGGGCCCTAGATATGTGGCAATGCCTATTCTGCATCCTCCTGCTCCAAATGTGGAGGAAGTGGGCAGGCCCGGAATCTTGGAGACCCTGTCTCCATCTGGATGAAAATTTAGGGGCCTTATTCCTCTTTAGCCCTGGCAGCGAAAGGGCATTGTCCTTCTGAGGTAGAAATAATTCATTCTGACACAGGTATTGAGGATAAAGCCTTGAAAAAAGGAGGTTCTGTCTCCAGTCAGCAGTTCTCAAGCACTGCAACCCCCTTCTAACAACAAAAATTACTATGTGACCCTGGGCAGGGAGGCTGGAGCCCAAGCCCTGCCACCCTGGGCTGAAGCCCTTGGGCTTTAGCTTCAGCCCGAGAGGCAGGACTCAGGCTTTGGTTTCAGCCCCAGGCCCGAGCAAGTCGAACATTCGCCTGGGCGACCCCATTAAAATGGAATTACGACCCACTTTGGGGTCCTGACCCACAGTTTGAGAACTGTTTTTCTATAGATCAACATTTCTGGGTATATTTCCAGCTGTGCAGAGTCCTGGCCACCCTGTTTGTAGGGGCAGAGTTCATCTACTGCTTTGTACCCACATCATGAATTGTGGGTGCAAATCTGAACGGCAGGTGAAGAGCCTGCAGACTCTTTCAGAGGAACTCTTACCTCTGAATTACAAATGTCTCCTTTCTGACAAGCCATTCTTCTGAAGCTTTCCCCCCAAATATTGTTGCTGACCTTGCCGGGATTTGAATTTGTGGTTGCTGGAATTTGAAGCATGGGGCATGGCTTCTACACCAGCCATGCTGCTGTTGTATTTGGAACCAGGAAATAGTCTGAAAGTTGCAACGCGGAAAAAAAACAAAAAACAAAATCCCGTAGGGAAGAAAGATTTGGACATGACTGCACAGACCTCAAAGAACAAGTCCTTCAGATGCATCCACATTATGCGCAAGGCACAGGAGACAATGCACCTAAAATGCCTCCTGGTGTGCAGGCTGGCAGTTGAAGACCCTGCAGAACTCCCAGAGGAACACATGGATCTCCTGTCCAGCATGGTGTTGAATTCCCTAGTGACTAACATCCACATAGATAATGCCAAAGAAAGCCTAGCTTTCCAGATCTTGTTTTGAATGAGTTTCTCATAGTCTATATCCTGGCACCTACATATCATCTTCAGCCTAGGAATGGGCAATGGAGACATCATCAGTGTACTGCTTTTCTGGGCCAGCCTTTGTAACATCACAACCATCCTTGATCCCAGGAAGGGAATGAATCCACAAAGCTGGCTGGACTTCAAAAGTTCATGAATGCATAAAGCTTTCAGCACTCCCTAGAATAGCAAACTATCCAGCTACAAGGCCAATGCGCTGCTGGATTAGCAGAACATTATAGTTACCTGATGACCATGACTATTGACAACCTGAATCCAAGTCATTCCATTTCCCCACATCAGCCATCTGTCCCTTAAGGAAAAATCTTCCAAGACATTCTACAAATTGATACCTTTCCTATAGGGTCTTTTTGTAGGAGGCTTATTCTATACAATTTAATAGAAAATTATAACCCTGCTATATAATACAATTAAAAAAAACATATAGCAGAGTTGTCAATCGAATAAATTCTTCCACTTTGAGCTTGTCAGAAGGCTGCTCTCTTTCCTCCTGGATGAAGATTTGGCCACCATGATCCATGTGCTTGTCATCTCTAGAATGGGCTATATTCATGAACTACACAGCTGCCTGCATCCTCATTGGGCACCTTTCAGGGGCTCTCACTCAAGGCCTTGCTCTAGATCTTCAAAACCCACCAATGGATCAGGATTCTGCTACATGAGAAATCGCTTCTCTGGTCATGGCCACTGTCAAGGTTCCTTCCCCACTCTGAACTCTAGGTTACAGATGTGGGGACCTGCATGAAAGACCTCCTAAAATTATTCTTACCAGCTTAGGTTAAAAACTTCCCCAAGGTACAAACTTTGCCTTGTCCTTGAACAGTATGCTGCCACTACCAAGCGTTTTAAACAAAGAACAGGGAAAGAGACCACTTGGAGACGTCTTTCCCCAAAATATCCCCGCAAGCCCTACATCCCCTTTCCTGGGGAAGGCTTGATGATAATCCTCACCAATTGGTACAGGTGAACACAGACCCAAACCCTTGGATCTTAAGAACAATGAAAACAATCAATCAGGTTCTTAAAAGAAGAATTTTAATTAAAGAAAAGGTAAAAGAATCACCTCTGTAAAATCAGGATGGTAAACACTTTACAGGGTAATCAGATTCAAAACATAGAGAGTCCCTCTAGGCAAAACCTTAAGTTACAAAAAGACACAAAAACAGGAATATACATTCCCTCCAGCACAGCTTATTTTACCAGCCATTAAACAAAAGAAAATCTAACACATTTTCTAGCTTGGTTATTTACTAGCTTAACAGGAGTTGGAAGGCTTGCATTTCTGATCTCTTCCCGGCAAAAGCATTACACAGACAGACAGAACCCTTTGTTTCCCCCCGCCCTCCAGATTTGAAAATATCTTGTCCCCTCATTGGTCATTTTGGGTTAGGTGCCAGCAAGGTTATCTTAGCTTCTTGACCCTTTACAGGTGAAAGGGTTTTGTCTCTGGCCAGGAGGGATTTTATAGCACTGTATACAGAAAGGTGTTTACCCTTCCCTATATTTATCACACCACCAAGACAAGTTGCATTCCTCTGGGATAAAACAGCCAATGAAACCCAGGACAAAGCCTGTGAAAGGTGGAGATTCTCAGCGGATGGATTTCATTCACAGAATGAGCAACCATGGGAAATTACACTGAGCCAAAACCTGACTGCCATGAGGACGTGCTGCGAGACCCATCTCTATGATAATGCTCTCCCACCATAACCAAAAGGTTAAAAAAGTCAACTACAAAACCAAACAAGTATTGTTTATTTAAAAAAGGAGTTTTTCCTCTAGTGAAGGCAAAGAGAAGATTCCTCTACTAAGTATTCATACCATGGCGATCTGGGTATGAATTCTCATTTACACTAAGGTCCCTCCTCCACTGCTCTGACAATAATTTATACCCACTTTAAGTTCCCTGAATGCTGCCAGAGAGGTGTAAAGGGGCTTTCGTGCAAATTATAATTAGGTCCTAGATCCAGTTTGTAGGTTCATCACTTAGATACTGCTGGATCTCACCTACATCTTTCCACTGGCTAGAGCAGGGAAAAACACCAATCATTATAGTGATGACGTACAGTGAAGGCCTCTTGATAGAAGCTTCATATGTGTTGCCCAGCTTCACAGTAGGCCAGATTCTCTCCCGAATCAGGGCTAATCTCAGTGCAGGAGGATCAGGGAGCTGGCTCTGGTTCCCTGGTTCTGCTACCAGACAGCTCTAAGTTGCACCACTGATGTAAGGTCCTTTATGCCTCCTAGGCCAGTGATGTGTTGCCATGGCTTGGCTCCACTTCATCATGACCTGCCACCTCCTCTTCTTCCCTGACAAGCCCACTGTCCCAGGTTGCTGGGAGAGGCATAAGTGTAGAGCTAGATGCTGCAGAATAAAGCCCAGCAGAGAGCTATGTTATACTAGGAATTCTCGGATGGACATCTGAGGCCAGACTGTGGTCCCTTTATGCTACCTGAGGGGTGTCAAAGACCTTAATGCATAAATGCAGTAATACTCAGACCTCAGTGGTTCAGGAGCCAAATTAGCGATCAACATTACCCAAAAGAGCCACAGCCGTGTGAGTTCACTGTTTCATTTACTATAGCACTATTCATATTTAAACAGTGTGACGGGAAATATTTAGTTTATATATCCACATTATATATAATACTCACAGCAAATAAGTTAATAACTTAGTGCAAGTAGACAACTTAATCGGTTAACAACACAGTAAAAGCATCCTGACTGGTTAATAATTAAATCACACAGCGTTTTAATATCACGTGCTGCAAAGTTGCAGTCTGCGTATCACTGCCTTAATGCAAACTAAATTGGCTCTTTTCTCTTAAGCCAATAGTAGAGAATTTTCCCCCTTGACTGTTAACACTTTTAAAAGATTCCTTATGCACATCAGAGGTAATCTGTGCGCATTGGGCCCGATCCTAATGCTACAAAAATCACAGTGCTGGCCTAGTCTGTGATCCTTAAGTACAAGCAAAGTAGGGTAGAAGTCCCTGGATTCTATTTGCTCCTCATTTATGTGCCAAAGGAATTTGTTGGGCACTTTGGGGACAGACTTATAAATACTTTCTGTACTGTGTTTCTACAGTACCTAGCACAATGTGGTTCAGATCCAGAGCTGGGATGCCCAGGCATCATAGATAAATAATAATGATGCATAGAAAAGTCTATATGGAGGCACTATGAGCCATGCCTGAAACTGTCCTTTGCAGCTCCTATAAACAGACACTGGCATGGAGACCAAACCTGAATTCCTTGTCTTAAGTTCCTGACATTCAAAACGTTGCACTTGTCCAAAAATTCTCTTCTCGTAAGTAGCTAACAAGCCAAAACTACAACAAAAATCAAAGATCTGATACATTGCATGCTACGAAATAGGCAGCAGACATGGTTTACAGAAGAGACACAGGAATCCTTTACTCTGAATTCCAGCCACATTAGGAAGGCCCATGCTTTTGTTTTTGTGATTAATTATTATTTTCTCAGGGTTTCACATTTTTACAGCTTTTTCTCCCTTTCCACGTTACTCAACTTGAAACCGATAAGACCACCCCACGATAAAGACGTCATGGAAAACATATATGTCATTAATCACTTCAGTTACCTTTCAATCCAATGCATTCTCTTTGTTGGATTCCTCTCTTATGTTATTGGAAAAATAAACAGACACATATTTATAACAGCCCTTTAGGGTAAAGTCAATAGTTGCATTTACTTTCTTATTCATCGTCTTCAGCTCCAGCTAGATAGTCTTTAAACACTACAAAGAAATAACTGTATTTTCCAAAACAAATGATTTGGATTACATATGGCATGATGATAGATGTAACTCAAAAAGTTATCTTAACATTGTCCCTTGGTTTCTAGGCACTGTGAGTTGAAAGCTATAGCCTAGGTTGAAACTAGTCTTCAGATTTCTGATAGTCATGTTGAGACATGCTAAAGCCTGTTCTATAGAACAACTAATACATGCCTTGGGTGCATAGTGAGGCTAAGGGCATGGAGCCCTGGGCTTTCAACCACTCAAACCATGTATTAATGGATCAGTAAAACAGGCAAACATACCTTAATTCTATTTAACACATCTTAATAGACTGTTGCAACCTAAATAGAGCAGAGAGCTCAACGAGTGAGGAAATACCCGAATGAAGGTTGTTAGCTAATGCCGTAGGTCCCCCTTGTGTAGGTGTGCATTCTGATACAGTCTTTAATTACATGTTCTCATACTATTTTTTTCCTCAGGACCCCTGCCTCATTCAGGGCACAGGACGCACCTGCTCTGGGAATGAATTACGGCGGTGTAGCTATGGACGCTGCTGCTGCACAGGTTGGAAAGGGTGAAGTGAAAGAGGACGGGGACTGCAGCAGGAGAAAGGAGGGTCTCGTGGCCATGGAATGCAGCCCCGGAGAACTGGGTTCTATCCCTCTGCCACAGGCAGAACGGCCACACTGCAATTGCTGCATGTAGAGACATGACTGAGCTAGCTTCGATCTAGCTAACGGCGCCCAGGACAGTGCATGGGTGAGGCTAGCCAGTGCAACCACCCAGGCTGCTGTGGCTTCACCACTGTTGTTACTCACACTAGCTAGATCAGTGCTAGCTCAGGCATGTCTACACGTGCTCCACCTCGTGACTGCAGGCACACCCAGAGTTCCTAGGTGATGCTGGATAAGTCACTTAAACCGAACTTCTAAACAGTGGGTCGTTAACTGTTTGTTCCTCATTTTCGAGTTGCCTGATTTGCACAAGTGCTGAGCACTCACAGGGGAGCTGTGCTTTGCATCTATGAAGTGCTGTATAATCTTAAGCACACTGTGAAATCAGATGCGAGGCATCATAAAAGAGAACTGAATAAATTCATGGTGGCTAAGTCCATTAATGGCAAAAGCTGGTCTTGTAGGGAAGACCTAGACTGGGACACTGGAGATCTGTGTTCCCAGCTCTGTCACATGCTCCCTGCTATACCTTGGGTGAACCACTTAACGTTGGAGCCTCAGTTTCCCATATAGGACATAGGAAACATCACACTCATGCCCTTGCCTATTCTATTTTAAGATCTTCAGGGTAGGAAATGTCTCTTACTGTATATATGAGCAGGATCTAACTCACTGGTGTCCTGGTCACAGTTAAGTCACGGGAAGCTTGTATTTAACAACTACGTTATGAAGTAAACATTATCTAGGACAATAATGGGAGCCAGCTACGAGCAGCAGCAGCCAGCCAGAGTCTGTCCCATCCCTTGCAGCCTGCATTCCTACTTTTCAAAATGGAGGAAGACCTGTGGTCTGTGCAGCCATATCCTTACATGGCATGGGAAGCTACTCTGCATAGAGCCATAAGCTGTCCGATACAAACAATCCAGGCAGCTCCATTTCTCCTCACTTGAGATGGGGAGAAAAGGGTTCAGACAACATGACAATGGTTTATTTATTAAAGGGTCCTTGGCATGGGTCCTTATAATGTATTATGCATGATTAGAAGTTGCTACCCCCATCAGGCTATTGAGAGATGCCAGGATTCCACATTGCATTGTTGGGTTCTCCCCACTGCCACCTTTGTTTGCTCTCAAGTATATATCTGTCATCTGTCTTGCTTAGCAGAGTTAAATAAAGATCACCTGTGACTGTAAAGCTAGGTCTCTTCTTCTTCCAGGGCTCCCTACAAACCCACAGGGACAATCAACTGACTACTAAGTTATTCCAAATATTTTTGAATGAAAGTGTCAGCTGAAGATCCTCAGCATAAAACATACCTACAAAGACTGTTTGCAAAGCAAATTTACCCTGGATTTCTGATACCTAGGAAAGTTTTTTTTCTATTATATTTATTTAAAATTACAACAGTTTACATTAGAAACAAGCTCAAACAATTAAGGTAAAAGATAAATAACTGCATACAGTTTAATTTTTCAAAACGCAAACATACATCTTTCATTGTTCCATTATCAGAGTATTAACCACAATATAATTGCACAATGCATTTTCGCTGACTTAGAAGCTCTGAAGTTAAAGATTATTTCATAAAAGTCAGGCCTGTTTATTTCTCTCCATTATGCAAATCATTGTCTGCGTGGACTCGGAATTACCCGGGGATCCCTTTAAAGTTAATTTCGACTGTGGTGTTTCCAACACGAACACAGCGACGCTCAACAATCAATCCATCAGCCTCCTGCACTCCAGCCCATCAAGTTATAATAGTTCAAAGCACAAATCTGTAAGCTGATGGAAGCTTTGCTTGCATCCCTCCATGAACTGCTCAAGACCTCTTCTCTCCCATGGGACTCACTGCATGATCGGGAACCACATCCTGTCCTGGGGCCCAATCCAATGCCCACTTAGGTTACTAGGAGTCTTTCAGTGCTCTGAGAATGAAGCCCAGATGGCAGAGAAGCTACCTATAGGACATTCTCTCCCAGGATACATGGAGTATGAGCTTCTGTAATAATAGTGAAACATTAGGGCCAGATGCTTAGCTAGAATAATAGCTCTTTGGACTTCAGTGGAGCTATGCTAATTTACACCAGCTGACAATCCATCCCTTAAAGTTTTTCAGTTACAGAGTGAAACCCTGGCCCTATTGAAGTCAATGACAAAATTCCCATTGACTGCAATGGGGCCAGAATTTCACCTATATCCTGCAGTTCAGCTGAGGATCTCAAAGCATTTTACAAGTGCAAGTACCACCAAGGCTCAGGAACCAGACGATGACATTTAGTCAGCACTGGGGACAATACAGAGCCATAGGAGGCATAACAATTCCTTCCCAGTGCCCCAGGCTGCAAGGGGAATGTCATGTTGCCATGGGCGGCAGGTGAACCCCTCCACTTCGGGGAGTGTAGCCTGCTGGCCCCAACCCTTCTGCCTGAGCAGTCCCTCTCCCTCGTGACCAGAGGACCCCTGGGCCGCCAGCTGGCCTCAGTGCCAGCCTGATGCCAACCCCTGGGCTGCCAGTGGGCCCGAGCACCGGCTCCAGCACTGGGCAGCTGGCCTGACCCCCGGGCCATCCTGAGGCACCCCAGTCCCTGGCGACCTGCTGGAGTTGAGCTTCCACCGGCTTCAGGGGAGAGGGGGAGCAAGGGCGGGGCCTTCTGGGGGAACATGAGTGAGGCCATGGCCTGGGTTAGGGGATGTTTAGCCTCCCTTGGCCTATGGTACCCGCCGCCCATGCATGTTGCACCATCTCTTCAGATGGAGTCATTGGCACATCTGGTGGCCCAACACTGGGGGAGGGGCTGGGTCCTGGCTGCTTTAATGAATTGATTTCAGCTATCAAAAGAAAGTCTAAAGCATGTGCAAGGATTACTTCAAGAGGTACGTTTTAAAAGTCACCTTTAAAATAGCTACTGTGATGTCTATTCAACTGGCATTGAAGTTGTGTAGTGTTCTGATTTATGACTATGAATACCTATCAGATAATACTAGCCATCCTTTGATAGTCTCACAAAACGCCCGAGGGAATTCTCCGATTGCTATTGAAGAAGCTGGCTTTAAAACAATCCATTTAAAAGGAGGAAATAATAGGAAGCTCAGATGCACTGATCTTGTAATTCTTGTACTAGAATTACAGTCCAAAAGGACCTATTGCATCAACTGCAGATATGGCAAAGCCTTTGGAGTCAGTGAATTTGCCTATGGAGAATATATCAGGTCTGTAGTAAGACACTGAGTACCATCGCAGGAAGAACAAAACTCCAGATCTTCCTAATAGGAGCATGAAAAAACTCATATGAAGAGGGAGAGAAAAAATTGGGACTGTTTACCTTAGAAAGGAGATGAACAAGAGAGGACATAGTAAAGTATATGTAATAATGAATGGTCTAGAAAAGGAAATCAGGAAGCTTCTGTACTCCCTGTTTCATAACACCAGAACAAGGGGACATTGTTAAAAGTTAATGAAGTTAAAAGGTGGAATTCAGAATCTAGAAAAGGAAATGCTTTTTCATTCAATGTGTAGGCTGTGGAACTCACTGCAACAAGAAGTCATTGAGGCCACAACTTAGCAAGATGCTGAAAGGGACATTATATGACTAAGAATATCCAGAGTTGTAATGATCAATACTACAAAGTTTTGAGGGGGATATAAAACCTCATGCTTGGCAGTTTAAGCCAATCTCTAATTATTAAAGATCCGGATGAGAGCTAGTGTGGAATCCAAGCTCTGCGTAAGCTTGAAAGCTTGTCTCCCTCACCAACAGAAGTTGGTCCAGTGAGAGACATTACCTCACGCATCTTGTCTACCTAATTGGGAGACAGATTATCCCTGTATTCCAGGGCAGAAAGTTTAAAACAAACATAAGGAACAACACTGTCAACCTGTGGAACCCATTGCTAGGGGAGTTGTGAAGCACAGAAGTATAACTGGGTTCAAAAAAGAACTAGATAAGTTCATGGAGGATAGGTCCGTCAATGGCTATTACCCAAGATGGTCAGGGACGCAACCCCATGCTCCGGGTGTCCCTAAACCTGTGACTGCCAGAAGCTGGGACTGGATCATTCGTATTCTGCTCATTCCCTCTGAAGCGTCTGGCACTGGCCACTGTCAGAAGACAGGCTATTGCGTGAGATGGACCACTGGTCTGACCTAGCACGGCCATCCTTGTGATTGAACGCTTTAGGTTGAAACTGTTCTTTGACAAAAAATTGGGGTTTTGCTTAAAACACATTTGTTTTTTTAAAAAGTGTCTGTTTCTTGAGGAAAAAATGAATGTCTGAAAACCCAAGTATTTTGCCCCAAAACGGAAGGTGTTTGGCTGAAAGCCAAGATATTTCTATTTGGAAATGCTGCTACAGTGCCTCAGAGCCACGGTTCAGTTTCCTCAGGTCCCCTTTCTGCTCTATGAGGCTCTCTGACTGGATTCCATGTCTCAAGCAGCACCACAGCCAGGGGCCCCCACTGTGGGAGATGTCGTCTGACCAGGGAGCCTGGCCTATAGAGGAGAATGGGAGCATAAGGCAGCTGAAATACATATCCCATGAGGCACTGCAGTAGCAGGGCTGAATGGAGATATTTACGTTTTTTTCTGTCCAGCACTATTGTATTCCAAGTTGTCCAAAGTAGCCCTGTAGATAAAATTGCTTATGAACATAAGGAGAAGTTGAAAATGGGAAGACTGTAACAAACTGGATATGTTTACGTTAAAAGACGTGTGATATAGGGCCCTTCAAGGCTCCGGCTAGAGTCACTCAGGTGGGCATAACATGAAGCTGAACCATTCTAGACATGGAAGGAAATGTTTGTAGTTCAAGTCACCAACATGTGTTTTGATCGATTAATGTTACTGGAGTGAGGTTGCCACCCCCGTTGGGATGTTATCTGGGGAGATTGAACAGCGACTCAGGTGAGCTGGAGGTAGCAAGCTTCACTACCATGGCTCCCACTGCCCCTCATGGTCTGATGGAACCTACCAGGACACTATGGGCCTTTGTCATTCTGATCCTAGGGGTGGGGAGGGAAATACTGCCCAGAATGAGTGAGAGACAGGGAACCAAATGACGCCACCACTTCCATCAGCATCGGCTGAATCCTAAACAACATCTAAAATAGGAACCCGGGTTTCCTGCTGTCATCTCCTCTCTAGTGTCATTTCCCCCTCCCTGAAACTTATTTTCTTTTTCCTGCCTCCCTGTCTAAGAGTCTGGCTTAACCATTTACAACCCTGCTGAGAAAGGCAAGCTAAAGCAACTGTGACAGGAGCCACCTGGGCCAAACCCAGGGACTGACCGTGGGATCTCCAGAGACAGAGGAATGAGTCACTATAGCTTGAATTAAATAGCAAAACTCTCTAGTCTGGGGCTGTAACAGACTCGTATCTCTTCTGTTGACAGGGCAGAGAGAGGGACACATTAATACACAGCGATCAGTGGGTGAACACAATGTTTTAAACAGCACAATACTGGCACAAATTGGCCAGGTCTCACAGTGTCTGATAAGGTTGTGTTTTGTGTTGCCCAACAGCGAGTTCGTAGAAAAATAGTAAGAATCAGAGACAAGAGCTGCATCTTTTGAGATTCTTTTCTCTGCCCTTCTTCGTGTGTTGGTCTTGTTGAAATCTGACCCTGTTTCCTTAAAGACAAAACATCAACAACAACTCCCGACTGCCTAAACTAACCTTTTCCTTTCCTCCTCACCCAAAAAAGACAATTAATACCATCTTTAGTAGCAACTAAAAAGACTGTCAAACAGGGATTTCTCTCCGTTAAAGACTTTAACGCCAAAGAGAGAGAAATATCGGAATATTGAAATGAAAGCCGCAATTTATTAAGTTTCAAATGCTTTAGCATAGCTGTTCTTTCCCTCGTGTTTAATTAAGGGTTAAGAAAGGCTTTTAATGGTGGTTGTTACAAGGAGAGTCACCAGTGATAACACAAGACCCTACCCTACACTGACTTGTTTAATGTTATTATACTGAATATAATAACATAGGGATAGTAGGGTTTGAGCATTGGCCTGTTAAACCCAGGGTTGTGATTTCAATCCTTGAGGGGGCCACTGAGGGATCTGGGGGAAAAAACTGGGGATTGCTCCTGCTTTGAGCAGGGGGTTGGACTAGATGACCTCCTGAGGTCCCTTCCAACCTTGATATTCTATGATTCTAAACAAGGCATCTCACCCATTGCTGGACCTGAAAGAGCCCCCCCATCATCACAACAGTAGTTGTGGAGATGTCCATCCAAGCATGCTCGCTGGGAGGACAGAGGCGAGCTCAGTTCCACCAATCAAGAAGAATACATGGGATGTATATTTCCCCTCTCTGATGACTACCCAAGTGTCACAACTAGAATATGAAGGAATAATGGACTTTCTAAATGGTGATCTAATTTCTCCCCTTAATTCCACACTTTCCAGGTGAGAGAGTTCTCAGGATCTCTTGCAAAAACTCAACTCATGCTTCTTTAGTTTTAGAGAGGCAATCCAGTACTGGTGGCTCCCCTGGGTACTTGGGAAGGTCAAGCAATTCTATACCCCTTAATACCCATCTCTAGTTAACCACAGCATCCCAAACAAACAGTCATACAAAATCTTCAGGTCAGTTCTTGGCTAACATGAATGAATCCCATGGTGGGGATGGAAGCATTTGCATGAACTCTTCAGTCTCAAATGGCTCTCTTTGGGGGCACCTGTGAAAATACTTGTCTAACCCAGCTAAGCTTTCTGCATGACAACTCACCTGGGTGCAGAGCCAAGATCTTTTGTGGTGAACAGAGCCCTAAGTGAGTTACACCTGTTTCTTCTGCCGCTCTCTTTTGAAAAGTGCCATGAGTGTTCAGGTCTCAGTCAATAATATTGACTTAGGAACCTTTTGCATGTATTTTGTACCCACACAAATTGTATCCCATGCCTTGAAAGATGACTTCCCGGTACTGACTGATTTTCTGGGTCAAGTGTTATGATAAAGATTTTGGACATGAAATATTTGAAACATTGACAAATATATTTTGCTTCTATTATTGACTGCAAAATGGGGAAAGTAAAATCAATTCTCTAACATGCAATCCCTACTTGAAGCTTTCATGAATGCAGGCATTTGAATTCTATATCACAGGAAATTTATTTCCTTGACAGAGAACACACTTAGCTCAGGGATACCAAAGATACTGTATGATGTCCATTTCATTTCTGTGCTATCCCTCTCTCTTTTTTTTAATTGTTGGCACCTCTATTGTGGAAAAAATAAACATTGGTGAGTAGAACTGGTCAAAAAAAAGGGATAATGTTCATAAAAATTTTCAACAAGAATTGTCTCATTTATCGACATTCAAAATCTAGATGAAAAACTGTGGAAATTTAAGCATTTGATATTTTTCCAATGAGTTCTGTAGCTGACTGAAAAAGAAAAGGAATTTTTTTGCAGATTTTCATAAAAAAATTCTATATGGTCTTTCACTGAAATTGTAATGAAAATTTGTATCAAAATTGTGAATTTTGAAGCCTTTTGACCAGCTCTTTCGGATCACTATGAAAATCCCGCGGTAGATAGAAAGAAATGTGGAGCTCACCATTGCAATGTTGTCAGTCATAGGCTGACAGTAATGAGCTCTGTTGTGGTATATCAGACACAGAGTATCATGGTAAGGCTCATTGCTTTGGAATGATAAATGTCAAGGATTTGATGGTGACCACCGTATATTGATATACGTATGCAGTGTACTAAGCATAATACTCCCAAACAATATTTGTTATGCTGGCAGCATTGTTTCTTCCCTTATATAAAAAGTCACACACAGTAAAATGACATCTCCTATCAACTTCTTCCTGTCCATTACCTCTGAGTGATGTTGCTCCCCATTCCACTCATTGGCATGCTATAATGCTGTTGCCAGGGGAAGATACATCTAGCAGAATGCAGAAAACATAGTGTAAGGGGGAATGGGATCATCGTATCTGGGCCAGTATGGAGCTCTCTCAGTTGCCCCTACCAGATAGAATAGTGGATCTAAGACCATGTCTACACACAAGACCTGGGCCACTCTAAGGTTTCCCGTGTAGCTGCTCATTGCCGATGGGAGAGATGTTCACGTGGATGATGAGATTGTTTTTGGAAGAGAGAGAAACCCTCCTGGCTTCATGGCAAAAGCCAACCACTATCGGAAAGGGTTAGGGAGAAATTTCTTCTCTGGTGAGGTCATTCCATTACTGTCCTTTAGAGAGTTTATCACACCTTCCTCTGAAGCATCCGATGCTGGCTGCTGTTGGAGTCAGGCTATGGAACGAGAGAGACCAATGGCCTGCACTTCACGGGAACTGCCAGACTGGAGTGCTACTGAGCAGGGGGGATTTAAAGAACACCACAGCTTCCCTGTGACTTTCCCAGCTCAGGTCAGGATAGGCATAGTGAAGCTACACAGACTGTGCCCCAGGTGAAGTACCTGATTTAGTGCCTAACCTATTCTAAGGGTAGTCTACAATTAAAAAAGTGCCCCTCTTGGCTGGGGAAAGAGAGCTGGGAGAATCTAGGCCTCCTGCTGACAGAGAAAATGGTGGGGAAAGCAATCTTCCAGCCACCTCCCTACAAGAATTAGTCTGGCCAGTGGTCAATAAACCTTCCCTTAGAGCGAACATTCCCACCAACTACTGCCCTTTCTCCACTCTGCCTTGCCAAAGTGAAGTTACTGAAAAGACCATGGCCTGCTGGCTCCCAGAACTCCTGAGCTTTATCAGCATCTGAGATCTTTCCCAGTCAGTCTTCCCACCTAGGTCCAGAAGAAAGATTTCTGGTCATGCTGACAGAGGGGCCAAATATCAGTGTTGCTGATACACTATTAGATTGGTCACTGGTCCTCACAGTGCTTCTCATCTGCTTATGGAAAAGTGTGGAGGTAATTAGAGACCTTTGAACTGGTTTCATTCACTCCACTTATCACATTGTGATATCTACTTCTTGTCATCAAGAGTGTCTTATCCTATCCTATCCACGTCCTTAGTTACATGAGTGTAAAGGCCAGATTCTGATCTCAGTTACTGCAGGTTGAAGCCAGAGTAGTTATCAATGAAGTCAACTCAGTTACTTTGTATTTACAAAAAGAAAAGGAGTTCTTGTGGTACCTTAGAGACTAACCAATTTATTTGAGCATGAGCTTTCGTGAGCTACAGCTCACTTCATCGGATGCATACCGTGGAAACTGCAGAAGACATTATATACACAGAGACCATGAAACAATACCTCCTCCCACCCCACTCTCCTGCTGGTAATAGCTTATCTAAAGTGATCACTCTCCTTACAATGTGTATGATAATCAAGTTGGGCCATTTCCAGCACAAATCCAGGTTTTCTCACCCTCCGCCCCCCCTCACACAAACTCACTCTCCTGCTGGTAATAGCCCATCCAAAGTGACCACTCTCTTTACAATGTGTATGATAATCAAGGTGGGCCATTTCCAGCATAAATCCAAGTTTAACCAGAACGTCAACCACATACCATTATCAACCACATACCACACAACAGAACCACTAACCCAGGAACCTATCCTTGCAACAAAGCCCATTGCCAGCTGTGCCCACATATCTATTCAGGGGACATCATCACAGGGCCTAATAACATCAGCCACACTATCAGAGGCTCGTTCACCTGCACATCCACCAATGTGATATATGCCATCATGTGCCAGCAATGCCCCTCTGCCATGTACATTGGTCAAACTGGACAGTCTCTATGTAAAAGAATAAATGGACACAAATCAGATGTCAAGAATTATAACATTCATAAACCAGTCGGAGAACACTTCAATCTCTCTGGTCACGCAATTACAGACATGAAGGTCACTATCTTAAAACAAAAAAACTTCAAATCCAGACTCCAGTGAGAAACTGCTGAATTGGAATTCATTTGCAAATTGGATACTATTAATTTAGGCTTAAATAGAGACTGGGAGTGGCTAAGTCATTATGCAAGGTAGCCTATTTCCCCTTGTTTTTTCCTACCCTCCCCCCCCAGAAGTTCTGGTTAAACTCGGATTTATGCTGGAAATGGCCCACCTTGATTATCATACACATTGTAAGGAGAGTGGTCAGTTTGGATGAGCTATTACCAGCAAGAGAGTGAGTTTGGGGGAGGGGGGGCGGAGGGTGAGAAAACCTGGATTTGTGCTGGAAATGGCCCACCTTGATTATCATACACATTGTAAGGAGAGTGATCACTTTAGATAAGCTATTACCAGCAGGAGAGTGGGGTGGGAGGAGGTATTGTTTCATGGTCTCTGTGTATATAATGTCTTCTGCAGTTTCCACAGTATGCATCCGATGAAGTGAGCTGTAGCTCACGAAAGCTTATGCTCAAATAAATTAGATAGACTCTAAGGTGCCACAAGTACTCCTTTTCTTTTTGTGAATACAGACTAACACGGCTGTTACTCTGAAACCTGTCTTTGTATTTACACCAATTTTAGTGCAATCTGTATTTAGCCCTAAGTGTGATAAAACCAAGCAGAAGTAAATAGTGTATGTTGATGAAAACAGAATACTCTACTATTTAATTGGGATGTTGTTTTAAAAATCAGATGAATCATATTTTTGGCCACAAAATATAATCTCAAAGATTTGCAGGTGTTTAGTTGTAATCCTACCAAACCTAGAGTTCTTTGCTATTCTTGTCTTTCAATAGCTAAGAAAACTGGAAGCATCTCTTCTGCTACTTCTGAACAGCTGTTACCGTATGTTACTTCCCCCCACCACATTTGTATTGTCAAAATATTCTTCCAATTGAAAAGAAACAACAGTAGGAGTTCTAAAGGGAACCTTTGTTTCTTTCTTTTTAAACTTCACAAACAGCTGTGTTCTTCATAGCTGAAACCACCCCATCAGTAATGCATTGGGACAGAAAGCAACATCTGAATTATCCTGCAGCTGGCCAGGTGGTGTCTTATTACAGCAGTTTTTAAAAATCATATCACTCTTATGAGAAGTTAGACACCTTCCTCTTGTACAAAGCATTTAGGGGGTCGGTTCCTCAGATGGCATAAATTGCATAGCTCCACGGATGTCAATGAAGCTTCAGCGACAAAGCCAGCTGAGGTCTGTCCTGAAATTCTTGTTTTAAGAAGCGTTGCAATGGCTGGTTTATACAAACAGTAGGAGGGCTCATGAACTCTGAACCTTTTACAACCTAAAATCAAATGGTTTGTTAAAAGAGCTTCGTCCACAGAACATTAAATTTGAATGACCTCACTTTGCTATGACATTATGAGGCAAGGCCCTCAGCTGGTACAAATTGAAGACACTGGGCCGGATCCTAAACTGGTGCAAGTCAGCTTAGCCCTGTTGCCTTAAACAGAACTACACTAGTTTAGCCCAGCTGATTATGTGGTGCACAGAATGGGATAATTTACTTTGCCTTTGGACAGCTCCAGGGATAAGTCAGACTTTCAGGGAAGAGAATTTTAAAGTGTTACTGGAACTAAAATTATATTTAAAAAAACCCCTTTTTTATTACAGCCACATTATTTGTGTTCACAAAAAGGAGCTACTAAGGAAGATACAACAATGATAACAACTCAGTATGTAGACAGTCCCAATGCCTCAACCGTAACACACACACACACACAAAACCAATGTGTCAGAGCCTGAAGACAAATGCTTCTGGAACAATACTGAGACACAAGCAAAAGGGGCAAAAGGTCGAAAGTTATTTGGGTAAGTCAGTATGCTTTCAGTAGTAATACACAGTGGTCAAAACAAAACTCTAAAGGTCAGTTTTGTCTCTTATTCTGTCCTGCCTACACCTGCCTTTATGGCTTAGCCTGTACAAAAGAACAGGCAAGTGGTCTCCGCAAAACCAATACCAAACAGGCTGTTTCCCGTTGTAAAAAGAAGTCTGAGCGACATGGAATTTGTACCAAAGACATGGGCATTTTCTCTCTGTGGCAGCCCTGAAATAGCCACAATTTTATGGGTGTTTCCCATTCACATGTGTATGTAAGAGCAGAATCCTGCAACTGGGGCTCCACTAAATGAGTGAAGTTCGACAAAGCAGCCATCCCACATTCATAGAATCATAGAATATCAGGGCTGGAAGGGACCTCAGGAGGTCATCTAGTCCAACCCCCTGCTGAAAGCAGGCCCAATCCCCAATTTTTGCCCCAGATCCCTAAATGGCCCCCTCAAGGATTGAACTCACAACCCAAGCAGTTTTCCCATTACCTGGGTGTTTGGCAGAGTGCTGCCAATGCTCATCACAGAGCCACGTAGGCAGGTCCCACGCGGAAGAAGTCATTTGAAATGGATATCAAAGAGCAGCGGTCAGATTTGGGGCTTTCGGTTTTTGTATGAGCTACAATATTTTCATCCTTTTCATATCAATGGGGCCAGTTGTGTTTTGTGTTTAAAGGCGCATGGCACGTGGACAATGAGTGTGCAACTGCACAGGTACCACATGCAATCAGGATTGCAAAATGGATGATTTGTTTGCAAACGCACTGGCCTGAGGAGAATAGCGAGCAGGGCACTGGCAGACAATGGTGCGTCTGTGGAGACATGGGGCTTTGACATAACATCTGTATGTGTAGGCTGAGGCATTGGGACTATCTAGATATCGATGTATGAACTCCGCATCTTTCTTTGCGGCCCCTGTGGTGACTGTTTGCACTTTTCAGGCAGCGCAGAAGGGCAGAGAGCAGCTGAATTTGGGCAATTAAAAATTCCTCTAGTGTGGGGTAGCTCTCAGCAGGCTTGGCTCTTACATCAGCTGTCCCCCATTCTGGATCAGCAGCGTTGGGGTACGGGCTGAGTGCTGTTGTGCTTGGGAATTCTCAGATGGAACAGAGTCCCCTGGAGGCCACTGCCAGATGATTTAAATTAGAGCAACCCTTAGGCTACTCAAAACTACGCCAGAGCCAGGGCAGATGAACTATGAGAATTTGGGAGCCATGGCAAACTCCTTGAAGGATGTCCTCTCTTCTGCATTAAGTGGGTCTCAGTGTATAAGGGGCTGTAATGCAATACTCAGACCAATGATGCACTAAATGGAACGGTTTTGGGGTGGTGGTGGGGAATATGAAAAAATCTTAGACAGATATTGCAAGTTATTGCCATTCTGCAGGCTTAAAAAAAGTAATGATTTTTGGTGTATTCAAATTGGTATTAATTTTTTTATCAAAATATGTTGCTATTTTTGAATATCAGATTTAAAAAAATTTGAAATCTTTTGGTTTTCCATTCCTTCCTCCCCAGTTTTCCTTTGATTCCCCCTGCCGCTCTTGCCAGTGAAAAAGTAGGAAATGGGGTGGCACTTGTGGGGGTGCGGGTGGGGGGTGTGAGCAGGGTGCTGAGCACTTGTGAAAATGTGGCCACTACACTTCAATGCCTACATGAGAAGCTGAGCTCTTTTGAAAATCTGTCTGAAATTCCAAATGCACCATATTCACACATCCCAAAAAATAAAAGAAAGAGAAACCAATGTTGCTCATTTCAGATTTTCTTCCCTCCAGATCTAAACACTCAGTGTCTTTCTCTCCCTAAATCAAGACGACCACAGATGTGGTGGCAATCTGCTCTTTGCACGAAAGTTGTATCAGGAGAGGGAAGGTGGTCCATCACATGGGAATATAGCTATTCCAAGAAGCCACTTGAAAAGTTACAGCGCGATAGCATAGTTGAAACATCTGTGCATCATTCCGCAGACTACCCCGGAGTTCAGTGTTGAAAAGTCCAAAGGAGCCGGAGAAAGAGAGATACCAATGAGATTATACCATTGTCTTGTCGAAACCTCCGAGACCCATCTTCTGGGTCCATTGGCTGCTGTAGCCAAGACTAGCAATACCAAGAGAAGTAATATAATTGGGAAATAAGCCGAATGGCAGACAGTAGGAATCAGCATCAAAGAAATGTAGGATGGAATGGACCTTAGAGGTCATCTAGTCCAGCCCCCTCCATTGAGATAGGACCAAGTAAACCTAGACCATCCCTGACAGGTGTTTGCTTCACCTGCTCTTAAAAAGCTCCAGTGATGAGGATTCCACAGCCTCCCTTTGAAGCCTGTTCCAGAGCTTAACTCCCCTGAGAGTTGGAATTTTTTCCCTAACATCTAACCTAAATCTTCCTTGCTGCAGTTTAAGCTTTTTACTTCTTGTCCTACCTTCAGTGGACGTGGAGAACAATTGATCACCATCCTCTTTATAACAGCTCTTATCATATCTGAAGACTTATCAGCTCCCCCTCCCTCCCCCCCGGGCTTCTTTTCTCAAGAATAACATGCCCAGTTTGTTTAACCTTTCCTGAGGTCAGGTTTTTCTAAACCTTTTATCATTTTTGTTGCTCTCCTCTGGATTCTCTCCAATTTGTTCACATCTTTTCTAAAGTGCGGTGCCCAGAACTGGACACAGTATTCCAGCTGAGGCCTGACCAGTGCTAAGCACAGTGGGACAGTTACCTCCTGTGTTTGACACACGACACTCCTGTTAACATGCCCAGAATGATATGACCTTTTTGTAACTGCATCACAGTGTTGACTCATATTCAATTTGTGATCCACTAATACACCCAGATGCTTTTCAGCAGTAGCAACACCTAGCCAGTTATTCCCCACTGGGTAGCCATGCATTTGATTTTTCCTTCCCAAGTGTAGTACTTTGCACTCATCTTTATTGAATTGCATCTTGTTGAAATCAGACCAATTCTCCAATTTAAGGTCATTTTGAATTCTTATCCTGTCCTCCAAAGTGCCAGCAACTCCTCCCAACTTGGTGTCATCTGCAAATTTTATAAGTATACACTCTACTCCATTATCCTAGTGTCAGACTCAGGACAGACTCCTGCAGGACCCCACTAGTTATGTAGCCGCAGTTTGACAGCGAATTATTGATAACTACTCGTTGAGTACTGTCTTTCAACCACTTGTGCACCCACCTTATAGCAGTTTCTGCTAGACTACATTTCCCTGTGCATGTATCTAAGAAAAAGAGATTCTATTGTTGAAGAACATGGCCTGGTCATTCTTAGCGTCTCTGTGCTAAATGAGCGATTGTTCAAAAAATGCTTACATTAGCTATGTATGGGTTAGATCCCCATCTGGTGTAAATCCATTGCCTATGCCAGTCTACACCAGCGGAAGATCTGGCCCGTTTTTCTCTCAGGAAACTAAGGTTATATGTACACTATGAGTTAGTGGGGTGATTCCCCTGCTTGCATACACACGTTCATGCTAGCTCTCATTGAGCTAGTGTGAGCAGCCAGGGTAGCACAGGTAGCCGCTTCGGAGGCCTGGCTTAGCTATGCTGAGTACACAGCCACTGGCTTCTGGCCGGTTTGTACACAGCACCGGTAAGCTGTGCCCGCTACAGTTGCCCATGCTATCCCCGCTACACTACTATTTAACTAGCGTGAGTATCTGTCTGTGAGCAGGGGAATCACCTCATCAGCGCATAGTGTAGATGTAGCCCAAGAGTCAATGGGTACATTGACTTCAAAGGGTTTAGAGTTGGGTCAATGGTGAGGGCTCTTGAAAATCTCACCGTACAGGCTTTCAAAGATACAAATGCACTGACAATAGATTTTTCCACGTAAAGGGTCCCACAACTGTCCAAAAATAGGGATCAGCAGGTGGAGGAAATGCAGAAGCCTCTTGTTGTTTAAACTCTAACTCAACTGGGGGGAGGTTTGGGTTGATTTCCCTGGTGGAATTCACTCCTCCTTTGGATATTGCCAACACATTCTGGAGGGTCAGAGAAATATGGCTGAAGAACAACTTTGGAATGCACCAAACAAATTCACATGGATGCCTCTACCATAACTCCAAATAAGGCTCTTACTTTCTTCTCTCCTTCCAAAGTTTCAGGGACAGAACATGAATACCTCAAGCTAAGCGCACACAGTATAAATTATCCATTATCCCCTCCCACGGTTAAGAGAAAGCATTTGTATGCTAATGTGAATCTAATGGATAGATTCCACAGTCCTTCATCCTTTAATGGAAATTAGGAGCCAAAATACCTTTGTGGATCTGGGCCATAGAGTTTATTCCAGGGAAAGGGTGAAAACATTAATGGGAACCTCTTGGTAGAACACTGGAAGCATGTCTCCGATACAAAATTTCCAGTTAGAGTTGGTTGAAATTTTTTCTGCTGAAAACTTTTCCTCTTGTAAAAGGTGCTTTCATCAACATTTGATGAGAAAAATGTAGATTTTAATTAAGCTTTTTGATGTTCCAATGTAAACTAACTGGAAATGAAAGTTTTCTTCCAAAGTGTTGAGGTGAAATGAGTTAATTTGGACATGATGCCTATGTTTTAATCAGAAACGCTGACATTTCCAATTTCAGAATTTTTCATTTTGCAAAAATTTTCATTATGTTGACTTGTCCTGCTTCGAATGGCAAGTAATTTAGAAAAGTTGAAATTTCCTGCAAAAGAACAGTTCAGTTTTTCAAACTCCTCTACATCCATGCAGCAGTGTTCAAAGTGTCCAAGGGGAATAAGAGTATATTGAGCAACTGACATATAGCTTAATAGACAGATCACAGGTTGAACATGGGTATCTGTTCATCTGTCCTCTTTACTTCCTTCTGACAGAAAGCAAAAGATTCTTCGTTCACCACCCAGAGTATAAAATTTTCTCTGTCTCATTTTTACAGTGAGCCTGTTCCAAACCCTAGTGAAGTCATATGAAAAGTGACTTCGGGTCAGACCCAGCATTAGTATTAAATGAAAACCCTGATTCAAGGGTCAAAAAAAAAAAAAAAAAAAAGTGAGTATACTTGTGAACGTTTTGGAAAGAAGTGAAACTTTTTCATTTTGTTTGATGTTTTCCCATGAAACTTTTCAATAAAAATTGCCCATAAAACCCATTCATTTCAGTGGGGGACACACTCCCCTCCCCACCTCATCCCCCAGTTAAACATGATTCCACTTGGAGGAGGAGGGGCAGAAAGCAGGAGGAAGAGAAGAAGCAAAAAGTGAAAAGAAAGTGAGCTTTCAGGTGAACATGAAAAAATAAAAGAACAAACTATTTGCAGTTTTAAAGTCTCCAAAGAGGTTTTGTCGAAATCCCAAATGTCTTTACTCTGCCCTTGTAACTTTAACGGAAGCTTTGCTTGGCTAGAAAAAGGAGGAAGAAATGACCAAAGATTTGGCACTTGGAGTTTTGATTCTTATTTTATCCAGATCAACTGAGCCGTTTTTGCTGAAGAGCCTGGGTTCAATATTGTCCTGATTTACACCTTGTTTAACTCCAAGGCAAACAGACACAATCTGATTCCTATCAAAGAGCTTCTGAAATAGAAAAAGAATTAGATAGCTCTGAATGGTCGGGAGTTATTATAAACGAAATTAAGACTAATTTAATCACGATTGGCAAGAGAACTGAAGCACAGAGAGACCAAAGGTACATCTACTTCTACAATACACACACTACACAACACAGGCATAAACAACAGTGTAGTCAGTGACACACCAGCACCCTTGTGGTTATGTGCTCTACGTGGCATAAGCACCATCTACACTTAGCAGTGTAGTGTTCCGGTGCCAGAGTCTTTCCCCGCTGCAGGGACAAGCTCTGTCAGTGGGGAGAAGCTCCAGCAGCTTCCTGTAGTTGAGCTTTCCTCCATTGCCTTCCCCACACTGCCACCGCGTTTCACTGATATGTGAACCTCCACACTGCACCGTGGACACAGCACACTTTTCACTGCAGTGTGCAGCTACCCGGACCCGACACACTGCTGCAAGAGTTTGTACAAAGTCTAAGGTGTAGACTTAGCCTAAGTGACTTTCTCTGCATCTTAGGTCACAGAGGGAGTTTGGCTTGAATGGTGCAGAATCAAGCCCATTACTCTAGTATAATAGTGCCACCCATAAATAAGTAATTGAGTTCTTATGATCACAATAGCCATGTTCTCTCAGTGGATGACCATGTATTTTTTCTGCTCTTCGTTCTCATCACTGTAAGTATTTGAAATAAAATTTCTGTATGTTAAAAAATATGAATAAGGTCAACAAAACCAGTGGCCTCTATTTCAATGCCATTTCCCTATATTCAGAGCCAGGGTGATCCATGTGAAGCTCTTTTTCAAACTGCCAAGAGAAATTTACATTTTCTTCATTGTTGCATTTTCCAATAGCGTAGAGAAGAATTCATACGTTAGCCGATTTTCCAATTGCCATTGGTTATTTGACTGCTAATTTGATTGTGGATGTGTGCTTATGGCTTCACTGTTATTTAGATGAAAATCATGACTGTCGTTTTGAGAAGGTTACCCAGATCGGTTTTAGAATGTTATTTTTACTTTAACTCACAGTCACAGTGGGCCCAGTTCTACTCCCATTAGGTCATTGGCAAAACTCCCATTGGCTTAACTGGCAGCAAGACTGGGCCTTACAGCAAAAGACATCAATACAGCCCCTGAGCAGGTGGAATGGTATTTGGAAAAAAAAAATCCATTGGCTTTAGAAAATTGCATGCTAGTATTCTTTTACTTCGCTTTATAGTTTCCCGAAAACACGAGAGAAATCAGAGCATGTTCAATTGGCAATGTGCAAGGGTTCTATCCCATATCAGGGCCTCCACTTCCATATCTGGACCCCGCCCTGATTTAGGGTGGATCCAGCTAGGAAACCCTTGCAATTTAGCGATGAGGGTATGGCAGAATGGTCATGATCCACTGATACCTGGTAGCACCGCCGGAGGACTCCTGACCCCAGGTTAATAACACCAAGCGTAACATAATGAAATCAATCACAAAAAAGTGTGTGTGTGTGGGGGGGGGGGGGGGGGAGCAAGCCTTTTTAGAACCTGAGTTTCAGTCAGCAGAGCTTTGCAAGTCAATATGAATTACAACTAGTGTTGAGTATGTCATGGGATCAGGCACTTAAAGAGCATCATTTAAAAAGTACTGTAAATACACATTTTAGCATTGTATGGAAACAATGTTCATAGCACTCGAATGTATGTTCAGGGACATCACTGTTAAAAGCAGAGATAAAGGTGCATAATTAGGGTTATCTTCCCAAGGAGTCAGGGATAAGGAATTTGAATGCCAACAATTTGAACTGTGTTTTAAATAAAATATTTTAAAGCAGATCCTCAGCTGGCATAACCACCACAGCTCCACCGAAGTCAAGAGAACTATGCTATATTATGCCAGCTGACGTCTGATGTCCCATCATTCCTTTAGATTCTCTGGATTCACTTGGTGCTTCGGAAATCCCAGGCATAAATGAAGGACGGCGTCAAAGTGATGGAGAGAACTTCTGACAAAAATAATCAGAGTGGAGTTGAAAGGTATTGGCCATGCTATGAAAAACTATCCATCAAAAGCCAATATTACACAGCTGAGTCTTTAGCATAAGCAAGGGAAATTAGTAGCTGAGATCATCAATGGGAAAGACTTCTATACTCCTGACAGACAATTGGCACAGGCTCAAGTACCTAACAAAGAATGTCTCTCAATTGGAACATCCTGTAGATTTTGAGCAACATGCTATGAAGGTTGAGAGGGACATAACCAGTTCAGAAAGGGATTTTAGTCATTTTCCCCTGAGACATTAAAACAGAAATAACAGACTCTAAATTCACTTGCACTCCTAAGATATTGGTAGCTTGTTCACTATAAGAGAACATGGTCACTTCTTTGGCACGAGGACAACCTGCTCGTGTTTCTTGAAAGCACCGAACTGTGCAGTAGTTTGTATGCTTTAAGGCCAGCAGCTGTATTCTTCCTCTTGAGCATGAATGCACTTGTCAAGGTCGTCGTGAAGAGCCATGTAAAAACTAAAATGCACTGCTCAAATGTATCTGAATTGACTTTGCAAGTGCAGGAGCCTAAAGAGCTGCTACCATAGAAGGTGATGTTCAGAAGATGTCTGTGTTGAGTTCTCAATGTGACTGGATAGGAGGGTCGATGCTTGTCTGAGATGGAACTGCATGGGTGACAGCGTCAGAGGAACTGAATGATGGAGAAAAGCCAGGGTGGTGAATGCCAGCTGTCTGAACTCACAAAGCAGAACCTTTTCGTTTCCTGATCCAGCTTCTTACTGTGAAGGAACCTGTCTGTATTTGAAGGGTTCAGTCTGATTCACTGAGTGTAAATGCCAAATCGCACCCCTTGTGCCAGGAACAGTGTGGATCTCCAACCAATATCAACTGGAGCTCTGCATTTGTGGACCTCATGGTCTCCCAATCATTCCCTTCATTCCCATACCAATTTTACCTCTACGGAGCTCCTGATGCGAGGCTAGCTTTCCTGGTTTCTTGTTTCAAGGTTTCTCATCTGGGCTTCCAGACAGTGTGCTACTCAGTTATACTCAGCTTGAATTTACAATGAAAATCATCCTATCTGGCATGAGCAAGGCTGCTCCTGCTTCTATTGATGTCCATGGCAAAATATCCATTGACTTCAATGTAAACTCTAGAGAGTCCAACACAGGAAGCACAAGTGTGTTGGTACAGGGAAACCAAGGCATGACAGAGAATCCATACAGATTTCCCACTAAGGATTAATTTAGATATTAGTTTTCAAAAATTGCATCCATCAAAAAATGATCCTGTAACTTCATGTGCTGGATGTGTTCTCACGTTAACTGTGACCACAGGGTGAGAACCCGCAGGACAGCAATACGGATTTTTGTATTATGAAAAAGGTTGCAGGTGTATCAGTATAATGAAGGACACTTTCCTCCTGGTTGCTGCGTGAGATGAGCTAAACGTGGAATGGCTAATGTAGATGGGTACCTTTGAACCTGTTATGCCCTAAGTCATGTAGAAGCATAAGCACCTTTTCCAAAATGCATAGGCCCAGATTTTTAAAGTATTTAAGCACCTTGAAATCAATGGGAGTTAGGTGCCTAAATACCTTGGAGATCTGGGCCTTAGGAGCCTAAGACCCATTGAAAGTCAATGTTTTGATTGATGCTACCTATTTCTTTGTCTTTATTCTGCTTGATTTTCACTGTGGTTTTTAATTTAAAGTATATTAAGAACGAACAACATACACACTCACTCATTTTCAGGCAATATAGAACATTGAAGTGGGAGTCAAAAAGATAGGGATTCTATTCCAACCCTCGCCACTGACCTGCTATGGGACCTTGGGCAAATCACTTACCTCTCTGTGCCTGTTTCCCAACTTTTGTCTATCTTCTATGGTTAGGTTGTAAGCTCTTTGGGGCAGGGATTGCGTCTTTTATGTGCATGTATCTTGGGTGGCAAAATAGTGAGCCACGCTTGGGCAAAAACCTTGAGTCACTGGTCTAATTCGCAGATTGGAAGCCCTTTGGGCAGAGACTGTCTGTGTTTGTACAGTGCCGAGCAGAATGGCAATCCATGACAGGGCCCCAGAGGTGCTACTGTCACTAAGAAATACTAAATGCACTTATTTCAATATTTTAAGCTTTCAGACAATTAAATATTTTTGATGACTCATGTTAAATAAGAATCGTAGGTATCAACATCACCAATCACAGCCTGAGCCAGGATTAATTTTCTTTCTTGGAACATGTCCACCATTTAGCTTGCCACTGAAAATAACGAGGATACCATAAAGCAAGCAAGGTCCTTGACAAGTACCAGAGCATGTAGTAAATGAGGGACAAATAACCAGTTACCATAACACACGTAATATAGACAATAGTTTTTTCAGAAAAAGTGTATGTGTGATTGCTATTGTGGTGATCCTGTACCACTGAATTCAATGATACCTTTTTCATTTACTTCAATGAATGCAGGAATAGCTCCCTAATGGTCTGTTACAAACTGGCCCTGATATGATATCATCGTATTCTGATTGTTTAAATACACTGAAATCCAGTATAATGCGGTTGCTTTTGTACCTGTGGCCCAGATCCACAAAACTGTCTTGCACCCAAGTCCCATTTATTTCAATAGAAGTTAGGAGCCTAAATAGCTCTGGGGATCTGTGTCTTTGTTCCTAGAAAAAAGTCTAGTAGAGACAGTTGCACCTCTGTCCTCCATATTTAATCAACCATCCATTAAGGATCCTGCAGCTTCAATCACAAGCGCAGATCAGGAACAATGTACAGCCCCTGATTTTCAAAGGCACTGAGCCCACAAAGATCAACAGAAGCCAACGGGATCTGCGTTTGCTCATCCCCACTGGGGCAATATTAGCCCTGATCCAAACTCTGTTGAACTCATTGGAAAGACTCCCATTGACTTTGATGGATTTTTAGATCAGGCCTTTCATAACTGTGGACGGCTGAAGGGAAATGCAATCTGAAATAAAAAAGAATACTGTTTAGACTGTAAACCAATGGTTTGGGACTTAACGTGTGTTCATGAGTCACATAGTGATGTGTAGGCTAACAACTAAACTATGTTGGTAAACCACAAATCCTCTGAATCAATATTGTTAAGTTGACTGTACTAATAATGGCAAGTCATGCAGTAAGTATTATTACTCAGAGGAAAGTAGAGGGTTTTTTTAAACAAAGGTGAAATCAAGCATACAAGCAACATACTTTGAAAGCAAGAAAACACTCAGCAAAGCTGCTTACAGAACTACAATATGTAAGACAATCTTTGTGCCCCTCTAGAAAGACCGTAAATAAAACTTCTGTGGGACAATCCAAAAGATAAGGGCACCTCTGTACGTATCAGCATAGTGTTTCCTAAAGATAACACTGATAGCCAGGTAAGGCCTGATTTTCCAAAGGGCCTTGGCCGTTTTTCAAGGGTCAGCATTCAAAACTGAGCCAGATTCTCAGTACAGATCTGTAGCCCATTAGGTACAAAATAAGGGGCTGATTTTCAGGGTGATGAGCAATTCACAGTTTCTATGGAAGTCTTTGGGGGCGGACACTTAAGGTCTGATTCTGCAAGTTGCTGATCACCCTCAATGCCCATTGACAGCACTCACCAACTTGGTGGGACACATTGAGCGCTTTGCAGGATCAGGATCTGGCTGTTCCAGTGCCATGTCACATCAGCAATAATGACCCCAAAGTCCCCATTCATTTAAGTGGGGAGTTCTGTTGAAAAAGGGTTTGTTTTGTGATGGCACCTAAGAGGCATAGTCATGGACCAGGGGCCCATTGTGCTAGGCGCTGTACAAACACAGAACAAACGATGGTCACTGTTCCAGAATGGGGACCCAGGGATTCTGGAGCAGGATCTAAATTGGGAGAGAGGAGTAGGGAAAGAGAAGTGTGGGAAGTGAGTGAAGAGGGAGCAGGAATAGAAAGACACAAGAGGTGGGGTGGAGCTAGAAGCAAAATACAATGAGGGGTAGGAAACCAAACCTAAAATCTCCCCTGAACCTCAGCTCGGAATTTGAGCTGAACCCAACAGGGTACAGATTCTGGTTAATTAAACACCCCCTTTGCACACCTCCAGCCTTAGAATCATAGAAGATTAGGGTTGGAAGAGACCTGAAGAGGTCATCTAGTCCAACCCCCCAGTCAAAGTAGGACCAACTAAATCATCCCAGCCAGGGCTTTCTCAAGCCAGGCCTTAAAAACCGCTAAGGATGGAGATTTCACCACCTCCCTAGGGAACCCATTCCAATGCTTCAACACACTCCTAGTGAAATAGTTTTTCCTAATATCCAAACTAGACCTCCCCCACTGCAACTTGAGACTATTACTCCTTGTTCTGTCATCTGCCACCACTGAGAACTGTCGAGCTCCATCCTCTTTGGAACCCCACTTCAGGTAGTTGAAGGCTGCTATCAAATCCCCCCTCACTCTTCTCTTCTGCAAACTAAATAAGCGCACTTCCCTCAGCCTCTCCTCGTAAGTCATGAGCCCCAACTCCCTAATCATTTTCGTTGCCCTCCGCTGGACTCTCTCCAATTTGTCCACATCCTTCCTATAGTGGGGGGGCCCAAAACTGGACACAGTACTCCAGATGTAGCCTCACCAGTGCCGAATAGAGGGGAAAATCACTTCCCTCCATCTGCTGGCAATGCTCCTACTAATACAGCCCAATATGGTGTTAGGCTTCTTGGCAACAAGGGCGCACTGGTGACTCATATCCAGCTTCTCGTCCACTGTATTCCCCAGGTCCTTTTCTGCAAAACTGCCGCTTAGCCAGTCGGTCCCCAGGCAGTAGCGGTGCATGGGATTCTTCCCTCCTAAGTGCAGGACTCTGCACTTGTCCTTGTTCAACCTCATCAGATTTCTTTTGGATCACTCCTCCAATTTGTCTAGGTCACTCTGGACCCTATCCCTACCCTCCAGTGTATCTACCTCTCCCCCCACCTCCCATGGGCTGGGAACGGCAAACAGCAACCCCTTGGAGCTGTGGGAAGCCATGCAAATGTAAACAAACTGTCTGGTGGATGCAGGTTGCCCATCGCTGACTTAAGCACTCTGAAAATCCACTAGGCACCAAACACCTTTGTCAATAAAGCCCTAAATCCCTTATCAGGGAGCCAAAGGACAGTGGTTCTCAAGCAGGAGTCTGGGGCCCCCTGGTGGGCCCAGGACAGCTTTCAGGGGGTTCGCCAAGCAGGGCCAGCATGAGACTTGCTGAGGCCCAGGGCAGAAAACCAAAGCACCACTGCATGAGGATGAAGCCCAGGGCCCTGGGCTTCACCCAGGGCTGAAGCTCAAGCCTGAGCAACTTAGCTTCACATAGGGCCCCCTGTGCTGTGGTGCCCGGGGCAGCTGTCCTGCTTGTTACTACTGCAGCAGTCAGCTCTTCTTGCGACTCATCCTGGGTGCACTGGGGCAGGGCCCTCTGAACCTGTGCAGACACACATGGCCCTTTGACTTTGGCAGATCACCAGGGTTGATGTGGATCTCAGAGGATTGGTGGGTTCTGGACCAGGAACTCCAGTTGGTTCCATGGTGGGGCAAATCCTACCCCTCCATAAATGAAGTTGGGGGAAACTCCAAGAGATGAGCCCCTTGGAGTTTTCCTCTTCAGTCCTCTCCGTAGCATCTTCTGGGGGAGAAGGGAAGTCAGAACCCTCTAACCACACTGCCTTCTGTTTACCTACCACAGAGCTGAAATCTAAACAAGCCTGCCCCGCCCTAACTTAAATACAAATTTATTTCAAAGTCATTACCAATCCCTCATTAAACAATGCTCCTGAACACTGCTGCCGAAAACCTCTCTTCTCATAGATCGCATTCTCAGTCGCTCAGCTCCCCCAGTACATTGTTAATTGCCTGTCAAATGCTCCCTCCAGTGGACAAAGCAATTAAAAGCTAAGGCCAATTTTGCAAAAGTGGATGCTTAAAGTTAGGATCTTATTCATGGATCTAGATGCCTACACAGGCATCTCAAGTCTGAGGGACTTAGGTGCTCAAATTCCAATTAGATTTCAGTGGGAGCTGAGCAACTACGGCCAGATATTCCAAGATATTTAGGCACTCAAGTACCTTTGAAAATCTGGCCTCTAACTGCTCATGTGTCTTCGACTATTCCAGTCCTAAATTATAAATGGCTTGATTTTCAGAAGTGTGGAATGCCTATAGATGCCACTGAAGTCAATAGGAGTTGTGGAGACTCAGCACTTCTGAAAGCCAAACTATTCCTATTTAAGCACCTAAATATGGCTTTAGTGTTGGGATTTTCAAAGAAGACACCCAAGTCCCATTGAATTCCAGTGGGATGTGGTTGACTAACGTTGACTGCATTTGTCTCGACTAGGAAAAATGGTTGAGGTTAGCTTGGGTTAAAGGTAACATGCTAGCTAAGTCAGACCTAAACTCGTCTTTTTCCCGATGCAACTGTACAGCAATGCCTTTAGCTGGATTTTAGACGGTAGATTTGTAGCCTACTAGCCTAGAATATAGGCCCAGTTAAAAAAAATCAAGCCAAAACCATTACCCTACCTCTAGGGAAAAGGTCATGTTTAGGTTGGGTTTAGCTAGCATGGATTAGCTATGCCTGATCTAAACTAGACCACTTTTCCTAGTCAAGACAAACCCTTAGACTTCTTTGAAAATGTCCTCCAAGGGATGAAATCCTGGTTCTATTCAAGTCTGTGGCAAAACGCCCATCAATTTCAATGTGGCTCAGATTTCAACCTAGTTGCCTAATTTTAAAATCCTGAATTTGAAAATAGCAGTCCATTTTTTTAAATTCATACAGTAAATATTTTCAAAGCTGTCTGTATTTCCTGCAAAACAAAGTTTTCCTGAGTAACACTATTAAAAAAGAGGAACTGGAGTAGGCTCTCTCTCAACACCTATTTTAGGAACAGAACTGGCCAAGATTTTCAAAAGTGACTCATAATTAGGGGTGTCTCTCCTTTCAAAGACCCAATAGGAGACAGTTATAAGGGGCCTGATTTTCAGAAAGGGCCCAGCACCTGTCATTTGCAAATGAGGTTCTTTCAAGGTGTGTCAATTTGGGTGCCCAAAAATTGATCAAGATCAGTGATCACTTTTGAAAATCTGGTTTCAGAGTAGCAGCCGTATTAGTCTGTATCCGCAAAAAGAAAAGGAGGACTTGTGGCACCTTAGAGACTAACAAATTTATTTGAGCATAAGCTTTCGTGAGCTACAGCTCACTTCATCGGATGCATTCTTTTTTTTTGGAAAGCTTATGCTCAAATAAATTTGTTAGTCTCTAAGGTGCCACAAGTCCTCCTTTACTTTCGAAAATCGTAGCCAGACGTTTACACCATCAAAGAGATCTATCACAAATTGACGCTCTTTTCAGAGAGACATTATTATAAATATTTCTTTTCCTACCAAAAAAGAGCACTTGATCTGAACATCACTGTAACATCACTTGAACGTTCTGCTCTCGAACAGGGGGTAGATGTGGATAAGCATGTCTCCTACCCCTAACATAACCAACTTTTCAACACCCTCAAATTCATTTAAATGCCACATCAACTTAATCCTTTGGTTAATGAACAATGGACAAACTATTGTTTAGGAGTTTTAGAGACTAGTCAGAAAGAATGCACACTGTCAACTTGTTTCTTGGTGTTAGGAATAAGGCAGTAAGAGCACAGTGACCTACAAGCTGCCATCCAAAACCAGCTTTTCTGTAAAACCAACAGCCAGGCTCCAGCTGGCTCTTTTTACACCCCGTACTTACAGTTCACTTTAAAATAGAAATTAGGTCTATCAGCAGTGGGGAAGCTGGGCTGCATCAGGGGCAGTGCAATGTGCTACCCCATAGTCTTCTATAGGCAGATCATACAGGGCTCAATCCTGCAAGAAGCTGAGCACGAAAGCTCATGGGATTTGAGGGTGCTCTTACAGAACAGAGCCCACAGTCATGATCTAGCCACATAACCCTATAAATATCATCATCTTTCCTTCCTATAAGACTTAGGAAGGACTGCCATCTGGTTAAGCCACTGGACTGAGATTCAGGAGTGGGGTGGTGCTCAGCCTCTAAAACTTACCGGGCTGAGCGAGGGCCTTTTGAAGCTTATCGAGGGACTTGCCAAGTCTCCATACAGAGCTAATGAGTGGGGGGTGGGGTGGGGGGAGGGGAAGAAGGAGAAAAATACACTATTTTTTTAAAATCCCTTTTATATTTTTTTGAAATTTAATTGAAATTACAGTTATTTCTCCCCTCCCTGCCAGCGCTAGTCCTAAAGCTTGCTGGGGATTCCCAGAGAAGGGGCCCTGAAAATGGGGAACTATCTTTGTTGATTAGCCATGGGAGCCTCAGCAGGTGGAGAAGGCAGGGAAGAGACCAGAGGAGCATTTCTGGGGCAGGCGGATTTATAAAGAAAATAGTTTGAACCTGTTCAGAGGCTTGGAATGTTCCAACAAGTCCAGCGAGGTGGATTGACGGGAAGGGTCAGGGGAAGTGCTCAGAGATGCACAATAAATTCATTTTTCACATGGTGCTGCAAGTTATCACATTATTCCTCAATTCATCACATGTGTCACCTCCAGATGTGTGTGCTATTAGATAGGTAGAGTATGAAATGCCATTAGCGATACACACAATTTCTTGTAGACTGCTCAAAAATACTGCCCATAGGGCTTAATCCAGTCTGGCCTGGGTTTATAGACATGTGAAGTTCATATCTAGATACAAGGTTTTCCAAATTTCTGTAAAGATCAGGGGAAAAAAGCAAAGTTTCCAGTTAGGAGATCTTCTCTCCAGCCAATATTTTATCGTGGTAAGTACACGTTCAGCATTCAGCTCTACTGAACATTCCCACGAACTGCCCCTTGTTTAGGGCTATTCTGAATGAACGATAGGGAAAATTGGCATCTATTTTTCAGCAGTGTGACCTATGCTCATTTCTGGAGACACAAAAATCCTTTCTGGATTATACATGCAAATTGATTCTACCCCACTGGTAGATGAAGGAAATAAAATGTTGCTTTCAGGAACTTTCACCGAGCTGCTCCAACATAAGATCCCAGTCTGTGTGTAGGTCAGGTTGAAACTTTTCCATCAAACCTTATTTCAATGAAAACTTGGGTTTCTGAATAAATGAACATTTTTGTGTCAAGTGTCTACGACTTTCCATGACCATTTAAATTTTTGTACCAGAAAAATCAAAATCCTCAAAACTGAAAACATTTTTTTCTAGTTTATGGCTTATAAAAAAATAAATCTTTCATTTTTCCGAGGGTTTTTGGTCATTGTTCAGTTTCTGAAAACAGATTTATTTTTTAAAAATGAGAAATAGAAATTCCCCCCTTCTCTGACCTGCTCTGTCTGCATAGTTGGACCACTGCACTCACATGCATTTAATTGCAGGATCAGGGCCTATATTATTATTCTTGGCATCTTGGATTCACAGAAACAATGGAACTCATTCTGTTAAAACAAACAGCTACCGTATTAGTTAAATCAAACCCCTTTCAAACAGGCCGATCCTGACATCAGAAAACGCAGTTTTCCTATTAAGTCGGAAAGCAATTATCTTGGATTAGCATCAGATCAAAAGGGATTACTTCAAGTATTGTTTTCAAAACCGGTAGGGTTGGTGGAATTATTATACCATAATAATGCTGCAAGCACTGAAAACTAGTTACATTTATACAGGCTCATGAGAGGACAGCGGCATGACAGAAAACCTACGGATTTCCTCCCATTACTGCTACTACACTGTGACCTCATGTTTTTTGACCAATGATGTAACTGCATGTAAGAGATTAAAATGCTACCTGTTATTAATTAATACATGAAGCACTTCCAGAGGTTTAGCCTGGATCTGCACAGCCAGGCAAACACGAGCGGGGTTATCTGTGGTACTGAATAGTTTATGAGTGATGGGTTATAACCATTCAGGTATTCTCACTTGGTACCCTACGTTCTTATCAGTAGCTCTTGCAGAAATTGTTAAAAAAAAATAAAGACGGTGTTGTGGAAAGAAATGCATGAATTCACACACACACGTTAGGAAAATATTGTCTGTACGCACCTGGACAGAGGTCTGATGCTGGAGCCGCTTCTCCCACTTTGTGCAGTTTACTCAAGGGCTGGTAATGACAACAGCCCTTGCACTCAGGGAAAGCAAATGTGGTAGGCTGAGTGGAACTGGAGAAAGGGGATTACGTTCCAGGAGGCACCTAGACTGGTGAGGGACCAGAGGCTCAGGAATATAAACATCGGGCTTCCTGCTGATACTGATAGTCCAGGGCCTCAACTCGTAACACTGACCTGTCAGTGAGGGAGAGTCTCAGCTGTTGCTCTTGCTTGAATTCAATGGAGCTACAAGACTGGACTGCAGTGGAGTATGATCATTTATGCCATCGGAGGGGGATCAGCCCCATCAGTAAAGCTGAGCTTCCCTCCCGCTGTGTTTGCTGGATCACTTCTTGCTAATCTCCTCAGCGGGTGCCCTTTGTTCCAAAGAACATGGGGCCATGGTCCACCCCCCACCCAACTCCATAGTACCTGAGTGCCTCCCTAGCATTAATACAACAGGGTGACTGAACCTGTGTGCTCTCTACTCCCATGGCTGTTTGGGGGGGAAAGGGAAGCTGGGTCCATCTGAAGCACAGTCCCTCCCTGAGTTGCCATGGCTTTCCACCATCACGGTCCTGCACCTCGAAGGTGCAACATGTGTTGGGAAACACTTCCCAGCCTCCCTCCATTACGTGCGTGGCCACTGATCTGCAAGCCTGCTGATTAAGATGACGACTCCCCTGTAAAAGGCAGTAACCCCAGGAAGGGCATCATGCCCCAAAGTACTGTCTCACTGGGGCGAGGTCATCACCACTGAAACCGAGGGATGCCCACACCATCATATGAGACACACATTCCACTGTTCTGCCTGTCACTACCTGCACAGGACCCCGATCCAACGAGCATGGACATCAGTGGAAGACCGCTCATTGATTTCAGTGGGCTTTGGATCAGGCCCTGAAATTCTCACCCTTTAAATTTCCTTTCAGTGTTCATAGCAATCTAGTAAACAGTACCACACAAAACTATCCTACAAGCAAGAAGCATGGAAGAACTCTACAATTCTCCTTACCTTGGAGTCCTTGTGGATAGTTCTCAGAAATCATCCACTCAATGTGCAGCGGCAGTCAAAAAAGCGAACAGAATGTTGGAAATCACTAAGAAAGGGATAGATAATAAGACAGAAAATACCTTATTTCCTCTCTATAAATCCATGGTACACCCACATCTTGAATACTGCGTGCAGGTGTGGTCGTCCCATCTCAAAAAAGATATATTGGAATTGGAAAAGGTTCAGAAAAGGACAACAAAAATTATTAGGGGTATGGAAGGGCTGCCATATGAGGAGAGATTAATAAGACTGGGACTTTTCAGCTTGGAAAAGAGACGGCTAAGGGGGGAATATCATAGAGGTCTATAAAATCATGACTGGTGTGGAGAAAGTAAATAAGGAAGTGTTGTTTACTCCTTCTCATAACACAAGAATTAGGAGTCAACAAATGAAATTAATAGGCAGGTTTAAAACAAACAAAAGGAAGTGTTTTTTCACACAACGCACAGTCTTCCTGTGGAACTCTTTATAAGAGGATGTTGTGAAGGCCAAGTCTATAACAGGGTTCAAAAAAGAATTAGATAAGTTAGAGGATAGGTCCATCAATGGCTATTAGCCAGGATGGGCAGGGATGGTGTCCCTAGCCTCTGTTTGCCAGAAGCTGGGAAGGGGTGACAGGGGATGGATCACTTGATGATCACCTGCTCTGTTCATTCCCTATGAGGCACCTGACATTGGCGACTGTCAGAAGACACGATACTGGGCTAGATGGACCTTTGTCTGACCCAATATGGCCGGTCTTATGTGCTCCCTGCAGCCCTCACTTTGCAATATGTTTTTGGTCATACTGTTTTGATGGACTTTATTCTTTCTTTGAGACAGAGCATGGTTTAGTGGATCAGTCTTTAAAAGAATAGGAGTAGGACTCAGGAGAGCTGGATTCCAGGCCAAGCTCTGCCTCAGACTTGCTGTGTAACTTTATGGAAGTTATTTTACATAACATTTCAGATCCCTCCTCCATCAAATGGGAGGTAATAATAGTTAATTACAACACAGGAGTATTAGTGTATTAAATATATTAAAGTTTGCAAAGAACTCTGAGATTTACAAAGTGAATGTGCTATAGGACTGAAGTGCAAATTATTATTTTTATGTCACAGGTGTTATATTTTAGACTACATGATAACCATAAATAAAAATGCCCAATCATACCATATTCCCCATGACAACATATAAAATATATGAATAATCTCAAAATATAGCATAGGCCTCTCTATTCCAGGGATCCCAGCTTGCTAGGTTCTACAGAGCACAAGTTGTTTTAGAGAGCCACCAAGTGGACAAACCGAGCATAGCCGCACAAAACTAGAGTTTTCTGTAGCACATTTCCATAAATCAAACATTAAAGGGCTATAAGAAACGGTGATGACAAAAATCGTCATCATCTCCTTAAAATTTGTTCTTGAAGTTCAATCTTTTATTGGGGAAAAATAAAATGTATCTACATTATAAGTCAGACTGTGACCTCCCTTAGTCATATGGGTGAGCAGACCCTCACGTGAATAGAGCAGGTGTCAGGATACTGTTAGCAGCTACGGATAGCCCTTTGGAAGCCTTTAGAGTAACAGCCGTGTTAGTCTGTATTCGCAAAAAGAAAAGGAGTACTTGTGGCACCTTAGAGACTAACCAATTTATTTGAGCATAAGCTTTCGTGAGCTACAGCTCACTTCATCGGATGCATACTCTGGAAAGTATAGAAGATCTTTTTATACACACAAAGCATGAAAAAATGGGTGTTTACCACTACAGAAGGTTTTCTCTCCCCCCACCCCACTCTCCTGCTGGTAATAGCTTATCTAAAGTGATCACTCTCCTTACAATGTGTATGATAATCAAGGTGGGCCATTTCCAGCACAAATCCAGGGTTTAACAAGAACGTTGGGGGGGGGGGGGGTGTAGAAAAAAACAAGGGGAAATAGGTTACCTTGCATAATGACTTAGCCACTCCCAGGCTCTATTCAAGCCTAAGTTAATTGTATCCAATTTGCAAATGAATTCCAATTCAACAGTCTCTCGCTGGAGTCTGGTTTTGAAGATTTTTTGTTGTAATATCGCAATTTCCATGTCTGTAATTGTGTGACCAGAGAGATTGAAGTGTTCTCCGACTGGTTTATGAATGTTATAATTCTTGACATCTGATTTGTGTCCATTTATTCTTTTACGTAGAGACTGTCCAGTTTGACCAATGAACATGGCAGAGGGGCATTGCTGGCACATGATGGCATATATCACATTGGTGGATGTGCAGGTGAACGAGCCTCTGATAGTGTGGCTGATGTGATTAGGCCCTGTGATGGTGTCTCTTAAATAGATATGTGGGCACAGTTGACAATGGGCTTTGTTGCAAGGATAGGTTCCTGGGTTAGTGGTTCTGTTGTGTGGTATGTGGTTGCTGGTGAGTATTTGCTTCAGGTTGGGGGGCTGTCTGTAGGCAAGGACTGGCCTGTCTCCCAAGATTTGTGAGAGTGTTGGGTCATCCTTCAAGATAGGTTGTAGATCCTTAATAATGCGTTGGAGGGGTTTTAGTTGGGGGCTGAAGGTGACGGCTAGTGGCGTTCTGTTATTTTCTTTGTTAGGCCTGTCCTGTAGTAGGTGACTTCTGGGACTCTTCTGGCTCTATCAATCTGTTTCTTCACTTCCGCAGGTGGGTATTGTAGTTGTAAGAATTCTTGATAGAGATCTTGTAGGTGTTTGTCTCTGTCTGAGGGGGAAGCCAGCACCCTAGTTACTTAACCACACCTCGTGTCCTGGGTGATCTAGGATAGGAGAGCTAGGTAGCTTGATTGGGTTTGGAAGACTAGAAGGTTAACGAAGAGAGGGAAGAGCATCTTCGCGAGCAGGCTGGCTAACCTAGTGAGGAGGGCTTTAAACTAGGTTCACCGGGAGAAGGAGACCAAAGCCCTGAGGTAAGTGGGAAAGCGGGATACCGGGAGGAAGCACAGGCAGGAATGTCTGTGAGGGGAGGGCTCCTGCCTCATACTGGGAATGAGGGGCGATCAACAGGTTATCTCAAGTGCTTATATACAAATGCACAAAGCCTTGGAAACAAGCAGGGAGAACTGGAGGTCCTGGTGATGTCAAGGAACTATGACGTGATTGGAATAACAGAGACTTGGTGGGATAACTCACATGACTGGAGTACTGTCATGGATGGTTATAAACTGTTCAGGAAGGACAGGCAGGGCAGAAAAGGTGGGGGAGTAGCACTGTATGTAAGGGAGCAGTATGACTGCTCAGAGCTCCGGTACGAAACTGCAGAAAAACCTGAGTGTCTCTGGATTAAGTTTAGAAGTGTGTGCAACAAGAGTGATGTAGTGGTGGGAGTCTGCTATAGACCACCGGACCAGGGGGATGAGGTAGATGAGGCTTTCTTCCGGCAGCTCACGGAAGCTACTGGATCGCATGCCCTGATTCTCATGGGTGACTTTAATTTTCCTGATATCTGCTGGGAGAGCAATACAGCGGTGCATAGACAATCCAGGAAGTTTTTGGAAAGCGTAGGGGACAATTTCCTGGCGCAAGTGCTCGAGGAGCCAACTAGGGGGGGCGCTTTTCTTGACCTGCTGCTCACAAACCGGGTAGAATTAGTGGGGGAAGCAAAAGTGGATGGGAATCTGGGGGGCAGTGACCATGAGTTGGTTGAGTTCAGGATCCTGACACAGGGAAGAAAGGTAAGCAGCACGATACGGACCCTGGACTTCAGGAAAGCAGACTTCGACTCCCTCAGGGAACGGATGGCCAGGATCCCCTGGGGGACTAACTTGAAGGGGAAAGGAGTCCAGGAGAGCTGGCTGTATTTCAAGGAATCCCTGTTGAGGTTACAGGGACAAACCATCCCGATGAGTCGAAAGAATAGTAAATATGGCAGGCGACCAGCTTGGCTTAATGGTGAAATCTTAGCGGATCTTAAACATAAAAAAGAAGCTTACAAGAAGTGGAAGGTTGGACATATGACCAGGGAAGAGTATAAAAATATTGCTAGGGCATGTAGGAATGTTATCAGGAGGGCCAAATCGCACCTGGAGCTGCAGCTAGCCAGAGATGTCAAGAGTAACAAGAAGGGTTTCTTCAGGTATGTTGGCAACAAGAAGAAAGCCAAGGAATGTGTGGGCCCCTTACTGAATGAGGGAGGCAAACTAGTGACAGAGGATGTGGAAAAAGCTAATGTACTCAATGCTTTTTTTGCCTCTGTTTTCACTAACAAGGTCAGCTCCCAGACTGCTACGCTGGGCATCACAAAATGGGGAAGAGATGGCCAGCCCTCTGTGGAGATAGAGGTGGTTAGGGACTTTTTAGAAAAGCTGGACGTGCACAAGTCCATGGGGCCGGACGAGTTGCTTCCGAGAGTGCTGAAGGAACTGGCGGCTGTGATTGCAGAGCCATTGGCCATTATCTTTGAAAACTCGTGGCGAACCGGGGAAGTCCCGGATGACTGGAAAAAGGCTAATGTAGTGCCAATCTTTAAAAAAGGGAAGAAGGAGGATCCTGGGAACTACAGGCCAGTCAGCCTCACTTCAGTCCCTGGAAAAATCATGGAGCAGGTCCTCAAAGAATCAATCCTGAAGCACTTGCATGAGAGGAAAGTGATCAGGAACAGCCAGCATGGATTCACCAAGGGAAGGTCATGCCTGACTAATCTAATCGCCTTCTATGATGAGATTACTGGTTCTGTGGATGAAGGGAAAGCAGTGGATGTATTGTTTCTTGACTTTAGCAAAGCTTTTGACACGGTCTCCCACAGTATTCTTGTCAGCAAGTTAAGGAAGTATGGGCTGGATGAATGCACTACAAGGTGGGTAGAAAGCTGGCTAGATTGTCGGGCTCAACGGGTAGTGATCAATGGCTCCATGTCTAGTTGGCAGCCGGTATCAAGTGGAGTGCCCCAAGGGTCGGTCCTGGGGCCGGTTTTGTTCAATATCTTCATAAATGATCTGGAGGATGGTGTGGATTGCACTCTCAGCAAATTTGCGGATGATACTAAACTGGGAGGAGTGGTAGATACGCTGGAGGGGAGGGATAGGATACAGAAGGACCTAGACAAATTGGAGGATTGGGCCAAAAGAAATCTGATGAGGTTCAATAAGGATAAGTGCAGGGTCCTGCACTTAGGACGGAAGAACCCAATGCACAGCTACAGACTAGGGACCGAATGGCTAGGCAGCAGTTCTGCGGAAAAGGACCTAGGGGTGACAGTGGACGAGAAGCTGGATATGAGTCAGCAGTGTGCCCTTGTTGCCAAGAAGGCCAATGGCATTTTGGGATGTATAAGTAGGGGCATAGCGAGCAGATCGAGGGACGTGATCGTTCCCCTCTATTCGACATTGGTGAGGCCTCATCTGGAGTACTGTGTCCAGTTTTGGGCCCCACACTTCAAGAAGGATGTGGATAAATTGGAGAGAGTCCAGCGAAGGGCAACAAAAATGATTAGCGGTCTGGAACATATGAGTTATGAGGAGAGGCTGAGGGAGCTGGGATTGTTTAGCCTGCAGAAGAGAAGAATGAGGGGGGATTTGATAGCTGTTTTCAACTACCTGAAAGGGGGTTCCAAAGAGGATGGCTCTAGACTGTTCTCAATGGTATCAGATGACAGAACGAGGAGTAATGGTCTCAAGTTACAGTGGGGGAGGTTTAGATTGGATATTAGGAAAAACTTTTTCACTATGAGGGTGGTGAAACACTGGAATGCGTTACCTAGGGAGGTGGTAGAATCTCCTTCCTTAGAGGTTTTTAAGGTCAGGCTTGACAAAGCCCTGGCTGGGATGATTTAACTGGGAATTGGTCCTGCTTTGAGCAGGGGGTTGGACTAGATGACCTTCTGGGGTCCCTTCCAACCCTTATATTCTATGATTCTATGATTCTAAGGGATCACTTACACTGTAGGGAGCCTGCGGAGATAATGAGGTAATCTGGGAAAGCCAAGGAAGAAAGCAAGTGGTATAAAAGGCTGGCCCAGGGAGCAGGAAGGGGGTCTCAATCCACCTACTGCTGTACTGTGTTGTACCTGGAGCTTAAGGAAGAAATAATAATAATAAAGACCCTGGGTTAGCAGGAGCTGAAGTTTGCAGTGTGGTTTTTTTTCCCCCCTGCAAATTTTCCAACTGTTACCAACATTTTCAGATTTTCTCCATGACCTTTTGCAAAATTTTCCATCTTCATTAACGAATGTCTTTCTAGACACCACCAGCAGCTAGCCTGGAGTCCAAAGCTTCACTTTCATGGAGAGACTTTGCACACACACAGTTCTTGTTTAAACCAGTTTTGTATTATGCGTAACATCCAAAAAGCCAGTGAAGCACCGGATTAATCCAACAGTGCCTTGTTCCAGAAGCTGTCCCACTGAGTTCAATGGAACTACTTGTGGAGGAATGTACTACTCAATGTGAGTAAGTAGTCACAGTCTGGCCCAAAGAAGATAAGGATATACCTTTCTGTGTTTGGTAACAGCTCATTATAATGGTTCCGTACAAATCTTACACACCTGTGCATTTTTGAGGCTGTGATAAACAGGAAAAGTGTAGTCTGATCTTCTTGAGCATTTGCAGACCAATAATATTGTTAACTTTGAATTAAGGTTCCTTCTCTATATGTATAACACAATGACCACTGTAATTTGAAAAACCAAAGTGTTTAAAATAATATCATCACCTTGCTCTCACATGGTGCTTTTCATCAGTAGAACTCAAGCTGCTTTACAAAGGAGGTCAATATCATTAAGGTGCCACAAGTACTCCTTTTCTTTTTGCAAATACAGACTAACACGGCTGTTACTCTGAAACCTGATGTTATATACATTTGCAGTATAGGTCCCAACCTCTCACAAGCCACCACTTACATGTCCCATGAAAGGGTGGCGGTTTTGTGTTTAAAGAATTGCATTGCACTGGGACTTTGGAGACCTGGACTAATCCAAAACTCTCACTGACTTCAGTGTAGACAGGATTTCACCCCTGGATTCAGTCCCCAGTTCTGCCACAGTCTTGTTGGGTGATCTTGGGCAAAACACTTAATATTTCTTTGACTCAGTTTCCCATCTTTAAAAGGGGTTAATATTTCCCTACATCACTGCGAGGGATAGATTGCTGAGAGGACATCTTCATTAAGGTTTACGAGGTGCTCAGATATTACAGTAATGGTGGGGGTGGGTCATATAAATAATCTAGATCGATATGGCCCACAGATGATTTTCCAGTTTGGATGTCTATTGTTTGCCAGAGATACTAACTTTTTGCCTCTTCTCTTCCTTTTAGCTAGATGGTGGTTGGGTGTATGGGCCCGAGTTAAGGTTATTTTTGTTAAATGTCATATGTTGCTCTATGGTGTACCTTTGTTTCAGAGATTGTATGAACTGAGTCTACTTGTAAATTTGCCTACTTTCTTCTGTTTCACTCCCATACTTTTAAAATGCTTAGATGTTTTCACTGCAATATTCCTTGGAATGCACACACAGTGGCAGGCTTAGCATGGAGTCACTAAAATTTGGTTAATTTTTTTTTATTTAAATACAATGAAGACCTTAGAGTAGGACCCCAGATAAGCTTGCCTCTGCTCCCAAATAGAGAAGACCAACACAAGGTCAATGGCTCCCGCAAGACTCCTGAAGTCTGTAAGGGGCTTGCACTTACCAGATCTTGAGAGACGGTGGTCATAGCCCTAGCCTAAGATTTACAAGACTAAGGTTCAACTCCCTGGTCTGCCACAATTCCCTGGTGAGACCTTGGACAAATCACTTAAGGGAATGGAGACACAGAGACTGTCTATAAAGTGGGGATTGTAACACTTCCCTACCTCACAGGGGTGCTATGGGGATAGATACATTAAAGGTTGTGAGGCACTCAGATACCATGGTGACAGGTGCCATTACAAGTACCTTGGTTAAATGGTGTTGTCCTGAGGTGCTCATAAACTTCTCAGATTCCAACTTATCCTTCTCCTACAGGGTTTGTTTTGGGGTTTTTTGTATGACATATTCCACAACAATTTAAAAAATGGCAAGTTAAGTTTTGGGGGTCGGTTTACAATTAAAATTTTTGAAGAAGCTTTTTGTGATGCGTTTCAAATTCTGAGCTAGGACAGAGAGAAGTCACCTTGCTCCTTGATTAGCTGAGTTTAGCCCATGTGCTCCACAGGGTGGCAGCAGCCATTTTGACTCATTTTCTCAGCCCTGTGCAACATAAAAAAATGCACCCATGATGGGATTCACTAGAGCCCTGCTATCTTACAAAGGTGCTAGATGGCGTAGCAGGCCATCAATCCTTCCTCAAATGAACGGATGGGGAGTAGAGATCCATGGCGGAGTGTTTGAAAGAGGGCCTGTGGTAGTGGGGATGGAGGGTCTGGTGGGGGCCTTCATAGATATGACTACGCAGAAACCCCCCCCAAACCAAAATACCCCCCTTGGAGATGAGTCTCAGATCCTGGTCTTCAGACTTAGGTTGTGTTACAGCACTCAAAAGAGCTGTGCAGACATTCCAGCTCAGGCTCTTGTAGGCCTGGCTTGACATTAGTAGTTGGACATGGATGAGGCCTCATTTCTTGGGAGACAGGATGAGTGAGGTAAATGGAGCAGCAGGCTGGAAACAGAATGTCTGTGCTAGCTAGGATAAGGGGGAGCACCCAGGGAACCATTAACAATGGACAAGATAACAATGGATGAGATAAGGCTGGAATGTAAGTTGTTGTAAAGAGTAAGCTGTGCGTGGACAGAGCATGCTAAACAAGGATTGGTTCCTACAAGGTGACCAAGCCAATCCAAAAAGAGTGTCATGCAATGTAATGCGTAAATGTACATGAAGGAAGAGATTTACTATGTAGCTTTGGATGTGTAGTATGCCCTATACCCACCCCCAATGCTTCAGTCTGATCTACTCAGTGTAGCTTTGCTGTACGCCAGACACGACTGAGTTCTTGGGGAACCGAGTGGAAGAGGTCTCGGGGGAACCCTAGCAGCTCTGGTGCCTGGGGACAGGGCTGGGTGTCAGAGCTTGAGTGGGAATGTCTAGATGGCTATTTTTAGTGCTGTAGTGCAAGTCTGAGTCTGTAGATCCAGGCTCCGAGACGTGCTGCTGTGGGTTCTCACCCCCAGCGTGTAGACAGGTGTCATGATTAGTTGGATAAATTCCACCCTTTTGGGTTCTTTTTTGAACTGAACTCAGAAGCTTTTCAAACTTGGCCATATTGGGATGGGTTTCTGCGGATTCTGAAGTGTAGCTTTGCAGTGCAAGGGCTGGTTTGCAGTGCACTTGTATTTGTATTGCCGAGGAGGGGATTTTGTTATGTCCCCTCTGGCTTCTCTTTGCCAGACTAAACAAACCCAATTTTTTCTGTCTTCCGTCAGATCATGTTTTCTAGACCTTAAATCATTTTGTTGATCTTCTCTGGACTTTCTCCACATCTTTCCTAGTTGAGGCCTAATCAGTGCGGAGTAGACCAAAATTATTTCTCATGTCTTGCTCACAACACTCCTGTTAATACATCCCAGAATGATGTTTGCTTTTTTTTTGTGTGTGTGCATCAGTGTTAATGTTACACTGTTGACCCATATTTAGCTTGTGATCCACTATGACCCCCAGCTTCCTTTCTACAGCACTCCTTCCTAGGCAGTTATTTCCCATTCTGTATGTGTGCAACTGGTTGTTCCTTCCTAAGTGGAGTACTTTTCAGTTGTCCTTATTGAATTTCATCCTATTTACTTCAGACCATTTCTCCAGTTTGTCCAGTTCAGTTTGAATTTTAATCCTATCATCCAAAGTGCTTGCAACCCCTCCCATCTTGTTATTGTCTGCAAACTTTATAAGTTTATACTTTAAGTGTACTCTCTATGCCATTATCTAAGTCATTGATGAAGATATTGAACAGAACCAGACCCAGAACTGATCCCTGTGGGACCCTACTCGTTATGCCCTTCCAGCTTGACTGTAAGCCACATACTCTCTGGGAATGGTTTTCCAACCAGTTTTGCACCCAACTTATAGTAGCTCTATCTAGGTTGCATTTCCCTAGTTCGTTTATGAGAAGGTCATGTGCGATAGTATCAAAAGCCTTATTAAAGTCAAGATATACCACATCTACCACTTCCCACCTCCATCCACAAGGCTTGTTACCATGTCAAAGAAAGCTATCAGGTTCATTTACTATGATTTGTCATTGACAAGTCCATACGGACTGTTACTTATCACCTTATTTTCTTCTAGGTAATTAAGCAGTCAATTTGGAAACATTGGCTTCATCATCTTTCCAGATACTGAAGTTAAGTTGACTGGTCTGTAATTCCCTGGATTGTCCTTATTTCTCTTTCTATAGATGGACACTATATTTGCCCTTTTCCAGTCCTCTGGAATCTCTCTCCTCTTCCGTGACTTTTTGAAGATAATTGCTAATGGCTCAGATAAATCCTAGAATATTCAAGGAGCTGACTGAAGAGGTATTTCATCAGGCCCTGGTGACTAGAAGATATTTAACTTGTCTAAGCAATTTTTAACTTGTTCTTTCCCTAGTTTAGCCTCTGATCCTACCTCATTTTCACGGGTATTCACTATGTTAGATGTCCAGGAACTACTAATCTTTTTGGTGAAAGCTGAAACAAAACAGTCATAACACTTCTGCCATTTCCACATTTTCTGTTACTCCGTCGTCCCCTCCGCATTGAGTAATGGGCCTACTCTGTCCTAGGTCTTCCTCTTGCTTCTGATGTATATATAGAATGGTACCTTTTATGTCTCTAGCTAGTTTAGTCTTGTTTTGTGCCTTGGCCTTTCGAGTTTTGACACTTATGAACAGACTATTTTAGTAGAGGTGATGGGAAGAGGATTTGGTTCCCTGCAAACATACATTGAAAAACAAACCAAACACTGAAAAAATTAAAGTTTGTTGGTTTTGTAAAAAAAAAATAAGTCAAACTTTTAGGTATTTGGCAAGAAACCCACACACCTGAATACCTGCCCCCGAAAGTGTTTAACACCCCACCAAGGAATGTTTGATTGGTCTTTCAGGAAATTGGGGGTTCATAGACTGAGGGGCTGGAGACAAAGAGGATTTAGATGAGGGTCCTCTAATATGGTATTTGTGGAATAGTCTATTAACTGGAAATCTGTCATTAGCCAAACTGATGAGCTAAAGTATTGAATGGGAAATTTTAGATTTGAAATTGTGTGCTTTAAGTTTTGGGGAGGTGCTTGGAACTCTGGGTAAGTGCCAGAGGAATGGAAATAAATAAAATGGCTAATTAGCAATCATCTCTCAATTAACCTTCCCAAATAAACTTCACAGCAGTATTTTCCTATTTCACTGTAACATTTAGCCGTTCACAGACTTCTGCAAGGGCAATCCAAGCAGTGTAAAGTCATCTCTATTTTGTTTCCTTACTAAAAAAGATTCATTTGGCCCAAGCGTGGTAATGAATGTCAGTCTAATTTTTATTTCAGAAAAAGCAATTTTCATAAATGGTGTTCCACTAATGGATCATGATCACATATAAGCCCCATAGCAAATTACTCTTAATCCAGTTTGTCTGTATTGTGTTACCTGAGGGAAATAACATCAAACCTTCCTCTCTGCTAGCAAACTGTTCGCCAGGACTTCTCCAATATATATTAATCCCATCATTTATCTTTGTCAACCGAGAACAAAAATAATTTGTGGAAGAGTAAACAGAAGTGCATACAAGCCAGGAGCTGAGCATTATTAAACAGTGGAAAGCAGGTGTTCTCGAAACCAAGCTTAATTTTATTGCAGAAACTTGGGTAATTCTCCTTCTGCATCTGTGCATAGTAAACAAGAGTTAGAGTCTAATATGTTAGAGAAAACTGAAATTTCTTCACCCAAGGACTGATGTTGGGGTAATAAAATATTCTATATCCCTCCCCCCGGTTTTTACTACAAAATATATTAATTAGTTAATTAAGTGTCAGCTTCTGATTTCCTTACCCATGAGGAGTACTTTTCTCCACAAATAGAGCTTGGGTGTCTTTCTGTTGAAATCAGTCGACTTTGGATCAGATTGCTATTGATTGCTTTGCGGTTTTTTAGTACCCAGCAATTCCACTCTTCCCCTATCCTACTCCTGACCTGAAGGTAAACATGGCTAAAAGACTAGCAATAAGAAGGGGTGTGTGCTCATGTTATGTCAATGTAGGATGGGTCTGTTGAGCACCAAGCTGAATTTTCCCCACCTGGTCCTACCTAAGGGACTCATGAGTTACATACCTTAATTCGGAAGCTTTTTGCTTTGCCACAAGCCCTGAGTAAGGGGCAGGCCCTAGGAATCAGATGTGACTTGGAGTTACGTTCTTGTCCCCTGTTCTACTCCTCAGGCAGCACAACTGTGATGGCTGCCATCTTGGCAAACACACGGGCAGTTGAAGCTGGGACTTCCAGAGCTAAAAGCGTGAGCGGCTACAGCTTTTAAGATGGGGCTGTTACAAACTGTTATCTTCTGTGGACACTGCCCCTTCCTTACTCAGAGCTGCTTGCTTTCTTGTTCCCAGATTGCCCCTTCAGGGAGTGTCTGCACCAGTCCATACACTGGGCACAGATTCAGAGATTATAAAGCCAGAAGGGACCACTGGGATAATCTGATCGGCTGCATAAGGGTTTATGGTTTGTTATTTCTCCTTCTCCTGATTTCCATTGACCTCCATGGGAGGTGAATCTGGCCCATTGTTAATGTTGTTTAACAACTGGCTGTTTACATTTTTTAAAAGCTTTGTCTGCTTTCAGTTGGTTTGTTTCCCCCTGACTGTCCCAGATTTTTTTCCCCTTTGCTCCCAGAAGGTGAGCAAACAGCCTAGGTGCAGAAAAGTAAATTACACACATGCACATTAATATATATTTTTACAAGTCTTCTAGTTTGACTAATTTAAGATGCCACACTCAGGAAAACATTTAAAATATTATTTTCATTTTTATGGCACCCTTTTTATTATTTTTACTGAGATCAAAGGTACATTTTTTAAAATAAAGAGAGCTAAGAAACACTGACTACCAGCTCTGCTCTAATTAGGGCATCTGACCTGATCCATGCTGCAGAAAGAGCTATTTTTTGTTGGGTTTAAATGGTGCTTTCAATGGTACTTCATCATGAGGTTCATTACATCAGGTACTAAAATGTAATAGGGATCAAATTACCGACAGTAGCCACTGATCTAAAGGCAATGTATTATCCCCACTGCCCGCAAACTCCAGGTAGCTTGACACATGCTCATAACTTTATCTATTCACCTGACAACTAGCACATCAAAATACCTCTCCGAGAAACAAAAGCCACAGGATTCATAAAGTGAGCTATAAAGAGATCGTGTGGAATACACTTTTCCACACTGTTGTCACGGGCATTATAAGTCACCTGCTAAGGAGTCCCAGCTTGTCAGAATATCACATTAGCTGAAAAGTTATGGGGTGCCAAACTGCAGAACCTACCAAGAGCAACAGCAGGTCACGAATTGATCATTCATGTCTTTGGACAGTCGTTCATTCTGCAGTTCAATTTAAAACCCCCGCAACAACCCCCGAAGACCCTGAAGTTAAGTAAGTGAGCAGTTAACACGGCCTATGGTACACACTTTGCGTTTTCTTGGGTATAAAGACCACTTTTATTTAATAAAGTCCAGCAGTAGATTATCCAGATGTGCAAGCCATGTACTCAGCTGGTGTCAGTCTAGGCAGCTCCATTGACTTTGGCACAGCTACAGGTCTTTATGCCAGCTGAGAATCTGCCAAAGCCTCAATCAGAAAGTATTGTAACGCGCAGCCCTTTTGTAGCATTTCATTGGATTACTACATTAGCCACTTCTTAGGGGCAGTAGAGCTGGGTGAAATTGTTCCACCAAGTAGGAAATCCACAGAAAAATGCAGTTGGGGGGGGACTGAAAGTATTCATACAGTCAGGGCAAATTCAGCAAATAGTTTCAGAGGAATACAAATGAGCAAAATACATCAAAATAGTTCACGTCAACATTTTCAAAACAAAGCGTTTTGACTTTTCATTTCAAACCATTTACTTTTGAAATGGGGCAAAGTACACTGGAAAATGTAACAAAATGAGAAACCTCCCCAAAATTTGTTTTTTCCCTTCAGGTTTTCGTTTCAGCAAGAACAAATAAGCCAAATAGGTTTTGATTTGGCCACAGAACTTCAACAACCAAGCAATGATTTGTTCAGCTCTTATGGGCAGTGTTACCATCTGCAGGTGTTCAAAAATCATGAGTCAAGCCCCCAAAATCACAAGACTTATTTATTTTTTTTAAATGAGGTGTTGGCTGCTTTTCCTTTGCCTCCTGGTGCTGAAAGCTTTAGGGTTCACATTTTCGAGCTGCACTTCACAACTCTGAGGGACAGAAACTTACTTTTTTAAAATGTAAATTGAGATTCTAACGTAACCACAGGACTTCTGAAATCCCTAACTCTTGAAAAGCCTCGCACGTTGATTTCGAGAGGCGGCAGCTCCGTAGGTGAACCAAAACTGTCACGTAAAAATCCACGTCAGTCATCCATTCGGACACAGCGCTATTTTTAGGTGCTAGCTTGAGCAGAGCTACCACAGGTATGTCTACATGAGCTGGGAATCGCACTTCCCAGTCCAAATGAAGATGTACCTGCAGAATGTGCGAAGCGTAGCAGTGTTGGGGAAAATAAGCTGTTCAAGCCCTGCTACATTCAGTGTATCAACAAACATTGGTGGGCATCCGTCTTGCCCTGTGCATGTAAGTCTGACCCATGGGACAGATTGTTCCATGGAGTTTGGAATGATTGTTTGCCTGAAAGGGGTGACACCTTGCTGAACGAGAAGCTGTTTTGGGCCCTGAAATCTCTTGCTCTCCCTAGATCTCAGAGGTCAAGGCCACCTGTGTGGAGACTCTTTGCTTTGCAGCCACTTCTGAGCGCCCCTGGAAGCATGGCTCCTGTGTTCCTATGGGCTCACGATAGCTGGCTTCCACCAAACCCCTCTCGATGAGGAATGGCGGGCAGGTCAAATTACAGGGGCAGAACCAAGCTACCCAGGAGAAGATGGTTCTATTCCAAGCTTTCCCATCGGTTTGCTGGGTGGCCTTGGGTGAGTCCTTCACCTGCTTTGTAAAGCGGCTTGAGGACCATTTAAAAACAAAAAAGTGTCATTTCACACTGAAAAACTGAAACTTGTTTCAAAAAGTGTCAAAACAAAACGTTTGTGTGGCTGGGTGGAGGAAAAGTGTCTTCCTCCAGGGCCTTGTGCACATATTCTGGTTCCATCAGCCTTTGAAGACAGACTGTCACAACCGGACCTGCCCACCCTCACCCAAACATGATAGATGCGTTCCAACTTTGAAACAAAGGAGATAATCTTAGATTCATGGCAGTGTCTTAATTTCCAGTTATGTAATCCCCAATCCCAGCCCAAACACTAGATCCAACCAATTCTGGACACCTCAGTCTGCAACACACTAGCCTGGACAATGGCAGAGAAGTAAGAGGCAATAATTAACTCCAGATTTTCCATCTACCAATTAGATCTTGAATTTCTTTCCAGTTCAAACTGAACCCCTGGACAGTCTTTTAGTACCCTCCTTTATAACAGGCTGGTTTGAATATCCAGACATAAATAATTATCCTGGGTAATGCAGGGAGATAAGCCACTAAAGAACCTAGAAATTATAGTAATAACTGACTTCACACCACTTTGCCCCTGAGAAACTTCCCCCATGTAACAGATTTGGGCATTTTAATGTATTTCTCAAGTTGACTGAAAACTAGTACAGTCCTATCCCCAGGGGTAACTGATTTCACTACTACACAGGGCAGGCATAAGGATTATAGGCAGTATTAGTAAAATGACTCGTTGGGACGCATGCAAAACTTATTGACTTGTTGGTTGTAAAATGGGGCATCATTGCCACAAGGGGTCACAAGGCTGAGAGATAAGCAGCAGAGCTGGTTGAAAGTTTTCCTCGACTGAATGTTTTCCAATCAGACGGTGCCATTTTGTCAAAGTTGAAACTTTCCACAAGCCCATGCTGATTTTGACTAAGTTTTGTTGAAGTGTTATCAGACCAGAACACTTCAATTTTTATTTTGCAACTTCTTTTCATTTCAGATTTTCTATTTTCATTTAAAAATTACTTTAAAAAAGGTAGGATTTGGGACAATACATTTTGATTTTATCAAGGTATTTTAATTGACCTGAAACAATCCCCTCCTCCCCCCTCAAAAAATTCCATTCTGTGAAAAATTTCAAAGTTTTGGAACAAACCCCCCAAATTTTGAAATGTGAAAAGTTCTCTCAGACTGGAAACTCCAGTTCCTGAACAGAATTAAAACAAGGCCAGGACATTTATATGGGAGAACGAGAACATTCAGATTTACCATGGTTGCTAACCAAAAGTTTTGGAAGGGATATAAACCTTCTCGCTTTGGTGTGGAAGGCAGTCTCTTGCTGTCGGGAGTTAGCAGAAAGCTTACTATGGGGGGACTGTGAGCGTTCCTCTGCACTGCAGTATTGGCCACTGCAGGAGACAGGATCCTGGACCAGCTCTAATCTGGCAATTTCTGTTTCAGTTTCTATCTGTGTCACTGGGGGATCCCTACTTTCCTCTTATATCCCATCCTCCTATTGCAGGACTCTATATAGCTGCTAAAGGACCATAGAGGACTTGTGCCTCCTGATACTGGGGGAGGGGACTATCTAAAGGGAAGGACACGAGACCGCACAACGTATCTCCTCTGCACAGCGACTCCCCTGCCCAGTGTTGCCACGCTCTCCCCACCCCACCAGAGTTATCTGCGGTGGGGCGGGGCTCTGCCCTTCTCCTACTGTGTCCCCCTGCAACATGTTCAACTCCGGGCCCGGATGGGGAGCAGGAGGGAGCCACTTCTCATGCCGGCTGAAGCTGGTCACACTGGGTCACTGCTCTGTGCGAAGCAGAAGCTGCCTGAGAGAGCCAGGCTGGGGAGGCGGCTCCTGCCCGAGCCTGGCTGCCAGGGACAGGGGCCATGCATGCTGGGGGCAGGCACAGCAGGAAAAGGACAGAGCCCCTTTCCCTCCCGCCCTCTGGCAGGCCAAGCAGAAATCGGGGGGGGGGGCGATCCCCCGTCCCCATGCAAAGGACAGTTGTTCAGAGAAGCTGTGATTCGGGGGTCACTCAGACTCCTACCCGTGAAGAGGTGCATGCCTATGTGCTGCAGTTCCCCTGGAGACACTTCACAGACATTAACTACTTAGGTGCTGCTGTTCAGAGACACTGAGCACCAACCGCACCCCTCGAAGTCAATAGGAGCCGTGGCACCTCAGCATTGCTTGCCCAGCATTGAAGGCCCAAATATGGACGTAGGGGGCCTCACTTTAATCCCCTGCATTTGAAAAATGTTGGCCTACATTCTGGGTGCCCAACTGAAGACCCTTGCACCTGCAAGATGGGCACCCAAAATCAGATCGGTAATAGCTCAGTAACTTGTCCAAGAGAGGGGGTGTCAGATTGCAGCTGAAGAATCCTTTGCTGTCAGCCCTGTGCTTTGTACCCACTAGCCCATACAGCCTGTCCTGCTATTAAGCTGCCACTCCTGGTAGCTAGTGGATGCCATAGCTGCTTAGCAAAGGGAAGGCACATTGGACTTTCATCAGCCACAGGCTGGGCAGCACTGTGATAAGACAACCTTGTACCCTGATAAAAAGGAGTGTCCTATGGCTAACGATATTTTTACAGTCATTTGGAATAGCCCTATTAAGCACGTAAAGAACCTTAGAAAAAACTATCCTTCTGAGGGCCAGGCTCCAGTAACTAAGAGTAACTCAGACAATTTTCCATTGTGGACTGGCTGCATCAGCTCTGCCTGGATTACCTCAGGAGTGACAATATATTGGCCAGAATGCTGAAAGCCATCAAAGGGCCATTAAACACCACCACAATGCTGTGCGTGCAAAGGCGTTCGGAGAGGGAAGGTGTTTGGGGGATCCCCTGCCATCATCTCAAATTCTCGAGTTGATTTTTCGATCTGCAGTAATCTAAAAACTGTATTTAAGGTGGAAAAGGGTAGCGGCTAACCAGTTGGTGAAACTGCTACCTACCTACCTACGGCCCAATTGTAACCTTCTCCCTCATTATTAGCAATCTTTGTCTCATTTTGAGACCACAGCAAGTCTTTGACCTACTTTTCCAAACTCGCCTCTTGACCATGGTTGCCTCAGTTTCTGAGTGACACAAACACATGATCTTCAGAGGTGCGGAGCACCTACAGCTCCAAATGAAGTCACTGCGCTCAGTGGCTTTGAAAAATTAAGCCAGACTCATGCCTCAAGCTGGATACAGAGAGATATGAGAGTGGCTGCTTTAGACCAGAGTTTCTCAACGACCTGTCCGTGGACCAGCGCCAGTCCCTGAGATCTCCCTGACACAGTTTAGGAAGGCAGCTTTAGACAGTATAGACCATTCATGTTTCAGGTCACTAGATGGCAGTGTAATGCATACTTTGCATTTTCAGAATGTGATGGCCCCTACAAATGCCTTTGAGCATAACTGACCCAAACCTGCATCCCCTTTTATTTCAAAATACCAACATACACTGGAAAAAGGGGCTCGCTGCCCTTCCTGCCCACATTTTAAGTAGTGAACAGTTAGAGTACGCTATCCCCGTAGTTGGGTTGTACCACGAGGGTGCTTTGGAAGAGAGTGCTGCAGGGTATGTAAAATAAAGGAATTAACGAGAAAGTGTCTTTTTGGTAGAAAAAGTAAGGTCAATGGGCAAGAGGGAAAATGAGGAGCCTCTACAGATCTGAGAGAGAGAAACCGATCAAGATAAAGCCCCTCAGAAGCTATCATGTTTCGTCTGCTCAAGTGGCATATGCCAGTGGCTGGCTTCATATGAATTTGCTGGGAGGGGGGGGAGTTTTCAGCATAGTAAAAAAAAGAACACACAAGACTATGCAAAGAATACAGGAAACCTGTTTCGCTGGCATATTGATTGTCCTTTTCTAAAAGATGATCAATATTCAGGTATGTGAGATGCAAACCTAGAGCTATACACTGACTCATCGAAACAACAATGCTGTACAAAGCAAACGGGATCAAAAAGTATTTTATCCAGTGCAATGTTTTACTGTAGCCCGTAACAATTACGTGTGCTTCAGTAGCACAAGGAGACCGCGACCAGTACTTATTGTGCTAGGCCCTGTACGGCTACACAGCAAGAACAGTCCCTGCCCTGAAGAGTGTACAGTCCAACTAGAAAAAACACCCAAAGGCAGGTTTAACAGCCCTCTTTGCAGATGGGGAAACAGAAGCAGAGAGAGATCAACGTGACTTGCACCAGGTTACAGGGAATCCTTGGCAGGATTGGGCCTGGAATCCACACCGGCTGAGTCCCAGACTAGCACCTTAATTAGATGGGTAAAATGTTTCAGCCAAGGCAATTTTTCTCCAACACACCCACACATTTGGTCGACTGAAATGTATCGCAAATTTGTGATGAATTTACCCAACTGGCTCAATCAACATTTTTTTAAAAAGAAATCCGTTCAATTTAAAAACAACTTTCCTTTCAATTTTATTTTTAAAAAGAGGGTGAAAAGAATGAAGCGAAACATTTCATTTGACCTGAGTCAAAAGGTTCCTTGGTTTGCCGGGTTTTTTGTTTTGTCCCCGCCTCCCTTCTCCGGTTTTCAGTTTGGCCAAACAGAACAAAACTGGCTTATTCACATAACTCTAGTCTTAGTCACAAGACCAGTCTTCCTTTGGCAGGGGCGGACATCAGGAAGGAAGATGGAGAAAAGGAGTTGGAGATAGGAACAGGCTAGCAGGGGAGGGGTGGTATAAAATGAGCAGAAGAGGAGGAGGGGAACCAGCCTGGGCAGCTAATAGACTAGAGATTCATACCCATATTACATCAAATGAAAAAAGAATGCACTGAATTACGGGACTATAATTCCAGCTCTGGGTTCCAGTGACTGAATAAACAACTCATGGTGGTTTCATAATGACACCATAATGTGACTGCATAATCATATGCTTTGCTCTTGTAGTTTATGAGGTTCCCAGGAAGGTTGGAATTATGGCCCCACAACTCAGTTCTCTATTGTTTATTCTATGTGCCTGTAGCTTCCTAATTCATCTGGGCTTATGATTTTTAGGGCTGTCTTAGCATTTGTCTTGCTGTAATCAAATGCTGTGCTTAGTGCATGTGGCACAAACCCAAGTAAGATTAGCATTAAATAGGTCAGTTAATTACTTTTCAAAGGCTCATTTTCCTAGAACTCTGGTCAAACACTCCAGCCTCCTGCTTGCTTTTGTTGCCCTTGCAGGACCTTCCTCTGATTTGTCAACCTTTTGCTGGTAATATCAAATGCAATATTCTGAGTGCAGTCACACAGAGCCTTATAGAGAGGGACTATTGTATCCCTGCTCTGAGAGATAATGGCTTTGTATATCCAGCCCCAAATTGCCACACCTTTTGTTGCTGCTATAGTGGTACTGCAAACTTTGGTCTAGTTTTCCCTCAACAATTACTCCCGTCTCTGAGCAACGCTGAGATACATTTGGATTCGACTAAAGTGTATGATTGTATTACACTGACCGCTTTCCCTTCATCCACCAATTTTGTAATTCTGTCAAAATTCGGTCACAGGAAATTATTAGCATGCTGATCCTCTAGCATGAGTTTATTGGCTGGAATGTTCATTGCAACAGAGAATTCAAAGTCACTCCTGAAGGATATTAGCTGAGAGTGGATTTAAAAGGGTTTTCCATAAGAATTCCCACCAGAAACCTTATTCATGAATTGCATTCATCCAATCAGGGAGCCAAACCATACCATGTGACTTAGTAAAAATTCCGACTGTGCCACTGAATGCCTATTAAGTACTCCCAACAAACTCTGCAGGTGAAACCCTGGCTCCATTACAATCAATGGCAAAAAGAACAGGAGGACTTGTGGCACCTTAGAGACTAACCAATTTATTTGCATCCGATGAAGTGAGCTGTAGCTCACGAAAGCTCATGCTCAAATAAATTGGTTAGTCTCTAAGGTGCCACAAGTCCTCCTTTTCTTTCTGCGAATACAGACTAACATGGCTGTTACTCTGAAACCAATCAATGGCAAAACTCCCCACTGACTTCAACAGGATCCATCAGGATTTCACCTCTTGTGAACAGGCTAGAGAACAAGGATCATTCCCAGATATTATCTGGCAAACATTTCTGAATGACAAATCTGAGAAAAATCATGACCTGCTCATGGACAGGGAGTGAATAAGAAAATGACAAAAACTATCAAATGATTTGTAACATATCATTTGCCCACTGCTAATTGTTTTGCTACAGTGGGCCAGATTGTGCTTCCAGTTACACTAGTGAACATTACTAATTATTAATTATTATTATTATTATTAGTTATGATTACCACAGTGTCTAGGAACCTTGGTTATGGAACAAGACCCCATTATGTTATATATTACTTAAAGGGGACTTGCAAAGGAGGACAAATGTGCTTAGGCACTTTTCTTCATTATGAAGGATAAGAAAGGTTTGAATGATTATATATTCATTTTTCTTGTTTTTCATATTAGAAATGTAGTCCCTGTTTCAAGCTGGAAGATTCTCTGATGACTGGATAACTACTGCTGGTTGGAAAAAAGATTCTCTGTTTGGGAAAAGTTTTGATTTTTCCCCTCAGAAATCTGAAAAATGATTGTTTGGGGGTTTTGGCAAACCAAAACCAAAACATTTAAGCTGAAAACTACTGAAAACCAAAAAATGTTCAGTTTTGAAATTAAAAGTCTTAGAGTTTTTGGTTTTCTAATGAAACCTCAATTTTTTGAGGCAAGCATACATTTTCTGTAACAAATTTCATCTTATCAAAACCCCATTTTGGGGGGGGGGGGAGAGTGGGCATGAAGACAGATACGTTTAGAAAAACAAAAAAAGTGCTGACTGAAAATCAACTGGCCCTATGGAGAACGAGCAAAATGGTGACATCACAGCAGCTTAAGTTGAGCTGTGACGAGAGGAAGGGATGTTTAGACAGACACTGTTTTTATGACATTAAATGACTAACGGTTCAAGAGAAGGGAAGTCAGGAGAGCTGTTCCAATGCTGGGGACACTCTAACAGAGACTGATGGGAGAATGCCTGTGGGAAGCAGTTTTCCACCCGCAGGTTACATCTACACAGCAGCTGGGAGGTGTAATTCCCAGTTGGGGTAGGTGTACATGCTCTAGTTCTGCTCCGGCTAGCACCTAAAAACAGCAGTGGGTTTGTGGTGGCCCAGGCAGTGTGGACATACCCTTAAGACCTCAGCTTGGTGATCTTTTTGGTTATGTTAATGGTAACTGGTTTTGATAAAGACCTGCTCCTGCTGATTTCCCGCAGCTTTATTTCTGGTGACTCACCCCACCAGCTGACCTGTGGGGAACAAGGCCTCCCTAGGTTTATCATTGTGTCTTTGGAGGGAAAGGGAACGTGACAAGACAAGGTGTGAGACAGGTGAGAAGAGGGATAGAGCACAAAAAAAGGCAGAGAAGAGACATGTATGGATACAGGATTGCTTAGGAATCGCTCCAGAACACACTGAAGTCACTGGAAAGACTCACATTGATGCTGATGGGTGTTTGAGCAGGGTGTTTGAGCAGGCCTTTTCCTTGGCCTCAAAAATTCTCTTCATGGCCACTGCTAGGTGGGGGACAGAAAAATCAACCGTAACCCAGCGCTTTTACATATGAAAATGCAATACAGTTGGAGTATAAAATTGAGTGGTTTTAAGGGATGAGTGCACAGGATATTAGCCACACAATGCCTCGCAATATTAATGGGAATTGAGCAGCTAATTCTCCACCCCCTTGATTGGAAATGTAGCCTTGTCTTACCCATTCCACTCACAAACAAAGGAATTTAATTTGGTTCCCAGCAGATTTTATAGCTCTGCCTACTCTGAGAAGGGTGGGTTTGCAGCATTTATTCTCTCCAGATGTTTGCCTCATAGTTGGTAACCTCATACTTGCATGGGACTTCTACTGTATCTTCCATTGCAACAGCCTGATTTACCACTAGAACTGGTAGCACAAGAAACAGCTTCCCCATCGGTCATGAGGTTCACTCACCACTAGGGACGCCTCCTCCTGGCCACTCTGGGGATCAGCTATCTTTCCAGATCCAACGCCCCCTTCTGCTGCTCACCCTACTGTTACTCTCTTGCTCTCTGTGACTCAGGATGCTCTATCTTCATGGCTTAGCCCTCCAGCCAGGTCACTATTGTCCTCTCCTTCTAGGGTAGCAAAGTCTCTCCTTACAAACAGTCTCAGGCAGTCTTCTTATTTACTACCCTGCTGGTGCGGGGCAACCCAGGACCAGCCTACTCCAGTTTCCAACACAGGGACCCTCTAATCAGCAGCCAAGGTCTGCACCATCCTAAACCTTGCTGCCTTTTCCCTGAGTCTTCCCTGCACCTTCTGACTCCCCTGGGTTTGCCAGCCCAAACTCCCTCCTTCTAGGGAGTAACTACAGACTAAATTCTGTAGCCCCAACCACACCTCCTTTCCTCTAGGGAGAGGCTACCAGCTCCCCAACTTTATAGAGAGACCACCTGTTGTCCCCAGCTGTGCTTCATCATTAAGGTTTTCCTCTCAGGCTAAATATCCCCCAGCTTGCAGCCTAATAGGTTAATTGGCCACTCTGGCCATCAGGGCAAGTGCAGGGAATACACTTACACACACAGTTTTTGAAATTTGGAATTTTTTCCTGTCCCTAACTGCAATGCCAAGTCAAAGTCTTTTCATGAAGTGAAAAAAGGTTTGGATCAGATCAACCAAAACATTTCATTGCCATAACTCTGAAGTGTTTCATTTTGATTTCAACCCTTTAAAAATATTTTACTTTATTTTATTAAACAAATTTTGAAACAAAAAGTCATTTTGACCTGAAACATGAAACTTTTCCTTTAGAAAATGTCACAATGGCAAGTTTTGACAATTTAAAAACGTTGGGGTAGTTTTTTTTTCAATTTTTGTTTTTCTGTGGAATTTTTTTTTTTTTTGAAACAGGAAGTTGGCAAAAACTGAATAGTTTTGGTTTTGCTGAATTTCTGATGAAAAAAACATTTTGTGAGAAAATTCCCAGCTCCATTTCTCATGGTATTACTTCAATTTTATGCTAGTGTAACTCCACTGATTTCAAGAGTGCTGCTCAGAGAGTAATGTTCTGCTGTTCACCATGAGTAGAGGGGCCAAAAACTGGACTTTGATGTCTCTTCTCTTCGTTTTCCAGTCGTTTGTGTAGTAGGAAGAGGCCCTGAAATGTAAGCCCTTGTATCAGAGGCCTGGGCTAAAGTAGTCAAAACTTTGCTGATATAAAGCAAAGTTAAGTTGTGAGCAAGAGGCAGGCCCTGCTCACAGAATCTGGCAAGAACAGGGCTGATATTGCAGAAACACACATTCCTAGGTAGTGCTAGGCATACGAATATATATGCAAACACATTCCAGAAAGGTGGTGCCAGAACACCTTGATACCAAACACATTCCCCAAAGATAACAGGAAAACACTGACCCAGTCTAAAGATGTGGTCAGGATGACAGCATGATGGATAGAGATGTTTTGATTGAACCAACATGTACAAGGTAATGGGTGGCATCCAAATACGTCAGGGGCAGGGGTGAAAGGAAGTTAGAGGACTTACCGGTGCGCCGGAGTCCTGAGCAGGGGGCGTGGTCTCAACAGGAAGAGGCAGGGCCTTAAATCCCTGGGCACTTTAAATCTTGATTTAAAGGGCCAGGGCTCCAGCTGCGGTAGCGGCGGCTGGGAACCCCGGGGCCCTTTAAATCACCCCTGAGCTACCAGCTGCAGAGGCAGCTGGGAGCCCCGGGGTTCAGGGGCGATTTAAAGGGCCCAGGGCTCCAGCTACCGCAGCGGAGCCCCGGGCCCTTTAAATCACTGAGGAGCCCTGGGGGCTCCAGGCTGCCACTGCTGTCCCAGGGCTTTGGGCTCTGGCAGAGCTTTAAAGGGCCTGGGGCTCTGCTGTGATAGCAGCTGCCGGAGCCCCGAGCCCTTTAAATCCCCTCCTGAGCCCTGCCGCCACTACCCCAGGGCTTCGGCAGCAGGGCTCAGGCGGGGATTTAAAGGGCCCCGGGAGGGTAGCGGGGGCTGGAGCTCCGGGGCCCTTTAAATCCCCTCCAGAGCCCCGTCACCACTGGGATTCCACTATATACACCCTCCCAGTTTGACAGTGAACCACCGATAACTACTCTTCAAGTACAGTCTTTCAACCAGTTGTGTACACACCTTGTAGCAATTTTATCAAGACCACATTTCTTTAGTTTGTTGGGAGAATTTCATGTGGGATTGTGTCAAAAGCCTTATTAAAATCAAGATATTTCGCATCTACTGCTTCTCCCCTATCCACTAGGCCAGCAACCCTGTCAAAGCAGGAAATTAGGTTGGTTTGGCATGACTTGTTCTTGACTAATCCATGCTGGCTATTCCTTATAACCCTATTATCCTCCAGGTTCTTACACACTGATTGTTTAATCATTTGTACCAGTATCTTTTCAGGTATCAAAGCTAGGCTGAATGGTATATAATTCCCCAGGTCCTCTTTGTTCTCCTTTTTAAAAAGAGGTACTATGTTTGCCCTTCTCCAATCAGCTCAGACCCACCTTACCCATCCTCCATGAGTTCTCAAAGATAATTACTAATGGTTCTGAGATTGCTTCCGCTAGTTCCTTAAGTACCTTAGGATGAATTTCATCAGGTCCTGCTGACTTGAATACAACTAACTTATCTAAATAGTTTTTAACCTGTTCTTCACCTGTTTTGGCTTGTGTTCCTTCTTCCTTGTTGTTAATATTAATTGCGTTGAGTATTTGGTCACTGTTATCTTTTTTAGTGGACACTGAAGCAAAATAGGCACGAAACGCCTTAGTCTTCTTGATGTCATCAGTTATTAGCTCTTCTTCCCTGCTAAGTAGAGGACCTGCACTTTCCTTCATCTTTCTCTTGCTCCTAACGTATTTAAATAACTTTTTATTGCCTTTTATGTCTCTTGCCAGGTGTAACTCATTTTGTGCCTTAGTTTTTCTGATTTTGTCCCTACATTCTTGTGCTATTCTTTTGTACTCCTCCTTAGCAATTCGTCCATGTTTCCACTTTTTGCATTTGTAATACCACGAAATATAATGTCCTTCTTGTTTGCCAGACACAGGCTATTGGGCAGCACGTCAAATCTTCAGCTTTCTAATAGATGCCTTATATATAGAATATCATCATATCATCATATATAGAATATCATCATTCATCATCATCGTGCTGGGGATTGTATCATTTTACTCCATGCAGCACATATGCAGCTGATCAAGTTTCCCTCTTCAAAACTATCCACTTAGTATTTGCTAACTTGCTTCGCTTCACCTCAATGCAAGAAAAATTAAGAATGTGCTTGTTTTGTTTTGTTTTTTAAAGTGCCTTCTACCACTGTATTTAAACTTTTCCAGTGCATCTTCTACATAATTATGGAGCTCTCTGAGCTAACAGAAAAAAACATAAGAAGATCCAAAGGCTGGAAGTTAGAAAAAATAAAATTGGAAATAAGACATCTTTTGAAAAGTGAGGGTAATTAACCACCAGAACAGCTTCTCCAGGGATGTGGGAAATTCATTGTCACGTGACCTCTTTAAATCAAATCGGAATGTTTTTCTACAAGCTACCTCTAGCTCAACCACAAGTTAATAGGCTCAGTAATGTCCACTTATGTATAAAGAGGAATAATTCCCATCATTGCAGGAACCACTAGGTGAAATTATCTGGCCTGAGTTATACAGGAGGTCAGACTAGATAATCATAACTGTCCTTTCTGGTCCCGATTCAGCAAAGCACATAAGCTTGTGCATGTCTTTCAGCTTGACTTCAACAGGTCCATATACTTCAATTGGACTACTCATGTGCTTAAAGTTAAGCACGTGCTTAAGTGTTATGCTGAAGTGGGGCCACTCTTAATTTCTTACATCTATATTCCTGAGTTCCTGCTTTATTTCTTTAGTAAATGTTCATGCTGCTAAACATTCATCATTGTTATGAAAAAACACAAAAACGGAACATTAAAGTGCTGATAAATTGCTTTTCATCATGTCATGTGCCTTTAAGTAAGCTTCATTCTGCCTGCATCCTTCTTTTCGTCTCTGTAGTTGTTTTCTATAATCTCTGTCTGGCCAAAAGAAAGAAATTTTCTGGGTCACAGGCCTGAAGTTTGGTCCGTTTCCAGTTGCTTTCTTGTATTCGGACAATTTATAAATACTGAAAGCCAAAATAATAATAATAATAATAATAATTAATAATAAATTAACTTTCATAGCCTTAAGGCTGGGAATAAGTTTTGCCTATAGAATAAAGCACAAAGGGAAAATAACAATTTTTTTTTAGCAGAAGTAAACATTCAACAGGAAATTAAGATTCCTTCACCAACCTTAACTCTGCTCCCATGCAGTATCTCTCTTGACCCTCCATATATCGACTAAAGACTCCCACCAGATGTTGCATGAAGGGATTTGATTGTTCAGTCTTTTAAAAGCAAGGCCCCCTTGCAACTGGTTGCATGTGGGTGCCAGAGTGCCCCTGTGCATGGCCATTGACAGGATAGGGGCCCAAAACTCCTGGTAAAGTTCATGCAAGGCTTGGATGCCTCAGGATCAGACCTGAAATGTGTCTCTGCCCTGTTGAGTCTATGGGCCTATGTGCCCGCTGAAGTCAATGTGAGTCTTTCCTATCTTCCAGGAGCACTGGATCAAGCTCTAAATGACTTACACCAGCCGAGTGCTTTCTTGCACTTTGCAATATGTCTTTCCTAAACCCTTTCAGTGTCAGCTTGTGAGATGTTTGATGCTGGGTTTGTATAGCGAACAAGATACAAATGGATCTGTGGCTTGTGTTTGAAGAATATGGTACAATACGATATCTTGTCTATAGCAGGAGGATGCTCACGGTACAATAATAATCAGGGCTTCAATGTGCTAGTTGTACTGGACACACACAGCGAGAGAGCCCCTACCCCAAAAATCTTACAATCTAAATAGGCAAGGAAAAGATTATCATTCTCCCTATTCCAGATGGGGAACTGAGGCAAAGAGATTCACTGACTTGCTCAAGGTCACGCAGAGAGAGGAACTTAACCTAGATATCCTGAGTCCCAGTCCAATGCCTTAATCGCAAGACCCACCAGCTATGAAATTTCCCAGCTGAGGTAACATCTGTTACTCTGTCTAGCCTTATATTACTGGTATTCTTATAGGGTTAATCAACTGTATCATATACCGGAATGTTTCGTGATTGAAGGGATTGGTTTGCTGCATGGGTGACTTTTGTGAGATCCCACCTGGAGGTTACAGTCTCCTTCAGGCATCCACAGGAGACGGGAACCTCATGCAAGTTACAGCAGATAAAAATGTAAGTGTGTGAACGGGGTTATTTGCCCCGTGTGCGTTGCCAGCTCTGACTGCCCCAGCAGGACCTGAAACTGATGTGAAACAGTTATTTCTTTCAAGGAATTTACAAGCTCTGCCAGTAGAGTTTGAAGTTTCAGTGAGCTATTTCTCCCATGGGACTTCCAAGGGCCCCCCCACCTCAGACATATTGTGGATTACTTATAACTTCTGTAATAACTCTGGTGGAAGTTACAATATACATGGAAAAATTACTAACTGGCTAAACTTATAAGGCAGTACAAAAGGGTAAGACTAGACCAACTGCTCGTTCTCACCGAGGACCAGTGGTTAAACCAGTTGGAACGCTGACAGAAACAGAGTAGTTTGCAAATGCCTTCATCTTTACTACAGACAGCTGTTCGTGGAGATTTCAGCTCCCAGGATGCAGGTAGCATTGCATGTTAGGAGCTAATGTCGCTGCAGCTTGCATCTCCATATTAAAGATGAAGGCACTTGCAGTCTGCTTGATTTTATGCCTTGTGGATGCAACCCTGAGGTTCTGTAAAGCTGCCAACTTGGCCTTCTCTATCTGGAACTCCCATCAGTTCAGTGTGTGAAGACTAGAGCTAGACCCTTTGTCCTATAAGATGCCAAAAAAGCAGTGAAGTATCTAGCAAACTCTTGAAAAACTCAGTGGTTGTATACTCCTGCATTGCCTATACCTTCATCTGGCCGCACTGCAGGAACTAGGAAATCCAAAAGATAATGCAAGATAAGTTGGACACCAGATGCTTCAATGAGATTACTCATCCTTAAAACCTGTTGAAAATACCAAGGGCTTGTGGGGAATGCTGTGCAACGGAAAATGTCCCTCCGGATAAGAATGCTAACCTCTGAAGACAGCATGGATGCACTGGTAGCACTAGCAAAGGGAAAGCAGACTCATCTGTTTTTGCCATCAGCATTCCTTGATCTGTGTTCTCCAGCAAAAGGGTGATGTTATAATGGAGCATATAGAAACCTAAATTCCCTGGATGTTTTATTAGGCACCAGAACTTTTTTGTGTTTGCTCATTATTATTTGTATTACAGCAGTAGCAAAGGTACCAACCAGGGCCCCATTGTGGCAGGCAGTGGACAGACACAGAATATGGCATGGGCTCTGTCCTGATAAGATTACAATCTAAATAGACAAGAAAACAAGGAAGAAGTGACTTGGCCAATGTCACACAACAAGTCAATGACAGGGCCAGGAATCGCACCCAGATTCCCAAAGTTGCACTCCATCATCCTAACCCCTGGACCATGCTAATTTAAGAAATAAGGCATTGCTTTGTCCTTTAACCAGACCATGCCCAATTTCTGTTTTATTTGGCTTTGTCTGCGCTCAGGATTCATCCTTCAGTGGACGGCAATTTATGTAGCTGCAGCAGTGCAAAGCTTCCGTGTAGACCAGGTGAGCCACAGTCTTGCATTGCACAACTTGCTGCTAGACTGAAAAAATGGCCACTGCTGGGGTACATGAAGCAAGCAGTCACTTCTTATTCCCAAACCAAGGGAAAGATGGTCCTCTGGCAGATTTCCACTGGGGTCATGCCCCGAAAAGACTGGCTCTCTCATCATCTCGGGCAGGTGATTCAAGGACTCGTCAGCAGGCACATGGCTTTCAGACAAAGAGCCCAAACACATTCTGTTTCGGCTTTAATTGAGTGTCCCCAACACAACGATTTTTGGCTTGTCTCATGTTCCCACGCAACCTGAGAAGTCTGTCTGGATTTCTCAGATTCCTTTCACAAATAAGTCTTGCAAAAATGAAGACGACTTCAGTCTAATTATCAGCTCTCACCTGTACATCCCTTACACTTTTCCTAAGTCTCCTTCCCACACAAGGTGAGAGGTGTGTAACAGAGGAAAATATACAGTAGCATGCCACGACATTTTTAGCCAGGCATGCGATTCTACACTCACATGCAAAATGGTGTCCTCCATGTGGCGTGACATCAGACATAGTCCTTCCTGAACATTCGGGGGACGGACGAAATCATCCCATGAGCACAGCGGGTCCTGCGGCACGCAACGCACGTATTGCATACACAGATGGCACGCCACTGAAAGTTGATCTCCATGTCCTCTTTACCTATTAGCATTTTGGTTTCCTGGCACATATGCATCCCCAGAAGCTGCTTCACATTAACACATGGTACACAGCTGCTCTGGCTAGGGCCATCTAATTTGTTCTCCATTTCTCTAATCAAATTTCTCTGATATTATTATTAGTTATTATTTATTATCTGTATTATCATAGCACCTAGGAGCTCCAGGTGTGGACCAGGACCACATTGTGCTCGGCATTGCACCAATCCAGAAAATAATACCTTCTCTTTTCTTTGTGTCTTCCTTACTGGTCACACCTACAGAGAGGTGTGAGTCTGAAAGTGTGATCCAGCGGGCAGGTAACCTGACTAAGGGCTGTCTACATGACAGGGCAAAGTGCTCTAAAGGGGTGTGATTTGTAAAGAAGTGCTAACTGCCCCATGTACACTTGTTGGCCTGCTCCAGAAGGCAGCTTGGCATGCTCTAAAAGATACCTAAATGCAAAATAGATACCTTCTCGAGCTCACCAGCAGGGTCTAAACAGGAGCTTTTGGAGAGTTCCAGCAGAGTCTACACAGGGCAGTTAGGACGCAACATGTTAGAGTGCTCTAAAATCCACCCCCCCCCCCCCGCCCCGAGTCCTTTACCACACTGCATAGACAAGCCCTAAAACCTAAGAAACCTGGCTTCTATCCCAGCTCTGCCTCTGAACTTCTGCATGATCTTGAGCAAATCACTTCACCTCTCTGAGCCTGTTTCTCCTCCCCCCCTTTGTCTTGTCTATTTAGACTGTAAACTCTTTGGGGCAGGAAGGGTCTCTCATGTTATATTTGTACAGCACTCACGCAATGGGGTCCCGATCTTGGGTGAGTCCCCAGGGACTGCAGTACAAATAACAATAAAGATAGTGTCACACGCCGGGCTGTAGGTATAGGCAACCTAGCTGTCAGAACAGGAGTCAGGCCTAGTGGTTGGAGCAATCCAGAAGGCAGAACCAGAGTGGTGGTCAGGAGAGAAGCCAGTGGTCAGAGCCAGTGGGTTTGGAGGAAGGTAGAGATTAGGGCTGGAGTAGGACAGGCATGGGTTGGAGCAAGGACTGGTACAGGAAGCAGGTCTGGTGCTTAAATGATGATGTGCTGGCTCTTCTGTCCAATCAGGGAACACAGTCACTTAGTGAAAGCTTATTGGGCCCAGCCCAGCTCACTGGTTTGCCAGGTGGCCGCGCTCAAGAGCCAGCTGACTTCCTGGCAATTGATAGAAAAACAGGGTATTTTTGTGTGAAAACTGAGTCTTTTTTCCCCCCTCATTGAAATATGAAACTTCATCAACATTTCAAACCCCATAATTTTTGACCAGCGCTCTTCCAAACAAATCTGGGCTTTTTTTTGCTCATTCTCTATGCTTGCCTTGTTCATTGTCAGTAACTTTTGTCCTGGTCTTGTGCCGTAATCACTTCAATTTTTCTTCCAAACATGGAATCCTTGTCTGGGAACCAGAACTCCCTATACTAACCCTACATTTATTTTGGATAGGACTGGATCTCCATCCACTCTTCACTTTCTGTGCAACCTCCAGGTTCCTCCCTTTTCTCCTGCACCTCCACAACAAATAACACACTTGAAAAACGTCAAAATCAGACCAAAAATGTTCCAAGTATATTGCAACAAGAAGTTTAGATTGACCCAACATTATTTTAAAAAAAAATTATTTCACTTGATTTTTTTCTTTTTATAGTTTTGTTCCATTTTGGAATGGAAAAATTTGGAAATGGTGGAATTTCCCATGAAATGGAAAGTCCAGTTCCCACCCCGCTCTCCTGATAATCTCTTGTGTAAAGCTGATCTTCAGTTTGATTTCTTCCAAGCTGATTATTGAGAAATATTTTCCTGTTATGGCACCAATTTCTGATATTCTCAGGTTTTTTGTTTTGGACTCCATCTGTTGAGTTTCAGGAGGTGATTGTATGGTGAGAAGTCACATCTGTATGACCATACAGAAGCGCATCATGTTCCAAAGAGAGGCCTCAATACGTCACCAGGATATTATTACAAACACTTCATGCTGCATGTTTATTACATAAAGACTATCCTCAGTCATCTGGTGCTTTAGAAAGAGTTAAAGAAAAATGACGGGAGCCTTGGTGATAAAGAGTCTGCCAAAGTTATTAAAACAATACAGGTTTTGTTTTATGCACTCATATTTATACAACCACAGGATACTGGCACAACATACATCTATGCTGATATTTGTCAGACAAGTCTATTTAAGGAATACTTTGGGGCCCCCCTCTTTCCTTTACAGCTGATGTTCTGCTTCCACTATAATGTTTTAAAGATGACTGGCTGCAAACAAAAGAAATTTACAAATTAGTCTGGTTTTCTTTGCAAACAACAAAATATATTTTTACATTCTATTCACAGCTCGCCAGCCAAGCTCAATACAGACAAAAACCTTCATTGAGTCTTTCTAGCATTCCGCAGCTAGAACACAAGTCAGAATTTTAAGCCAAGAGATGTATTTACGCACACATTGCAAGTCGAGTTTTTAAAACTCGACGACATCTTCTATAGCAAGTGGGAAACAAAAACATTCCAAATGGAAAGCATCAGTAAATATATTCCCTTGAGTAGTTTGTTTGCGATTCTTTAAGCATATTCAAAATCCTACTGAACATCTCGCCATTTAGGATGTTTGGTTACTTTCCAGATTTGGACAGTGGGTGAGTCTAGACTAGTCTGTTTCTAGGGGGTTTCACTTTGCGGTTCTCATAAGCTGTCCCAGTGCCGCAGTGGTTGAGCTGCAGATGCAGAAGGGGAATTACACAACTTTAAAAATTTACTGAATTAAAAAAAAACCCAGTTGATTGGAAACATGAATCCATGAAAATCTATAAATAGCAGATTTTTGTTGCCTTGTTATTCTTTGGGCCCTTCCCTGGCATAACCATTCCACTTTAAGAGCTATAGTTTGACTGGGCCGAAACAGGGGTGTAAGAACATCCATTACGGCCCTGAACAGGCTACACAGCCCTTGGGTCCACAGAAGTAAAGGGCTCTGGCTATGGGCTGTGTCTTTGTGGCACAGTCTAGCTCATGGGCGGGCAGTAGGTGACCTGAGTAGTCTTTGTGGAAACACAACAGTCAAGGAGGACAGCGGGACCACCCTGCAAGCTGATACTAGCTTTTATTTCTGACCACCTCTCTGTAAGTTCCAAACATTACAGTTTCGCAAGACATGGTTGACTGGTCACAAGCCCTATGATGAGTGGTAATATAAAACTCTAAGAATGAAACCCCTGTCTAGCTGCTTATATCAACAACAAATTATATAATCAGTGCCAACCAATGCCTGCTCACTTCTGGTGGCCATTGCATTGTGGGGCCAGAGCCAAGGTTCCATCCACTTCCTGTCCATGTTCTCTGGAGTCAGGAAGTAGCAGGTGTCCAAGGTCTAGCAAACCTGTATAGGGGTGCAACAGGTCTGTGTGTGGGGGGAGGTGTGTGTGTGTGGGCGGGGGGGAAGGATAGGAAGGGGAGGACTCTTACTCCTGTTTCCACCTCTGTGTTCTATGATTCTATGTAGTCCAAGTCAATCTAGCCAGCTGAGTCAGATTTCTTTCCTGGGGTGGACCAGTTACACACCACATCTTACTCATGGTTCACCCTAAAAGCTCAGTCTACATCTAGACAATGTATGTAACACTACTTACCTGACTGACAGGGACGTAAGGCAGAAAGTAATGTTTGTAAAGGATTTTGAGATCCTTGGATGAAAGACATTATGGGAAGAGCTGGTCAGAAAGAATTTTCATTCCATGGGAAATTCCAATATTTTTTTAAAAAATCATTTCAAATCAGAACAAACAGTTGAAATTTCAAAATCTCCAGCCCGCCAAAAATAAAAAAAATAAAAATTCCAAAAACTGGATTCAGTTGAAATAGTTTCAAAAACTATTGAAAAATTTTGTTTAAACATTGTGGAATTAATTTGTATAGTGTTGAAACAATTCCTGTCAATAAGATTAAAATGTGTCTTTCGATAAGGTAAAAATGGTCCATTCTGATGTTATCATTTGGAATAATTTTGTGTTGACTTTGGTGTTACATTAAATAAAATAGATACACATAATATTAAATGTAATATTTTCATATACAAGTTGAAAACAAAATATTATTACTGTATCAAAATGAAATGTTTCAACACTATTGAAATGAAAGAAGAAAGTCAAAATGATTCATTTCAACATTTTCCCATCAAAAACTTTGTCAAAATCAACATGTTCCCATGAAATGATTTAATTCCAACAAAACTGAATTTTTGATGGAAAGCTGCTCCGTCAACACTTTTTTCAGCCAGCTCTAATAATAAGCAAGGTTATCACTTGTCCATATGTGACTGCACAGGGGAGTAAAGGGGCATAACCCAACCCTTGCCTAGATCCATGAGCCTGGTCTCAAGGGTGAGAGCAAGCTAGCAGCTGTGGCTGGATGACAGGTGATGGAGCACTCGATAAATTGCCCTGTTCTGTTCACTCTCTCTGAAGCATCTAGCAGAAGACAGATTACTGGGCTAGGCTGACCATAGGTCTGACCCAGTATGGCCATTCTTAGGGTCTCAAGCTCTGCAAGCAAGTGAGAGGAGAGTGTGGGGAGTAGATGGACCGAACATTGTTTGAGCTGATGCCAAAGCTACATCTTGTAAAAGGAGTGAGGCAAGAACTATTACTCCCTAAATCACATCTCCTTCCCATTCATGGCTCCTCCTGGGACAGTGCAACTATATATTGTCCCATCTGCAAGCTAGAAGCTGTAGTGCAATCAAGCCCTAATAAATGCCATTTATCTCTTTCTTCTTCTTCTTTTTTTTTCAATGAATACTTGTTTTCTTTGCCATAATCTGCCCCTCTGGACATTTCAGTGCAGTTTCTTGAGATTTAATAGGCATTTTATTAGCTTCATCGGAGTTTTATGTCTAAATTCAGAGAAGAAATGCAATCAGCAGAATACAGGAAATGAGTGGGGAAAAAAATCCTCAGAGAAAGAGTTAATGAAACAGCACCAGTACAAAACCAAAAACATCCCCTTTTATTGGCTCATATACATGCCTAATATTATGATAGTGGCTTTGGGCTAGATCACTCCCACCTGCAGAAAAATTCTCAGGAGGGGGCCATAGGGAGAGGAAAAATTCTTGGTGGAGTTTATATGAAACTCTCCTCTTAGTGGAATAGATTTTTTGGGGGGGACAATGTATTATGGCAGCACCAACGCCTCCCATCACTGTGGGGCCTTAGAATCCACAGGGCTGAGATGTCCCCTTCATATGGCGGTAAGAGCCATCCTGGAGGAATCAGCATTGCTGTTGGTAGGGTCCCCTGCAGTAGCAGCATTGATGAGACCTCTCTCAGGTAACACACGTCCAAACTGTTGTACATACAACCTGGAATTTTGTATGGAAACCATTGGACTCTGCAGGGCATAGTGCCAGGAAAACGGCAACTCCACTCCAGTACCCCTTTCTATATGCCTCCTTCTCCTCCGTGCCCCGAACTCTGCAGTGATCCATTTGCAGAGTCCTAGACAGAGATGTGAGAAATCTCCGTTCAATTCCTGACTCTGCTACAGGACCTCAAGCAAGTCAGTCTCTCTGTGCCTCAATTCCCCATCCATAAAATTGGGATAATAATCCATCTGTCTTGTCTATTTAAATTGTAAATTCTTTGGGGCAAGGAGGGAGTGTGTACAGTGCCTTGCACAAGGGGCTCTGATTCCTACTGGACCCTCTGTGTCGTATCACTGTACTAATCAGGGAAAGGAGACATTGCACCCCTCCTTTTCTGTATGTGCGAGAGCTGATCTATTCATGAAAGATCTCTGCACACAAACCCCAGGGCTTTTCTTTGTACTTCCAAGCAGCATGTGCTTTTTGCATCTGTATCGTAGACACACATACAAAAGTGGTGGGGGGAGGAAGAAAAGAAAAAAGATGGACCAGATCTTTGGCCAAAGGAAGAATGAAAATGAAAAGAGAATCGGGGATGTGCCAGAACTTTTACTTTTTATTAAAAACGTAAGTGCAGAGGATGAGGAGCCACCTGGTTTTGATTTTTTTTAATAAAAAGTCAAATAATCCCCATGAACAATTCCTCTGCAATGGTTTCAATAGTAGAACCCTACAGCTGAACTTTAAAGGTGCCTGTGAAAGAAAGAATCATTTTAGTACAAAACTCAATATCGTATTTTATTTTATTTGAGAGAAAGAATGTAATTTGTGACGTTTTTCCCCCAAGATGCAGCAATTTTAGAGGATCCATTTATTTACTAAAAGCAAAAGAGGGGAGTGGGATGGGAGCAATTGAAAATATCTTACGACTTAAATAGAATATGTAATGGAAAGGCAATGGTATATTTCATTCACACACCAAGGGATAACCTTCATTTTCCCGGAGTTATAAATTGAAACCTTAGTTTTGCTGCCATGAAGCATCAAATACAACCTAATTCCAGGCCAGGATGAAAAATTAGCTAGCAGCAACACAGCTGCTATGTTGAGATGATGTTTCTTTTCCTCTTCCTTTCTTTTAGAAATGGTGGCAGATGATCTCTTGTCTTTCTGTTGTTGTTTTATAGAGCCTTGCCAGTAGCCAAGAAAAGAAAAAGAATAAAAAAGGGGGTCATGTAGCCGTGTGGATCCTCTTATTGGACATCGATAAGGTATTGTTCACAACTCAATAATTACTTTAGCGGCGTGTGTGTAGTAGTAAAGGGAGGCTTGTCCAGTGGCTAGCATGGTGTGAGAGAGACCAGAGGCCAATGCTATACTCTCGCAGATTTGCCACTTGACTTTGACAAGGCAGTAAATCAATGGGTCTTAGGTGCTTGGGCACTTTTGAAAATCCCTATCTGCATCTTTAGGCATCTAAATACCTTTAAAAATCTCACCCTTAGTATCACTGGGCCTCAGTACACTATCAGTGAAATGGGGATAATAGCACTTCCCAGCTCACAGGAGTGTTGTGAGGGGCTCTGGTAGCATAGTAATGGGGCACATCTGAGTACCATAGATAGGCAGGCGCCACAGAAGATGTGTCAATTAGAGTTGGTTGAAAAAATGGGAAACAAAAACCAACTGGTTTAAAACATTTAGTCCAAATTTCAAAAGATTTCAGCCAGTTGGAATGTCACAGGGCCTGATCCTATGTGAAACCAATGGGAGTCTTTCTACTGTCAGGTTTCAGAGTAACAGCCGTGTTAGTCTGTATTCGCAAAAAGAAAAGGAGGACTTGTGGCACCTTAGAGACTAACCAATTTATTTGAGCATGAACTTTCGTGAGCTACAGCTCACTTCATCGGATGCATACTGTGGAAACTCAGTTTGCATCCGATGAAGTGAGCTGTAGCTCACGAAAGCTCATGCTCAAATAAATTGGTTAGTCTCTAAGGTGCCACAAGTACTCCTTTTCTTTCTACTGTCAGTGAGCTTCGGATGTCAGTGAGCTTTGGATCAGGCCAGAGATCAAGAAGGTACAAAGAAGGACATGGCTGACGCAAAGGGACTAAAAAAATACAGGGGGAAGGCCAAGAAATGTATTTTTGTTTAGTTTTAAAAATGGAGACCTGGCTGAAAAAAACCATGGCTTTAGCCTCCTCCCCTTGAAGCCAACAGAAAGATTCCCAATGGGGGCTGGGTCAGGCATGTTAGCTGAAAGGCCCAATTTGACCTTTTTGGCTCTGCTTGTTCTGATCCCAGAGGCCTGGCTTGACTGGGAAGTTTGGCATGAGGAAGGGTAGCAGGTATGTTACACTGTTTCTCTTTGGGATACTTGTTTATTTCTCCTTGTATCTGGACCGCAGGGACTTTTTATGTTAAGTTTGAGACAACACAGAATCAATTAATCACCAGCACTCTGACAAGCTCTTGAATAATGGGCATTGGTACTATCACTAGTGTGCAAAGTCTAATTCTGGGCACTTTTGAGAGGAAAGGGACAGTGACTAAAAACTTTCTTTTCTGGAGTTTTTCTTTCCCCAGGATTTATTTTCAATTGTTTTGTATTTGAAGGGAATTTTAAACTCACTACAGTGCCATGTTTCTAACACTAGCCAGCCAGCACAGGGCTCAATTCGTGACTTTGTCCAAACAAGGGACAGAGGGCTGTCTGCCTAGGAGACAGTTTGTGACTCTCCAATCTGACCCCTCCTTGCTCTGGGGTGGAAGTTCCCCCTGCCAAGTTTATACCTGGTGCAGTGTACATCCTTGGAGCACCAGCCAGTGTAACCAAGGCTCTGTCCATTTCTTGCCCTTTCCCACACATATGCTTGGGACAGGACTATGATGGCCATGCGATGGCCGCTCTTCCCCATCCACAGCTACTCAGATGATGGGTGCCCTGTACAGGAGAACAAAGGGCATCCTTTACCATTTGTTCCTGACGCAGCACAATTACACTCCATTTGCCCCTTAATCAGAGATTATGGGGTCTCCATGATCTAGCCCTTGGAATCCTCCTCCACTCTTTGTCCTCTCCCCTCGCGTGGCAGAATAAACAGGAGGCAGACTGTCACCTGGCAGAGGTGGGAGGAGAATGGGCAGATAATAAGAACAATACTCACAAGCAGAGCTGGTCCTAGGCGTCGACAAACAGGGCAGTTGTGTTGGATGCCAAGTTACAGAGGGAGCTGTACTGCTGCGTTTTGTTTTACTCCGCTCTGATTGGCTGTCCATTTTTGCTCTGTCCTGACTGGCAGCTGTTTTTGCCCCACAATGATTGGCTGGATATTTTTTTTTTTTGTCAGCTGCTGGTGGGCGGACCCCGAAAATGTTTTTAGCCCCGGCTACCAAAACTTCTAGGGCTGCTCCTCCTCACAACACTGGTGCCCCATGTCTACCCAGAAAAAAACCCAACCACAAAACAAAAAAGCCCATCAAATCAACCTAAAACAACCCCCCAAGTAAAAGTAAGTTAATAACATTACAAATAAACAAACAATCTGAAACAAAACTTTTACCCCCCAAAAGTTAGAAGGGCCAGAGACTCCATTAAGTCTACTAGGGACTTCACTCTTTCACGTGAAAGGTGCTCAGATACTTTGGTGATGGGTGGCAGTATAAAAATCTAAGATGTGGATGGTCGGTCAGTTGGTAGATAGATAGATATTGACAGAGAACCAAGGTTTTCAGTCCTCACCAACAATAAGATGAACTATTGAAAGTAACAGCAAAATAGTAAAAAGCAAGCAGTTTGCTTGCCGTTCCCTTTTCTGTTCTTTGCACAGGTCCTTTTGGAATCTGCCCGATTCATGAGGAAAATTATTGGATAGTTGTCAGTGATATTGCCTCTATGAATTTAATGGGCAGGAGGCAAGGTGCAGATTTTACATGATCTTGGAAAAGAAACTTTCCAGATTTCCTCAGGTGCAGACCAGATGTGTCTTAGCTTTGACTGAGCACAGAATTACTTCTCAAAATCCACTACAGGTCTTGGGAGTCCCCTTTTGCAGTTATCACTTTTGGAGACAGCTCGGAAATATAGCTAGATGGAAGCCTATCCTCCCAGCCACTCATTTGGCTAGCAGTGTGCAAACAGCCAGCATTGGATTCCATGGTTTGAGGTACTGTGTAAAAAAAAAAAAAAGCCATGAATGATGCAATGATTTTAATTGAAGAGGAGCTCATGATAGTGTTAGGCATTGAGTGCTAAGTGAAATTGTTCTGGGATCCCACAGAAAAATGGAGTTTATCATTGAAATCAGTTTCTTTGTGCCCATAATTAGAGCTGGCTGGGAATTTTCTGGTCAAATGTTTTTCCACAGGAAAATGTCGATGTCAAACCAAAATTGCTCACAAGAAAGGGTCAGCTTCAATGAATCTTCCAATTTGAAAACTTAAAACTCCCACAGTTTCAGCAGTGTCAAAACGTCGTATTTGGACATTTTCTGTTTTTCAATTCAAAAGGACTTTTCATTTCGAAGTTTTTAGTTCATTTGCACTCAGAAAGTAAAAAAAAATATAAACAAAGGTTGAAACAGAAACAAAATATTTGGAAATGATTGAAACGAAATGTTTTGATGGACCTGATTTTTATTTTTTTTGGCAGATTATTGGATTGCACAAATGTTCGAGATTTTGACTTTTCATCCCATTTTGGGATGGGAAAATTTTTCTAAATCCTGTAGACTTTAGCAAGATGAGAAAACCATTTCCTGCCCAGCTCTACCTGTAATCTCATTCTGTCTGCTTTAAATCGGGGGGGAGGTGGAGGGGGTGTAAGGAGCATGGTGGGGGGGTCACAATTTATTATTGGTATAGGCCAGCACTAAGCTACTACCCCTCAGATGCATGGGAGGAAGTGTCACTCAGAAAGGTATCTGAGGCCCGCATCCTGGGTCTACTTCTGGGACAGGGCTGGGTCTAAAGTCACAATGCAAGGATAACCCACACTGTCGTGTACAAGAACTGCGTAGTATCCCTTTAAATAGTTTGCAAGCCTTCTAGTTGCCCCCACTGTCTTCTATGTTTCAGACACCTCCAGAAACATGCTAAAGCAGCAACGTGTCTACAGAGATAGGCCTTGTGGATTGTATATAGTTAGCAAACATGGTTATTTGGGCCCCACTATACCAGTATGGTTCCTTCATATTACATATGCAGTGTAAAGAGCAAAGAACATGCGCCCACACTTCTATCCAAGCTGTGGCAACGCTACTATATTATGGCCAGATTCTGACACCCTTATGCCATGTAACACCTCACTGAAGTCAACGGGGCAATTGGTAATCAACGTGAGTGAGGGTTTTGGAATCCAGTCCTTAAAAAGGGCATTTAAATCAGTGAGTTAAACATCATACCAAAGTACTGTCACAGAATTCAAGCAACACATTGCTAAGTAATGCTGAGCAATATAACATATGGGCTTCATGAGCTGACATAAACCTTAAAGAGGAAAGAATCCACACCTGTACAAACATGGACATCAGTCTGCATGAGGAGAAAGGAGGGAAAGTAGAAACAGCAGCAACAGTTACCCACCTTCTGCTTGTCTCCAGCTCCTAGGACTTTGCAGAAGTGGTGTCCATTTCAAAAGGCAAAAAAAAGAAGAATGAAGAAGATAGGGTGATATCTCACTCTACTTCATGTCTGCCAACATCTGGACTATCCTGCATGCTGTTAACCATTGCATTCCACCACAGAGGAGGCTTGTGTGTGTGTGTGTGTGTGTGTGTGGTAGGGTAGTCAGAGATACATTTTACATAATATAATCCCAAATTTAAAAATTTAGTTAAAATTGAATTAAGAAGGTACATGAATACCCACTGATTTAAAACTGATTAGAATGAGAGCTGGTTGGGTTGTTGTTGTTCTTTAATGAAAAATGTTTGCATCAAAAAATGGAAAATTTCAAACAAAAAAAATTCATTTGTAAAATTTTCCAATTTTTCAATAAAACCCAAAAACGAAAAAAAAAAATAGGTTATCACTTTTCAGGTTTTCAGTCTTTCCTTTCTCCCCTTTGTCTCGTCTTACTGTTCCCCCCTCTCTTGTGGCATTAAGGGGAAACAAAAGGTGGGGCGGGGAGGAGAAAAACCAAAATCCAAACATTTTCAAAACTGAAAAAAATTCAGAAGCAAAAATTTTCTATACATAAAATTTCACAACCATTTGTAAATAAATGGAATTTCACTTGTTCCGGAAATCTGGGGAATTAAAATTATTTCAAAATTTCCAATTATTTTTTGGTGAAAAATCTTTACTTTCTTTTTTAACCAACTCTAGTTAGAACCCTGTAGCTATTAAAGATTTAAAAAAAAGAAAAGAAAAACAAGGTATAGAGGGCTTGTCAAAACCCAAGGGCTGAGGTTTTTCAAAGCTACCAAAGGGATCTGGACCTTCTCTTCCTAAAAAAAAAAAAAATGTGTATAAAGTATATACTCCTGTATATAACATGATTTACTTGCATAGCACTTAACGGCCAGAAGATGATGTCTATGCCCTGAGAGAAGTGGGTCAAGTCCCTGTGAAGGAGGTGTCACCCTAATTCATTAATTAATGAAGCTAAAACAATTTTAACTAATCCTTGTAGCCAACTGTATTCACACAGGGTCTTCCAAACTGGGCCTTGTTTCACCAGAACCCCCATCATTTACAGCATGTTCTGAGAAAATAAATGACGAGCACCATGTAGACCTCAATAAGCCCCACAGGCTACATGTTCCCAGTGCCTGTAGAGGTATGACCCAAGCAAAGGGAGCTGTAGAGCATGGAGGGGCTGGAAGAATCATTTATACAAAACTCTTGACCTCCAGAGGAGGGAGTTCTCAAACAGTTTTGTCTTCTGGGGCTAGGGTGGAATTTAGTGGGGAGGAGTGTCTTTCAGTCTGACTGACCTTTCTGTACTGGATTGGGCCCTCAGAGTCCAATTGTGTCTGATGCCCAATGGTCTCATATTCCCGTTCAGTCTGTGAGTATACTATTTGACAGCCTGGACAGCTCCATGTGCGCTCCTGCTGCAGAGCTTCCCATTTCAAGACACAGCTCAGAACTTCTCTTCCAAATTGCAATTCACCCCTATGCTGGAGCCAGTCATCACCTACGTTGGTTGTCAGTCATCCTAACAGGAGGCAGCCAAAGGACTTCCCATAAAAGCCCTAATGATGCAGATTAGATTTGTTATGAGTACAAAACACATGAAAAAGGTGGTGGAGGGGAAAACCCCATGTAGTCGCCATTTAAACTTTCCTAAATAGCTAACAGAGATCTAAGAGACATAAATTCAATTGGTGATATATACATTTCCTTAGCTTCAAATTATATTGCAATAAATCAGAAATATGTCAGTTATTAAAAGAAATTTGATCTAAGGGGAAAAAATCCACTTGTATCTCAAATTCAGTAAATAAGGGAGAGAAAAAGGATGAGAGGAAGGATGGTTAGGTTGCTAATATGGGAGACCAGGGTTCAATTCCTTGCCCTGTCACAGGTCTCTTGTGGGACCTTGGGCAAGTCACTTACTCTCTCTGTCCCTCAGCTCCCCATAAGTAAGATGTGAATATTATCATTTTTCTTCCTCACAGGGGTGTTTTAAGGATAAATCCATTAAAATGGTTAGGTGGTCAGATTCTATGGGAATGGGGTCCATATAAGTAGCACAGACAGAAAGGGAGGACTTGTGGCTAAGATCCTGGCCTGGGAGTTGGGAGAACCAACTGCAATTTATGGTTCAGGCTCCCTCCTCAGACTACGTCTCCCATGATGCATAACGGTATCACACCTCTTGGTGAGGGGAGGCAGGGGCATCATAGAAGTTGCATGGCCAATGTGCATCATGGGAGATGAAGTCCAGCGGGGGAGCCCAGCCCATAGGGAACAGACCCATGAGGTACCTAAACTACAACTCCCATTGGGCACTATGGCAGCATTTTAGAACTATAATATTTTGATTCCTGGCTGAAACAGTTTGGTTTCAGGTATTCGGTTTAAAAAAAAAAAACAAAAAAACCCCACCCCACTTTCCACGGAAAACAGACTGGTTTTGTGAGGAAAAAAAAAATTTAGTCAAAACCCCAATTTTCTGTCAAACAAAACACAACATAGTTTAGATGGTAAATTTTCAACCAGACCTATACTGAAGTCAGAATTTAACACCAAGTAAACATATAAAATACAATACACTAACTGTGATCAAATACATTTTAATTTCCTTAAAAATGTGCATCAAGATGGGGAATTGGGGTTATATAAAAGAGTTTCTCTAGAGTGCCCCCTTCTATCCTTCCTCGGGTGGCTGGGGTCCTTTGTTACATCCAGCTACGAACTCTGGGTCCATGCAGTCAGGTACCTGCCTCTTAGTCTTTGTGGTCAGCCCCGCCACCTGCGGGCCTCCCCCATGTTGTTTGCAAATGGGGAAAAAAATCAGTAAATGTTTTGACACCCCCAAGAACAAGCCCCTTCCGGGCCTCCGGACCAGGGCAAAAGTTATTCACTTGCATGACACTGAAAGGCCAGAAGACAATGTCTATTGGCTTGAATCCCTATGAGGGAGGTGTTACACTATCGAATTCACTAATTGGGGAAGGTAAAACTGTTTGAACTAATACCTGTAGCCAGTCACACTGGCACAGCGTGCTTCAGATTGGGCCTTGTTCCACCAGAACGCCATTAATTTACAGCAAGGTCAGAGAACATAAATTGCAACCACCAGGTGGGTACCTCCTTACTTCAGGAGTGCGTACATGGCATAGCTTGCCGATTTTGGTTGGACATATCCCTGGAGGTTTTATTACATGATATAATCTGTAATTCCTGGAGCCTCCAGGACAATCCTGGAGGGTTGGCAACCCTACGCCATGGCAGTTTCTCTTGGGGCCACCGTGGTAGAGTAGCTCAGGCAGCCCCTCCAGTCTGGCTTCCTTCACAAGATGCTGGCTGGCTTCAGAGTTTGCTGGAGCCTTCCTAAGGCTGGGGAGTAGGGGGGTTTGTGTGTGCACACATAGTGGGGAGGGGCAGTCTCTCGCACTGCTTTGGGAGCTACTTTAGCTCTACGTTAGCACCAGACTTCTCCCTTTTAGATCACAGCTCCTTCCTTTTAAAGCCCTCCTTCGCATCATGCATGACTGGCTATCTCAGCCCCAGACCCTCCCAAACCCCCCTCCGGGGGGGGGGGGGGTTTAAGCACTCTGTCACAGGCTACTTAGGAACAGGAGAACATGATGGCATGCATTCCAGAACCACTGCAAATCTGGAGATGTAAAATGTACAGAAGCCAACCTTTGGAAAGGCTCCGCATTCCCCAAACACAGCTTCTGTACGTTCGTTATGGCATATGGTACTCGGAAACAACACGCCTCACCATTATCCCAGTAGATCACCGGGCAGCGTAGGCGGTCTCCCCCTAAGGAACACAGCCAGAGTGTGGGTGTAACATACAATTGGCAAAGAGTAATCCCTGATCAGAACAGTAGTCTTTCACACTGACCTTGCCCAAGGGCAGAGGAAGACAGAATCCAGTCCTCAGAATCTTTGCAGACTGGAGAAAGGCGCTTGAAATAGAGATAAATGAGAGTACAGTTTGGGGCAGAAAGTCAGGTAGATCCCTGGGAAAAAAGAGAGAGGCAAATTGGAAGCAGACACAGTAAACAGACAGCTAGGTGGCTGGAAGGCAAAAAAGCAAAGGCCAATGATGATCGGTGAACACATTTCTACTGATGGAGATGATTAGATAGATTAGATTAAATTCTCCATTTCATTCTCTCTATCTGTTTTAATAATGGCCCCCATCACCATGGTATCTGTCAGAACTGATTCAGCAACCCAGAATTTTGGCTGCTTATTTGCATTATACAAACCATTTCTGCCTGTATTCTGCAAAGTTGGTCAGGGAATCTTGCAAAAACATATTTGTGTAAGATTTCTGGGACTGCCTTTTTCTAATTGAATTGGAAATCCTGCAAAAACAGCCTCACAATCTATTTGGTTTTTCTGTTTCCAAGTGTATTTGAAAGTAGAAAACAAAAGTGAGTGAAGATGAAACATCACAGGAGTAAGAAGTTGTGCAAAGATTTCTTTTTATTTTTTATTTGTCTTAGAGTTTTATACTACCGCCCATCACCACAGTATCTGAGCACCTTCCGTGTAAAATCAACAATGGCAAAGTCTCTAATGGATTTCATGGTGTCTCTGGCAGATATCCCTTTTTTCAGGGTAAAAACTCAGCGTGGGTTAGAAGTTTCTTGTGGTTTTTATTTTTAATTTTTTTTATTTTTAGTTGGGGTTTTTTTAGGTTGATTCAGAAGTTTTTATTTATTTACTTATTGAGTGGTTGGTTGAGGATTATTGGGTAGGAGGTGTCTGGTCTCATTTTCACAGCCTTTTCAAAGAGGAAGGTTTTACAACATTTCCTAAAGATGGTTAGTCTCTAGACTGGCCTGATCTCCTTTGGAAGACTGTTCCATAGCTGGATCCCCTTGACCAAGAATGCTTTGTCCTCAACTCTGTAATCTGAATTGTCCCAAAGGGCCGCAACTGTCAGTGTGGTTCACCGATTGAAATGAACCTTTGATGTAGCTGGGGCTTGATCAATTAATCAATTGCTTTGAGGATTAGGACCGAAGCCTTCAATGAGTATTGGAAGTTGCTTGGGAGCCAACGGAGAAGCTTGACGCACTCCCCTAAGCCATGGAGAAGACTATTTCAAATTTAGAAACACCAAATCCTTTGGGTTTAGTGAAGGTTTGTTCCAGCTGTTGTGTTTTCCCAAACATTTTGCCCTAATTCCACCCAAGCAGAGGTTGGGTGTGACTTTGTAATATTAGTATCGTTTTCCCACCACAAGATTTAAGATAATGTTATACAGACCTAAGAATCCTTCTCAATAATGTGTGGAAGGGAGAAAAATGACATTGACAACTACGGAGACGTTTTTATAGAGAATGCATTGCATCACCCCGTTGTGGTTAAAAAAAACAAACAAACCAAAAAACCCACCAAAATAGTGATGTTCAGGGATCTGCCTGTCTTATCCAGTAGTCACTCACTGCTTGAGGTACTAGCTAGAGATCTGGTTTACCTGTATCTGGTTGAAACTGGCTGCGTACAGAACAAAGATGTAAAATTTCTGGAAATTTTGAAGGAATGGAAAAAAGCCAGTTTTTTTCTGCGGGGCTGGTTCAGAGAAAAACAATCTGCAGTAGTTACTTGCTATCAAAACTAAACTTAATTGATTTCTTTAAGACTGAGATATTTAGTATGCATTACTTAGTTAGCCTATAGAAAGTACTGCTAGGTATATTTATGTAATAAATAAGTATAATTTTACTTTTGAATGACAAATATACTTAGTATTAAAGATGGTACTGCACACTCAAGTATGTAAAGGTATGTTTTTGACATAGGAATAGGAAAAAAATTAAAATATTGAAACTAGAAAGCCTTAATATTGCTGACTTGCAAACCAAAAGGAAGGTTTATATCTGTAGGGCTCAGAAATAGTATGTAAATAGAGACTGGATGTTATAATGTATTAATATAGATACAGAAGAAACTCGTGTCTGGAGAAAAAGCTTGGAAAATGAACATCCCTATACTTATTCATTATAATGTAGTTAACACATCACAATATTAAGGACGAACAATAAATCTGGATATATATCCAAACTCTAAAGTAAACACCAAACTCTTTAATAATTCATAGATGGAGTGTCATAATTGTAGGCAAAACCAACCACCCTATCAGCAAACAAATATAATGTAACTTAAACAGGTTAGTTATTACTATAATCTTGCAAATGCTAGCATGGCTCAAGTTTTTCCTTGTGACATCGCTAGTGAGAATCTGTGTCTGAAAGATCCACAACTTCTGTTTATGAACTTTCACTATGATCTTCATGTACTTCATTAAACTGAAGAGTTGCACAAATTCAAAAAGAAGTTTTTCAGCTCACCTCTTTCTCACTGTTTCCTAATTTTGTGTTAATTTCCAAACATATTCAGTCCCGAAGGACCAGTCAGTCACTTACTCCAGGTCAGTTGAACCCCAGATCTGTCACCGAAGAAAATGCTTGTAGCCGATCATGTAATAAACTAAGAAATGAAATAAGAGATTTATTTACAAGGTTAAGACAGGTAGCATACGCATACAAATGAGTTACAGTCTTAGTTTCTAAAAGATAATAGAAACTTCTAAAATTAGCAAACTCCTTTAGGGCTAACCCAGGCAAAAGAGTTGGGGATCTTTTGCTTATGAGTAGGCCTGGTATACACTACAGAGTTAGGTTGATGTAAAGCAGCTTACATAGACCTAACTCTGTAAGTGTCCACACTAAAATTTGCTAACTCGCCCACTACATCGACTTAATAACTCCACTTCCAAGAGAGGTGTGGCGCATAAGTTGATGTAGTTAGGCTGACGCATTGCTTACATCAACTGATGCTGCCTTTTAGAAACTGTCCCACAATGCCCCATACTGGCAGTTAAATTGGTGCAAGTGCTCCTGGTGAGGATGTGCACCGCTGACATAAGGAGTGTAGTGTGGACGTGTAAAACTGATTCAATTACTGTGATGGTGGCTGTTCTTCAGCGTAACTTAGGTCGACTTAATTTTGTAGTGTAGATTTGCCCATAGCGAGTCTTGTCCCTTTAGACTCCAAGCAGCAAAAAGAACACAGTTTCTTCTTGTCAGGAAGCTTTATTCCCTTCTGCCCAAAGCCCAAGCTTCTGGAATGAACTCATGCATGGGTCTCCTCTTCTTGAAGGGTGTGAGGAATGCAATTAACAAAGTTTTTGTTCTTTGATGGCTCATTTGATTTCAAAGACCTTCTTGTTGGGTGGGATCTAACATCTTCTGAAGGAAGCCAGCATTTCCATTAGAGAAGGCTTCTCTCCTGTTCAATGAATTACAAATTACAGAGGTCTGCAATGCAAACACTCAATATAACCGTATATCATAGGCTACAGAGGTTGTAAATCAGATCAATACATGCAGCATCCTACAAGCATTTGGTCAAGTCTAAACACTCTTATCAATTTAACATCTATTCTAACAAGGCTAACACACAGGTGAACCAGACCGCTTTCCAGCTATGGATTCATCAGTGTTCAGTGAGGCCCTGGGGCGTTGGCATGAGCTCGCACTGGATCTGCTAACATCACCACTTCCAATCTTCTCCGGCATTTCACTTATTTCACTACTAATATATTTAGCAGTATGCCTGTTCTCTCCTCTTTCAATGCTCTTGTAAAAAACTGATTGAGCTGCTATCACAGAGTTTGTGATTCCTTCCCTCTGTACATTTGTCCACCCATCTGTAAGGTCAGCCAGCCAAAGTGCTTCATTGATTTTTTTCCTCTTGCCCTGGGGCATTACAGGTTCATATTCTGACTGTAGAAGAGGCTTGTTCAAAGAATGCCTACTGGGTAACTGATAGGATGGTCTTCATAGTTTAAATGCTGCCTGCCGATAACTATGTTCAATGACTGATAACAGAGTACCAGAAGCAGGTATCACTCTTATCAGAGCTTGGTCATTTTTTTGTTGCTATTTAGGTGTCTATAAATGAAGTCATTGTTGGGAGTCTTTTGGATATAGTAGTTCCCCATCCTGGAACTCCAGTGTCTCAATCTGCTGTGGTTGGTCCAGCCCGACACCCTCCAGGGAAAAACAACAGACTCCCTTTATCTGCTTCTCTTCTGGGATTTGGAGAAGGTTCCTCCTCGGTAAGTGTCTGTTGGGTGACAACGTCATCTGAGCACAGAGCAACCTCATGGGAGGCCACTGCGGTTTGCAACTGAAAACCATTAAACGTGCCAAGTGTTTCAGAACCAGCCAGTGCCAAAAATGAGGCTCCCTTCGGAATGCCTTCCTTTTTTACGGTCACCCACTGCTTGCAGATGCCGAGAGCAGAGTGCTGTTTGAAGTGCCTGTAGGGGATATCCACTTCCCCGGAGAGTTTCAGCACTACTGGAATTTTCAGCTGCTCCAATCTTCCCCTCGGGGTACTTCCTTGTTCTCTTTTTGTTCCTGGCGCCACGCTGAGTTTGGCGATCGCTTGCAGCTCAAGGTGCTTGCAAGAGCTTTGCTTTGTTCTGCGTCTGGCTCCACGTGGCTGGGCATGACAGCAAGAGCTTCACTGCAGTCTGGGAAGCTCAGCCCTTAAAGGCACAGGCCCTGGTACCACATTGCCAAGGATGGGACGGGTCAAAGAAACATGGGCAATTATGGGGAAACCCCACAGCGCTCATCCTGACAGATGAAATCCTAACATTCTTTCCCTCTGGAAACCCGCCTCCCACACAGGATGGTCTTCATGCTGCCACTGATAGTCCGTGCTTCTTCCGCCAGTGAAAGGTAGCAGAGAAAAGGGAGCCAGGGCCTGATCCAAAACAAAACCTGTAGAAGACTCCCATAGACTTCAGTGAGTTTTGGGTCAGGCACGTAACGTAAAAATATTCAGCATTCACTTAACATATGTGGCAAATTGCTCTTTTATGGTGACTCCCCACCTGGTATGGCATTGATCTCCATCTCCGACTCCACTCACTGTGCCTTTCGACCACACCAAGGTGGTGCCTATCTCAAGAACATCTGCTTTGGTGTGGGTGAGCTTCCAGCAGCTACACAATAGGGAGACTGCGCTCTGTAGCCTATTCTCCACTCTGCATAGCACAGCCCCTTTACAAGCAATCAATCCCTTTTGCTCCTTTCTGCACCACGGAAAGGAGAGGAGCATGGGGGTCTTAGCTAGGGGCGGTGACTGTTTTCTTGGTCTGTGTGTGTACAGCGCCTAGCACAATGGGGTGCTGGTCCAGGAATGGGGCTAAGGTTCTATGATGATACAAATAAATAAATAAAATAATAATAAAAAATAATAATAGGGAAATACAATCATATTGCTTCTAAAACTGAGGGAAACCAGATTTTTCAGGGACTTTGGCAATTTTGAAAAGTCAAAGAAAATTTATTGAGTGGGATCGAAAAGGAAAAATTTCAAACCTTTTGGTGAATCAAGAAAGTTTAAAAAATGTATCCTGGATTGAACAAACCCTTTCGTTTTGACAAAGCTGAAATGTTTGATTTTTGATTTCCAGGACTTTTATTTTTTTTGAAAAATATATGTTAAAAAATAAAATGAATGGATATTTTGAATCAAAACCTCAAGTCAAACTGAAAAATCAGAACAGTTCATTTTGATGCTGTCAGCTCTGGCCATTTTGATTTTTTCAGTGTTTTTTTGTTTGTTTTTTTTAAATTCCCCTACAAATGCTCAGTTTGGTGAAATGGAAACTTTTTTAAAATACGTGACAGTGTTGCTGAATCTGCAGGTTTTCACCAAAACAAATGTTCTGTGCAAAACCTTTCACCCAGTCGTAACTGCCTCTCTTCCAAAAATGGCACAAACCTTTGCAAAGTTGGCAACCATTCATTTTTTGTTAACCCTTCCAGAGTGCCTCTGTCTCAGCATTGCAAACTCTCACCATTGTATTCTGAACCTTGCGATTTTGGGGTTTTTTCTAACGTCCCAGCTCCTGGATTCAGGAGATGACATGGGGGAGGGGGGGAAGTTTCTAGCCTTCACGATGGTGGAGAAGTGTGAGAAAACATAACCCCTAGAGGCTCAAAAACCAGAAGACAAATAAAAATAACCCCACATTTATTTTTTTTTTTAAAAAAACTCATGATTTTGGGGGGACCTGACTCATGATTTTTGCATGCCTGGGGCTGGCAATCCTGCAATCTAATCATTTGTATTGCACTGTGATAAGAGAAATGAAGCCCTTTTATGATTCTCATCGCAGTAATATGATAATTACAATTACATAGTGCCATCTTTTCCAAAGACTTCTAGAGAACTCCACAATCTATGGGCCAAATCCTCAACTGGGATACATCAGCATAGCTCCATTGCCAACATGGAGCACTGACCAGCTGAGCGTCTGAACTTCCTCCAATCTACCCCCATCCCACCTGAAGAACCCTGAGCAAACACAGCCACCTGGAAACCCATTCTCTTGCCCCTAGCCGTTACAGCACATACAGGAGCAGAGACTGAAAGATCCTTTTAGGAGATAGCAAGCTGCTGCTAAGGGGTTATTGGCAGTTGTTGCATTTCAAGTTAACAGCTCATTAAAGAAATCACAAAAGTGTAGCTGATGTTTTGTCTACAAGCAGCTGAAGACTCCTTGAAAAGCAGGAACCAAAGGGGCCCCCTAAGAAGGAAAAAAAAAATAAAAGAGAGAGAGAAAAGGAGGAAACTTTAATTGAAACTACATTTCAGAAACCTCCCTGGTTCAGCTTCAACCTACAGGCTGGTTGCTGACGTCTTGGACGGCCTCCAAGAAATATCGTAAGAAAACATTTCCCATTTCTGCGGGCTCCAGCATGGAGTTATTACCAGGCCCCCAGAGGAAAGGACAGTGTGTAGCTACCCTGCCCCAGGAACAAGCCAGACACCGAACTGTGAGGTCAGAGAGTTGCAACCCATTCCTTGCTACTCCTTTGCTCCGAGAAGAAGTAACCTGCTTCGCAGTCCTGGAACAAATTACTTACCTCTCTGTGCTGGCTCAGCTGTGCTGGCTGGTACGTTGGTGTGGACAGAGCCCACTCCTCGCCCACCTGTGCAGGTTGCTCTCTCCCCTGGGAACAGACTGGCAATGCAGGTGGCCTTCGCAGAGGAGTAAAGCAGGCTGTCTATGCCTGGTAGTCCCCAGCACGGGTACACGTGGCAGCTCAGAACTGAACCCTGTCTTATGAAAATTGTTCTTATCCATAGGGTGACAGCCCCCAGAGGTGCCCCCAGCAGCCTTCAGGGGGTCCTGGAGCTTATTCATCTGAGCTGACTCAAAGGCGATAATAAATAGCTCAGGACGGGTTCTACTTATTTTCAAAGCCAACCTGTCAAGACACCTGCAATGCTCTATGTGATCACACGGACGGAAAATACAGCTGTTGCCCTGAAAATGTTAGTCAAGGGGCCACTACAGAACAGATCGGTAGCCCCTGACTTTTGCATGGTGGAAAAAAAGGGGAGTTTGTCTCCCGGATTTCTGCCTAGCCCCCTTTGACAGGTATGGAATGCAGGATTTCCATATAGTAACTCTCTGTTCGCCACTTGTCTAAATAGTAATAAATCATCAGTAAATTCCTGGTTCTGTTTGGGAGGTTTGGACTTCAAAGCCAACGGGTCACAAACAGGAAGCTTTCATTAACTGGGGAAAAAGTTTCACTGTATTTCAAATTGTGTGTTTTGGTTACTTAGTTGAAGCATATATCACTAACCAACATAACACAACACACTCTTTGGAATCACATGCCATATATTATACAACTATCAGGACTGAAATTGTTTGCTTGTATGACTAGCCAGTTTTCTTCTATACCAAATGTTTGAACTTGCTTACCCAAAGATGAGGCAAGTTGGGGGTTTCTTTGTCTCTGGGTTTTTTGGTTTTTTTTAAGCTTTAAAAAGTCCCTACAGATATTTGAAGACAGCAGAGGGGGAAAAAAATCCAACAACATTTTAATCTGTTTGTTCACCTTGTTGTTGCTCACCAAATAATTTGAAGCATGTTGTTTTAAAGGAGTCGAGAAAGGAACAGCCTGGAATGAACTCGAATTTCTTGCAGTGGCTTCGATGAAGGATATTTTTCTCCCTGGCCCGATCTAAAATCAGAATTTTGTGTTCACTGCCGCTACGATTTCTTTCATTCAATTAGATACCAATGGTTTAAAGCCACTAAGCTGCCATTCGTTGCATTCGCCGTCTTGCTTTTTTAATGATCAGTTCTTCTGCTTGTGTTTGAATGTGAGGGCCTTTAACCCAGAAAAGGAAACATTCGAGCTTTATAACAAGGCTATTAAATGACGAAGTGCTATGCTCTGTCTTCAGCTGGGATTGCCATTTCCTTCAAGCTTGACCTGTGCATCAGATGTTTGACTTTTTCAGGAATTGAGGTGAAGGAGGATAAATAGGCACATGTACATGCACGCGTGCACCCACAAAAGTAGCAACTGACATAGTTGAGACCTGGAGACAGATCGTTCTAGCTGCCAACCCACTGATGGGGGTTTGGAAAACTCATCAGTGGGAAGGATGCCAAAGCTCAGATTTAAGCCTGGGTGGTCACCAACAAAAAAAAAAAAAAAGAAAAGAAAAGGTCTACAAACAAATGATTTTACATGATGTGATTGGTCTCTGTTTTACTACATGGCTAAAGCAGCATAACCATCACTCGCCTGCTGAAAGAGAAAATTATGGTGATGTAATGAGTCACCGGTTCATGCAAGCCACATAAAATACAAATGAACACAAATGTTCATTCTGTCAGGGTTTATGTTGGCTTGACTTTGGTGCGCTTGCTGGTTTTGGAAATAAAACGTTTCACACTACATTGTGTGTTATATTTTATTTTAAAAAAACAACAGCAAAAAACAACAACCAAAAAGCAATTTTGTGGTTCAATTAAAAATGGCTTATTTTGGGGATTTTTGAACTATTGAAATGATATGATTGTAGGCCCCGATTCAGCATTCCTTCCCTAGCATGCTGATTGGGGATGGACTTAAGCACATATTTAAATGAGGCCATGTAGGGTTGTGTTTTGCAACCGTTTTTCACACTAGTGAGTCGGAGTAATCCAACAGATTACTCAGCCATGCTTACTCAATGTACGAGCACTTTATCTACGGTGCTTATATTGTCCTCATTAGTGCAGCATCTGAGCACCTCACAATCTTTAGTGCTTGTGAGGCAGGGCAGTGCTATTATTCCCATTTTACAGATGGAACTGAGGCACTGAGAGACGTAGGGCTTGTCTACGTTACCCGCTGGATCGGCGGGCAGTGATCGATCCAGTGGGGGTTGATTTATTGTTCTAGTCTAGGCGTGATAAATTGACCACCGAGTGCTCTCCCGTCGACTCTGGTACTCCACCAGGCCAAGAGGCGCAGGCAGAGTTGATGGGAGAGCATCAGCCATTGACTTACCGCAGTGAAGACATCGCGGTAAGTAGATCTAAGTACGTGTAACTTAGATCGATCCCCACCTCCCCCAGTGTAGACCAGGCCTAAGTGACTTGCCAACCATCACACAGGAAAGCTGTGACAGAGGAAGGAATTGAACCCAGGTCTCTCAAGCCTTACAGTAAACCACATGGGGAATTGTAGGCTATGCCTGTTAGAGCTGATCTGTTACACGCATAACAAATTCATATTAACACAAGATTAGGTAATTATGGATTTGGTTAAAAAATTGACAGTTTGGAGAAGGGGGAAGCTATATAGTGAGCTTGCCATCAAAGCCTGGTATTTTCAAAGGATCGAAGGAAGGAAGGTGACCAGTTCCTTGGTGTTCAGTGAAATCCCTTAAATTCATTTGAAAATCCCAGCCTGAAAACATGGGACCTAATTCAGCTCTTTTATACCGGTGCTGCCTCAATCCAGCAACGACCTAACTTTTTGGCATGCGAGTACTCCCATTGAAGGCAATGATCAACGAAGGCCATGAGACTCCTGACATGCTTACATCATGTACGCCTGTGCCTAAGTGTTGTAGGATCAAAGCCTAACTCCGGAGCCTGGATTTATCTGATGCCATTTAGCTGCATACGTTGGTGAAATGAAATGCAAAGGAAAGAAAGTAAAAAGCCAGCAAGAGGGGAAAAGAACCTCTGTTAAATTTCACATAACTGGGTCTGAACTGAAATTCAGGCCCCTTGCCCACTTTGGATACGCACCTACGGAGACATGAATTTTTATTTCCGTTTTATATACACTTCAAACGAGCACTTAGAAAGGAGATAACCCAGAATTATCACTGTGCTCATGACCCTAGTATGCATACGTGGAATGGAGCTGAGCACGGCAGTGGACATTTCTTGCCTTGGGGGTTGAAAAGTAAGGAGATGGGACTGAACGCAGTACTCAAAGCTACAGGGTCTGAACACATTTGCTCACTAGAGATCACTTTTTCAGCACTGGGGCCCATTGCATTCATCTAAAAATTCATACACTCTATATTTTATTTTAGGGTTGAAAAAGAGAGAGAGAGATCATTAACCCTTCCATCCCCATGTCCTTAGCTTTTCTTCCTCCAGCCTGTTTGTCATCTGGGTGTCACAGCTAACTTCCTCTCCATCCAGCTACTTCTCCAAAGCAGCTGTTAGCTTTCTCCATTATTTGCATAGATTCAGTAGGCCAGATCCTAAGCTGGTGTAAATTGGCATAGCGTCATTGAATTCAGGTACAGTCTGAGCTCTTCTTTAAAGCTCCAAACAGTGCTTGATTTCTGCCAGGTCAGAGCCCCGGCACCTCTGGGCCTGGCAGTTCACAGCCCCGGCACTTATGGGCTTGGTAGTTCACAGCCCCGGCACCTCTGGGCCTGGCAGTTCACAGCCCCGGCACCTCTGGGCCTGGCAGTTCACAGCCCCGGCACCTATGGGCTTGGTAGTTCACAGCCCTGGCCCTGGCACCTCTGGGCCTGGTAGTTCAGAGCCCTGGCACCTCTGGGCCTGCCAGATCAGTGATGAAAGTAAAAAAATTGCTTGAGCCCCGGCACCAGTTTCATTACAAATCAAGCACTGGCTCTGAAGCAATGAGTGGAAAGGAACTTGGGGTGCAGTTGAACCCCAAAGGCACTGGAAACATCTGGCTCAGCAGCAGGAAACCCTGATGTTGCTCCAGAGCAGAAAATGACAGTCTGGAAGCCAGGAAGAGGTAAGGAAGAGGCAGGAATTGGCAGTGGTTAGAGCTTGCAATTTCATAGTGCTAAATTAAAGGAATGCGACCCGCTCCTAGGCCACTGGATGGTGTTTGGTAACCCTAATGCAACGGCTGCCACCTTGGTCAGCACTGCAGCTTGATTTGCACTAAAGTGCGACGTCCCGTAGACGGGAGCAAACTTGTGACCGCTATAGATCAGGGAATGTATCACCCACACTGAACTGTGCTTTAAGAAACACACACTCACACAACACACCTCTCTCCCTGATCCGAGCAACTCCAGGGAACTGACTGAGGTTAACCTGGTCCTGTTTGACCACTGCAGGACTCCCGCATTACATAGCTGTAACTACTGATCTCACCCAGTTGCATTAACACTGTGGTGAATTGTGCCCCTTTCCTGTTTCCCCCGCTCATTAACTACCTTGTATGTGATAAATGGCAGAACAACACTGAAATACTTTCATGCCCCCCCCCTTACCACACTATTGGAGCATCCCCACCATTTTAGCGTATTTTTCCTGACCACACCCCCGTGAGGTTGGAAAGTGCTATTATCCAGGGCACAGAGGCACAGAGACTTGCGTAAAGTCACCCAAGAATTCTGTGGTAGAGCAGGAATTTGAGCTCTGGTTTCCTGAGTCCCAGGCTAGCAGTCTAACCACTAGGTAAGCTTTCCTCGTTCATCTTTCTGTACCTGTCAGTTGCTTAGACACTTTATTTATTGTGGAATTTTAAACTGCTTTGTTGCCGTATTCTCCTCCATTCCACACCTACAGTTAAACCAAGCTCTGCACCAATTCAGCTCCTACTGGTAAATTGGAAGGCCCTTGGGGCAGGGACCCTTTCTTGTTCTGTGTCTGTACGACACCTAGCACAATGGGGCCTTGAGCCATGACTGGAGCCCTTAGAAGGTACCTTACCCCCCCAAATGGTGATCAGCTCCGCGACCCCTGCCTTAGTTGCTCTGAGCCTGCCCAAGGCTTGCAGTTTGGGGGGACAATGCGACCCCCTGTCTCCTAAACCATGCTCATGTTAAAAAAAGGGGGGGGCATGGCCCTCTGACCCTTCCCCCCAGTTCTGGCACTGGTGGCCCTCCCTACTTCTACAAAGGTTCCAGCGCCCTTGGGCCCTTTAATAATTACCATGCATATCCCTGGATTGTGTTTAGTATTTCCATAGCATCAGACTGATGCTTTTTACACCACAGAATCAATCTACTTGTAGTTTTCAACATGTAACTCCAGCTGTACAAAACTCCGCAGTTTTGGTGTGCAGGGCCTCATGCAAATCTTCTGCTCAATTCCATTGTTAACTCCTGAGCTCTGCTTTGAGCCATCTGGGGACTGAACAAACCCCAAAACCTCAAAGTGAAATTGATCCAAAACTGCAACGTTTCTTGGCTCCACCCAAAACCATCAGTAGAGACCCTCTGCCCCAGGGGTCCTCTCTCTCCTTTCACAGGCCCTTACTTTTTGCAGGTTTCTCATTTCCCTAACAGGGTACTTCATGTTGGGACTTATGCAGCCCCAGAATGAAGTACTAGTAAATAGTACAGCAAACAGGGATTTGTAAATATCCCCCAGATAAGAGTGCTTTTCATCCATTTATTTTAAAGCGCTCTACAAAGGAGGTCAGCATCGATTATTGCCATTTTACCAGTGGAAAAACTGAGGCACAGAGTGGTGAAGTGACTTGCCCAACATCAGCTAGTAAGTCAGTACAGAACCCAGTCCAGTGCTCTGTCCTCTAGGATGCACCGCCCTTCCCAAAGAGAGACAGGTGGCGGCCAATTGGGTGGTAGTGAGGGGAATGGTCCTTTGAATATGGGAGGTGAAGGAAGCAGGCTTGATGGCCATCTCTAGAAAGGCCTTGGTGCTGGGAGTGGAATTGCCAGCCCTGGCATTCAAAAAAGCAGGATTCAGGTCTCAAAAAAGCGTAAGAATGGCTTTAAAATCCTGAGATTTAAAAAATAAATATTCTGTTTTCATTTGCCTTCTGGCCATTGAGCTTTTGGGATCATGTTTCAAGCTTTGCTTGGCTAGGCTAGCATGATGGCTAGCTAGGTTTTTTAAAGGGGGGCGGAGTTGAGATTCTATTCACATGACTCCAGGAGCTGGAGCATTAAGAACATCACCAAGTATTGCAAGAGTTGGCAGCACTATGAGACGGGCCCAGCCACCTCCCAGGGATATCAAAGGAGGAGATAGGATGACTGGAGAAAGCAAAATACATAGGCAAGCTTGAGGCCTGCTAGGGCTAGAAAGCACCAGGGTGAGGGGAAGCTGGGTCCTATTTCAAATGTTCCCTGTATTTTTGTTTCATTACGAAACGCTTGCACGGCTCAGTCTGGTGAGAAAATGTCATACGCCCAGGGCATGCGTGTGCCTCCTCACTGTGTCCAACGTTCAGCAATTCAGCTGTCATTTCAGCCAAGAAACTGTGGTCTAGTTCAGTGGAGTATGACTCACAGTGTCTATCCCATCCCACTTATTGAAGCACCCTCTAATCATGAGAAAAATCAATGCTGTCTTTTTCAAAGAAAGCTGCACTTCATAACAGCAGCAGAACTAACCACAAGCCTAACCAGTTCCTGATGCAACCCTCTTTGAAAGGCAGCATTCCTGCAGCAGCTCCCATCTGCCATGAGACGGCCGCAGCAGGCAAGTGGTCTGGAGGCTGCGCCTGACAGCTCCTAGATCTCTGGGCCATCCTTGAGCCTGAACCATTCCCACAGGGCTATTTACATCTGGCCCTCATCTTTTCACCCACCAAAGCGAATAGTAACCTGAGATTCCAGGGCTTTGCATGCTGGGTTTTCTACCAGGATGCTTCGTTAAGCATTACGAGGAGTGTGCATGTGACTAAGGTCTTAGATTTCCAGGGAAAATGATGACACAGATGAGATGAATGCAAATCGAGGCTTGCACCAATTGTGCCAGGCCTTCCCAAATCACAGAAAGGGAGAGAGCAGGTGTGACCGACTGCAGCTCAGAGGGGAAAAGACTGGCAAAAAGCAGCTGCGCTGAAAAATGGATTCCATTTCCCTCCTCTTATTTTTAATACCAAACAGAAGGAAATAAGCGATTAGGGATGGGAAACCTGAATTAAAAAAAATACAAGGCAGTCTAAATCTTGGCCTATTTGAGGGGCACAAATATAGTCAAAAATCTGTGACCCGATGGTTTAGGCCCCCCATCCTCTCCCCCTTTCAAAAGCCTCCGGATTCTTTTGAGAGGGCCAAAATCCAAAGCTTTTTGAAGTCAGCGAAAAGACTTGGATTGACTTCCGTGAGCTTTGGATTGACAGACGTTAAGTGTGTAGCATCAGGAATGGGACTGGAGGAAAGAGGGTCAGGTTTCAGGGACGGGCATGGTAGCAGGCACTTAGGACCGTGAGCTGGGATACAGGCTGCTTGTCCCCAAATTTAGGAGCCTCAGTTTATAACATGGGCCACTAAGCGTGCTTAATAAAGATCTCTTTCCTACAACTCTGCTGCCTGCTGTGTGTCCTATTGCTATTGAAACTGAATCGCACTGTCCCCTGGATCGCCGGAGGGAGATGGTAGGCCCTGTGGGGGGAAGAGGTAGTTAGGTTCCAGGGGAGGGGTTAGGAGATTGAGGGGAGAGGGGATAGTATAATATTTGAGGGGGGATGGGGCAGATCTTCAGCAGGTGTTAATTGGCATTCTGCCCCGACAGTGACGCAGGTTTATACAGCTATGCTAATTTACAGCCGCTGGGGATCTGCCCCTGGATGTCTGGATCTTTCCTAAATAGCAAACCTGCAGAGTCCAAAGATCTTCCAGTCGATGTATTGTCCAAACTCCCCATCTCTGCTGAGCAGTTCAGCCAGAAATGAAGGACTGGCAAAAGTAAACAATTAATGCACTGCTCAGGAGTAAACAGACCAGGAAAGCAGATTAAAGGCTGGAGCCAAATAAACCAGTTTAAACTGAAACTGAAGGAAGTAGCGTTACAAGCCAGAGAGACGGTTGTGGAGACTTATATCGAATTCCAGAACAGCTCTGCAATCTGCACATGCAAATGAAGTGTCTGTGGTCCCAGGTGAGTCTAGCTTATCACAATTGATCATTCTGTAATGGCATTAAATCTGGTTTAGATACTTGGCTAAGTTAAGTAATGATGCCTAAGGTGGTAACTTAGACTCAGACTTCCTTGCACTCGCTCACACCTGCTATGCTCAGGGCTGAGCGCCAGGTCATCTAAATTAGTCTACCGACCATATGAATTGCTTCTGAATTTGTCCTGTTTTCCCTAGCAAAAGATATACATCATCGTCGGAATAAGAAAAGGAGTACTTGTGGCACCTTAGAGACTAACCAATTTATTTGAGCATAAGCTTTCGTGAGCTACAGCTCACTTCATTCAATCATCACAGTTCCGACGGAAATAAGTTACACTGATTTACATCGGCTGCAGATCTGGCCCAGGATTTTCTGATACATGAGTGACAAAACATGAAGGATACATTTTTGTGGGGTTTCTTCTTTGTTTGTTTACTTAATAGGGTTGATTCTCAGAAAAGGTAGAAGACTGGAGTTCTATGGAATCACACACCTGTGTGCAATGATCAAGACTACACTTGCAGAAACCTTATTTTCACATGTAGTCGGGAATATTGTGTAAATTACCACAATTTATGTATACAATTGCATCTAGAACTGGATAGGAATTTTTGATTAAACGTTTTTCGTCTAAAACTGCTAATTTGTCAAAACTTAAATGGTTCATGAAACAGAGCCAGTTTTGACAAACTTCAACTCAAAAAAATTTTTTTTAATAGTTGAAAATAGGGCTGTCAACCAATTAAAAAATTAATCGTGATTAATCCCACTGTTAAACAATAATAGAATACCATTTATTTAAATATTTTGGATGTTTTCTACATTTTCAAATATACTGATTTTAATTATAGCATAGAATACAAAGGGCACAGTGCTCACTTTATATTTATTTTTATTACAAATATTTGCACTGTAAAAAACAAAATAAATAGTATTTTTCAGTTCACCAAATACAAGTAGTGTAGTGCAATCTCTTTATCATAAAAGTTGAACTTACAAATGTAGAATTATGTATGAAAAATAACTGTATTCAAAATAAAACAATGCAAAACTTTAGAGCCTACAAGTCCACTCAGTCCTATTTCTCGTTCAGCCAATTGCTCAGACAAACAAGTTTGTTTACATTTGCAGGAGATAATGCTGCCTGCTTCTTGTTCACAATGTCACCTGAAAGTGAGAGCAGGTATTTTCATGGGACTGTTGCAGCTGGCTTTGCAAGATATTTACAAGCCAGATGCACTAAAGATTCATATGTCCCTTCATGCACCATTCCAGGAGATATGCGTCCATGCTGATGACAGGCTCTGCTCAATAACAATCCAAAGCAGTGCAGACTGACACATGTTCATCTTCATAATCTGAGTCAGATGCCACCAGCAGAAGGTTGATTTTCTTTTTTGATGGTTCGTTTTCTGTGGTTTCCACATCGGAGTGTTGCTCTTTTAAGACTTCTGAAAGCAAGCTCCACAGCTCGTCCCTCTCAGATTTTAGAAGGCACTTCAGATTCTTAAACCTTGGGTCAAGTGCTGTCGCTATCTTTCGAAATCTCACATTGGTACCTTCTTTGCATTTTGTCAAATCTGCAGCGAAAGTGTTCTTAAAATGAACAACATGTGCTGGGTCATCATCTGAGACTGCTATGACATGAAATCTATGGCAGAATGCACGTAAAACAGAGCAGGAAACATACAGTTCTCCCCCAAGGAGTTCAGTCACAAATTTAATTAACGCATTTTTTTAACAAGCGTCATCAGCATGGAAGCATGTCCTCTGGAATGGTGGCTGAAGCATGAAGGGGCATACGAATGTTTAGCATATCTGGCACGTAAATACCTTGCAATGCTGGCTACAAAAGTGCCATGCAAACGCCTGTTCTCATTTTCTGGTGACATTGTAAATAAGAAGCAGGTAGCATTATCTTCCATAAATGTAAACAAATTTGTTTGTCTTAGCGATTGGCTGAACAAGAAGTAGGACTGAGTAGACTTGTAGGCTCTAAAGTTTTGCATTGTTTTGTTTTTGAGTGCAGTTATGTAACAAAAAAAATCTACGTTTGTAAGTTGCATTTTCATGATGAAGAGATTGCACTACAGTACTTGCATGAGGTGAACTGGAAAATACTACAGTATTTCTTTTGTTTATAATTTTTACAGTGATAATATTTGAAACAAAAATAATATAAAGTGAGCACTGTACACTTTGTATTCTGTGTTGTAACTGAAATCAATATATTTGAAAATGTAGATAAACATCCACAAATATTTAATAAATTTCAATTGGTATTCTATTGTTTAACAGTGTGATTAAAACTGTGATTAATCACGATATATTTTTAAAAACACAATTAATTTTTTTGAGTTAATCGCGTGAGTTGACTGTGATTAATCGACAGCCCTAGTTGAAACATTTTTTTTTGATATTTTCAAAACAAAAAATTCTGGTTCTCCACTTTGAAACAACTTTTTGTTTTGAATGTCAAGCTAATGTGACTGAAAAAAAGGTTGAAATTGAAACAAAATATTTTGTAATTATCAAAATGAGATGTTTTCATGGATCTGAACTAAATTTTTTTGTTTCAAGAACATTTTTTAAGATTTAAATTTTTCATTCTGATTCCTGGAATGGTAAAAATTATCCAAACTCTCAAAAGTATTTGCTGAATGGGAAAACTGTTTCCTGCCCAGCTGTAATTGCATCAGTTTTGCTCATGGCTCTGGAGTTTTTCCGTTGTGAAAAGCCAGATCAAAAAATGTAACCTTTCTGCATCAGCTTCCTAGACCCCCAATTTCCAGTCTGTGTAGTTTGCTGGGACAGATTTGATGGCTCTGCCAGCAGACAGAAACGCAAATCCTTCCCTCTCCCCAATACTTCATTTTGCAAGATGCAACCAGTATAAGTCAGGAAAACTCCTTCACTACTTTAGCTGTCCTTATTTAGGAAGGGCAATCCTGACTGATTTTTAGCAAAACAACTATAATTTCCCCTACTCTGTCCTTCAAAAGAAGCTCGTCCATCTTTCATGTGTTGACTTCAAATAGTCTGTAAATTGTTTTCACATAACAAATATTTCTGCATGTGTAATGCAATAATGAAATTTGTTTGGTCATTGTTGTTATTATTATAAAGTGCCCCTGTGTTTTAAGAAAAGCTCTAGCAGTTCAATGGAATTAAGAGATATCTCTCTATTTCCCCCCAGATGTGTCTGTGGATAACTTTGAAACATTGCTTGATAGGTTATTGTTGTAGGCACCTAAAAGCCCTCAAATGCTAAGTGTGTGTGTGTGTGTATATATATATATACTTAGCATTTGGGGGCTTTTAGGTGCCTATATATATATAAACACACACACGCCTAGCATTTTGCCTATATAATATACATATATACAGATACATACAGAATAAGAGACAATCTGCCCTGAAGAACTTACAGTCTAAATAGACAAAGGGTGGGAGGGGAAACAGAGAGATGAAGTGACTTGCCCAAGGTCATATAGCAGGTCAGTAGCAGAGCTGGGAAGTCTCCTGACTTCTGGTCTGCTGCCCTATTCAGTAAACTATACTGCCACCTAGTGGATGCTTTGGTCAGCTACCTTTAGGCCATCTTGGGTATATCTACACTGCATTGTAAACCTGGGGCTTTGGGACCCTACCCAGGCCCGTGGACTCAGTGTTTCCAAGCCCACACTTGAGTGTCCACACTGCATCATAAACCTGCCTTTACCATTACTGGACCTATCCCAGTATTGAAAGTATCCTGCAGTATTCTTGTCAGCAAGTTAAGGAAGTATGGGCTGGAAGAATGCACTATAAGGTGGGTAGAAAGCTGGCTAGATTGTCGGGCTCAATGGGTAGTTATCAATGGCTCCATGTCTAGTTGGCAGCCGGTATCAAGTGGAGTGCCCCAAGGGTCGGTCCTGGGGCCGGTTTTGTTCAATATCTTCATAAATGATCTGGAGGATGGTGTGGATTGCACTCTCAGCAAATTTGCGGATGATACTAAACTGGGAGGAGTGGTAGATACGCTGGAGGGGAGGGATAGGATACAGAAGGACCTAGACAAATTGGAGGATTGGGCCAAAAGAAATCTGATGAGGTTCAATAAGGATAAGTGCAGGGTCCTGCACTTAGGACGGAAGAACCCAATGCACAGCTACAGACTAGGGACCGAATGGCTAGGCAGCAGTTCTGCGGAAAAGGACCTAGGGGTGACAGTGGACGAGAAGCTGGATATGAGTCAGCAGTGTGCCCTTGTTGCCAAGAAGGCCAATGGCATTTTGGGATGTATAAGTAGGGGCATAGCGAGCAGATCGAGGGACGTGATCGTTCCCCTCTATTCGACATTGGTGAGGCCTCATCTGGAGTACTGTGTCCAGTTTTGGGCCCCACACTTCAAGAAGGATGTGGATAAATTGGAGAGAGTCCAGCGAAGGGCAACAAAAATGATTAGCGGTCTGGAACACATGAGTTATGAGGAGAGGCTGAGGGAGCTGGGATTGTTTAGCCTGCAGAAGAGAAGAATGAGGGGGGATTTGATAGCTGCTTTCAACTACCTGAAAGGGGGTTCCAAAGAGGATGGCTCTAGACTGTTCTCAATGGTAGCAGATGACAGAACGAGGAGTAATGGTCTCAAGCTGCAGTGGGGGAGGTTTAGATTGGATATTAGGAAAAACTTTTTCACTAAGGGGGTGGTGAAACACTGGAATGCGTTACCTAGGGAGGTGGTAGAATCTCCTTCCTTAGAGGTTTTTAAGGTCAGGCTTGACAAAGCCCTGGCTGGGATGATTTAACTGGGAATTGGTCCTGCTTTGAGCAGGGGGTTGGACTAGATGACCTTCTGGGGTCCCTTCCAACCCTTATATTCTATGATTCTATGAAAGGGGCCCCTGGACTGGAAAGATAGAGAATCATCCTATTCCAGTGAATTTTATCCTATTCCATTGTTTTCTTGAGATGTGAATTTTCCAGGTTGCTGGGGTGAGTTTGAAGGGGGAAATTTGCTTAAAGTAAAAACGATCACCGGAAAAAGCTGTTTTCATTTGTCTTTTGAAATCAAACATTTACACCTTAGTGTTGTGTCCAAACTTGTCACAAAGCTCTCGTTTTTAGAAAGCTTGAAGGATTCCTTGTCAAAATTCAGCTAAGATGATCATCATGTGCTCCTGCTAACTAAGGGGACTAGATTCTCCAGTCTACTCTTGCTCAGACATAGTGGAGGACCGGCATCCTGGAGAGGGCAGCCTGATCCCACGCTGTCTGCTCTTTGGGTACCGTAGAGCTGCTGAGGGATATCCCTAATTCACACTGGCCAAAAGTCCCTCTGTGACTTTATGCTAGTGGAGGACAGGGCGTATTGTAGCTCTGCTCTAATCCTGCCCCATCATGCCCTTAACTTTGCTCTCCATCTTTAAGCCAGGTTCTGCTAGCTTTCCACCAGCAACAAACACCCCTGTGCATCAAGAATTCCCCACTGGTCATTTGAATGGCGCAGAGTAGACTTACTGCACCAGAGATGCACCTTAATGCAACCTAGTACACGTCTCCCTTACTCTGAGCCGCAGCTTCAGATACTAGTGAAATAACATGGCAATGCTTGTGTGGAGGGAATTGTCCTGCTCTCTGGGTTTGATTCTGCTCCTAGTGAAATTAGTGGCAAAGCTCTGATTTAATTCTTCATGAGCAGGAAGGGGTCCAATGCTGGAACTTTATTTCCCAGTTCTACAACTCCCCGAGTGCCAAAACAGCATAAATAATCACTGTGAAACTACAAAAAAAAAAAAGAAAAGAAAAAAAAAAACCAAACCAAAAAGCAAAACGCCAAGGAAAATGAAATAAAGAAGAATGTTCCCTCTGGGTTCCCATAGCATGATAATTGCTTGGCCACGAGACAGATTAATAAATAAAATAATAATAATAATATAATGAAAAAAAGCCCCACCGAGGCACTCCGGCCATACTATATTGGTGGTTAGCTTTCTTCACTGAGAGACTAGAATGCTTGTTATGTTATACTGTGTTCCCAAGAATTACTTTTTTACTTATTACCAAACTCAGATGTCCCCATAGCATTCCCTGAGTTCCCATGAAGTATTAGTTGAGATAATCATTAGGACATTCATGCTAGCATAAACCCTTCATCAAATGCCCACAGAAATGTGGGTTATGTCAATGTCAGTTGAGACTGAGACAGGGGAAACATTGGCCTTTCTGTTCTCTTACGGAAACCAAACATGTTGGACAACATATTTTTATAGTCATATATCAATAAAATGTTGTTCCGACTTAGTACAAGAGTAGAACAGTAGGCAGGTTTAGTACGACCTGTGGGGACTTTCTCATTCTCTGCACAAAGGGTACAGTCTGCTCTTGGATGCGTGTACTGATTAGAGCTGGCTGAAAAAAATCAAAATTTACATCATCTAGGAATTTCCAATATTTCAAACTTTGTTTTCATCCCAAATCTGGACAAAAAGTTGAAATATCAAGATTTTTCACAGACCAGGAAGTTGCAAAAAACCCTGTTTTGACATTTTAGATTGGAACAAAAGGTTTTGACATTCCCAAGTCAAAGTGTTACATTTTGTATTTGTTGAACTGAATCAGAACATTTTGTTTTGTCTTGGATTGACCTTAAATCGGTGTACCCCTGAGTTACTCTGGTGCCTCATGACCCCATTCTCCTCTATGGGTTGGGCTCCCCCACCAGACCACATCTCCTATTATACACAGTGTCCATGTGACTTCCATGATGAACCACATCAATTCACCAGAGGGAGACTGGTGCATTATGGAAGATGTAGTCCAGCTGGGAAGCCAACTCCATAATGGAGAATTGGGTCATGAGGCACTTTGAATTACAACCAGACAAACACAGATTAATGTCAAACTAATTTGAAATGAAACATTCAGTTCAGCAAGTCAAAATGTTTCAATTTGGTCAACTCAACCTGAAATTAAATCTTTTGTTTTGATTTGTCAAATGGAAAAATCACATTTTTGTGGCAAAAATCAAAATTTTCCCATAGAAAATTTCAATTTTGCAGAAACTTCATTTTCTGCCAAACAGATGGAAAATATGATGAAAAATTCCCAACCAGCTGTAGAACTGAGCATGGTCCAGCACCCAAGAAGTGAATGAAAAGACTCTAATTGACTTCAAAGTGCATGGGGCAGATCCATTGAGAATGGCAGAAGCCACATGCCTACAGCTAAATGCTAAGGGCAGATTTTCTTTAGGTGAAGATATTTGTTAAATGAAACAAGGAGGCTTGAGATGTGAATCTGAATAACTTCTGTGTAATCCCTACTGACAATCAGTGACAAGCATACCCCACTGGGCTCAGTCCAGATTCACATCGAGGCCTGGACTTTCAAAATACAGTGACCAGGTCTTCAGCTGGTATAAGAACATAAGAATGGCCATAGTGAGTCAGACCAAAGGTCCATCCAGCCCAGTATCCTGTCTACCGACAGTGGCCAATGCCAGGTGCCCCAGAGGGAGTGAACCTAACAGGTAATGATCAAGTGATCTCTCTCCAGCCATCTATTTCCACCCTCTGACAAACAGAGGCTAGGGACACCATTCCTTATCCATCCTGGCTAATAGCCATTAATGGACTTAACCTCCATGAATTTAGCCAGTTCTCTTGTAAACCCTGTTATAGTCCTAGCCTTCACAACTTCCTCAGGCAAGAAATTCCACAGGTTGACTATGCGCTGTGTGAAGAAGAACTTCCTTTTATTTGTTTTAAACCTGCTGCCCATTAATTTCATTTGGTGGCCCCTAGTTCTTATATTACAGGAACAAGTAAATAACTTTTCCTTTTTCACTTTCTCCACAGCACTCATGATTTTATATACCTCTATAATATCCCCCCTTAGCCTCCTCTTTTCCAAGATGAAAAGTCCTAGCCTCTTTAATCTCCCCTCATATGGGACCCAACCCAAACTCCTAATCATTTTAGTTGCCCTTTTCTGAACCTTTTCTAATGCCAGTATATCTTTTTTGAGATGAGGGGACCACATATGTACGCAGTATTCAAGATGTGGGCCTACCATGGATTTATATAAGGGCAATAAGATATTCTCTGTTTTATTCTCTATCCCTTTTTTAATGATTCCTAACATCCTGTTTGCTTTTTTGACTGCCGCTGCACACTGCATGGACGTCTTCAGAGAACTATCCACGATGACTCCAAGATCTTTCTCCTGATTAATTGTAGCTAAATTAGCCCCCATCATATTGCATGTATAGTTGGGGTTATTTTTTCCAATGTGCATTACTTTACATTTATCCACTTTAAATTTCATTTGCCATTTTGTTGCCCCTACCTTTCCCAGTCCTGAAGAGGAGCTCTGTGTAGCTTGAAAGCTTGTCTCTTTCACCAACAGAAGTTGGTCCAATAAAAGATATTACCTAACCCATCTTGTCATAACAATAGAGATAAACAGTTAAAAAAATTAAAAATTAGTATTATAAACTGTCTATATCCAAGCAAATTTCCCTGGTCTTCAATGGATTTTTTCTTGAATAAGGATGGTGGTATTTGGCCTTGTATAGCAATCTTTATCTTCAAAGTACTTAAAAAACATTGAAGTGGGACTGCCTTGCCTGATAGCATTCCATTTACAACATCTATTATCTCTCACAGTGCTTTAATCCAAAGAGTCATCAACTAAATATGACTTCTAATCTTAACTCTAACAATGTAAAATAGACCATTTAAATGCCGTTAAAAATGATTCATTCCTTTATGCCATATGGTCGAGAGTTAAAAATATAATAATTCCTGGATTATTAAAACAAGAAGGGACCATCTCATCTGACTTCCTGCATAACACAGACCACAAAACCCTACCCAGTAATTTTGGCTTCCAACCCATGTTATTAGAATAATAGCCTCTTGCAGATGGCACTCTGGATGATGAGTAAAACACCACACAGTGTTGCTTGGATTAATGGCCAATGCTGCAACTTTTGCTTAGCTCTGCAATTACTATCATCCAGTCACCTCTGCTAGATCAACATAAATACAGAGGTAGACCTGGTCAGGAATTTTCCCATGAAACATCTTTTCATTGGAAAATGCAGATTAATCAAAACTGAAAATTTTCACCGAAGAGGGTCCATTTTGATGAGTTTTTTGACTCAAAAAATTTTTGGAGGAAAAAGTTTTAAAATGGTTTAAACATTTTGTTTTAACATTTTTCTCAACAAAAAAAATCTGCTTTGCTGGTTTGAAACTATTTTGATTTTTGAAATTTAAGGTAATTATCATAAAAACATTTTTGTTTGAAAAATGTTCGAAATCAAAACAAAAACCACTTTCGAATTATCCAGCTGAAAAGTTTTGATTGACCCAGACAATTTAAAAAAAATTTTGGGGGTGGGGCAGATTTTCAATTTGCAAAAATCTTGGAGATTTTAAGGTTTTGTCCCATTTTGGGGTAGGATTTTTTTTTCTTGGGATGGGAAATGTGTATTCCACCCACCTATACTTTGAAGGCTCCTGCTATGCTCTCTGGACATAAATCTCCAAGCTGCATCTCCCAAACTGTAACACTATTGAGGGGGATATTGGTTTCCAATGGGTGGCCCTATACCTGTGTGTGGTGGTAAAACTTTCCTCCTCACGCAGTGTTCTCCCGCCATCTATATAGCACATCTGTTCCCACACCTATGCAAAGGTTGTGGAAAAGGGGGATTTGACAGTCAGCTTCTGCTGAAAGGGTGTGCAATCGATCAGCTGAGTTAATAATCAGTGCTTTGGCTTTGTGGCTCAAGTGAGCCTTGAAAGGGAACTCATTTTGAAAAGGACAATAGTCCACATTAGAGCTGGTTGAAAAATGCTAATTAATTTTCATGGGAAATTTCCAAAGAGTGTTGGATTAAGAAAAGAAAGAAATCCTATGAAAATAGGTTTGTTTAACACATGAAACACAACCCCCAAAGTTTTCAGCTTTTGAAAAATGGGTTGGTAGAATATGTTTGTTTCTTGGTAACATTTTTCGTTTTTGAATTGAGAAAAAGACCAAAAACCAAAGTGAAAAATGAAAAATTTCACCAAAGACTCTGACTGAACCCTGACTTTTGTTTTCGTTTTGATTTCAGAATTTTTTGTCAAACAACCAGAAATTTTCATCCAATATTTTCATATTGGCCAAAAAGCTTTTTTTCATTGGGGAAAAAAAAAAGTTTCAACAATGTTTTTTAAACCAACTCTAGTCCTCATTCTGTTTTTTTATTAGACCATCAGCGACCAAGAACCAGATCCAAATGTTGCAGCTTGGACCTGTCTCTAGCAGACGTTGGTTCCAGTTTTGGTTCAACGTGGCTTAGCACTTCCTGAGTTCCAGGTTCAAATGTAGCCAAAAACTCCAAAGCAAAACTAGACCAAAACCACCACTTTTTGAGTTGGTTCCATATGAAGTGACAAATGGACTTGAGTTTGCTCAAAAAAACTCAAACTAACATCGTCAATAGGTCTGTGAACCATGGCAACAGAGCTGTGTGCATAATCGATGTGTTGCTCATTGGTCATTTATCAAAAGGTTATACAAAACCAACCCCAAACAATGTCTTAGGTGAAACAAAAGATTCCGTTTCTGTGCTTTTTAAAAACTTTTAAAAATATTTTAAAATAGAATTTGAAGTACATTTCAAAATAACAAGCCAACGGTGATGACTATGGAGTCACACTTGGGAAAGATCAGGTGCTTTCCCTATAAAGGTCAGCAGGAAACTGCAGGAGTGAGAAAGGACTTCCCCATGTAGGAGCCTGACACCAGGGGAGCTTGAGGACAGATCACAGGGAACAGGAGGCTCCTGTGGGGAAACCTGGAGGATGTTTGGACCTAGAAATTTGGGGGCCTAAGAGGCCAGGGTCAGAAGGCTGAGCTCTAGCTAGGAAGAGCTGCAAGGACTAGCTGTGAGAACAGACTGGGACAGAAGAGAAGCGCCAGCCATGAGAGAAGAACAGCTAAGTAGGGACTTTTGTGTGAGGGACTATGTTTTGGGACCCTGCGGATTGTATTAAACGGTCCTCAGGCAGGCATGGTGTTAACCCAGAGAGAAGTCCGTGTGAAGTTCTTAAGGGGCCCTTCTGAGGGGAAAACAGAAGCAGGGTGCTACAGAATGACCTTTGGCCACAAGGGGTTGCTCAGGAGGTGGCCGACCCTTTGACAGAAACATTGCAATTCTTCTGGATATATGTATATATATATATTTGTATTTGCAAAATATTTCAGTTCCCTCCTCCTGCCCAAAAGTTTTGGTTGAATTTTTCCCCCACAGCGCTACGTGGCAATCCTACCCAGAAATGTGGGTTGTAACGAAATCTCAAACGAGTCAAAAGTCTTGTTTTCTGCTTTCCATACAAAACTTGAATTGCCTTAATTAATACCAAACAAGGGCATTAGTTTCACCAAGCCATTAGCAATGTGGTATAGTGACAAATTCAGGAATCCTGAAGCAACTGCCTTCCATCCACACGTTCTTTGTGTTTATATGCTCATAATGTTCTAGGTTGTTTTCTGGTCCCGGATGAATTCACTCCTTGTATTTTGTGTTTTATAACTTGCAGGCAAATAATGTTATTGGCAAAAAGAAAGAAAGAGAAAGAATGGAGCCTGCATCTTTTTAAAAAAAGTGTAAACCAGTCTGTTCAAAAACGTAGATTTCCCACAAAATTCAAATTCCCTAAATTCTAACTTCCCCTGCTTTAAGTATGAACCAAGATCACATCACATTTCTGAGCTGTATTTTATACCTATTTTCATGTACCCAATCTACCTGCAGGTTCATTAGCCAAAGGGCAGCTTGTTAATAGCTGGGTGAAATGAGACTCTTCCTATTGTCAAAAATGGCATGTGTCTAACTCTGGGAGGCGGGATTACAGTTCTGCTGTCTGGTAGGAAACCTACTTTCTGGCAACCTGAACAGTAACATTCAGCTGGTTTCATAAACGTTACTTCTATTATTTAAACCATTGAAATGGAGGGAGTTGATTTAAGAGACACAGGAGGCAGTGCTATAAAAAAAAAAAGAGAGAGAGAGAACTCTGTGGAAGTGCAAGGCTGGCAAGAGATATGAAAAGAAGTCAAATAAAAATGCATGTTACTCTTGCTAAAGCCGAGAGAGACAAAATGGGGGAGGTAATATATTTTATTGGACCAACTTCTGTTGGTGAGAGAGAGAGAAGCTTTTGAACTAAACAGAGCTCTTCTCCAGGCCTAGGAAAGGTGCTCCAAGTATCACAGCTACATGCAAGGTGGGACAGACTATTTAGCATAAGCAGTTAGCACATATTCTAAGGGGCAGAGGCTCAATCTTGCAAACGCACATGCAGAAGCCAACTTTTGTGATTATATCTCATGCTGTCTGGAGTTTCTAGGCCTCATGGTTGCAGAGAAAAGCTCGAAAATGAGACACTGAAAGAGTCTCCAAAATCCAGAGTAAAAGCACCCAAACTTTTTTATATTTTAAATCTCACATTTTTTAAGCCAATCTCATGGTTTTTTGAGGGCCTGACTCCTGGTGTTTTAAGGCTTGGGGTTATCAATAGCACTTTCAAAGCACACGGCTTCCAAAGAGCCACTCACCTTTACCGCTGAACACATGCTTACCTGCTTCGATGGTTTGGGGACAAGGTATCCTTTTCCTATCTTCAGATGTCCAACACATGAGACAAAGATCCAGGGGAGACTTTACCATCATGTCTTTTCAATGAAGAGGGCCCTTGGTGGTATAAGTTATAGATCGATTGGTTTATATGTACACGACTGCAAGCATGGAGCTGTAAGCGCCGTACTTTATAAGTCCCCCTTCATGAAAAAGAACATGGTATACTCCAGGCCCGATTTTTGTCCAATACTCCCTGTAGAGTAGGAGGCAAGTACTTAGCCTGTCATTAATTAACTCTCCAGCTGTAAAAAAGCATATCTATGCCCGATGTTTGCAAGGCACCCACAGGGTTGGAGGGTGTGGAGGGTGAAGGGGGGGGCGGGGAATGCTGCAATTACAAGATACATGAAGGTCAGAATGTTACTAGATGTTGAACAGTGCCTTGGCAAATCCCCTCAGCAGCAGGAGGATGGAGAAGCAGTGAAGGCTCGGATGCATCCAGATGTGCAAAGGGACAAGGCAACGTTTGCAAAACAAGCTATCCGTGACAGTGTAAGGGACAGCTCCTGCATGGCCTCTATGCACAGGACTCCCCCGCAGCGGGGAAGACTTGCAACGCCAGCTCCTAAGAGTAATTCCATTGTCTTATGATCCAGATCTGGTGTTGATGCCACAGCAAGCCTTGATTTATACATCCGGGATGAGATTCTCACCCCAGCTCTGGCTATGTGACACTGAGTGCAAAGGCTGGATTGGCAGAAAGGGACTCTGAAAGCTTCAGCTGCTGGCAGGAGAGAATTCCCTCTGGTGCAGGGCACTTAGGCAGGCAGCTGCAGGCTGTCCTCGGAGGGACCCCTTGGAATAGACCACGTCAGGGGCAAGACAGCTGTGTCCAGATGGAGGCCACACCAGAGATGCTACAGCGATTACTGGCAGTGGTGCTGTGTCCATGACAGGCTGCCCTCACCTAGGCTATGTCTACACTTGCAATTGAACGACGGAACGTTTGTCGTTCACAGGTACTTAACCCCTCCCACCCGAAAGACAAAAGTTTTGCCACAGCAAGCGCCCGTGCAAACCCCGCTCGTTGCGGGTGGAAGTATTTTGTCGGCCATGTCACTCAAAGCTGTGTAGTGTAGACATGGCCTGAGGACTACCTAAATTACAAAGGGGTCACCCCAGCTTGAGAACAGCCTAGACTCAAAGGGCACAAAGGTGGCCGAGAGGCAATTTGCCCCGCCAATCAACGAGAGGCACAGCTCAGTGGGTGGACATAAGAAGTTTGCATTGTCCCTTCTGTTGCTTTACCTTGCTGAGTGGCCTAATGACTAGGGCTCTGGGCTAAGATCTGGCTTCTATTCCTGACTTAATCACTGTCCTGCTGGATAACCCTGGGCAAGTCCTTTCCCTCTGTGCTTCTGTTTTCCCTCTCGTCCTTTGCCTCTTCTATTCAGACTATCCGCTCTCGGGGGGGGGGGGGGGGGGAAGAGAGCTCTCTGCCTAAGCGCTTGTAGAGTGTTTAGCTTAACGGAGCCCTGAACTGAGGCAGCATTTTCAGGGACATAGATGTAAATAAATAATACTGGGTCCATGAATACACAGGTGATTCAAGATTCAAGACTCCACACCCACTACATCCACTTAAAAAGTGGTGTTCTAATCACGAAAGTACACCCCATTCTTTGACGCTGTCTCCCTTTTAAATACTCTCTGAGCCTCTCTGGAGGTCACAGTGTTGCGTGTTGGCAAAGTTAGCTTCTGCTCCCAGATGCCAGCAAGGGACTAATGCGGCCGAAGTCAACAAGAGCCGGGTGTGTGTAACTGAAGGCAGAATTTGATGCACGGAGTTTAATATTTAACAAGAGCAGATAGCAGAGAAAAAAAGCTTCTTCACTGCTTCTGAGTTTAATGAAAGAGACTCTTAGTGCTGGTTAAGATGGTATTAAGATATTTACGCTACTGTATGTTCATTGCATACGTCGTATGGTTGAGGTTGAATTCCCGTGCATCATTTCCCAGGATAGTAAAAGAGATTGTAATAAAGATTTATAAAGGAACTCTCCGTTTTTCAGTGGGATGATCTTGTTTCTGCTACATGCTCCAGATGGATTCTTTTTCAGCCCAATAGATAATGCTCATCTGTCACATTTTAAATTCCACTTTATAGAAACCCAGAATCATGGAAATGTCAAGCTGGAAGCAACCTCGAAGTAATCAAGTCCAGTCCCCAGCACTGAGGCAGAAGCAAGTAAACCTAGACCATCCCTGAGAGAGATTTGTCCAACCTGTTCTTAAAAATCCTCCAACGATGGGGATTGGCCAACCTCCCTTGGAAACCCTGTTCCAGAGCTTAACTACCCTTCTATTAGAAAGTTTTTTCTAATGTCTAACCTAAATCTCCTTTGCTGCAGATTACTTCTTACTCCTTGCTCCTTACTTCTTGTCCTGCCTTCAGTGGACACAGAGATCAATTGATCAGTGTCCTCTTTATAACAGCCCATAATGTAATTGAAGACTATTATCAGGTCCCGCCCCCCCCCCTCACTTTTCTTTTCTCAAGACTAATCAGAACCAGTTTTTTAACCTTTCCCCATAGTTCAGGTTTTCTAACCTTTGATCACTTTTGCTGCTCTCCTCTGGTCTCTCTCCCATTTATCCAAACCTTCCCTAAACTGTGGTGTGCAGAGCTGGACACAGCACTCCAGCTGAGGCCTCACCAGTACCACGGCAGTTATTTTATCTGACTCTATAAAGACAATAATAAAACCAAACCGCTGAGAAATATATAACTTCAGTTGTACCTACAGGCTAGATGGTAACATTTTGTTCTGAGCTGCATAAGGGACACCACCCAAGGAGCAGACACAGACCACAACGGTGTAAAACTAGTGTGAGATCAGGGACAGGCCCACTGGCTTTTGTTTGCTTGGCAGTTTTAAATCCAGCCACAATCCCTCATTTGCTCCAGAAGTAAATTTTGTCATTGGTCTTCATGGAGCAGTTTACTCCCCCTCCCCCGCACCACACATCTGGCCAGTTACTCTGGGTGCACAGCTGGATGGGTGAATGGCTAAAGGTCCTCCCACTCTTGCCCCCTCTACATTCTTTCCACACATGCACTAGCAGGGCAAGTAGACTCTTCTCTCCACCTAAGAAGTGGAGTCACACTCAGATAGGGTGACCAGATAGCAAGTGTGAAAAATCAGGACTGGGATGGAGGGGTAATAGGTGCCTGTATAAGACAAAGCCCTGAAGATTGGGACTGTCCCTATAAAATTGGGACATCTGGTCACCCTACACTCTGAGTAGGAGTGTGTATAGGCATTTTATTGTCCCTCATCCACCTGCATCTATTTTAAGTACTGGTATGAGTCCCATTATCATAGTGTCTGAGTGTCTCTTGGTCTTTACTGTATTTACTAGAGCCAGTTGAAATTTTTCGAGTGGAATAATGATTTCCAGCTGAAATGCTGGTTCATGCAATTGAATGCATTCAGTAGGAACGTGTTGATTTAGTCACAGTTAGCCAGAAACATTATCAAAAATGTTTCATTTAGATAAAGTTCAAAATGGGGTTTCGACTTTGTTACAAAATTTGAAACGATATTGTACTGTAACATAAAGAGTCAAAACGTTTTGATGAAGTCAGAACAAAATCTCACTTCAATTTTTCCTAAAAACACAAATAATTTTTTGGAATTTTCATTCCACAGGAAATTTCCAAGTTTTGTTCTGAAATGAACAAATGAAAAAAAAAAAACCCCTCTCAGAATTACCAATAGAACAGCAATTCCAAGCTCCGTCAGCTCTAGTATTTACCCTCCCAATGCCCCAGGAGGTAGGGAAATGCTATTAGCCCCATTTTACATATGGGAACTGAAGCACAGAGAGGGTAAGTGATTCATCCAGGGTCACACAGGAAGGCTATGGCACAGTAGGGACAAGAGGCCAGATCTCCAAAGTCGCAGGCTAGTGTCTTATTCATCCCTAGAAAAGAATGGTCCAATGGTTAAGAGCTGTGATGGACTAGTCCAGTGTTGTTAGGTCAGGGTAAATATCTGGACAGAATTGTCTGGAAATTGCAACAGCCATGTAGTACATGATGGGATTTACCACTGAAATACGGTGGAGTAATTACATCATCAGGAACAGTAACATTAAGGGGAAATGTAAATACATTGACAATGAATGATATAGAATTCAGTTCACACACACTGGAGGGTGATACAGGTACTGCATATACCGTGGGATGTGGCTGAAAAACTTCCACCAAAACTGTTTTCAGTTGGGGTTTCAACGAAATGATTCTTTTAAGTGCCTGCTTCCTTCAAAACATTTCAATGGGTTCATTTTTGAAAGGAAAAATGAAACAAATATTGGTGTTTAGTTGCTAAAAATGGATATGTTTTTGGTTTTCAAGTTTTTGGATGAAAAGTTGAAATTTTTCACCGTAAAAAGCCCCATTTTCCACCAAGCTCTCGGGCATAACTATTAATACAACGTGCATTGAACAAAACCTTTGTATGGGGCATTGTTAATACCCAACAGCACAGGAGAATCCACACCACATTTGGGACTGTACTTTGCCTGTGAGGTACAGCCCTGGATTGGGGTGGGTGGGAAAGTGCACTATGCTACTGGAACCTTCTGGAGGCATTGTGCCTGGCTCTTTATACAGAGGCAGTGCCCACTGACTTCAACCCCCAGACAGGTCTGCTGGCTGATGCATGGAGCAGTGGGGCCAACATGAAGATAGAGAGGAGGTTAGCACCGACATTAAGGTAACCTTGTATCCCTGTGTAGGGCAGCCACTGTGCTTGACCCCTTCTCCATGCAAATGACTCTTTTCCTTTGCATCCTCTGTCCCCCCTTCTGACTGCACAGGAGTATGAGGGTATTTGGTCTTTATGGCTGGATGAGTTTTAAGGCTGATCTGCTGGGTTTGCGTTTTACTTTTGTTTGCAAAAAGTTATTCGTCTGATGATAAAATAGCTCGGTTCTCTTATACAGGTTTCATTAAAGCTTCAAGGCCAAGCACTCCAGAGTCCAGTATATCTTCATAATTGCTAAGTGTCTAACTGTCATACTGAAATACCCTCCAGCCTTAAATGTTCCAATATGCATCCGTGTCCAGCATGCATTTCTCTGTTAAAGGTAAAATGGCATGTAACGTGAACACAGGAATGTGTCAGCTATTGCTCTTGCAACATTTTCTAGCTTTTGTCAGAGACCCGATGCAGCATTGCAACTTACTACGGGGAGAATATGCAACATGAGGGCCAAAAATCTGTCCCTAATGCATACAATGACAGGGGATATTGTTAGTGGGAGTTAAAGACAATGGGCCAGATCCCCTGTAGGGATAAATTGGCATAACTCCATTGAAGTCCCTGGAGACATTCCTGAGGCTCTGGTCCAATAAGTGAAGACAAAGATAGACACTGGGCTTCATTCTGATCTCACTTTCATTGGTGCCATCAGGAGTAACTCCACTCAGATCAGTGTCATTGTATCAGTGCAGAACTAATGTGAGATCAGAAACAGACTGACTGGCTTTTGTTGGTTTGGGTCACAACCTTCACATTATTCAATATAATCAATGACAGCATTGTCACAAGAACATGATCGCATTTCAGCAACATGTGTTATGGTCATTTGCTTTGCAGTGACTCTGCACTGAGCCTGGAGGACAGATCTCGCCCAATAAGGCCTGGAACCGTAGCCCAGGATTGTGACAGTCTAAGTCGGGATTGTCTGATATAAATTGCAATAACTATAATTTATAGTCACTGTAGCGCCTAGGGGCCTCAGTCATGGACCAGGACCCCGCTTTTCTAGACATTGTACAGACACAGAACCAAACCACAGTCCCTTCCCCCAAAGAGCTTATAATCCAAGCATAGGACAACAGATGGATATGGATAGACGGGGAGTCCAAGACAAGACCAAATTGGTCAGCATGGCAGGCAGTGATCTCAGCGCACCGGTGACCTAGCCACTGTCCAGTGTTTTGTAGGCATCTTGGCAAAGGAGAGTTTTAAGGAGGATAATGAGGTAGCTTTTTGGATGTTTATGGGGAACTCCTCCCAGGCATGAGGGACAGCATGGGAGAAAGCAGGAAGGGGATTGTCTGAAAAGTTCAGTGGGCATTGGAGGCTAGCACCGTGGGCCGATTAGAGGCAGGAGTGAACACCGCAGTAGTGAATAAGAAATTATAGGTCGGGCTGGGATAGGCATTTATCAGATACAGGGATATGCGGTAACTTATTTAATTCATGAAATTATTAAAAGTGTGGCATGCTGCTCAACTTGTGTAGCTGGGAAATATGCTAACTCACCCAGGATGGTGTCCCAAGACAGGAGGAGATGTGTGTGCGGGGGCTAGAAAGTCCTGACATGTCACAACAGATGTCTATGGGAGATAAGATCCATGGGACCACATGTTCAGACTCCTGCACAAACCAGGTATGCAGTGCCATAGCGCCCGGAGACCCCAGTTGAAATTAGGACCCTGTTGGGCTATGCTCTGTACATACACAGAGTGAGACACCTTCCCTGGTCCAAAAACCAACCAAATAGAAAAGGCAGACCAAAGGATGCACCTTGCTCTCCTGTCTTTGCAGATGGGGAAACTGAGGCACAGATATTAAGTGACTTGCCCAAGTTCACACAGGAAATCTGTGGCAGAGCCAGGACCTGATCCCTCCCCCCGCCCAATCTTCTGAGGTCTAATTGAGTTCTTTAGTCACATAACCACCCTTCCTTTCTAACATACAACATGGTGTCTGTTTCCAAAACACTGAGCAGCTAGCACACCTGCAAGCTTGCCCTTGTGCAATGGGTAAGTCAGGCAGAGCTTATGGCCATGAACACAGCACTGGGATTTTCTAAAGAGGCCCGCATGACGAGTGTCCATTCTCTGGACAGAGGCCTAACGATTAGTCTCTGCAGCTGCCCGTTCAATTCCAGCTCTTTGCGTGAGTTCTACTTTTTTTCACTCTTTGCGTGAGTTCTACTGCTCCTTTGCTATTGATCTGGTTCCACAACATCCTTTCCACTCACAGGCCAAAGGGTCCAGGAAGTTCACGGACGTCCGCTAGAGGAGAGATCATCAAGAAGATGGTGGTGATATTTTGTATCTACAGCTCTCTGCTCTAGCTGTGGGAGCCTTTGCACAGGAGCAGCATACGCGATAGGCAGTGAAGAGCTGAGGAGAAATCACCTCTGAGAAATCAAACATGGCTGCTTGAAGAACCCCTACCTGAAAACACACACTACACATCTATCTCACAGGCCATGTCTACTGTGCCCCGTCAACGGATGTCCTTCCTTTGGCCCACCCGCTCTGCGCTGCTTTCCTTGAAGAGGGGAGCTCCCATTCAAGTCAAAGGGAATTCTGTAGGCCAGTCTGACCTCCTGGCCTGTATTTTTTCCCTACGAGATGGAGCATACATTTCATGTTCAGCGGATTCGCTAAAAGCATATTGCCAAGGGAAGTATATTACAGGGGGGAGAACTGTAGACATAATAATAATAAAAAGACATTTTCCTGCCTATAAATTTGTTTTCTCCAAGCATGCACTGATCAAGGCTATTACTTTGTGGGTTTTCCTACCCAGGCCTGCAGAGTTTGAAAGCAGTCAAGTGAGACTTTTCTGGCAGCAGGCCCAATCGCTTTACATTTCAGCGGTTACACTTCCCTAACAGAGAATGTAATCTGTGTCTAAAGGTAGATCGGTAAACAAGTTAGAGAAGAGAGGAAAGGAGGTTAATGCATATGGGTAGATATAGATGTGGTCAAAAAAACAACAACAAAAAACAACCCAACCCAAGTGTATGTATGTATTTTAGCCTTTTTTGATCAAACAACCTCAGTGCAATTGGCCTGTATAATAAGCCAAAAAGATATGGGCAGATCAGAAATGGAGGGTGGCTTTCAGAGATGGAAATATGGAAAAAGTCAAGGGATATTTATGGTCAGAAGAATTGTTCTTGTTAAGGCCCCTTCTGCTAATAGGGCAAGTACACTTGAGATAGAGACACGATGGTTTACAGTTTCCGGCAGGCCTTGAAGCATTTTGCAGATTCTTTAGCGCACAGCCAATCCACACGCTGGAGCTTGCTGCAGGATCCTGCGCAATGGACAGTTTCTGCACAAAGAAAGGCCACATTTTAACCGTCTTCATTTATTGCCTGCAGTGGATGGATTTGTATGGAAGATGCAGATTTAATTAAGAGTATGATGAAGTTTTCCTTTCTGTCTGCAAGACAGAGGGCACATCTACCCTGGGAAATTTGGTACAGGCTGCAGGGCATCTCTGCAGAAGGATCCCACACCCCAAACTGCAGGCCATGTTGGAAAGCTCATCTTTCACCACTTCCACCCACAACTGCTCCACCGCTCTTTGCTGAGAACATGGCAACATTCTGGCATTTTTCATGGAGAAAAGCTTACGCTGGAAAGTGATTCGTGGCTCATGCAGGTTGCAGAGAACCGATGTAATGAGCTCCGCACGAAAGTGGGAATCTGCATTTGGCCCAAACATCAATTTCCTAAGGGTCTGGAGGTGTAGGGCATTTGTGTATCAAATTGTAGTAAGCCAGACTCAAAGTGACAAGGCCCCGATAACTTTGTTGATGGCCACTGCTGGTTAAAAAAAAAAAAAGAAAGATTGCAACCATCGTGCCAAGCATAAATGATAAAAATCATGACTCCCTGGGCACCCAGAAGCATAAAGAGATACTGTCACAACAAGCAGTAGCTGTGAGTCTCAGTGACAAACAGTAGCCATCCCTCCTCAGTCAAGGGCGCTGGGGGTATCTCTATTTCTTTTGGTAGCTTTCCCCCAGCTTGTAAGCATTGTCCCAGTCGCACCTGGCTTGGGTCTCAGCTAGCTAGCCATCATCCGAGGCCCAATTTCCATTTAGCACTGGATAAATGGCTCAGCTTCATTGGACAGGTAGGATGAGATGCAGATCTAAGACTGTCATCAGCACACACTAGACACAATAACCTATATTGCTTCACTAACCCTTGTAACATACTTATAGACATCCAATGTATACATGCTGGGTAAGAGCGGCTATAGAGTAGAGCCTTGTATAACCCAACATGAGCAACTGCTCAGTGCTAACTTCCTGGATTATCTCAGAAAGAAAGAAGCAAGGGTACATAATTTACATTATCTGATCGGCTCTATAAACGAGCTGAATAGACTTAATTAAATCATGTATTCAACTAATTTGGGAGTTATTTATTGCATATCAGCATTTCCTAAAATGTACGGTGAACCTCCTGTGGGAACACGAAGCACTAGACAAAGTGTGGTGTGGACAGACGTCTCAATTGCTCGCTAGAGTCTTAGCTTTCATTTAAAAAAGAAGTGTTAAGGCCTGGTTCGCAAGTAAGCTTTGCACTGCACTTCTTTTGCAAGGCTCCTTTACACTGCCAAAGTGGTGTAAATAGGCCTTAACATCCATGAGAATCAGGCCCATAGTCTGTACCTGTTGTGCTTATGAAGAAAACATTCAAACCTGAACTGTGTATAACCAATGTAGAGAGTTCAGCCTGAGTTTGCAGAGAGCATGAAACAATAGCTCTGAGGTGTGAGCTGCCTCAACCATTTCAGTGGGTGCTAGCTCAGTTGCCAATGAGGATACTGTACTTTGTTAACTCCTTTCTCACCTGTTGTGATGAACTGTGAAATACAGGAAGTAACATGGTATTATGCTCTAAAGAAAAAAAGTGTGGCCACTTAGTAATAACTATATCTAAAAAAATCACTTGAGAGAAGGTTGGAAAATACAAAACACAAGCCACAGCAGAGAACTTTGAAAATCCAGCAATCCAGCCTAAAGTTCTGCTTTTTGGTTTACCATTGGCCACCAAGGATATGTCTACACTACACAGCTAAGCCAGCTGATTGGCACCTGGGTCTGAGCTTTCCTCCTGCAAAATCTTACCCCATTACTGTGTCCTCATTGTTTCTACCCTTCCCAGTGTGTGTTTGGGGGCACATCCCATAGTTCCATGTGCTGAGATTCTCTAAGATTCCTTCCCAGTCAATTCCGTCAGTTGCAGGAGAACTTGCCTGTCCCCCAGGGGGAATTGTGGGAAGGACATTGGAGGGCTGTCAGCAGCTTGAGTGATCTTGCCAGTGTCTTCACTGCAAAATGGGCAGATTCTAGCCTGAACTAAACCACCGCTCTGGCTTTAACCCATACTGCCAGCTGTGCAAGTGAGTATGGGTTCAAAGAACGAATAGGCATGTGCTTGAGGGTTGCGTGTGTGGACAGTGGGGTCGGGGACAATATGTAGAAGCACAGGTGAACCTTGAAGTGCAGAGATCTCCTCAGGTATTCAACCCCAGGTAGGTTTTCTTTACTCATTGTTAAAATGGTACAATCAAGGATGGTTACCCTCTTTGAAGGAGCTTCAAAAAGTTACCAATAAAAAAACAAATCAACCCCATCCTGAATCCCCATTTTTACAAAGTTTCAATGAAGATGTCATTGAAAATGAAGTGGTCGGGGTCCACAAAACCAAACCACCTATCTCTGTAGGGAACTACTTCAGGAAAGCTAACATAGTGGTTCATAATACAAGTTTCAGTAGTGCCTCTCAGGCAAAACCAGTTGTTATTTAACTTGAAAAACATGCCAATAACAGACAGCATAATTCATTTCATGAAAGTGATGCTTGGCTGTAAAATAGAATACAGAAATTTTTCCTACTAAAGCTGAAATGCTTTTCTTTTAGTTCTTTGGTATTCTTGCTTCAGCATTTTAAATTCTAATTCCTATCTTGGCCTGGGCTTTGAGATCTCACTGTGCTGAAAAGAATGTGGTCCATTTTTGTAGTTTTCAAGTATTTAAATCACACACCTCCTTTGCCATTAAAAAACACCACATATGAGCCCGGGTTTTGCATTTATTGGACCCGTGACTGGGAAAATAGGGAAGGTAAATAGCTAGCGAAATGGATGGGTTGTGTATTGTTTTAATCATCCTTTTAAAACCGAATATGGTAAGCTGAGATAGGATCCAAGTTTAGGGGATTCCATATATCATTTTTTTTCAAGTTAGTTTATTTAGCCAAATCACAGCCTGAACTGTATTAACCATGTGAGGACAAAAGGAAAGGTACGCAATTAGATGTTGGGGAAAGGTAGGGAAATAGTTGCGTGTGGGGTTAAACTGTGCTTGTGATACTAAGTCCTTTAAGTGTAGGGCCTTTGCATAGACAAAACCCAGGGGACCAATTCTTCCACCCCTTCCCTGGTCTTCAGAGGGGGTTACTTATAACCTGCAGGAGAAGAACTGGGGCCCAAAGGTGTTACTGCAGATTGTCATGGGAGCAGGATGTGTGCACCAGGCAGTCATTCCTTCAAGCCCCTAGAGCTGGCGGAGGTACCCTATTACCACCTCACAGTAAGGCAGGGCACTGCTATTGTCCCCAGATGGGGAACTGAGGCACAGAGAGACCAAGTGACTTGCCGAAGGTCACACAAGAAGTCCCCAGTGGAGCAAAAGTATTGAATTCTGTTCTTTCAGGTCCCAGGTAGTGCCCTCACCACTGAGCCGGCCTTCCTCCCACAGGGAACCAGTGCAGGAATGTCAGCTCGGCGAGTTTTGTCACTAGGAAGTCACTAGTGCCGGTACCACTATGATGGGCTCCTTAGAAATAGACTGGGGAGGATGACAGAGACAGGAGCACATGGCCAGCTGTGGCAGGAAATGTGGTATGGTTAGAGCTGGCAATACGGGGGGCCCAGGTGAGAGAGAAGGGAGTAGACAAGGACCAACTGGGAATTGGTCCTGCTTCGAGCAGGGGGTTGGACTAGATGACCTTCAGGGGTCCCTTCCAACCCTGATATTCTATGATTCTATGACAAGAGAGAGGGAGGGAAAAAGAGAAAGCCAATCACTGGAAGACACAGAGCCCTGTGATCATTGGCTTGGGCTGAGCTAGTCTATGCAGGACAGAAAGGGAGAGAATAATGGCTCAAAACCACCAATCTTCTTCCTGATCTGGAGGCAGCCAGGGGCCTCTTTTGGCATAAAGGTGCAACTCAGAGCAGCCACAGAGTTACCATAAGTTATATCAGCCATAGTCCTCTAGGGATTTTCCATTGGCCAAGGCTCACTGGGCTGCCAGGTTCTCTGGCTACACCCTTCCTGCCCCCTCCACTGGGAGGCTGGCAGATGGTGGCATAGAGCCAGCTGTGCCAGTTTGACACCACCTGGAGATTCCTCCACACCAAAGGAAACTCTACCTGCCCTAGAAGGCAGCATTTCCAGCTGTTGTGGCCTGAGCCGTGCAAAGCAGCGAGAAAAAGAGGCCAAAGATCAGGCTGACTTTCCTCTCAATATGGTTTTTACACCAGTGTAGCTTGATTGATGTAATGTGGGGTTAATCCTGCTTTACACCAGCGTAAGGGAGAAGGAGTTACCGGGGACATAAGAACCTACCTAGGGTCTGATTCGGTCAGTCTGACTGCTTAATTCAGAATGACATCTCTGGACCTTGGCGCAATGAAGTGGGTTGAAGATGGAGCAGGGAGACAGGCTTGCGGACAGAGGGAGAGGTGGGGATGGCGGAGGACACGGTCCTAAAACGAGGTCAGGCACCGAAAGAAGATCAAATTCTTCTCTCATTCATCAGGATTAATTCCACCGAAGCCAGCAGAGCAACACCAAGGAAGGTGAGAGGCCAGTTCGTCTTGGCGTCATGGCAGGACTGAGCTGATCTACCACCAAACCCACAGCGCAACCTAAACTACAGGGGTTAGACTAGATGACCCTAGCAGTCCCGTCTCACCCTATGATCCTACATGTGTTTACATGCCACAAGCCAGCTTCTCAGCTAGTATATGTTGATGTAGCTCCATTGACTTGGACAAGGTTCTCTCTTTTTGGGGCAGTGGAGGTGGGGTTCTTGAGCAAAATGGTCACTTTCCATCTTCTCAGTTGTGCTGTTGGAGACATGGTTTTATTCCGTGTAGTGTAATTTCACCTTAAAAAAAAAACAGGGTAGAATTTCTTTTGCACATGAAGTTTGAGAACTCGTCCAACAGTTTTAAACTCGCTCGAGTCTGGGAGCCTCACAAAAGCTTTCCCAGTTGCACGCACACACACAACTGCTGCAACGTTTTGGCCACTGTTTCACCTCTGGGTGAATGGGCTTGGCTGGGCAGCACTGTGCTAAGATTGTAGACCCTCAGGCCAGTCAATATTTGCCCACTGTTAAATTTGCATTTTTACCTTTCAATCATTATGTTTCATAACTGCTCAGAGTGGCTCAGATGGGGAAGGAGGGGGGAAAAAAAGCTGGTTTGCCTTCCAAAGTTTTCAACAAAACCACATACACTGTGTCTATAGACTTAAACACATAGCTAACTCCTTTGTCAATACAAGGCACTGTTCCAACTGTACACTGCTTGGCTTTCTATCAAAATGGCTTCAATATTATTAGAAATCTCCAAGGCTTACAAAGTCAAAAACTTGGACGTTTACTGTACACATTAACAGGACTCATTCCCCCGACTCATCATAAATCTTTATAACCACATATGGCTGAGTTATAAATATCATCTGCAAAGAGCAATAAAAAAAAATTCAGCCCACAGAAAGGTGTCTTCATAGTTTTAAGTGTCTGATACTTTTAAAAAAAAAGTGTTCTATCTTTTTTTGGGGGGTGGGCGCGAGGGCGACTGGTAATCAAAATGCTGCATTTCAGGTAGTAAAACGGAGTTCACAATATACGGCGCTTGCAAGGTTGAAAAGCTGCCTGAAGAAACAGCAGAATCCTCAAGACCTCAATAAACATGAGTTCACTTAATTATAGTTTTGTGGAAGAACCTTCCCAAGCCTTACAGTTCTGAAAACCCATAAACCCCAGACATTAGAAACTCGGTGAAGAGTGGGTTTGAAAACCACTGAACCCTTGTCTCTTTCCTCGCACAATTTGCTTCCTTCGTGCCTCGTACAGTATGAAGCTTCCATCGGCTTGTCACTATTTCACCAGGGCAAGCTAAATCTAGTGTGCCTTGCTTTAAATATTCTAAATATAAACAAAGATGTGAAATGATACACTGAGAGCAGGTGTACAGTGAGGTCCAGGCACTTAGAAAGAAAGGAAAGGCTCCTTTATAAATCAGGATTTCTTTATGATTTAAAAGGGGCCAATAGTTTACTTATGCGATTTCTTTTTTCAATTAGGTGACATCAAGCATATTTCTTAAAAAAAGACTGAATCTTTCAAACTCAGTTCAGACGATGGCATTATGAAGGAACACATTTGCCATTTAATGACTTAAAGAAAAGTGGAGGTAAGTGATCACAAGAGAACAAAAATAAGATTTGCTTTGAGCGTGCGGGAGTCTCTCACTTCAGGCAGATATTACTAGATATGGATTCTTAATTTCCAGCCTAATAATTAGCAGGGTGGGCAGAATATATAAATATCCCATGTTCACAATCTCATCTGGACCAGATCCTCATCTAGTGTAAAACTGGCATACCTCTAATTTAGAGCAGTGAAAGACCTAGCCCCGTAGCTTACAGGGTTTACTGTGTGTACGTAGTTTTAACATATACATTGCTGTTCTACACCTGAATTGTGTGCCACTTCTCAGCCATATACCTCAATAGCTAATATGAAGAACTCTAAATGTAAATAGAAATATTTAAGCAGAAGCAGGACCTGTTTTTAGCTAATCAGTTGGAGTTTATATTTCACAGAATATATAAACTGTATGTGAAGTGTATTGTTTGACATAAAAATAGAGAATCCTTAGAGGTTCATTTTAAGAAACATGGAGAAGCATTGCATTTATTTGCTTTTGCAGCATGGGTAGTTGGAAAATAGTAAGTATTTACCATGGAAAAATAAAAATAAATGAAAATGACATTTTTTTCCACTTGTTTTAAGCAAAAAATCCCTAAAAATGAACATTTTACAGTTTTTCCCCCCACAAAAAGACTGGAAGATTAGAAACGAAATAAAAATCTCTCATTTAGGAGGAAAAGAAAGAGGCAATTCTGCATCAAAAAATATGGACAATTTTTTTTGACTAGCTGTTAGTTCATAGAAAAAGAAAAATACTGTCCTCTGACATTTTTCGGTGGTTCTATGATGTTTTTGTTCTGTATAACCAGATACAGGATTTTAAAAGAGCTGTGTTAGTATAAAATAGCTGCATAATGGTTTAGTATTAGTACCGTCTGCTAGAATAATAAATTAATGACTCCCATGTTTCTCTTTATGGTATGGGCAGTTAGGTGGGCCATAGGGTTGTGCTGTTAGGAATGTTCTAGAATTCTAAACATTCAATAAAAAAATACAATACAACAAGCATGTGATTTTTTTAATATAATAAGGAAAAAAACTTTATAGGTAAAAAATTCTCTCAGTCCTGGTGAGCCAAATATTCATTTACTATATCTCCTGGTCAGTAAAAATCTTATTTTAATGATGTTTTTTTTTTAGTCAAAAGCCGCAGTTATTTAAATACTTAGACAATAGGAAAAATGCAAGCGGAATGATATTTAACTTTGATAAACAGCTCCGGTGTTAATTCACTAACCACATTTTCCATAGAGTTTTCCCAGACACTTTCTACACACACAATATTGTGTATTAAATCAGTAGACCATAGAGATCTTTATGGTGTACCAAATAAACATCACACATTATTAAACATTTGTCTTAATATGTTATTGATACTAGCCCCAAGGTCCATTCAGATGAATCCTCTACTTTAATAAGCATCTAAGTACGTACTTACACATCTCAAAATGGCATCTTTGCTTTCTTTTTTAGTTTTCTTTAGAAAATTGTTCAAATGCCAGCTCAGGATATAGAATGCAATGGCTGTGAAGGGTTTCTTGTGCTTACTTGCGTCCTCTTTCATAAAGGCAGATGGCTGGGTTTTTCCACCTTTTTCCCCCCTCCGACCTCAGGTAAAAAGGAAATATTTAACCTTAACACTGTGGCTTAAAAAAAAAAAAAACAAACTTTAAAAATAAGGCTGCAAACCTCACTTACTGGAGTATATAGGAGTGAGACCGTAAAGAGCTATCCACAACTTAGAGACTTGTTGTATTACCTAGATATGCAGAAGGGTGGTTTAAAGTGAAATTTCTTCTAGAACTCAAAAAACAGCAAAAGCCAGGAAATTCTAAGCCATTCCCTTCAATATTGAAATAATATAGTATTTATGTAGTACGAAACAGATTTCCCCCCCACAGTCACAGAAAATGAAAACCAAGGACCTGATCCAAAGTCCATTGAAGTCAAGGGGAATCTGTGTTAACTTCAGTGGATCAAGCCAGAAAATGTACATTTTCATACAAGGGTTTTTATGTATTTATCGCTAACTGGGTTTCTGACCTATTCATTAACTGATTGGTTCCAAGGGCATACATTGTTTTTGGTTTATCGTTTTCAGCCTTCTGCTAACCACAGCTCTTGGCTGAAAACCCTCGATGGGAAAGAATGTTTTTAAAAGATCTTTCCCAGCAGATCAGTTTTTTCAAAATTCAGGGCCAGATTTTTCAAGAGCTCAGCACCTATTTAGGGACCTACATGAAGGCCAGCTATCCCTGTTGCCAACTGTCATGATTTTATCACAAGGCTTGTGGTAGCTGGTATTTTTCTTAAAGCCCCAGCTCCTGAAGTCTGTGATGACTGCTGCATGTGATGCCTTCCTACTCCCTGTGCCTCGTTTCCTGATTCCTGCGCCCTAAACTCAGCATTCCAGTTCCTGTGTGTACACATGGGTACACAGCATTGCGCGTGTTGCTACATACCGGCCATTCGGACTGTTCTGTTTGTTCAGACTATTGCTCATTTAACTGGTTCATGGTTAGAACATGTTTGATCGACCACCTATCCATCTTTTGCTTCAATTTTCTTGTGTTTTGCGAGTGCTGTTCCAGGATGAATCAGAGCACTGTGGTGATGAGGACTTCGATTCTGCAACCCATGCAACGTACATGCAACCCTGCACATCCTTTGGCTATTGACTGGCGATACTTTATTTGGAGTTTTTGGAACGATGTGCAGATCCTGCAACACTCCAAAGCTGCTAGATTACCCTTGCTGCAGAATGCTTAGGCTGTGTTGACATTGATATTTATGATGGACTCCTTTGGTGGAGCTGTGCAGCACGTCAACGCGTATTTTGGGACTGGCGATTCCATCCGACTAAAGAGGAAAATGTTGGGGTATTTTCTGAAGCTCACCAGCAACCCAAGGAAACCATATGTGAGTGTGCATGTCGTTTATGGTGGTTGGCACAGGACTCTGAATGCGGGGGTGTTAGGATCAGCATGATCAGGGATACTTTTGTGATTGGCATAGCCAATGACTGCCTTAGTGAACAGGGACTGCTAGAATTCTATCTTTTGATGCTGTGGTTGCTAAGAGTGAAGCATTTGAGAGGGCTGGGCTTGAAAGGGGCTCTGTGTCTCAGACTGCTGCTACCTTTGTCATCAGCTACTCCTCCTGCTTCCACTGCCCTGAGTCATATGACTCTACCGTCTGCTGCTCCACAGCAAAAGCTTCTCCCTGTGTCCGGTGTGGTACTATGGATCACATGGCCAATTTCAGTGCCTGCCCAGCTAGAACTGCTGATTCCAGGCTTGTGGGAAGGAAAGACACTAACATGCCACGGTACACTGGTTCACAGGGATAGGCAGCCTGAAGTCCATACCGTAAACATGGAGCCCTGAGACCACCTTTACCAGGGACCCTGTTTCCTGTAGGACGATCTCCAGCGCTCTCCATTGTGGGGAAAATCTGAAACTGTTACCAAAAGTTTTGGTTTTGCAGTGACAATTAGCATTTTTCTCCCACAGTTATCGTTATCAGCAACTAGAAGAAAATTGCTTTGGCCCTTCAAAATGCTCTCCTAATTTATCTTTATTGTAAGACACCTGACACCAGTGGATATGGATTTCACATCAGCTAAGTGAGATGATGCCAGAGCCCATGTGAGAAAGAACCGCCAGCAGTTTGAGAAACACACACACACACAGCACCTTGGAAATTACTAACCGCTGAGTATGGTTACCAGTGTATTGCCTCTGGGGGATTTTGTGTCATTAGTAGCACCATGACTTGTAAGTCCAGTCACATTGCTCTCAATCATCTTCCTTAGGGCAGAGCCTGGAGAGGAAATTCCATGAGCAGATCTCCTACACAGAAGGCAGCTCAGCCACCTCCATTCTCCTCCTTCTTCACAGTCTCTGGAGGACACACTGGGGGGCACAGGACCTATGGTGGAGAGGGGGTGGAGACTGGAGTAGGACAGTGGTAATGGCATTTCACAGAGCCACTAAACCTGGGGGTGGGTTTTCCCTAAAACAGCAAACCCTTCCTGCTTTGTCAGAACAATGGGTAGGAGAGGAGGGTCATTTCGGATTTCCTCCCTGGGAAAATTTGCATGAGGATTGTCTGGTCCTTTATGCAAACTGCTACAATTTTAACCTTGGTTATAGAAACTCCTCTAAGACCTTGTATGACAAGGGTTTGTGCACAAGACCTCATTGTCAATCAGATCTGAACAGCCTCCCAAGGCCACAGGCAAAAAGGGGGTGGCAAGTGGTAACCATCAGAAGAGAACCCAGGGACCCTCAATTGCATGGCGTACACATGTGTGGAGTAGAAGTTGCTGCAGCTCCCAGGAGAGAACGGTGCTGGATGTAGCAAGACATTGGGGTGGGGGAAAGACATCCGGAGAGCACTGCTGAAGAGGCAGAGTTACAGGTCTACAGCAGATGATAGTCTCTAAATCTATGAGGGACTGATTTGAGATGTGATGCAACTAGAATCTGGTCTGTATTTCATAGAAAGAGCTAACCGTACTCAATGGTGCAGGCTTAAAAACAGGCCTGGATGTAAATGATTGTGTTCAGAGAGAGCTAGCAAAAGAAGAAGAGCAAATACTTAAGTGGCACAAATTTATTTCAGGTCAATACAGCAGACGGTAGAGTCATATGACTCAGGGCAGTGGAAGCAGGAGGAGTAGCTGATGACAAAGGTAGCAGCAGTCTGAGACACAGAGCCCCTTTCAACCCCAGCCCTCTCAAATGCTTCACTCTTAGCAACCACAGCATCAAAAGATAGAATTCTAGCAGTCCCTGTTCACTCAGGGAACCGAGGGGTCAAGCAATGAGTATCAAAAGCAGAAAAACAACTTTCACAAACTTGAAGTTTTACAAGAGCGGCATGATTAGCACGGACACAAAAATATCAATTTAACACCGACATCACGCCTTAGCCTCCTTTGTGGAGCAGAGTGATGGCAATTTACAACAGAAACAGATAGGAACAACTCATTCCAAAATAAGTGCCTCTGAAAGATCTTTAGAGTTCACTGGAAAGAGTCTTTTGTGCAGCATCAAAAATTCTAAAGAGGAAGCCACCTAAAGCCTGGTAATAAGAAGATAGACACATTTAGGACACACTTGAAGGCTGCCACCAACAGGACTTCCACATCAAGTGATAACATGAACACCAGCTGGAAACAAGGACAGAAAGAAGCCAGATCCATCAACGTGACACTCAGAAGTCCGAACTGACCAGCACAAGACAGAAACAAATGGTGGAAATTGGTGTTTGCCCTATACACTGATGGCCATGCTGCTCCTGTAGCCAGTTGCACTGAGTGGTAAGGACACAGAAGTGGGGCTCAGGACAGCTGAGTTCTATTCCTGTCTCTGCTGTGTGAATGTGGTGAAGCTGCTCCCCGGCTGTTCAGGGGAGGGACTGTGTTACAATTGGAATTAGCAAAAGTTTTTGGCAGAAAATGCAGTTTTGTCAAAAATGAAAACATTTGGGAAAGGTGTCTATTTAGACTAAATTGTCAAAACAATTCATTTCAGTGCCATAACATTCATTTTAGCATTATACTAAATATACTTTGAAATCAAAATATTGCTTTTACCATAGCAAAGTGAACCTGTGTGACACTATCAAAATGAAGTGATTTGACACTATTGAAACAAAAACATTTCAGTGTTTCCAAATCAGTTTTTTTTAGCATTTCCATTCCCTGTTTTGGTTTTGTTTTGTTTTTTAATTTTGTCCTATTTGGGATGATTTTTTTCTAATTTAGTGGAAATTCCTGTAGGATGAAAATTCTGGTTTTGAACCAATTCTACTTAGGTGTCTGTATGGCACCCAGCAAAATGGGACCTGATCTTATTTGGAGATGCAATGGCAATATAAATAGCAACAAGTAAAGGTAACTTGTAGGGGTACAACATTTTGGAGGCGTTATAGAAAAAGGGTAACAATTTGTGAAAACTTGGAACTGCAGCAGGCTGAATACATGGACGGAGTTATCCTTAGGAACACAAAGATTAAATTGATAGTTTCAGGCTCTTAAATAGAATCCCAGAACCACAGGGTTAGGAGGGACCGCAAGGGTCATCTAGGCTCACCCCCTGCCAAGATGCAGGATTTGTTGTGTCTAAGCTATCCAAGACAGATGGCTACCCAGTTTCCTTTTGAATACTTTTCTGTGTTTCTTACTTGGGGCCAGATTCTCAACTGGCTGAAATTGGTGTAGTTCCATTTTAGTTAGTGAATTAAGTGGAGTGGTTGGTACCAGTTTCACACCAGCTAAGGATCAGATCTTGAATCTTTACTTTGGCTAACCAGTCATGGAAGAAAATGGAGTTCTCCCTAAAGACAGACTTCTGGATTAGGCTCAGAATAGATAACTGCAGTTCAAGGAGGAGCATCATGAAAGGGACTCTCAGGAGCGTGCATGATGCCAGCAATGAGGATTTAAGTAGAATTGGCTTCTCAAGTGTTTCCTAAGAATCTGATTCTGCTGCTATTGCTCACATTAAGCAGTACCTTGTCTTGTGAGTGTCTCCACTTCAATCAATGGGTCTGCTCCTCATGGCATCCGGTACTATTCAGGCTGAGCAAAGGTAGCAAGATCTGACCCTAAATAAAGATACAAGTTTCACGGTGGGTCAAAAACTAGACATCGGCTTATCTGTCTCATGCATGAGTTATTGACAGAGAGCACTTTATTATTGTAAAATGATTTTTAAAAAACCCCCATCAACTACACTACCAATCTCTACCTTAATTCAGGGTGATTTTGTTCAACTGCAAATTACACAGATGCCATGAGATGTGTAAATAGGTCTGAAGCAGAGTCAGCTGCTCTTTAGTTATTGCTGAATTGTTTAGGCAGCTTAAATTGTTTAGGCAGCTTAAAAATTCTTCATTGTGAGATTCATTTTACCAGGTTACAGAAAACAAGTTAACATTTACAAGCCACTTTAGTGTATTTTCTCTGTGTCTCTTCAATATGCCACTACTAAGATTTTTGCTAAAACTAAACAATCGTGTTTAAGGTCTGGGACTATGAAAACTAAGTCTGTTATTTGTACATTTCTTTTCCATAAGCAAATTACAATATATTGTCACAGTTTCCTAATATGAGAAGGTGCAATCATGCACTAAGCCATAGAAGTTTTCCACGAAAGTATTGTCTACCAGAGGTTTTACTGGCAGAGATCAATTAGATATACATTGTATCCACTTTGTATCATTTAGGCTATTATTCCCTAAATATATATATTGAAAGTTCTAAGTGTTAGGCTGTCAATAGTAATACAAAACACAGAACATCTTCCTGCTTTTCTTACCAGCCTGCATAAATAGCTGTCAAATCTGGAAGATCTTAAATAAATGCACACATTTTTGTAGTCCATCATTCTTATTTTACTTGTCAGAGAAATGCGTAAAATAGTTTTTAATAACCCAAGCAATCTCTAAAAAAACTGTCGTGCTTTAATTTTTTTAAAAATTAAAGCACAAGAGATGATATGGGTATCTGAGCAAATTCAGATGTTTAAAAAGTCAGCTGAGATGAAAAAAAATGAAACAGCAAAAAATCTTCTTTAATTCATTTGGATAAAACTAAATGGAAGTCACCATTATGAAAGCAGATTAAAAACGAAAAGGTGGTTATTTTTAATGTTATTGCCACTTGAATGCTAAACTTAATCACATTTGATATTCAGAAGGTTCTGTATTAACACTTTACTATTATTTTAAGGCTTCAGAAATTTGACTTTCAGCAACTTACTCGTGAAACAAAAACTGAGCTGTGCTTTATGAAATCTGGAAGTCTGCGCTAATGAAGATCTCACGGAAAGCAACTTGTAGGCATATGGATCCCATTTGTAACTAGTGGTGAGAATATACAGGTCAGCCTACACTTTGGTGTCTGTCTATCCATCTGTTTTCACATTACTTGCAAATTATAGAATCCTCCAGACCCAAATGATCATAAATCTCTACTAGGAGCATGTACACTTTTCCCATCTGTCATAAAACAATGAATTAAATTCATGCCTGTCAAAATACGCTGCTGCGAATTCCCCTTATTCTGCCGCAGGAGGAATACAAAGCTCCATCTCATCGCTGTAATTTATGACCTCCTTGGGAGATTTGGGTGATTAGGGGTTGGCCCACCAACACACAGAAAAACAGTAGGAACTCCAATAACTCCAAATGGAAATCTTGGGTCAAATTTATCAAACAAATCAGAGAGAAATCTATTTCTGTTTGGAGAAGGAGGAGATATATTACATGTTTAGTATACGAGTATAGCTTTGGAACATTTGGCTATTCGGTATTTGTGAGTTTTGGAATTTCTAGCTTAAATAGTATCACCAAAGGACATGTGATGTATTAGACATGAGCACATTTTTAGCCAAATAAAATATACAACTGCAAGCAAAGAGGGTTTTCAGCGTTAACAACAACATATTTGTGCAAATGATGTAACTGAAAAATTTCTAGGTAGGATTAAAAAAAGGCAGAGTTCTGAGTACTGGAAAAATACACTGGGACAAAAATAAAGTGTGTTAGACATGGACAACAAAAACAGAACAGAAAAGAAAGTGTAGAGGCAATTAGGAACAGTTATTCCACTCACCTTTATACTGCTGCTTCCAATTTTGTATTTATACAGCTTCTTTTTACATCAAAATAATAAAAAACCAAAACCCACTAGTAATAGGAAACACCAATAGTCATACTGTTTTGTACCAAAGATATCAGTGGCTGTCAGAGAGGTGCTGCAAATAAATTCGGGGCGGGGCGGGGAGGGGAGGTGTAAACAAAAGTGCACATGCTGCGAAGTCATACGGGTGAATTGCCATTTGCCCCAAGGCAGCAAGCCAGACCATACTGGAAGGGCTGGTCTTCACAATGGCCCGAAGCACTCGCTCCATTGAAAACGCGACCCCACACTGGATTAAATAGTGGATTTGGCTAAGGGAAGCCAAGTGATAAGATCCCAGGATATCTGGCATATAGCGAGTCTCTTTCGTATCAGACAGGCTATTATTATACACTTTTTAATAACTGGATGTTGCTGCAAAGGTAAAATCCACTGGCCTCTGAAGGAACAGAGTGTAGCGCAGTGGCCATTGTTCCACTCCAGAGGAATCAGGAAAGTGGCCCAGGAGTGCTCTGTAGCTGCTGTATACTATGCAGCCATGTTCCATGGAGTAGGGCTCCTTTCGTGGGTGCAATGGGGGGGTTGCAGGTGGATCGAGGGAACGGCAAAGGTATAACCAGCCCATACAATCATGCTTGGATCCACAGGGCAGGTGGCTGTGCAACCAGCATAGGTCATGGTGTATAAGAATAGGCTTTGTTTAGCTACTCTGGAGCCCTGTCCATCCCTGCCACACACACCCCTCCTCCCCCGCTTTGCACTGGATCCTTGTGCAAAGCCGTTTCACATTTACTGAATTCAAATTCTTCTTTCCAGAAGAAATAAAAGGACTAAGAGCAACCCTTGCTCGAATGAGTAGCTCGAACCCTTGTGAATAGTGTGTGGACTATTGCTGTGAGTAAGGGTCTGCACATCAAGCCCTGTATTCTGATCAGACGATCCACAGACAATGTCAGTGCAATATGAGGAGACACCATACATCTCAAATCATTGGGAACATCATGCAAGTTACCGCTCCGCTATTCTTTACCATCTGCCATCTCAAGGAAGATACAGCCGGTGCAGAAGGGGTTCTGAGAGGTACAACAAAAATGATTAGCTGGATGGAAAGATGGCCACAGGAGAAGAGATTGAAACCCTGACAAAGTTTAGTGTAGAGAGGAGATGAATAATAATTCCTTGTCCTCTTACATAGGAGTTTTCATCTTACAGATGGGTAAACTGAGGCACAGAGAGGGGGAAGTGATTTGTCCAAGGGCACCCAAAAGGCCAATAGCACCGCTACAAATAGAACACAGGCTCTAGAGTCAGAAACCAGTGCTCTATCCAACAGGCCATCCTGCTTCTCTGTAGTGGCACACAAAATAATGCATTACATATGCACTAGGGTCTCCTTCTCACGAAACAAGAACAAGGGGAAAATTCAATCAAATTGAAAGGCAGCAAATTTAAAACTGTTAAAAAGAAATACTTTTCTATACAATTCACATTTAGCCTGCGGAACTCATTGCCACAGGATAACAAAGAGCAAGAGCCTTGTAGGATTTTAGAAAGGATTTGATACTTTTATGGATGAGACCATCCACATTATTGCAAATAAAACTTTTTATGGAAGAAATTTATATAAAATATATTAATTTTCATGCTACATAAGCCAACCAGTGATTGAGGGGGACATAGGAAGCAATTTCCCATATGGGCAAATTTTTCTAAAATTGTCCACTCTGGATTTCTTGCATGTTTCTAATTACTGCCCACGCTTGGAGACTGGATGCCAAATTAGCTGGACCACAGTTGTGATCTAGGATGGTCGTTCCTATAATCCTCCACCACTCGCGTAAGCAATGGTCTCTTTTGGCTTTAAAAACCTATGGATCTAGTGTTGTATACTGCCTTTCTTTTCAGCTTTAGTGAACGAAGGAGATTATACATGAGATAGTACTGCGTTCAGATTGGGCCAAGTTCTGCTCTCTGAGGACCTGATCCAAAGTTCTTTGAAGTCAAGCCCATTGACCAGAATGGGCTTTGGATAGGCTCCGCTATCTGCATGCAACCTGTGACCATGTTAATTAATTTCATTGGAATGCCACAGCAGTAAAGGGCAAAGTTTTGTCTGACATCCGTCTAGATCAAATGCATGAAAAGTAACACCTCAGGATTGAAAAAAAAGTTATCCGAATTTTACTCCATTAAGTTTGATAGGAGAAGTAACTTCCATAATTTAACAACACTGGCTTATTGGTTCGCACTCCATAAAATAAGCTGCTGTCATTTATACTGGGGCTTGGGCTTTTTTTAATAGGAAAAATCATAGTTCTTTACATGTAGCATCCGTTACCTGTGCACAGAATGTGCACTGCAACCTGATTAGCGTCTGTGAAGATTTATTAAAACAAGAACATATGTTTGGAAGGGAGAAGACGATGTTTTTGCCATCTGCAAGACTTTTCCGTCCTTTCCAATTGCAGGGTTATATAAGCTACTGTTCCTGCACCTCAGTAAACGTTACAACATACAGGCCTGCCACGGCTGCGTGAGTTAAGAAAAAAAAACACCTTAAGGGAAGCTATCCATTTCAATTCATTCTGAATAGACAGATGGAAAGGCAGCTAAGGCTTCCAAAGAGGGCTGAGCACCCAGCAGTGCCCACTGAAGTAGGAAGGCTCGGCACTTCTGAAAATCAGGTAACAAGTATTCGAGCTGGGCATGAAATGCTTCTAGTCCCCTGAACGTTTCTGAGATTGAAAAAAAAATGTTCTTGTCCCAAATTGGAAGGAAAAAATTGAAATCTCAAGTTTTCAGCAACCAAAAATCCAGAAACAGGTCAACTGAGATCAAAATGTTTCACTGAGGTAATTTCGTCCCAACTTTTATTTGTAATATTTTTTTACTATAATTTTAGCATCAGTTTCAAAACAAAAAGTTGTTTCGGTCAAGAAAACCGACGTTTTTCATTAAAAAAACCCCAAACCTCTAAACATCATTTTGAAGCTTGTGTTTCCAAAATTTTTTGAAGATGAGAAATTCACTGAAACTGCCAAAAAAAAAAAATAAAATAAAATAAAAAAATGCAAATTGCCGTTTCCCCAGGAAAACAATGTTTCATCAAAAAATTCCCAACCAGCTCTCATAAATACGGCTTTCGGGGTCCAACTTCAAATATCCATCCCATTACATAGCCAATATTACCAGTCAAACCAGCTACCAAACCAACTGGTCCTAGGACATCCCTGGGTGGATTGTCAGACTTGAAGATTGAACTCAGGTCTCAAATGTTTTAGAGTATAAGCCTCCGTCAAGCCCATCAATGGCTATATGTGCACTAGCCACCCCTAGAGGGTGACAGAGTGCTCCATTGAGTGAATATAGGTTCCACAGAGAACAAATATTACTTTGTTATGTTTTCCTATTGTCTATAGGCCCCTCCACCAAGCCACACACAATCCTGCCTAAAATTAGTCAGTTTACACATTGGGAAAATATAAAGTTATTTTAAAAGAAACCCTAATAATCTTTATAATGTAAGAGGAACGTATACCACGTTCCCCTGTCTGATTCCCCCTCTCACATGCCATCTTTTCTGCAGCCACGTACCTGCCTCATTGCCTCTTCTTGTACCTTAAAGGTTATCCACTAACTACAATGTGGTTGCAGTCCAGTTGAGAGTGGATATCAATTATTTTATTCCAACTTAAATATATAGCTGCCCCGTTGTCACCTCTGCATCAACTAAATGGTGTTAGGGGAACAAAGCCACATGTATCCATTAGTAATAACACTGGGGAGGTGGGGTGGCACATGCAAAGTAAAAGCCTCTCTGTGAGATGGGTTCACCCCCAAGGTGGGGCTGCACTAGTGGGCATGGGACGGACTTTTAGTTTTGCCGGTTGGTGCCCCACACTGGCTCCACTCCCCTCCCCTAAGACCCCCACTCCCTCCTGCCTCCCACCTGTTGCTACTCGACTCTTTCTGCCCCCTTCTGCCTTAAGGGCAGTGAGGGGGGAGGGGGCAGAGAGTTACGTAGATGGGGTGACAGAACAGACTAAATGGGCCCAATTCACCCATGGTGTGAATGCCGGGCTTTTGTTTTCATTGGGCCACCAACAAATTTGGTCTCAGACTTGACAGCTAATTGTGGCAATAAGCCACAGCCCTTAGAAGGAGCAAACATTGAAGTGTGTGAGTTTTATCAGTAGCCATTTGTGTGGAGAAGACAAGCCCTTCAAGCTACTAGTGCAAATAAATATTTGCAAGAGCGTCTGTAGGGGAAGTGTGCCTGCTGCCATTGTGAAAGGTCTTTCAGTGAGGAGAAGTGCATGGGGAAGAAGGAGTGAGGCTGGTTGAGGAGCAGGATAAATCAACTTAAATAGACGAAGAATTAGCAGCCAGGATATGGCAGGGGTGGGGTGCGTCATGAAACATGGAATCAAAGTCCCTTTCAAAGAGGAGGTGTTCATTGAAGAACAAAGCTAAAACCAGACAGACAGACAAGCATCCTTCCATGTAATTTGAGTTCCAGTCTTGTCTTTTGTTCCAGAAAGGGCAGAGTCCCTCATAAACTGTAGACAGTACACAAACACATCTAGTAGCTAAATGACGTTCTAGCAGTATGCAGTACATACCATTGTATGTTGGATATACCTGCCATCATCAGCAATGCAGCGAAGTTGTCCCTAGCCTGACAGTAATTCAGATCTTTGGGATACAGCCTATGTGTAGGACAACTGTGTGAAACAGGACCAGTTACAAATTCCTCTCAGCCAGTGATATAATAAAGGGTCTTTATTGTCAGAAACAACAAGGGTATCCTGCAGATTACCAACCATCATCTGGGCAGTCCTAGCTTCAGCTAGATATCCCAGGACCTCATGAGCTGGCTGAAACTTTTCAAGTGTCCAAGTTGGATTAAATTAATTTTGATCAAGTTTAAAATAAAATTGGGGAAAAGTGTCAGACATTTTTACAATCATCCTGCCTGTTTTCTGACCAGCCCTAGAACTGACTGAAATGTGGAAATATGGAGGTTTTGGCTTATATGCATCCGATGAAGTGAGCTGTAGCTCACGAAAGCTTATGCTCAAATAAATTTGTCAGTCTCTAAGGTGCCACAAGTCCTCCTTTTCTTTTTGCAAATACAGGCTAACACGGCTGCTACTCTAAAAACGACAGTGTACTCCTCTTTCCAAATGTTTTATGCAAATTTGTAAGGAATACCTCACGCTCTCCATACCAGCTCTTATAAAGAGGATTCTTTGGTCACTTAAATATGAAACACAGAAACGAAATGACTGACCATTGTCCCTTACAAAGGCAGATCTTGGTGAGGAGACAAATAAGGGAAAAATTGTTTGTTAACAGTTACTAACCACCCTGAGCCAGATCCTGAGCTGGTGTAAATCAATGAAGTCAATGTCAGTGAAGTTACCCTGATTTACACCCGTGCAGGATATGGCTCTCTAGAGAATGTGAGGAAAGGAATTTTTGATTGACTAATCAGAAAAATTGAGTTTCCATTCTGTGAAAAAATTTGAGTTTTGAAAAAATTGAATCCCAACCCAGGACAAAATTTCAATTTTTTTGAAAAAAAAAAAAATTCTGAAAAACCAAAGCATTTGTTTTGGGTAAAAATATTTCATTTCAAGAAACCTTTTCCTTTTTGATTTTAATCCTGAAGGATTTTTACTACAAAATAAATTTCTACATGAAGATTCAAAACTTTTCATTCTGAAAAAGTGTCAAAAGTCCTGTTTTAACATTTTCAAAAAGCAGTTTTCTTTCACCCTTTTGGGCAGCTTCCTGGGGTGCAGGGGATGCAGGTTTGAATCTCCATTCAGGCAGGGACTTGATTGCAGCTCTTCTGCAGCCTCGGGGAGGGGGTTGGGGGGGGGAACATCCTAACCACCCTGCTATAGGCAATCCTGGGGTGAGGGGCTTTCGAAGTCTCTCCTGTTGAAGTGGTTCAACTTAGTATCAACACATAAACATTTATTAGGCCAGAGCAAGAGTCTGACTCTATAACCCGGGGATTAAGCAACCTGGGAGGAAGGATGCGGATTCAAATCCCTCCTCTGAATCCACCAGAGCAAGGGGGTTGATGAAGGGGGAGGAAGAAGTAGTGGTTCGTAAGGAGTGGAGTGTAATTGCCTGTCAGGGAGAAGCTGACATTCAGTTATTTATTGCACTCCTCACCCTATGATCTGAGCCCTGTCTAGTCATGCATTAAGCAACGTGACTCACATCTTCCTCGTGTTTGTTCTCTCATCCTCTTCCCCGGAGAAGCATGTGCAGTTGAGAGTCTGGTTTCGGTAGGGTTTTAGGGGAGGAGTTAGCAACATGTGCATCTTTTCTTAAAAAAAAAGAAACAAAACTATGTAACGAAGGCAAGGTCGAAGAAACGTGCCTTGCAATTGGAGAGAAAGGTGGGTACAGTATGGGAGGGTCATTGCCAGGAGGGATCAACTTTGCTCAGTCAGGGCAGAGTGTTTTAGAAAGTGCCCCTATCCACCATAAACACAAATAAGTAGATTACATTTCTCCGACAACAACTGAAGCAAGATGCATCAATACGTTTCTGGGCTGCTCCAGCCTCCATTTCATAGGCAGATTCTGCTCATTGTGAAGAGTGCCTTTTTCCCATGAACAAATCCCACTGAAATCAACAGGCTCAGCTCCTGGAGTAAGGTGCTACTCAGCATAAGCATCAGAATCTGGCCCTCAGTTATTTTTCAAGGTACCTTTTATATTTATCCTGCTTAAATTTAGACACGAGGGGGAAAAAAGCCACTTGTAACCAAAATGGAAGACACTTAAAAGTTTTCTGCTTCAGTCATGCAACTCAGGCGTACAAACGAGCTCCAGGTTTTCTATTCAGTTCATTCTTCATCCTCTCTTTCTTGGCTTGCTTATGCAAGCTTAGCTTCCATCAAAACGATGTCTTAATTAAATCTGAAAAATGGACATTTGACTTTACTTTACGTGATGATTTCATCCTGCCACGGATATACATTCAAGTTATACAGAACAGACATGCCCATTATACACAGCCCACTGCTGAAATTTTTTTTAATAGATATTATTTTTTCAGATCTTCAAAGTGTTTGTTTTCATCATGGTTTTAAAAATCTTTCAGTTTGAATTGAAGTGATAACCCACACAAGAGTTCCATCCCTCTGCCTTTAACTCTACTGTGCTCTTGGAATTTACTTTTAAGAAGAAAAACACCCCAACTTATTGGCTGTAATTGGGAGTACCCTTGAAAATTTTAAGCTCCTGCAGAATGTCACTGCCTATGAACGCCGTAGCGTTTCGTGCCATGGAGCATATTTCACTAGTGCTTCAGAGACATGTCTAAATAGTTAAGGGCCAATCCAAAGTCACTGGAAAGACTCCCATTGAGTGGATCTGGCCCTAAGGTCTTACCTGGATACTGGCATAATTGCTGTTTTGCAGATGGGGAATTGAAGTGCCAGGACCCTGATCCAAAGCCCAGGAAGAGACTCATTGACTTCTGTGGGCTTTGGATCAGACCCAGAAAGACTGAGATCCAGATCTTCAGAGGGATGCAAGTGCCTAACTCCCATTGAGCTAGGCACCTAAATCTCTGAGGATCTGGACCTGAGCAGCTTGCCCAAGATCACACAGCAAGTCAGTGGCAAAGCTAGCTGGTGGCTCCAGATGTCCTGAGTCCCAGTTCAGTACCTTACTCATGAAATCATCATTCGGTGTCATGGCTTTTTTCTACATCATGGTATCTCAAATAAGCAAATCTGCATGCGTTTTTAAAAATGCTGCAGTGTGACTGATGTCTACACAGTACACACACTAAAAAAAATAAATGAGTAAATCCAACTAAAAAGTTCTCCTTCCTGCACACACACAACTGTAGCTTGCTGCATATTTTGGATCTTTACGTTTCTAGCAAATCTGTCTGCTGCGCCTCTCCAAGATCCCTTCGTCTCCTCCAAATAGGGAACAGAGGCCGTTAAAATGTGGAAAATTAAGAAAATGCAGAACACATCATTAAATCAAATACTCAGGAAGCTGTGGCAATCTTTCCTTCCATTCACATAAGGTCCACTCTAAATGAAATCTATATTTTAATTATTTCCAGTTTGGATACTCCCAACGTGCGTGAGGGAACCTCAACTGTGCACTGGAGAGTAAGAGGAAAATTGGGTGGTAAAAAAAAAAAAGAACGTTGCAGCTAATATGGAACAGTTGCATGTTCTATTCCACATTGCCCTGAGCAAAAAACACTCCTTCTTTTATTTTGGAGAAAAAGCAATTGATTTCTCCTTGCAGTCCAGCGTCTGGACTCACATTCTGTTTACTCATGAGCTCTGACAGGTTTACCCGGAGCAGCTTTGGGAACCAGCTGCTCTCCTAGTAACCACAGTGGTTGTAATTCTTTGTAGTCGCAAGGCTAACGTATAATGATCCGCTGGCCTTTCATGATGCTAGGCAGGCAGAAGGAACTGTTGACATATTTTATTTTTGGCATAGCATTTCCAATTACAGAGAGTGGAAGAAGTATGAACTTTTATTCTGCACCCAGGCCCCCCTTCACCAGACATTCATCAGGTTGCATGTAGCAGGCAAAGTCACTTAAATTCTGCCTCTCCGAAGACTTGGACGCCTGCCGACCATTTCTTTTCTTGTCATTTCTGACCCAATGAGAATCTAGCTGTAGTCTTTTAAAGGGCAGTGGAAGCTATAGGCTTGCCAGCTGAACTACCGTGATGGCTCACACGCGGGATGGAAAGAGTGAAAACCACAGAGCAGTATGCAGTATCACGTTCCAAACCTTGTCGAGCGAGTGCTGATTTGTTGAGGGGTAGAGAGGCTTTTTATAGGACTGTTTAATTTGCAGAGGATTCCCCCCACCTCCGCCCCCCGGCATAATACTGCACTGCTCTGACTTCCTGACAAATCCAGGAACATTAAATGCACAGTAGGGCCACTAAGCCATTTGTTCAGAGTGTACCACAGAACCCAGAATTTTATGTAGGTTTATACCTGCTAGTCTCTCTATCCACAGAAAAATACATTCAATCCAGAACATATCTGCAGCTGCCTGGGGCCGTGTCTACATGACAGAGCCTATCTCAGCACACCTATACTCGCCGATCCCCCAGTGTAGATCCAGCTTAGTTTGAACAACAGTAGCTAAGTAGCACTCTGACACCATAGTGCCAGCTGCAGGAAGGGTTTTGCCAGGATACTGTGTCAGCTAGGGGGGTGTCTTTCCCCCCTCCCCAATTCTAGCCAACATAGCCATGCCAGCATAACTTTGTAGCATAGACCAGGCCTAGGACTGTTACTGGACTTGACATGATAGTCTTATGGAACTTCATGGCAGCACTGGGGAATGGAACTCATCCTCCAGTTCCCTTTCCCCCATGTTCAAAAGAAAAACACCCAGGACCCTATCAAAGAAGCTAAAGGACAGTCTTGGGTTCTTAACCTGGGGAGGGTGAGTCACTCAGAGGTTTCAGGGCGTTCTGACCACTCTCACTTTCTTTATGAATAGAGGGGAGGAGAGCTACTGAAACTCATGGGAGGAGGAGCGCAGAGATCTCGAGGTCGTAAGAAGGAACCACAGTGGGGAAAGTTGAGCACAGCTGAGGTAATTGAGAGCAACAGAGGGTGCCTGACTGTTCAGCAGCATGGATTCGAGAGAGAGTGGTCAGAAGTATTTTCTGTTAAAATTTTGAATCCCCCCTCTCTCCCCCCAGAATTGATGGAAATGTCTCTTTTTTCATTAAAAACCAAGACACTACTTTTTTAATTTTAGGTTTGGGGATTTTCGATCCCCTCTATCTTTTCTCCACCCTGCCCCCAATTTACCACTGGAAGAGAGGGAAATAAAGGGAGAGCGAAGTAGGGAAAATGGGAACAAATTGGTGGAAGTGAAAGTTTTCCCTTAAATTTTCATTTAGTTAATAAAAAGCTATTTTCATCAAAAAGCACGTTGACAAGCTCTGTGTAATATGCTCAAAGAGACAGGTCACTGCAATGTTGACCCTCTGGAGTGTTTAGATGGACTATATACACTACACTTGTATCCTCCTGGAGTAGGACTAGTGAAACATTTGTCAAACTTTTTTTAAAGTGGAAAATCTGGTTTTTGATTAAATGAAAAGCTTTACTGAAAATATGTGCTTTCCTCAAAAGTTTGATTTAAAAAAGACAGAACCCTGAAAACCCCAAAATTTTAGTTTTCAACCAAAACCTTTTTTTGGTTTTCAGCTAAAAGTTTTCCATTTGACAAAAAGTAAAGAAGAAAAAGAAAAAAAAAGTTTCCACAGAAGAAAAAACCACACACACTTTCCCCCAAATAAGTCTACTCTTAAGCAATTGTTTTACTGACAATCTGGAAAACATCAGAAGTCCAAAAGCTATGCCCTAACACAAGAAATAGGTGTGTCACTGACAAGACCATCTGCCTGAAAAAGGCAGACAGGAAAGTTAAACTCAAAAAGTTATGGATTCAAAAGCAGAAGCATTGTTACTAAGTCCAAATACTGAGGATATTTTAACATCCAAAAAGAGAAAAATGTGATAAGAGAAACAGTTTACTGTGTTTAAGTTTGCAATATTGCCACACAAATGGACATAGATTTAGTAAAGTTGAATTTCTGTGAGTTATGGTTCAACTTCTCCTACTGATGGATTCCAAAGAAGTTTGCAAAATTAACACACACAATTCCATGGTTTTTGTTCTTACATTAACAGATGCTATGCAAAATAAACTTGCTTTCTAAAAAGATTTCATGTTCTTCTGGGAATCTCCCCTTGAATAAGCTAACTTTTCCTATTCTGGAAGGCACATCTAGCATTACTTATGGTTTTGCAATGTTTTCTTCTGCTTTTTTGGACACACATATATAAAAGTGTATGTGAACGGCACTGATGCTGCTCTTAGATCTCAGTGGTTTAAGGGACAGTCTTTCTATTCACTTCAATGGGAGGTGGACAGGACTCTGATTCAGCAAAATATATATTAATGTGGTCCGCTTTAAGGATGCCTAAATCTATCCTGATTCAGTAAAGCAGTTAAGCATGCACTTACCTTTGAAGTTAAGCACATGCCTAAGTGCTTTGCTGAATTGGGGCCATAGGGCTCAATCTCTCTCCTATTATAGGCTCCCATTGGCTTCAAGAGGAATTGAAGCTGGCTTGTAACCACTGCAGAAAGATTGACTCACCCCTGGCACGCTCCCTCATGGCTCGGTTTCGCATGGCAACTCCTTCTTCTCTAGTGCTCCCTGGCTGTGGTCACTCCGGTCCAGTGCTGATCCGCCTCCTCTCATGACTCAGGTCATGTTTTAGTTCCACCCCTTTTGGGTAACAATAAGTCCAACACGAAACCCATGGTCCATACAGCTGCTCCACATCCCCAACAGCCTTACACACATCTCTCAGGGTTTTAAATCAGACTGATCCCCTTGTGTTGAGGGGAGGGGATCCCAGGGGCTGGCAGGAGAACCCTGGCCTACACTCTACACTGGGTTCCAGTCAAAGGACCCCAGGATGAGCAATTAATATATGCTCCTACAGATACCTTGCTCCTCCCTCCCTGAACTCCTTCCTGCCATAGGCCTTTTCCCCCAGCCCCTTCCTGGGCAATTTGTAAGCACCTCCTTGAGCCCCTCTTTAGAGGGGCTGTTTCTGCCCTTGCATCAGGGTCAGCTCCAGGAGCCTGCTCCAATCCTGTGCCTTCTAGGTATCCTCCCCCAAGGCTTCTCCCTTGGCCTGCAGACACCTTCCTGTTTCCCACAGGCCTCTCCACTCTATGCTACCCAAAGAGTGACCGCAAGGTTCTTCCCCTCTACAGCCCTTTTGCTCCAGGCTTCCTCTCATTATTCCTCCCTCAATTGGGCTTCATCTTTAATTATGCCTGGTCCATCCTCTAGGTGCAACCAGGTGCATTAATTGGCCTCTCAGGCCTACCTTAACCCTTTCACCATGTGTGAAGGGTAGACACCTCATCACAATTCGAATCTTGCAAACATTTTGATACATACCAACATGGTACACATCTAACTAAACTCACTGGACCACTCCCCATGAGCAATGTTTCACAGGTGTAACATATTTGCAGGACTGGCTCTCACGCTGGTTCTGTGCCAGGCTTTTAACAAATTACTCAAACAAGAGAGGTAAATTTTCCAATTAAAGTTAATGGTAATTGGATGGCTAACTACCTAAATGTCACTCTGAAAGTGTCCCCACATTATGTACCTTTGCTGTTGGTATTTATATCATTCTTTATTATTCCTGGCATTAATCACCAGACAAAATGATTTTTCAGTAACCAGAAAATAAGAACTATCCTCTTTCCCAAGAAATGGAGGCATGGGGTATATTCTCCCACTGATGCATCAGTGTGACAGGGGAGTAACCCGAGGCCCATGTCCCCTCATCTGATGGAGTCTAGTAGATTCAGCATCATTGGCTACACATCAGTTTTTTGGGGGTGGGGTTGGCTTTAATGTTGGTATTAGTGTTACCATCTGAGAGAGACATGTAGGGCCAGGTCCTCGGCTGGTGTCAATTGGAGTGGAACCATTCAAGTCAATGGAGCTATGCTGACTTATGCCCACTAAAGAAGCGGCCCATTGACTTCAATGGCGCAATACTAGGTGACACCAGCTGGAAAGACAAAGGTTTCTAACCATCAGAGGAGTGAAGTTCTGGAACAGCCTTCCAAGGGAAACAGTGGGAGCAAAAGACCTATCTGGTTTCAAGATTAAACTCGATAAATTTATGGAGGAGATGGTATGATGGGATTACATGATTTTGGCAATCAATTGATCTTTAACTATTCATGGTAAATAGGCCCAATGGCCTGTGATGGGATGTTAGATGGGGTGGGATCTGAGTTACTACAGAGAATTCTTTCCTGGGTATCTGGCTGGTGAATCTTGCCCACATGTTCAGGGTTCAGCTGATCGCCGTATTTGGGATCGGGAAGGAATTTTCCTCCAGGGCAGATTGGAAGAGGCCCTGGGGGTTTTTCGCCTTCCTCTGCAGCATGGGGCACGGGTCACTTGCTGGAGGATTCTCTGCTCCTTGAAGTCTTTAAACCACGATTTGAGGACTTCAATAGCTCAGACATAGGTGAGAGGTTTATCGCAGGAGTGGGTGGGTGAGATTCTGTGGCCTGCATGGTGCAGGAGGTCAGACTAGATGATCATAATGGTCCCTTCTGACTTTAATATCTATGAATCTATGAAAGATATTGGTAGCTTGCAATCAGAAAAACTCCCTTTGTGTTTCTACTGGAAAGGGAGTAAGAGAAAAAGATGAATGAGGTTACTTAGCCTGGGTCCTGAGTTTGCTAGTGCTGGCACATTTCAATAGCTTTACCCAGTTCAGCTGTTCCATCAAACTCAAGGGAGATATTTGTACATAAACTTGTTCCACAAACTTAAGTGTTTGTAGGGTTGGGGCCTCTGGAGCTGACCCAAGACCTACTGAAGTCAATGCGAATCTTTCCATTGATTTAATTGAACACCGGATCTGACCTTTAAGCTGGGATTTTCAAGGGAGTGTATGCGAGTAAGCTGCCAAATCCCACTGAACATCAATGGGAGTTAGGCACGTACCTCGCCAGGCACCTTGGAAAATCTCAACCTTAGTTACTAACTTTGTTGTATCAAAGGGGTAGCTGTGTTAGTTTGTATCCACAAAAACAACGAGGAGTCCAGTGGCACCTTAAAGATTAACAGATTTATTTGGGCATAAGCTTTCATGGGTAAAAAACCCGCTTCTTCAGATGCAACCTGAAGAAGATGCATCTGAAGAAGTGGGTTTTTTACCCATGAAAGCTTATGCTCAAATAAATCTGTTAGTCTTTAAGGTGCCACCAGACTCCTCGTTGTTTTTACTGATTTGTTGGTGACTTCAGCTAAACAGATATAAGTAAGGTGAAAATTGAATTAAGAGCATCCACGCAGGGTTTTGGACTGGTTTAACTAAATCAGTTTAAAATCAACTGGTGAAGAGTGACAAGGCCTAAGTCTGCTGACTTCAGGGGACTTACTCCTGATTTACACCAGTGTGAGATCAGAATCAGGATCTATCCCTATTCAGCAAAGCACTTAAGCACATGATTAACATTACGCTCATGTTTACTTCTCATTGATCATTCAGATTTTAAGGCCACTCGAAAATCATTTTGTACTGGGGTTTAACAAAAAAAATAATTTTTTTTTGACCAGTGATAAGCAGAGTATTTTACTGAAAAATAACTTTGTTGAGAAACAAACAAAACCCAAAATAAAAAACCAACAAAAAAACCCAACCAACCAAACAAAAAAGTTGAAAGCAAAACAGGAGTTTTTTGGTTTAAAATTTCTGGGTTTTGGTATTAGAAAACGGAAAATATTTACCAAAACCTGAGGCTACCAAAAATTGTTTTTGAATAACAAAGGTTTTTCATTAAACTAAAATATGTTCATGAAGAGTTTCAGAGATAATTTCCCCCAATTTCCCATGAGAAAAGTGATATTTTTCAATCAGCTCTAGTAATGAACAGACAGGGGCCAGAGCAACTGAGAGCCTCAATATTCAAGAATCTGAATTCAATTGATCAATAATATATTTAGAGGGATATTTTACAAAAGCACCCAATGGATTTAGGAGTACAAACCCCTCTGGAAAAAGAAATCAGTGGTATTTGGGCTCCTAAACCCATTAGGCACTTTTGAAAAATCTCCCCCTTAATCCCTTTTTATAGATTATAACAAAAATGTTTAGATCAGCTTTTACTGTGCCTATAATTGAAATAAAAATATTTGAAGAGTATTTTTTCCCTTGTGAAATCTCTAAAAGTTAGCAGATGGTAGTATAGTACCTTACACTTAAAGGAAAAGAGTCTAACAGGAAAAACTCAAGCCAAATCTCAAACAACATATGTTATGTGTTTCCTCTGAAATGTGAGATATTTACAGAAACTAGGCTTGCAATATGACTTTGTCATGTCCCTTATGTGACATGACCTTGTCCAGAATGGTGTGCACATCAGAGTCCTTCCCACTTCAGTGAAAGGGCTGTACCTCTTTACAAGTTCTGGGCTTGCCACTCAAAGTGCTATAGATGCCAATTTACATAAGCACGGCCCTACCAAATTCGTGACCCATTTTTGTAACTTTCACGGCCATAGCATTTTAAAAATCTTGGATTTCATGGTTTCAGATATTTAAATCATACATTTCATGGTGTTGTAAGAAAGCATGGATATGTATTTTAAAACAGCAAAATATAAACATGTAAAGCCCTTAAGTCAGCACTTCTCAATTTGGGGTTCCTGTTGTAGGAGGGGTTGTGGTATTTCCACCCTTACTTCTGCATTGCCTTCAGTGCTGAGTGGCCAGAGAGCAGCTGTCCAGACACCCACCTTTGAAGGCAGCACTGTCACCAGCAACAGCGCAGAAGAAAGGGTGGCAAGACCATACCAGGCCACCCTCACTTCTGTACTGCTGCTGGCAGAGAGCTTGGCGCCCAGCCAGCAACCACCATTCTCCAGCTGCCCAGCTCTGAAAGCAGTGCAGAAGTAAGTTTGGCAATACTGCGATCCATCTACAATAGCCTTGCAGTCCCTTTTGGGTTAGGACCCCCAGTTTGATGAACACGGTGTACTTTTGTATACTTTTATCCTATAGTACAATAGTATAATAGGGTAAAAGTACACCTTATAAAAGTCTAGAGTTCATGGGAGAGACCAGATTTCACAGTCCATGAAACATTTTTCATGGCCATGAATTTAGTAGGGCCCTACAATGTGATATATGCCATCATGTGCCAGCAATGCCCCTCTGCCATGTACATTGGCCAAATTGGACAGCCTCTATGCAAAAGAATAAATGGACACAAATCAGACGTCAAGAATTATAACAGTCAAAAACCATTCGGAAAACACTTCGGTCTCCCTGGACACTCAATAACAGACTTAAAAGTGGCAATTCTTCAACAAAAAAACTTCAGAAAGAGACTCCAACGAGAAACTGAAGAACTGGAATTAATTTGTAAACTGGACACCATCAAATTAGGCCCAAATAAAGACTGGGAGTGCATGGGTCTCTACAAAAACTAAAAACTAATTTCCCCATGCTAATTTCCCCCTACTGTTACTCACACCTTCTTGTCAACTGTTTGAAATGGGCCACCCTGATTACCACTACAAAAGTGATTTTTCCTCCTGTTGAGAATAGCACACTTCTACTTTAATTGAATTGTCTCGTTAGCACTGACCCCCCCACTTGGTAAGGCAACTCCCATCTTTTCATGTACCGTGTATATCTATATTTATCTGCCTACTGTATTTTCCACTCCATGCATCTGATGAAGTGGGTTTTAGCCCACGAAAGCTTAGGCCCAAATCAATTTGTTAGTCTCTAAGGTGCCACAAGGGCTCCTCGCTGTTTTTCCTGGAAGCAGTAAACTGAAGAAACTCTGAGCATGGCCTATACAGCAAAAGCTGTGCACAGGCTAGCAGACCTGAGCTAGCTTGAATCCAGCTAGCACAGGGAACAATAGCAGGAAAGTCAATGCAGTGCGGGCTTCAGTGCAGATAGTACAAGCGTGGCACAGATTCTGGGTATATACCCCGCATGCTACCCTATGTACCCAGGCTCTGTGCCACACTTCTATTGGAGAGTACGTCTACACACCTGTTGTCCATTTGAGATGGATTCAAATTGGCTCAGGCGGACGCACCCAATCAGGACCCCCAAGTTGAGAAACGCCCAGCTGTGGCTGTGTAGACATACCCTCCATCACATACATTTACAATGATGGGCAACAGACAGGTCAAGAGAAGATCTAAACAGAACACACATGATCCCAGCTGCGTAGGGCAGCCTGGATCTAAATCCTCCCCCTATTGGCTTTGTTGCGTTATGTTTTTCCCTACACTGAGAGCAGAAAGATGCTTTCCGTCAGAATGGCCTTTACAGTCCATCTCTAGCACATAGACTACAGATGTTAGGGCTGTGGGACACTCCCAGCTGCCCTGCTTGTCTCAAAAAAATACCCATTCCGTGTTCACCTGTTTTTAGATCGTGGAACCAAGGCCTTAAGCCTTGGCAAAAAGATGTTGGGTTAGCTAGCCTCTGTTCAGGTAAGGCATGGCAACTCAGCAACTTGAGTTAAAGCTTACAGGGGAGCCTGGAGTTCAACTTGGGGTGCTTACCCAGGTTAAAACCGGCATTGCCATGTCTCCACTGCAATTTCAACTCAGGGCGGCTAACCCGAGTTAAGAACACACTTTTTCTTTGCTGTGTAGACATACCCTACAGGGGATGCCTAGTCTAACTTGACCTGCCAACCCTGTGTAAAAAACTACAAGCTGCCTTCTCTGCACTAAGATTTTGCTTTGTATTAATTACCACCCGTCGACTGACTTAAGAGCACACTTTTTCCCCTAGTGATGCCACAGCCGAAGCGTGGGATACGTACATGAACAGTCAGGATGGGAAAGCACACAGCACTGTCTGAAGTCTGCTCATGTTGGAGTCAAGGGTTGGAGTCCAGTTGACTTATAATAGGAGCAAAGTTAGGCCAACACCGAGTGCTTTGGAACATCCTATCCTCAGACCTGAGTTTTAAATACCTGCATTTTGTTTAAATTTCTGTCTGCTCAGATTGCATTTTTTGGGGGGTTGGTATTTCAGAGTGGAAGTCTCAGCAGAATGAAGCACTGGGGCTTGTTATATTAGTCCCCATGAAATAACAGCTCTTGAGTGTCAAAGAAACCTGTCATTTGCTAAAATGAAACATGGTTTGCAAGCTGTGTAAAAACAAGGAAAAACATTACAACTAGTTGTCAGTGTGGGTAGAGCTCCCAGGAGCTGAAAGTCAGCAATCAGTCAGTCACTCCTCTCCTCCAGAGCCCCCTCTGCGTGTGCAGAATTTCTAAGTGAAGGCTGGGATATTCAAACGAGTACGGGACCCAGCCGTAGAGAAAGAAACTTCTGATTAAGACATATAATGAGCCAAATAGTGAAGAAATGACAAGCTGCATAGAAAACAAATGAGGGCAAAAAGGGGAAAGCAAACGGTTTGGGACTACAGCTGGTGGAAAATCCATGCCATTTAGAATTGACAAAAAAATGCACTCGTTTTTTGTGAAAATTGTAACATGAGTGATTAACCCTCCCCCCCCACCCAATTAGCTCTACTTAAGACCTATCCACCTGAGAGATCACCTCGCCCACTGGTTAATCCATCATGTTTATTATGATAGTGCTCTGGAACCAGCTAGTATCAGGACCCCTGTGAGGCTAGACACTACAAACACAGCAGTAGACAGTCCCTGCCCTGAAGAGTTTTCAAGCTGAGGAGAGGAGGCACACACAGGGCAGGGGAAAGGAAGAGAACACGCACGCAGAGCTATCAGTGGGATGATAGCAAACCGCTTGTTAGTTCCATTACGCCAAACCCGGACTCTCTCCCTGCTATACGACGACAGCAGAAGGGTGGGAAGTGGAGTCCCTGTTAGTATAAACAGGAAGGGCTGCTGCGGTGGGGAAGGATTCTCTGTGAGGGCCCTGCAGCTTTGGAATTTACTCCCCACAGTGAAAAGAAAAGGAGTACTTGTGGCACCTTAGAGACTAACCTGGATTTGTGCTGGAAATGGCCCACCTTGATTATCATGCACATTGTAGGGAGAGTGGTCACTTTGGATGAGCTATTACCAGCAGGAGAGTGAGTTTGTGTGTGTGGTTTTTGGAGGGGGGTGGGGGGGGTGAGAAAACGTGGATTTGTGCTGGAAATGGCCCACCTTGATTATCATACACATTTTAAAGAGAGTGGTCACTTTGGATGGGCTATTACCAGCAGGAGAGTGAGTTTGTGTGTCGGGGGGCGGAGGGTGAGAAAACCTGGATTTGTGCTGGAAATGGCCCAACTTGATGATCACTTTAGATAAGCTATTACCAGCAGGAGAGTGGGGTGGGAGGAGGTATTGTTTCATGGTCTCTGTGTATATAATGTCTTCTGCAGTTTCCACGGTATGCATCCGATGAAGTGAGCTGTAGCTCACGAAAGCTTATGCTCAAATAAATTGGTTAGTCTCTAAGGTGCCACAAGTCCTCCTTTTCTTTTTGCGAATACAGACTAACACGGCTGTTACTCTGAAACTCCCCACAGTGGGCTGGGATGTTCCAAGGTAGCTTCAGAGCACGCTGCGTGGAACGCGGGCCTCGCACTCCCAAGAATCTGAAAATGGAAGAGAATAGGGATGATGGTGACTAGTTGGAGAGAAAGACAGTTAGCTCTTTCTCTGCCTCATTTGCTGGTTTGGGTCACATTAGACAATATAGTGGCTGTTAATTAAGTTGGCAGAGTTTTTTCCCCCTCTATCTACTTGTAAATAATTTTGAAGGCATGTAGAGTATGGATACAGGTGACTGGAGCTGGAGAAAGTTTTTTGGACAAATAGTTTATTCAACAAAAATGTTGTTGTTTTGTTTGGCCTGAAACCACATGCAAATTTGACAAATAATTCTGGCCATTCACTAAAGCGCTAGGAAGACAGTGGTGTTGATGTTTCCCTTTTGCCCAAAGGTTAGGGCGCTCGCCCACAGCGTGGGGGAGAGAGGTTCAAATCCCTTATCTGGAACATACCACAAGGGAGTTTTTTGGGGGGAATCAAAATTAAAAAGAAATTGAAAATTAAAAAAAAACCCAGCGTTTTGGGATAGTCACGGAACCAAAACCGCAGTTACTCACCCAACTCTGCAGGTGACTGAGATGCTTCCCAGAGGTACCTCACTACCACCAGCCCTTAGCATGAAGGACCCTTGTCCATGCTTGCATGGTCAGCTCCCCAACCCCACCAGCCATGGGCAACACAAGCCCTCCCTACTAGGCCTCACAGACCCTGCCGTCACTCTCCGGGATACCAATAAGCACATGCCAGCCCACCGAGTATCTCCAGCCCGTTCCACTGGACAGTCACAGTATTCACCAATCCACAGCTTTTGGAGCAGCCGGACACCCCAGCTTTCCAGTTCCACCTCAGACCACCGCTCCACTGAACTCTTTGCTTTGAACTTCATTTCACCATAAACAAATGTAAGAGATTCGAGCAGCAGGATTGATTCCATATGCAACAAAATCATTACACCCATTCTAGAGCCTCAACGAATTAACTAGATGCTCTCATGTCTCAAAGGATTGCTCCCCCCAAATCCGCCCACCGCTTCACAGCCAGGCAGGCTGTGAACCTTCTCTCATGCATGCTGTTAGCTTGCCTCCCAGGTGAAGGATTCACCGTGTCTCTCTGAGTTCCAGGATATGCCAGACCAGTCCTTTGTCCTTATTCATAAACAGGATCTGCCCCCATCCCCCTACGCTGTTTGTTTCTTCCTGCAGATTTCCTCTCGGGTAGATTTTGCCAAACGGTAGATCAAGCCACACCTGGCTCAATATGCAAGTAGCTATCCAATACACAGTACACAAAAGGCCAGACAAGGAGATGGGTGTCAGTTACCTCAGAGATATTTATTTCAGGCAGGAGGTATGTCACTTCCTGGTGTCCTGTCTTCACCCCAAGACCTGAAGAACAAAATTCAGTACAGATCCATAACTCCTTTAAATATTATCCATTCATACATATGGCAAATCTTATGACAACCCGTGGGCTACTGACGCTAGGTAATGACCTCACAGGCCACCCTATTGTGCATATAGCCAACCCACAGGATCCCTGTAAAACTCTGTGCACTCCCTGTGCCCTCTACCTGTTGGCCCGAAGGGGTACCTGGGTCAGTGACCTTTTTAAAAGTGAGGTCTTAGAGCTGAGTGGAAATCATGAGTTTCAAAATTCAGCGAGCTCAGGAATTGGCTGATGGGCAGCTAATGAGGTGGGGGAGCACACTGAATAAGGGTGAGGAACAACTATCTCATTCATTCTGCACCATCCAGCCTGCACGTTCAACCAGGGGGTCTCTGGCGAATATAGCAGCTGCTAACAATTGAAGACTCTATCATAGTGGGGTCAGAGTTAAGGTTGTGTTAATCCAGGCTTCAGAGTATTTCACTTTGTGCGGAGCAGATCGCATCACTCTTATTCACACTGAGCGGTACCTTTCTCTGCAGGCGTTTGCTTGTGGAGGAAGGTACTATTCAGTGCAAGCAGGCACAGCATAACCGGGCTTTTGCTTAACACTTTGCAATAGTAACAGCCGAAAAAAAGGAGACATTTTGGGCCTGAGCTTGCAGTCAGTTAGGGTTTTTGCCTGAGTGAGGACGGGACGTTCAGAATCATGTTGAACCTGCCTCCAATGGTAAAAGAAGATCCCACCTGGCTTTGACTTGCACAATAAAACACCTTCTGGCTCCTTAGCTTGTAAGTTACTCCAACTTCAACTCCCTTCACATTGGTAGAATGATGAGAAGTAGACTGAAGTGAATGGTTGGCCTTACATAGACTCAAGCATCACCTTGGATTTGGCGCTATGCGTACAGTCGGTTACGAGCTAACATGAGGTCAGTGAGCGTAAAATATTGCTTGGCTCACGGGCTGCAGCAATTCAGCTCTCCCTGGTTGATTTAGTGCCATATATTACAGCATGTCAAATTAGAAGTGTCACAGTAGGTCTTATTCCAGTCCCCGGGGGACAGGAGTGCTTGCCACAAAAACCACCACCATGGCCTGGCCCCCTTCTTGTAGGATTCAGCAGCGAGGCCTAAGGAAAGGCCTGGAGGCTGAACTGCCATACCCCCTAGACGTGGTCCCTCGAGCTCAGGGATATGGCATATTGTCAAGCACTGTCGGTGTGTGTGTGTGTGTTTGGGGGAGGGAACTCTGCTGCTGCTGTCCCGCTTAACCGGCCCACCCTCTCATGGCTTATCAGCCATCTTCATTCTCCAGCACTGTCCAACCGGCATTGGCCATAAGATTCAAGACCAAGATTTTCAGCAGTCACGATCTACTGTAAAAGACAGATGTTCTGAGCACGCTCTCTCTTAAACTCAGGCCCCTTTAAAGGCATTGCCAGTCTGAGAGGCTCACAGTCCCGAGTCACTTCTGAAAAATTATTTCTTTTTTTTACATGTTGTGTTACTTATTCCCTACAGCTCCCTTGAATCATTTGAAGGATTTCATATTTTTACAGTAGGTGGCAGCGTTGCCGTGGAACTACATTTCAAAGGCAAAACAAACTATGTGCCCCCTACATTCCCAGGCCAAAGAACGCAAGGTAGAGTGGTAGCATGTTTACCTACTATTAATCAAGGTCAAAACCAGGTTGAAATTGGCATTGATTGACCAGTAGAGTAATTCGTCGGTGTATAGTGATCTATTCTAAAATTAGAGACGCGAACAAAATTAATAGTGGATTTTTTCTCTTCTTTCAGCAACTACAAAAATTAAGCTAGCTTTATTTGCATGCTCGGATAATTAACTATGCGAGTCTGATCCTTTACATGAATGCCACTTGATACCTCTCTGGCAGCACAGAAGGGCCTTAAAGTGAGCATGAATGGGATGTGTTCCCACTTTAGTGCCCCTTTACATTGCCAGATCATTGTAACGTTTGCCGTAGTGCAAGTGAGAATTGGGCCGGTTTGGATTTAAGTGGAGAACTCTGTTCCAATCTTGCAGTTTTTGGAGGGGCCGTCAGTGGTCAGCTATATTATGTTAAAAGTCAGTCAAAATTCAGCCACAGCTTGATACATTTGTAGCTTTCCAAGTCTTCTGTTTGTTGCCTGGCTGGCAGCCCCCCAGTACACGGTTTTCTATCAGTGACAGACAGGAAGGCTGTTCCCAGCTTCGTGAACCATAGGTAGCAAGCAGGACATCAGATGCAAATCTGTGTCTCTGCAGAATATGTATTTCCCACCACTTCCAGATTTGCCATGTGCTTGACAGTCCTGGCGTAACTAACAATCCAGAGGTTTTGTTAACACTTCTTTGAGGGGAGACTCAGGTTAAAAGACTTTAGAAGTACATAGGTAGTTTGTCAATGCGTCTTGCCAATCCTATCAGAGTGATTAAAAAACAACAACTACTCCACACAATTCTAGAGAAAGAACCCAAATATACTTTTCCCAGTGATTTAAATCCACAAAATGGCAAGGAGAAAAGAGCCACTTTGTTTTTAGCCTAGGTGGTCTTATAAGAGACTAAATACAGATTTGTCCCGGGTTTTCAAATGGATCCACACAGGTTCCTTTGCTCCATTTTGCTCCCTTAGCTAGGATTGGGAGTCCTTGGTACTCTAAAAACAATCGTTTCCAACAAGATCAATAGAAACAAAATTTAAAAGCAGGTTTTTTTAACTGTTGGGTCATAAATTCAGATATATTTTTATGGTAAAGGCTGCTACACAAAAGGCACCTATGTTTAAACAATTGTGCTATTTTACCTATTGGTAACCATCAACCCCCGACCCTGGGCTTAATTGCTTTCGATCTTATAATTTGGGAATGGATTTTACTATTGAAATTAAAGGGCCACTACAGCATTTGAAATGTTTCTGCTGTTGGGAGGCTGGGTTTTCTTGTGCAAAAATACCATTGAATTTATGGGAGTACCACATATTGAATGAAGATGGAATAAGACCATAGGGTGAAATCATCAAACTGATGGCAGTGCACGTAGCCAATGAAGGCATGAGTATTGACACAAACCCATGCTGATGTACCATAAACCTACCAAAGAAATCGATATGAATTGTTTCAATCTCTCCATTCCAAACACTGCTGGTTATTGAGTGTGTGTGCGTGTGTGTGTCTGGGCAGATTGTATATTCCATTAAATCTGTCAGGTAAAGCAACCAGTGACCGGTTTACAGTGGAAGAGAAGTCACATTTTAAAGGGAAAAAAGGTCAAATTTACCCACTGCCAGATTCTGAGGAGCAGATCTTCATCTGGTAGGAGATGAAGTCAGTGGAGCTATGGCCGTTTACACCACTGACCAATTTCCTTCTCCAGTTAGTTATACCCTACCAAGTAGCCTCTTTGATTTCTGTGGAACTAGCCAAGTTGCAAAAAACAATTCAGTGTGAGTAAGGGTATCAGAATCTGGCCCAATAGTCAATGAGTAGAAAAAGGAACACTCTCCATTTGACTGAGAAATACAAGTCCAAATGCTGTGGCATTTTTAAGACACCCAAGGTAACAAAGCAAATTTGATCTTAAGTGCATCCTACCTCATATCTGAGCTAGAGATAGGCATGAGCAGTAAGAGTTCAGGTCTGGATCCAAACTCTGGGAGATGCTTAGATCCAAGGGTTTTGACTGGGTCATTACAGAATGGAGCATTCCTAAAGTTTGGCAAATGTTTAGATGCATATCATAGCTAGTCTCTCTCCTCTAACACCTCCTGCTAATGGTCATTCCGGTCCTATGGTGATCTACCTCTTTCTGCAACTCAGCCCTCTGGCCAACTCACACTTTAATTCCACCCTCCCCAGATGGACAGAAAAGTCAACACAACAAGAGTCCATAGCCTTACATCAGGATGTTGGCTCCTCTCAGGGCTTTCAAGAGGGCATATCCTTTTCTATCTGGGGAGATGTTACACCACCTTTCACAGTGGCAGGTAGAGGAACCCAGGTTCTTCTACTACCCAGTCCAGAGACCCTGTTGCTAGCAGCCAAGGTCGGTTCCATCTTACTCCTTCCTGCTGCCTCCCTAGATTTCTTTCTAATAAGCCTGTCAGCAGGCCTCTCAAAGTTCACTTTTCTTTCAGGGTAGGGACTCCCTGGGCTCCCCCGCAAAAGAGGACAAGCTGAACCCTTCTTCCATCCATGGGCTTGACTTTTCATCCCTCTTAAGTATCCCTGACTCTGATCTTCTAGTGAACACCTCCCAGGGTTCTCTCCCTGGCAGTGCAGAGCAGGGCTTCCCCCCAGAGATTGGCCCCACGGCTCTCCGAGCCTCTTACTAGACTTCTGTACTCAGGACAGGCCTCACAGCTAATTCTTCCCCAAGCCTTCTCTTTGATCATAACAGTCTTGCTAATCTCTAATACCAAGAGAAGAAGAACACCATTTTCCTCTCTCTCTGTGATAAACAGCTCAGAAGCATCAACTGTCCGGACAATGTATTCACAGGGAATAGGGAGCCCAGGGAGAAAGCAAGGGTTCTGCTTATCTCAGAGTGGGAGTCTAAGTGGAAAAAGTTTGGAAGGCTCTGTGGTTTAGCCATTCCCCAGCAGTCTCAAATCCTGCTTCAGCTGCAATCAATGGCAGTTTTGCTATTGGTTTCATTGGGAAGGCAAGAAGCCCATAATACACCCTCATAAAAGCATGTGCTTATGCTAGTCTCCCCATTCATCCTGTTTGTTACACCCACGAGCTGAGTCTAGTATTAGTGAGACTAAAGTTTTTCCTGGCAGAGACTGTCTTTTACTCTGTGTATATACAGTGCCTAGCACAATAGGACCCAGCTCTAGGTTGGGGCCTGTGGGCACAATAATATATAATAAAATAACTAGCTTTCATATAGTGCTTTTCATCAGCAGATCTCAGAGTGCTTTGCAAGCTTTAATGTACTTATCCTCAAAATGCCCCTGTGAGGTAGGGCAATGCTGCTAGCCCCATTCTGCAGGTGGGAAACTGAGGCACAGAGAGACTAAGGCCCAGCTCTTCAATAGTATTCAGGCTTAGGATTTCAATGGAATTTGGGCATCTATATTTCTTTGAAGATCTGACTTGCCCATAGTCACTCTGTGGTGGAGCAGTGAATTGAACCCAGATATCCCATAGTGTAGGCTAATGCCCTAATCACTAGGCCATCCTCCCTCTTAATAAGAATAATCACACTCTGCAAGTTGGCATACGTAGAAGCTGCTCAGATGCTTGTTCTGGGGATTGGGCCTGCTTTGAGCAGGGGGTTGGACTAGATGACCTCCTGCGGTCCCTTTCACCCCTGAGATTCTATGATTCTATGATTCTAACACAGGTCCGCCCCGGAGGAGTTAGGACTGTTCACACCACGAAGGCTCAAAGCTAGCACATTGCAGGTGCCGTTATCCAACGCATGTGCACTCAGTGAGTTAGTGTGTAGGCAGATTCCTGGGATACTTTTCCGGGCCCAAGCTAAAGTGGTTTCTTGAAAATCCTCCTGTTTTCTTTTGGTAACGGCTCTTCTGTACGGACGCGAGCCTGCATTGCTGCCATCCAATGGGAGGGAGAGAAGTGGTCCCACCCCATCATTATTAATTATTATTATTATTTATTATTTGTATTGTGGTAGCACTTAGGAGCCCCTGTCATGGCCCAGTGGATTTTGCTGTTCATTTCAGGCTATTTGGCTGCAGCAGTGCTCTCCAGGGAAGAAACATGACAAATGATTTAGTGGCCAGGACCTCAGCTGGTGTAGATCATTAGCATGAACTGAAGACTTAGCCCTGTGTTTCTTGCAATCAAGTCATTCCTCTGTAGAAGTTCCAGGTATTAGAACTGAGTAAACACGCCACGTTTTGTCTTACACTAAACTGCTGATTAAACATACATTCTTGCATTCACTCTGTTTCCCAACTGGTTGCTGGCTTTCCACAGTAGAGCAGGGAAAATGGGCAGAAACCGTTTTTTGTTTTTTTTTTGGTTGTGGTCAGATGTATTGCTCCAGATGTGCCGCTGATGTAAATCAATATAGCTCCGTTGAAGCTAACAGAACTACGTTGATTTACACCAGCTGAGGATCTAGCCTATTATATTTACATATGTTCCCCCCAAAGGCATGGCAGGCTCTGGTCTGAGATTTTGTTCTACACCATGCAATCTCAGATCTCTGTCAGATCATCTATATTCTTCCTTGCATGCACTTCTGCCAGTCCAGTCACACGGAAAATCACACAAGAGGTCCGTAAGAATAGTCAGATTCTCATTTAGAAAAAGCAGCAACAGAGAGGAGGACTTCAGAAAAGTCTAACAAGTGGAGGATGTTTAACTCCTTCAGTACACAAAGCAAAAGGGTCAGATTTTGAGAGAAAACTGTATTCAACAGAACAATTTTTTGGTGAGGAGGAATGTCTTGCTGATTTAATATTTTTTAACACGTTTCTGATATAAGCTAACCAAGGAATCCAAGTTTTGTCTCACTGTCTAAAACTTGGGTTTTATGTTTTCAGATTGATTGAATTCTCTCTCACTGTATCACTAGCCCTTCTCTCAGGGCCAGATTGAACAAAAGCTCTGTCTTCTGTACTGTGGAAAATGACACAAATCCCAGAAAATTGATTTTTTCCAGTGCTTGTGCGGTTTGTGTAAAAGCCAGACAGAGTTTTCATTTAGTCTGGCCCTTGGCAATTGGAGTTTTGTCCTCAACAATGTTACTTAATGATGAATCACCTATTTGACCAGATCCTCAGATGGCGTAAAATGTGGCTCTGTTGAAGTCAATGGAGCTATGCCAATTTACACCAGCTAAGATTCTGGCCCCTTCTGTGTTTTCATTAGTCTCTGCAATCTGTATAATGGAGAGGCAAACACCTGTGGATTACTGTAGAAGGATTTGGGGTGTCTGATCCTTCTCCAGTTGAAATCAATGACAAAACTCCCAGGGACTTCAATTGCTCTACCCTTGGTGCATCGTACACTGCTCAGAATGTGTGTCCTCTGGCTGCTATTGGCTGTCGAGGTTTGCCAGAAGTTCTAATTGGAAGAGTGTATTGTTTTACTGTTATAAGAACAGTAATAGAAAGGAAATTAGGGAAAACATGAGCACAACAAGAGATCGAGATCACTGATATTTTGTAATTTTAGACAAATACAATACAGATTTTCACAGTTTGGAAAACATACACACAAAAACTACTACTTTATGGGAGTTACGTGCAACAACAGGGAAACAAGCCCATTAAAAAGGAATAGAGATTAATTTTGGGGAAGTTTGCCATTTACCTCTGAATTTCCTGCATATTTTCTCTGCTTTACTTTCTCTCAAAGCCTCATGGGATAGCAACTTTCCTTGCTGGTGATTGGGGCTGGAGATAGCTACCTTAGGAGCTTATCACCTTACATCATCTGCAGTATTTATTGTAGGTGAGCAGCAGACACTTCCTTCCCCTTTTCTCAGGTCCCAGTTCCTGCCATATTTGTGGCACCGGATGATTAGCAAGGATTAGTGACCCAAAACTCAAGAACTGGCCCAACCTCTTCCCATCCCTCATCTGAACCAGAATTTTAAAGGTTCCAGAAAACTACTATGGAGATTTGACCATGGTAGCTGCTATGTCCCCAGACAACCTGGATGTTACCTCTTTTGGAATGAAATTCTGTGGCTTTTTTATGATGCAGTCAACATGAGCTCTCTATAGGCCAAGATTATCAAAAGTGACTACTGATTTTTTGGGTTCCTTAATCTTTGGTTTTCAGTTTTTGGGGCCTGACTTTCAGAGAATACTGACCACTTGCCCTCTGGAAAATCATGCCTCTTGAAAGAGTCTCCAGTTGGGACTCCAAAATCACTACTTAATTTTGAGAATCGTGACCATATAATTTAGTAGTGAGTGGATCCAGCAATGTTCAGAGAGGTCAGGCTGACTTTGAATAACCACCCAAACTAGTTATATTTAGCTTGGCATTCCCAACCTCTGGAGTCTGCAAAGTGTCTATCTCATGTGACTTCTGCTTCCAGTCCTGGCCAGAAATGCCCCAAGAAAGGTCTTTCAGCTGACGGATTAATGAAGTAGATGTTATCATTTTGTTTGATGGATGTTGATACAGCTGTGACAGGCACCACTACTCATGCTACCATTATTGAAAAAATTGCACTCTGATTGTTTAGAGAAGACTTTTTCTGTGCTTCAGCGAATCTGAAGCCTGTTTGTTCAAAGCTATTTTGAATTGTATATTCTACCCTATATAGATTCTTATCCCATCCGTGTAGTATCTGAGTGCTTTCTAGAAGGGTATTAAGCAACAGGGCTAACATCTCCCCATGGTGACACCTGTGATTCATTCTCTCTAGCATCCTCCCACCTTGGGCAGAATTGTGGGTACAGTGGGGTGGTTGTTTTGTTTTAAATGTCCACACTGCTCTGAGTTTATGTTAGAGAAGGGACATTGAAGACAGGTGCCTAGTACTTGGAGTAGAAGATTTATGATGGCCTATCGTCCTGTAGGAGTTCATTCCACACTCTCGGACCAGTCCCCTGCTCAGATGAACTTGGTTACGGCAATGTCTGTTTTTTGTTTTTTGTTTTTTTTTTTTTACATTGGCATGTTTCTGATAGGCCGACTAGTGAGCCAAGTTGGACGTAATAGGCTGGAGTAGAACGACTGCCTACAGCGTCAAGCCCAGTTTAGTCGAAGACACTGTTGCTGTTAAAACTTAAACCAGTGCAGATCGCTGTTCCTTGGGTGATGCTGCTACACGCTGATAATCCAGTGCACAATCTGATTATTATTTTGTGCATCTATGGAGACGTCTACACTGGTGTCGGCGGTTAGAGTACAGATGCTGCGTGCCCAGCTAGCAGGGGGATACATAGTAATGTTGGCACTGCAGGAGAGAAGAGTAGCGTAGGGTGCCCTACCCACCCAAACCCTCAGGGAGATACCCTACATGGCTCTCAATACACACCTAAGCAATGCGTCCCATGTCTACACAGCTACTTGCAGCCCTATAGTGTCCTATTACCTCCCTACCACAGCGAAAGGCTCTGGCAGAGGGGAGACAGCGGACAAAGCCTCTGGCAGCTCCACACTGGAAAAACTGGAGCCTTTCACCGAGGTATGCGGCTACACACGTCGTGCCTGTAGGCTACACGCCACCCAAAGTGTAGATGTCGCTGACGTAATTCACATTCTTTACACTGCAGCTTTGTGACTTGGTTTCTCCAGAGGAGGGGGAGAAAAAGCAGTGGGGAGGAGACACAGACCTTAACTGAATCATTTGTCTCTCTGCAGAGAGCGGGGCAGGGCAGCTCAGAAGGACTCCGAAACATCTAGATCCAGGTAGGGGAGTTGATAGGCATGCTCGGGAGCTGGTTCTAGGTTGTGCAGGAAGCTTTCCATTGTTGGCTACCCACCTACCAGGCCACACGCTAATCACCCTCAAAAAGCTGATCCAATCAGAGTGCAGGGGTGGGGGAGGGAAGGGCAGGTGTTCCAGACACATGTGGACTTGGTGGCTGATGGATGCAGGACCAGGAGATACGTCAGCTGTGAGGGCTGGTCCCAGTCCTTGTGCCCCTTTGGAGACAGGTAGGTGCTATTCCAGCTTTATTACCTAATGTGTGGTCCCATGGCAGTGGGTTTTATCAGTGTTCAATTTGTAATGAAAGAGGTGCCCGGGCTCAAGCAATTTTTTTTACATTCGTAACTGGGGCAGCAAGCCCAGAGGTGCCAGGGCTATGACCTGCCAAGCACAGAGGTGCCAGGGCTCAGCCCTGGCAAGCCTTGGCACAAATTAAGCACTGGGTTTTATGGACCTAGTGGGGGAGCTGGGGTGGGGAGTATTTGTCATCCCTACAGGCTGCAGAGCCCGTGGAACCTACATTTCACCACCAGCTACCTGCTCAAAACTGGGTTTCTGTCTCAACTAAAGAGAGTAACTGGGGCAGCGCTTTGTGAGGGGTAGGTTTGCGGATTCTTGCCTAACTTAGCTGGGCCTATAGGGAGAGGATTGTGCTCTATGGAGTGAGAGCCATCTAGAGATTTAGGGAATCGATATTTTCTATGCTGGTCCCAATCTCTGCCCCACCTTGAATACAGGCTGCAGGCATCTCACCAGCAACCCAAGAGGACCAGTTAGCGATTAACCCTGCAGAAGAGAAGAATGAGGGGGGATTTGATAGCTGCTTTCAACTACCTGAAAGGGGGTTCCAAAGAGGATGGCTCTAGACTGTTCTCAATGGTATCAGATGACAGAACGAGGAGTAATGGTCTCAAGCTGCAGTGGGGGAGGTTTAGGTTGGATATTAGGAAAAACTTTTTCACTAAGAGGGTGGTGAAACACTGGAATGCGTTACCTAGGGAGGTGGTAGAATCTCCTTCCTTAGAGGTTTTTAAGGTCAGGCTTGACAAAGCCCTGGCTGGGATGATTTAGTTGGGGATTGGTCCTGCTTTGAGCAGGGGGTTGGACTAGACGACCTCCTGAGGTCCCTTCCAACCCTGATATTCTATGATTCTATGATTCTATGAACCCAAAGGCTGGAATGCTGGCACTCCTCAGACTGTTTGTTCCCGGAGGGGGTTTTGAAGTGTTTGAAAGGAGCGAGACGCTGTCATTTCTCAAGCTCTGAAGCATCTAGGTGACACACACGACATCCGTAATACTCTCTGAGGGAAGATCAGAGGGGAATGGGTTCTGATGTGCGTGCTAAAGTATAGACAAAGTTGTGCTGAAACCTTATATTTGAATGTTTGTAACAGAAACAAAAGCAGGGAAAGTCTATGCAAGAAACACCAGTAGATTTACTTTTAATAGCTTGTTTAGAAGTGATGACTAGTATTCCAAATTCCTACTTCGGTGTTCTACTAGTTACAATGCGTTTTGTGTGCATGGCATGTTTGTCTTACTAAGAAAGTGTTTAGCTCTCTCTCTTTGAAATTGACTGGAAACTATCAACCTTTATTTCCCAGGGTTTCACAGCCAATGGCCCTGAGGTTTAGTTGTGTAAGGCTTCCTGAAAAGGCAGAACTCTGACCTGTGTGTCAGCAAAGAGTTAATCTGAGGTGCGGGAAGAAGGGGAGTGGAATAATTACACAGAACATGACATGAGCATCCTCGTCCTCCTGCTACATCTCCTTAGGGCTAGAGCCAAATCCCAGTGAAGTCACTGGTTAGATGTTCACTGATTTCAATGGGCTTTGAATCACCTCCTTATAGTGCAAGCTTCGGGTGGGCAGGACCTGGTTCAACGCACGGTCAGTGCTCTGTAAAGAGTAGCACTGTATTATTTTTGGGTGGGATTTTCAGAAACTACAGAATGACTGGTGTAGAGAAAGTAGATAAGGACGTGTTGTTTACTACTTCTCATAACACAAGAACTGGGAGTCACTAAATGACATTAATAGGCAGCAGGTTTAAAACAAACAAAAGGAAGTATTTCTTCACACAATGCACAGTCAACCTGTGGAACTCCTTGCCAGTGAATGTTGTGAAGGCCAAGACCATAACAGCTTTCAAAAAAAGAGCTAGATAAGTTCACGGAGGATAGGTCCATCAATGGCTGTTAGCCAGGATGGGCAGGGATGGTGTCCCTAGCCTCAGTTTGCCAGAAGCTGGGAATGGGCGACAGCGGATGGATCACTTGATGATTACCTGTTCTGTTCATTCCCTCTGAAGCACCTGGCATTGGCCACTGTCAGAAGACAGGACACTGGGCTAGATGGACCATTGGTCTGACCCAGTAGGGCCATTCTTATGTTCTTATGTTATGTTCCTAATGGCTCTACGCTGGCCTAATTCCACTCCCATTGACTTCAGTGAGAGCAGAGTTCTCTCACTTTTGGAACATGGAACACTTTTGAGGCCCACCTCTCACTGGGTGGGACAGCCCTTTGAAAGAGATGGAGCCAGATCCTCAAAGGTATTTAGGCACCTAACTGCCATTGAAAGCCGCAATACACTATGAGGACTAGGGACAATCCAAAATGGGAATTCAGATAGCAGAAATGAGATCATCAATGAAATATTGTTACTAGAACAGAATTGGCCCAGATGGGAATAGCCAGGGAAATGGCATGAACCCCAGTGCATGTTGGGATAGCAGGAAATGAGATGGAAGACAAAGTAGCAAAAAATGCTAGAAAAAATTGACACAGAGAGTTTAAACATGATTAAACATTAAACTTTAAACATGAACTGAGAGAGGAGTGGCAGGACAAAAGAAACAAGGGGGAAAAAATTTCATGAAGTATGCTCTAGAATCCAAAATGCTGATGTACGGCAAGAACCTGGGAGAAAGAATGAGGCAACGCTAGGCCGAATACTTACTGGACACTGTGGTTTAAATAGTAACTTGGGCCTTCATTAATAAACGTAAAGATGGGCTGTGTGAGACATGCAAGGTCAAAGAAACATTTGATCACATCCTCTGGGAGTGTAAAGAGGGTAATACTGACAAGGGGGATTTTGTATGATAAACTCAGGAACAAGTGTGTGTGTGTGAAAGAGAGAGAGAAATTTTATTAGATACATTTGGATTTCATCTTTTTTTCTCCTTTCTCCATTTTGTCACTACAAAAGAAGTGGGCATAGAGAGGGGGGAAAAGGAGAATGGTGAGGACGGAAACACCAAATGTTTTGCTTTCACGTGTCGGGAAAGAAATTTTTTTGGAAAAAATTCTCTTAGGGCCATTTTCATTTGGAAAAAATGTTGTCTTCAAAATGTCAACCTGCTCTATGTAGTACTGAGCAGCAATCTGAATGGTGCACAATTGTGCCCTTTCTGCCGTTCTTTTTAGGCAAAGCTCCTCTAAGTAAAAACAACAGCAATCAGACAGTAATAGAGAACAGAACCCAAAATTACCAAATGACAAAATATTTAGTAACAGATTTAAAAAAAAAAAAAAAGCAGCTCAAAGAACATCATCTTAAACTTATTTTGGCCCAAATGTCAGCTGCTCTATGAAGCCTTTTATGTTGTAATTGTTCTTTTCATGTCATTGCTAATGATACATGTAAGATTTTCTCCATTCATATTAGAACATGTTATCTAGCCAACTAGCATTGTCTGTGTAATCTGACTTGTCTACCTGTTGTCTGGCTGCTACAGAGATTTCATTATTAGAATGGATTGATGAATAATCTATTTGTCAAATTTTGTCGTTCATCTAATAAATGATTGGATATCTCTTTTTTTCATTAATCAGCCAGGTCTGTGTCCACTGAATGACTATTGAAGGGATCTTTGCCCAGTGACATGTGTATGGGGTGCTGAGTGGCTCCTTCATATGAAAGAGAGGTTTCTTCTTCTGCAAAATACTGTTCTTCATGTTGCTGAAAGATTAAATAGAGAACACTTAGAAGCACACACTAGGAAAAAGTATATCTGAATATTTATGTATCTGGGAAGAAAAAAGCCACATGAAGACAGGAAAAACCAAACATCTTACAAGTTCCTAGATATCTACCTGGACTTTGAGACCAATTTATGGATTACTCATAGTTTCACTGCAGAAAAGGTCACTGTCTCATGAGCTGCCCTTCTGATGGTAAATTTAGGATCTGTAATTCATCCATGATGCAGCTCATGACAGGGTTAGAAAACATGTTGGTAAAAATGCCTGAGTCCCACCTACACAACAGACTCAACCACTGCTCCCAGCAGAGGACCTGCAATAGGGGTGAATTATAACAGGCAGTGTGTTCCAGTGGATAGAGTGTTGGCCTGAGACTCAGGGAAAGCTGGGTTCTCTTCACAGCTCTACTGCTCACATGCATGTGACCTTTAACAAGCTATTTCATCTCTTTAAGACTATGTCTACACTACAGCCTATGTTAGCTTAACTTGCGTCGCTCAGGGGTGTGAATAAACCCCCCTCCTGAGCAACATAAGTTCCACCGACATAAGTGCTTGTGTGAACAGCGCTATATTGGGGGGGAGAACTTCCCCTGTCCACATAACTTCTGCAGTTCACGGTGGTGGTTTGATTATCCTGGTGGGAGGGCAATCTCCCATTGGCATAGAACGTCTTCATGAGATGCACTGCAGCGGCACAGCTGGGTCCCGGCAGCACTGTACGTGTAGACATGGCCTAGGCCTTTGTTTCCTTTCTCAGTGTTTGTGTTGTAGAACTGTTCAGAAAGGGGAATTTCTGTCCCGGAGGAAAGGCTGACCTCTTGACATTTGTTTTGTTGTTGTTGTTCCTCCAAATCAGAACAAAAGTCAAAATTTGTCACAGAACCCAAATTCTGGAAACTTATTTGGAAACACTGAATGATTTTGTTTTGATACCATCAATGTTTAGTTTCAAAAAGGTTCATACCCACTTTGTTAATGTTGAAACCATTTATATAAACTATTGAAGAGAGGTCAAAAGGAAACCCTTCAAGTGATGTTTTTACCCTATCAAAATGATTCATATCAACACCTTTTCTGTCAAATTTTGTTTGACACATTCCCCACAATGTTTTCCTTTCAACACAACTGCACTTTCTGATGGAACACTGTTCTATCAAATTGTCAACGAGTTCTGCTGTGTTTATATAGGCTAGACTGTAAACTCTTCAGGGCAGAGAGTCTCCGGCTATGTGTTTGCACATCACCTAGCACCGTGGTTTTTTCTTGACTGGGAAAAGTGGTCAGGTTTTGGCCAGGGACTGCTTAGCAGGTGTTGGCTAAACCTCACCAAAAGCTGACCACTCTTTCTTAGAAAAGACAATTTGGCTGGCTCCCTGATTTTAACTGAAGCCTCTAGGTACTTGCATCATGCAAATAAACTAGTTCACAATAATAAAAGGATATTTTTCTAACTACAGAGTTCAAAATAAACCTCTTGTGTGCCCAAAAGCTGATATCAGGCAATGCTACTGACATACAGCCCTCTTTTCATCCTTAGCTACAGGTATATCCCATGGATATGGATGCCCCTTAAAACGCTCTGTAAAACTTGGCAAGGATTTGGCTGCTGGTGTGCTGAGGAGCCTGCCTTCCATACTGATCAGTATTGTCTCACCATTGCCTTGCGCTCCCCTGTTTGTATCAATCGGTTGCCTTTTGTCTTGTATGTAGATTGTCGGCTGTCTGGGGACTATGTTTGTGTTCCGTGTTTGTATTGCACAGTGAGGCTGAGGCTACAAGGTGCTGCCGCAATTCTAATAATGCCAAAAAGGAGCTAACTGGGGCTTGATCCTGTAGGCCTCCTGGGCACTTCTGTTGATAGCAACTAGAGTTTTATGTGTGCAGAAAGGAGAACCCCTCGTAGATTCCCACAGGGGGTTTTTGGAGCTTGGGTCTGGGTGCATCAGAGTAAGTGTAACCCACACACCTCCTGGGTGTGGTGTTCTGTCCCATCTAGTGGCACCGAGACCACTTAGAGAGAGGGAGATACAATGAGTCTGCTCTACAGCCTTAACTAACAGCCCGTTGGGTTTTAGCTCATGCGGTAGAGGCTCATGCACTGAGGTCCCCCGTTCGATCCTGCCTGCCGATGACTGGGGTCTGTCAGTGTTACATAAGCAGGGCTGCTCGCCTGTCCACTACCTCCCTGGAGCAGGTGAGTAGGCACTGGAAGTGAAAGTGGAAGGGGAGGGAATGGGAGGACCCACTCTCTAGTGTGAGTAGCTGAGGCAGTGTGGAGTGGGTAATTGACAGCGGGCACAGGCCGACTATAAATTACTACCCACTCCCTAGAACGTGGGTGAAGTAGGGGGAAGGGAATGTGATTCAGGTCTATCAAGTGCAGCACCTCCTGGGGAGGTGGAGTTTATGCCCCATCCCTTACTCAGGGGTGTGCTCAAAGTCACCAATTAGGCCCTATGACTCCATACTTGGGCAAAGCCCGCACTGACTTCTGTGAGACCTTTGCCCAAGTAAAACAGGTGAGCGCAGGTCCCTCGCCACACACATCTAAATATAACAACTCTAATTACTAGCACCCAGAGTCACAAGTAGTGAAACAATAATCAGCATCTCTGGTGCAACAATGGCAGGAAGTCATCAGCAACCATTTGGCCTCCCTGTGTCATTCAGATTACCTTCAGGTCACCGGGCATACTGCTGAAATGTTTGAGTGATCAGATGAAATCCAGGAGGAAAATTGTCACATTCCAAACACGATGAAATATGCTTGCTGCCTAATATAGAATATTGCACTAACTACAGCACTGCTAGGTTGTGTGGAAAATGAATATGTGCATTAGCTAACACCTGCTATGAAACACCACACAAGGAGTGCAAGAGCCAAGATATTTGCATATGGTTGGAAAGCATGTGCAGTAACGAGGCTACTTGTAGTCAAATGGAGAGCCAAGAACAATGGTAACAACAGCTGGGTCTATCCTTGGTCTATCCGTGATGTATATGCATCAATATGAATGGGAGTTCCAGGTTTGTATCAAGACTCCAATCCAACCCAAGGAGTAAGCACATGCTTAACATTAAATATATTTAAGTGCTTTGCTGGCTTGGGATCCAAAGGTGGGAGCGACCCCAATAGCTTTATAGAGAGTCATGTAATCAGGAATAACAACTAGTCTGTAAAGGAAATCAAATGGAAGGAACTTGTACTTGATTGACAAAGAAACAAGCACAATAATACACATCTCTTACAGTGCTTTACAATAGAGGTTGGTATCATTATCCCCAGTTTACAGATAGGGAAACTGAGGCACAGGGCATGCCCAAGACAGGCCCGAGACCACCCAACAAACCAGTGGCAGTGCAGGGAATTGAACCCAGGTCTTCTGAGTCTCCCTATGCACTAGGCCACACCCTCTCCCACAAAACTGTCTAGAGAGAGACAAAACATAATAATGCACAATGAGGCTCTTTACAATGAGAAAGTGGTGCAGATCTTTGATTTAAAGAGAAACACCATGTCAAAAATGACATTATCTCTCCTAAAAACCAAAATAAACCCTCTGGAAAATAACAAATGTATTTAGAGTGCATGGGCTGGGCCAGAGAAGCGAGAGTGGAGAATTTACTGGTGTTTTCAGGAGTTATGGTTTAATCAAAATGACACAGATGTAATCTTTGACCCTGAAAATGCACATGTGCTTACCTTTATGCCTGTGAACAGCCCATATCCATAAGTGTGTGCAGGACTTGTGACGTCATCACATGGCTTGTGACATTTAGTGTCTCTAATGCCCCAGCTCTTGGAATCCTGGGAATTTCAGCTTTCATGTTTAAAAAAAAAAGTCCTAGCTGAGGAGAAAAGCTTGAAAATGTGAAATCTAGACACTAAAAAACCAGAAGGCAAATAAAAAGAACCAAAATCTATTTGGAAAATCATGTGATTCCTTTTCTGAAGCCAATCTCACAACTTTTGGGAGCTGACGCCTGTTATTTATTTATTTTGACCCAGGGGCTGGCAATACTGGGATTCCGATGAAAGTGTCTGACGGCTGCATCGCTTTTTGTGCAGCGTTACAGCCTGCAAACCCTGGAAAGCAATTCTACAGACCACACAGAGGGACTCTTATGTTTCCCCAGAGTTCCTTGACGTGGTTTCAGCACACAGAGCTCTCTCAGGCCTCTGGGAGAGTAACCTAGTCCTAGCACCTAAACAGTGTCAGCTACCAGATGGAAGTGTCTCCCGAATTGTCTCAACCTTTGCTGGGAGTTAATCCACACAGACTCAGGCTGCTGTCCAGGTCACTGAGATCCCCTGGGCACCTCTGGAGAAGAGCGATACAGTGCCAGGGGATCATCTCAAGGGGGCACCAAAATGCCTATCTATTCAAACACGGACAGCTTAAATACTGGTGGGCTAGATCCTCAGCTGGTGTAATCAGTGCAGCCTCGTTGAAGCAAACGGAGTGACGCCGATTCACAACAGCCAAGGATCTCGCCATGCTATGTATAAAGTTTTATCCAGTCGGCAGTGGAAAAAATACACATGGAGATTGTTCTTGAGATTGGTCTACCTTCTGCACACTTTAGCTTTGGGAATCTGGATGTAAGCCCAAAAGTACACCATGTTACAAAATCTGCCAGCAACATGGGGTGGAAGAAGAAGCTAATTTATTTTTCAAACATTTTGCCGGTTTCCAGCTAGATTTGACCCAGATTCCCTTACTATCAAACCTGCAACTGGCTGGTATGCTGCAGTTACCATGAGGAGATGGCCCTTTTCCTACCTGCCCTTAACTGCATTCCTCCCAGTACTTCTAAGCTGCTTTGTTCTCCCCTCTACATCCCTCCATTCTTTCCCTGGGCTAGATCCTGCCCCGTTAAAGTTAATGGGAGTTTTGCAATCAGTTTCAGTGAATAACACCTATATAGCACTTGCCAGAAGCTGGGAATGGGTGACAGGGGATGGATCACGTCATGATTCCCTGTTCTGTTCATTCCCTCTGGGGCACCTGGCATTGGCCCCTGTCGGAAGACAGGACACTGGGCTAGATGGACCTTTGGTCTGACCCAGTATGGCTGTTTCTTACATTCTTTTCATCAGTAGATCTCAAAGTGCTTTACAAAGATGGTCAGTAACATTATCCTCATTTTACAGATGGGGAAACTGAGGCACGGATAGATGCAGGCCCAAAATTTGCTAGCAGGAAATGCTGCGTTGCCAACCCCAAGTGTTAAAAAAACGTAAGTCAGGATCCCACCTTCCCCCCAAAAGAATGAGATTAGTTTAAAAATCATGAGACTAAAATCATGGCTTTGTGGGAGCGTCTACAAGATTTGGTCCAGCCACTGCGGTTCACTTTATAATATTTCTGTGTGACTCCAGTGTATTACAGCAGCCTGGGGCACTGAAACAGAGGCAAAGGGCCCAATGGAGACCACAACTAAGGAAGAAACTCCACAGACTTGAGCAGCTGGGGGGAGTATTCTGACTAGGTTATGCCACAATTCCTCACTTGTTTCCATTGCCCCATGGCACTAGAAAGTTAGTATGCCCAGAACAATTCACATTCAAGATAAAGGAGGATACCCAGGCACTGGAGCATGAGGATGAGAAAAGTGTTGGCCTGGAGCAGGTGTACTGGGAAAGGGGATCACTCTGGAAGTGGATGACCTGTTCTTTAGGATCATGTGCTTAAATCCTCATGAAGTCAAATGGGAGTTAAGCATGTGCTTTACGTTAAGCATATGCTTATGTGCTGCCCTGAGTAGGGTGGAACTAAGTATGTTCTTAAAGTACTTTCCTGGATCAGAGTCTCTCAGAAGAGGGAGCTAGAGTTGCTCCCGTGTTATTTTTATGTATCTATTAAGGACTAAGGTCAAGACATTCAAAGGTATCTAGGTTCCTAATTCCCGTTGAAATCAATGTGAGTTAGATGCCTAAATACTCAAGGATCTGGGCCTAAAGAACTAGAGGGCCCGATGTGTGTGCTGCATTTAAACAAATCCATGAAAAGAAGCGATTAAAAAGGGATGTGGCTCATTTAAACCTAATAGGCTTAAGAGAGACGGAGCAATGAATACAGCAATAAAACCGGAGACCAGCAGGTTGGGTTCCGATAGGTGAACCTCCAAGAAGCTGTACCCAGTTGTAAACATCACGCAGTGCTCATTTCACTGGCCAGTTATTGAACATATCAAACTAATTATGAGGCATCGCAGTGACAACTGCACATATGGAATCATTTACTATCCACATTAAAATCAATTAGTGCATATTTTCCCTATTCTGAACATTGTTCTGGGCTTGGAACCTTTCTGCACTAATCATTTTGTCTGTCATAGTGGAAAAAATAACAACTCCTTTAAGACCAGAGGTGGGGATTTCTTAATAGATTAAACTAATGGGAAATGCCTGTTTCTAAACAATGCAGCACTAAAACTGAAGGCCTTAAATTCAGTGGTATCAAGGAGTTAATGTTTCACAAGGGGTATGTTTCCCAAAGCCTCCCATTGATTTCAGAGGGCCTTGGACTGGCCCATACTCTGCGTTAAAATGACTTCCAGCAATATTGCTATAATGAAGAGACGGTTCTGTTCTCATGATAATTAATAATGTACCAATGGTAATAATGCTAGAGCACTCCTTTAATTATAAAGTAATTAAATGAAGCAACAAGAGATAATCGTTTCATTTATATAGCATCCAAAGTGTGTGAGGCGCTTTGCAAACGAAGTCCCTCTCCCATGGAGTTTACGATCCAGAGCAGCAGTTCTCAAACTTTAGCAACCCGAGGACCCCCATTTTGATTTAAATTTTTTCGCTGACCCCCAAGCCACCTGCTCAGCCCCAGGCCCTGACCCCACTTCACCCCTTCCCCCAAGGACCCACCCCCACCCCACCTCTTCCCACCCCTGCCTCACCCCTGCCCCTCCTCTTCCCTGCCTCTTTCCTCCTCCACCCCTGAATGCACCCCATCCCCGCTCCTCCCCCTCCCTCCCAGGGCCTCCTGCACACAGGGGGAACAGCCGACAAGCACATGGTGTCACCTTGACTTCCACCAGCCTAGTTACTCCTTACAGAGTGATCCCAACAGTCCTACCAGTCCTGATCTCCCCAAATCCACCCACCCTTAAGTACCAGATGCTTGGACTGCTCTCCTCTGGTTCGTCACCCCGGAAGGCGTGAAACCAGCCCCTCAAAAACTAGCTTACCGCATCGCACACGCTCCACACAGTTTGCATACCAGATACCCGTTCAGGGTAAAAATAAATTACAGGGATTATTTCATAGAAAAAAATCACAGATTCAAAGTTGAACTAGCAAGGAATAGCAACCATAGACACGTTACACAGAAAATAAACCATCTCAGGCTTCACATTTTCAAATAAGACAAAAATCAAATTAACCTATTGCCTCTGAACAGTTTCCCAGAGCACCCGCTAACGGTAGAGGGGACTCCAGCATTTTATGGACAACACCCGCCATGAGACTGTCCCTCAGTTTCTGGCTGAAGACCTCAACTTTGTCTCCTTTTTAAAAAGGCCTTCTCCGTTTATCCACCCCAACCCCCCGCCACCTCGATATGGTGACTCATGGTTATTCAGGGTGGGGAAATTCAAGCTGTGATGATTGTGTCTTCCCCTTTAACTCGAATGGCCCGTCATTTGTCTTTCCCCTGGGTTGTACAATGCTAGGCACTTGGAGCTGGCCTCATCTGGGTGGGGACACAGACCCTCCAGGCCTGACTGCCCATCACCGTGCTGTGAGGTGGAGCTGCGCCACAGATTATGAGCATCATTTTCTATATACGCAAATTCATACCCCACAGTCATCACGATTATTAAGCTCAGAACATTACAAGCTTTCATAAAAAGCCTTACTCAACATATTTTTAAAGTACAATAGCATCGTATATAATCAGCTGATTCAATTGCTTATTCTCCGGGTGTTCAAAACCCCCTCTTCTCCCGTTTGAGTGTCTGGACCTTGATTGCCACAGAGAGTTAGGCACTGGGAATTTTTAGCTATGAGAGAGGTCTATAAAATCATGGCTGGTGTGGAGAAAGTAAATAAGGAAGTGTTATTTACTCCTTCTCATAACACAAGAACCAGGGGTCACCCAATGAAATTAATAAGCAGCAGGATTAAAACAAACAAAAGGAAGTATTTTTTCACACAATGCCCAGTCAAACCTGTGGAACTCATTGCCAGGGGATGATGTGAAGGCCAAAACTATAATAGGGTTCAAAAAAAGAACCTGGAGGATAGGTCCATCAATGGCTATTAGGTAAAATGGTCACGGCTGCAGCCCCATGTTCTGGTGTCCCTAAACGTCTGACTGCCAGAAGCTGGGAGTGGACAACAGGGGATGGATCACTCCATCATAGAATCATAGAAGATTAGGGTTGGAAGAGACCTCAGGAGGTCATCTAGTCCAAACCCCTGCTAAAAGCAGGACCAACCCCAACTAAATCATCTCAATGATTGCCTTGTTCTGTTCATTCCCTCTGAGGCACCTGGCATTGGCCACTGTCAGAAGACAGGACGCTGGGCTAGGTGGACCATTGGTCTGACCCAGTATAGCCGTTCTTATGTTTTTTTACCTAAATACCTCTGAGGATCTGAGCCTAAGTTATATGGGAAGTTTGTAGAGAAGCAGAGAATTGAATATAGGGCTCCCAAGGGCTAAGTGAGTGCCATAATCACTGGATCAACCTTCCATCAGGCTACAAGGAACAAGCAGCCTAAATAGATCACAAGGAAATGAAGGCTGTCAAATGAAATGCAGCAAAAGAAGTGAATATGTCCCCAATTTAGCAGTGCCCATACTTAAAACTGCAGCAAAGTACCTATGTGTGTACTTGACTTTAAGCATGTGTGGGGCCCAAGCGGTTATCTTTGCACACGTCTTATTTCCATTATAACCCTGGTTCTCAGTCAGTTTAATTCACATTAGGCTGAAACCTGGCAAAGCGGTTTTCAGTCCAGATGTAACTTTTATTTATTTATTTTTATTTGGCAGAAAGTTGCCTTTAAAATTTTAAACTCCATTGCCTTTTAAACCCTTACAAAAAAAAAAATCTCTTTTCTGATTTCCAGTATTTCATGTTTCTTTTAAGGATTTTTTTTTAAATTACTCCAGCTGGTAACTGGTTTATTTAATACATGTAATCTTCCCTTGGGGGAGGGGCTGTAATTTTGTATTAATTTTAAACAGCCATTCTGCTTGTGCCATTGGTACTTTTAAAAGCACCAGATCATTATGCAAAATACATTATTGCTGTCAGTTCTGATGATCCCTAGTTACTTGTCATTTACACAGCGCTGAGTTCTGATTTCTCGGTGAGGTCTGGGTTTTCCCCTCAATCCATGGGTGATTTACACGTCACTTGCTAATAGGAGTTATATAAATAAATCGTCCTGCTCCTGGATGGGAGAACAGCCCCCCCACCAAGGAGAGAGGTATTGTTCCAAAAAATGTCATGCACTTCTAAGAGCTTGGAAATTCTGTTCAGCTAGCCACTCAGCATCCCAAGAAGTGACGAGGCTAAAACAAAATAGGGCAGAATTGGTCAAAGGACAAAACTGAAATATGATTCCAGTGAGACACTATTAAATGCTAGAAAAATCAAGCATTTTAGTTAGTTCCTTTTCCATTCCTCAGCCTAGGCTATGATCCAAAGTCCTGCAACACTTACGCCTGAGAGTAACTTCCACACTGGATTATACTCAATATGTTCAGCCCTATATGCTCAGTAGGGCTACTCCTATGTGTAAATTGCTCATGTGCTAAGAGTTTACAGGATCAGGGCCATAAACTGTAGATCAGCTTGAAGGGTTAGAGTGAGTCATTAGGATCAGCCTGACATAAGGGTCAGCATAAAGATGGCAGAGCTGATCAAAAAATGGAATTTCTGTCCTGCAAGACATACCAATATTTCAACACATTCTAATTCAAGATGAAAAGTTGAAATCACACAACATTTTGCCAACTGAAAATTCTGAAACATTTCATGTCGAAAACACTGAAAAGTCTTGTTTTGACACCTTCAATAGCGATGAAACTCTTTGACATTCCTGAAATGCAGTGTTTCATTTTGATTTGCCCTGTGGAAGATTCCACCCAAACCAGTTTTTGGTCCAACATAAAATTTTGACTTGGGCTAAACCCTATTTTCCAATGGGAAAACATTTCATTCTGAATTTTTAAATTAGCCATAAGAACTGCCTCAGTTGTGGCTCAAACTCTTTACTGCTTCTCCTAAACTCTGGGATGGGGACATGGGAAGAAAATAAGTTACTTTGACTCTATATAGGATGCAGAATACTGCCCCCACTTGGATAGTCTGGGCAGAGAGGAGAATCAACGTTTCTCATCCCTCCACTCCTTCCAATCCCTTCCCGTCCAATTGCCTAAGAGTGGAAAGTATAGGTACACAGATCCTGCTTCACCACCACCAGTGGACCTGCCTGCATTCTAAGCAACTCCTACCCAACCCAACAGTGAAGTGAAGAAGGCCCTTACTCTCCTTAATCCCTGGTATGGCCAGGTGAGGGCTAGAGATAATTTAGCCTACAAGTAAAGCAGGTTGAAACCCCCCCCACCCAAAATGTCATGAAAACCATGGAAACTTTTCAGTGCGTTAGTTTTGAAGATTTTTTGTAATCTTGAAATTTGATATGCCTTTTTTCCTGAAAAACTGAAATTCGAAAAACCTTGATAAGCTTTAGCTATAAGCATCAACTCTATGGCCTCCAAACAGGAATGTCCAGTCAACCTTTTCAGTACTGGGGTGTCTGCTGAGGCCTGCAAGAATCTACGATGTTCTGTGATGAGGCAGGGTTAAAAAAAATCACTTGCTGGACAATGATGATAATAATACTTCGCTCTGATCTAGTGCTTTTCATCAGTAGATCTCAAAGCACTTCATAAAGGAGCTCAGTATCATTATCTCCATTTATAAATGGAGAACCTGAGGCATGGAGAGGGACCGTGACCTTGCCCGGCAGCCCAGTGGCAGAACCAGAAATAAAACCCGGGTCTCATGAGCCTCAGTCGAGGTGCTCTCCACTAGGCAACACTGCCTCCCTGCAGAATAGAAAAGCAGAATTGTAGCCATACATTTTAGATGATGGAAGATTAGCTCGCGTGATTATCACAACCCTCAAGCTATCTAATCTAAGTATCAGGTGCACAAGGATATCAACTTGCTAGCAAATGCCGCCCTTAATGCATGGCATTCATATGATGCAAAGCCACTCTGATTAGAGTAGAATTAAAGGACTTGCTATGACTCGATTACTGTCTAGGTGGCATGTCAACATATAAAATCCTTACAGTGCAAACTTCTACCAAATCAATCAGCCCATCCATTCACTCTGAGGAACTTAGTTGAGGTGCCGTTATGGTTGCTGCTGCCTGCCCTCCAGGGTATGGGACTTTAAAACCCAGGAGTCAAACCTTGGAAAGCTAGGAAAAGCCTTGTTAAGGTCTGAGGACACATCCCTTGAGACAGACACACTAAGCAACCAATGTGAGAATGCTGGGAAATACAGAGTTAAGGAGACATTTCCCACGCAAAACATCAGCTAGTGCCACCAGTTGGAACTGGAAATGAGAAAGAGCTTGCACGGTTCCTTAGCAATCCCGTGAAGGCCTTGGGCATTTATAGTTAGAGTGAGCAGCGCTGGAAAGACTGTGTTGCCTTCTGCTGCTTCATACGTGTTGGAGTGTCAGGTTGGTTACCACACCTCTGTTGGGCTTGGGGCCAGGCCTGAGGAGACACAGGAGGGTCTAACCAGCTGGTTCTCCCTACCAGAAGACCCTATCATACGGAAGGATTCCCATGAGCCTCTGATCCCTTTACACCTGTGAAACTGCAAACCAGCCATAAATCCCCCTGATGAATACCGTACCCCCAGCAGGTGCAGTGGCTGCTTTTGGGGAGGTGTTTGAGATGTCCCCGGAAGTGGCAGGGCAAAGCAGAGGTGGAATTGCCAAAGTGAACCTCTTGTGCAGTGCTGCATAAATATATTTTTAAAACCAGGTCCTCAGCATAAATCAATGTAGAATGTCAACGCTGTCAACTTAAGCCTGACATCTGTCTGAATTATTTTCCCTTCCAAATTCACTTGAGAGTGCTGTAACTGAACGCTAGAAAAAACCAACAACGTGGGTTTCCGAAACAAACATAATTAAAATGCATTCTAAAAATGTGCGTGGAACAACCCCTGAAAAAGGTCTTGTCCCGTAAATACTGGAGGTGTAGCTGTCTTTTTGCTAGTCTTTTTTTCTTTTTTGCAGGGCCTATTATAGTACCAGTCCTACAAACACTTACGCACACGCTTCATTTTACTCATATGGGTAGTACCATTGACTTCAATGGGACTGTTGACCTTAAGCACCTTTGCAGGACTGGGGCTGTGATTTGTTATGGTCAAAAGCGCCCGTTAAAGAAGAAATCCTGTCTCTTTCCTACAGCTTTATGAACTGGGGACGAAACAGGAAGCGCTGAGAGACAGGAGAGAGTTTAGAGATTGCCATCCATTTGCATGGACCGCTGCACGTGCCACTTCTGTAGAAAGCCAGAGCCCAACATAAACTCTGTGACCGACCCGGTAAGTCTGTGACAGACAAGAGCCGCCTAAGAAAGTGATCGGACCTTGATACCTTGTGTGTGAACTTAAAAGGACTGATCCTCAGCTGGGGTGACTCCAGTGGGGCTACACTGATTTATACCAACTGTAGCGGGGTGGTCACCCGCTCCAGCCTTAAAGGGCTTAAAACAGCCCAGGAGAGGGCTGGGGCTGGGAGCCAGCGGTTCCCAGGCTGAGTGGGGAAGCAGGCTCAGCTGTGACCATGCCCCAATCAGGGCCCAGCTGGCCCTTACAAGAGGGCAGTGGGCCTAGAGCAGACAGAGTCTCCTCTAGCTGTGGAGGAAGATGGGCCTGGCTGCTGGGGAGCTTGAGACGGTACCTGGAGTGGAGCAGGGCTGGGGAAGGCCAGAGGAGCTGGGAGGCTCCGGACTGGAAAAGCTCCAGGCTGCAGGCCTGGCAGACGGCCTAAAAAAGGGTACTGGGGTCGCAGGGGGCAGCCCATGGGTAGGCAGAGGTAGCAGGTCCAAACCCCCCTTGCCTGTGATGATTGGCTTATGCACTGCAGTCCGCCCCAGTGTGTGGGGGCTTAATAGTGACTGGCAGTAGCCAAAGACTGAGGCGACGTGGGGATAGTGGGTGGGGGCTCCCTGGGGAGGGGAGACCCAAATCTGTGTGGGGTACTGCAGGTGGCAGCACCCTGCTGTGAAAGGGGGCCCTGGGGTCCAGGAGGGACTCGGGGCCCAGCGGCAAGCAGGACACCGGCTTGCAGAGGGCGCTCAGGAGGCTGGAATGCTAATTCCCTGGACGACCAGCAGGAGGTGCCACAGGAGTGAGTCCCACACCGCTACGCCAACCAATGATCTACATGTCTAATCCTTCATTTAAATTGAATCCGAAGAACGAAATCAACTATATACAGTATTTGCAAAACAACCCTCTCTTATTGGTGGCATTCCCCAGGGACTTCTCCTCCTTTCATCACAGCTTCCATGTTCCTAAGGCTGGGGAGACCTTTGGTGGCTAACGGTAGCAGATCTTTTCGCAGCACATGTTATCGAGGGAGGCGTAAGTTATAAACAAACAGAAGTTAACATAAATCGCCCTAATTATGGACTTACTCAACACTGTCGGCTCAAAGTGATATTTCATCGCCGGTTTTCATTAAAAATGTCAGTGTTTGTTCATTGGCATACCGGTTGCTTGGTACCATAGGAGGCAGATTGGCTTGATGACAGAATTGGTCGCAAAGCCTTCCTGTACAACAGTGCAAAAACCCCTCCAATGCATTGATGGAAATGGCAGCTGTAGTCCTTGACTAAGAGGCACACCAGCCCTAGCAACAACAAGACGTCCTTTGTGTGGGGCAAGCGGTGATCCATGCTGCCCTCCTCAGTTTGTACCCAGCTATGCGCTGCATGCGGGACCCTGGCATTTCCAGGACAACCAGGCAGGGCTCCGTCCCCGGCTGTGACGAGTTTCCCTCCAGCACAGCTGAGAAGAGTGTTGTGCAGATCCTGAGGCTGAAATGGCCCCCAGGTTAAGATACGCTATGTTACTCTGGCAATGGTAGCGGCAGAGCCTAACACAGAGCACCATGCGTTCCTCCACCCACCTCTGGCATGTCTCCCTCTGTCGAGGGCAGGGGAATGGGTGGAGAGGAGACAATTATGCAGGGCCACTCTCTGGATGCTTTGTGCCACTTGAGCAGCACAAAGCATCCAGAGCTGGAGCCAAAGTCTCTAGCCACCTTCATCTGTGTCTCTTTGCTGAGGAGCCCCTTGCTCTGCATTGATTTCAGTGCACCTGCCTGTGGAATAAAAGGCTACTCACCAGGAAAAGAGTGGTAGAATCTGGCCCTTGCTGCTTTTCCGAACTTCAAAAACCTGATGCTCTACACCATGGGGCATCTTGCATTTCAACTGACTGCATTTTATACATATCGGCCCAGTTTGTATGCAGATACACATTGCATCCAGACATCATGGTACTCAGGGACTTTATAAATGCCTGCAATAATAACTGGAGATTGCTAACACTCTTTACAGTACCTCCTTTAAATGTTAAGGCGACCTTGTGTTTAACTCCTTCAGGACCCTTTGAAAATACAAGTCTTAATGAATGAAAATGCTACTTATTTCACATTAGGCATATGAAAGAAACACATCTACTAGAGCTGGTTGGGAAAGTTTCACCTAAACGTCTGCACCGCCCTCCCTCCCCCACACGAAAATGCTGATTCATTGAAACTGAAACTTGTGTTGGGAATGGATTCGTTTCAGCACAATTCCTGACTCAAAAAAAAGGAGTGGGGGGGGGGGGGGGGAAGGCTTTTTGAAACGGTTGAAGTGCGCCCATTTCAACATCTTTGAAACAAAGTTTCAGGGGAGGATTTATTTGGTTTTTGGTTTAGAAACTTCTCTTAATTTATACTAAAATATTTAAAAAGAAAACCGGTCCCGGTCAACATGAATCATTTTGATTGCCCCAAGCTAAAAATATCTTTCAATTTGTTGGTTCATGAAAGGTGACAAGATTTCAACTTTTCAGCTCAATTCAAGATGGGGGGAAAAAATCAATCTCAAACATTCTCATGGGATGGGAAAATCATTTGCCACCCAACCCTAATGCCTACTAAGAACATAAGAACAGCCATATTGGGTCAGACCAAAGGTCCATCCAGCTCAGTATCCTGTCTTTTGACAGTGGCCAATGTCAGGTGCCTCAGAGGGAATGAACCTAACAGGTAATGATCAAGTGATCTCTCTCCTGCCATCCATCTCCACCCTCTGACAAACAGAGGCTAGGGACACCATTCCTTACCCATCCTAGCTAATAGCCATTAATGGACTTAACCTCCATGAATTTAGACAGTTCTCTTTTAAACCCTGTTATAGTCCTAGCCTTCACAACCTCCTCAGGCAAGGAGTTCCACAGGTTGACTGTGCGCTGTGTGAAGAAGAACTTCCTTTTATTTGTTTTAAACCTGCTGCCCATTAATTTCATTTGGTGGCCCCTAGTTCTTATATTATGGGAACAAGTAAATAACTTTTCCTTATTCACTTTCTCCACAACACTCATGATTTTATATACCTCTATCATATCCCCCCTTAGCCTCCTCTTTTCCAAGCTGAAAAGTCTTAGCGTCTTTAATCTTTCCACATATGGGACCCGTTACAAACCCCTAATCATTTTAGTTGCCCTTTTCTGAACCTTTTATAATGCCAGTATATCTTTTTTTGAGATGAGGGGATCACATCTGTATGCACTATTCAAGATGTGGGCCTACCATGGATTTATATAAGGGCAATAAGATATTCTCCGTCTTATTCTCTATCCCTTTTTTAATGATTTCCTAACATCCCGTTTGCTTTTTTGCCTGCCGCTGCACACTGCATGGATGTCTTCAGAGAACTATCCACGATGACTCCAAGATCTTTCTCCTGATTAGTTGTAGCTAAATTAGCCCCCATCATATTGTATGTATAGTTGGAGTTATTTTTTCCAATGTGCATTACTTTACATTTATCCACATTAAATTTCATTTCCCATTTTGTTGCCCAATCACTTAGTTTTATGAGATCTTTTTGAGGTTCTTCACAGTCTGCTTTGGTCTTAACTATCTTGAGCAGTTTAGTATCATCTGCAAACTTTGCCGCCTCACTTTTTACCCCTTTCGCCCGATCATTTATGAATAGGCTGAATAGGATTGGTCCTAGGATGACCCTTGGGGAACACCCCTAGTTACCCCTCTCCATACTGAAAATTTACCATTTATTCCTACCCTTTGTTCCCTGTCTTTTCACCAGTTCTCAATCCATGAAAGGATCTTCCCTCTTATCCCATGACAACTTAATTTACATAAGAGCCTTTGTTGAGGGACCTTGTCCAAGGCTTTCTTGAAATCTAAGTACACTATGTCCACTGGATTCCCCCTTGTCCACGTGTTTGTTGACCCCTTCAAAGAACTCTAATAGATCAGTAAGACATGATCTCCAGTTACAGAAACCATGTTGACTTTTGCACAACAATTTGTTCTTCTATGTCTGACAATTTTATTCTTTACTATTGTTTCAACTAATTCCTTTACCATTCTGAATCCAGTAGCACGTTACCCTCACCATGCACTGGTGTAAATGTTTGCACAAGCAGCAGGGCGATTGTGAATTAGCCCTGTAGTACTGATCTCGGTTAAGATTTTAGAACCAGATTCACAGCTGGTGTAAACAGGCATAGTTCCATCTGGCCTTTACAGTTTCTGCTAGTGAATCTTTTTTGTGTCATTTCATAAAAGGAGTATATATAGCTACCAAACGACTTTGTAAAATATTTGCTGGTGCAGCTAATCTACTTTCAGCATATGTGCCTTGTTATCAAAGCAAAATCACAGACTGATTCTATTCTTATCAAAATGAAAATCACTTGGATTAAGACTGGTTGTTAAAAAAAAGAAAATCCAGCAAAGATAATAAGGTTGTTGACAGTGAGATTAGTTCCTTTTGTTTCATGATCAAACTGTTTTGATGTCTTAATCAAACAGTTTCATATGCTTCTTTCGTATCATTTCCTTTAGCTGTCCTGCATGTTAATGATAGGTTTCAAATCAATTGCTTGAGCCGTGCTTGAGTCTGTGTACGTTTGATTTAAATTGGTGACATTATTGCTTTGTTTCTTTGGCTCCCAGTGGAAGAAATGTCACATTGTCAGCCTTTAGGATCAGATTGTATCCCATTTGTAACACATAAATGCCGTTTAAAGTTTTTTCAGTGTTCCAAGGAAATTTGGAACGCCGCTTTGTGTTATATTTTGGGGGGAACTGCAAAATAACAATAACCGTAAAAACGTGTTTGCTAACAACCTGCTAGCAAGGCGTAGGTTTGCAAATGGGTAGTGCTTCAGTCTTATCAAAGTAGCATTATTCTGCTCTGCTAAAAACAATTGAGGACCATATTGTGTTTAAACTTCTATGCAAGATTTCAGTGTGGTTGCACTGATGTGAGAGATTCTGGCCCCCCTACAGAAGTTCTCAAGCTGGAAGTAAGCTACTCCTGAATAAGGACTGATATACAAAGTCTTTCACGCCAAAATGAGAGCTGAGAGAAGTTCTTTGTAGCAACTTCATATCGGCCAAATTGTTTGGGAATCAAGTTCCATTGCAAACAGGGTCCCTAAGAACAGCTCAAGCAGGGGGATTTGACTGACAGTTCCCACCCTCCCAGCGAAGCAATCACGTAAAAGGGGGTAGAGGAGAAGCGGGTGGGGGAATACAGTAGCATTAGGCAGCAGTGCAGTCAAGCAGAGGTGGTGCTTGGCGTGTTGAGAGATGCGACTGGCTGGAAAGTGAAGTGCAGTGACGTGCTTTGTTGGCTGGATTGGTGGAGTTAAGAAGCACCTGGAGGTTTCAATCCTCCACTTCCCGGAGAGGGCGCATGGTGTCACTGTCTGTCCTCCCTCCACAGATTCCACCTAAGGAGCCCTAGCGGCAGCCAGTACAAGCACGCCTTGCCCCGCTGGGCACCTGACGTAAGCCAGGGCAGTTCACACCGGGGGCAGGCCCAGCCAGAATGGGAGCCTGCAAGATGAACATCTCCTTAGCCATGTACAGTTGCACTAATTCCTGCATGATTCTGCTTGGGAACTTTCTATCCCTTTTAGGCTGTGATTGCAACTAAATTCCATCCCCCGCATTTCCCTCCTCCCTTTACTGCATCTTCGGTAGGACCAGGCAAAGAGTTCGCAGCGAACAGTGTGTTACAAATGTTGCCCTGTTAACGATTTGGGAGCTAGGCATGGTTAGATCAAGCTTTGTTATTCCAAATTGCTCGACATGTGATTTCTGCAAATATGTTTGTTGTGTGTCCCCCCCGCCCCCCAGTATCCAGTGATTGTTGCTTTCCAGACAGGCAAGAAAGAAGCGTCTCCACGCTCTGGTCCAGGGGTGTATGTAACCTCCTGATTCAAGGGATGTGCTCTACTAACCTGCTGGAGGGGACAATGACTTTCCGCCCCAGCACCACAACCCTAATCCCGGCCTGTTGTGGAGGGGAGCTCCCAGCTAGGAGTGGGGGGATTGGGATGTGGGGAGCTGGAGAGCAAGCCGCAGCAGCAGCTTCTGGCCCTGGGGTCTGGGCCTGCCTCCCCGTCTCAGACTTTGTGGCCAGGTGCATGGGGTCACAGGGCAACTCGGGTAATAATGGAGGGGCAGGTGGCCAAACCTGAGCGGTGCTGTGATCCCTTGCACCAGTTTGCAAGGACACTCACTCAGATCTGGCCTGGCTGCCCCTCCAGGGAATTTTAGCTCTCTTTTTCTCCTCTATTCCTAGAATACATCATTCCCCCCGCCCCCTCCTGTTCTGAATATATGCTGTGATTGGACCTTGTACTGTCTCTGTGTTCTACTTCTCTTTTTAAGGCAGTGTGACATCTTTCATGGCAGATCTAACCCAGAAGAGGTATGTAAGATTTAACTAGTGGCCCTGGAAACCCTGAGTTTATTCCCAGTGTTATTCATATATACTATGATGATGCTGTTCCCTTTCTCAGCTCAATCCCTTTCCCCTTATCATTCTAATCCTAGAAAATCTTATCAATAGTTTTCTTGTCTAATTATACAGTACACAAGCAAACCTGTTGCTTGGCAAATAGGACAGCAGGATCATGCTCCATGGATTAATGTCACCGCTACCTGCTGACAAAACCATCGTTTGATATTTAGTGGAAATCACGCCATTTCCAGATAAAGGAATCAGCTTTGGATGTTGGTCTTTATTTTACAGACCAAGGGCCTGCAGGGTCCTCTGCTGGTGTGAATCCAAATAGCTCCATTAGAGTTGGATTTAAACCAGCTGAGAATTTCACCTAGCCCAAAGAACCGTACATTACTCTCTTGTCTTCCTCATCGAAAGTTCCAGGTAGACTGGGGGTTTGTGATGCAAATCTAATCCACTAACCACAGGGACTGATGTTATCCCACATGTGCATTACTGCTCAGTGACACCTAGCAACACACACCTACTTCCCCTTGATTCCTTTTTGGCACATCAAATATTTACTTTCATTTCCCTTTCACCTGTACTTGGGATGCTAGAGTGGAAGAATCCATATTTTCAGGACGTGTATTCAAATGGATACCAAAGGGTGTGTATTTACAGTACAGGCAGCCGTTAGCCTTGCATTTCCTTGTCAGGGGCTTAACATTTCTAAATTGTTTTCCAAATTAGTCAAGCGTTGTGTACATTTTGCAGGAGCTCCGCCAATATCGTAACGGAAAGAATGGTGTGAAATAGTCTGTGCTTGAGAATTTAAAATATACATTGAGAAACAAAGCACAATTTCCCTGATCTTGTTAAAATGTTGTCTTCTAATTTGCATCACTGCAGTCAAGCTTCATATGTGAAGTTACAAGCAAAGGATAATGTGTTTGGGTTTTTCCTGTCAGTCTCACCTAGACCACACCTTGACTTTTTCATGTAAAAAGTGTAAATCTGGAGTAAGTCTTTTGAATTTCAGTGCAGAATTTGGCTCTGCCCATATCTTGTACTGGACACGCTTTACCTCTAAATAATTCAACAAGAACATAAGAATGGCCCTACTGGGTCAGACCAAAGGTCCATCTAACTCAGTATCCTGTCTTCCGACAGTGGCCAGTGCCAGGTGCCCCAGAGGGAATGAACAGAACAGGGAATCATCAAGTGATCCAGCTCCTGTCGCTCATTCCCAGCTTCTGGCAAACAGAGGCTAGGGACACCATCCCTGCCCATCCTGTCTAATAGCCATTGATGGATCTATCCTCCATGAATTTATCTACTTCTTTTTTGAACCCTGTTATGGTCTTGGCCTTCAAAACATCCTCTGGAAAGGAGTTCCACGGGTTGACTGTGTGTTGTGTGAAGAAATACTTCCTTTTGTTTGTTTTTAAACCTGCTGCCTATTAATTTCATTTGGTGACCTCTACCTCTTGTGTTATGAGAAGTAGTAAATAACACTTCCTTATCTACTTTCTCTACACCAGTCATGATTTTATAGATCTCATAGATCTTGATCCAAAGCCCGTTGAAGTGTATGGAAAGACTCCAACTGCAATTTTGGGGGCTGATCTGTCAAAATCAGAACTCTTGTTTGCATTTTACTTTCTATTTTAAAATAATCTATATAGTTCCCAACTCAATGTGGGAATGGGGAGAGGGAAATCAACTTAGACTAACCCCCCAGTGTTGAAATTCCTGATAGGAATGTTTGGTGTTATTTTCCTAGCCTTTCTTATCCTGCTTTACCCCTCATGGGAGCTGTTTGCATGAGTGTTTGGTATAAGTCTATTTTGTTAGCCTTTCCTCACCCACCCATCTCCATGGGGTGTCTGAACATTTAACATAGTTTTATGTCATTTTTATGTTTATCTTACACACTGGAATTTTATTTTAATAAATTACATGTATATTTTATTCCTGAAAACAGACTAAATCACAGCAACACAACAAAGAAGCTGAAAGATTAGTTTTTTAAAACCACTAGGTAGGAGGAATGGACACATGTAAATTAGACACCATAGAAGGTTTACAAATACATAATTATTCTTAATTATTATGTGTTTACAGTAGCATGTAGAGACATCAACTCAGATTGGGGCAGCATTGTGCTAGGTGCTGTATGTACACATAGTAAGAGACACCCCCAGCCCGGAGTTTACACTATACGCAGAGAAGACAGACGGTGGGAGGGAGAATATAGTTTCTGATCCAAAGCTTATTGAAATCAATGGGAGTCTTTAGACGGGCTGCAGTGGGCTATGGATCAGGTCCACAGAGCCAGCTCCTGACTCCTTTCTCAGCTGTCCTCCCCTGAAATCAATGGGCATATGCAACTCTGTGGAGCTTACTCAACATGCAGCCAGGAGTAGGATGCATTGTCTAAGGGCTGTAACAGCAGACAGCAGGTCTTGTTATACCATGGAGCCCAGGGAGGCATTGTGCCCCCTGGTGCTCCCATTATGGAACTGCAGCACCTCTTGGGCTAATCACCTCCATCACTGCTCTGGCCAGGGCTGTTCCTTTATTTTGATGGGGTGGAATCCCATTGGCAATGGCTCTGTGATGGCAATTTCAGCATTAGGCATCTTTCCAAGCCTACCCCCTTCTTAGCGATGGTTTTCTATTACCCTCTGCCTTATTTTGTCTTAAACCACAGTGCAAAGCCAGCATAAATCTCTACCATTCCAGTTCATTGCCATTTGATGTCCACTTTCCACAGGTGGACTATACAAGAGAAGGGCGAGAGAATCAAGCCCCGTTGCTCCATTGGCAGTCTTCCTGATGGAGCTATGTCAAGGGATGCCTTCTAAAAGCTTTCCCCAGCTGGCTGATCAGCCAGAGAATGGTCAGCACCATCCAAAACGAATCTGCCAGGACACAGTGGTGAATGTGGCCTAAAAAGTTAAAATAAGGTGGATAGCACCTTATTTCCAAATCATGAGCGAGGTCACCTGGTGACTGTCTCTTTGGATTTCTTGTTCATCCAGGAAATTTTTAATTTAAAAAAAAAAAAGAACGTACATTTTCAGATCTAGATTAAACTGGAGTTACAGTTGAATGTATGTCACGAAAGGGCAGAGTTACAGCTTAACTGTGCATTTCCGTACCTTAACATATTGGAATTTATTTTAAGTTTGACCTGACCTCTGTACTTGCCAGATTTTTTCACAGTTGGCTTTTAAGATAATTACAATATCCTTGTAAAATTTTCACCAGTAAATTATACTCATCCCTTAACTCCACTTCGTCATCACTTTTATGTGGGGATCTCCAATGCGAAGTGCCTCTCTCCTCCAGGAGTCTCCAGGCAGCGGTGTCTATCCCCAGTACGCCCAGAGGCTTCAGATGAGGCATGGAGAAGAGGTCATCAGAGAGAAGGGGTTAGTGGGAAAGGATAGGCTGTCTCATATGAGTGAATAGGTGCAACCAGTGGAGGAGGATGACATAACCCCCCACACCTTTTTATTTCTCTCTTGATATCCCCGTACACAAGGCTCGCCATGCCCTGAACACCCCCTCGTCTCAAGACCCAGTGGTGCAGTACTCTGCCTCAGTTTCCCTGCAACGACCTTCAGCCTACTCCCGCTGTAGGGGACTTGCTGCAGTGATTGGGACCTCTGGCTAAGTCGTTAACAAAGGGCCACCCCTTCTGGGGCATCTAAGTCCAAAGCCAAACAAAACACAGAGTCTTTGTCCCAGTCTCAAACTGGGCCCAGCCCCTCCTTCCCTAGGGGTCTATCTTCTCTCCTCTCATTTCAAGCAACTCGCCTGCCCATGCGCTGGGCTCAGTTTCACCCTGCTCAGGCTCTTCTCTCTCTCCCTTCAGCTTCTCCTGGGCTCCTTTGGGGTGTTTTCTCCTCTTTCCTGAGCAGCCACTCCCAGGCTTGAGTCTTCCTCAGGCCTCTGCCTGCCGTTTACTTTTCCTCTGGCCCTTCATACTCATCTGCTCCCCTCTCCAGCCAGCTCTCCACTGCTGGGCTGTTCTTTTCAGGCTCCAAGTGTAGAGAAAGAAAGATGGCTGAGAAGTGCCAGAGGGGTGAGAGAAGCAGAGACTCAGGTCCCGTCTGTCAGCATTAAGGACCAGATTGTAACAGGCCCTTTTGATGGCGCATGGTTAGGGAGAAGTGTGCAATGGCCAGGAAGGAAGGAGAGGTGATGAAATAAAGGCAGTTCCCCATCACACCTAGCTGCACAATCCTTCTCTGTCTCTGGCAGGGTGGGGTGGCTCTGCCCTGCCATTAGGACAGTTGTTGTGGCTAACTAAGTCATGTTGTTAAAGGGGAGTTTTTTCAAAGGCATAGGGCACTTAATTGACATGGATGCCTTTGGAAAATCTCCCCCTACGTTTTTGGAGGTTTTGTGGATGGGAGGTAGTGATCTGATATCTTAGGTAGGTACTTCTCTGGTCCCCATTATCACCGGGCACCTCACAATCCTTTAAAGTATTTACCCTCACGACACCCATGATATAGGGAAGTGCTATTATCTAGAGCAGTTTTCCCATCCCATCCAGAGAATGGAACGCTGGTCTCCTGAATGCCAGGGTAGTGCTGTAACCACTGGACCACCCTTCCTTCTCTTGGTCTGATGCAGTGAACTGGAAGCATCAGATATTCTGCATCCCTATTCCTGTCTTGCCACGGTTTCAGAGAGTCTTACTTTAAAACAGGAAGGCCTGGAGATTGTATACTGAGGCTAGTTCTAAAAAGGTGGCATAGTTCTGACTGATCCAAAGTATGCAAGTGTAGATGCCAGCATGGAGAGAAGTGAGGAAGAATCTTTAATACCCGCTCGATAGGTTGCTTGTTCAGTGGGCGGATTGCATTTCAGTCTCTATAACTGAGTAAATTGTCTGCCCCTCATAAGAACTGTCTGGCAGAACATTCCAGTAATTTCTAGGTAGTATTGAAGATATTAAAGTTTACTCCTTTGCCTTCTTTCCTGCCAATAATCCTGTATTTCAACAGATTGATACCGGGATAAATCCTGAATCAAATCTTCCGACAGGTTAAAAAAACAAAACACAAAATCTGGCCCTGCAGCAGCCGCCCGGTGATCGGAGGGTGCATTTTTCTGAGTCATCTTGGCAAACCACGATGGGCAAGATGCACACACTACGCAAACACTAGCTTGTTTTCATACGGTAGAAAACCAAACTGTGGTGTTTAAGGAATGACTCCAATGTGCTGAGTGATTGACCGTCGCTCTCCCAAAGGCCGACATTTTTTCCTTTGTACTCACTGCTGGACAACGTGAAGTGTTCAGTTCACACACACGCCGGTTCAGACTTCGCGGTTGTCCTTCGATTTGGTGCACTAATGTTTGCCTTCTTTCTGTTAGTGCCGACCGTAGGGATTGATTTCTCATGTGGTTGCCGCTGCTCCACTGGATGAGACAGTGGGTCAGATTTGGTGTGGCTCCTTTGAAGTTAGCTCCCTTTTAGCTGAATGGAGGACCTGGCTGTGCCTTTAAGAAGCAGATAATTGCAATTCCGTACAAAACATGATATTCAAAGAAGATGAAGTTTGCAAAGTCAGGCAAAAATGTAGAATGAAGGTTGCCCGGGAAACCTTAATTCAGCTCCCTTGTGCCCATGCATTATGTTAGTCTGTGGGGAGAGGGCATGCGGAATGCAGTTGTCGAGATATAGGGACTGATGTGGGTCTGTGGTGCATGCTCAGTGCAGTGGCTATGTAGCGGAGCTCTGGGGAGCTGGAACGTGCTCCATGCCAATGGAATACTCAGAGGCTTTGCCAGCCAGGCTGTTAAAAGCTTTACTTGTTATATACAAATAGGGATTCTCAGAGGCTTAGAAGGCAGCCGAAGGCAGGTGAACTTTCATGGGGACAGCAAAAAGCACCCTCATGACCCCAAGACCATCCTCAGGCTCCACTTCAAATTTTGGTGCCAAACCGCGGAGGTGCCGGAGATCTTCAGAACAAAAGTTGAATATTTTAAAAAATAAATTTGACAAAGTTACTTGTAATCCCTTCAACTTGTTCTGGGAAATGACTAAACCATTTTTGGATGCAATTTTAAATTAAAAAATTAATTAAATAATTAAAAATTCAGCCTGATAGACCCAGAGCTTAGAACATTTCAACACAAATGCATTGGGCAAAGGTATAAGGAACTGTAAACAGTGGTTTATAATGCAAAGCCTTAGCCAATCTTAACTATACATGGCAGTGTGGGCTAGTGGCTATCTCCTTGTGCTTCTGTTTACTCATCTGCAAGATGGGGTTAATGATACTGACTGCCTTTGTAAAGTGCTTTGAGATCTAAGGCTGAAGAGCATGAAATAAGAGCTAAGTATTATTACTAAAAGCTCCATTTATCATTTTCTCTTTTTCTTGTATGCCTTCCCTAGCAGGCATATAAATTAATACATTCACTGAAATCTGTGGGGAGTATTGCATATCACATTATTTGTATTTCAATTCTTTGTAGTTGGATCCATGTCATCTTTAAATTGCTGTGACATTTTAAAAAAGCCTTTAAGAATACATAAGTAAATACAAACACACCATGCTGTGCATTTTAATATAATTCAGATCCTATACGATACTTCCTTTTAAATCTTCTTAGTTATTTATATCAGTCTGTCTCATTATCAGTTCACACCAGCTGAGAATATGACCCAGTGAGTTTATGGCTGGTTTTATAAATATGGACTAATACCATCTGTGATCTATATCTCATTTTCAAATCCATTGTATCCCTCGTATTTAAAAGATGCCATGACGCATTGGTTTGGGTCCAGACTGCTGCTTAACTAAGAATTGAATAAGTCAAAGTATATTAAATACACTTGATAATTTTCCCACTGAACAGTTAACACAAACAATGTTATAATAGCTGGGAAGAGCATAGTCTAACCCGTTCATATGCAACTCCTGTGTTTGCTGTTTCCCATTTTACAGGCTGGATGAAGACATTTGGTACCTGTTGGTGTAATTTACTGTCATTGTATTTGTTTTGGGTTCAGGCACTCGCTGACCCATGAAGAGCAGTGGCTCTCTCGGGACAGTGAAATAATAAAGTACAGCCCTTTCTAAACCCTTTCCTTCCCCCCGCCCCTTTATTCCAGAGTCTCTCTCGTTCTGTCTCATCATCTGGTATAATGAGTTGTTAAGGAAGAGAACTAGATTTCTGTACTCAATGTATTCTCTTCACCTTTTCCTTTCATTTTCCAGATAAACTCCTACTGCGGTGGGTTGATGGTTTCATAGATTTTGTTTCCCACTTATTTCCTCTCTTCAAAAAGTTTCTTTCATTTTCTTTTAACATGCTAAATGACCTGCCCTCAAAGCCCCAGCCTGTGCCCTTAAAAATGGGTGTGGAGGAGCAGAAATTACAAGAAATGGCTGAAATGAGCCAAAGCTGGGAGGAAACAAAGTGGGGTCCAACCTTAGGAAACCCACCGTTCTAACCCAAAACCATGGAAGCCTGCGCTTAGCGGTCAAAGCTGGGGCTGAAGTTCCTATAACACTGTTAGTGTGTACACTGTGTCCCTGCGTATGGCACATCCACTTCCCGCCCCTGAAAGCCGTAGCTCCTTCCAGCCGGGACAGACCCCTGACCAGGAAAGCTCAGGGTGGGAGTGCACTTCCTCTTGGGGGGAGATGGTGTCACAGGCCCAAACACCGGGCCTCAGGTTCCCCTTTCGGCTCACGCCTCCATGGTCTGGATCCAGGATTTGAAATTTGGCATGCCAAACTGGGCCAAGTTAGAAGCCTCTGGAAACCACAGTTTGCACATGCTCCGTGCAGTTGTAGTCTCCAAGAAGTCCATCTGCACTGATCATGCTACAGCCCCTCGTGACTCTTTCGTGCCAATCAGGGTAAGATGCACCTACCACCTACACACAGGACGCGCTAGCCCAGGGCCGCAGGGGCTCAGCAGAATTTTTCCTTGCACTTCTCTTCCTGATTGCGAGGGGACGCAGTGGTGCCAAGCACCAGAACTGAGTGCTGAGAGACCATCCATCCTGTGTTCTCAGTGCCCCCAGGCTGAAACCTACACAGAGAGAGGGGAGGAGGTTATACAGGTCTGGAACCCTAAGCTCCTCCTTGCTTCAGTGCAGAGCAGTAGGGGCAGGTAGTGGAGAGATGCAAGCTGGGGACCAGCTGCAGGGCACAGAAAGAGAGGGGAGGTGCAGAATGGCTGTGGGGGACATGCTCGGGAATAGGGGCAGACAGGGGCAAGCTGGGAGAGATGGTGCGGCAAGGTATGTAACGACTGGATGATACTCACCTCCAGAACTTGGAATGGAACACAGGATTGCTGAGTCCCGACATTCCTCAACAAAGAGCGGTAAAACCTACAGGCAAAACCTACAGGCAACAGTCTCATTCCCTCTATTGCCGGTCCACGTAGCAGATAAAAGCCTATTGCTAACAACAGTTACCCTGTTAACTCCAGATCTGTGAATGTTGTAATCCAGCTGATGAACCATGGGTGGATCAATATGGTCCCATGTAACAGAATTTCTTTTTCTTCCTTTGGCTTTTTTTAGAAAAGGTTAGGAAATTGCATACAAAAATATGTTAAAAAGAACATTGAGGTTGCAAAGACAAGCACGCAAAAGTTAGGAAATGCCAGAATTAAGGTTGCCTGTTCAACCTTAATTTAGCCTCCTCACATATAGGCTTTAGGATACAGTTGTTAATTACATGATCACATCCAATTTTTTTTCCACTGAAACCCTGCCTCACTCAGGCTATGTCTACACTATTGCAGTAAGTCGACCTGAGTTACGCAACTCCAGCTAAATGAATAATGTAGCTGGAGCCGACGTAGCTTAGATCGACTTCCTGCGGTGTCTACACTAGGCTGGGTCGACGGGAGACGCTCTCCCATTGACTTACCTTACTCTTCTCATTCCGGGTGGAGTACCGGGGTCGACCGGAGAGCGCTCTGCCATTGATTTTTCACTAGACCTAGATTCTTCACTAGACCTGCTAAATCGACCCCCGGTGCATCAATCACTGGAGCATTGATCTGGCAGTAGTGTAGACATAGCCTCAGTGGACAGGATGGACAGTGCTCAAGGAATGGGTAGCTGTTCAATATTTTTATTTTCATCATTCCTTCTCTCACCCCAGGCATATTTATTGCTCACTGTGTAACCCCTGAATTAAAAATAGATCATTCATAAATACCTTTTAGGAATGATCTGCATGAAGAGGAGAATAGAACTGTAGATAAGGCTGTTGTGGGTTAGAATAGGGCTACACACTAATGCTGCTTTCAGAATGCATGTGCGCACTCATTCTGAAGTCCATTTAACATATGTGGAGAATTTGCTCCCTTTTGTACAAATAGGAACCCATTCACTTGCCACAGAAATGCAGCCACCTCTGGGCTGAAATGTTGTCATTATTTAAAAGTCAACAGCAACACTACACAACAATTTCGGACAGGAAATTAAGAATACTAGGCTTAATTCTCCTTTATACCCACTTGAAGGCCCCTTTACCTTGCCAGAACAGTATAAAAAGGACTTAACTGTAAATGAGAACCCCTGGCTTTAATTTTGCACCCACTGTTTTGCAAACAATGATGACAGAATTTAGATCATTAAATACCTGATTGTGTCCAAAAACCGGGTAATTCAATTGCTAAATGCTATAATTTATGTCTGTACCTTTGCACCCACAATTGATTACATGTGCTAAATGAAAGGCCAAGCGGAGGCCCCTTTATAGATTTGGCTCTGTTTCTATTTATTTTGTACATAAATCTGTGTTCAGTGGAACCCATCTATTAACTGGCGTATGGATATATATAATTAGCACTTTGCCTTTTCAAGAAACTAACCATATTATGGCTCCAACAATCTGTGAAATATGCTTGACCAAAAGTAAAAGATGCCTAACACAGACCCTGTCGTACTTGAGAAATGCAATAGTCAAATATGGAATATGGAAAATATGGTTTTCTCTTTCAATTTGAGTAAATTCAAGGCATATATTTTCCAATTCAGAACCATGGGTTTCTACAAAAGAGTTCTGTGCTCTTTGAAACAATTTAGTTTAGGGGAAATATTTCAGTTGCAATTCAAATATATTTTGAAAGTGTCAGTGACAAGGCACAAGGACATAGTTGGCTTCACTATCCTCTATTTGTATAGTATTTATGTTTTCTTTTTGGATGACAAGCATAGAAGCTCTATGCCAAACAGTGGGGGATATTTTTCCCCAGCTGCAGCATCTAGCTGTTTGGCAGATTCAATCCAGAGTTAGTTACATTGGCACCTTTGGGAACAATATTTGGATGTGTTACATGCACAGGCTACTGAGCAGTTTTTGGAGGGCTGCTTTGTGGTTCTGGATTCTGATTTCTGAGATTTATTTGCATAATTCAACCTTTTGCTCAGAGTGATGTCGACTTACTTTATTATTGTTTGTATTTGGGTAGTGCCTCGAGTCGGCAAGCAGAGACCAAGGTGCCATTGTGCCACATACCATATAAACACATGGCAAGAGACAGTCCCTGCTCGGAGGGTCTTACAATCTAAGGGCTGGTCTACACTAACGTTGTAAGTCCATCTAAGTGACACTAGTTCAGGTACATAAGTTACGTGACTGAAGTTGACGTAACTTAGGCTGACTTACAGCAGTGTCTACACCGCATTCTGTTGACAGGAGACGCTCTCCCATCAACTTAGCTTCCGCCTCTCGGGGAGGTGGAGTACAGACGTCGACAGGAGAGCGGTGCTGATTTAGCCAGTAGTGTAGACATGGGCTTAGTCTCCTCTGTGTAAACACTTACACCTGCACTTAACTTTAAGCACATTAGTAATTCCATTGACTTCAATGGGTCTACTCACACGCTGAAAGTTAAGCACGTATATGTATGTGCAGGATCAAGGACTAAAGAGACCAGACAGACAAAAAGATGCACCGGCAATGTTAATTCAGGCACTTCCAGACTTTTGAGTGCTTGACACTGCAACCTTAATATCCTTTTATCATAGCGATTTGTATGCAGTTTCCTAGGCTTTTTAAAAAGGAAACTGAATCAACCCTCCCCATCATATGGAATATTTCTCCCCCCACGACACAATACAAGTCATCAGCAAGATTGGCACCCTGGCCCTTTAGATCCACCGTAAAGACCACTATCACTGGAGAAAAAGGAGTAACTAGAAGCAGTAGTAGGCTGTTATTCTTTGTGGACTAGCCACTAGAGGACACCAAAACATATACTTTGCCAGTGGCTTACACAGCTATGTGCTAGACAGCAGAGGAATCTTGCAAATTTGAATTCCTGGTTCTGAAGGCCGATGCCATCTAATGGTAAGAGAGAACCTAGCTGGGCACATAGCGACACTGCCTTGCAAATCATGCAGATATGCCAAATCTATGTAGCTGGATTTGCCAGATTAGAGACCCGAGCTCTATTCCCATGCTGCCAGACCTGCCCTTGAACTGGTCCACCATCTGTAAAGTGGAGGAAATTATTAGTCTGCCTTCTAAATTAGGGCCATGAGGCCTTGCTTAATAATAAGGGCTAGGGGATGCACAGAATTCCACCAATATGTGGAAGGGGTGAGAGAGTTCTCCCAGCTCAGTACACCATTCCCTAGGTCAAAGGGTAGTTGTTACTATTATGAGTTGAACTGGAGCATGCCAGTGAATTTGGTATGCAGATGGATGGTGAGGCCCTGGAGCATGCTCAGTACAGATGGAATGTTCTGAGATTTTAACTGCTAGCCTCTAACAAGCTTACTGAGCATGTGCAAATGGTAATTACATGAGTCTTTTAGCCCAGTCAAATGTGAGTGGATTTTCGTGAGAAGAGCAAAAGGCACCTCTTTGACCTTAGGGTTCGCCCCTGCCAAATTTGAAGTTCCTATTCCAGCCCCCTGGGACATTTAAAAAAAAGAAGCAGTAGGAAAATCTTTAAATATTGGCAAAACTATCTATTTCCCCCTAACCTTTCCCTGAACCATTTTTGCTGAAATTTAAAATCAGTCTGAGACAAACCCAAGCATGGAAAATTTCATCCCAACTGGTTACACGATAAGCAACTGAAAACAAGGAGCCATAATGAAAAGTGTTATGTAGCTTTAAGTGACTGGGTTGCTATGACCTCCACCTATAAATGCTCACCGTGGGAAATGTTCTGCTGAAAGGAAAAGACTGACACTGTGTTTTGATCTATTGTATGATTCCCTCTACTTCTATTCTTCAGGAAGAATTCCTGATAATGATCAGGCATTAATGTTACCCCAGCTATGAAGAGGAAGACTGGGACTAATGAGGCAATATTCTGGGTAATCTTGTCAAAAGGCCCAAGTGATTTAGGAACCTAAGTCCCATTTTTAAAAGTTACGTAGGGCCAGGTTTTAAAATGTGTTTAGGTGGCTAAAGATGCAGATAGGCACCTAATGATATTTTCAGAATAACATGCCTAATTCCCATTGAAATCAATGGGAGACTGATAGCTGATGCCCTTAGGTGAGCAGATATTAGATAACTCGGGTTTTTCAGTTAGAAGGAAAATATTTTAGTTCTATTCTTTTTAATTGAAAAATACTTTAATAATAATAAAAATTGGTATCAGATTAACAAAATAATGGAACATGTTTTTAGGTCTTCACATAATGCTAAACTTTGCAACAGGAACCAAACTATAACATTTTTCCAAATGTTGTCACAGGGTCCATATGTGTAGACTGGTAAAGCTGTTAACTTCCCCAATTAGGTTTTAATTTATCTTAGTTTCCTCAGCGTTGTCATTAAAAGTCACACCATACAGCCATTAAACCTTAACATTACAATCTCCTAGTTTTGTCAGCTGTTGACCAGTGAATCTAACTATATACAAGCTGCAGAAACTGGACCTTAATTCCAGCTTAAAAGAAATGTTTAAATGGGTCAGGAGAATTTACCCTGGACATCTGTTTGACGTAAAATGTGAGGATATTTAAAAGTCTCTTAACAAAAACAAATAAAGGCTTCCACATTCCCAAGGATAGAAACCATTTAATCCGCTCATACAGTCCTTTCAAGAATTTAACATTTTGGCAGGAGATGTATGTCAGTAAAGAAACAACCAATGAGATTTATAATGGCTAATTTATGTCTACAGCAGTGAAGACATGCTTGTGGGTAGTCATGCTCACCATAGGTAGTATTTTCCTTCCTGCACATTCTTATTGTTTCAGTTTATTATAGCGGCACGTCTTGTGAGATCATTTATTGCTTAGCATGATGGTACGGCTAACCCATTTATTAGAGGAAGACATCAACACCTTGGGTGAGATCACTTATTTCCCTTTGGATGCGCATACTGTAGGTGATGAAATCATGTATTTATCTACAACTTATTAGATGCATTTGATTGACTAGGGATCCATTTTTGTTTAGCCAACTGTGCAGGTTGCTGGTTAGGAAGTTTCTCAGTATACCACTGTGAGGTTTCAAACCAGCAGTTAAAATAATTATCCTATGATAGGACCAGTGGGCAGTTCTGTAACACATGTTTGAAGCAATAATAAGACAGTGCAAGGAATCAAAAATATAAACCATATTGAAAGCTCATCCAGCTCAAAAAACCTGCTGTACTTTCTTTATAAATTGGGAATGGTACAGTCATATTTGGGACAATCCAAGTCACCAGTAGGTCTTTCCTGCCATTGGTGAACTTGTGACCTTATTTCCTCAGAGGGCTGTTAAAATGAAGTCAGAGGGCAGCAGAGTTATTCGCTAGCACCATTTTAACTTGTGTGGTCTAGAAAGTTAACAGATTTTTTTTTTCTAAAAGACAGACACGGTGATGAGGGTTAACCTTTAGAGATATTCGTTTGAATCTGAAGCTAGCAACAGAGAGCCGTCTTGTAAAACCTTATGCCAAATGATACCATTCTCTTTACACTAAGAATGAGCATACAGGGCTGGCTGTTGACCTAGGTCAGTTGGAGTTAAATGTGTTTCTGTACAAGACGACCTCTGGCTGGAAAGCTGGGAACAGAGACAGTGTTTTCTGCCCTGGAGGGAGGGGACGGTTGCTCTGTTGAACTTGCTGTGGCCACTTTGGGAGGGTAATGGATGGGTTTTGTAAGAATGCATGTGCAGACCTCCCAAACTAAAGGGGAGATGGTTGCTGGGGCATAACACATATCAAGGATAGGGAAGAATGAATTAATATGGAGAGGGATCCAGCTTTTTATGATAATTAGCTGTCTCTCTCAATTCTATCCATCCATCACCTTGATCACTTTGCTTGTGCCCTACACACCTTTTCTCACACCTTTCCTCTGTTGTTTGTCTTTTTACATGGTCAGCTCCAAGAGGCAGGGGACTGTGTGTTAGTTACTGTGTGTTTGCAGAGCATCTACCGGGGTGGGGTGGGTGTGGGTCTGGTGCTGATTTTGGCTTTTGAGTGCTACCCCCAAATTACCTAGACAATAATAACATTGAACTTATACCCTATGCAACTTGGTTAAAGCTGAAGCTAATACAAAATGTGCCCCTGTGTTTCCATTCATTGCATTGCAACATCAGAGAACCACCATAACACAACTCAGTGTCCCATTTCTACTCATCACTGTGGGGTCCACCTGAGACATGTTGCCATTGATTTCGCCCCAGTCCAGGAAAGCACTTAAGCGGATGCCTGACTTTAAGCAGGTGCTAAAGTCTCATTGACATCAAGGGGACTTAAGCACATGCGGTAGGTCCTGTCTCGAACAGGGAGACTCTCCACTGTTGGGAAGTTAGTTACAGGGTGAGCAAAGGCTCTTGCCTTGTACTTGAGGTCATTTATCTGGGCTTCTCTGAGTTGGTCTCGCCTGCTGATTTTACGACCCAGTAACTTGCTCCTCATATTATTTCACTAGCAAAAATAAAGGCGCCCTGGCCCCCTCGGTTGAATGTGCTGCATGCCGTTGTTTTGCCCTTTTATATTTAAACGCTTTTAGAGAAGGTGCCTGCACTACAGTATGACTGTAACTAAAGAATTCATAGGTGGTGTGGTGGGAAGCCTGGGCATGCCATTCCATTTGCTGACTGCTTGCTGATTCCCACAACCCCCTGAGCAGATAGCAGCGAAAGGATGGCAACCTTCCGCTGCCATCTGCTCGTTCTCCAGGGCACACATTCTGGAAGAGAGCATGTCTAGGAATAAATTTACCATGCTGACAATACTAGTGACTTGATGCTATGAAGACACAGATACTCAACTGCCGTCTGAAGGCTTTACCTTGGGGAAGTGTGAGGACAGGTAGGGTTGAGACTACAAATACTACCAGGATTGGATCGGATCTGTTCAGATACTGTTAATATAATACCTGTCTATCTCGAATCACATGCGATGATGAATTAGTATGGAAAGCACCGGCGATCTGCAGCACTCTGAAACTGAGCTGAAAAGTAAATAGGAGGCAGAATGTTTCATTTTACCACTGCATTCCCAGGAACACCAGACATGTGTTCCCCTGCCTGATCCGAGCCCGAGAGCTAAGGTAGAGCGTACAAAACACCAACGACTTTCAGCTGTTCCCGTGTGATGAAATGTTTCAGACATGTGGTCACACAGATTAATCTTTGCACAGACTATTTCTGGAAATGCAAAGAAATAGTTTGAGAACATGTGGCCTCTGGAACTGGATTCCCAAAGAATGAGACACAAGAGCAGTACAATTCCAGGGAAGCCTCTCTTGACAATGGGATAATGGAGGGAAAAATGCATAATTTTTTCTGTTGGTGTTCTCTCCCTAGCAAGGTATAGAAATTGTGCTCCTGGCACTTCGTCATTATGATCACAATTGGCTAAGGATCTCTGGGAAATCACCATTTTGCAAAATGGAAGGTTTGCATTTCTCTTCAAGTGGTTTGCAGCTGTTTCATACACATTTTCCTCTCCCCATAACTACCACCAATTTGTAGCAACTCACATTCAAGTGGCTCAATGTTTCAGAGGAACCTGAACACAAGTTATTGGACTGATTACAGGGGTATGTGGCCAGAAACTCTATGGCCTGTGTTATACAAGAACTCAGGCTATCTATCTAATGGCTCCTTCTGGTCTTAAAAATCTATGAATCTATAAATTTTTTGTGCACAGATTCACCTATCAGTCCATAGAGCTTTTTGGCAGTTTATGTTCTACTGCTACCTTTGCAAATATAAGACTTTCTTGACTCAGTAAAGGCCTCAAGTATATCTTGATGAGTTTAAGTTCTTGTCTACATATAAACTTTCAATGGTTTAACAAAAGGTGTGTGTTATAAACCAATTTAGTTAAGCTGCTGCAGACTCCCATGTGAATATGCCTAAATTAATTTAAAATGGCTTATATTTAGGCTTGGCAGATTTTATTTTATCATTTCAAAGGATAATATTTGTCCATTTTTAAGCACTTTTCTATTTTAATGTATTTAAATTTTCATGGTTGCAAGAAATGATGGGGGTAAACAATATGCGGGCACTAGACAATTATTATTTAATGACAGTAGACGCACATTCAAAAAAGCTAAAGCTTTATAATCATTAATCCATAAAAACTGTCAACGTCATGTCAAAATATACAAAGTAAATATCCTTAAGTCACACACTGTGTTCTCAAGCAGCATTTTTCTTGCTTTGCCTGTCTGTACGTATCAATTATTATCGATGGAAATATTTCTTCAGCAGTTTATGCGTCTATGGTGAAATTGACATTTACCAACATTTATTGATAAAAGTCTAATCCTTCCAAGCCTACCTGTGTTGAGTCAGCTCAGGCTGATTCCTTACTGGCATAAATGACTCATTTTATGTAAACTGTGTGTGTTGAGCAGTCTTTCAATCCTGTTTCTTTTCGCTAGGGCTGGCTGGAAAACAAGATTTCTGATTCATGGAAAATGTTGAGTTTTTGGCATTTATTTTCACTCCAACACGGAATGAAACTAAGACCTTTTGAATTTTTTTTGCAGAGCAACAAACCCGACTTTGACTAACCAATAGCCCAATGATGAGGGCACTGACCTGGAATACCCAGGTTCAAGTCTGATTTAGAACAGGAACTTGAACCCAAGTCTCCCTTGAATGACCTAGCTTCTGGGCTATTGGCTATTCTGGAGGTTCACACACTCTCTCTCTCATTCTCTGACCAGAAATTCCATCTTGGACCTGAAAACCTTCCTGTCAAAAGTTTCATCAAATCCAACACATTTCCCCCAAAAGTTTTGGTTCCAACAAATGGGCATTTTTCCGACAAAAAAACATTAATGTCAAAAAGTTCCCAACCAGCTCTTTTAGCCTTCAGTGGCCGGTGGAATGGCACCCAGCTGTTTATATTTGGGTCTATGTATTATTGGCAACATTAGAAAAGATTTTCCAAGTACAGTTCTCCAAATAAGTCAGGGGAATGGGAGCCACTAGGTCTGTAGACACTGAAGCAGTATCTGTGCATTCTGATGAGCATAAGGACTTATCCTTCAGAAAACTTAACTACGTAATTGTCACAACTCCCTTGTGAAGACTGAGAGGCACAGGGAGGTAAAGGCCAAAATATTCAAACTAGGGTGTATAAAATTATGCACCTAAATCCCTATTTAGGCATCTACATAAAAGTGGCCTGATTTCCAGCAGTGAGGTGTGCCTTCGGTTCCCAGTGAAGTCAATGGGACCTAGAAGCGCTCAGTTTTCTCAAGTCAGGTGCCTCACTTTAGGCACCCAGGTTTGAAAATTTTGACCCGTGTGACTTGACCGAGACCAGAGAAGGAGTCCACACTAGTGTTAGAACCACTGCTTAATCCACTAGGCCCTACTGTCTCTCATGCTACTGAGCGGCCCCTACTTGTGCTTAATCCACTAGGCCCTACTGTCTCTCATGCTACTGAGCAGCCCCTACTTGTGGTCAGAGGTCATGTTGGATGCTCAGGAGAAGATGACTCAGTGGTGGGGAGCTGACAGGTAGGTAACTTGCAGTGACCCAAATGCCATTAGTGATAGCCTGGATGGACTATCCGTACGCAGCAGTGAACTGATCTCGGGTCTTTCCAAAAATCTAGGAACCCATGGCTTTTTTTCCCCTCTAGAAACCAAAGACCAGATCTGTGAGGGGATTGTGAATAACCCTAGCCTTCAAGAAATCACATTGACTAGCCCTCAGTTCACCTTTATAAGGAACGGGGCTAGAAACTTACTTCATTAGGTACTGATTCAGCAAAGCACTTAAGCACATGCTTATCTTTAAGCACATGAATAATCCCATTGAGATATATGGGCCTACTGAAGAGAACAGGAATCCTCACATGGATGTTCCTGAATGGAGACCTTCATGAAATCTGAGATTTGCTTTTACATTTCCAGCACCCTCAAGTCAGGATGATGTCACAGATCGCAAAGCCAGCTGGGAATCCTGCTTAAGAATGGTTTCAACTGTGGTTACAAAAAGAAGTGTGTTTCTTGAGTTACAGCAGTGTACCAGCCAGACTATAGATAGGCTTGGGATGGCACTTCCATTATAAATCTCAAACTTCAGTCATGCTTCTCTTGGGATACAAAAATTCCTTCTCAGATGAATATTGGCACATGTGGTCTTGGCCTGGGAGAACTTTTTTTCCACCAAATTTGAAAAAAAAAATGGGTTCAGCTGTTTTGAATTTGGAAGACTTTGGGTGTGGGGGGCAGAGAATGGCAGTTTTTTGTTCTCTCTTCTTCTCCTCCCACTCTCTCTCTCTCTCACATGCACACCCACTATATTTTGCACTCTTATAACTCAAAGCGGCCTCCTCTGCAGACGAAACAAGGACGAGTAACAGAATGACTCAATGTTATCAAGCATTTCCTGACTTTGAGACCTTTGTATGATGCATCAGTGTCGCTTCGTGCACTGATTGTGCTATATCTGAAGCATGGCAACCTGTGGGTTTTTCTTTTTCAGTCAAGAATCTACAGTAGCCTGGATGACCCAAGGACATTTGTTTATCACTGCAGCCCTGTTTGGCCCCAGTAGGCTCCCAGAAAGGCCCTTCCCTTCAGCCCAGACCGATTCAGTGGTTAATCTAATACAAGCAGTAAATCACTCCATTTCCCTCAATTCTTCTATTCTGGCCAGGAAGGGTGGTGGTGTGGTGATGGCATCAGACTAGGTCTCTGGGCTCATTTCCCAGCTCTGTCTCACACTCCCTGTGTGACCTTGGGCAAGTCACTTAATCTCTCTTTACCTCACTTCCATAGCCACAAAATGGAGGGAATAGCAGTTCATTTGTCTTCCATAGATTGAAGGTTGTTCAGGACAGAGACTGTCTCACCCAATATGTAGAGGTCCTAGTGGAATGAAGCTTCTAGGTTCCACAATAATACTCTGGCTTATGGTTCGACGTGTATTGATCCTATAAGAAACAGAGGGTCTGCGTCTCCATTGGGCTGCATTCTGTGCAATCATTTACACGCTGAAAAAGTGGACTGTAGCCTTTTACACTCATTGTGCACAGGTGTAAATGAATCCAGAAAGGTGCAAGTCAGGGAGAACCAGGCCTGGGGCCTCCATCTGGTGGTTCTGATCTGGTTATTAGACTTGGTTGAAAAATGGAAAGAAAATTTGGCAGACATTTTTCTGATTTCCCCTGTTCACCCTCAATTAATTCATGTTGAAATTTCAGATCTCTGGAGGTGGAGGAGGAGAAGGACAAGGGAGCCAAGCAAGGCTGTTCGCCACCTGGAGCAGTTCTGCTCGTCTTTACCTTCATCGCAGAATTGTTAGACATTTTTGAAAGCTTACACTGGGATCAGGTGAGCTCAGGGTGAGATTTCTGACACTGGTGCTCTAATTTCCCTCCTTCACAGGTTGTTTCAGGAAGCAATAGTTAGAAGCCACTCGATCTATAGCCAAGGACAAAAGTTAACTATACCACAACACCGTCGGTGGAGTGGGTCATTGGCAGACCAGCATTCTGATCACCATTCTGTCTCTGAGGATGGCCCACTAAAATCACTCTTTGGCCCTGGCTGGGAGGAAAAGATGAGCCAGGCCCTCAAACTGAAGTCAAACTGTGTGGCAAAGAAGTGTGGCCACCCTCCAGCTTCTTATTCTAGTTCTAAAAACAAAAGCTGGCATGTGGATGACTCCAAGCATTGAGACAGAAATCAGCTCGATTAGTTCCATGTTCACTAGGGTGGCCATGAGATCTTGACCTAACCTGGCTCAGGCTGGTCAGTACTGGTTTATCCAGCACCAGCATGGACAAGAACTCAGCCAGTCGAAGCAAGACCTCCAAGGGGCGGTAGGGTGACCTGTCCACTAAGGCTGGTCTAAAGTTTTTTCACAGAAACATTTTATTTATTTTGACCAAGCTGAATTTTTTTGCTATAACGTCAGATAAGCCAAATTTTGGCAAGGACCAACAGGCCTATGCTCCACTAATTTTTTTTAAATGCTTGTCACAATTTTGCTTCCAATATTTATCACGGTTTCACCTTTTGTTCAAAAGGGAACTTGAAACACTTTGACTAATGGCATGGAAAGTTGTTTAATATTTTATCTCTTTAAAAGTACCTCTGTGGTAAGTATATACTATCTGATCATGTAACGAAAGACTGTAGCATAAGGCATATTCACAAGGAGGCTGAATTAAAGTTGCACAGATGACCTGGCATTTCCTAACTTTTCAGAGCTTGACTTGGAAACCTTAAGGTTCTTTTAACATTGTGTGTGTGTGTGTGTGTGTGTGTGTGTGTGTGTGTGTGTGTGTAATTTACTACTTAAAGAAAAGAAAAGCAAATTGAAAAAAAACAAAACTCCAATGTGGCATCATATTGATACCCTCGTGGTTCCTCACCCTTTAAATCCCCCGAACAGGCTTCTGCCGCTTGAGCTGAGGGTACACAACTGATAGCAGGAGTAGGCTGTCATCCTCTTTGTGGACTAGCCCTAGAGTAGGATGAGACACACGCTTGGCCATTGGGCTTCACAGAGAGTTGCTGGCAGCAGAGGAATGGTGAGATTCCTGGGTCTTGGGTTCCAGTCCACGGGAGTGATCTCCAGTGCCCGAGGCTTTCTACCATGTCGCTTCAAACTGTCACTGTCCTCAGACGTTCTTGTCAACTGCTGGAAATGGCCCACCTTGATTATCACTGCAAAAGCCCCCCCGCCCCCGCTCTCCTGCTTAATAGCTCACCTTAAGTGATCACTCTGGTTACAGTGTGTATGGTAACACCCATTGTTTCATGTTCTCTGTGTATATAAATCTCCCCACTGTATTTTCCACAGTATGCATCCGATGGAGTGGGCTGTAGCCCATGAAAGCTCATGCTCAAATAAATTGGTTAGTCTCTAAGGTGCCACAAGTCCTCCTTTTCTTTTTGCGAATACAGACTAACACGGCTGCTGCTCTGAAACCTGTCCCAGTTCTGTCTCTTTCCCCACCCTGGTTCTTTGTGCCAGTCCCAGTCTGCACTCCTCAGGCTTTTATTCTCAGTCCTTGTCCAACCAGTCTACTTCCACTCCCAGTCTCCTTACCCAGCCAGTCTCTTCTGGCCTCCCATCATCTCCTCACCTCCCCACACTAGCTCCCGGTCCCAGACTCCCTCCCCGGGTTTCTCACCTCTCCTTGCCCCAGTTCTTGTGCTCAGCCAGCCCCAGTTCCCTTTTGGCACCCGGGCTGTTCGTCTGATCTCAGCCTTCCCCTTTCTTTTGCTCCCTGACTGGCTTCAAGTTCCCGCCACTTTCCTTCCCACCTCTCCTTGACAAACCAGCCCCAGGCTTCTTGTCCCAAGACACACCAGGCACCTTCCTTCTCCATGTTGCCTGGGCACCAGCAAGGGCGGTGGGGAGGGGGTAAAAGATAGCACAAGAGACAGTCTCCCTGCTCACAGAGGCTGACACAGGTACAGTCTGGTCAGCACTAGGACCAGTAAGGGGTTCAAGCATGCTCAGTAAGGACAAAATCTTCGGAGATTTAGCTGAGCAGTTCTAAGAAGCCTTTACTGAGTACGTGTGAACCAAATTATTTTTTCAGAGGCTCATAACTTGGTAAAGTTTGGATGGGTTTTCATTGGAACAACAAAAGGCACATCCTTGGCACACAGGCTGCTCCCTTGCCAAAGGTCAAGTCCCTGCTCCAAAGGATAAATATGCTAGAGCTTCTCAATTACATGCTTGTTAAAAAAAAAAGAAAAGAAATTTAACGTGGCAAGACAGTGTATTTTTCCCTAGCATCCTTCTCGGAAGCTGCTGAACCATTTTGGCTGAGGCTTTCCAAAGAATCCGCCTCAGGCAGACACAACATGGAAAATTTCAGCCCACACAGTTAACATACGATAACATCATGAGCCACCAAAAACAGATTCTTTAATGGGAAGTGTCGGGAAACCTTAACAATAGGCATGGCTACCAGCCCCACCCATGATACATATGTATATACATACTTACAGACTAATATAAATATTCAATATCTATACACAGGCTGTGTACAAAAAAAAGCTATGTTAAAAGACAATAATTAAGGTTGCAAATTCAAACACTCAATAGACAGGAAGTGCCGGAATTAAGGTTGCCTGTGCACTGCAACCTTAACTCAGCCCCTTTATGAATGTGCGTTATAATACAGTCTCTAGTTACATGATCACATGCAATCTTTTTCACAGGACTCCTGCCTCATTCAGTACAAAGAACAGATGCTGCTCGGGGAATGAAGCAGCCGTTCCGTATTTTTTTCCGCACATGGTTCAATGTGTGGACCCATGCCTTATTTATTGCATGTCATTCAAATCCTGCAATGAGTAGAGAACTCCCGCAAGGGTTTTTCTGTGGCACTGAGCCACAGTGCTGCAGCACACACCAACCCTATCACTTGAGCTAATGGACTCCCTACAAGAGCTGGCCGCAGGAATAAGCTGTTATCTTTTGTGGGCCAGCCATTAAAGGAGGATGTGTAACATTCTGAAAGGCGGGCAACGCATGCACGAGTAGCTCCGTGTTATAGACCACGTAGCTAAGCATATAGATGTGGCAAATTCTTTTGGAAAGGGAGCATCGATAAATCTAGGAGAGACTAAGGGCTGTCAGGGTAGAGAGCTAGATTTAGTTTCCAGTTTGCGGAGCCTCACAGTGAGGCCTTGCTCAATAATAATGAAGGTCACAGAATTGTTAGCACCAGACAACAGAAGCCTGGAACTTCTGAGCTACCAGTGCAGTACATCAGCCCTTAGGCCACAGGATAAGTTGGCAGGCGAGCAGGAGGAAGATAAATTTTGCATATGCCTCGTCCTTGCACCCACCTGTTGTCTCTTGTCTTATATTGAGCTTCTGAGCTCTTTGGGCTCATCACCTTTTTGTTGTGTGGCTGTAGAGTGCACAATGGAATGCAGGTGCCTGGGTATTATTGCGATAACAATAAATAACAATAACATGAGACAAAGGAAAGTAATAGATGGAAACATCAGCAGCATATAGCCTTTTCCCAGCATATCTCATGGCTTTGCCATGCTTCTCTTTTGAGTCAATTATAGCCTTTCCAAGGCGATCTGTTTTCACACAGTATAGGTATCGATTTTAGTATTTATCTGCACAATATTTTCGCTGCAAACTATATAATATTATAGAATCTGATGGTCTGACACTGTGTGAAAATAAGACAAATGTATTTTAACCATTTTATACATTTGAAAGGTTCCTCCGGCTTATTATTGTTGTATGAGCCTTACAGTTTGAATAAGCAACATCCAATTGCAAATTATGAATGCACAATGCATAAAGTTATAATGTTACATCTAGATCTGCATATTAGCAATATTATTGAATTTAGAGCTGGCCAACACTTGGATTTTCTGTTCTATTCTGTGGGAAATTCCGACACATCACTGGTTTTCATCGGAATGAACTTTTCCATTTTTCAGGGCATCAGAATAGAAACAAAAATGTCAAATTTCCCACAAAACTACATTTTTGAAAAAAAATTATTTTGAGTCGATGAAAATGTTCCATTTCAATCAACTCAAAGCATTTCAATTTTCTCTTGCAGAGGAAAGGAAGGTCTGGTCTTCCCTACTCCTCATGCTGCCATCGTGACCCTCACCAGGAAAAGTACCATAAAGGAAAAAGAAAAGATTATAATTGATAATAGAATATAAAATATTGAAAGGAAAAGTCATTTTGAAATGACAAATTGAAATATTCCATTCCAAAATGTTCCAAATGTTCTGTTTTGACCTTATGAAAACCCTTTTTCAATTTTTTTCTAAACACAATTTTTGTCAAAAATCAACATGTACTTACAGAACGTTTTGATGTTGATGAAATGACATTTTCTAATGGTAAAAACATTCTGTTGGAAAATTTTTGACCGTCTCTAACTACTCTTCCACTGCTGATATTTTTGGAGTTTCAACTCAACATGAGTACTATCATTTGTGTTTGTTTGACACAAAGCTGTGTGTGCTGGTGTTTCTAATAGGCGGGGAACAGGCGGGGGGAATAAAGGGTTAATAGACCATGTTAAAATAAGGAGAATCGTTTTCATTAAAAGGGGAAATGATTTAAAATATCAACATGTGAACATTTCACTTGGAGAATCCTTCTTGTTTCCCCTCTCCCCTCCCCCACGCGCACACCCCTTCTTGAAAAGGAGGAAGTTCCCAAGCTATTTAAAAACTTCCCAACAGACCTCCCACAAATGATGGCTTTAAAGAAGCTAAAATGTCCCTAAAGATGTACATATCTTCAAAAGGGAATCCCCCTGTAATGATAAGAACCTTAGAAAATCCCATCTGGATCTGAGTTCCAGTAATAAGGGTCAGGACCTTGTCCATACATAGTTTTTTTTTTTTTTTAAATAACTGTAAGAAAGCACTTTTTTAGTATTTCCAGATGTAGAGAGAACATTTCTCATTTTGAAATACAATGAGAAAGCTCTTTGTCAAGCTATTTGGGAAACAAATATATAGCTCAGCAAAGCTAAGGAAAGCATTTTTGCCAAACAGTAAGGCCACATTAGGGCGCATAAGTTGAGGAGCTGGCAGTGTCAAGAGTCACAAAAGGCCAGAAGAATTTTTTTCTCTAAGTGTACCATAAATTGGATTTATTTAAATAAAATGGGAAAATTAAATTTTAAATGGATCCATAGGTTTTTAGCTCAGAAGGGACCATTAGATCATCTTGTCTGACACAGGCCACAGAATTTCAGGCAGTTACTCCTGTAATGAGCTCACTAACTTGTGTTTGGCAACAGCAGATCTTCCAGAAAGGCATCTAGTCTTAATTTCACAACACCAGGAGATGGAGACTGCGCCGCTTCCCTGGGGAGTGAGTTCTGGTGGTTCATCACCCTCACTGAAAAGCGTACACTTGTGCCTTATTTCTAATTTGAATTTGTCTGGCTTTAACATCCAGTCATTGGCTGTTGCCCTTAATTATTCAGTATTTTCTTCATAACCAAGTCACTTCATGCTCTATTTTTAATAAGCTAAACACACTGAGCTTTGAGGTCTTTCACCATAAAGCTTTTTTTCCAGCCCTCAAATAATTTTGACTTTTCTATAAATAGATCAGGCGGGCAGGATTTGAAAGTCAAACTGCTGCCTCTTGAAATACGCCCTAAAATTAAAGTATAAAAATACTTAATTGTAAAAGAGGACAAGAAAATATAATTTGCAAAATGGATAAGTTGGTAATTAGGGTTGATTGAAAATGGATACGTTTTCACTATCTGTTCTCCATGAACATTTTTGAATAAAGCGAACATTTTCACCGTGGTAGAAGTTTTTCAGTGAAAGAAAGAAACATAATTTGTTTGGGTTTCATTTCATTTTAAATTCAATTTTTTATTTAAATTTCAAATAGAAAATTTTCATTTTGATTAGTTTTGGGTGGTATTTTCCCCCCTCCTACCTACCCCTCCTCCTTCAGTGGAAAAGGGGGAAAGTAAAAGACATCTTTTTAGTTTCTCTTTTCAAAAAAAGTGTTCATTTTCTTCCAAAAGCCTTTTGTTGTTCTTGTTGAAAGGGGTCTTAGATGAAGACATTTCAGTGAGGAAGAGCTGGGTTTTTATGTTCTGTGCCTAGCACAATGGAGTCCTGGGCCATAATAGTTCTCCTGGTAAAGTTGTCTAAGCTAGTAATGTGGTGAGACAATGTATTGAAGTTCATTCATCTTACACTGGTGGAGACTAAAAGGTTGGATCCATATGGATCTGGGCATGCACTCCCAGAATGTCCTATGTGTTTGCTCATGTACCTAGAGCATCACACCCTACTTTCTGAACTGTTGGTGATAAAGAGAGAGAGAGGTTCCCTCTGTACCTGACTGGTTGTGGCATGTACTTGGAAAATGGCTTTTCTACGGACCTCATTTTGTCGCCCTTCCACGCGCTGAGTGACTTTTTTAAATTCACGAGTAATTGTATTGGGTTAAACTGTGTTCACAAAACCCAACCCGTATAAGGGACAGTGCCTAGCTGCCTCATGCCAGGAGCACCCCCGGGAAGGAATCATGCACCTGAGAGTCAGAACTCCTTCCCTGTTTCCCCCCTTGCTTCATGGCTCATACAAGCAGATTGGTATCCCAGCCGGCTCAGCAGCCTGTGGGGTACATTTTGGGGATGTCAAGGTTCAGTCCATTCTCCACGCCTCTCCAATCACACCCTGCCCTTCTGCATGGTGGAGAGATTCCAGGCACACAGCATCTACATATCCTCACCCTGATGTGTTGGGCCACGATCTGGCCAATGAAATAACTGACTACTCATTGAGAAAGTTCTAGTCAATGACCTAAATGTTCATTTACATTATGGCCCCTTTACTCCACTCTGGTTGTATAAAGGGGACATTAAGAGGGTGTAATTACACTTACATTCAAGCAACACTGAATATAGAAATAGGCTTGGCAGAATTCAATTATTTTTAAAATAATTTTGACAGATAATATCGGTTTATTTAAGCATTTTTTCCTGATTTTTAATTAATTTTGAATTTTTCAGTTGGAGTAAATTATGGGTTTTAAGCATTTTTTTTTTAAAAATTATCAGTTTAATTTTTCACATTTGTGGGAAGTTATTGGGGGTCAGACAATTATCTAACAGTAGATGCTGAGATTCAAAAAGTTAAAGCTTTATAACTGTTAAAATGAATTGTCAACATCACAAATTAAATATGCTTTTATCAACTGAATACATTTTCAAGCAGCATTTCTCTTATGTTGCCTATCGGTAAATTTCAATTGTAGATGGAAATATTTTTTCCATCAATTTGCATGTGTATGGTGAAATCAATGGGTACTGACATTTACCGATAAAAATCCAGTTATGCAACCACTTGATACAGTGGCAGAAGTAAAAATGAGCATTTTTAGAGCTTCCTAGATGTTGTTTGTCACAATCCTAATGCTTTCAGTATAATTTTAAAGTTTGATTATTTATTTGCACAACACTTATTCCTATTTATTTGTAACTGAGGAACAACTGGATTTAACTCAGCACTGACCTGTTCTATGAGAAAATAATGAGGGCTCACATAGCTATTTTTGCATATAAATATTGCAGCTCTTTTACCTTTTCTACCAAACAGAGGAAAGAAACGACCCCATCTTGAGACCGAAAATCTTGCGAAATTTTATCTTTTAAAATCAACGAGCAATTTAAGATTTCTGGGGGAAAGCAGCATGTAAGACCCTGCAGACTCCCTGTTTTATGTCATTTGATTTCAATGTTAAGAGTTAAATTGTACCCTAAGGACACTGATCACAGAAAGAAGCTGCCCACAGTGCACCACCCCAGGGAAAGAATGTGGTGCTACTTTCTTCTTAACTTGCTACTGGCACCCAATTCGGTACATCAGTAGGAACCTTTTGAGATAAGAAAACAGATCCATTGTTCCTAGAAGACAGACAGAGAGAGACAAGTCCTCCAGGCCTCAAGCTACAGGATATAATGATCAGTGACAGGAATAAAATGCATTCCTCTGATCAAAAATTCTCCCCCAAAACATCCTATCTAGGGTGGAGCAAATACAGCTGTGCAGATCGTGGATTTTTCAGTTCGCTGACAATTACAAAAGATCTGAGGAGACTAATTCATCTTGGGTCCAACTGAAAAGGAAATTTTTTGAAATTTTCAACTAATTGAAAAGTTGGGTGAATGATTTTTGGTCAAACAAAATGTTTTGTTTTGAGAACCGAAATGTTCCATTTTAATTTTGACCAATTTTAAAGCTTTTTTTCTTTTTTCTTTAATAAAGTGAAAGGAAAATTTGAAACCAAAAGTTGTTTCCAAATGAAAACGTCCAAAGTGTTTTGTTTGGAAAATGTAAAAAAAAAAAAAAAAGGTGTGATGATTTTTTAAATGTTTGGTTAGCAGTTTTTTTTTTCCCTCCCCAAACTGAAACCATTTCCCAAGACAGCCATGAATTTGTGAAATGTTTTGCTGGTGCTGAATCTGCATTTTTTTGCTGAAAAAGAATTCCAGCCCCCAAATCTCACCCAGCTCCAGTGACCAGCCATATACATTGAATCTGCAGCCACCTGGGATGACGTCTAGGTGATCTGGCCATAAGATTCGAAACTGACGCGGGCGACTTCTCTCTGTGGAGGTTCAAATCACTCTCTGCTTCATCTCCTCTAATACCTCAGATCTAGGCTCTGGCCAACCATAAAAGGTGAGCCTACAACTAACTACCTGCGATAATTCCATGGTCCCTATGGTGGCCATAAGATCTTGAGCTATTACTGTTGTATCATTTGTATTACTGTGACACCTAGGAGTCATACTAATGGACCAGCTCCCATTTGTGCAAGGTGCTGCTCAGCTGATACATACATGTTCAGATCAGTGTCTGCTTTGGTTTCCCTAACACCACAGCGATGAGGAACATCAGCAGTTCACTGGGAGATTTGGGAATGCAAGGAATGGAAGATCAGGCCCTAGTGGACTATGGTACCCATAAGTAACAGTTTTAGAAAGATGGACACAATCGTGATAGAAAAGCAATTATTTCTGCTATTACCATATTGTGTGTTTAATATAAGACTCCAAAAAACCCAACAACAATTAGCTTTCTTCACATTCTTTAGCCATGTAGTTAGCTGCCAGGTTTCCATAATTTCTCTGGGTCATCAATTCTTTAGAGTTTAATTAAGTTCCATTTTAAACCCCAGTTTAGAAGTTTTATATCTTGGCCCTTTCAAATCATGGCAGGTGGAAAACCTAATGCAGAAAATGTCAGCCATGATACAGATTTTCTCTACAAACATTTTCTTTTCTTTTTTAAATAGTTTATATATACACAGATGTTTTCTGTTGTACAGCTTTACAACTGCAATTTGGCTTTGGCTTCAAATGTTCTTTCATCAATTTTTCTGTTATTTAAAAAGGAGACTGATTTTAAAAAGTAATCAGGTGACCAGATTCTGATCTCATTTACACAGGTGTAATTAGGCTCCGAATATGGCCCAATGAGTACAAAATGTTAAATAAGCCCTTTTATTATTGAACAAAAATTGTTTATGTGTGTGTGTGTGTGTGTAAGTACACAAAAAGCTTCCATTGCAAAGCAATTCAGGCTGTTAAACACACACGCAACATACCTGACACAAAATAACAAAGTAAAGAAATGGAAAGTTGAGACATTTCTGTTGTCTTCTCCTCTACCCTCAGCACATACCTTAACATTACTGTTACTACCATACGCCACAACCTTAACTCTGCCCCAGAGGGATACCAACCTTCTGATACACCCTTTCTCCAAAGCCAGCTCCAGACATACCATATGAGCCCCTGTCCCTCCTTTATACACACAAGCCTTTACCTGATTCTTGCCTCCTCCCTGTACTATTGGTTGGGGTGGTTGATGTAGCCGAATCTGCTTAACTTGACCAATCAACCAGAGACGTGTCATGTACACAGAGGGAGTCCAGCAAGGAAGTACAAATTCACTAGAGCTTGAGGAATGATGTGAAAAAATTCATTCCAAGGTTTAAGGGAATTCATTTCATCAGGAACCACCCACCTATCGAGTGAATTTTCCTTGACATTTCTGTGATCCAGTTAACTGTCCCAAAATGTTTATAGAAAGCAAATTGCAAAGCAAATTTCAGCATTCTCACTAGAAGGAGCCAAACTCATTACACAGTCATAGCCTTCCTACCACTGCATCATCTCATTTGCATATGAACACCCAGGCAAGTAACTTGATTGTTCTCCTTACAATAAAGAGAGTAAAGAATTCAAAACCAGGGCGTTTTCTTTCAAGTGCACTGTGCAGTAAATAGCTATTTTGCGCACGTGAAGCTGAATTTTAAAATACCGACCAGTGACATCATCGTTGCATTTGCAATAAATAGCCTGATCCTGCTATCGTTGAAAAAGCAATGAAGAAATGACCAGTTTTTCTGCATTCCACTCCCTAAACTTAATTTCACTCTGTATGATTGCCTACTTGTAGATGAATTTCAAACTTTTGACTGCAACATGGGTAGTACCTGATTTAATAAGCTCTGGTTTTATCTGTAATGCTCTGTTTGACGTCTTTGTAGCATACCGTGTCTTGGCATGTTAAAACATACTTCTAATTTGCCCTCTGGTTTTGGAACCGAGTACCTGTTTCCTTAACAGTTGCACTCCAAATGCTCTGGGGCTTTGTTTATTTGTTTTACAATTTTCAATTTAGGATCCTACTGAGGACAGAGAGCTCCTGTGTGGCTCAAGGACAGAGCAGCACAAGGACACCAAAGAAAGGTACACAAACTAGTAACGCAAAAGACCTCAAGCCCTTCTGAGGTTTGGTTCGGCTCATCATCCAAAAGTTGGGATGCTTCTCTGAAACTTCTCCAGACATATCTGAGCTGCTTTGGTCTCGGCTGCAAATCTCAGGAGAATAGTTGCTTTCTCTCCGTGTCTCCTGCAAGAGTCTTGGTACTTCCTGGCTCCGGCTTAGTCAGCAATTCTATGGAAATAGCGCCACTTTATTATTCCATTTCTGCTCTTGGAAATATTTATTACACCCCTCTGGATTTCCTAGTGTGGGGTAGCCTGGGGTTAGCTGAACCTTTCCCAGCCCAGTCCAAGGTTCCATCTGGGCTAGAATGGGACTTCAGGCACAGCGCTGAGCAAGGAGCAGTGTCGCCTAGAGACACCCCTCTGAGTCACGACTCCCTCCTGCTCTGGGAGTGGTTGTGTTTTGCTCTAACCAACAGCCAATTGCAACCTGCCCCACTCCAGCTCAGCTCTGATGGCCAGCACATCTGAGGGTTGGAGCCAAAGTCCCACCCATATCCCACCCACTCTGCACCCACCGACTCCAGGGACAGAGTAAGCAGGTACACGGCACCCAGTCGGATTTGGGTGATGGGCATCCAGGGGGGCTGGAACAATTTGTACAGTGAGGGTGCTGAGAGTCATTGAACCAAACTGTAAACCCTGTGTATAATGGAAACCACTTCAACCACAGCAGCACCCATAATTCCAGCTCCTTTCTGGGCATCAGCGGGGATTGAACTGGGGAAAGCATGAGCCACAGCTCTCTAGCTGGAGCTGGAACAAACTCAGAACCTAGGCAGCAGGGACACAGGGAGGCATGTAACAACACTGACCAGGGGTATACACTTGCACTGTCAGACCCAAGACCTGGGTAATCCAGGCAGGGATGTAATGGGAGAAAATTGCCTGGGGAGAGGGGCATTGCGTCGCCTACGCTGGATGTCTAGGTTTGTTTCTCTGCAGGGTCAATCGTTTTTAATTTGCAGCTGTATTGCATGTGGAGAAGTTGAAAATGAGACTGGGTAAAGACAGCGAGTCGTTTACCGTTGCGTTTCCAAAGACACCCAACCAACGGCGCTGCTAAAGCTTTGCTGGGAATGATGTTCCACCACGACGGGCACCATGTTAACTTTGAAATACGAGCCCTGATCCACATGGTGTAGACCAAAATTGCTCCTCGGAAGTCAGAGCTGTGCCAGTTTTACACCAGCTGATGATTTGTCCCGTTATTCCTCAGCAGTGACCTGCCTGCGGGTTTTAATCAGGTCTGAAATGACTGAGGTGTATAGCCCATAAATCAGTACGCACTCTGATACAACTGCAAGTTTTTTGGCTGGAGAAGTAGAATAGTTGAGTTCAAAACCTTGAACTAAGGCCTTGGCCTCCTTGCTAGTATTTTACCCCTTCAGCCCCAGTTCATCAAGAAGCCTATAAAAGCCTCTATGAAAATGGCCTGGCTGCTACTTATTCTTCCTTCTAATGAATGCAGAAACGTCTATGGCAAGTGTAATTTATGGATGAAAGGAATTCCAGTAACCATCATTTCATCTTTGCTGTAATAAGGCAGTCTATGGCTGACAACTTTATAAAATACTATTGGAACACAGGCAAGCGAAACGGCTTCTGAAGGATGGACTTCGAACGCTTGTTCACTCTGTGAGCTGAACTTTATATCTGGGGGGAAAACAGCCTTTCAAAACCCAGAAGAGGATTGTAACACAGTACAGCTCCTGTTCTTTACAGACCACTTCTTTAAACCAAATGAAGGCAAACCAAATATTTTACTGAGTGGGCTCTGATGACCTCTGCTTTCCTTCCCCCCTCCCTAAATGAGCAGATCTGTAAAAAAAAATGGCATATGAAAAACACAAACTAACTTCAGATGGTGAGTTTAACCTCCAGTGGTCTCACAGACTAAAAAACATTAAATCTTTTTATCTAAATTCTAATAAAAATAATGCCTCCCATGGTTTAGTGACTGCTCCTAACTATACTTTAAAGCATATTATTTGAAGATCAGACTGTGTGGTGCTGTAAAACTTGCTAGGTTCTTTTTTTAAATGGTAAGCTCTTATGTTAATTAACCTTACCCTGAATACATACTTTATTAAGCATTCTTGTCCTTCTTAATTTCACCCCTGCAAAGTTTCAAAATGAAACTCCATGGCAAAATTAACTAAGGAGCACAGAATCTTAGGCAAGAGTTCCCAAAAAGCATCAGCTTGTTTTAAAGTATTGGGCTCATTTTTCAGTTGCTCAAAATTTGAGCAGTTTTGCCTTTCATTGCAAAACTCTGCTGCAGGTACCATAGCTTAGGCATCACTAAATATTCAACATTGACCATAGAGAGGCATCTGACATGTTTTCTCTATTGGCGTCAGCCTCACACGGTGCTTGATTGTGCTCCGTTCTTGCACAGGGATGCCAAAAAGGGCTTTGCCCAGAGCTGGGCTTTGCTATCCTTAAATGTAATGAAAGAAGGTCCAAGATAGTTGGGAGGGAACAAATTCGGGCTTTGCTATCTTTTTAGCAATTTACTCTTCCATGTAGCCAGGTGCAAGGATTAGCATATCTGGTATATGAGCTTGGAATCATTGATAAAGGAAGCTGTTGAGAACAAATGTATCACACCTCCTGTTTGGTATCAGATACTGCTGCTTGGTAACTGATGGCATTTTTTATAGTGTCTGCTGACCAAAAATGATACTGAACTTCCTAACTAGAGCACTGGTGCAAGTTTATGCTTTGCAAGCTTCACACAGCTTTTCTTGGCCATCTTGTTTATTGCTTTCAAGAGCCCTCTTAGTCCAATATTGGGCTTCTCTGGAGCAGTAACCTCCAATGCTTCCAGATGATGTGATGGTTTTGTCTAGGGGGTACTTTGGTAAGACTGCCAAATTAATTTGTACTGGTGACATAACGTGGATCTAAATTTCCAGTGGTGAAGAGCGCACCAAACCATAGTATCACCCAAATCTCCCTCACATCATCCTTCTTGGTTGTTACAGGAACACTGGGAGAACTTCAAGTTCTGAGCTAGGTTCTAATTCAGAATAAAAGGCGTGTGGTGGTTAAAATCGGAATTTAATGAAAGAAGGTACAAAATAGTCGGGAGAGAATGAATTATGCAACACAGACTACGCTATACTTGGCTTCCGCCATAACGAGTATAGGTAACCAAATATCCCAGCTCATTTTGGAGCTAAAAAATATGGGTTGTGTTTTTTGCAGCTGAACTTTGAGGCCTACAATAAATTCTACTGAAAGAGATGGAGACATGCTAACCTTCCCAAAATATTTCCAGTATCTTTCTAGGGCATTCGACCACTCCTTGTGGTTAGTTTGCTCCACAGCATATTACGACATCTCATAATTCTTTGTTGATTTAGAGAAAGGTAAGCAGGAGACCATCTGTACTTAAAAGCCTATGAAAAGGTAAAAGTTAAACAATTAAAATAAATACCTCCATATATAACACATGCTGAAATATATCCTGGAATGAATTTGTTACGTATGAAGAACCATCATCACTTCCCTCTCACTCCTATTTTCTCCTGCTCATGTGGTCTGTGCTATACTGCTGGATTGTTGATAACGTCATACATCATTGCTGATAACAGAACAGTGACACAGTATTGGGGGGAGGATGGTCCAGTGGTTAGTGTAGTAGCCTGGGCAGTGGGAGAGCCAGATTCGATTCCCACTTTGCAACAAATGTTCTGGGTGATGCTGGGCAAGTCATTTACCCTCTCTATGCCTCAGTTTCCCTTCTGTGAAATGGGGATAATAGCACTGCTGGCCCTCAGAGGAGGATGGTGAGATGCTCAGATAATACAATGATGGGGCCATATAAAGTGCCTTAGACAGACAGTTTGGTTATGATATATGACATACTATTCATACTTACTCAAGGAGCTTTCATTTGCGGATGACTGTGCACTAGTTGCACACTCAATTGATACATTCACTTTATCACTGATCACTTCACTCGTACAGTCATTCTGGGTTTCACAATCAGCCTAAAGAAAACCAAAGTACTGTACCACCCTGTGCTGGGGACACATGTGTCTATCTGGTTTTTAAGGTCAAAGCTCTCCTCTCAAGGCCGTGGAGAAGTTTTGCTACCTTGGGTGTATGGCGTCATACAACACCACAACTGATGACAAGATTACCCACCGCATAGCCATGGCTAGCTCTGCACTGGGGATGCTGTCTCAGCAGCTATGGAATGATAGGGGCACCCAAATAAGCACTAAGCTAAGTGTCTATAGGGCTGTCATGCTTTAACATTTTGATATGGTTGTGAGACATGGACAACATATCCCCGCCACTTTAGGAAATTTAATCAGTTCCATATGTGCTCTCTTTGGTCTGTTTGCAGGGTCAAACGGTGGGATAAGATTCCCCAATATCAAAATCTTTAATCATTGTCGGATGTCTGGCTTTGAAAGCATGCTCATAAACACTTGGCTGCTTTGGTCCTCTCATTCGTCTGGCTGACTTGAGCCTACCCAAGCCCATATTTGAACCTTGGTCAGCTAAAGCAAGGCACCCATTCACATGGAGGCCAGCACAAACGACAAAGACACACTGAAGTCAAACTTGAAAACATGTCAGGTTGGCCCCAACAACCAGTAAGCAACAGCCTATGACCGAGCAAGTTGGCAGCAGATTTGTCATGTCACCATTAACTGCTTTGAAGGAAGGTGCATTAACGCCTTATATGAAAAACATGAACAGTGCAAAGAAAGAATATAGCAACATGCCATGATAATGAACAACCTTGTCTGTCCCACATGTACCCATGTTTGTGGTTCTGGCATTGGTCTGACCTCACATATCACGTCCATCTATAGTGTTTGCTGAAACCGTGTACATTGATATGAGATTCCAACATCATCATCATGATGACACACCATAATACCATGAGCTATAAGTACCCTAGTCATGAATAAGAGGGGTGAGTATTGCAGAAGCTACATATGTTCATTAGAAATCTTTTTCACAATTAACAAAGCCCTGAATGTCATCCTAAATTTAAATTAATTAGACATTTGTAAGAAATAAGGTCCTGATCCAATGTACACTGAACTCAGTGGATGGCCCTAAGAAATTTAAAAGTGATCAGAAGTGCGGGCTTGATTCAAAAGCCTATTGGAATCATTGGAAAGATTCCCATTGACTTCAATGAGCTTTGGATCATGCTCAACCGGACCTTTTTGGATGCTCTAGTAAAAAGACCAGTGCATGTCCCTTTGGTCAGAATTCCAGTTCTTTAAGACCTTCCACCTTGTGCTTCCACCACAGATGCAGAGTTGGGAATGCTAGTGTAGACAGGACTCCTGGAAGACTATGGCATTTTAAATCAACTTCATGGTATTGGGAGAGCTCCTGAAATATTTGGCTTCAGCATTTTGTGCCAGATCCTCAGGTGGGTGGATATGCTGATTCAACCATCTGAGCATCTAGTCCTTTTTCTCATAAGGACATGATATGATCCAGAAAGTTAGACAAAATACGCAAAGCTAACAAAAAAACAAAACAAAACCAAACCAAAAACCAAAACAAAAACCAAAACAAAAAATAGAGAACAAAGGAAAGCCTAAACAATCTTCACACTGACTCTCTTTCAGGTGACGCTTCTGATCATTTGAGTTTGATCATTACTATGGAAACATTACTATGTGAACAATGAAGCAACTTTTGCACTTTGTTGGTGCATTCTGCTGTTGAAATGAAGCGTGTGCCATAACAGGAAAGAGTCTGAACCTTAGATTCATAATATAATTTAAAAAGTTGTTTTAAATGAAAATCCCTTCATTTCCCAACAGCAGGAGTTATAAACGGACATTATTAAAGGGTTTATGAAATCAATATTGTTATTACTTCAGTATGGAGTGTTAGAAGTACCTTACCGTTTCAAATGCCAGTACATTAATATCAACCATCCTGTAAGTTTACACACACATCACATTAATAATAAATTGATTGATTGCTCTTCTATGTAGAAACTAATATATTAAAACAAAATCACCAAGTGACAAAACTTTCTTGACAGAGAATGAAATATATTGGACTGGTTTTTCATAAATGTATTTATTTTAAAAAGTCAAATTCTTCCCAGACTGATTCTTTTAGAAATAAAGACTTGAGGCCTGATTCTCATTTATACTAAGGCCCCTTTACACTATTCTGATAGTGTAAAGGGGTCTTAATGTAAATTTAAATCAGGCCCATTAAAACTAAAGATTAAATTCAAGCCTGAAACTTCCTTGAATAGAAAAAAGTAACTTTAGGGATGAATTTACCTAATACTAAGATTTTCAAGACTCCAATACTAAAATTCTAAAAGGTCTTTAGCATAATCCTTTAATCTATTTACCTTTAGGTGCAGCAGAAAATGCTTATTTACAAGAGTAAACATCTACTTCCATTTCAAATAGGAGTTTAATCTGTTTATTGAATGGCTTGGAGGCAAATAATTCAAACTACTTTAGAGATTAGGGTTATCTTTTTTCTTCAAAGGAGATAATACAAAACCTTTAAAGGAAACTGTACTCATTAAAAATTATCTTAAATATACTTACTTATATGGATATTTAATCAGGAATTGTATTTGCAGAGATCCATGCTAGCCAAATTTTGATGAGGGATTCAGGCCTACTTTGTATATTTCAGAGTGTTTTCAATATAGGAAATACAGTACAATGCCTACAGTTGCAGTCTATTTCCCACTCTGCATGTGTATATATAATTCCCGCTGTTAAATTACATTTTGTTTGTGGCTCTAAAGGGAAAATAGACCCTTAGCCAATTACATGATTATTTTTTCTCCTTTGTACAAGACATCAGTATATTCTGCTGCTAACATTAGTGAGGCTTCGGAATTGTTTTGCGTCCAAATGTTTGGTTTTCTTTTAAGTCTTTCTTTAAATGTACTTTTGATTAAGACCATCCTTCCCAGCAGACAGCCCTCCACTAGCCATGGTTCCATTTAACACCTCCTCATGTTGACAGAATAGACTGACTCATTTGCTGGATATCTGCTGTAGGCCAACATTTATTTTGTAGACCAGTAAACAACTATATTTAGAAACAAACATGAATGCCGACAAGTTGCATCTATTCACTGGGTGCTCAAAAGTGTGCAAAAATTATTACATAGTTGTAACTCTCAAGCAAGGCAGAAAATTCTAAAACAATACATTCTGGTGTTATATAAAACTTTCCTATCGAATGGGTTTCAAATGTGCATTACACAACAATTAGCTGGTGTTCACAGAGATTTGGGCAATAGTGCGTGTTTTCAGGCTTGATCATGCTAGATACAAAGCACTTTGGTCCTGATCCACCAACACACTTGAGCACTTGCTTAAGATTTGACTTCAGTGGGTCCACTCACCGATTTAAAGTTTTTAGCACCTCACAAAATTGAACCCTTATTGAATAAACCTCAAGACCCAGGCTGTCCCCTACCCTTTCTGGTCAATGCCAAAGTGAACTTTAATTTCCACCTGGACATTAGAACAAGAGCGTATAAAGATGAAATGTTTCAGAGGAACAGCCGTGTTAGTCTGTATTCGCAAAAAGAAAAGGAGTACTTGTGGCACCTTAGAGACTAACCAATTTATTTGAGCATGAGCTTTCGTGAGCCACAGCTCACTTCATCAGATGTGTACCGTGGAAACTGCAGCAGACTTTATATACACACAGAGAATATGAAACAATACCTCCTCCCACCCCACTGTCCTGCTGGTAATAGCTTATCTAAAGTGATCAACAGGTGGGCCATTTCCAGCACAAATCCAGGTTTTCTCACCCTCCACCCCCCCACACAAATTCACTCTCCTGCTGGTGCTAGCCCATCCAAAGTGACAACTCTTTACATAATCAAGTCGGGCTATTTCCTGCATAGATCCAGGTTTTCTCACTTCCCCCCCCCACCCCCATACACACACAAACTCACTCTCCTGCTGGTAATAGCTCATCTAAACTGACCACTCTCCAAGTTTAAATCCAAGTTAAACCAGAATATCTGGGGGGGGGGGGGGGGTAGGAAAAAACAAGAGGAAACTGCTGAATTGGAATTCATTTGCAAATTGGATACTATTAATTTAGGCTTAAATAGAGACTGGGAGTGGCTAAGTCATTATGCAAGGTAGCCTGTTTCCTCTTGTTTTTTCCTACCCCCCCCCCCCAGATATTCTGGTTTAACTTGGATTTAAACTTGGAGAGTGGTCAGTTTAGATGAGCTATTACCAGCAGGAGAGTGAGTTTGTGTGTGTATGGGGGTGGGGGGGGGGAAGTGAGAAAACCTGGATCTATGCAGGAAATAGCCCGACTTGATTATGTAAAGAGTTGTCACTTTGGATGGGCTATCACCAGCAGGAGAGTGAATTTGTGTGGGGGGGTGGAGGGTGAGAAAACCTGGATTTGTGCTGGAAATGGCCCACCTGTTGATCACTTTAGATAAGCTATTACCAGCAGGACAGTGGGGTGGGAGGAGGTATTGTTTCATATTCTCTGTGTGTATATAAAGTCTGCTGCAGTTTCCACGGTACACATCTGATGAAGTGAGCTGTGGCTCACGAAAGCTCATGCTCAAATAAATTGGTTAGTCTCTAAGGTGCCACAAGTACTCCTTTTCTTTTTTTAAAGATGAAATGCTATTCAACATCTGAGAGTTGTTTGATGAGGAACTAAAAATGTAACCATCTGATGGCATGTGGGTAGCGCTGGGTGGAAATTTTTCAACAAAAACATTTTTCCTTCAAAATACAAAAATGCAGATTCATTTAATAGATTTTAAGGCCAGAAGGGACCATCATGATCATAGTCCAGGGGTTCTCAAACTTCATTGCACCATGACCCCCTTCTGATAATAAAAATTACTACACGACCCCCAGAGGAGGGACTGAAGCTTGAGCCCTCCCAAGCTCCACCACCCTGGGTGGGGGGTCAAAGCCAAAGCCCAAAGGCTTCAGTCCCAAGCAGGGGGCCCGTAACCTGAGCCCCAGCACCCAGGGCTGAGGTCCTTGGGTTTTGGCTTCAGCCCCGAGCAGTGGGGCTCAGGCTTCGGCTTTAGCCCAGGGCCCCAGAATATCTAAGCCAGTCCTGGTGACCCCATTAAAATGGGGTCCTGACCCACTTTGAGGTCCTGACCCACAGTTTGAGAACCACTGATCTAGTCTGACCTCTGCACATTGCAGGCCACAGAACCTTACCCACCCACTCCTGTGATAGACCCATAACCTCTGGCTGAGTTACTGAAGTCCCCAAATCTTGATTTAAACACTTCAAGTTACAGAGAATCCTCCATTTACTCTAGTTTAAACCTGCAAGTGACTCATGCCCCATGCTGCAGAGGAAGGTGAAAAAAAACCCAGGGTCTCTGCGCATCTGATCCAGGGGAAAATTCCTTCCCGACCCCAAATATGGTGATCAGTTGGACCCTGAGCATTTCAGTAAGACCCAACAACAAGATACCTGGGAGAGATTCTCTGTAATAACTCAAAGTCCCCCCCATCTAGAGTCCCATCGCTGGCCATTGGGGATATTTGCTACTAGCAGTCGCAGATCAGCTACATGCCATTGTAGGCAGTCTTATCATACCATCCCTGCCATAAACTTGTCAAGCTCAGTCTTGAAGCCAGTTAGGTTTTTTGCCCCCATTGGTCCTCTTGGAAGGCTGTTCCACAACTTCACTCCTCTGATGGTTAGAAACTTTCATTTAATTTCAAGCCTAAACTTGTTGATGGCCAGTTTGTATCCATTTGTTCTTGTGTCCACACTGGTGCTTAAGTTAAATAACTCCTCTCCTTCCCTGGTCAGCCTTCGTTTGGTTACAGTAAACAAGCCAAGCTCTTTGAGTCTCCTCTCATAAGGTAGGTTCTCTGTTCCTTGGATCATCCTAGTAGCCTTTCTCTGTACCTGTTCCAGTTTGAATTCATCTTTCTTAAACATGGGAGACCAGAATTGCACACAGCATTCCAGATGAGGTCTCACCAGTGTCTTGTATAGTGGTACGAACACTTCCCTGTCTTGACTGGAAATGCCTTGCCTGTTGCATCCTAGGATTGCATTAGCCTTTTCCACCGCTGCATCATATTGGAGGCTCATGGTCATCCTGTGATCTACCAATACACCCCAGGTCTTTCTCCTTCTCCGTCACTTCTGACTGATACATCCCCAGTTTAGGGACTAAGAACAAGAATTATTGCTCTAAGTGCCTAACCTTGCTCTCTGGACTATTACAGATCATCCCATTTCAATTACTCCAATTTTCAAGTTCATCCAGATCTTCTTGTACAGTATTCCAGTCTTCCTCCATATTGGCAATACCTCCCAACTTTGTGTCATCTGCACATTTTATTAGCGCACTCCCACTTTTTATACCAATATTAATAAGAATGTTAAATGGCATTGGTCCCAAGACCGATCCCTGAGGAACTGCATTCATCACCTCTGTTCCACTTGGCAGTTCACCTCTCATTGCGACTTGTCGTAATCTGCCCGTAAGCAGTTCTTTGTCCACCCTTCAATTCTCCTATTAACCCCCATCTTCTCCAAATTAATTAATAGTCTCCCATATGGAAATGTATCAAATGCCTTACTGAAAGCCAGGTAGATTAAATCTTTTGCGTTTCCTTTGTCTAAAAAAATCAGTTATTTTCTCAAAGAAAGATCAGATTGGTCTGGCACAATCTATCTTTGTAAAACCATGTTGTATTTTATCCCAGCTACCATTTACCTCTATGTCCTCATTGAAACCAGTGCGGCCAGCCCCAAGTGTTCAGAAATGTTGGGAGTCAGCCAGGCCGCCCAGAAATCAGGAGATTGGCTTACAAATCAGGAGATTTGAGGAAAAAAAAAGTTGGGCTCTTTTTATTTGTCTCCTGGGTTTTGAATCTTTGGAGTTCACATTTTCAAGTTCTTCTCTACAACCACAAGGGCTAGAAATTGACTTTATTTTTTCAAATGAGAGCTGAATTTCTCACATAACCACCTGACTACAGGATCCAGGACCAAGTATTGAGGGTCTCACAATAAAATCGCAAGAGTTGGCAACACACCATAATGCCTTCCTTCTCCAACTTGTTTCCATCTGCCCAAACTTCCAGTACAAAGTCATACACCTGCTTGATTGGTGGGCACAGGACCTGGAGAAAGTCACTTTGCTACCTCCGAAGTATGCACTAAAGTCCGTATGTAATGACCATCATCACCTGGGGTGAGAATCATAGACTATCCGGGTTGGAAGGGACCTCAAGAGATCATCTAGTCCAACGCCCTGCTCAAAGCAGGGCCAATCCCCAATTTTTGCCCCAGATCTCCTAAATGGCCACTTCAAGGATTGAACTCACAACCCTGGGTTTAGCAGGCCAATGCTCAAACCACTGAGCTATCCCTTCCCCAGGAAATCTGGGACCATTAGTGCTAAAAGCATGAACCATTACTATTTGACCTAAAGGAGCAACTCAGATAGCTACAGTCGACTCTTAAGGACCAACCATGAGTAGAGAGAGATGTGTGAGTTACGCTTAGGTCTGTGACCAGTTGGATCCTGGACTCATTTTTTCTGGGTCTGCATCTATATTATCAACGTATGTATGACTTGCTGTGGGTGAGCCTTCCATCTCAGCAAGCTAAAACTGGCAGAGCAGCATGGCACCGAATGCATGAAATAACAAAATGACAAAAAATGACTTCTCCTGGTCACTTGCCATCTCAAAAGCTGATCTGTGCAAATATTGGGTGCAATTTTTAGGCCCACAAAAAAAAATGGTAAGGATTCAAAAGTAACACGAAATGAATTTGTGAAATGTGGGGGGCAAAATTTTGTAAAAAAAAAAAATTACACAGTTTCAATTAGCTCGACATGTAACAATATGAAATATCAGTTGAAATGCAACACTTATTTTAAAACATCTTGAAATTCCCTTTGCCTGAAATGAGAATTAACTGGTCTCAAAGATGAGCAGTACATTAAAGTGCTGGCCAGGGGAAGATTAATTACCTTGTAACCACAGTTTACTTTATTGATCGGTTAATGAAGCAATGTCCTCTATCACTTATTTACAGCATGATATTGAAATGTTTACCCGGATCTCACCCTTATTAAACCACTCTGCGGTGTCACCGTATTATTTAGTAAGTTGTATAGTTCCACACTCAGATTTTCTCCTTACGGAGAGTGAAATGATCTAACTTACATTTTTTAAATGCAGACCCTAAAAGTCAAATTGACGTCAGTAATACATTTCTTACAATCCAGCTATGAGGCCATTACTCACTCTTTTATCTGTACTTAAAATCAGAACAGAGCAACAATAGGCAGCTAAAATGTACAGCTATGGAATAGTCACATGTAAGTAAGTAAAATCACGAGCCAAAGCCAAGTTTAATTTTGTTTTTGGATTCACAGAAGAGCAATCACAGAGTGTGTGGTATTGTGGAAACCTTCCAAATGTTTAAGATGGAATTTAGATATGTTTTAAAGATATGATCCTGGCCTCTAAAATGATTGATATTACTCAACACTTCTCTGGTAAACAAAGGGCTTAATAAACAGAGCGTACTGGCAACGAAATAGGTACACAGAATGTTTAAAAGCCCTGTAGGATAATATCTGAACGCACATTGTCTCTTCCTAACAGCTTCAAAAGAAGAAATAAAACAAGATTAATTTAGTTGTTTCGAATGGTAAGTTAATGATCAGCTATATTAATTCAGGGGGCTAATTCTGAAACTGCCCTGAGGATGGATTTCCTAGGGCATGAAGGAGAGGTCTACAAGCAGAATGATTGTAGACTCAGACTCTTAGCAGTATTTCCCTTATCTACTGATACCTGGAGTTCTAGCACAAATACCCTGTTTTTTGGTAGATTAACTGAAGGCCAAGCCCCAGGCTCTCTTCTTTAGCAGCAGCTTCATAATGGGTGTAAGTCAGTGGTAGGGGACAAAGGAGAAGGACAGGAATTCTGCTAGGTAATGAAATGGTGCACAGGTAAGGAAGAGACAGTGGAATACTGCAAGTCAGACAGGCCTAACATGGTCAGAAGCATCTTTGATTGCCCTTAGTTCTTCCATCTGTGCTTAGAATCCATTCCAGGATCCGTTTCTCTAGCTCCAAAAATAGGCGTTAAGGTGTCACTCTAAGCTGCAGCTGCCCTGATAGATGAGGAGGAGTAGGCAAGAGAGCTGAATGATACACAAAAGCCCCAGTTCAAAATCCCAGTGCTGTGCGCGCAGCCAAAATCTACATATTCCCAGATGCCGGTTGTGCAGTTCTGGCCTGATTTTCAGCCCTGCTGAGTGCACTTGCAAGTCTTTGAAAATAGATCTGCGCACGTGTGCAAGAGTCCTTGAAAACTGGGCCCATAGTGAGCACGCTCAGCAAGTGCAGCACTGAAAATTGCCACGGCCTTAGCAGATCACCATTGTGCCAGGAGGACACCAAAGGCCAACCAGCCAGAAGGGAACACACACAAAGGAAAGCTAACCCAGAGAAATCAGCCTAACACACTGCAAGAGAAAGGAGCTCTGCAGCGTGTCATGAAGTCATGCCAAGAGGGTACAATTCCAAAGGTTCCAAGAAAGTTCTGCTCCTCCCGCCCCCGCCATCCCCATCCCCAAGAGCTTTTCCCTAGGAACTGCCAGCTCTGTGGAACTTATTCTTGTGGTTAGCCCATAAGGGACATTAGACTGCTGGCATTCAAGGCACAGCTCAAAGCCAGTATTTTTTATCAAGCATTGGCTCAACCTTCTACCAAATGGGAAGTGGCTGTTGATATGCTTTTCTGCTTTCTGTTATTTCACCACTAGATGTCTCTGTGTGCTTGCAGAGAGTTCCAGGCAGGGTGTCCTCCCTCCCCTGGTACTAGAAAGGAGACAAAACTGGAACTCAAGCCGTGTGGATGCCTGTTTGTTTGTCCATAGTGGTTTTTTTAAATAGTTGCCTCCTGTTTAAGACAGGCCACCATTCCATGTATCAATGAAAATGGATATATAATAAAACAATATCCATGAAATGAATTTCACTCCTGTTCCGCAACCTTAAGGCTGTGAGAGCCGTTCATTCTCCATGCCCTTTGAATCTATGACCACTCTGCTGAAGCCAAAAAAAACGTTTCCAGGTACACTCTGGGAAGACCCTCTTAGGTCAGGAATTAAGGCAGAATTTCAAACTTCCATATGTGAAAAGGGTTTATTTAGGTAGTGGCTTGTGCTTTGACTACCTGGATTTTCCCAAAACTCGACAAAGAGCATTCGTGGACCAACGTTAGCAACAGAATTAATCAATTGTGACAGGCCAAATGCAGCCCCAGGGCATGCGAGGGTAGCTCCATTGAAGTCAATGGAGTTCCATCCGGGCTGCATTTAGCCAATGAATCTGAAGCAGGTCATTTTAAATATATAGATCAGCTGTTCAGTGGCGGGCGGGAGGAAGGAAGGAGCAGGGGCGGGAAGAGGCGGAGCAAGGGCAGGGCATGTTCAGGGATGGGTGGAGCAGGGCTGGGAGGAGCCAGAGGGAGGATGGGGCTTTGGGGGGAGCACCCACCCAGAAAAATGAAAGTCGGCACCTGTGGTGCAGGGCACCCTAAGGGACAGGCAAAAAATAGAGGAATCCTTTGTCTACATCCATTCGCCGTTGCTGTAGGATTTCTACTGACATCACCAATAAGGTGCTAACTGTGGGAAGAATTTATTATGGTCACCTATCCAGTTCCACTTGGCCACCCACATTTCTTTTCAATACCTTGTCCACCCATGTTCTGCAAGCTCTATCCTAGCAGCAGCATTAATTGTTGTGGTGATTATTATTTTGCTGCACATGAACAGCATGCTTTGTGGTGTACGCATCTTACGTCTATCTGGCTTGTTCCGTGTCCAAAGGAGCTTACAAGCTGACTCAGACACGTCTTTAGAGTTCAACCGTGATACTGCACTGGCCGGTAATGCACGCTCCCCAGCCAACCCTAGGAAATACTGACCACCTGCTGTGAGCTGCAGAGCTTCTGCAGTTCCCACTGACGCTGAGGGAATGCAGCGGCATCCCTCAGCATTGGGCACTCAGAAAAGGAAAAGGGTCTGTCCCGGCGGAAAGACTTGGCAGAAGTGTGCAGTCATTTTCTTGTGCACTTGCTTGTGCAGGCTCTCCAGCTTCTCCTCCTCCCTCGGGCCCTGGTCTGCGTGGTTCAGGAGGAATAATCACAAAGGCAATCTGTTATATCCAGGAATTAAATCACATAGCCTGAAAAAGCTGCAACCACTACCAAAATCAGAATCCCGCCTGCTTTGCCACACTGGTCACCGTGAGCACAGTCCCCCCATCAGGAGTTCCCCCTTCCAAACTGATTCACCACAGTCTAGTTCAAGGCCTCTGTTTTGAAATTCAAAGGCCTCCATAATACCTGTCCAAGCTCCAGGAACTACTTATCTTTCCATGACTGGGACCTTCCACGACAGCTGCATTTGACTGGAACTATGAAACTAATCACCGGTGGATGGAGGTTCACGAACAAACCACTGGACCTGGACTATGGAACTTGCTTCCCAAGGAGATAAGAATTAGCAAAGGCTGCACATTATTCAGAACTACATGGCCCACTTCAGCAAAGCGCGTGTTTAACTTGAAGTCAGTGGGACTTAAACACACAGCAAAAGTAAAGCGTACCCTTGGCTGAAGAGGGTTGGATCAGTTGAATCAGGGCCTCAATGCAAAATTCACTTCTACAGCATAGCTTTCGCTCAGTAGGTCTTCTCCTAGACAAAACACCAGCCCCTCTTGAGAAGCACTCATCATGTTACATGCTACCTGCTAGGAAAGATAAAGTGAGAGAAACTGTTATTTAGACTGCACATTAGGACAGAGTCAACACAAATATGGAATCTTAGCAATAAGGGGTAAAAAAGGCATCAAGCCCGACAAAGCTTCCCTTTTAAAGTTTGTCTTAATCCCACCTTCCCGTTTTCTCAATCACACTCTCAATTGTCTCCTTCTTCAGAAATAAGTCTGGGTGTCTCTTGTACTCGGTTTTATCCTTTGGTGGCACTCATTTCACATGGTTATTACCCTTTGTGCAGAGTAGCCGCCCCTGCACTCCCTTATTGACTCTGCACTTTCTAATTCTGGGACAATTTCCTAACACTAAGCCCAGTGAGAACGTGGAAGAGTCCTCCAAGGGCAGTGGCAGGATCCCAGTCACTGGTATAATTCCAATTTGGGCCAGGCAAAGCCAGTTGGAATGTTCTCTCAGGAAGCATCCTGTGCTGGTGGAGCTGGTAGATTGGATGATCTAATCATGCAGATATTTTCCATCTCTAAACTCCATGGGCCTGCTCCTGCTCACATGAGTGGCAAAATTCTCATTGGATCAGGATTGGGTGCCAGAGTCCGTAATCACTGATTTGTCTTCTGCGCACAACACAAAACCGTCTGATTCTTTTTCTAGTACAATGGCCATATGATGTTAAATTACATGGGGTTACTTACATCTGTTTTAACAATTACAGGGTTTTTTTATTATGGTTATTCTCAGTAATGCCTGACACATGCTTATTTCATGCTTCATACCAATATCCTTCAGCAAAGGGCAAACAAAGAATGAAATACAGTTTTAATGGCTCAAGTACCATCTTACGAAAAGCCAAAATTTTCCGAACAACATTTTTACTGAAACAGACTTTCATCCAGGACAAAGTATCCTATCAGAACCCAGTGGTTTTCAAATTCATGTCTAACAATCTCCTATTTTGTCTCTCTCAAACAGGTAATTTTCCAATCAGGTCTACAATAGCAAACCACTTTACATTTACCAAAGCTATATAATTATAAGAATTAACTCAAACCAACGCATTTTTCAATCCTTTGCCTGTTAACGCAAACCACACAGAGCTGCAACTAGATATTCTTTTGGAGACCAATGCAAATGTATTCCAAACAATGCATTCTTATTCAAATTCTTATGCATTTTAAATCAAAAAAGTTTGTACTATCTGCAACCAATATGTTGTAACTGAGTCTGTTATCTTTTGTTGAAGTCAGTCCCCTTTCACAAACCAGCCCATTTATATGGAACCAATATGGTACATATATTGAAGGCAGGGCCTAATGACTTTATTATAGTTATACAAGCAAATTATTTTCAGTGTATAGATTGCTGATATTTACCCAAACCAAAATATTTTGATTGGAAACAGGACAAATACCATATAAGGGCTAGACTTTGTCCAGGCTGTACACAGCTGTACAGGGGTGTAGGTGGAAGTAAGGTTTCTCCAAACTCCTTGCAGCCCCCAGCACATGGAGAAGTAAAGGGACTGCATCCACCATGCTGGGTAGCCATCTGTCTTGGATGATTTAGGCACAACAAATCCTGCATCTTAGCAGGGGGTTAGATTAGATGACCCCTGTGGTCCCTTCTAACTCTAGGGTTCTATGATTCTATACTCCACCACTAGGACCAACTCAACAGAAGGGGCAGGAAGTTTGTGGCGGCCTGAGTTCCCTGCCATGTATCGTCCATCAGGGGGGAGCATGAATGATCTGCCAACTGATGGCAATTTTCTCAACCTTGTTTGCTATTTGCTGTTATTCCAACTCTGCAAAAAATTCTGGAGCTGAGGGTTGTTTGCCATCAGGTCAGGGGAAGAATTCAATAGTCAAATTCAGGGTATTCATTTTCATTGATCAATTAGGTCACATGGTTCCATTTTCCCTCTCTGATTGGATGAGCACCATTCCTGGAGTTAGAATTCATAGATACTAAGGTCAGAAGGGACCATTATGATCATCTAGTCTGACCTCCTGCACAATGCAGGCCACAGAATCTCACCCACCCGCTCCTGCGAAAAACCTCTCACCTATGTCTGAGCTATTGAAGTCTTCAAGTCGTGGTTTAAAGACTTCAAGGAGCAGAGAATCCTCCAGCAAGTGACCCGTGCCCCATGCTACAGAGGAAGGCGAAAAACCTCCAGGGCCTCCTCCAATCTGCCCTGGAGGAAAATTCCTTCCCGACCCCAAATATGGCAATCAGCTAAACCCTGAGCATATGGGCAAGATTCACCAGCCAGATACCCAGGAAAGAATTTTCTGTAGTAACTGAGATCCCACCCTTCTAACATCCCATCACAGGCCATTTGGCCTATTTACCATGAATAGTTAAAGATCAATTAATTATCAAAATCATGTTATCCCATCATACCATCTCCTCCATAAACTTATCGAGTTTAATCTTAAAGCCAGATAGGTCTTTTGCCCCCACTACTTCCCTTGGAAGGCTGTTCCAGAACTTTACTCTTCTGATGGTTAGAAACCTTCGTCTAATTTCAAGTCTAAACTTCCCAATGACCATTTCTTTTCCAAACATTCGCTGATATTAATTTAAAATTAGATGCTGCTTCAAAAATTCCTGCCCCTAAATTGGTCCACAAGCATCTTCACAGAAAGTGAACACAAGAGGGAAACAAACCTGGGCAGAGCAAATCCAATTTTTTATTCAAGTGAATATATGTAGAAAGAATGTTGAGGAATTTGTCCGGTTCTAACAAACAATTAGATCATCTAGGTTAAGCTGTCTACATATATTATAGGCCACATCTGTGACAGAGATAAAGAAAGGCTTCTTTGTCCTCACCATGCCATCTGCAAAATCTTCACTGGTAGAACTCTTCCAGGTGGTCAACCACCTGCTTAATTCCAGCTGTGCATCCAGTGACAGCCTGTCACCATGTAGCCTTTCCATATTAATTTTGCAGATCAGATTGCTGGTGTTCAGACTGAACTGTCCTTCACCAGGAGCTGCCCTCTTTCTGTTTTGTAGTTTTGAGATCACTGCTTTTACGATGGCATGGCAGAGATGTGCAGCCAGAGACTTTTTCCAAGCCCGGGTCAACTTGTATTAATCCAGAACCCTTGTAGTAAATTAAACGTGGGGAAGGTGATTTGTCTTCAAGCCTGAGCATCCAGGGAATTTTCTTTCCTCATTCTGTCCTGGCCATGTTACTACGTGGTGCTCGAGTGGAATATTCGAGACAACAGTCGGAGGACCTCATGGAACGGCTGGCATAGCAGCAGCAGGCCCAGCTAGTAACCTTGCAGCAGCGGCTCCAGGAGCTACTGCTTTAGAGGCTCAGCACCTCGCCCAGCTCACTCACGGCTCCTGTGGTGAGTCCCAGCTTCACTTTGTCTAAATTAAGGCCTGATGACAAGGCATATCTAGTTGTGTTTGAATGAGTAGCTTTGATAGGCCAGGGAGACATGGGCTACTTGTGTCTCACCGTTTTTGAATGACAAGGCCCAAGATGCATAAAAGAGTGCCTGCTGTAGGCAGATATACTACATACACTAGAGACAGCTGGGAATGTCTCCAGGAAAAATAGTATTAGTAAGTATTTATTATTGGTATTGCAGCTCAGGTCATAGGCACGAGCATCCAGAGTCCAACTAGAGCTGGGCAACATTTTTCAACAGAAACTTTTTGAGCAAAAAACCGCAGATTTGGATCACCCAAAACATTTTGCACATTTGTGTCAAATTTGCCAGGTTTTTTAAACCAAAAACAAACAGAAAAAGTCCCAAATGCTTCACTCTCACATTTTCTAAATGAAACTTTTCTACTTTCTGCTGAAAGGCTCTTCAAAAAAAATTTAAATGTTAAAAAACAAACAAAAAAAAAACCCAAACAAAACTCTACACAAAAAGCAAAATGTATCATTCAATTTGAAATATTTTTTCCTTTTGAATCAACTGAGGTTTTATTGTTCATAATTGCCAGCGAACTGGAGGGAAAAGCTGTTATCCACACAGCTCCACCTCCAAATAAGATCGGGGCTTCGTTGTGCTAGGCACTGTAGGTACGCATTGTAAGAGAGAGCTCCCGCCCCAGAGAGCTCTGACTCTAAATAAATGAGACAGACAAAGGGTGGAAGAAAGGAAATCTCCAATTCACAGGGTAAGGTATTAATTCATAAAATCTTTATTCACTTTAGATCTAATGAAAAAATTACTGATATATCATCTTCCTGAGTAGTAAATTAGTATCTCTAATTCCAGCACAGATGGATTGAATTGTTTCTGGCTATAAAACAAGCATGACATTGGTGATCAAATCCAGCATTCCGGCTGGTCCATTTGCACCCCTTAGTTCATTAAGGCTCCTACCAGTTCTCACTGGATAGATCGCGCGGCATGCAGATCCTGATCACTGACGTGAAATACCACGTTGTCAAAATCTGCTGCTTGGCTGCTCATATGATCGCCATCTTGATGATGAAAGCAAGAGCCAGGCACAAATAATATACATAACTGGTAAGATGGTTTCCATAGCTTTTCCACTTGGCCAAAAACTGGGCAAACCACAGTCACTTGTGATGGTGATTCCTATTTCTTACTCTGCTGAGTAAGATCACCATGATCATCAGACACAGCAGGTGTGTAGCAGTGACAGACATGTAATAAATTGCTGAACTGTGTGCTGAATGACATGTAATGCTACTTGCTCATCTGCACCCTGCCCCACTAATTTACCTTTGCTGTGGATACTTATAACACTCAAACTTAATCACAGAGTCTTATTACTGGAAGGAACCTCAAGAGGCCATCCAGTCCAGTCCCCTGCACTCACGGCCGGACTAAGTATTATCTACCAGAGCTCCCCAAACTGTTGGGTTAATGTTTGAGGGGATATGGCTGGGGCCCGGGCCAGCCCTCACAGGGAGCAGGGACGGAGCACCACCCATCTTCAATTCTGGCCCCAGCCCTGGCCTCCGGCCCTGTGCCCAGGGCCCCAGCTGCTGGCCCCGGCCCCTTGTTGAGGCTCTTCTCCCATCCCGCCCCCAGCTGTGTCCCCAGCCTCGTCCCCCTTACCCCTATCCAAGTGCCCCTGGTCCCAGCTCCATGGGGGGAGGCAGACAGGGGTAAGGGGGGGGCGAGGTAAAAAGTGTGGGGACCACTTTTATGGTCTAGACCATTCCTGACAGGTTTCAAGCAGCTGTCACTTAAGAACAAACAACAACCTCTCAGAGGTTGTTTTTTCCCCCTCTCTGAATTGTGTGATTCTCTTATGGAAAAGTTCTCTAGGACACAAGAGAAAATTACAAGCTTCCCATAAAGAAAAGGAGGACTTGTGGCACCTTAGAGACTAACCAATTTATTTGAGCATGAGCTTTCGTGAGCTACAGCTCACTTCATCGGATGCATACCGTGGAAACTGCAGCAGACTTTATATACACACAGAGAATATGAAACAATACCACCTCCCACCCCACTGTCCTGCTGGTAATAGCTTATCTAAAGTGATCATCAAGTTGGGCCATTTCCAGCACAAATCCAGGTTCTCTCACCCCCCCCCCCCATCCCCATCCACACACAAACTCACTCTCCTGCTGGTAATAGCTCATCCAAACTGACCACTCTCCAAGTTTAAATCCAAGTTAAACCAGAACAGCTGGGGGGGGGGGGGGTAGGAAAAAACAAGGGGAAATAGGCTACCTTGCATAATGACTTAGCCACTCCCAGTCTCTATTTAAGCCTAAATTAATAGTATCCATCAAATACTATTACTAAATACTAAAAACTTGATTATCATGCACATTGTGTAGAGAGTTGTCACTTTGGATGGGCTATCACCAGCAGGAGAGTGAATTTGTGCGGGGGGGTGGAGGGTGAGAAAACCTGGATTTGTGCTGGAAATGGCCCAACTTGATGATCACTTTAGATAAGCTATTACCAGCAGGACAGTGGGGTGGGAGGTGGTATTGTTTCATATTCTCTGTGTGTATATAAAGTCTGCTGCAGTTTCCACGGTATGCATCCGATGAAGTGAGCTGTAGCTCACGAAAGCTCATGCTCAAATAAATTGGTTAGTCTCTAAGGTGCCACAAGTCCTCCTTTTCTTTTTGCAAATACAGACTAACACGGCTGTTACTCTGAAAGCTTCCCATAGTTTATTTATATCATCCTATAGAACTGGATAAAGAACTGTATCCTGCTATAGCGTTCTATGTGGCTTAAAAAAATGTAAACAAAGGCTATCCTTCTGTATTAAATTGCATTGGTTCTTAGTATAACTTCCATAGGACCCCACTGGTTTCATCTTTGTTAAATTCTCTAGAGATGAAATCCTAAGCCCAGTGAAGCCAACAGCAAAATTCCCATAAAGGAGTTCCATACCACTCCCTCCTCTTTGAATTACACTGACCCAAGGTCCAGAATAGGCAGTATTCAGTCCTGGAACAGTGATAGATTTAATGTTTGATTACAGCTGCTCGAAGCTCAGAATTTCCATTTTTTTAAATTAATACAATTTTGCAAAACATGTCAGTTTAGTGGAAACTACTTTTTCTGAAAGTTTGGAAGAAAATTTTCCTGCCAGCTTCAGGTTTGACGTTTCACAAATAATCAGGGCTAGAAATGGCGGATTTATATCACGGGGGAGGTGGAGGGGGGAAGGTTGATTTTTTTTGTTTGTTTACAATATTTGCAAAACCAGAGACAGAATTGTCTCTCCTAGACTAAATGTTCAATTTTTGATAACGTTGTTTTTTAAAAAAAACCCTCTGACAAGGTTTCTTAACTAACTCTTTGACCCTTTTATGATTTATACCATGACAAAACCTCAGGTGTATATGTTTTATGTTATTACAGATGTGTAAATTGATATTAATTGTATACATTTATCCCAGAAGTATAAGAACTGATTTTTCTCCTTGGCTATATAACTAGACATATAATAATTTCTCTGGAAGGTAGAACTAGAACATCTAGTTTCAAAAAAAAAAAGGATGAAAAATCCTTGGGCAGCTCTGCCTTTCATTTTAAATGAATATAAATGTTCAGATGTGTCATAAATTTAAGCTGCAAGTAAATTACTGCCAAAGATTTGGGCACATCTTATGCTAGAATCCTGCAGCAAAATAGAAAACATTTGTTGAATCAGTCTGCTGAAAGAAGCAAGGAAATGATGTAATGTTTATGAAATATGTCGTTCTGATAAAATCCAATTAGCACTCTAGGTTGCTCCGAATAATGTTTTCAGAAGGTTTGCTGGAATGATTTACTAGAAAAAAATCGACTATCCCTCCTCACCAATCAGTAACACAGCAGTTATTCCGGGGGGGCATGGGGGTTACTTTTCTTAATGGTACACCAAGCCATGAAGCTATCTTGATTGTACAATTCATTGCCTAAAATTACCCATAGAACCCCCCATTGGCTAATGATGCTAAAAGGTGGTGATATCATTATCAGTATCTTGATCTATGAAGAGGAAAAACTTAAAAGTCCATGTGTGTTCACTTCTAAATAAAAGAATCAGTTTAAAGCATATATTTGTCCAGTTCTGTTTTCTAACGTACTAGGTAACATTTTATTAGAAACAAAACCTAGCTAGATAGGCATTGCCTTAGAGTCCCTGGGGCCAGCAGAGGTGTGTCAGGACAGGGCTACATAGGGTGACCAGACAGCAAATGTGAACAATTGGGACCGGGGCGGGGGGGAGGGGGTAATAGGAGCCTATATAAGAAAAAGACCCCAAAATCAGGACTGTCCCTATAAAATCAGGACACCTGGTCACCCTAGGGCTACAGTACATTGTGCTGGGGAGATTCCAGATCATAGGGCAGCTAAGGGAAGCCCCCCAGACCAGCCTAGGACCAGGAGGCCACATAGGTAGCTCAAAGCCACCTTAGCCCCCCTCCCCCTTCATCTGGCCTGTGAGTTCTTTGCTGCACCTCGTGGAGACATAGCACAGAACCTCACCCTGCTTGAAACAAAGACCCAGGTTCCTTACCTCAGAGACAGTAGCAGACTCATAGATGGATGGTCTAGCCACTAGAGGGCAACAATTAGCCATGCTTCGTTAGCATGCAGTTGCGCACTCCTCCCACTAGGAAAGGTCTCCACAAGAGAGTCCACAGCAGTTCAAAATCCCATAGGGGTCACTCCTTGTAAGGATATCCCTGGTCAGGAGCCCAACCTGCAGGGACTGCATCCTGAACATCTAAATCTAAAGGTTCCAGATCCCATCACTTCAGGGGATGACCCCAGCCAGGGCAGTCAATGCATTCTAAAGAAAAAACAAGGCACCTTTCTCTTTGAAAATGTAATTTACAAAACATTTCAGACTCTCAGTATCATCATCTGGAACGAGGCACTTAAGTTTTGATTATTTCCTTATGATATTCATTCAGTTTTTTGTACTTCAAACTATGATTGTTTTCTCTTATCCTTCCCCCACCCCCACCCCCATTCTCTTCTTTCAACCCTGTATTTGTGTTCTTTTGTCAAGCATGGTTAAAAAAAAAAACCCAGCGAGGGGAACAAGAAATTGATGAAATATTTCCAACGTGGCCTATTTTAATGTGACATAAAAATGAATCCGCTTCATCAGGAAAAGATCATTCATCTTTAAGGAATAATACTTGATGTTCCAGATGGTAATGGCCAAAATGAAAGTGAGCCAGTAATCAAATTCTTGCATCCCATCCAGTCAGCCCAAATCCTTGCTAGTTACCATAGATTATTATTGATTACACACTAGTTTGTCTGTAGTGCCATTCATTGTAACAAAAATTCCTACATAAACCAACTTGAAAGTAACCAGGATATTCAATAATATCAGGGGACCAGCCCAGCTTAATGCTCATTATCTCTGGCTTTACAAGTCATTCAGAACTCCAGAAAGCAGCCTGCAGATGCTGGCTACGTGCCAGATTGACATTTGCAGCAACTGGGTCTACCTGCTGCAAATTTGTTCATTCTTCTCCCTCCAAGAAGAGATTTAGCTGTGAGGCCTGATCCAAAACCCACTGAAATCGATCGGAGGCTTCCACAGGGCCTTGGGTCAAGTTTGAATGAGTGGTCTGCCCCTTGGGCTTCACAGCTCCAGTTTCTTATCCCTCCCCACTAAGCCACATTGCCTGGGAGTTACTATGGCTGTAGGTCTAACCCCCATGAACCCCCATGCATAGGTCTTGCTTATGAGCCAGGAAAACCTAAAGCTGACCACATCAAGAAAAGGGGGGGGGGAATTTGTCCATTTTTAATACAACTGAACAAAAAGTTCAAATTTTGATGAAAAATAACTAGCAGTGAGGTGCTCCTGTAATTCATAGGGAGCGTGTTAAAAGTTACCGTGCCCAGGCTGTGAAGGAGAGGAGTGTGTTCAGGTTGGCTCAGCTCGTTAGCCCAAGCTGTACTAGTGCATCCTTTTTAACCTGGGAGATTCCCAGTTCAATCTCTGATGCATCAACCAAGATGGCACCCACTCCAACATGCCCATAGTCAAGAAATACGGCAGAAGCTTCCCATCCCTGCCATGTTCTGGGCAGGCTTCTGCAGGCCCACATGCAGCTGGACTGATTAATTCTCCCCCAGCATTAGAGAAGCCTGCCAAATTGCCCTCGCCTGCCGGCTTATAGACTTAATCTTCGGGCTGCTCATTCACTTTCTTCCTCTCCCTGCTTGTCCTCCAAGAGAGAGCTCATCCAGGAAGATTCCCGTATCTTTAGGCCACAGTCACTTTACAGTTCTGCCCCAGCTGACTAGCATTCACTCAGCCATGGAAGATCCTACACCTGTTTATAGCCTCAAGGATGTCTGAGCACAGCTGCTGTAGAAGGTGCTCTTCCCTTTGCAGTTGGGATGCTCCATATGCTTGATGGAGCTCAAGGAATTTTGGGTCCAGGCATTAATGGGAACTTCAGAGGGCACTGGACTGGGACTCAGGAAGCCTGGGTTAAATTCCCAGCTCTACCACTGACTTGCTTGGTCAAGTCACTGTACATCTCCGTGGGTTTGTTAAACCCTGGTCTGTTTGTACAGCAGGCACCTCAGGGTAGGGACTGTGTCTTGTGTATTTGCATTGTACAGCGCCTATGTGTGTTTTGAGCTGGGACCTTGAGGCACTACTGCAATATAAATAATAATGATGGTCCTTAAATTATGGGGTTTACCTGAATTGACATACAAGTGCAAATAGGAATTGCAGCATCTCTGACAACAGGCAAAGTAGGTATGTGGACAATGGAGTGGATTGGAAATGGACAATTGCAGAGATGAATGGGAGTGAAAATAGAGCTCAAGATATGAGAACAGAAGATAAACCACATCTCCCATCTAGATCGGACCTGCGATGGGATTTTCAAAAGCACTTAGCATTGCCTAACTCTGCTCCCATTGAAATCGACACCACCACGCTGAGCACTTCTGAACATCCTGTGCCTTATTTCCGTATACTATTGCAGCGGCAAGGCCAGGCACCTCTAGCCACAGGAACCCAGGGGGAAATCCTGGTCCCACTGGGAATCCAGGGGAGTTTTGCCATTGACTTCAATGGGTCCAGGATTTCACCCTTTGTTCTTACCTGGCAAAGTGCATTTGAGTAGATGACCCCGGATGGTTTGGAACCTCAGCCCAGAAGGAAGTAAATCTCTCTCTTTAAATAATTTTGAAACATTTACAAATAACTCTTGTGGGCTCGATTCTAACACCCCTCCCTTTAATCCACATTTGCGGTTTAAGGAACTGGTAGGTAAATAACTCACAATAAGAGCCATCTATTAAGCGTGCAGTAGCCCTTTCATCTGTTTGCTAAAGAGACAAGTAAGGCTGGATGTGCTTTATATTGATGTGGAAGTGCAATTCCTAAGCTACCAATCTGTCTGCTTGTTTGTAGAGTTTACCATGGAAACTGATACCCAGCTAAAAAGTTCTCCTTCATTCCAATGTCACTTCAGATAGGGCCGGGGAAAAGGATTACTGTGTCGGTGCTGATCTGTGCTCATTGTCTTCAAAAGCATGAATGAATGGAGTAATTTAAACCGTGAGAGATAACAAAATGCAGTGGGTGTACTAACAGTTGTTATTAGCATTTCCCATGAAGCCACCAGGTTGTTTAAATGGGGCTTTTAACAAATTGATATCAGGATATCTAGCACGCTGGAGACCTGCTTCTACCAGGTGCTTACAAGAATCCAAATGCCTGTATCACACAGGTTCTAACGGGTCACGGACTGAGAACTGGCATAACAACATTATTCACCTCCAGTATTGCTCTGCGACCAGAAAAGGACAGGTCTAGCACATTCATTAAAGTCGTCAATTACAAAGGCGACGGTCATTTACACCGAGCCAGATTCTCATACTCTTACATTGCAGAGCACCTTATTCCACCAAGAGCCCCACTGACATCAGTGAGGATTACTTGCAGAGAAAAATGTTCCTCATTGTGAGTATGGGTATCAGGATCTGCCCCGCCGTATGAAGCCCCTTCTGCTCCATTAGACAATATATCATTGGAAGGGCACCATTCTAATCTGAGTGTTACACAGCAGATGTCCTTTCTTTCATCCTTCTCTTCCCGGCTCTGTGGAAATCCCCATGATGGATCGCCAAGTAGAATTCCACTGGAGATGATTATCAAATACAATACACGTTATAGCTCAATATAGCAAAAATACTACATTTAAAACCTAATTTCAATCCTGCTGATTCTTAATCATTGAGTAGTGCTTATTCATGCCATCACGCAGTTTGGAGAGGCTCATGAAGAGGGGTGAAGATGGCTACAAACCAGGGCACAAACCCCAAAGTGGTAGTGTGTTCTATATTTAGATTTCACCAACCTCAAGCACTATGACAGCCTTATAAGGGAGTCACAGAGTCCCCTTGGGCACTCTGATCTCTCTTGCCACCCAGGCAAGCCTGCCTTTGTGATAGATGGTCTCTTACACCAAAAATCACAAGAATATTCAGGTTACTCCTAATCCCAAAGGACCAGTCACTTACCTCCGGTCAATTTTCACCTTAGATCTCTCAAAGACAACAATTGTAACCAATCCTCCAATAAACTAACTAAACGTTTATTAACTAGGAAAAAGAAATTAGAGAGCTATTTACAAGGTGAAAGCAGGTTAAACATACACCCACAAATGAGAAACAGTCTTAGGTTTCAAAAAGTAATAGAAACTGCTGTAATGTGCAAGCTCTATATGACCTTTATGGCTAACCCAAGCTCAGCATCTTGGGGATCCCTTGTTTATGCTTAGAAATATTGCCCTCTCCAAATTCCAAGCAGCACAGAAATACAGTTCCTCCTGGTCAGGCATTTTTAGTCCCTTCCCCCAGAGTTCCAACGGATGGAACAAGTGCCGGCACCTGTCTCCTTTTCATGGGTCGGTGGGGGGCAATCAACCAAGTCTTTGTCCTTTGATATTTCACAGTGATTCATTTGGTTTCAGTGGGCCTTCTTGTGTGTAGGACCAGCACTTTGCATTAAATAATGCTACTTTCCTGTTTGGTGAGTTACACAGTTGCAGAGGTTTACAATGCAAACACTCAGGATAAACTTTATACCATGGGCTAGAGATGAGGCCTAGGGGACTTGGCATGAGGTGGCACCTGGTCCGCCAGTGTCACACATGCATGTAGACTTATCCTGAGCCCACTTCTGCCATTCCTGTTGAGTAATACCCTTGGACTCTGAAATTACAGACACTTACACAGAGGCTTAATTTAGTGACTTCAGTGGTTCTACTCCTGGGCCTATATTTAAGCATTTGTATAAGTGTTTGCATGATAGGGGCCTACTGTGCAAATAATCTCACTGAAGCAATTTCACACTTCAGAAAGTACCTCAAGCTTCAATTATTCAAGCAGTTTTACTAGGAACCTCAACATCCTAGTTTTACTAACGTGCATTTTATAATTCTATAAAAAGTAAGACAAGAAGAGCTCCATGTAGTGGACAGACTCTTTTGTCTACAAATCTTTTAAACTCCAGCTGTGGCATTTGAATCAGCAAAGATAAAAACACTGAGTTAGGATCTACAGTACCCCGCTGCATTCAGTTGTCAGATTTAATAAAAATCATTTCTGATTTTAAAGAAGCAGTTAAAATAAATGACTGCTTTTCCAGTGTTCTCATGGCCCCTTTTTATAGAATATTTTAAAAAAACCATAAAAGTGGTTGCTGTATTTCACCTTGACTTACAGTTGATTCTGCTTTTGTCTTCACCTTTAAGCCCCTTTATGATTCACTGCCACCCTGCTTATCTTTAGGATTGGAAGAAATAGATTTTTATCAGTAAATGTCAGTAAACATAGTTCACCAGATAAGCCCAAAATGACAAAACCATTTCTCTCGATAATCCACATTTACAGCTAAGGAAAGGAAGCAAAGTGAATGTGGTGAGTGTCCTGAAATAATTATTGTCTGACTCTGCCATAATTGCCAGCAACTGTGAAAATTTAAATCAATAGGAAAAAATGCTTAAAAATAAACACTGATGTTATCCACTGAAATTACAAAACAAAAAAGAAAACCCTCACGCCAAAGTCTGCCAAGCCTAATTATCTTATTTCTCTGTCACGCTTTGCCTTTGTTTTGTCAATAATACCAGCATTGATCATCCACTGTTTCCATGAACAGCTTGGGGCTTTCTGCCATGCTGGCCCTTATATAAGTGATAAGCTCTCCATAATGCTTACTGAACTTTGCCAGTTGATAATGGTTTGGCAACTGACATTTGCTTATTATGCAAAACTTGATCCTGTTACTGTTCCTTGTCTTCCCTCCCCAATTGTCTGTTTCATCTACCTATTGCATCTTGTCATAAACCTAGATTGTGAGTGCTCTGAGGCAAAGGAGATCTTATTACATATAGCTAGGTTAGTGCCTTGCACAGTGGGACCCTGATCTAGATAGGGCACTCTGGGCTGTAATATAGAAGAAGAAGATGAAGAAAAATAAGGGTTTTAATGGCTCACATTTAATATCACATAATAACTGATCATTATAGTATATGATGAACAGGTAATCGACAAGTTTAAAGGGCTTGATATTCTGTTGCTTTGCGCCACCTACAGTAATTTACCTTGGTGGAAAGCAAATGCAAAAGTGCTACCCGATCAATCCCCTGGTCATCATCCGAAACACCACCCTCTGGAGACAGAAGTCCAGTACAGAGGTCAGAATCCTTTTTCTCCCCTTCAGCAGCAATCCCATTGCAGGTGTCCACATAAAGATCAATATTCTGCTGAGCCTCGCCAGATGGGCAACATCCACTGGCCCCCTAGAGAACAGAAACCGATTTATTGGAGCGCAACCATTTGTACCAACTGGCAATTTTGGGGGGCTGCGATATGACTCCAAGCCCCTCTTTGGTTCAGTCTTTGCAAATGAAGCAGGTCATTCATCACTCCTACCTTTGATAGGAGTCCAAAACGGTTATTAAAGCTACTGACGATGACCCATCAATCTAATGGTTGCATTAGGGATCGCTAGAGTGGATCAGAGCCAAGGTTCATCTAGCTCAGTATCCTGTTCCTGATGCACTGGCAGAAAAATAACTTGCATGTTTACAAGCCTAATTCCACCTCCATACATTCACTGCACAACCATCACTCACCATTAGAGTTTCCCTCTATTATTTTACTTCTTGTTTAACTTTTTTAGCCTTGTTTCTGACCTCGATAAAGGCAATCTTGCCCCACTCCTATCCATCCAGAAGGGAATGTGAATCTCTAGTTCACAACAACCACGCTGTCTGAAATTCATCATTAGCAAGTACGGTGAGCACCTCATCTCTCTCTGCGAAGCTCCAAATGGTTTTCCCCACTGCACTGAAGTTTTTCTCTTCTGTAGTGAGAGCACATGCGTTCCAGCTGAAATCTATGGACGTTAGGGGCCTTTGTGGATCTGGGCCTAAATTCTTAGGCTGAATGTATTGGCAGTGGTTGAAATTACAAATTTAAGGGATAAATCTTGCTTTGAGCTATACACCGCGAAACATGCAAAATGGGCAAGGGCAGCAATAAATCCCTATGCAGGGAGCATCGTAGATGTTAAAATTAAGTCAAGGAGAGGGGGGCATCCTGCCATGCACACAGGAATAAGGGGTATGTGCTGGTGCAGCAGCTGCCGTGGTATGGTGGGCACCATGACCCAAAAGGGTGTGGCTAGCAGAAGGGTTTGATTCTTTTACTTTCAGTATCTAGCTGGAAAGGGGCCAAAATACCATGAGACACTCTGCTCCCACAGGCCTTCCTGCAAGGACAGTCCTGGAAATATCATGAGATGGCCGGGTTTTGTAAGAGTGTGAACCTAGCCGCATCCAAGCGCAAGAGGGCAAGGGGCTCACTGGTATCTGGTAGTGAGTCTAAGCTGGCCTGACCAATTCAGTGTACCCCACTGTCACTGTCGTAATGTGTATCCAAAAGGCATCATGTAAGATATCAATAAAAAGCTAATGACATGTTGATCGTTAATTTATTGCATGGCGTATCTACAGAGAACAAATGCAAATTTCCAATACATTTGTAATTTATGTTCTTAAAGCACGTCTGCCAGGCAAGGCTAAAGTTACTCCACCATAGGCAAAGGTATGTTTTTCCCTCCACCTCAAAGGTACTTCCAAGATACACTAGGAGACAATGGCAATGCAATTTACATAAAAGGTAAACAAATCCACCAAGCTAACAAGGAGAGGAGATAACCACTCAGCATCATGGCAGGGGGAGGAGATTCCAGGAACAGATCAATTTGCGTTGAACTGCCTTTCCCACAAGACTCCATGTCTCCTTCCTCACAGCTTGAATATACTTTACTGTGGGGGCTAACCTTCAGAAGAATCCATTTCAAAGGTTCACGGGACGGGGCAAAGAACCTCAAGTTGTCTTTCACCTAAGAGGACCAAGGAACTGAGCACTTTGGACTTTGTGAAGATCCTAATCAAAGAGGTGGTCAGCCATATTGCTGGAAGATAAAGTGTAAAAATCTTACCTTGAACCAAGACTATGGTTTTGTTGCATCTTAGTCTCTAGCAAGGGTTCTTCACTTTTATTTGCTTGTAACCATTTCTAACTCTATCCTTTCTACTTAGGATTTTAAGTGAGTTTAATTTCCTTTTGTTAATAAACTTGTTTTACTTTTAATCTAAGCCAACCCAGGGCTGTGCTTAAATTGAAGTGAGGTAACTCCAGTTCCAGTGATAAGCGGTTCAGTTTGTCTTTTTAGAGAAGCACATGAACCTAACCATTCCTCAAAATGGCCCAGGAAAGGACTGGACATTGCAGAGGACACAGTTTGGGGAATATCCGGAACGGGGTAACGGGTGTTGGGGTCATCTTGCCAAGTGTAACCACAGTGCGGTGGGGGTGTAACAAACAGACTGCTGGAATCACAGTTGTGAGTCCAGGGCTGCTTCTGACACAGATGCTCCGCGCATGCTTGTATGTGGGCTGGTAGTGGCCAGACAAGGCAGCAACAGCAGCCGAGCAATTTAAGCCACCTAAGATTACAAAGCAGGCAGTGACCACCCCTTTCTGGGCTGGATTTCACCCCAGAACGTGACCGAGTTCTAGCCCAGTTCTGCTGGTGGAAACCGTTCTGAGAAGCTTCACAGAAGTAGCCAAACTTCTGGGTGCTGATCATGACAGCACCTCATCTCCAGATCTGTAGAGGTCCACCCATCCCTACCTACATCGGGCCAGGTTATCACAGCCTTTACTCAGCCACATTGGAAATGCCCCAGCTTTGATTGCAGCACCAGCTGCAAAGAACAGGGGCTGCTTACTCAAAATTCCCTCTGCAAGCAAATGAGCAAGGAGGCGATGGTCTGGGTGGGGCAGCGGAGAGGGGGAAAGAAGAACAAGCCCTGGCTCCACCTGCCCTCCCTACTCACCAGCCAGAAGGGCTCAAGGAGAGGAGCGCATAGGGCCACAAAAAGGGATGAAATAACTTATTCCCTCCCTAGGGCAGAGAGAGTAGGGGAGCCGGGGAAGAATCTAGACTGAGTCACAATTCATCCTCTGCTCTGTGCCACCCCTGAGGAGGGATAGTGCTGCCTAATGGCTAATGCACCACACTGGGACTCAGGAGGCCTGGGTTCTATTCCCAACTCTGCCACTGGCCAGCAGTAGTCAGAGAAAAGCGTAAGGTTGCAATCTAGCCCATTGTGAATATAGCTTTGTTTTGGTTGCTCTGCTACTGTTAAGAGAATTTGAAAAGCACAGGAAGGTAAGTTGCGGTGGTGGAGGGGAGGGGCAGGATGTGGGCACTGCCTCTGGGAAAGGTTTTGTGGTGATTCAAGACAACAGTTGAAAGAAGCCAAGTCCCCTAGATTACTAGCTGAAGGAGGGTCTGGAATTATACAATAAAAGGCAGCCAGATGGCCAAATTAGTCACGTATGTCTTTTTTAGGTATGTGGCATTTTTTCCCATTGTGCTCACATCCCGTGTTTTCACACACAGTTCACCAGCATGTGGCCAAATTGGCATGTGCCTGGCTGCAGCGACGGTGAGTCCAGTTGCAACCATAGACCTGGGAAGTAAGGGTGCGGGGGGTGCTGCAGCACCCCCGGGTTTCACGCAGAGCTGTATTCCAGGCCCCGCATGAAGGGTCCTAGCCCTGCACCCAGGGCTTCACTTCTGGCCCCCCACGCAGGATCCCAGCTGCCAGCCCCATGCCTGGGATCTTGGCTGCCGGCCCCATGCCTGCCTCCAGCTGTGGACCCAGCCTAGGCCTCCTTACTCCTGTCCGGGTCCCTACCACCCGGAGACACGGCCCTGCTCCCAGCCCCAGCTCAGGAGTGGGGGTGGACAGGGGTAAGAGGGCTGGCTTTCAGCACCCCCCACTATTACAAGTGTTCCAGAGCCCCTGGTTGCAACTAGCGAGAGCTGATCTTTTTTAAAGTCAGATTTTAGACAAACGCTCAGTAAGTGCATTGGCAAAGCACTTTCTCTTAGGGGCTACCTGGTAGGATTTTTTCCCATTCCCTTCCGATAAGCTTAATCTCCGAAAGAGCTGCAGCCTCTCCACCATAATCCTGGCTCATGACTGCTGATTTCCTGTAATCAGTGCATACAAGAAATAGGTTTGTTACAGGCTCTGGGTGGGAGGGGAGCCATGGAAAGGACATACGGTATTAAGATTGGTGTGGATGGCTTTTTAGACCACCGGCCAAAACTTGTCGATGTCTTTGACCAGATCATTGTCCTACAGTCCATGTCCCCACCTAAAACAGATTTCCATCTTCTAGTAATGCGATAACCCAACGACTTTGCTGCTCCATGGTGAAAGTGACGTCTGCTAGGCTTTTTAATATGACTATAGATTCGGAGGCTTTGAGACCAGAAGGGACCAATATGATCATCTAGTCTGACCTCCTGCACAATGCAGACCAGGAAACCTCAACTAGTGATTCCAGCATCAAGCCCAGAGGTTGGGGTTGAGCTAGAGGTATCTTTCAGAAAGACATCTAGTCCCGACTTAAAAACCATCAGTGATGGAGAATGCACCACATCCCTTGGTAGATTGTTCCAATAGTTAGTTAGCCACATGTTAAAGACACAGTCCTTATTTCCAACCTGAATTTACCAAGCTTTTTCTTCCAGCCATTGATTCAGTTTATGGCTTTGTCAGATTCACTGTCTATCAAATCATTTTAGATGACAAACTTTAGTTTGCAACAGTGTATTGCTTTTCCTATACGGTGCACTTAGCAAAAGAATATCACCATATAGTTCAGCGTGTTCATGTGTTCAGTTTCAGTATTTTTCATCCCATTGTCAAACTATTTTATCTATCGATTAATTGTTTCACACACCATGAATTTGACCTTTCCCACTCTGTCATATTTCTAACTTCTGAAACGTGAAGCTTTTTGCAGTAAGTCACCATCCTCTCTACCACAGGTACGGGTAATTTCTCCAGCTATTTAAGACAAATGATTTACAACAGATGTGGTTAAACAATGAGTCAGAAGATTTGCTAAGTGTACAAGTGGCTACACTGACCTTATTAAAACTCACCCCATTAAGCTGTAACCTTTTCTACTAATTAGTTTTTCCTTCCCCAATTGTCCCTTTTCAAAAACAAAATATACGAACACAGATGGAGAAGACTCTAGTCCAAGCCCAAATATTTCTGTTTTGATTGCAAAAACATCAATTCCACCTCCTCTGAGGAAAACGCATGCCTGTAAAATAGACTTGTTCAGAGTATTTGATGTTGCTTGAAGAAGTGCCTTTTCCGTTCAAAATGGGAATGGTTTGTTTCCAAATCAATCTTCATCGACTTTGATAGTCTCATGAAAGTCTCGTGGTGCATTATCTTTTAACATGCACTGTGACACTGACTACAGAAACAAAGATGAGTATCAAAGGCCAGAGTCTAGGCCCAGTGGAGTATTTCCATCGGCTTCAAGGGGCAGTGGATCAGGCTCTAGCTCCATGAAGCAGTACAAAATAATTGGAATACGCCGTTCAAACGTAGAGCGAAATTAACAAGTGGTTTTATCTCCTTTATTTTAGGCCTTGTCTACATTACAATCCAGTGCAGTAGAGGGGGATCTGCTGGTATAGCTAGTCTAGATCCAGATTGTGCTGACAGAAGCACTCATCGGTTGGCAAAGCTGCATCTACACTGTGGGTTTTGCCAGCACGGATATGTAAACTAGCAGGGTTTTTTTAAACACCCCTGACCAATGTATGTCCGTCAACAATACTTTGTAGTGTAGGCCTGGCCTATGTTTGACTACAATCCTGGCCAGCTCATTAAGGCTTAGAAAAATCAAGTCAGTGGGTGAAATCCTGGTTTCACTGATCATAGAATCATAGACTATCAGGGTTGGAAAGGATTTCAGGAGGTCATCTAATCCAACCCCCTGCTCAAAACAGGACTAAATCATCCCAGCCAGGGCTTTGTCAAGCCTGACCTTAAAAATGTCTAAGGAAGGAGATTCCACCACCTCCCTAGGTTCGCATTCCAGTGTTTCACCACCCTCCTAGTGAAAAAGTTTTTCCTAATATCCAACCTAAACCTCCCCACTGCAACTTGAGACCATTACTCCGCGTTCTGTCATCTGCTACCACTGAGAACAGTCTAGATCCATCCTCTTTGGAACCCCCTTTCAGGTAGTTGAAAGCAGCTATCAAATCCCCCCTCATTCTTCTCTTCCGCAGACTAAACAATCCCAGTTCCCTCAGCCTCTCCTCATAAACCATGTGTTCCAGTCCCCTAATCATTTTTGTTGCCCTCTGCTGGATGCTTTCCAATTTTTTTCACATCCTTCTTGTAGTGTGGGGCCCAAAACGGGACACAGTACTCCAGATGAGGCCTCACCTATGTCAAATAGAGGGGAATTATCACATCCCTCGATCTGCTGGCAATGCCCCTACTTATACATCCCAAAATGCCATTGGCCTTCTTGGCAACAAGGGCACACTGTTGACTCATATCCAGCTTCTCGTCCACTGTAACCCCTAGGTCCTTCTCTGAAGATCTGCTGCCTCGCCATTCGGTCCCTAGTCTGTAGCGGTACATGGGATTCTTCCGTCCTAAGTGCAGGACTCTGCACTTGTCCTTGTTGAACCTCATCAGATTTCTTTTGGCCCAATCCTCTAATTTGTCTAGGTCCCTCTGTATCCTATCCCAATCCTCCAGCATATCTACCTCTCCTCGTAGTTTAGTGTCATCTGCAAACTTGCTGAGGGTACAATCCACACCATCCTCCAGATCATTTATGAAGATATTTATCAAAACCGGCCCCAGGACCGACCCTTGGGGCACTCCACTTGATACTGGCTGCCAACTAGACATGGAGCAATTGATCACTACCCATTGAGCCCGACAATCTAGCCAGTTTTCTATCCATCTTATCGTCCATTCATTCAGCCCATACTTGTTTAACTTGCTGGCAAGAATACTGTGGGAGACCGTGTCAAAAGCTTTGCTAAAGTCAAGGAACAACACGTCCACTGCTTTCCCCTCATCCACAGAGCCAGTTATCTCATCATAGAAGGCAATTAGATTAGTCAGGCATGACTTGCCCTTGGTGAATCCATGCTGACTGTTCCTGATCACTTTCCTCTCCTCTAAGTGCTTCAGAATTGATTCCTTGAGGACCTGCTCCATGATGTCAATGACAAGACTCCAATGGACTTTAGAGGGTCCAGGATTTTCCCCACTGTTTGTATTATGATAGCACTCAGAGTCCCTACCTGAGATCAAGGGCCCTTTGGCCTAGGCATTATACAGAGATATTGTATTAGAAGTCTGCAGTCTAGGTGCTTGTCTACACAGGAAAGTTATAACAAAACCAACTGAGGCGTGAATATAAACTACTGTAGTTATACTGGCAGAAGTCTCAGTGTGGGCACGCTTATTTTCGTATAAGGGTACCTGTATTTGGTTTCTTTTGTGTCACTTTGGAAGAGTTTTAAGCTAAAATCAAAAAGGTGCTCTCATACCAAAATAAAAGAGTGCCCACACAGGGAATTACACACAGATATAACTATAGTGGTTTAACTAGACTTGTGTAACTGATGACACTTTCCCTGTAGACAAGCCCTAAGACCTACCCTTGAAAGTTTTACTAGCATAGCTATGTTGGCTAGGGTGTGATTTTTTTGCTAACAGACTAGAGTTATGCAAGTAAAAATTTTGGTGCAGACAGTTATACCTAGGGCCCGACCAAATTCACGGCCATGAAAAAACACATCATGGACTGTGAAATCTGATCTCCCCCCGTGAAATCTGGTCTTTTGTGTGCTTTTACCCTATATGACACAGATTTCACAGAGGAGGCCAACGTTTCTCAAATTGGGAGTCCTGACCCAAAAGGGAGTTGAAGGGGGGGGTCACAAGGTTATTTTAAGGGGGGGTGCGGTATTGCGACAATCTGCACTGCCTTCAGAGCTGGGTGGCCGGAGACCGGCGGCTGCTGACCAAGGGCCCAGCTCTGCAGACAGCAGCACAGAAGTAAAGGTGGCAAGACCAAACCCTGCCATCCTGACTTCTGCACCACTGCTGGGGGCAGCTTTGCCTTCAGAGCTGGGCTCCCGGCCAGCAGCCACCGCTCTCCAGTTGCCCAGCTCTGAAGGCAGCGCCGCCCTTAGCAGCTGCAGAGAAGTCAGAATAGCAATACCACAGCCCCCCTACAATAGCTTTGTGACACCCCCCCCCCTCAACTCCTTTTTAGGTCAGGACCCCGACAATTAAAACACCATGAAATTTCAGATTTAAATAGCTGAAATCATGACATTTACCATTTTTAAAATCCTATGACCATGAAATTGACCAAAATGGACTGTGAATTTGGTAGGGTCCTAGTTATTCCAGTAGAAAGCATAGTTTATTTCCCTTTGCTGAACCAAAATGAACTATATCAGCATATGAGATTTCATACCAATAAAACTGCATTTACACGAGGGTTTGGGTTTTTTTTGCCACTTTAAAGATGCTAGCATTAAAGTAGCATAACTTTTAAATGTAGACAAATAGCCTAAATAGACCAAAAAAGTTATTTTTATTATACAGATGGGGAACTGAGGCCCAAAGATATTAAATTACTTGCCCCCGGTCATACAGGAAGTCTGTGGCAGAACTGGGGGGACGGAGAAGGGTCCTCAAACCTTATAAGTCTCAGTCCTGTGTTTTAAATCACAAAACCACTTTGTTCATTTCAATTTTTTTTCATGATCAATAACACTTCCAAGGAAAAACTGAAACTGTATATTGATTGATTGATTTCCTTCAGATTATTATTATTAGCGCTGGTCCAAGCTTTTGCTTTAAAATGAAAAAAATAATTGAAAATGGCCTTTTTTTAAATGAAATTAAGAATTGATGACTGCTGAAAATTTCCATTTTACCTTTATTTTATTTAAATAGAAAACAGCATAAACAATTACTGGGTTTTTTTTCTTTGCCTTAGATCACTGAGTTTTAAACACATAAAAATGAACAAAACTTGGGGTAATTTCAAAAAAATTTTACAAAGAGATTTTCAATTTTCAACCAACTCATTGATTTTGCAATACAAAATAAAGAATACTTGTTGAATAGAAATTGATAGGGGGATTATATGAAACTGGCCATAAAAGATAACAGATTTTGTTTTAAAGTCAGATAAAGGTTACATTCCTGTGTTATTGGGCATAGGAGTTTCCTATGAGACCAATAAAAAAATTGGTTATATGGCATTTTGCAATAAATTGTTTTAATCCCTAATGTTCGTGGCCATTTGTAGAGGGAAATAGGGTTTTTTCTGAACAATAAGCCTATGTATATTTATGAACCTGGGAAACACACAGCCATCCATACACCAATCCATTTCAAGCTGATGGAATTAATAACACTGATATAATGAAAAAATCTTTTCCACTCAAAAGACCATTGCCTGTATAATGTCACCACCTAAGAGTGTTTACTTTACAGCCCTTTAGTGCTCATTTCCCATTACTAGCAGAAGTCTTCATCCACAATGGATTGGTTCTATTTAAATCATGATATTTGCTGTGTATCAGGTTACTCCAGCATGATTCCCTGTAGACAAATGAAAGCTGAGCGTGAACTGACAAGAAAAATGACTTAGAAGATGAATATTTTTGAAACAGCCTAAAATACCTATCATGCTTTACCAGTGATCTAAAGAGAAGCCAACAACAGTGTTTCTAAACCCTTTGCAAATCGTTCCATTTTAAATCAACTCACCTTTTCTGCAAGCTTCCTGCTGAAACCAACTTGAATTCAATCACATAAAATAAATTGAAAGAATATTAAATGAATAGTTAGACAAGGGCCTGATCCAAAGCCTACTGGAGTGAATTGGGAATCTTTCCATCGGTGCCATTGGCCTTTGGATCAGGCCCATAAAGACTACTGCATACAATATTAAGACTAAACCTTGCATATACTGTGTCAGAAGATAGTGTAGTCTCCTTATAAGGTTTTTATAGAATTATAGGACTGAAAGGCACTGAGAGAGGTCGAGTCCAGTCCCCTGCACTCATGGCAGGACCAAGTATTATCTAGAGCATCCCTGACAGGTGTTTGTCTAACCTGCTCTTAAAAATCTCCAGTGATGGAAATTCCACAACCTCTCTGAGCAGTTTATTGCAGTGCTTCACCACTCTGACAGTTAGGACGTTTTTCATAATGTCCAACCTAAACCTCCTTTGCGGCAATTTAAGGCCATTGCTTCTTGTCCTATCCTCAGAGGTTAAGAAGAACAATTTTTCTCCTTCCTCCTTGTAACAACCTTTTATGTACTTGAAAACTGTTATCATGTCCCCTTCTCAGTCTTCCCTTCTCCAGACTAAACAAACCCAATTTTTTTTCAATCTTCCCTCATCGGTCAGGTTTTCTAGACCTTTAATCATTTTGTTGCTCTTCTCTGGACTTTCTCCAATTTGTTCACATCTTTCCTGAAATGTGACGTCCGGAAGTGGACACAATTCTCCAGTTGAGGCCTAATCAGTGCGGAGTAGAGAGGAAGAATTACTTCTCGTGTCTTGCTTACAAACACTCCTGCTAATACATCCCAGAATGATGTTTGCTTTTTTTTTTTTGCAACAGAGTTACACTGTTGACTCATATCTAGCTTCTTATCCACTATGACCCCCAGATCCCTTTCTGCAGTACTCCTACTTCGGTAGTCATGTCCCATTTTGTATGCTCTTCTGTATGTTATCTGTTAGGGATCTATTTTTCCTTCCCATTGTGTTTTAAACTCCCCTTCGGGATCACAGTCTTAAAGCATAACTCCATTAACAAATCAACCCTAAAGAATGCACAATCACAAAAACTTTGGTGTTCAGCTTCATCTCTTCTGTTCAGTTCATGGCAGAATTTTACAGCTCCTTTTCTCCAGTGGCTTTTGGTTACTGCCTTTCAGAAATGGTCCAACTCCACATCATGCCCAGTGAGAAAGACCATAATCCTATAGGGCCCTATTCTGAACCATTTGAAGTCAATGGGAATTTTGCCATTGACTTCAATGGAGCTGTTTGGATCTGATCCTATGATGAGGGGCCTTTGGAGTTGCTCAGCACCCCAAATGCCTACTCAAACCCACAGGAATAGGAAAATTGCATTGGCTTACAGACCCCTTAGGTCATTTTCCAGGCATTTATTTTTGTCACAAACATGACAAACTATTTGCTGAGTGATTCCAAATTGGAGCCCTAATATTGGGGTGAAAGTCACCTCTTCCCCACCCAGCCAATGGGCTTTGCACAGAGAAGATGACAGAATTTAAGGAGACACAATTCTCCACCTGATCCACTGCCTGAGCGTGGAAAGATATTTGTTAGAACTGCTGAGGCCTCTGTGCCCCTGTTCAGAGCTCCCCACCTCTGAGATCCACATAGTTGCTTGTCCAGTGACCTCTTGCCAATCTGCTCCAAACCCTTCTCCATAATTGGAGGTGGTTCAGAATCCACTTCCACAACACACAGGGAATGTGGAATCCACCTGCATGGTTGTGTCATCTGATACCCTGATCATCAAAGCTGTAGACACTCACTTAAGCTGCATAGAAGGCTTTGCACCATACCGGAGTGAAATTCAACCCGAAACATGTACATGAATTACGCATATTTTGTACTTTAATGACAAGGTATCGTTCAAGAACATACCTGCGGGAACTGCAAAATATCCCTGAAGCACTTCCCCCCACAGCCCCAGCCAGCTCAAAGATACATACCTCCCTTGGTCCACATGTAGAACCCCCGCGAACAACAGTGGGAGTTCAGAATGTAGACCAAGGACAGCAGGGGCTCTGATTCCGGGACGACGGACATTCTGTGCAACTTCACTGCAGTGAATGGAATCACAATTAGCGTACTTAGTGCAATTCTTGCCCAAGGCCCTGATCAGGGTGTAATGATAAGTAGAAGAGATAGGCTGGAACAAGTAGCCTCCCAAAAACCTGGAGTCAGCTTCTGCTAGAGTTGTAAGAGCATCAGGGAGGTCACCAGTTGCTTTGGGGTTCATGTTCCCCGCCGCCCCCAGTTGAGCATACAATACAGATTAACTCCGTCCAAACTCACCTCGGGGCACAATGCAGCCCAGAGTAAATAGGACTAGGCTCCTTGAAAGAGAGTCACATGGGTATTTCCAGGTGAGTGTGTGTGTGTGAGTGAGAGAGGGGAGGAGGCGTGAACTGTCCAGAGCGAAGGAAACTGAAGCAAGTTTCCTTTACTCGGAGTAGTTAATCTTTTGGGTTTGGAAGAAGGGCTAAACTCTTTTCGCTTCTTCTTATCCTGCCCTTCCTCTGCCTTTGGTCTCTCCTTTACTGAGAGAAAGGGAGCTTTGATATATTCCTGCCCCCTTTCCCAGCATGCATTGATGCCCAGCCACAATTAGTCCAGGGAATTACAGTGCCCAGAATACCTCCTTCCTGGGCTGAAATCAGGAAAAGGGCATAGCTGGACCTTGAACCTCCCTTAAAGGGACAGTTCACACCTCCTCCCCTCTCTCACTCATACACACACACTCACATGGAAATACGCATGCGACTCTTTTTCAAGGAGCCTTCTTCTACCATGCTGACACTTCCAAGGTCAAGGTCAATAATGCTGATTGCAGCTTAGTTGTAGCTGTGTTGGTCCCAGATATTAGAGAGACAAGGTGGAGAAGTTGCTCCAAGAAGAGGTAATACCTCACCAACCTTGTCTCTCAAACAATGCTGATGTCATTAAGGAAGTAAATATGACAAAGATCCACGTTGTTCTATGCTCCAAAGGAGGCAACACATTGTGGGGTAGAATGAAGTTCAAGAGTGCAATGGTTTGTGGACTTGAATAGCATGGAATGAATTAAACAGACCCAGATCCTGAAAGGTATTTGGGCACCTGCATCCTGTTTATTTCAATAGCAATTAAGTGCCTAAATAAACCTTTGGCTTTCTGCGCCACAACCACAAGAGGAATCATGAGAAAAGTATAGGCCTATTACAGTACAGGGTTACCATAGTGTGGGGCTCTTCCCAGCAGAAATTTTCAGGGCAATATAAAAAAATATGGCAATTACTAGTTATTAAGAAGAATACCTAATTGTCTCAAATAAAATCAAATAAAGAATGATTAAACAAGCAGCATAAGACCTTGCACTCCTCCAGCGCCATCCGTTCAAAACAAATCTGAGCGCTATACAAATAGGGTGGCTGAGGACAAATCAAGTAACCTCTATGCCTTAGTTTCCCCATACACAAAATAGGGATGATACTTCCCTATCCCACATGGATGTTGTGAAGCCTAAGTAATTATGGCCTTGTGGTAAAGTCCTTATTCGCATTGGTGACCACACACGCCAGGTCTGAAGTCCAGGAAGTCTGAATCATGCCCACAATTTGCCTTTTCATTTGAGTACTCAGCATTGGCCTAACTCCGCTCCCACTGAAGTCAACGGGAGTCTTTCCAGTCACTTCGATGCATGCCAAAGATCAATCAAGAGCTCTGCATACAGAACCAACATAGAACACTGGAAAGAATAGAGGCTACTCCAAAGGGTATCTCAGTGCAGAAACAACTCCCCAAACCAACATCCAGATTCGCGGCAAACGCTGCACTGGCCCCAATCCCGCAATGGGGCTATTCACAGTGTATAAAGTTATGCACGTGCATATGTCTTTGCAGGCTCAAGGCCTTGATAGGAGGCCATATTCTACCTTTCCACGGCTCCACTTCCTGAAAATGAGCATGAGTGCTTTGCCGAACTGAGGCCAGAAATACCCATGCTGCCAAACCTTGCGCTCCGCAGCTGTAGGCCCTGCTCTGGAAGCAGCTTCTGAAGGTCCTGCTCTAGAAGCACTGTTTAATTACGTCTCCACACCACCTGACCTTCTTTGTCAAGCGCTTCTGAGAGCTATGGATGAAAAGTGCCCTGTATGGGCGAGGGATTGTTATAATGATCAGTCTAGTCAACCAGGGCTGGGGCAGAGGACTCCAAACCTCGTCTTCTCTTTCTAGGTAGAGGTTGTCCAGTGGGTGCCTAACGTCATGCAGGTTAGCAGAATTTGTCCCCATTATCCCAGCTGCCTATTACTAAACCAGTGTACTAAAGGGAGTGTTTGAGTTAGCAGCACCAGCCCCCTGGGGGGGAAAGTTACCTGTCCCTTCTTTCAGCCATAGATGCTGACATGGAGAGTCGGGTTAGGATCCTGAATGGGTGGCAGGGGTGAATCAATGGCCTGAGGGAGAGAAGGCGCATGTTTGAAAGACAGGGTACATGCCAGCCCCTCTGGGTACTGATGGATAACCAAGCCCTGCAAGAGATCTTGGAGCTCCCTCACATGAAGACTGGGCTCAGGCAGCATTTGCAGACCACAGACACCCAGCTGGAGGTGTTTCTTGCCATCAGCCCAGGCAGCTAGCAGCAAAAGCCTACATGGGATGGGTCACAGCAGTACAGGACGGCCTAGCGCAAGACCACTTCACTGCTAATGCAGGCCAAGAGGGTATCCGGACACAGCTGCAGAGCGCAACATTGCAAACAGTCGATGAAGCCCTCCCATTAACAGATGAGCTGCAGCAGACTGTCGTGGCAGGGGTCTCTGATCAAGAGATGGGCTGGGGCTGATTTTCTGATGTGGCATGGAGTTAACCTCAGTATGGGGGATAAAACATGCACTATAATTGGAAGAGGCATCCCTATAACTTGCTGAAATAGCAACAGTGGTGTACGTTGCACCTACAGTATCCGCCAGTGAAGGATGTAATAACCTCCTCAGGGGAGGAAGGGGTGAGTCCAGCCCAGTTAACAAGCATTGCAAATCATCACAAACTAGAGAGCGTTGCAGAGCCGGCTGGAGGGAGGTAGGGAAGGGTTGAGCTGCGGATGGCACGTTCTCTTGGAACCACAAAACCAAAGGGTGCTAACCCTGTTCAGGTAGCTAAATCAGCAAGAGAACCTCTGATTGTTAAGCAGCATAGTAAATTAAGGGAGGTTTTTTTCCCTTGTTCTGGAAAGTAAATGAAGTAAGTGACAAAGCAAGTAATGGCCAACCTATCAAAAGAGTCCAAGACAGGTGCCCATACACACCCCATCAAGTTGTGCCGAGAAGGCTTTGTTACCTGTCGGCTCTGTTTTCTTGGGGAACCAGCGCGCAGTACCCAGCCTGTCTCTCGCAAAAGACACCCCCCCTCCCAGCCTCTGCTTGAACCAAAACCAATCAGAAGAAAGACTTACAAAAAGCAATGAAAAGGCAGTGGAAGACGCCCCTCCAGATAAGGGTGACAGGATTAAGGCAACTCCCCTCACCTTATTTGCATCGAAGATGGGACAGGGAGGCATCCCCATTAGCATACAGAATGGAGAACAGAGATTCCAAGGCAAGAACCGCACGGAACTCTGGGACCAGAAAAGCAGGGAAGCACGGCATGATGGGGGATCTCTGCTCCAGATGTTAATGAACCCACCCCTGCACACACCCAGATCAATAGTTGTCAGACCAATTCTAGTAATAAATCCTTTATTGGTATCCAAAATACTGAAGCTATCTAACTGCAGTGTCGGCTCCCTAGAAGAAACACCCCCCTCAGCCAGGAATGAGCATTCCTATTGTCTAGCCTGAACAAAACAACTTTGGTATACTCCCTTGAGCCATACCATAAACAAACCTAGTGTTCTCCCTTGAACCACTGTTCTTTCCCCACAAAAACCCTGACCCACGCTCAAGGAAGTGCTCTGATGCCTGGATCCAAACTCTGTGACAGTTCCATTGGGACTTCATCTTCTCCTGACTGATCCTGCTGGGGGCTCGGCCTGGCTCCAGCACTCCAGACCCTCAGCTACCACCATCACCTGGGACCTCTGATCAATTCAAGCTTCACAGAGTGGTGAGAACCCAGCTCTCTCTCTCTCTCTCTCTCTCTCTCTCTCGGTGTAGCCTTCTGACCCTGACTGGTGGGATCAGTTATAGTTTTCTAAACCTGACTTTTGTAATCAAATTTAAGTTAGATTTATTATTATCCCTGTTTTGTTTGTTTGGCTCCCCTCTGGTTATTACCTGGCAATAAATAACTTTCATGGTTAAGCTGGTTGCTTCTCTCTCTGTCTCCCCCTTTTGGGTGTTTTTTGGCTTCCTCATTCGCTCTGCAGCAACGCTCCTTGTACCTAAGCTAAAGATCCCTGCAGTGCCCAAAAATCCTGGGGGGTTTGCTCATCAAGTGGGTTACGACCAGAAAGTAGAGATAGGGATGTGCTGAACCTGGATGGCAACTTGGACGTGCTGCTCCACCCAGTCTGCTGAGCCCAAAGACATATAAGGGGTCAGTTTGGGAGTGCTGATTAACCCGGTCCTCTCAGACGCGCTCTGTTAATGTGTGTGTCTGTGTTCATCTGATTCTGGGGCTGGAGGAACCTAGCCCTGGGGAACCCTAATAAATGAGCGAACCCCAAAGTAACAGGCAAATCTAGTAACAGTTTATGGGAATGCAGAATTGCCACATCTGCTGCATCCATCTTGAGTCTATCCAGATGTGAGAAGATGCCACTGCATGCTGCCACGTTGCCTCGGTTATCCTTGACGGGGAAAAGGGACAGGTGATGGTGATGAAAGCTAAGAGAGCCTGTCAAAGGGGATCTCTTAGCTATTTGGCCAAATACACCAGGTAAGCCCCTCACTGGGCTTTTGATAGTGCTCCAGCTGTTGCCAATACTCCCAGGTGGGAGACATCTTAGGGAAGAGAAGCTCACGGCCAGGTAACAGCCAGGCTCTATTGGCCAGGATGGAGAACCGCTGTGGAGCAATGGCGCCCTACTTGGACTGTGGGGGCTGCCAGGAAATGGACAGGTTCCACCCCAGAGCACCCATGGTTAGGAGAAGTTGACATTTCCTTTGGTAAGGTAGCAGCCAATATACAGGGATGCCAGTTTGGCATGAAGATTGTGTCTGCTCGGTTGGTTCTTCTGAGTGCCGCTTATCCCATAGCCATGAGGATGTGCCGTCTTCTAAAGGGGGAGCCACGGCACAGAGTTCCTGGGATGGGTCTGTGTGGGGCACAGCCACAAGTGGCAGATCTGCCCAGGAAAAGTGGAAGTGTTCTGGTTTTAGCAGCTGCCAGAGGTAATACACGTCCTGTTCTTTACTAAGCCTGCGCTTGTGTCATAATTCCAGCAACTCTGCCAGGGCTTGTGCTAACCCAACATGGGACGCTGTACGGTCACGCAGCAATAAGAGACCGCCTATAGTTAAGAAACTTCAGCAATTTAACATTAGGAACGAGAAGGCACATTCGGGCAGTTTGGAAACACACTTCTATTTTCATAAATCATTGGAAACTCTAACAATTCCCATTATATTTTGGCAAGCGGGCTTCTTGTGAAGTAACTGTCTAACACGTCACTTGCTATGTTCGGCTGATATCTCGCAACTTCAATATGGTTCATGGGTTTAATATCGGATATAATCATGTAAAGGACCTTCATGCACTTGGCCAAAGCAGAAGTTAGGATTAGCTTTCATTGAAACATGCTTTTTATCTCCCAAAATTTCAAAGTATAACTTTGGGCATTACACACTCACTTGATAAAGGACATTTACGAATGGGAGAAAGGTTAATGCAATCAGCATGTCCTTCAGTTTTTACTAAAGTGGGCAAAGACTGGCTAAATTTTGCATTTTTACTAATCAAAACCTAAATCCACAGGCCACATATTAAGCCAAAAGGCATATTTTCGGGGAATTAGTGTTCATAATCAGTTTGTAAAGCTAAAATGATCCCAATATGCTGGAGGGAAAGACAAAAAAAAGATTTTTTTTTTTTGCATGTGCATGCAAATGCCAAATTAACATCTGTATACAATATATGCTCTGGTCAGATCCAGAATATTGTTGTGGTTATGGGCAATTCACTTAAAAGCCTATATGTTTAAACCTCACATTAGTACGGCTAAAATGTTTTCTGCTCCTTTAAGTTTAAGGGTTTTTCCCCCCTTGTTAAAGTTTCACATTAATGGTACTTATAAACCACAGCTGTTTCCAGTGTACCATGTAACAATAGTGTTTTGTATCTGAGCAAGTTTGGAAGCCTTCATGCTTACTCAGTTCTTCCAAAACCAAAAGCAACACCACTTGTTACTCAAAACCAAAGAGGTATCTCTAATATTTGCAAAACTATTAGATTTTTGAAAATTTGGTGTAAAATCAATTGTTTTCAGAGCTGAGATGAAATTCAGATTCAGTGTCAGACACGATTGGACAGTTTTGGATTTGGGTACTTTTTGATGGAGAAAGGAAAAGGGTCATCTAGCTACTTAATCTGTGTAACCCACACACCTCCTGGGTGTGGTGTTTTGTCCCCTCTAGTGGCATTGAGACCACTTAGAGCAGGGGTGGCCGACCTGAGCCTGAGAAGGAGCCAGAATTTACCAATGTACATTGCAAAAGAGCCACAGTAATACACCAGCAGCTCCCATCAGCTCCACCTCACCCCGCTCCCAGCGCCTCCCACCCACTGGCAGCCCTGCCAATCAGTGCCTCCCCCTCCCTCCCCGCACCTCCTGGGGGGAGGGAGGAGCGAAGGCATGGCAGGCTCAGGGGAGGGGATGGGAAGGGGTGGAGTGGGGGCAGGGCCTGTGACAGAGCCAGGGGTTGAGCAGTGAGCACCCCCTGGCACATTGGAAAGTTGGTGTCCGTAGCTCCAGCCCCAGAGTCGGTGCCTAGACACGGAGCCGCATATTAACTTCTGAAGAGCCACAGGCAGCTCCAGAGACACAGGTTGGCCCCCCCGACTTAGAGATTAGTGAGTCTGCTTTACCACCCAGGAGGTGTGTGGGTTACATTTGTATTAATGAGTCCACTAAAGATATAGGGCCCAATCCTTGACTGGTATAGATGGGTGAAGCTCTATTGATTTAGATGGAACAAAGTCCACTTGTATCGGCTTTGGATCTAGCCAGTTCAATTATATTCAAAATGGGATGAAATCCAGCTAAGAAAAGATTGCAAAACCAAAACCTACAATACTCTGGGTGAAACTGAATTCTGCACAATCGCTCACACATTGATTTTAATGGGAAAGAACACCGAGCTCTAACAAGCGTCTTTGCGAAGTGGAGGTGTCTGAATTGAGACACCCGCAACAGTGTGAATGAGAAAGTCAAAGCCATCAAAAACAAGGGGCGGAGCACGGGAAAAATGACAGGCCAAAACAAAGCACAGAGTGCCGTGTGTAAATATAAATATCCCATTGCACAACACAGAGCTGTAGATTGCAGCATGCTCATGTGATTTCAAAGGAAAAAATGAAAAAAGGAGTTCAGGCTGGTTGGGAGCAGTCTCTATGTGAAGTCATCCAGTAAATTGTCTAAGTAGACATGTCTGTGGAAGGAATCTTAAGAGTAGGAACCAGAGATCTGTAAAAGCATTTGCCTTTTAATCATTTTACAATGCAAAAAATTTTTTCTATGCAACTGTTCTCCATAAAATAATTGTCAAATACGAGCCCACCCAATGCATTGTCTTGCTCTTGCTCGCGCGGTCTGGATTCACTTATGGCGTGTTCTTTCTGTGTCTCTTTTTTGGTGGCTATATCTGACTTTCTGCAGCAGTGTAGTCTAGGACAGAGACTCCAAGTAGTATCTCAACAGGATTCCTTATATTCCTGCTTTCCTCTACTTCAGCTACAACGCTGGACCTGATTTTGCAGTCCTTGTTCAGCCAAAACTGTCATGTACGTAAAGGCCCCATGGCAGCGTTAAAATGGGTATAAATGTAGTGAACAGCCACCTTGAGAGCTCTTTCATATTGCCAAAGTAGTGTAAAGAGGCCTTAGTACAAGTGAAAATGAGGCCCCGATTTATGTCAGTAGGAGTTTTCCCGTTATAAGGACAGCAGGGTTGGGCTCATTCAGACAAGCTAAGGTAAGCATAATTATGATGCAGATTTAGAAACATGCTCCTTAAATTCAGTTTCCTTTTGAAACATCACTGACTTCATGAAATATTTCCCGTCTTTCCTAGACCCACAATTCCAAGCTCCTTCCCAACCATGTTCTTCCCACCCACATTAATATTTCACTTCCCTATCAGGTATATTGTTTGCCTCTGCTAAGCTTTCCATGTTTTGGCCTTCATTCAAATCAATGTTGAATCTGTGTCTCTTTATATTAGTCAATTCTATTTATAATGACATAGGAAAACTTCAAAGCTGCCATCTTCTTGCTAATCTTAATTACCAAGATACTTTCCACCAAGCAATAGCAGATATCAAGACCTGGCAGGTGAGCTTCCCATTGGAGAAGAAACCCAGAATCCACATCACTGGTATCTTTTTAGCTTCACTTGTGTAAGTACACAGTATGCACCAGTCCCTGAAAGAGGTGCTCACAGACAGCATGCAGGTGATCCCTTCTTCCAGAAATCTCAGCCCAAACACCTGCCCCTGATTCCCAAGAAGCAACTCTGCCCAAATAATTGACTGTAGTTAAAAGGTAAGGCAGAGAGCAAACTCTTGCTGTTTGCAACAGCTTGCTCAAAAAAACTCAACCTGCAATTGGCATAATAAAATTAACAACACTGCTCACACACTAAGAAAAAGAATGTGTGAGGTAAAGTGTTGGGGGAGAGGGGGAAGAAAACCTGGATTTGTGCTGGAAATGGCCCAACTTGATTATCATACACATTGTAAGGTGAGTGATCACTTTAGATAAGCTATTACCAGCAGGAGAGTGGGGTGGGGGGAGAGAAAACCTTTTGTAGTGGTAAACACCCATTTTTTCATGGTTTGTGTGTATAAGAACATCTTCTGTATTTTCCACAGTATGCATCCGATGAAGTGAGCTGTAGCTCACGAAAGCTTACGCTCAAATAAATTGGTTAGTCTCTAAGGTGCCAAAAATAGTCCTTTTCTTTTTGCGAATACAGACTAACACGGCTGTTACTCTGAAACGTGTCACCTGGTAACTCCTGCCATAACACACATATGTAATTAAGGACCATTTCTTTGTGATTTAACTTGCAGGACGTATCCATTATAGGTCTTCTGGTTAGGGGTGAGATTCGTCTGTCCACATCCTTGATTCTTCCAGATATCCAACAATCCAGTCTCATTCTTATGGACTCCACTTTGCTTCTAGGCTTTCTAGGATCACCTTTTATCTTCTAAGGATTTGGGTCACAGTGATGTACCATCCTGTTTTCTGAATATTTATATCAACAGTGCTCAGAGATCTCAATCAAGATCAGGGCCCCTTTGTGTCAGATGCCATACAAATATACCAAAACACAGTTCATGCCCTGAAGAGCTTACATAGTCACAAAAATGGCTATGGTTAGAAACAGATATTCTGGGCCTTTATTTCAGGGGTGCCAGCATATTTATTATGCCAGCTTTATTTAAGGGCTAATAAACAGAGGACGGTGATCAACTGTTTCTTCTTGTCCACTGAAGGTAGGACAAGAAGTAACAGGTTTAGTCAGCAAGCAAGGGAGATTTAGGTTAGATATTAGGAAAAACTTTCTAAATATAAGGTTGGTTTAGCTCCAAAATAGGCTCCCAAGAGTGGTTGTGGAATCCCATCACTGGAGGTTTTTAAGAACAGGTTGGACACACACCTGCCAGGGATGGTCTAGGTTTATTTGGTCTTGACTCACTGCAGAGGGCTGGATGTGATGACTTTGAGGACGCTTCTAGCTCTAAATCTCTATGAGTCCTGCTCATCCAGTAGGGTCCCCAATTCAGCAAAGCACATGCTTAATTTCAAGCACACCTGCAGTCTTATTGAAGCCACTGGGACTACTCTTGTACTTATTTACACATACACATGGCCCCCCAGTGGGTGTTTTATACAGATCTCGGTCAGTGCCAATCCACATTGGATGTGACTGACAGATACCAGCAAAGGAAAACTGGCTTTTTATCTCAAGATGTAGCAGTTCATGCTTTTAGTTCTCTCTGAAGGTCCCCCAGTTCAATCCCTGATGTGTTGGCCAACCTGGCAGCCATCACATTTAAAGTTATGCAAATGCTTAAGCGCATTGCTGAATTGGGCACGGAGCACTAAATTAAGGATATTTCCATCTATCTTGCCAAGAATTAGCAAAGGATCAAGTTCCATTAAAAGAGGGTTTTATTTTCACTTTCAAGCAGTGTGTGTGTGTGTGTGTGTGAGTGTGAAAGGAAAATCTGCTTCTTCGTCTAAGTTCCAGTTTTTCAGGCTACATTTTGAAGTAGCCGCATATGTAATCTGATCTCTCCTCTTGTCATTTGTGCCATCAGCTCTGAGGGCCATCGTAGGATGTTGACAGGTATTTCTTGCTTTAAAACATCACCCTTCGGCTGCCTAATGGAACCTCCCCATCCCTTCCGGGAACCCCCAACAAATTAACAATGATTATCAATGCAGTGTTTGGGGGGCATCAGTGGAGAATATCCGAGTGCTTGCAAGAAGGATGTCTGGCAAAGCCATAGTGCCTTTCCCAGGAAAATGAAACGAGCTTCTTGATCTTTATTCACTGGCCCAAGATACGAGAGTCCTGGGGTCTTGTAACACAAACAGTTCCCTTAGCCACTGTTCACATGTTAAATCTACACTTAACCAACTGATCAGCTAAAGCTCGATTTCTCTTCTTTATTTACTTTCTGAGATGATCAGCATTAAACTATCTTTTCCTGGCTATACAGCAGACAGGGAAAGTCTTACCAAGGTAGCTTGCCACGCTAGCTTGTCCCACCTTTACGAGGCAAAAACATGCCACATGAGTTAGCGGAGGTATATCAGGGGTTATTCATATGGTGCTCTGACGTAACAGGAGTTCATTGAGTGGCATTAGCATCTGATTCCTTTTAAGGGAATCTTCCCACACATATTGGGCCTGATTCTGTATTGGCCCGCTCCTAATGCAGTCATTTACACCAGGACAAAGTGGGACTAAAAGGCTACCATTCTGGTCCAGTAGTGTGTTACACTCGCTTGGGTGTTGGAGAATCAGGCCCATTGAATATAGCCACAATCTCCAGATGTGTGAAAATCCCACTTCTGGAGCACAGTCAGTGTGATGTGTCAACATTTCTAGCCAGTGTGATGTGTAAAAATGTTCGTTAGTCTTAACGTACTCAGACAAAAACAAATCTGTGGTTTGCCGTGGGAATCCAATAACAAAGTGCAATTCTTTGAACAAGTTCCGTAACCTTCTCCACTCTGCAGTAGACTCTCAAAATAAACAGTGCTAGAGATCCTCATTATAGGTAGAGATGGTCAGAAATTTTTTAGACGGACCAGTTTTCCACTGGGAAATGCAATTGCATCAAAATCAAAACATTCTGTGGGAATTTCAGTGAAATTTTAGATGGCCAAACATTTTGCTTTTCTCATTTCATTGTGATGTCAGAAAGTTTTGTTTCAATAAAGTCAGAACATTTCATTTCAACGTTAGCCTTTTAATTTAGTTTTGACTTTTAGCTTATTGTATTATATGCATTGTTTTATACACGTTTGGCAGATATTATATTTCATATTTTTGATTGCATTTGAATGTTTTGACATTATCAGAATAAAACAGTTGAACATTACAAAAAAGAAATGTTTGATGTTTCCAAATGGTAATTTGGGGGAATTTCTGTTCTTGGGGGGGGGGGGCGGGAAATTAAATTTTGACTTTTTGTTCCAGTTGGGAGTGTTGGAATTTCCTAAGGGACAGAAATTCTGTGACCAGCTCTAGTAACAGGTAATCATCAGACAAATGGGAGAGACAAGTGATGGCACTCCCCAGGGATGAGGAGGGAGAATTCTGCAACAGCATTTCATTCACACTTTCTTCTGTCTTCACACCCTATGTTCACCTATCTGCTGTTTCGCAGTACTCTACTTCATCATAAGAATCTGGCTTGTGAGGGCTGCTTATTGTGGTTATATGTCATGGATTATTTGTAACACAGTAAAGCTTAGAGGCCCCAATTTGGATTTGGGTTCCAGTGCTCTAGGTCCAGTACAAACACATCGTGAAAGACGTCCCCCTGCCCTGAAGATCTTATTATCTAACTAGACAAGACCCATGAAGGAAAGGCTGCGTTCCCTCATTTTACAGGTGGCACAGAGAGACACAAAGAGATTAAATGACTTGCCGAAGATCACTCATTGAGTCTGTGGTAAACCCAGGATTGAATCCAGATTTCTTGAGTCTCAGACCAGTGCCTTAACCACAAAGCTACCTTTCCTTATCCACTATTGTGGGAAATGGACTATGTGTTGGCTTGCTGGAAGCCATCAGTGCCCTGTCTGAGAGTAATTTGTCGGGGGGGGGGCACTTTTTGTAACCTTATTCATTTGTACGTGATAGGAGAGGAATTGGCCCAAATGTGTGCATGATGCAATGGAGTTACACCAGGGATAACTTTGACCCACTGGCTCCCACCCAGCATCAACCCGAAGGCAGACTAACTTCCTATTGTTTGCATTCCTTTGCACCGGTCGACAGAAGTTCATGCGCACGAGAGTTGCCCCACTCTACCCAAAAGCAGGACTTGTGTTGCCGTGCGGCAGCTTTCCCAGCTGGAGGATGGGTGGACGCCCTTTCAGATTGCTAGTGCAGGCTTGGTGCTCTGTCCGCTCATTTTTTGTGTTAAGCAATTCGAGCACTTTTCAGACTCCTGCCCGGAACGTTTCAAGTCCTGCTGAACGGACCCACACTGAAAACCCTAGCTTTTTAATGAAGCTGATTGAAGAAACGGTCACTGAAGATGCTACAGGGGTCTCAGATGACTTCAAGTACATCATCCAAAGTCAGCCCTGACCAACTAGAATTACTCCAAGGCAAAAAGCTGTGAAACTGACCCACACGAAGCAGTTACTGTGGCTCTGATCCCCATCTGCAGCTGAAGCCGAACTGGTGCAGCTGAGCTGGACAAAATTGGGAGGGAGGAGTTTTAAGACACGTTAACATGTCAGTCAACTGGGGGACTGACCAGTCTGAGGGCTGGTCTACACTGGAAACTCACATCAGCCTAGCTGCATCTCTCAGGGATGTGAAAAACGTGAGAGACGGAGCTAAGCCAACCTGCCTCCCGGTGTAGAGAGTGCTGCAGACGGAGGAATTCTTCCATCAACCTGGCTATCACCTCTTGGGGAGGTGAATTTACTACCCCTCCGTGGCTGTAGTCAGTGTCTGCGCCGAAGTACTACAGGACTGCAGCTGTAGTATTTTAAGGGTAGATAGCCCCTAACTTAGAGCAGCATCAGAGCTGCTCCACATTATTCCCGACTGGCCACAACCCAAAAGGCAACTGAATCAGCCGGAGCTCAGCAGAGTGCAGGCGTGATTGCTTCACACCCCCTTTTCCCGGGCCATTCCCTTTGTAACTATGCATGAAGAATCCTTCCCTAGCCAGGAACTACAGTTTTACAGCTGCTTTTCACTGCCAGAGCAGCAAGAACCAGCCTTAACAGGACCAAACCCTGTGTTCGTAATCTTGTATCCAGTTATACTCTGATTACTTTTGAAAAGATGATGGCTTCTAAGCATTTAAATGTGTCTTATTATAGCTGTCACAGATGCAAACTGCCAAGCAGACTTTCTGAAGTTCCAAGCACCCACAACTCCGACGGCAGCAGGTGCTTGGAATTCCTGAAAATCGGGTGTGATCTAGGCAGGCAGGTAAAACATTTTCTTCGGTGGATTGACCTAAACTCTCCGAGGGAGTGTAATCCCCCCACAAGATGCCCCAAAGTGTTCGCTTTAACATCTCCAGTTCCGCTTTGAGATGCGTAAGGACTCATTTAAACCTGGAGGCAGCTCTACTGATCGCCATTTCTTAAAGCTTTTCAATAAATCGTTCCAATAACAAGGCATTTAAGATATAAAAAAACTCTTCTTTTTTTTTAAACAGACAAGGCGTTCAGCCAAAGTCGCAGCCTCAGTAGGCCTTCATCAGGGCATGGGGCCAGACAGCTTCTTCTTGACTATAACACTGAAAAGGCTCGAAAGCATAAATTATTCCAGCTAAAGTCAGCAAGTAACTTCCACTCAATAAATCGTCTCCAGAGCTGTCATTTCAGAGGATAGCAGAAAAAAGAATGCATGCGTTTTGCTAAATCCACGGCCTATTGTCTAAATTATGCCTCCTCCCCGACACACACACGCGCGTTGGCCAGCCGCCATCGCAAATTCAGATCTGTACATTTCAGAGGATGCTGCACGAGCAGCGAAGGCCAGAGGCTGCCTCCAGCCTCCCCAGCAGGCAGTTCAGTGCCGGTTGCAGCTCAGGACCTGCAAGTGACAGAATGTGGCCCAAATCACACCAATGATTTTACTTATTCCTTAGCTTCACATGGGAGAGAGGGAAGAAAAAGAAAAGAGAAACCCCCGTCATTGAGCTAGCCTGCGGAAAATAACACGGAGCTGCAGCCAAATCAGCGCCGTGGTGGGAGGGGCGAGTTGTCCCCGGTGTGTGCGTGCCCGTCGGAGACGCTAGCTATGTACTTGGAGCGGCTGGCCCCTCCTGCTGCTTGTGCTGCCATGGCTACGTCTCTGGTTTTAGGCACTAGGCCTAGGTGGGAAGCACGCACCCCAGCTCGAACGTACATCTCCACTGCAGCTGGGGGCGTGCAGACAGACCCATGCTGGCTCAGGGTGAGCTAGCAGGCTGAGAATTGCAGGCCCAGGGGTAGCACATTGGAACATAAGAACGGCCAGACTGGGTCAGCCCAAAGGTCCATCTAGCCCAGTATCCTGTCTGCCGACAGTGGCCAGTGCCAGGTGCCCCAGAGGGAATGAGCAGAACAGGTCATCATCAAGTGATCCTTTCCCCATCATTCATGCCCAGCTTCTGGCAAACAGAGGCTAGGGACACCATCCCTGCCCATCCTGGCTAATAGCCATTGATGGACCTACCCTCCATCTAGTTCTTTTCTGAGCCCTGTTATAGTCTTGGCCTTCACAACATCCTCTGGCAAGGAGTTCCACAGGATGACTGTGTGTTGGGTGAAGAAATACTCCCTTTTGTTTGTTTTAAACCTCCTGTCTATTAATTTCAATTGGTGACCCCCTAGTTCCTGTGTTATGAAAAGTAGTAAACAACACGTCCTTATCTACTTTCTCCACACCAGTCCTGATTGTATAGCCCTCAGTCATATCCCCCCTTAGTCTTCTCTTTTCCAAGCTGAAACGTCCCAGTCTTATTAATCTCTCCTCATACGGAAGCCGTTCCAGACCCATAATCATTTTTGTTGCCCTTTTCTGAACCTTTTCCAGTTCCAATATGTCTTTTTTGAGATGGGGCAACCACATCTGCACGCAGCATTCAAGATGTGGGCATACCATGGATTTATATAGAGGCAGTATGATATTTTCTGTCTTATTATCTATCCCTTTCTTAATGATGCTCATCATTCTGTTCCCATTTTTGACAGCCACTGCACATTGAGTGGATGTTTTCAGAAAACTATTCACAGTGACACCAAGATCTCTTTCTTGAGTGGTAACAGCTAATTTAGACCCCATCATTTTATACATATAGTTGGGATTATGTTTTCCAATGTGTATTTCTTTGCATTTATCAACATTGAATTTCATCTGCCATTTTGTTGCCCAGTCACCCAGTTCTGAGAGATCCTTTTCTAGCTCTTCGCAGTCTGCCTGGGACTTAACTTAGCAGGGGTGGTGGCTCGAGTGAACCGCCTGAGGACATACCCAGGGCCTGGGTGGGGTTGCACTCAGGTGGCTAAGCTGAGCTGTCGCCCATGCTAGCCCCCTGGCTATGCTGCTCTTTTAGGCCTGTTAGCTGGAGCAGAGCCAGTGTGTCTGTCTACCCCAGCTGGGAAGCAGCAGCCCACTCCCAGATGCTATATGGATGTACCCCAGCGCTGCTGTCCCCAGCCCAGCCCAGCACCCTTCCCTTGGCAGATGCGCCCAGCCAGGCTCGGGAAGGCTCTGGAGTGTGGCTGGCGGGAAGATGTGGAGTCAGGGCCAGAAGAAGAGTCTGGCCCCATCCAGGGACCTGGCTGGAGCCTATGAACAGCTCACCAGGAGTCCTGCCTGCGGGGGCAGGAGAAAACATGCAGCACCCACTTAGCAGCAAAGTGCAAGGCACAGCCAGGCCAGGGCTTCAGTCTCCAACCCCCTGACTTGTCCTGGGGTCAAGGATTCACCGTGGGGCAGACGCTTCCCAGCCGCCTCTAGACACAGGAATGCAGCCCAGGTCACTTTCCTTCCCTATCCCCTCTCTGTCCCCGATGCCCTCTCCTGCGCTGCCTTCCCAGGTCCACCAGTGGCTACACCCCAAGGACAAACAGGAAGATTCCCACACACCCACCCCTCATGCCATGCAGGAGTAGGGAAGGTCTCCAGGCCCCCCAGGTTTGCCCCAGGGACAGGTCATTGCCTGTCCCCCATAGGTTCCCCTTCTGGCTAAGCCCGTGGAGCACAGGCTGCTGAAGGGAAGAGCCTGGAGGAGGCACGAGGACGTCAGTCTGTATGCCCATGGCTGTAATGTGCAGCTGCAGATGGGGCAGCTCTGTGACTAGTTGCTTTCATGAGGCAGTTCCTTTAATAAGAGCCCTCTCATGTTTTTACCCAGCTCCTCATCTGATCTATCTCACTCCCTCACCTTTCACCCTCTATTCCCTCCCCCCTCACACACACACACACATTCCCCAGCCCCACTGTCTCTCTGTCCCACTTTCCCTCCCCCGGCTCCTTGTCCAGTCTCAGTCTCCCCCCAGGTCCTTGTCTCTTTGCCCAGCCGATCCCAGTTCACCCCACACTCTGGCTCCACATCAGGCCAGTGTCGCCACCTGTCTCACCTCCTTCCCTCTTCCCCACACTGGGGGTCTTAGCCCCAATCTCCTTGGTTAGCCAGTCCCAGTCTCCTGCTGCACCTCAAATCCCTCTCCCAGCATTCTCCCGCACACACATCTACGAGCCTCCAGGCCCTTCCTGCTCTGCTAGAGCTTTTCAGCACAGCTAAAACAATGTATTTTGCCCTAGTTGCCTTCTCATAAAGGACTGAAACAGTTTGTCTGAAAAGTTCCGAAAATATTTCAGCCTGAGCCAAACACCCAGCATAGAAAATTTCAGCCAGAGCAGTTAAATATTGGCCAAGTTATAAACAACTGAAAACAGGGTCTCAGAATGGGAAGTGTCAGGCAACCTCAATCATAGACTGTGCTACTAGCCCTGTCTATAATATACCCATGCAGTTCTGCATAGTGGGGTGTTTCCAGGGGGTTCTGCATAGTATTCCAGGGGGTGTGGCGCGGAAAATGGTATTTATGTGGCTGCTGTTTGCCTACTGATGGTTTGCCAGCCATTATTGGAGTCCATTAGCCAATGGCTGGACTTGTAGTCAGCCTGGGTCTTGCACTGGTAACTGTTGCTGAGAGTTGAACCAGGATCCTTGTTTCTGTCTAATAAACAAGTCAACAGGGAGCGTCCCCTGGTGGAGCTGTGCTAAGTGTGTCTGTGCGTTAAGTCTCTGTTTAAACAACCGACAAGACAAACCTTGAGCACCGAGGGCCGCATTCTCATGCTAGCACCCAGCCTCAGAATAGCCGGGGTGAGCACTGGGCAGCTTCATGGGGGCACAGGAATTATCTCCTGAGCTGTCGAGGCTATTCCAGCCCCATGACTAACATAGCCCCTCGTGCCCCTCATACAATCCCACTGCAGGACAGAAGGATAGAAACCCACACGGGGCAGATCTGGTTTCACAACTCAGCCGCCCAACCTGCTCCCTGAACATTGTCATGCTGGGAGCCCTACAGGATAGGCCTCCGTGCAATTAATTGCTCTCAGAAGAGGATGACCTTCTTTTTAACGTGTGTGTGAGAGTGAGTGAAAATGTTGGGGCCAATTCAACGAGTGCAGCTTAATAATGACCAGTCATACTGCTAATTATCTAATAACACAAGCATTGTTTTGTAAATTTCACGTAGGTGGTTTTTAATTATTAATATTAATAATTTTATGTTGATATTAAGAAAGAGACTATAAAATCAGACTGCCATTTCAGAAAGCAGAGCAAACAAAGCCATTCTTTCAGTGAAAGAATTTAAGGAGGCTATAACCCTTCAACCTAAGCTAAGATTCAATTGATTGAAACAATACACATGCAAACACATAATGCCGTAAGTAACAAAACGAAAATCATACTTTTTCTTAATTCCATCTGAGCTCGGACAGTCAAGAGAAATTCCTATAATGATCACAAATGCTCCCCAACTTCCACTTTCTGCTTTATTCCCACTTATGCTGCTTCTTGATACCTGTTTGGGTTGTAATGGCACCAGCTCCCACAGATTTTCAAGCTACTCGATACTTGGATGGGACACACGCAAAGAAAAACCAAGTTCCTCTGTCAGGTAGATTTTGGTGTGAAGCGGAGGTGGGGCGGTACTTTGTGCGTGAGGTCTATAGCCCTCTCAGGGAATATTCAGATTTAAGATTCCTTGCAATTCGCACTAAGCTGCTGTTACCTATCTGGAACAACAGGGGCTCCGTCTGGTGGCAAAAATAGCCTTTACAAGTCCATGGATGTCAACTGCTGATGGGCTGGAAGATGTTCTTGGGAACCTTCTACCACCAGACTGAAAAGGGAAATTGGATTGCAATCCATTTTACCCTTCTCTGAATACTGTTAAGTCATTCCTGCCTTAGGGACGTTTTCTCTGGGGTTCATGGAAAACACAGTTGAAGAGCAAATATTTGCCTTTGGAAAGGACCAGATTTCACCAAGTGTCAGGTAAAATATTTGTAAAAAAAATATCTTGGAGGAAGATACCGTGGGCCCTCCTAAAAAGGCTTCACCAGAACACACAGAAATGACACACCCCAGTGTGCTCTATCTACTTATCTTAGGTATTCATCTAGTCCCCATTAGTTCAGTTCCCCAGTTAGAAAATGGGGAAAGTACCACTTCCCAGCCTCAGAGGGGTGTTGTGAGGATAAGCGCATTAGACGCTGTGATGATCCGGGGCCAGATATGCGCTTCAGTTAGACAGTACTTGAAACCCACTTCATTCATTTTTTGAAACTAGAGTTCAAGTAGATGGTGTCCTTTTAAAACCTACATTTCATTCATTTTGTAACCATCGTTTTTTGACAGGTTTCTTCTTTGGCTTAAACATTTGAGTTCCATTTAGAATGTAAGATGTAAATGTTTATGTAAAAATTTTTCTATCCATTTGCTAATAATTAGTTCAACAATTAGAGTTGTCAAAAGTCTTTGAACCAGCTGCCACTGCCTTATCTCAGAAAATTTGCCTTTCGTGTGCATTGAAAATGCTCTCTGGTTGACGGTATCATGATCTAAGACGAGCAAATTTCTTAGGATGTGGTAAAGTAATTCAGGGTTTTTTAAAATAAATGTAATTTTGATTAGCCTCATTCATAGGCTAAATTCTCACATGCTAAACATGCCCGGTGCTCTTTGGATTCAATGGGAATTGCATGCACATATCTGAGGGCAAAACTTTGCCCTGTATATTTATTTTTTCAGTGTTTTAGGTAAACTGACTTAGGGCTGAATCCTGAATGCCTTTTGCCCTCAAGTCCCAATTCAGCAAGGTACTTAATTTTAAATGCACCTGCTTAGGTACCTTGCCAAAATGGGGCTTCAGCCAATCAATTCACTGGGGTTTGGGATGTACTAGGATTACAGGATCAAGCCAAGAATGTCTTATTTATTTACTTACATATTTGCTCACTGGAACAGACTCGTGAGGCATATCTTGACCTGCATGAATGCCAAAGAGACATACAGTGTTCACAACTCTCGTGATTTTATCATGGGTCTCATGATATTTGGGTTTTCCTTAACACCCCAGCCCCAGAAGTCATGTGATCACATGCAAATCTCAGCTTTCATTGATCAGAAAAAAAATGTCTAGCCTTCATGGCTTTGGAGAATGGCTCAAAAACGTGAGCCCTGAAGGCTCAGAAAGCAGAAGCCAATAGATCATGAATTGTTATTTTTTAAATCTGATTGTTAAGCCAGTCTCCTGGTTTGGGGAGCCCTGACTCATGATTTTGAATGCTTGGGGCTTGCAGTGCTGGGACAGTGATCCTCCCACCTTCCTCTGTCACATTGGGTCTCCGGTACCACAGAGTGCAGGTGACACCTTCATGGGAATAATTGCTCAGGCCAGGGAGTACTTCACCCCTTCCCGCCAGCCGGGGGCCTGGCCAATTTGCCACTTCCAGGCTGGATCGCCGTAACTCACCGTTTCTGAAGCTGAATGGCAAGATGATGCTCAGGATCCAGCCAGCTGCCCGCCTTCTCCATGGCTCAGGCTGCTGTGAGCACATCAGGCACATCCTCAAGTCCTTCCAAGGGCACCCTGTTGGCTTCTGATGCCAGCATAAGCCTTTGGACTTAATTTGCAAAACCATTAATGGATCGGGCCCCAGCTCCAACAAGACCAAAGTTTGATCTATTCATCCCTGCCACAGCAGTGCTCCTCTGGGGCCATGTAGATCTCAAAGCCCACAGTGAAGCACGTGAAAGCTGGGGTGGCTGATAAGGGGGTAAAACCCACAGCGAGAGGCAGATGAAAGAAGGAAGACTCCACAATGATCCTTGGTAGGGGCAGGATTTACCCCTGCTCAGTAAGCCAAGGGGACCATGGAGAGGTCCACACAGGTCCAAGGGGGTGGGGGAGGGTGCCGGCTTCCTGCCAGCGCAACTCCTGCAGAGCTGAGCTGCCAGGAATTCCTCTGGCTACCACCCACACACTCCCACGCCCTCCAAGGAGAGGGCTTCATGGAAAAGGTAATACAGCCCCAGGCCAATGGAGAAGCAATACGGATTCCCCGCAGCCTCACCTCTATCCAATATGGGGCTGGTCATTCGCCATCCCAGGCCCACCCAGGCCCTATCATTTCTGTCCTCATTGACCCCATGGAGAGCCCTGTGTGGGTCCCTGAGAAGGAGGAATGCTGCTGCAAAAGGCAGAGCCTCACCTTCCATGTGGGATGGAAGGCATTCCTTTTGCAGAGAGCCAAAGTTTTTAGGCACCTGAAGATACAGATAGGTGCCTAACTCCCATGGGAGTATGGTGTCTAGCCTGCTTAGGTGCTTTTCAAAATCTCACTAGGCACCTAGCTGCATCTTCTGTCAGCTGAATACCTTTGAAAATCTGGGCCCAGGTATTCATGCCACTAAAAGCACCATCGGAATTGGCTGTACCCATTATCCAGCACGCCTTGTGGGCAGCCTCATTGAAGCCACCAGAGCTGAACGGACATAGAGCATGAGCTATCCTTCCCCTTGTGGGGGCTTTCCCTTTAATTCAGGCAGGAGGCATATCACTGGGGCAGCGTGAGGAAACTTTATTATTATTTATATGACAGCAGAGCTTGGGGTCCCATTGCGCTAGGCACTGTACAAATGTATCATTAAAGAAGGTCCCAGCCCCTAAAAGCGTACAACCTGAATAGACAAGACAGAGAGTGTAGGAGTGACTTGTTCAATGCCACACAGAAGGTCAGTGACAGAGCCAGGAATAGACTCCCGGGGTCCATGTACACTTCCCACTAAGCCCAGGGATCTGATTCAGGTTTGAGCCCAAGCCCCCATTCTGGCCACACACAAATCAGTCTGACTCAGGACAGCAAGCGCTCAGGACCTGGGTTCTCAGACCCTGCTGGGGGCGTCACTGCCTAAGTCCCACTGTGACCCAGGTCCAAGCTCTGTCATTCTGCAATGTGGACACCACTCATGCTGCAGACATGAGTCAGAAGGTCTGTGGAATGCTGTGTGGACATATTCGCATGGCTGAGACCTGCGAATATGTCCACACAGCAGTTGTGAACCCAGATTTACCATGCAGTGTGGACGCTCAAGCACAGGCTTGGAAGCACCAAGTCCACAAGCCCAGGTCCCACAGACCCAGGTTTAAAATGCAGCGTAGACATATGCTAGTTCTCCTGACACCCACTCCTTTTCCCTACACGCTCTGTACTGCTTGTCTTTGCTTTGATTCTGCCTGCCCTGTACTTCAGTGCATAAAGGCCCTTGGTTTTCAGTGTTGGCAATCCCCTTTCACTGAGCACTACATGTGTTTCTTTTGAAACCAATGCTTTAGAGGATCAGGGCTATTTTCTTATACATCTTATGTAATGAGTTTTGAATTATGTGGACGAGAAGTGCCTGTCTGACATCACAGACCACCGAAATGCAATACATGTGCCTGCAGGAGAGACCCACTAGAAAGAGGGTATGCATCTTTCACATTTCCCTTTCTAGGAAGAATCTCATTAGCTATATTTGGTGTGATGTTTTGTTTGGACTCATCTGTCTGAGAAAGGTTACACTCATTTTATTCATGCTTTGAGGGTGTGGCTATCATTCTTCTGTTCTGAAGCAGTTCCCGTTCTGAATTCTAGATCAGTCCTAAATCTATAGACATTCCATGGAACTAAATATGGCCAATAGTGATCAATTTCAGAAGGTCTGATGGCCATTAAGATATATTTAACTGAATTCACGAGTCCAGATCCTTCTCTGATGTAATTTCATTGCCTTCCACTTGGCCTCCTCTCTTTTAACTATAGTCTGTTTAGTGCAATGAGTATGTGAGCCTGGCAGAGCTCTCCCCTATTTAAAATACTCTTTCTTTTCTCTCCCTAAGCTTTATACTCAAGTGCAAGGTCAGCAAAGGTCTCCCAGGTTTTGCAACCTTCTGTAATCTCCATTTGGAACTCAGTTCTTCCTTAGGATTATTATATGTATTAGGGCAGCACCTAGTGACTCCAGCCACACTTACGGCCCCTTTGAGGTAGGCCTGTACAAACACACTGTAAGAAACAGCCTTTTCCTCAAAGAGCATGCAATCTAAATAGACAACTCAACCGAAATATTATTATCCCAGGTTTACAGATGGTGAATTGAGGCCCAGGGAGATTGAGTGACCTGCCCATAGCCACTCACAGAGCTGGCTGCAGCGCTTAGAAATGAATGTAGGTCTCCTGAGTCCCAGTCCAGTCCTTTTAACCACACAATCATCCTTACAATGAATGCAAAGAGACTCATTTTAGAGAGACAGTCTAGAACTGGCCCCAGGAAGAGTCTAACAGCTAGCTGCTTCCAGCAGCACATTGGACAAGGGGCATGGGAAGATGTCATTTTTGGTGAAGCTTCTTCAGGAGAAGCGGAAATAGGGTACTTGAGGCTCCGGTGGATTGGAGGAGAACTGCATGACTAGAGGCCACGGTCTGCTGCTATGCAAAGAGAAGACGGGCCCCAGGGAAGGAATCCAAACATGCACATCGGTTGTAGTCACTTTTTATTAAGGTTTGTTATTATAAAAATATATCATAAAATGTTGCTGCATATTTGTCCATTTACAGTCTGGGAGAGAGACATTATCCACGGGCAGAAACCAGTTCAGAGCACAGATCCTTGGGCTAAGGTCTTGGAGACACTGAATGAATCCTCTTCTCTAGAGACATCAGAATAAAGTCTATGGCATTGTAAGCAATGAACAGTGGTAGTAGGTCGTGAAAAATCTGTGACTGCTTTATATCCAGAGGTCTCTTGTGTGAAAGAAAGAAAGAAAGAAAGAAAGAAAGAAAGAAAGAAAGAAAGAAAGAAAGAAAGAAAGAATAATTCTCTCCCATCATCACTTTCCAACTTGACTGAGGAAATCACTCACTCAAGGCACAGAGTCAATGAATGTCCAGATCTCATTCACTTGTGCATTAAAAAGTCATTGTCTCTTTTTATTGCCTAGGCTTCTTTCAAATACAGCCTCTTCCTCTCCAAAGGCACCTCTTTGAATGCAGTTGTGCTTCTAGATTCTGTTTCATTTTCGAAGTTGCAGGTGGTTGATCCAAAACTCTCTCTCTCGGATGATTCACTGCAAGCTCTAGGAAGATGAGGCTGGGATAGAAAGTCCATGTATATTATTTAGGGTTTCTTGAGGTTTGCCTACAGGACTGGAAGGTTTTCTGTCCACAACTGTAGCAAGGGAAAGAAAGAGAAGCAAGTAGGTTGGCATACTCCTAATACATAGACAGTAACACCTCTGTTTGTTTCATTACATGGCATCAGACTGAGACTTCTTATGGAACCTGATGGGGGGAGGGACAGCTCAGTGGTTTGAGCATTGGCCTGCTAAACCCGGGGTTGTGAGCTCAATCCTTGAGGGGGCCATTTGGGGCAAAAATTGGGGATTGGCCCTGCTTTGAGCAGGGGGTTGGACGAGATGACCTCCTGAGGTCCCTTCCAACCCTGATAGTCTATGATTAGCTTTGCTTGACACTCGCAGTATGTTTACTCACCTATGGCCCAAAGAATCTGCCATGTTAATTTCCCATTCACACTTGCTGAGCAACAGTCGCTACTCATTAAAAAAAAAAATCCTCTAAGAACCTTTCCCTTTCACTGCAAGCGAGACATTTTCTGCCCTGAAGCAGTGACTAGTCTCCTCCCAAGATCTTTCGTCGAATAATAATTTCACTAGCAATAGCTGAAGCCTCCGGGCTTGAAATAACCGACCCTTGGAAGCACAGCCCATCTGAAAGAAGAGAGCAATTTCCCCCCAAGGCGAATCGGGCTGCCATCCTGTTTCTTGGGAAACACAAGCTCGTGTGCACCGAATGAAGCCCGTTCCTGGTTTAATCCGTGTTTCTGACTAGCCTTCTTCCCGGTTGATAGTTGCAAACATCCGCCTCGGAGATTTTGCTCTACCCCAGGGACACACGCTCTTTAACCCTTCCTGGCTATTGGGGGCGGCGGCGGGGGGGGGGGGGCTTCGGGAAGGGACCCCAGCTTTGTCAGGGACTATGTCAGTGACCGACCTTAAGCCGATTGCTGCCTATTTGCCTAGGGAGGCACAATCATTTTAGAAGCAAGTGAGCTCCTTCCCCACCTCCGATGGAGGAATCGCCTGCAAGGATTGGGGGGGGGGGGGGGGGCGGTTCTTCTTGTCTTAAAGCTCTGCCTCCGTGGTCCTTTTGGGGTGAGTGCGGGGGGGGGGGTCCCTTCCCGGTTGCGCGCTGTACTTGTGCATTTTAAATCCACTTCACTTCCCCTCTCGCCGCACACATCTGTATTAGATATCGCACCCAACGCGCCGGCAGCGCCTGGCTTCTCGCAGCCCGAGGAACCAGCTGCAGGGCTGGGCGGGGGGGACGCCAGAGCCCTTCCCGTCTGGAGGGACGAGAGGGGATTTGCTTTCCCCCCCCCCCCTTTCCCGACTGCGCCATGTTCCCCCTCCCGGCTCAAGGCAGCGAGGGCTTGTTTTAATTCGCTTCGATTTCGCGCACGCCAGAGGCTTGGAGCCCGAGCCAGGGTCCCCCCGGCTGTGCTGGGCGAGCGAATGAACGCTAGTCACAAGACACATTCCCTTCCTAAAGGGCCCAGTGGCTAGATATGAAATGCTCCCTTCAGGGCAGGGAAGTAGAGTCAGATCGGCCGCGGGGCTACTGCAGTCTGGTGCCGCTTTGCGGGTGTGTAAGTGTGTGTGTGGGGGGGTCTTTATTTTATTTTATTTTATTTTGCAAAACGCATCCATTTTCCGGACTCAATCTGGCTGAAACAAGCAAGATCGGGCCCCAAGCATTACAGGTGACCCCCAGAGACAGGTACGTATTGAAAGAGAGAGAAAGAGAAAGACCCGAATCTAGGCAATCTACCACAGGTCTAAACCAGGGGATATCGCTGTCAGCCCCTCGGCTTCCCTGGCTTTAAGCGCCCCTTGCGATGTACGTGCTCGCTAAAGCTAGTTTACACTCAGAAGGCGAGCGGGATCGGGCCCTAAATCAACCCAGCGGTTCCCCGGCTTTGCGAGGGCGTTGCATGCATCCGTTTAGACGCTCGAGGTAAAGGCGCTGCGATGTCTTTGGTTTAAGGCAACGTTTGGGTTATTTTGACCGGTAGGTATTCCCCCAGTCGCTGCGCAACCCAAAGACGGACCGACCTCTGCGAGAAAATGACACCACCCTCGCTGATTTGGGGGTGGGCGTCGCTTCAGATGGCAGTTTCGAAGCACGCTTTGCCCATGACACCCTGTGATCTTTTATGTGGAGTTTAAGCGTGGGGAGGAGAATTGGCCGGCTTAACAAATTGCTACACACACACACACCCATGTGCAAAAGCTGTCCTGAGTGCGAAGGGTAAATTATCGTTGCAAAATCATTATGCAGACCCAGTCCTGTCCCGTGAGGAGCCATCTCGTTCACAAACGTAGCCGAAGGCGGCTTTTGCAGTCATCTTTCAATGGCAATGAATGATCTCTACCGGGGTATGCAATTAGAGTGGTCGGAAAACGGGGCCGCAGAGCTGTAACTGGGGGAGGAAATGTCGAAGTGGGTAAAACTGGTTGTAATGATGCGGATTTAACTTCACAGTAGCTCTGGGACGCACCTAAGAGGCTTAGATCAGGGTGGAGTGGGCTTTGACAATGGATAGTTCCTATTTCTGGAACGGGAACAAAATAAATACACAGGTAATAAGAACTTGAGCAAATGCAAATGGGTCTTTTAAAAGAAGAAAATCTATAAACTATGAGTAAGATTTATGAATCCTTGCATGGGAAATTCCTGCACGTTAATTGTGATCAAATCGTACTTGTCTCCTCCTTCGCCTGTTTATACAAGGTCGGAGGTGCCCAGATCTTTCACTATTCCTTCCGGTCCCTGGTAGGCTTCCTAGGCCATCGAGTTCCTGGGGTTTCATTAGGATCAAATAAAAGGTTTAACCAAATTCTTTAATGGTGATTTTTTCCAAGGTGCTGAGCACTCGTTGATTATTATTATTATGTTAGAAAATCTGTCCATAAATGAATCTACTTCCTTGTCAATTATTACTTGGGATTTGTTTTATGTACCGGGTTTAGTACGATTACACCGGCTGTACAAGGTAAAATGAAACTTTCTTTGTCGCCGCTAGCTTGAGACTATACGAAATGGACTAGGTGCCCGCGCGCCGTTTAGATGAGTGAATGTTGTTTGATGGGTAGCAGTTAAAGGGGGTGGCGGGGGGGGGGGCCTTGAGTGTCAGAGCCCGCGTGTGTCTACATAGACACATCTCACACCGCTGAGTTATCGGAGACAATCATTACTTATCCAGTCAAATAACGTACATGAGCTAGAGGAAGCTATGCTTTCCCAAGGTAATAGTGCAGGGATGGTTTTTATACTCTCAGTTCTGAGGTGTTCAAAGAGTTCCTCGTACTTTTTTATTAAAATTGAAGGGTTATCTCTCTCTCTCTCTCTCTCTCACACACACACACTGTATTTTGGTAAACAATACATTTGATTGTAAAAGGGATAGATAGATAGATAGATTAGATTAGATTAGATTAGATAGGGTTTACGGGGATAGATAGATAGATGATAATGGACCAAAAAATTAGTCAAACTAGAATGTGCATAGATATTTAACAAAATTCTTTTTCTTTCTTTCTTTCTTTCTTTCTTTCTTTCTTTCTTTCTTTCTTTCTTTCTTTCTTTCTTTCTAAAATCCTTTTATGGCTATTAATTGTTATCCCTTATTGTACACAACCACTCGTTATTAGCGGTAATAATGAAGCTGCAACTCTCAGAAGGCTACATGGGTTAGGCAAAAACGGTGAAGGGTCGTATATTAAAACAGTCACACATAAATTAGCTGATAAGTGGAAAATGAATTGCAAATGTGAAAAAGACTAGAGGCATGCTAGTGAACAACGCAGAAGGGGGGCAAAGAATGGAAGCAGAAGAGATGAGTTAGCATTTGAAAAGGAGGACTTGTGGCTCCTTAGAGATTAACACATTTATTTGAGCATAAGCTTTCGTGGGCTGGAGCTGTAGGTCACGAAAGCTTATGCTCTAATACATGGGTTAGTCTCTAAGGCGCCACAAGTCCTCCTGTTCTTTTTGCGGATACAGACTAACACGGCTGTTACTCTGAAACCTGACATTTTTTAAATGAAACCGCATATCAAAGAAATAAAACGTCCCCAAATGGACCAATGTGATTAACAGAAGAACAAATGTTCACCGTTAAAAAATATACTACAGTATAGAGACGTGTTCACATCAGAAACATGTGATCGCTTATTATACTCCTAGGGTGTATTACTTTAAATACTCCCCGAGGGGGGGAAATAACTAGTATAAGCGATTTATAATGTTAGTCATTTTCCTCGAATGAGTGTGTCTTTCTTAGATCTGGATTATCCACCAGCACTTCTGCAAGATTTATGGTCGGAGGTATCCAGGAAAAATACTTATTTAATATGGCTAAAATTATTATTACTAAAAACGAAGGTCTCTAATGCTCAACCTCTGTCACTTCGCTGTATTTATTATATGATACCGAACATCACTGGGCAATTTCTTTTCTGTTTCATTACACACAATGCACACTCCAGGCACAGATAATTACCTCTAAGAAAGAGATCCTTGTTTTAAAGAATTAAAAGCTGGATGTTTGCCCCAGATCTTTCTGCTTCCTCTGAGATTTCCATCTCCCACGATTGAACATTAAGAGGGGGGAAATGGTTTCCACGTTGAATCTTTATGTTTTTACTGGTCACAGATATGAAACATGTTGAACGCAAGGGTTGTACAATTCTGGACTAGCAGATACGTTCGCAAGGACATAACCGGCAATTATTTTAGGTGCTTCTTGGGGGCTGGGGGGGGGGGGTACCTTCTTCATGTATTTTCAGATTTCCATAAAAGTTTAGAAGTGCTAGGACTTAAACCACCTTTTCGGTTTAGTAACCAGCAGAATGTAGCTGGTTTGAGGCAGGACACTGCAGTGACTACCCAGCGGCATTCTGCAAGGGGTTTATTTGATGGGAAAGGATCATAACCCACAGCTTACAAATTACCCCAGCCCTAGCGCTTGCTACCGTTTCCTATCAAATACTGGCTCCCGCTCAGTGCTGCCCAGCTCGAGATAAGCGCATGGAAAGCGGCATTATCTCTATTTGCACTTTTTTTAACGTGAATACAAACGAAAGATTAAGTAATTCCTCCACATCGTCTTTGAGCTTTCCACCCTCCAGAATCCTAAAGTCCAAGGGCCGATCCAGCTCCGGCTGAAGTCAGTGGAAAGACACTAGACCTGCGGGGCCGGGCCTCCCTGGGCACAACTGAGAAATGACAAATCGGATAGTTTAGGGCCCGATCCTGCATTTATGAAATCGTGTAGAACTCTGCTTCCCAGGCAGAGAGAGAGAGAGAGAGAGAGAGAGAGAGAGAGAGAGAGAGAGAGAGAGAGAGACTAATTCTCCTCCACAGGCTAATTGTATCTATTCATGTTAAAAGTTCTATATTACATGTAATTTTACAAATTCTATATAAACGTGTGTGCGTGAAATACAATTATATATGTGTGTGTGCAGCTGTAAAACAGAGAGAGAGAGAGAGAGAGAGAGAGAGAGAGAGAGAGATGGTCTTTTTATATATTCTCTTCCACAGAATAATTTTATATCTAAATTTTAAAAGTTCTATATTTCATTTGATTTTACAAATTCTATGTACACACAGGTATGTGAAATACAATTATATATGTGTGTTCATATTATATATATACACACACAAGTATGTTCTTTTATAGCTGTAAAGTGTCATACACAATTATATATGTGTGTGTGTAATATATATATATATAACAGGCATTTCACACATATATAATTGTGTATGACACTTTATAGCTATAATAGAAATGCCTGTATATATATATATATATATATATATATATATATATATATAAACATAGACATATTCCATTATAGCTATATAGTGTAATAGACTATAAATATATATATTAAACGGAGGCATGTTCTATTATAGCTATATAGTGAATATATCTAATCTATCTCTCTATATATAATATAAATTCTGAGGATGTTATATAACTATGCAAACAGAGCATTTTTAATAAACATGGGAATGTCCATATAGCTCTATATATTTCACGTATATATATGGAACAAAATATTATTTTGATATTATTATATTATAAATAAGAGAACAATGTGTCTGTCCAAGGATTGATTGAGGGATATCATTGCTATACCCCGCAATTCATTCGGAGGATGTTATATAACTACTAAAGCACAGAGCAGTGTTTAGAAACGTGGGAATGTTCCCTGCAGCTCTCTCTTTATTACAGGCATACATATGTACACTTCCTCCAGGTATCTCTACACACATCATGTGTGCCATGGAGCAGCCCGTTCCCACGGTTTCTGAAGTGGTCTGTGGTTGGTGGTGACCGAGCCCCCTCCCAAGCAGCGCAGAGCCCAGGTCTCCGTAAATCACTGCAGGGACAGACACACCAGCGTGTGTCTCCTGCGGTGTGTAAGTGGCTGGGGAGACTCGGCCACCTGTGTGGCTGCGGAGAGGAAAGTGGCTGGTGCCAAAGGACCCCAGCCGGCGTGGGCGCGGGCGAGGGAACACCTCCTGCCTCCACAGGCCCCTCGGCGAGGGTAGGGAGACTTTCCCAGCCGCCGGGCCGGCCAGAAGCGAAGGATACATTGCTCAGGTCACCAGGCAGGTCACTAAGATTTACCTCCCTCCCCACCCACCCAGCCTGGGTGCGATCCGCATCCCCCCCGGCTCCCCGCGCTCCTGGGCTTTACCTTCTCGGGCGGGATGCTTGAAGGCCATGGCGGTGCCCAGCTCTCCTCCGGGGACCGTCACTCCGGGCCCGTGGTGCGCCAGGGGGCTGCTTTGCGCCTGCCAGTGGTGGCCGGGGGTGATGTAGCCCGCCCCGGGGCCAGCGTAAACCCCGTGCTGGTTGGAAGAGGGGTAGGCGCAGGCTGGGAGGAAGCTGGAAAGGCCAGGGGCAGGCTGCGAAGAGAAGCGGGAGACAGGCTGTTACAGGCATTACAGACTCCCGGCTTCTGCTAGGGGCCTGAGGCCGGAACGGGATCGTAAGGTGCGGCCCGCCCTCGTCCCCGGGAAGGTTACACATCTGCCTCTCCATGGACACAGCCCCAGTGTCTGCAACCCCCGGGCCTCGCCGAGCACATCCCCTGCTCCGGTTCGTCTTTTTACGTGGAGACTGAAATCAGCCCCCGTCCCCCCTTCGATTCCGGGAACCGGGTGGATTCGATTTATTCGACTAACCGAGAGAACGGGGAGGCGGGGACAGAAAAGCGAGGGGAAAGTTGAATTACAACGACAACAAAACCTAAGGAAATCCCCAGCTGGGGCTGTGAAAATATTGATGCACTTACAATGGACACATTCAATGCATCAGACAGCGGGGGGATACACACGCCTCGGTCTGCCCGTGTAAATACACACCGATTCTGAGCTGAGGTGATACAAAACAAATTGTTCAACCCAAATGGATTCCTTTAAGGCATCCACGGTTGTGTTTATGCTCTGGTGTATGCCTGCGTACACACACAATCTGGTGTGTTAAATGTAAAGTTATGAACTGCACCCGCATTTTCACAGCCTCGGCTCGCGATTTTCCCAACTGGAACTCTTAATCTTCCTTCAAGGGGTGATCCCCAAATCGCCCCCCCCCACACACACACACACAAGCCAAGCATTTTCTTCACGGCTATCTCTCCCCCCCCCCCCTCCGTCCCCCAGCTGCAAACGCCTGGCTGGAAGATGTTACCTGGGGGTACTTAATGTCCGCTTCCATTGCAGCTTTATCAATCCCATTGGCTGCCTGGGCGGGAGGGAAGGCCGTTCTGTTCACACTAGGCCAGTCTTCCATTTTGGGTGGGTAGGCAGACCCCTCTGTCCCAGCCAGAGGCCCTGGGATGGGAACAGATTGCAGGAGATGTACTGATCCGCATTCAGACTCTCCCTAGAACCATGCCACCTAGCCACCCCCCTTGCTGTCCTATCCCATGACCCGGGATCTCTAAGCGCTGTGAAAAGCCACGCAGGGCCCCGGTCTTGCTCCGGGACGAAGGCAGCAAGGGGTTTTGCCCTTGGTTTCAATGAGCTCAGCATCGAGTCAGACTTTATTTCGTTTTCGCTCAAGTCAGCTTGGTCACTGGGCACCTTCGAGCCGGCTAAAAATCGCACTGTCTGGGTGGCATTTTCGACACGGGCCGATTGGGGGTGGAGCTTTGTATGAGAATCATTCAAAATTGCGATCGAGAATGATCTGATAGAGATCCTGGCCTTTAACAGAAAACTCTGATGTCCCTATTCAAACAGCATCGTCCAGAGGCTACAAAACAGAATCCAGATTTGGGAAACATTTTCAGACTGAAAATTCTTTCTGGCTCCAGAATGTGCCTGAATCCGAAGCGAATACGCATTCGGGAGCCCGCTTTATAAACAGAAAAGGAGGACTTGTGGCACCTTAGAGACTAACCAATTTATTTGAGCATAAGCTTTCGTGAGCTACAGCTCACTTCATCGTGACAATCGCTCACGCAAACGTTAGCAGGAACCCGGGGCAATAGGTTAGCTTCTCAAATTGGCCTGCCTGCTTATGAAAACTGTGTACGAAGTCAAAAGAGTCTGGGGGAGCATAAAACACGAACTCTGACGGTCTAAATTATGACCAGCCTTGCTTACAATTCAGCTGAAACACATTCTCCTCCCCCAAAAGATCTGTCTGTTGCACTAGGAAACTTTTAGGCTTTCTTATAATTTAAAAGGTATAATTCATAGACAGAAACGCATGCGGTTGATTTATTTACCTCTAGCATTTGAAAGGATCAAAGTAGGGCATTTCCCCCAAACGACTTGTTCAGAACAAAAGTGGAACCGGGTATTAATTTATTCAATTCGGCTTTGTATAAATAAAGCGTGACAGAGAAATTTTAAAAACCCTGACCACGATCCAATTTGCCAGCCAAAGATCTGCCTGGTATATATAGTGTTGATAGTAATCAGCTGTTTTGATCACTACTGAAGGATGCATTCTAGCTAGTGTGCCAGTTGCACTATATTTTGTATTTTCTAGCAAAGAAGGATTGTAGAAGAAAGTTCTTTTAAAAGTGCTAAGAGGGCAGGCAAATTTCTGGCAACGAATCTGAGACATTTGCTTAGATCTGGCAAAAGGGAATCGAGATCTGAATGTGCTGGGCTTGGTTTTTTGGAGAGGGGGTGAGTGGAACTCAGAGCTCTGCATGTGTGACGGGCAATCTCTCATCCCCACGAAAATATTTTCCACATTTTTCATAAAAAGTTCAAGATGTCGGTTGTTTTGCTCCAGCTGGCCCATCAGATCCGCCCTAAATGCACCGGGTTATTTACGCAGCTCTTTCAGCCATTGTTCCGCCCTTGTTTATATATGGTTAAAAGTGATTTTGCAAAAGCCACGCGTGATTTTAGGGTTTCTGGGTGCCCAACAAGGGGGGCTGGTGTTCGAAAAGCGCTGAGCACCCACCTGCTAAAAAAAACCAAGCACCCCAATATGCAAGCACCCCAAACCATGGGTCTCTTTGGGCCCCTGGGAGGTAGAAAAACCCCAACCAACCAAACCCAGCGCCCACTGCAGTGCGAGTGGGCGAAGCTGCACTCGCTGACCTGTTTGCTCCATGAAGGTCCGGATACCGAGGATGTTGCTGACCGAATGCGCCGAGGGCCAGGATCTGGGGATACTGACATGTCCAGCTGTGACCGGCACGCCCGGGTGATGGCCCATTTTGGTCCCAGAGGAGGCCATGGGGTTGGGGTAGGGGTACTGGTAAATGTGGTTATAGGGCAGCGTTGGCTGGGGGGGAGGCTGCTTGGTGCTGTCGTAGGGGTTGGGCTGGGAGAGGTTCCCGATTTTGTTCCGTAAAATCCTGCTGATGGAGCTGACGGAGGGCACGTTGTATTTGTCACACACCCCGTCCGCCAGCAGCCGGTCTCGGATCTCCCACGCGAAGATCCCCGGGTCGCCTTGCTTGTAGTCTCGGATGTGCTTCACCACGTTGGGGGTGGTGACCCGCGGCTTGCTCCCGCCGATGGCTCCGGGTAAGATCGAGCCCGTCTCGTTGTAGCGGGCCAGGATTTTACTCACGCAGCCGTGAGAGACCCGCAGCTGGCGGCTGATGTCGCAGGGTCGGATCCCGAGCTGGGCCAGCTCCACGATCCTCAAGCGGATGGCGTTGGGCAGGGGTCTCCCGTTGACAAAGACGCCTCCCAGCTGGTTCACTTCGCCGTAGGTTTGCTCTAGCGAGGGGGGGAAGGACGGGTTAGCACCGCAAGATTTCAAAAATAAAAGGGGACAAGGGAAAGAGCGAGATTCTGGCAGTCTACGCCCTGCACGGTACATGGAGCGCCCCAGTTCCCCAGCTCCTCCCAAACAGCCCCGCGCCCCACACCAGGGGCGCACTGGGTCCCGCGAAGGAAGGCCGGGGCCGCGTCGGGGGAAGGACGGGGTCTGTGACGCGACGCGGAGTATTGCGATTATTATCCTTCATGCCCGTGCCGGAGCGGGGTGTGGGGAGCGAGTGGAGGCTTCGCCCCAGGCCTCGCTGCGTGGGGATGGGGGTGCGCTTCCCCCGGCTGGGGCTTTGGCTTCCCCCGCTGCAGCGCTGGCTCGGGATAGCAAAGCGAAACTGCGTGCCCGACGCCCAGCCCGGCCGCTTTCTCCTTCCCAAGGATCCCCCCACCCCGCAGAAATCAGACCCCCCCCCCCCCGCAGCGCCTTACCCATCGCCCGCAGAGACCCGCGCCGTGCGCGATCAGCTGCTGGCTAGCCGAGCCGCGGGCTCCCTCTTCCCCGAGGCAGGCGCGGATGCATAGAGGGGGGCTGCCTGCGAGCACCAGCCAGGCTCCTCCGGAGACAAACCCAGCCGCGGCGGGCTGCCCTTGCTCCGGGCCCGTCTCTCCGCGGCTGCGGCCGGAACACTTTCAAAGGCGGCCGGGGACTCACGCCCAAAGTGATCTTCATCCGATCGGGGGGGGATCAGCCCGTCCAGGAGCCTGCCGTTTGCTCAGATCAATTTGACGTGTCTTCCACGTCAATCTCGGTGGTCACGCCGGAGTTGGCATTTCATTGGTTCCCGGCCTTGCGAACTGGCAGAGGGCTGCTTCTTCTGCGGGACTTTCCCCCCCTTTCCGCCCTCCTCTCCCTCAACTACTCCTGTAACAACAGGGCGAGGGACACAGCTGTCTGGAGCGGGGCTTTGCTGCCCAAGGCTGGATTCGCTCCCCTCCCCAGCCCCATTCTTCTGCCAGAGCCCCTCTCCCCCGGGACGGGAATCTTTTTGCTAAGGGTCATGGGGGGAGGAGGGAAGAAGGTGTTTGCAGTCGATTTCTTTTAAAACCAGGTGACACCGAGGAATTACACCCGGTTCATTTTTAGCCTTACCGAGGGGCCGATCCTTTACAGCCAGCCGGCGCCTCTCCATCGATAGCGTTTGGGGATCAAGCCGCCCCCCCCCCCGTCACGTTCAGTGTCTGTCCCCAGATCACACAGTCCTCACTCAGGCAAAACTCCCAGGGCTTGAACTGGCTTTGCCTGGGTGCGCGGTACCGGCACGGGACCTTTACAACATAAAGAGGCACAAGCCATTTACAGTCTCAACCCGATTATCACCTGCTGCGAGGAAGGTCGTTTTGAGATATCAGTTCAGTAGGATGGAGACAGTTCTGGGTGTGAAATAATCTGTCGAAGTAGGGAGGTCTCATGGTGCCTGGCCAAAGTTGCTGTTAAAGAAACCCTGGTTGCCTTCAGGCTCCTTTGAGCCCCTTCGGGAACATTGTTTTACCTTTTCAGAATGCACACTGAACCCCGTCTTTTGTTTTATTGTATTTAAAAATATTCATCACACCATCTTATTGCGGTTGGGATATGGGTAAATAATGGAGAGAGTTTCCAAAAAGATACAGCCAAATATTGCCATTTTCCATCTGTCCTTTAAAATGGCAGAGGCTAATTAGGCTGGGAGATTGCTCTTCAAAACCAAAGTCAAATCTCCAAAAGCAGATTAATTACTACGCTGGTTTTCAGAGTCCATTTCCCGGCTGTTTCCTTAGCACTGGAAAGGGCTTGCAAACAGAATCCGGATCTATGAATCATTTCCAGTGTGGTTCTTACGAGCACTTATGACTTTTAAGCCAATAAATCCTGTTTGACTCCTGATACGGAGCCTAACCAGGGTAACCAACTGTTCTGTAATGTAAGAGTTCTGAAACGATCTAAATCCACAATTCCACGGGAACCAAACACACTTTTAGCGTCCTGCTTACTCCTCCGATGCGCTTTTAATAGGGCCACTAACGAAACAGCAAGTGCCATTTCTCAGGTACTGTGTACAACAGATGCAGTTATTTTGCCTGCATAGGCTCACAGCTGGAAAAGATCAGGACGGAGCAAGATAACAGCCTTTCTCTGACCCTTTTACCTTGACTTGCTTGACCAAAAAGAATCGTTAGCTAGTAAGCAGCATATATTAATATGTCAATTAATACGAAGGGGAGTAATAAATTACGAATGCACGATTGGAGCTTTCAGATCAATGGGGGAGGAACACCCCCCCACACACACACACACAGAGCGCAACTGAAGAAAATATAATCTTTGTATCGATCTAGATATCTCGAGTTTAGGGCAATGAACCGCGGGGAGAAAGAACGAATCGTTAGCAGGGACGCGATGGAGTGGGGGTATATTTCCACCCTAGATAAATAAAAAATTGTGTGAACACAGATTGTTAGAGTAAATATTGGCCGGTGAACCCCATGCCGGGGTGAGATTAAAAGTGGGGGAAATTAATCAGAACAGGACGAAATAAACTAAAGCCACCAATCATGGTTTGGTTAAAAGGAATTTTAATTCAATTGACTTCAATGTAAACATTTAATTCAAGGGGTTGAAAGTCAGAATCTCATTCGCAAAGTGTTTAGCTTCCCGGTGTAGTTTGAGGCAGGGACATTGGCTGCTCCAGAGGCTGTGAAAAACAAACGAAAGAGTAAGGTTCGGCAAATCTAATCAGAGGATTTGAGAAAGAACCTTTCCCTAGGATTTATTTTAATGACTACGCTATTAATCTCTCGGGTCATGTCTGAGGGCAGCTCACAGTAGAACGGACCGTTTTGTTCAGACTTGGTGCAGTTCTCTGGTCAACGTTTTCTTCTTCGCTCGGGGTGCAGACCCTTTTCGTTGGTATTTGGCGTCTGAGTTTATAATGTCCCTCTCTCTCCTAAAAGGGTAGATTATAATCAGGTTTCAGAGTAGCAGCCGTGTTCCTCTGTATCCACAAAAAGAACAGGAGTACTTGTGGCACCTTAGAGACTAACAAATTTATTTCAGCATAAACTTTCCTGCGCTAAAGCCCACTTCATCGGATGCATAGAATGGAACATATAGTAAGAAGATGAGAGAACATGAAAAGGTGGAAATTGCCATCTGGCATACTCTCTCTCTCTCTGTATATATATCTAATCTATCTATCTCTCTATATATATCTTCTTACTTTTATGTTCCATTCTATGCATCTGATGAAGTGGGTTTTAGCCCAGGAAAGCTTATGCTCAAATAAATCTGTTAGTCTCTAAAGTGCCACAAATCCTCCTGTTCTTTTTGCAGATTATAATCAGGGATGGGTAAATCAGGTTTTCACGATAGAAGAACAAATATTTGCTGGTGAAAATGATAAGGGCCTTTATCGCCAACGAATCGATTATTGAATTGCCCAAAGGAAGGACGATTAACTGTCCGATTGGCAATATGTCTCGTTTTTTTAGTACAGTTTCCACTAGAAAGGCAGACTCTAAGCCGTGAGCATTTTGAAAGGAGCAAATGGTAAGTTAGCACAAGGTGAAACAATCAGACTTGCATTTTTTCTGTGCGGGGGGGGGGGGGGGGGAACCGAGTTTTGCTTATATCAGGGAGCAGCGTCTGAGACCACACAAAACACCGAGGAGGAAAAGCTAACCCTTTGTCTCCCTCTGTTGGATATTTGGGATTGTTCAGCCCACCGAAGTGAGCGATTTGACAGGGGTCGGGGCAGCGCTCTTGTCCGGAGATTTACCTGACGGGAAGGTAAAGAAGCAAAAGGAACCGCTGAGGTGAAACGCGCCATTGAGTTTGTCATGTAGGCAAAGACTGGGGAAGAAGGCAGGGCATGGCTTGTTTGAGGAAGAATACATTATAAAATAAAAATCAAATAATAAACTAATAATAGTGAGATGCCGCCTTGGAACCTACCCAACCGAGCTAGGATCGGGGGCTCTGCTGGGCGGAAATGGACACGAATTTACTGTTCCTTGGGCAACTCAAGAAGGCGTTGAAACGGTTTCACGCAGAAATGTGTGTAAGTCTCTGAGGTGCCCCAAGGACTCCTGGCTGGTTTTGCTGATACCGACCAACAGGGCTGCCCCCCCCCCCCCCGAAACCAGCTGGGGAGCGTTGTTCTCACAGGACCGAACCGAGCGAAGGCCGGTCCGTTTCACGCCGGTTTGGACACGGTACGGTATTCTGGGTATATCCTTTCGACGGAGAGAGGCATTGACTGCTGCCGTTATTGTTGCTTTGATACGGGTGGGGGCAAGAAAACCAGGGACCTTACAAGCCACAATAGGCCAAACTCTGAAGTGACTTGCTAGGAAGATCATAGTTTAGAGAACACCTCTCCGTTGGCCTTTTTTCTTTTGTCCCAAACAGGAAAGATAACAGTGAAGGTGAAAGGCAGGAGATATACATATATCGGGAAAATAAAGAGCAGCGGAAGCGTTATATGTATAAGGCCAGGAGCTAGTCCTGCTCTCCTTCCCCTTGCAGTGGCAGTTTGTTATTGCGTAGTAAAGGTTCCCAGGATCGGGCCCTCTGATGCTCGGGCCAGATGCGGACGGCTGCTCTAGCCTCTCCTTGTTTCCAAGAGCAAAAGTGAGTTTGTCTGATTTATAAACTCCTGCCTACGGGGACTTTCCTCCCGGTTTACCCCCGTTTGCAGCCATATAGCCTCCCCCACAGACTTTTCTTTTCTTTTGCCAGAAGCTGGGAATGGGGGACAGGGGATGGAGCACTTGATGATTCCCTGCTCTGTTCATTCCCTCTGGGGCACCTGGCATCGGCCACTGTCGGCAGACAGGACACTGGGCTAGATGGACCTTTGGTCTGACCCAGTGTGGCCGCTCTTATGTTCTTTTTACTCGTTTCTTTCTGGCCAGCGCAGGTGTATTACTAAGAGAAATCTCAATGTCCCCGAAGCTCCCAGTTGTTTTTATAAGGCTGGTTTTTATAAGGCATGGGGGGCAGGGGGAATCAGAAGGCAAAGCTAAGGGGCAGGGGGGTGAAAACGGCTGAGTGGCTGGGAAAACCTTCTGATCACTTCTTTCTCCCCACCCCCACAAATAGAGGTCGAGGTGAGTACTTAAACCCCGGCGGCTTTAAACCTCCCCTTTCCTAGTTAACCTCTGGGATCGCCTCCCTTCCCATGCGAAAACGAAGCCCGTATCAATCAAAGCTTCCGGAGCCAGGAGCTGCAAAACCCTCGCCAATCGCTAGCTGCATAGCTGGTTTCAACTAAAGAGTTTTAAATTGGTCAAAGGCTACCTAGAGAAACCTTTCTCCAGGCAGGGCTGTAGATCAAGAATGAGACAGATGAAATAGAGAGTAACATAGATATAAATAACCGGGAGCCCCCTCGTTGTGTTTGTGGATACAGACTAACAGGGCTAACCCCCTGCTAGATATAAATATAGATATGTATATATGGAGAGAGAGAGAAATATATTACAAGCTACTCCCTCTCTCTATAGTCTGTCTTTATAGGGCATGAAATTAAATCGATTCTCTGCATATCGAGATATGCATCAATCTTTCTCCCTCATCCTGAGGGAGAAGTATAGTTGATATATTACTTATCTATCTATACATTAAATGGGATCTATCTCATCTCATGATATATGAGACAAACTCTAGAGTAAAATACAATATATCACTCGATCTCATAGCGATTCAGATTCCATTTCTCCCTCCCTCCTCACAATGCGCACACCTACCAATGTACATAATCGCTTCCCCATCTCCACCCGTGTATATAGACAGCTGTCTCTGAATCAAACTCCTCGGCAACTCTTATAGAAGGGGAGTAAAGCCCCTAATCGGGGCTGAGCTATTTTGATGTGTATCGATTAGGGCGATTGGGTTGCTGGAGGGACGCTCAGCGGCTAACCGGGCTGCATACCCAGCGAAACAGGCCGGGATTTAAAGGCGAGGGAGCAAACTGGCCGCTCGGTGTTGAAATAAAACCAGGAGGCACATTGCCAAAGAGAACGCAGAGGGGGTGAGCTGGTCCCCTGCAACGCAATCCCTGAAAAACCAGGACGATGCGGGGCAAAGAAAAGCGGAAAGAGAAAGTGAACTCAAAGCTACTCTTATTGGAAAACCCCTTCCACTAAACAGGAGTAAGGACAGCTCCATCAATTACCCGCGCCGCAGAGCATGTGTGGTATCCCCTTGGCCTGGAAGCAGGGCTGCTTGGCCTGGCCCTCCTGCAGTCTCTTGTAGACAGGGCTCTGGTGTTTAAACTCTGCCTGGGGCTATTCCGCAGGGCACCTGCAGATGAAAAGCTGAACATACAAACACAGCGGATTGTAAGTGGAAGGCGCTGAGGAGCCTGCCAATTAATATTAAATAATATTCCTACCTTCAATAAACAGCCCTGTCGGGCTAACTCCAGATCCACCGACGCAGCTTATTTTGATTCGGCCTTAATAGTCCACACGCAACATTCGCTTTGCTCTTTGTATCTCGTTTTCTTTGCTAGGCTGGGAAGGTTTATTATCAAAACCGCATAAAGTCAGCAAACGGGGCGGGGGGGGGGGGGGGAGAGACGTGGTGTGTTGTAATTTCCTTCGATATTAGCTGCTGACACTCAGGGAATGAATGCCCTGTGGAAATGGTTACTAGGGTAAGGAAGTTAGAAAGATACAAAATGGAACCACTCGGTATTAATTCAGAAGCAACCGTGTTTTGAGTGTTTTGGAAATGTAGATTGAACATGATTTGCTGTTACCTCGGGTTGATCCAGGAAGAGGGTCAGACAAGGTGATCTCACTCCTCTCTTGTGATCTTAAGAACTATGAATCTACACAGCTCTGCGAACACCGATTATTTAAAATCCGTGTAGCACCGAACAGACTTACTTGTTTTCACGAAGCTCTAGGACATGAGGATTTGTCTGCTCCAGGGAAATGTGTCTTATTACTTTAGGATAATACCTTTAACTCTGAAACCCCTTTTTTTACCCAGCAAAGGGCGGGGGGATGTGGGGAAATACAGGATCCAGTCTAAGAAACAGGTGACATGAAATTGAGGTGACAAAATATATTTATATATGTATCTCAACACGTATATTGAAATGCACATATACATACGCATCTGAACAACCCTCTCCCTAACTAGCTGGCTAAGCAATTGTGCACATGGTGTGGGCGGAGCTAACAGCAACCTCTGTTATTAAGATTTACATCCAATTGGTGTGAATATAATATACACAGACGAGCAAGCAGTAGGTAACCGCTCGTGTGCGCGTAGGATATGCTTCCCTCTGATTACAATGATGTTTCCATCCAGGAGATGCACTTTGTACATTGCAAGTGCATCAGGGGCTTCTTTTTCGATCCGTATATTTGTGCTGTATTTTCAAAGATGTGGATTTAAAAATACATCTACCGCACTCTCACCTCTAAAATCCAAGACAGCCGTCAAGTGTCTTAGGATAAAACTGTTTAATGTAAAACAAAGCCCCCGAATTGCCACGAACCTGTTTTAAGAAAATAATCCGAAGCTCAAACACGCACTTCATTTACAGCCAGGTCTGATGAGCAAGGGCTGCATAGCTGACGATTTTACTCTTTTCAAGGCACGCGGGTGGATTACAACGTTTATTTTATTCCAAATATTTATAGCTGGGATAAAGTCTTCAAACCAAGCATGTGACCAGAACGATCTTAAAATACACTCCGTGCAGACCCTAAAGCCTGTGTGTGTGGCATTTGGAGGTGGGGGGGGTGGGGACACAAAAGCAAGCAAACAAGCCAGCAAGATATGAATTTGCACTGAAGAACGCTGCCCCCTTTAATCATATCCCTTTGATTTCTCCCCATTCATTTGCTCCTCGTTTTCTCCAGAACACAAACCATAATTCGAAGGTTACAAGCCCTGCCAAGGTAGGGGGGCACTTTTTAACAAAACGACAGCCTAAAGGAGGCGCAAGAGAGGTTTCTTGCTTCCCCGGGTTACTTGCAATGGACAGAGAAGCTTTGGCAATTATTTTAACTCAGCCTAATCAATCCCCCACTGCATTATTGAGAAGCTCACCCCAGCACCCTGTGCTTGGCTGATTGACTTGGGGAATAAGCAGCTTCCTCTTTCTTCAGGTTACCAAGGGTCAAAATGTCAAAAGAGCCTAAGTCCCATTTTCAAAAGTGACTTAGTCGCTTAGATTGGGTGTCAAAGTCTGGTTAGAAGTCCACAGTGCCCAGGCCCCCAAATCACTTCGGATCCGATCCTCATAGGTATTTAGGTTCCTAACTTCCACTGAAATCAATTGAGTTTAGGAGCCTAGATCCCTCCAAAGGAGCTGGGCCTTGAGCACTTTCGAAAATTGTTCCCAAAGCCCTGGGGGGAATTGGAACTGTTTCTGAAGCTAGAAGGATTATTTCCGCCTCTGTATTTGTATTTACAAACCTTCTTCCTGATCATCGCTTTAGAGCAAACCCCCTTACACGATTTGTCACAGGGAACTCCTCTTTTCACCCTCCCCTGTCACTTGCACTGGGTCCCAGCTGATCACTGCCGAGTCCCTCTGCGCGCTGAGTTCTAATTGTCCCCGCGCCCAGCGGACGCTGTCATTTCTCTTCTGGCTTGGGACGGGTTTAATCGGGCTTTTCTTCCTCCCCACCCTCCTCAATTACGGGGCAGGGCGTTTTACTGGAGACCCGTCGTGCCTCCGGTTTGGATGCAGCCTTAGCCAGTTTGTGATCTCCTTGCCCCCGCCTGGAAACTGTTAGCCAGGGTCTAGCATGATCGCGCGCCCCCTACAGCCAAATCTACGGGGCCCGATCCTGAGGCCAACGGGGTTTTTCTCTGAGCAAAAGACTTCACGGCTGGGGTTCACTTCATTGCTCCGAATGGAGGAAAGCCCCCTGTCTCCCCCCTTTTCCAAAGGGCAGGCCAGGAGCGCATTGCCACGAAACCGGCCAGCTGCCCCCCGCGAACAGCTGGGGGATCGCACGCAGTGCACCGAATCTGCTGTGTGATTTTATTTCTGACTAGAGGGGAGCAGGGACTGTCTGCAAGAGACACTTCGCCTGCTTCTTCCCCTCTCATCCTGCCTGTTCCACGCCCGCGGCTTCTGCCTCCTGACCGTCCCACGGGCGATCAGAGCGGAGCAGCTAAGTGCCCGCAGCGGCGGGACTGGAAGAAGTCTGGGCAGAAGGAAACGCAAGAGCCCGGATCCAGCTAAACAGGAGAAGGCAAGGTGCGGGCGGAGAGCCGATCGAGCGACGGACCATTTGCTACGAACGAGAGACACCCGCCGAGCCCTGGTGTAGCTTCACTACGCTGCCTAACGGTGGGTAAATCTGTCGGCTTGAAGGCGACCCTGAAACCCCCAGGGGCATGGAGGCTGCACGCATTTCCCTGGGGGCTCGCTCAGCAGCCAGAGGGTAGATCCCTAGCGATTTGCTTTCCCAAAGCAACTGCTAATTCATCTATCTTCTGGCATTTCCCTGCGCTGTCAGGGTGTCCGAAAAGTCTTTCCTTACGGCTGAAATTACAGCTCCTATGAATGGTGCATTACAGGGCGGCGAATCGTATTCATCTCCTACCGATTCATATTTACCATGTGGATCAACAGATCCAGTAAAAAGTCCTTATTTTCTGTTAGTTTCAGGCACTACTCACAGCAGATTCTTGTTACCCCCCCCCATCACTGGGGGGTGGGGGGAAATCAAATCTCTGATTGTAATCGTTGTCAGAGGGTTAGGGGTTTTCATATGGTGCATTCCGAGAAAGAGTTAAACATCAGAAGTTTGGTGGGCAATTTTTGCATTTATCTATTAAAACGTATTTTGGCAAAACTTACATCAGAAAAGTAGCATCTTTGAATATTCTAGATATTTATACAAAAGATCTGTCAGAACAGCGGTCAGTTACCCCCTTGAGAGTTTTCATGTGTTTCAATGGAACTTACTGGTTGTTGCATCCGATGAAGTGGGCTGTAACTCACGGAAGCTTATGCTCAGATAAATTGGTTAGTCTCCAAGGTGCCACAAGTCCTCCTCTTCTGGTTGCTCATTAATCATATAGAAATGATATGGCTCATATAACTGGTATTTATTCCGAGTTTAGTCCCGGTTAAGGGGGCTCACATTCCTTTATGAGAAATCAGTTTTAAAATCCTATTGGAACACACTAAGATAAGCGTGTGCTCATAGAAAGTTTAAAGTTTGGTACAGTGCAGTGCGGTATAGTATCTGAACCGGCTATGGACTGTCTTGGCATACTGAAAAGAATTCAAAATTAGTTTGGAGCATTTTCTAAGCAATTAACTATTGGCCAAATTTAGAGAGCTGAATTAATTTGCTGTCATGAAAGAAAATATTCTCTTTTCTTAAGACTAGCCCCTGACAGATCAAAAAAAGTAAAATCGTTCTGCAAAATTTAATATATTGTCTGATTCATTTTGCTTAATCAGAGATCTCATTTTGGTAAAAGCACGGGTTAAGTAATTAATCGTGGCTTAGCTTCGTTTGTCAAAGGCAATTGTAGCTAGATCAAATATACTGAGTTCAAGCCAGGAGACAGTTAAATTTCACCGTTTGAAACAATGGATCGATTTTTTGGGTATAACAAATATTGATTACAATGCCAGTCATATTCCTAAAGAGAATATTCTGTCACTAACATGACCGGCACAGTTCTAATATTTAACAGTTTGTTTATTTCAAATTAGGGTTTTTTGATTTTGCACCAAAATCTGTTTTGCTTTATTATGTTGATTTATTAATTAAAAATTATAATCTCAGGCCATTGGTGGTAGTTTTTGAGCATTAACACTGTAGAAATCAATGGTGATCTCATATCGGTTTTTTTACTGATAATAAAGCAATATTTTCAGCTCTGTTTGAAAGCTTAAAGGTACACAGATCTAGATACCCCAGGTAATGAAATTAGAACTTTTTTAGACAGCTGGGGTTTTGAGACAACTGCAGTTGTAGGCTATGATCCTGAGAAGACCTATGCACCTGCTTCACTTTAGAAAAGGTGAGTAGTTCCATTGATTTCAGTGACTTCTCCTACCTAGGGTATTCTGCCCAGCATGTGCACAAGACTTTGTAGGGGCTGGGTAATTGCTCTTTTCCAAGCTGTCCATCACTACACCCAGTGCATGACCTGGAATGACCACTCTGTGTTGAAGCGTCTGTAAGGAAGAGATGGATTTAAGCCTCTCTTCTGTAAATGTTTGGTTTTGAGGCACATCTGTCAAGTGGACGTGATGGGGCTTGTTTACAGAAATATTTTCACTAAAAGGCATCATTAATATGGAGATGCAGTTGGGTTGACTTGTGAAGAGCTGACCTGCACTGTCTCCTACAGGAAAAATCATTGGCAAAAAGTATTTTCAAGAGAGCAGTTTTCTTTCACTGCACTTCCAGGATTCCAGGTGGGAAAGCTACATGTGCAGGCCATCAATGGGCACCTACCAGAGATGAGCAGGCAGGTGTGAAGCTGTTTTCATCATGAAGGGAAAGAGTTGCATGCCCATTATTTCCCCAGGCCTTCTCCCAGCAGGCAAATGGGAGTTTCTCCATTAAGGACAAAGGGAGCAGGCTCAGGCCTTGTGAAAGCACCACCGTTCCCCCAACCTCAGAGCAACATTCAGAGTAGGGGCATGTGTGTGCAAGCAAAGGTGTCAAGTGACAACTCAGAACTTTCCGGTGGAAGCCAGGCAAGGAAACAGAAAATACAGGATGCCACAAGCCCACGTTTAAAACCAACTAGGACACCTTGATTCTGTACAAACTGTGGGGCAAGATTTCCTCTCCAAACACTCACATGCTACCCCAGAGTGGTACCGAGAGCCACGGGCACACAGGGAGGAGAATAAAGGAGATGAACCATAACAGCCGCTATGTTGCACTCCTTCTTCGTCTATTCTCAAGCAAAACTCTCGCTGTTTGCATCAAGACTGAAGTCTATTGCAACCAGTCTTTTCACTGACTTCAGTGGGCTTTGGGTCAGGCCCTAGGTGAGGCCTGCACAATTTGGCATAAGAAATGATCACTAGTATAGTATAAGGCCCCGATCCAGCAAAACCCTTAAAGCTCGTGCCAGACTTTGAGCACAGCTATTTACATGATCAAAGTTTATGCAAGTGCTTAAACGCTTTGCTGAATCAGGGCCTAATATCCCAGTTAGTGTGTTCTGTATTTCTCCATGTAGTGACAGGGTGGATTTGTGCTCCACCTAGGAGAAGTGTGTTTTGCGTCCTTTGTGTTATACATGTTCTTCAATGCGGTTTCAGGGGTGTGAATGAGAGCAGAATTTGGCTCTCTGGATTTAGAGCATCTTCATTTGCTAGCTCCATTTTTCGCTTCCCTGTTCACTTTCATTTATTTTCCTGATTCTTTTCTTTTCTTTCTCTCCATGTTGAGGCATTTGAAATCATCTGGAAACATCCCTTCCCTTCTTCACTTCCCCCAAAACAATCCACCCCAAATGTTACATGAGAACGTTTGAATGCTGGGACGAGGACGCTGGCAACATAGATGCAAGATGCTGAGCAGCTTCATCTCCCGTTGACATCAGTGGGTGTTGGAGGTGCTCAGCACCTCACAGGAGCTGCAACACCCCTTACAGGATCAGGTCCTTAGTTACAATTAGATAACTGGCCCAATCCAGGGTCCACTGATATTCCATTGACTTTGGTGGGCATTCTATCGGTCCCTGAACTCACAGAAAAGGAAAGAAAAGAACAGAAATTATTTCCCCTTAGGCTCCAATCCGGCAAAGACTCACACATGTGCTTAACTTCAAGCACAGCTAGAAGTCTTCGCAAGATCAGGGCCTGCGTCTGCAAGAAACCCTGTGCTTGCGGACAGAAGGCGGGAGGAACTCTTTCATTTGTTTTCTTATTTAAACAGTTTTCTCATAACTCTAAGCAAGGAGGAAGGCAGCACCAGTTGGCAAACAAGTCTTACCTCCCTGGAAATTTGCACATGAAAAATATATTGAGTAGAGTATGCTGCAATGGCAGATGTTCAGCTCGTCATTTGGAATGGCGAGGATGTGGATGTATGTGTGGCTTTGTAGACTTGAGAGGGAATATTCTACCTCGGGGGGACATATTTTGGGCCAGATTCGGATCACCCTTACTCATGTGAAAGTCAGTTACACTGCCTGTGGAATTCGGGACTACTCAATGTGAGCAAGAGCATTAGAAATGGGTCCTTTAAAACTATCTGACATTGCAATCCGCCAGCATTTGCTCTGTGGAAGTATTTTTGAGTTCTGGAGATAAGCCATCTCCGGCACATATAATTTAGCAGTATCCAGCAATATGGGTGACTCTGTCAGAGGCAGGTAAATCATCCCAAACTGTCCCTAAAGTCTGAAGCATGGACTCTGATACAGCAGACTGGGAATTATTCTGCAGCTTAATCTGAGCGAAAAGCTTGGGAGTTTTGTTAAGCAAATACAAAAATGAGCAATAAGATCAGTACAGTAGCCCCTGTTATCTATTTACAGACAGACTGGTCAAAAGTGTCCGCTGAGTGTGTGCATGCGTGCACCTGAGAGACCGAAGGCCTGATTTTCAGTGGTGCTGCAGGGCAAAAATAGGGAATTGGGTGAAAACCACTTCTCGCATGCAGCCCAGTAAGGGTGGGGATGGAATAGCATAGTGAGGAACTGGCCACCCTATCAATGGAAGGGTGCCTAGCCATCCACTAACATAGTGGTTTGTGAACCTGAGGTCTTTGCGTGCAGGGGTGCACCTAACCAGATAACAGTAGACCTTTCTCCACCCTCAGCTGGCCAAATGGCTGCACCTCTCTGATAGGAACTTCTCTGTAATTTCTTCGGAAGCCACCAGAACTGCTGTTAGAGGCACGATGTTGTCAGTTATGGTGTATTTCTTTGGGAAGTTGTTGCTTTTATACCAGTAAGGTTTTCACGGTCTGAATTTCTCAGACTGGAATAATCTTCTAGGTGCAGGGCTTTTCTCTACACGTGCGAGAGAAAAACAAAAGCTTTGCATGATGCCCATACGTTACACTCACCTCAGGTATCTCGGCCTTTGTGTTATCCACAGAATTGTGCTTTACCTGCAGTCAACTACTGGCACCCCCCAGGAGCTTAAGGGTAGTGCCGAACATGGCCTCTTGCTTCTGGCGTGGAGCTGGATGAAGGAAGCCATTATACCTTCATGCCACAGTTGGCAGTGATGGCCAGCAAACCCTTGGATGAAATTGAAGATGCGGGTCCCTATACACAAAGCCCAAAGGGCTCAATCCTGCCAGGTGCTGAGCATTCTGGCCCAGCTCCACGAAAGGCCTTTCAACACATGACCAGCCCTGTTGATTTTGAGGGGACCGCTCAAGTTAAGCACCTTGCAGGATCTGGCCTTAGGCTCAGCTGTCTCCTGGGCTGTCTCTTTCCCTGTGACCCAACACACACCCTGCACTCCCATGGCAATAGCCATTCCAAGGAGAAAGCTTTAGGCAGCTGAGTCTGGGGCATTTGCAACAGCAGGCTTCTGGTGGAAATGTGCTCTAAAGCAGAGCCCAGCTTCCCTCATAAAGCGGTATCAGACTCCTCTAACTGACCAGGCTTTTGTCTAAATGCTGACTCAGTTTCCTCTACCTCTGTCATTGCTGGGCTATAGCAGTGCACTATACCTGGGTACGAAGCCTTCCAAGACACTGCAGCACCTCTCATGCACATGGTCAACCAAGAGCACATCGAACCTGTCCTCCGCTCTCTACACTGGTTTGCTATAGACTATTAAGTCAAGTTCAAGGTCTCGGTCCTTCCACTCCTGGGGTGAAATTCTGGCCTCATTCAACTCAGTGGGAGTTTTGCCATTCACTTCAGCGGGGCCAGAATTTCAACTCTGGTGCTGACTGGAGCGGCAGGATATTAGATTCGTATGCACAAGTCTTGTTTTCTGCCTTAATAAAAGTCCTGGAAAGCGCAACCAGCTTCTACAGTGATGGCTGCCACACAAAGGCCAGTCACACATGCAATAATAAGAACGAGTTAATTCTGTTGCTGATGTCTGACACTTGGCATTTCTCAAGTCCTCCTCTCTGCCTCCCAGCTGCAGGGCTAACCCAAGTGTAAAGCTGTAAACACGAGAGCTAGTCATTCTTTTCATGGAAACCGTTTGCCTGAAGAAAAATAGGATTTTTTTTTGCAAAAAAATCGTTTTGGTTTAAATTTTCAGAGAAAATGTCCACTTTGGTTGAAAAGCCACTTTTCATCAAACAAAAGTGTCAATGAAAATGCCAAGCTTTAGTTTTTTACAGTTGTTTTAGTCCAACACCCCGCCCTTGAAATCAAAAAATGTTCGTGGTTTTGTTTTGTTTTGTTCTATAAAGGAACTCTGGAGGAACTGGGGGAACAGCCATTTTTCACCAGATTAAGATGAAGGAGGCTGTTGCAGGAGCAGAGTAGGCAAGGGGGTGGAGGACCCTGATGGATGGAACACAGGTGATCTCCCAAGGGAAGGACGAGCTAGCGAGAGACATGGCATGTAAGGTGTTTTATTGTGCGGTATGACCTGTGCTTCACACGATTAAATATAAAGATGGTACAGTCTAAGTATGTGTGTGAGCTGATGGCTTCACAACTGCTGAGTGGCCCTCTGAGAGTTAAACTGTGAGCCAGAACCTTCACACTTGTTGGCTGGAAGGGTGTGTTTAAGTACCAGGGAGTCTGAAGGGTCCATGCCGTGCTCAGAGGGGCTAGGCAGCTGGAGAGCTGGAGTTCCAACACCTGGGGGAGGAGGGTGTCAATAGGTCTGTGCTCTGCAAGCATGTCAAGCGACCCTGGAGACTGGGACAGTGGCTGGACTCTGTTCAGACTCCAGGAGCCTGCAACATCCTGGGGATCCAAAGCAGAGAGTGGCACTTGCAAAGATCGGTGACAATGTGTATTGCCCACAAGGTCATATCCCCATTCTTAGATCTTATGGATTAGTCCTAAATTCCTACCTCCTGGCGTTTCTTCCTACCTCCTTGTCCCCTGGCATCTCTTTCTGGAATTGTGTAGGTTTAATACTCAGTCTTTCCAGGACATGTCTTATTGAACTCCGGATTGTACAATGAACTCGCCTGTTGAGTCACTGTTCCTGCATAAAGCTTGGCAATGTTTATGCAGATGAATGAGATTGGGGAGAGCTGGAAAATCAGTACCTAGGCTCTGGGCAGGGGCTGACGCAATGTGGAACCATGAATAGGCATGCTACTGAAGGTCTGTCTGATCTTTCTCTGCGTGCCTGATGACCCTCTGGAACCAACTCTGACACACACACCACCTCAAAGCACTAGATTACTCATTTAGGCACAGTCCTGAATACGGGTTAGTGCTGAACACCCGATCCCAGGAGTAGCTCTGCGGGGGGGAATGTGCTTCAGAGACACCCTTCTGTGTCCCAGTTTCTCCTCTTCCTTTCTCCAAGAGGCAGTAATGTGCTGCTGGCTTATACTAGGAGCAAATTGGGACACCCCTCTTCTACATTCAGCTAAGCTGGCCAGTGAGAAGGGGGAATGGGGCTATAGCCCTGCTCACTCCTTGTTCACCTGCTCTGAGGAAGAAGTAAGGTGACCCAGGATGCCAGGGTGTCTCTTTGCACCCGTAAACAGACAGCAAGTCTGCTTCATAGAAAAGGGATCTCAGCCAGAATTGGCTGAAAATGCTGGAGAGCAGATTGTGGGGGGTCTTTAGACAAGAGGATACGTTGTTAGTTAAGTTTGGGCTTTAGAATGTGTGTTATATGGTTTTGGATGTAACCGCTTGTTCCCATCTCTTGCACCAGCTTTCATGTGAATCTCTGTTCTTTCTCAGATACATTTCCTTTTGTTTTCATAACTGAATGAAGTGCTGTGTGTAATACATAGGGCCCTACTAAATTCACTGTCAATTTTGGTCAATTTCACAGCCATTGGAGTGGAAAATTGGTAAATTTCACTTTTTCAAATGTTTAAATCTGAAGTTTCAGGTGTTGTGACCATGGGGATCCCGACCCAAAAGGGGATTGGGAGGTGTAGGAGAGTCATGGGATTGCCACCCTCACTTCTGTGCTGCCTTCAGAGCTGGACAGAGTGGGGAGGAGGGGGTATGGAGCTGTCTGCAGCAGGGAGAGATACCCAAGAGCAGCCCTGCAGGGAAAGAGCAAGTCCTGTCCTGCCCCAGTCCTGCCTGGACTAGCACCTAGGAGCCCCCTTTGCTGGGGTGCTCCCAGCAGCACAGAGAAGATTGGATCCAATTCCACAAGCCTCCTCCAGCTGCAGGAACCTCTGGGGCTGCTGCCCAGTCCCAGAGCGTCCTGCTGCAGGGGGAGGCACCGAGGGTGGGTCTGATCTCCACCCTGCCCCTGCAACTCCCAGAGCAGCTGTGCAGGGGATGGACAAGTCCTGTCCCTCCCCAGCCCAGCCTCAGATAGGAGTCCCCTTTGCTGGGGCACTCATAGGAATGAGGGGACATTGGATTTCACGGGGAAGGGCTTCTTTCATGGTGCATGTCATGTTTTTCACGGCTGTGAAATTGGTAGGGCCCTAGTCGTACAGGAATGGTTGCCTAAGGTAAAACAGGCAATCTGGGGTACACTGTGCCTTTGGGAACAGAGGAACTGGGATTTCCGTGTGTGTCCAGGGATCAAGGGGCTGCTTTGAAGGGACTCAGGGGCTGGGCTGCATCTGGTGGCAACCTGCAGGGCTGGTGCAGCCCAGAGGAGAGTGTTTGAGTGGCTGGCTGTGTTAGGGAGCGAACACCCAGCTGGTGCAGGAGGCAGGTAGTAACAAGGTGATTCACAGCCCTTGGTGCCCAAAAAAGCATCACCTTGGCTGCTGACTCCTATAGTCCTGGTCCCCAGGATCCTGGTCTTTCTGTTGCCTTGGCTGTAGTCGGAGCCAGAATGGAGCCAAACATTGGTCTCCATGTCAATAAGTATTTTTATACATGGAACATCTTCTGTGACCATCTTATTTCCCTCAGTTATCTTTGGCCTTCCTTTCCTTGTACCCCTTCCAATGGAGTGGCTTAGTAATGTCCTGTGACAGGCGGATAACGATAAAACACTATCCTGTCCTGTGCTTTGTGAGAGATGCCAATGAGATTCTATATGCTATTAACCTGGGGGTTCCTCTGTGTTTGGAAATACTGGAGGGAGACTTTCATGGACAGCTGGGCCAATCAGCTACTTTGGTCTCCATTTAAAATATAGTGAAATTATATGGCATAGAAGAAAATATAAGCACAGTTTGGAAAGGCTGCACCCAGACCATGTTTTCATTTATTCATCTAAAGTAGTTGCTAGCTCAGGATTTACAGTACCTTCAAAGCTCAGCATTCATTCTGCTTCCCATGTAGACGCTGGAATTGTGGGGACTTTAATCCACATGATGTGGGCATTTGAATAGGTCGGATTCTCACCAAAGGTTCTTAAGCAAACTAAGCACTCATGGGATAAGAGGGAAGGTTCTTATGTGGATCAGTGACTGGTTAAAAGATAGGACACCAAGGGTAGGAATAAATGGTCAGCTCTCAGAATGGAGAGAGGTAAATAATGGGGTCCCCCAGGGGTCTGTAGTGGGACCGGTGCTGTTCAACATATTCATAAATGATCTGGAAAAAGAGTTAAACAGTGAGGTGGCAAAATTTGCAGATGATGCAAAACTACTCAAGATAGTTAAGTCCAAAGCTGACTGCGAAGAGCTACAAAGGGATCTAGCAAAAATGGGTGACAGGACAACAAAATGGCAGATGAAATTCAATGCTGATAAATGCAAAGTAATGCACATTGGAAAACATAATCCCAGCTCTACATATAAAATGATGGGGTCTAAATTAGCTGCTACTACTCGAGAGAGATCTTGGAGTCATTGTGGATAGTTCTCTGAAAACATCCATGCAAAGTGCAGTGGCAGTCAAAAATCTAACAATGTTGGGAATCCGTAAGAAAGGGATAGATAATAAGACAGAAAACATCATATTGCTTCTATATAACTCATGGTACGCCCACATCTTGAATACTGTGTGCAGATGTGGTCGCCCCATCTCAAAAAAGATGTATTAGAGGTTCAGAAAAGAGCAACAAAGAAGATTAGGGATATGGAACAGCTTCCATATGAGGAGAGATTAATAAGACTGGGATTTTTCAGCTTGGAAAAGAGATGACTAAGGAGGGATATGACTGAAGTCTATAAAATCATGACTGGTGTGGAGAAAGTAAATAAGGAAGTGTTATTTACTCCTTCTCTTAACACAAAAACTAGGGGTCACCAAATGAAATTAATAGGCAGCAAGTTTAAAACAAACAAAAGGAAGTATTTCTTCACACAATGCACCTGTGGAACTCCTTGCCAGAGGATATTGAAGGCCAAGACTATAACAGGGTTCAAAAAAGAACTAGATAAATTCATGGGGGATAGGTCCATCAATGGCTATTAACCAGGATGGGCAGGGATGGTGTCCCTAACCTCTGTTTGCCAGAAGCTGGGAATGGGTGACAGGAAATGGATCACTTGATGATTCCCTGTTCTGTTCATTCCCTCTGGGGCACCTGGCATTGGCCACTGTCGGAAGACAGAATACTGGGCTAGATGGACCTTTGGTCTGACCCAGTATGGCCGTTCTTATCCCGTCGGAGAACAAGTAATCTTTGCTGAGTAGGGATGGATTTAAGCATATGCTTAAAGTTAAACTCGTGGTTATGTGCTTACCTGACTCAGGGCCTGGATCAAGCCTAAGTTTTAAAAAAGAAATGCTACCAAAATAGAAAAGTATTTGTGGTTTTATGATTCCAGACTGTTGGTCTGAGAGAGCCTGCCAGCTGGGGTGGGGGGTGGGGGGTGGGAGGGGATATCTTTGCCGAAGAATAACAGATTACATGTTTAATTGCATTTGATCTGATTTCCTAGAATCATATGAGTAAATATAATTTGCATAACCAACACTTAGCCTTTCAGTAATATTCTTGCATATTAAAGTGCAGTTAAGTTTGTGGCTCTAATTGAAGTTCCCTCTCCTCTTCTGTCATCTTTCTGTTTTGAAAGACAATAATCTTTCAGACTTTTTCTCTGCATGAGCGAAGCTTTATAGATTATTTACAATGTAAACATAACAAAGGCTCTGAGACTGTCTTGTTCTTTAATGTATGGAGAAAATTGGGCCATGTGCCATATTGTATAAGTTGTGGCTAGCCTATAACAGACTAGGAAGCTAGAACTGGTTGGGATTTTTTTTTTTTTTTGACACTGGAAAACACCACTTTGTTGAAATCAACACTTTTCACAGAAACACATTGGTTTGGACAAAATTTTTATTGCAGAGGTTTCTCGGGTCCAGGATGGAATTTTTAGCAAAAACCACAGAGAAAAAGCGAGACTGACTCTGTAGCCCGGTGGTTAGGGCACTCAACCGTCATGTGAGAGACCCAGTGTCAAGTTCCTTCTCTGAATCCCACAGAACAACGACTTGAACCTCGGTCTTCCGCATTCTAGATGGGTGTGCAAACCATTGGGCTACTAGCTATTCTGGACTCTCTCAATCGCTCTCTCTCTTTCTGGAAAAAAAAATAAATCTAAAAGGTCTAGTTTCATTCTTCATTAGAATGAAAACAAATATCGAGCCCTCTACATTTTTTATGAAACAGAATTCTTGTTTTCCGGACAGCCCTCCATACAACTACAGGTAAACATAGGCCTACATTTTCAAAAGTGACTAATGATTTGGGGTGTCTCGGTTTTTGGGTGCCCGTACCAAGACCTCTTGAAGGGTCCTGATTCTCAGCGGGCTGGTGCTGTGACGAGAGCGCTCTAGAAAAGAGAGACATCTGTATATATGCAAATATATGCAGTGCGAGAGGAGATGGCGTTCAAAAATAAGCATTGTTCCTGGGATTTGTAGGGCCACTAAAAGTTACTGCTGTTAGGAGCTGCAAATGGCTTCCAACGTGCAGCTGTCACCATCTAGCTCAGTGCAGGTGCTGAGTACTTCCTGAAAACCATGCTCCTTTCCAGGAGCTCATGGTAGACGCCCCAGAACTGAGAGACATAGAATTGCCAGTGACACGTCTGGCTCCTGAGATTTTTTTTTTTTCAAAGGCACAAAGGACAGGCCCCCAGCTCCTAGATTTGGACTAGAGTTGGGTGAATTTTTTTTTTTGACCCGAACTATTGTTCTGGTGGGAAATGCAGATACAGCAACACAGAAACATTCTGCGAATTTGTGTCAAGTTTGCCAAGTTGTTTCAGGGAGGAAAAAAAAACTCGGAGAAATCCAGAATGTTTTGATTCAAAACAGCTTTGTTGAGAAATTTCCTCTTCATTTTTTTTGAATGTTAAAAATGCTCACAATGAAACCTCTTCGTTCAACCCAGAATCACATTTTTTTCATCTTTTCAATTTACTGAACAGTGAATGACAATAAGGGCTTTTTTTCTTTTCTTCTGTTCAACAAAAAACATTTTTTTTAATTCCAATGAACCGCCCCGCCCCCAAAAATCCATTATTTGTCCAGCTCTAATTTGTGTGCCTAATGCCCCTTTATGCTTTTAAAATCTTATCCTTCAGCTGTAAAACTCTATTTTTAAGTGACTCTAAAGGGAAAAAATAACTATATTCACCTTTTGGAAACAGCATTTTAAACTTAATGAAAGGCCCCGCCGCACTTCTCCCCAGACTCTTTACTTGGTTTATATGTTTCCCTAGGATTACTGAGGTCTTGTCTACACTAACTCTGTAAGTTGATCTATGTGATTCTAGTAAAGTTGCAGAACTTAAGTCAATGTAATTTACATCAATTTAGCAGAGCGTAGTCACTGCTTTATGTTGACATCGTTTCTGCATCTCATTGCGATGAATTAAGTCAATGAGAGAGCGCTCTCCCATTGACTTATCATGGCTTCACTAGACCCGCTAAATCAAACCCATTGCAGCCATATAGTGAAGACAAGCCCTCCATATCAGCCAATGATTTATAGGGAGTACACAGGGTTAGGGTGTAACTGGGGTAAATGGGCAGCCTATAATCTTGACCTTGTTTTGCAATAAACCATTATTGTTGCCATTAGGAAACTGGGGTCGAACAGGTGACCTGCTCAGACCTCTAAAATTAAACATCCCTGGTGACTAACTTTGCTGGGACTTAGTTCCTATGATTTAAAAGAACAGATAATCGCTAATAAGGGAAATGTTTCTGTCATAAACACAGCTTTGGTATTTGCCATGTGCAATAATTTATATTCTCTGGTCTAGTGGGTTTGTATCAGCAGGCCTAATGACTGTTTCTGTTTAATTTTCAGATGCTTAATTGCAGTGGAACACTTCAACACCATTAAATTGAAACAAGCTACCAGCTTTTTCTTGCTTGTGTTTCTGGCCTGGCTCCAAATGATGTTTAAAGCAATCTCAGATGTTTAATTCCTGCCACACAGGCTGCTTGCTTGGGTAGGGGAGAAATACAGCAACCGACATAATTGTATTAAAGTTAAAAAGATTTCCATACAAAAGAAAGTTTGGGCTAAACTTACTGGGCCCCATTCTGCTTGCACTCAACTGGTGTAAATCTGGAGTAAACTGTTTTAAGTCAGGGAAGTTACTCTGGATTCACGTCATTGTAACCAAGGGCTGAATCCGACCCTTCAGGTAAGAGCCTCATCTCTGCTTCAGTCCCTTTACACCAAGATCCCATCACAAGCCCCATTGTAGGAGAACTGCGGGGAAGGGGTGTCAAGAGTTGGGCCACAGCCGGCAGCACTGCAGAAATTCTGCAGGCCCCTGACAGACAGCCCTAGGGTGGCGGGGTCTAAATTACTCTGCTCCTCCTCTCCAGCCCCCAGAGCAACCCTGGAGTGGGAGGACTCAAACGTGGCTTAAGTCACTTCAGGCGTCTTGCCCCTCTCGCTTGGGCTGTGAGTTCTTTCTGCAATGGGTCCTTAAGAGTAATCTCAGCCTCTGTCAACTAACACAACTTTAATGTTCTGTGCCTAGCTCCACCTTGCTTAACTAGGTGAGAATATATCAAATAATTCTTACTAGGAAAGCTTTAGATTCACTTCTTTGAAAATGAATGTAATCATATGATTCTTTTGAGCATCTCACCCGATCGTGTGCATTACCGTACTGTGGCATTTTGCTTAAGAATATTCTGGTAGGGTACTCTGTCTGGGTCACTTTAAATCTTAAAGCAAATTTTTAAACATGGACGTACCCCTGACTTGAGGTGTGTGTATATACATTGAAACAGAGTAAGAGGAAATATAATCGCTCTGTAAGTTTAATATTGTTTGAGAATGGATGTTTAGAGTTAGTGCGTGCGTCTTTACAACATCATTCTTAGGAGCATTGTTTGCATCTGACAGTTTTTCTTTTAAGATTAATGTGTTTATGAAAACCTTTTGCATTGCTCTATGAGGCAAGCTCGAAATCCATCAGCATTACCATCATAATGACACAATGCTGGGAGAGCAAACTAAATGACAAACAGAATCTGGTTTTCCGAGGCCTGTGTGTGTTGAAGAGAAATGATCTGAAGCAAAATTTGGCCTCCATCCAGGCACTTTTCCTGCTTCACTGTTGGCACCACCAAAGCGGGGAGGGGGGGGGAATAAGGGAGTGGAAGAAAACTAATTGCAGGGGAGGGGGTAGAACACCGAACCCCTAATGTTTGGTCTCATCTTAGCAAACAAGGGTACAGAAAATGCACAAAAACTTTAAGGACGATTATTGGACAAACTTGCTTCTTACATGTCTAAATCATCTCATCACAGAGCAGCTGAAACAGAGCAGTTCAAGCAAGAAATATTTAATGTGGTGGGGTTCCATCCTGTTGACATGCATCCCTGTGAAAGTTGAAACATCCTGGGCCAGATCGACAGCCAGTGTAAAGTGGGATTGTGCTGCTCTCTTCAATAGAGTGACGCTGCCTAATGGCAGCTGAGGATCTGACCCCCCCACATTTGTAAGAAACAAATCAATGTATCCTGGAAGCATATTAAATATTAATGCAGGCTGCATGCAGATGCAATTTAGCTGACTAGGGAGGTCCCAGGATCCATTTCACTCCTTTCACAATGGAATGAAATACAATTAATAGATTCCACCGAAAACTCTGATCAGCCTGTGTAAACTATGGACAAAGTTAAAACAGGACTATTGTTTGGATTGCAGTCACACCATAGAGGCCCCACAGTGCTAGGCACTGTATATACACATAAGAGACAGTCTATGCTTCAAACAGCTTACAGTCTAACTAGACAACACAGATGTAAGGAAACGTTCTTATGGCCAATTCGCAGAGAAATGAATTGACTTGCCCGGGGCACATAAGAAGACGAGCCTAGTCCCAAGAATTGAGCCTGTATCTCCAAACACTCCCTTAGCCACAAAGCCATCCTTCTCTCGTTATAATATCTAACGTTAAGTCATGCAGTATGGCTCCCAAGCTTTGTGTGTTACCAAGAGCTGGGAAATGGGCATACAGAGCGCCACACCGGCATGAAGCCAAAACTGGCAGCATGAAAAACTCCCAGACTGACCTCTCCTTAGTTGGTTGCCAACTTACCTCTTTTCTCCCACCCAGACATTTTCACTTGAGCAAAAACTCCAGCGGAAAGAAGTGGCTGGGCGTTGAACAGGGGTGGCCATGAATGTGAAATGCCTTTCTGAGTTTCCTGCATTTACAGCCTCTTTGAGTTTAAATCAGTTCCAAATGCGATGGCTCGGGGAGGATGCCACTTGCCAAAAAACCTGCATTGCCATTACAAACGGGCCATTAGGAATGGTTGGAGCCGGAGGTACCCGAAGCAGTACCAATGGTACCAATGGTAGGACCAGCCTGAACGGAAGCTATGCCTCCCGCCCGTGTGCACACACACACACACAATGTGGGGAAGTGCTTTGAGGGAGCTGGTTCACCCTCTCACTCCCACGACACCGTCTGTGCACCACCGAGGTGATGGAGAGCCCTCCTCCCAGGTGGCCAACTCCCCTCTCTGGACTGGAGGGGGAGCTCCCGTGCAACTATCCCAGAAGGAAGCTGAGGGTGTGACGTGAGGGAGAGCGAATTCTGCCGTGGTCCACCGGCAGTGGGTTCGGACAGGACTGGGTACGGGAGACTGGAGGCACTGTGGGTGGTGTATGGGTAGTGTAGGGGCCATGTAGGATTACTGCTGCACAGGCTTAGGGATGGGTGGATCTCAGACAGTGCTATGAGCGGAGACAAACAGGAAGTTCTCAGTTGCAGGACCTCTGGGTACCAGGCCTTCCTTTCCCATGTTCTGCTCTCCCCTAGGACACTATGTTCTCACGCACTGTCCTGAAAGCTCCGTCACGTAGGGCAACCGCTGCAGAGAGAGGGAGAGAGATGGGCCAAGCAGCTTTTAACCAGGCCGTGCACATGCCTCCTGTCTCTGGGGTGATAGCGGAAGAGGGGCTGAATTTAGGTCACACGGGCAAGCTTAATTCTATTCATTCCTACCTTTTGAGTAGTTGACTTCACAACCTCAGTGTTTTGTAAACGGTTTGTTGGGTTTTTGGTGGGGGGAGGGGGGTAGCACAGATCTAGCTCTTGCATAATGCATTCCTTCCCTGCTGCAGCACACCCCTTCCCTGTCCACAGCGCAGGGCCTGTGCCTACAAGCCACACTTGAGCCCTGGGATATTTCCTTTCCCCCATCTTTCTATCACCACTCCTAGCCTATTTTCGTGTACATGGCAACAAAGAAGTCCACAAGTATACGTAGACCTCGTGGGATTTGCCTTTTAGCTCTCTATTCCCATCCAATGGCGGCTCTCAAACTGCAGCGATCAGAAGAGCCAATGAAATTCTAACATCTACTTTCTCGCGTTAGATTTAAGTCTAACGCTCAGAGGGGATATTTCCAGTGAGTTAGAAGCTGAAGATCCTCAAAGAGCATTCATGAAGGGCCGTGTAAGGACTTTAGGATAAATCCAAGACTAGAATGAATTCAGGCTCTTTCACTCCCGTTTCGATCCTCCTCTCAAGAGGAGACACAATCTGCCCTTTCTCTTCCTATTATGACTATCTTTAGATGACCACATAAGATTAATTTGAATTTGCTTGAATTCTTTAACAGATGAATGAGCTAAGATAGACTCTGAAGGCTTGATCCTGTGTGCGTCGGTCTGCAACGTAGCTTCTTTTTTGTGATAACGGCCCGAAAGAAAGAGGCATGTTTGGATAAAACTGCTAATCAAACTGGGACTTAGTCACTTCCCAGGAACGTTGTGCCAGGAACACAAAGCATGAGTCCATTCTTGCAACAAACCCTAAGGTTAAAAATCACGTGGGTTCCCTCTTTTGTGTTTCTCTGTATTTGAATGGTTATGTTTATTATTTATTATTTGTAGTATGGCTAGCGTGTAGAGGCCCCAACTTAGATACGGGTCTTATTGTACTAGATGCTACACAGAGACATAGTGAAAGGGTTCTTGCCCCCAAAGGATGGGAGGGGAAACAGAGGCACAGGTTGGGCAAGTTGTCAACCACTTGGCAGAGCTAGGAGCAGAATCCAGGTCTCCTGACTCCCAGCCCAATACCCTACCCACTGGGTCACATTGCCTCCCCTGATATTAATGGTTCGCATTTCCAGGGCCTCAGTTTCCCCATGTCATCTGAGACGCAGCATTGTTTGGCAGTGCTAAAAGGTCAGGTTTTCTTGATCACCTTCCAGACTGGAGGAGGTCTGTGATGGCATCACTGAGCCTCAGTGGGTCACAACTGAGAACACCAAATTCAGGACAAACTGCTGAGAAACAGGGCAGACACACCCCAAAACTGATGATTATTCTTCCACAAGATATACCAAAACAGCAACAAAAGTAAACTTCTGTCTCACTACACTGGCTAACAAGAAGTCAGAAATGCAGCCTCCTTAGGTACTCCAGTCCTGGATTCAACACCCAGACACTAGACTTAATGGCGAGTGGTTCTTTAAAGCCAATATTATCAAACAAAGGGTTCTTCTGATCCCAAAGGACCAGCCACATTCCCAGGTCAATATATAACTCCGATCTTACCCAATCATCACACTGTTATCAATCCTTTAGTATCTAATATCTAAAAGTTTATTTACAAAAAGAAAGAAAGAGATGAGAGTTAAAATTGGTTAAAGGAATCAAATACATAGAATAATTGCAAAGTTCTTGGATCAGGCTCAAGGCAGCGATGAAATAAACTGCTGGTTTGTTAGGTCTCTGATTGCTTCCAAATGATTTGGAAGGTCCTCCATCCCTTGGTTAGAGCATTAGTATAAGTCCATAGTCCAGAGATAAGAGCAGGAAAGAGGCAAAATGGAGATGTTTTCAGGGCCTTTTACAGTTTTTGCCATGTGGAGGGAAACTTCATTGTCCCAAGCAAAACCCTCAGCATAATTTGTGGAAAATTACAGGCATATAAAATGAAGGTTAGTACCATATGGTCTAGTCACATGCCCTTTCATGTTTTGAGGAGTCACAGCAGAAGCCATTACCCATATTCTAGCTAGAATGTTCACAATAAGGTCCCTCAGGTAGGGATAAGCCTCTTTTATGGTCCATTGTGAGTTAAGTGTTCTTTGATGGGGCACTCAACTTGAATAGTCTCTTCACAATGTGTTGGCCAGACTAGAAGTAAGCTGCCTTGTGGGTGTGACTACTGGAGTGAACACATTTGAAATACACATATACAGTCATTATTCATAACTTTAGATATAAAAATGATGCATGCATACAAATAGGATAATCATATTCAGCAACCCATAACTTTTTAATAGACACCTTACATGACATACTTTGCATAAGTTTTGTTGCAGTTGTATAACTGTGGTCGCAGCAATGATCTACATGGTCATATTTTAATCATATAACGTCACCGATGCATCCACCATGCCTTCTTCCCCTGTGTGGAGCAACTACAGTCCAACGGCACATCAGCAGCGTTCCTTTCAGCTCATGATCACTGTCGACTCCTGGAGTGGTTTTAAATCAAATTAATCTCTTTTGCCTGCTTTCCTCCCTACAATGGAGGAAAGGTAGGATCCTCTTCTGCAGAGTCACTCTCCTGGTGTTCCCCCTTTTTTTCATCAAATGAGTCCTTTGTCTCCTCATATAACACCCCTCAAAATAACAACTCCAAATAACACCTCTCATCACCGTGTCACCATGCAAGCAGCAGGAATTGCCCAGATTATGGGGCTTGGACAATGCTCTGGACAGAGCCAGTGCGAGCTGCTCCAGAGCCCTTGACACAAGAGACCCTAGGATACCAGAGTCAAGGCCAGAGCTTCCTGTGCTTGGAGTTCTAGAGCTCAGAGCTCAGATGTTACCCAAGATACAAAAAGTGATCTGGCTGTGATGCCTCAAAGCTGCTATTGTAGGCTTCATGCAGCTTTGCAAAGGACCAGGAGTGATCAAGTTAGGCTCCAAGCATAGACTGATACCCATAATCATCACCTCTCTCTGCTTTGAGCACGTCAATGCAAAAAGGGACTATCTGGCGGCCTTGGGGCAGAGGTGCTTTGACAGACATGTGTTGGGAAGATACTGGTGCTTTCTCAGCTTCTCCTTTGGCTGAGCCAGAGCTTGGCATCACCAGCTTCATGCGCTGAATCCATCAGTCTGTTGAAGAGCCAGTGCTTGATGAAGCCCTCAGCTTTGCTGGTGATGATGCAGGGCAGGTAGGAGACAACATCATCTTGTTGGGCTTATTGGGGAAGGGGAAGTGCAGGTCTCTATTCACTTGGGTGTCCCTGGCAGTGAGTCCTGATGCTCAGCCATCTCTATTCGTTTTGAGGGTTTGCATTCCAGGCTGACCCCACTGTTATTCCACTAGAGGAATCATAGAGTCATAGAGTTTAAGGCCAGAAGGGACCACCAGGTCTTCTAGCTTGGCTTCCTGCATATCACAGGCCACCAGCACCACCCAGCATCCGTACACTGAACCCAACAACCAGAATTAGTGCAAAGTATTACAGCCCACAGGAAACAAACCTAATCAATGCATTATCACCCCTTTCCCTTTCCCTAATGATTGAATCGTTATAAATGCTGCAGTTCTACCCAACGCTGAACCATAGCAAGAGGGGAAGCTACCTGCTCATGGCTGTACTCTTTAAATTTTGGAAATCAAATAAAGGTAGGGAAATGTTTATTCCGTAAAAACAATACCCCTGGCAGGGATCTCTTTCACCTCCTACTGACTTCTTCCACAAATATGTCATCCCTCAGCACCTTTTTGTCAGCAAAATCTTTGTCAATAGAGTTTGAACTTTGAACTTGAGATGCTCCGTAGTCGAAGGGAAACCTGTTCAACCAGAAATACCATGGACAAAGTTGTTCTTTTTGAGCCAGGATTTTCCCTCCCTTCCCACCTCTGTGTTCTAGATTTTTTTAATGGTATTGATACTTTTGCATTGTATAGATGGCCAAACACAAGTGATTTTTGAGCGCCTCCATTTTTGGGTACTTAGCCTGAGATGCCTTAAAGGGCCTGATTTGCAAAAAATGCGGCACACCCACTCCCTGAGAATCAGGCTCCAGTAAGAGGCCCCAGTCCCTGTTGAAAATCCAGACAACTGTTCTGCTGGAGACTGTATCTAATGCCAGTAAAAGGACCTGTAATATGTATCTAAACAACCAAAAAGCTGAAGCAAATTAAGGTGCTCTCAGGATATATGGCCGAGTTCAAGTCAATAAAGAGGGTCTCTCTGTTAAATTCTTTTCTATGGATCTTTTACTGCAGAGCTTCTGTTCACTGACTGCATGAAACTTAGAAGCGATGACCCTTTAAAATGCATAGCCGTGCCCCATCATATCGGCAGGGTTTTGTTGATGTCACACTTAACCACAGATTAAAAAAAATCAATAGGAATTGCACAGTTATGATGGGCAGGTCCCATCTAGAGCCGCTGAAAAACTCCTAGTGTTTTCAGTGGACTTTGGCTCATGCCCTGTATTCTCAGGGATGGTTCTGTCCATGGGGAACCTGAGACACTGTTCAATTCAGAACAAAATGAAATGAGAATGAAAGACATTTCTCAGTGGCCCAGTTATATGCACAATTGAACGGCATGGGCCCAGATTCTCAACTTGTCTATGTTGTCAGAGCTCCTACTGAAGTCAACTATATAGAACCATAGGACTGTAAAGTACATCAAGAGGTCATCTACTCCAGTTCCTGCACTCAAGGCACCTGACAGGTGTTTGTCCAACCTGCTCTCAAAAATCTCCAATGATGGAGATTCCACAACCTCCCGAGGCAATTTATATATACAAGTTGTTCACAATCAGGGCTGTCCAGAAAACAACAGTTGGGTTTTGCAAAAAAAACCAAAACACACATGGAGATTTTGATATTTGTTTTCGTTCAGCAGTAAAATGAAAATCAAGACCTTTCAAATATTTAGTGAGAAAATGAGTGAGAGAGACTAGCCAGGGGGCTAGGGTTAAGATGGGGCGTACCTCGGTTCAAGTCCCTACTTTGCCTGATTCAGAGTGAACCTGTGTTTCTCACCTTCCCCATGAGTGCTCTGGCCCATTCTGAGGTGGCTCTCTCTTGCTCATGTTTTTCCATGAAAAATTTCAGAAGGTCTCATTTCCATTTTGCATTGGAACATGAACAAATTTTGAAACGTCGAAATTCTTCATGAAATGGAACTTGGTTTCTAGCCTGCTCTACCAACTATACATGTAGCTGGCTATGGCTGACCCTGGCCTTTTTGAACCCTCCTAGACCATCTGAGCCTTAGGCCAGGTCTACCCTACTGATCTGTGTTGGGATATCTACGTCTCTCAGGGGTGTGAAAACTCCCCACCCCGAGTGATGTAGTTATACCCACCTAGCCCCGGTGTAGACAGCGCTACGTCAACAGGAGAGAAGCTTCTTCTGTCAACACAGCTACTATCTCTCGCAGAGGTGGAGGTGGAGCTGAGGGAGAGCTCTCTCCTGTCGGCATCAGAGCGTCTTCACTTACGCACTACGGCGGTGCAGCTGAATTGGTGTAACGGGGCCAGTGCAGGGTTGTAAGTGTACACTGCCCTTAGCCTGCCTCATTTAGCTCTTTCTTGGCTCCTCAGATACTTTTCCTACATTTCCCCCTTCTGAGGTTGCTGAGGCTTTTCCTTTGCCCCAGGATGGATTTCTGGCCTCTGCTTTTCTCTCTTCTGGGCCCCTGTGAAGTCTGACTTTTCTCTCTTTCCTCCTGCTGCTCCAAAATGCCGCCCTGGATTGTCCCACCACGGAAGCACTCCAACAAGGTAGCTGAGGAAAGGACCCAGTTGTCCATCAAAGCATCCCTCGTCCTTAAATCTGTCAGTCAGTCTTGTTCCAGAGATATGAAGCAAATGTAGTGGCTGTGGTATCTGGCAAGAAGCGAGGGGGAGTGATTGCAATGAGAGATTGTTACTGGAATGAGAAAAGGAGCAGTTTCCGCCCTAGCTACCAAAGATGAATGTTGCCAACTGCCCAAGTTCGCGTTGTCCATAGGCTTCCACGAAGATCTGTCTTGGATATGGACTCCTCCATTCACTTAAGGCACAGGGAGAGATTTTCCAATCATAATGTTTGCTTTGATCAAAGGTGAAAGCCTCATAACAAGATCCAAGGGCTGGAAGTTAATGCCAGGCAAAAACAAATTGGAAATAAGGCACATTTTTAACAGTGAGGGTGATTAACCATGGGAACAAACTGCCAAGGGACATGGTAGATTCTCTATCTCTTGAAGTCTCAAAATCAAGACTGGATGCTTTTCTGGAAGATATACTTTAGCCAAATACAAGTTATGGGGTTCAACACGGGTATTTGGGTAAAATTCCATGGCCTGGTATATCGATTCAGACTAGATGATCTAATGCTCCTTTCTGTCTTTATAATCTATGAATCAATGAATTTTTCTGGAAGTGTATTTCTTCCCCCGGTGACCCAATTCTGCAGCCTTTACATATGGATCCTAGGTCCTCATTCCTGCAGCTGGTCAAAAAATGCAGTCTTTTTGTTGAAATTTGACCGCTGGTTGGAAAAGAGCAAATTTTTTTTGCCAAACCCTCCCCACCCACACCCCAAAAAATCATCAGAAGTCCAAAAACTTTCAACCAGTTCTACTCCCTACTTGTGCCAGATCCTTTGTAATCTGTCTCTGAGGCTGGGGAATGTATCGCTGAAAAGGAGGGCAGAAAATAATGTACCATACGATGCTTCGTTAATGTAAATGTAGCAACTGAGATCAACACCTCGGGGTGTGTTCTGCTGTACAATGACACATCCACACATTGTCTCTGCCCTGAAGGGGCTAACCTAAACTGACAAGCCAGAATGACAGTGGAAACAAAGGCACTGAATGGAAATTGAAATACCCTCTTCATCCCAGCTGCTTTCCCTTCAGTTCAGCCACAAGCAACATGGGTGGTGCAGTGATTGGAGACTTTATCATTATTTTTATTATAGTAGCACCTAGAGGCCTCAGCCAAGGACATTGGGGGCAGGGAGTTTCCCACTCACTAAGAATTTACTAACTAAACACGTAAGGCAGATGAGGAAACAGAGGGGAAGTAACTTGCCCAAGGTCACACAGCAGATCAGTGGCAGAGCCAGGACTCAGATCAGGTCAAGTTTTCTGACTCCAAACTCAGTGCCTTATCCACTAGATCATACTGCCACTTTCCTGTGCCAGATTTGCAACTGATGGGGCAACTGGCCAAGTAAAGTACTCGCTGTGAGTAGGAGTGACAGAACTGGTCTGTCAATGAACAGGAATTCCAGATAATGTTTAGCTTCACTCTATTCACTTTCCATGGTGTGTTCTAGCCACTGTGGTGTAATTTTGCCAACAGAGCCAAGCATCACACGCACCACCTAAGAGGCAGTCATCCTCTTCAGCCCCTGAGCTTCAGAGATGCTGTAGAGGTACAAGGCGCCCTGACAACAGTTTCCTCCATGTCAGTCAGGTAACTGGAAGTAGGAGAGCAACACGGTCTCAGCCACCAAACGGAGATGGCGAAACAGATGAGCAAGATAAGGGAGGAAGGAGAGATGGGCAGGAAATGACTTTTTTCCCCCACTAAAAATGTCTCCAAAACTGAGTTTCTGTTTTTGTCCAAAGTTTTTCTTCAAAATGTGATGGGTTTTCACTGGAAAGCTTAAAAATTGGGGGTGGGAGGAGGGGTGGGGGTTGGCAACTGAAACCTGCAATTTTTCAGCTTAAAATTTGAAAATTTATGAACTTTAAAAAAAATGTTGTTTGCCAAAAATATTGTTCAGTGAAAACTCAAACACTTTTGACAAAAATGGACATTTTTAGGAAAAAAATTCCGTTTAATTGAAAAAGCCATTTTTTATTTAAAAAAAAAAAAACCACTCTCTTCGGTGGCAATCTTTTGACCCCCCTCTGTGAACAAGCTGTTTTCCTCACACACATTTTAGGAGCAGGTAGTGGTATGTCAAGCAGTTTATCAGAAATCAACCAAAACCTTGCCTGAACTTTGAAAAGGTTTTTTTTCTGATATATTTATACAGTTCTGCGCTCCTTGGGTTTGGTTAGAAGTTCAAGGATTGAAATGCCATAAGAAGTTGCTTGCTGCATTTTAACCGAAGTAACTAAGCAATAAGACAGGTTTCAGAGTAGCAGCCGTGTTAGTCTGTATCCGCAAAAAGAACAGGAGGACTTGTGGCACCTTAGAGACTAACAAATTTATTAGAGCGTAAGCTTTCATGAGCTACAGCTTACTTCATCGGATGCATGCAGTGGAAAATATAGTAAGGGGATTTTATGTACACAGAGAACATGAAACAATGGGCGTTACCATACACACTGTAACAAGAATGATCAGGTAAGGTGAGCTATTACCAGCAGGAGAGGAAAAAAACCCTTTTGTAGTGATAATCAAGGTGGGCCATTTCCAGCAGTTGATAAGAAGGTGTGAGGAACAGTAGGGGGAAAAAATAAACGTGGAGAAATAGTTTTACTTTGTGTAATGACACATCCACTCCCAGTCTCTATTCAAGCCTAATTTAATGGTGTCCAGTTTGCAAATTAATTCCAATTCAGCAGTCTCTCGTTATAGTCTGTTTTTGAAGTTTTTTTGTTGTAATGGACACAAATCAGATGTCAAGAATTATAACATTCAAAAACCAGTCAGAGAACACTTTAATCTCTCTGGTCACTCGCTTACAGACCTATCTTTATCAAGAGAATTCACATAGCACTACCCATTTGTCTAATTCTTTATTTTTTCCGGTACTACCTACAGCTCCCTCTAGTGTCACAAAGAATATGTACTCTGTCAGGATCTATTGAACGAGAATTATCTATGGCTTACTTTAAGCTCTCATGTTTCCAGCCCAGCCAGAATTAAGAAGAGTTGGAAATCACACAAGCCTGGCTAATCATGTAGGATTTTCAGCTTGATTTCTGGAATGCAGAGGTTTGGATAAGGATTCAAAAGGAGAAGAGGAGTCGTGCCCTCCAAATTCAGAGGGTCCACTCTCAGGACTTTTCAGTAGAGTAATACTCATGTCTTCCACACATAGGACAGCAGATCAGCTAACCCTTGGCATAGGCTTTATAAAGTAGTCAACCCCATTTACCTTATTCTTTATATACTCATTGCAATGATCTTTCAGTGATAACTAAAAGATAGTATTAGAGACTAAGAAACTATAAGTATTCTTATTTAAATTGGGGTAGCATGCAGGAGTCCTAACTATGGACTTGGACTCTTATTGTGCCAGATGCTGTACAAACACATCATAAAAAGATGGTCCTGATCTGAGTATAAGACAAGAGACCACAAAATTCTCAGTTTGCATACCTTACATTACACCCAGACACACACCTGTATCATGCATTAAATATTTGTTCCAGATCAGTTGATTAGTACTTTTCAGACGATATTAAAGAAAATGAGACCGATCCTCATTTGGTGTCTGTCAGAGTAACTCTACAGAAATCAGTGGAGTTATGCTGAGTCACAGCCTAGCTTTGTATTACCACAGTGTCATGAGAACGCCTGTTCTCACTTTCAGGTGACATTGTAAATAAGAAGCGGGCAGCAGTATCTCCCGTCAGTGTAAACAAACTTGTTTGTCTGAGCAACTGGCTGAACTAGGAGTAGGACTGAGTGGACTTGTAGACTCTAAAGTTTTACATTGTTTTATTTTTGCATGCAGGTATGTAAAAAAAAATCCTACATTTGTAAGTGGTACTGTCACAATAAAGTGATTGCACGACAGTACTTGTATGAGGTGAACTCAAAATACTATTTCTTTGATCTTTCTTTACAGTGTAACTATCTGCAATAGGGTTAGCGCCCTAGGCTGGAACTTCAGAGATGTGGGTTCAAGTCCCTGCTTGGTCACAGACTGCTTGGGTGAGTCACTTAGGACTGACTGTGCAAAAGTGGTTAGGGGTTGTGAGACTGACCATCCTGCATTTTGGGTGTCTAGAAAATCACTGTGGTTCTCAAGCCTGAGTTCAGCACCTGAGCTCCCATACAATCAATGGGGAGACAGTGGAGCCTTATGGGGAGTGGCAGGGAGCTGCCAAAGACAGGGGGATGCGCCAGCCCCCACCCCGTCTCAGAGATAGGTGGCTAAATCTGGGCTACAAGGGAGTTGCCGATCTCTGCTAGCAATTCTCAGCTTCAAATCCTCTCTTGGCCTGAGGGTCCTACTCTGGATGACTAATTAAAGAGGGTCTGGAGCAGGGGGACTGGATCCTGGGTCTCCCACATGAGTGCTGTAACCACCAGGCTGTAGAGTCATCCCCACACTCATATTCTTGACCTTGCTTGCTCTCTCTTACAGAGTCCTTTGGGCCAGAGAGCGAGAGCACACAAGCATGCGAATGGCTCTGTAGTCTGGTGGCTCGGTATGAGAATGGCTCGGTAGCCCCCATGTGGGAGACCCAGCATCCAGTTCCCCGTCTCTGCTGATTCTAATTAGTTACCCAGAGTGCAGCAGGAGAGCCTGAGGAAGCTCCACATTAGCATAGCCCAGTGGCTAGGGAACTCACCTAAAAGGTAGCAAATTCCTTCTCCCCCTCACGTGGAGTGGGGACTTGAACCAGGATGTCCCACATCCCAGGGGAGTATGCTAACCACTGGGCTAAAAGTTATAAGGGACGTCATCCTCTGCTGTTTTGTGTGAATTCACCTGAGGAGTCTGATTCCACCTCATGGAGTCCTGGAGCCCAGGCTCCAGCCTGACCCTGAACATCTACTCGGCAACTAAGTAGCTCCTTAGCCTGAACCCCATCAGCCGGAGTCAGCTGGCACAGGCCAGCCCTGGGTTTTTCACTGCAGTGTAGATGTCGCCTATGGGGACGTCTATGCTGGAAAAAACAAACTGCGGTTGTGAGTCTCAGAGCGCAGGTCAGCTCCACTCGGGCTTGTTGGGTTCATGCTGCAGGGCTAATCATTGCCGTGTAGACGTTTCCGCTCGTGCTCTGCAGCCCAGCTGGGGCGTGGATCTCAGATCCCTCACTACAGCCCGAGGGGGAACATTTACACTGCCATTTTTAGCCCCGTAGCACAAGCCTGGGTCAGTTGACCCGGGCTCAGAGACTTGCTGCCATGTTTTTCTTTGGTTAGTTTTTGCAGTGCAGATGCACCCTGATTCCTGTTCTGACCCAGATTTCCAACGCCTGCTCCAACCACTAGACCTGATGGTCAATGTCCCACACAAAAGCTCAGGGTGTACCCATTATAGCGGGGATTTTAAAACAGTTGAAAATAAAGCGTATATGATGGGATTTTTTTTTAAAGCACTCAGTGTTTCCCTAACTCTGCTCCCACTGGAGTCAAGGAAAGTTTTACCGTTAACTTCACTGAGCGCAAGCTTAGGCTAGGGCTGAGCGCATTTGAAGATATTATCCCCAGAGCATGTTGTACGTGTAAATAGTGTTTAATTTGTAATGAAAGATATGCCAGGGATCAAGCAATTATTTTACTTTCATGACTGACCCAGGAAGCCCAGAGTTGCCAGGACTATGAACTGCCAAGCCCAGAGGCCGGGGCTATGAACTGCCATGCCTAGCCCTGGCAAGCTCTGGCACAAATTAGGCACCATCCTAAGGAGAAAGTAATACCCTCTTCCCCTTTATCAACAGACCAGCTACATTCCCCATGTGAAGGCCCCAATCCTGCAACTGGATCTGAGTGGAAGAAGCCTGGAGGTATCCTAGTGATTTCAATTTGCCTCTAGATGGGTGCCTGGGTCAGCCCACTCAGATCCAATGACAGGGTAAGGCCCTGGTGATCTGTAAGTAATGCTCTGCATCAATGCTACACAGAAGCTGTTTTGAAAAGGAAGCCCCAGCTTCTCTAAGTGGCTTGTTGCTGCGTGTTTGGTAGAGACAGAAGATTGTTTGTTTTGGCAGACGCAAAAATGCTGATGAGAGCAGAAAGTGAACACGCCAGGCATCAAGTTTAATGCCAAATGTTTTGAGATCGGCATAGTGCTGAACTGGAAAAAGCTCTAAACCCACTAATGAGAACTATTAAAACTTCAGAAGAGCTAGAATTTGTTATGAAAAAACTTAATCTTTCGGAAAATCATCAAGCATAAAAGTGACCTGCAAAGATGCTAACTCACATCTGAGATTGTGAAGTCTGGTTAGGGGACTTAGCCAAAGGGGGTTTTGAAAATTTTAGCCTATGTCTACACTTCAAATGCTACAGCTGCAGCATTTCAGTGCAGGCACTGTGATGGGAAGAGTTCTCCCTTCACTATAGTTAATCCACATCCCCTAGAGAACATAAGAACGGCCAGACTGGGTCAGACCAAAGGTCCATCTAGCCCAGGATCCTGTCTTCCGAAAGTGGCCAATGCCAGGTGCCCCAGAGGGAATGAACAGAACAGGGAATCATCAAGTGATCCATCCCCTGTCACCCATTCCCAGCTTCTGGCAAACAGAGGCTGGGGACACCATTCCTGCCCATCCTGGCTAATAGCTATTGATGGACCTATCCTCCAAGAACTTATCTCGTTCTTTTTTGAACCCTGTTATAGTTTTGGCCTTCACAACATCCCCTGGCAAAGAGTTCCACAGGTGGACTGTGCATTGTGTGAAGAAATACTTCCTTTTATTTGTTTTAAACCTGCTCCTTATTCATTTAATTTGGTGCCCCCTAGCTCTTGTGTTATGAGAAGGAGTCAATAACATTTCCTTATTTACTTTCTCCACACCAGTCATGATTTTATAGACCTCTATCATATCCGCCCTTAGTCGTCTCTTTTCCAAGTTGAACAGTCCCAGTCTTATTACTCTCTCCTCCTACGGCAGCCGTCCATCCCCCTAACCATTTTTGTTGCCCTTTTCTGTACCTTTTCCAACTCCAGTTCTCTTTTTTGAGATGGGACGCCCGCATCTGTGCACAGTATTCAAGATGTGGGTGAACCGTGGATTTATAGAGAGGCGATATGCTATTTTCTCTCTTATCAATAACAAACAAAGGATCAGATTGTGACCTGGTGTAAGAGGATGCAACTTTTCAAAGACAATGGAGTGGCATCTTTTTGCATTTGGCTGGAATCTGACCCAGTGTTTCTGAGGCTTGATCTGCACTTAAGTTATTGCTACGTCAGTCAAGGATGTGGGGGAAAAAACCACATCCTTTAGTGACATAGCTCTGCCCACAAAAGCCAGTGTGGACACAGGAATGATTACAGAAGAGAGCATCTGTCAGCGTAGCTCAGGGTGTTCCTGCATCAGCAGCTGAACCTCTTCTGTCTGCCTATGCTGCGTCTACACTCGGAGCCTATGCCGGCATAGACGTGCTAGCATAGGCTTTGCAGTGTAGATGTAGCCTAAGTAATTCCCCAGTCTGTGGGCGAAGAAAGGCCGGTGGAATACTGGAGTAGTTATGAAATCGATCTTCTAAATGCTCGCTTCACCGAGTCAAGGTCAACAAAAGAGGGGTTTGGCTCTTTACTCCACATTTTTCAGCACTCCACAACCACGAGTGCACGCTACGGTCTAGAAGCGAGAGAATTCAGAAAGGTATTTCGCCAGTTACGTGAAGGTGGGAGCTCAACAAGTTGGACAAGTCAGATCCTGTTGCTGTGAAGCTTGGCTCTTGATAGATAATTGTGCAGTAAACATAATGTGATACTTATGGCCAGCTTCCAACATGGCAAATACCTAAGATGACCTAGTATTTGTGCTAAGTGAATTTATTCAGGCTTAAATAGAAGGCCAGCTCCCCATGATAGGAAGAGCACATAGCCTCTCCTGGCTGGGGAAACCAGGGTAGGCTTGCAGAGTTGCAGCCATGGAAGGAAGCGCTGGGATGTGCAAAGCCTGGCTGTAGCCGGGAGAGTGTAGGGAGAGGTACATGCAGCCCTGTGGGCCCCCAGTATCCCCGTTCCCTATGGGTAGCCCTGGCATCTGGGCTGCAGTCCCCCGACCCGGTGCTCCACAACCCAGGGCAGAGGGCTTGAGGAAGTGTTGGGGCCCCCAGCTCAGCCCCTGGCACTGGGACTCTGGGAGGGGGGAGGTTCTTCTACTGGGTGGGTCTGTGGGCACCATAGGTGCTGCCTCCAATGTGGATGGGGGCCTTGGAGGGGGTGTCCCAACTGCAGTGCTGCCCCATACTGCTGCCCTGGGCACGGGCTGGATAGAAGGTTGCAGCTGCTGAGTCTGCGCTCAGCCAGCCAATAATAATAATTAATAAATGCACAGCCCAGTGCACGTCCTAGCCTTTCTGCGAAGCAACAGAATCCCAGAAAACCCACCTTGCATGCTGTGAACGTGAACAGGCTTTTCCAAAGTGCTCAGCATTGGCCTAACTCTGCTTCCATTGACTTTTCCCCCTGACTCCTTCATTGGGAGCAGAGCTAGGCCAGTGCTATAGACTTCTGAAAATCTCACCCTAATGGTACAGTACGTAGACAAGGTGCTGGCTAGCCTAATTCCAGCACTGCTCCACAGAGGTGCACTTCATCTGAGTTTTTATTTGCAATACCACTGAAAAAAGGTATTTGCCATGCTTTGCTTTGCCAAGGTGTCAGTCAAAGTTTAGTTATCATCTTTGCAAAATCAAAACAAAATCTAAGTTTCTTCTGAACATGTCCAGTCTCTGCAGTTCTCGTTCGATAAACACATCATAGTCACTGCAGTCAGACATGCTCTCACATGGAATGCAAGCAGGAACCCAGTTACACACAAAAAAATTAAATACCAAGAAAAAATGCATTCGTCTGTTTAAGGGTGTGGCTAAAGATAGACAAAAGCAGGTGAGTTTCCCTTTCTGGAGATCTCGATCTCTGCTTAGGTTACTCTGGCGCTGGCAAACCAGGTGCCAGCTCATGCCAAGATACCTATGCCCCACTTGACAAACGCAAAGTTTGAATCAGTCTGGTTCCCCGGTGTGTTGGAATTTGTAAAGTAGGTATAAAACTGGGCTTAGCAGTGCTTAATTTGTGCCAGGGCTTGCCAGGTTCTCAGCTCTGGCAACTCTAGGCTTGGCAGTTCATAGCCCCGGACCTCTGGGGTTGCCACATCAGTTATGAAAGTAAAAAAATTGCTTGAGCCCCGGCACCTCTTTCATTACAAATTAAGCCCTGCTGCTTACTGTTTACTGAATGCTTCTGAGTTGCTGCATGCATTCATCTCATTTCTAGTATCCATATTAGATCTAATATCCCATATTGTAAGGTAATCTTTGAGCATTTGCACTGTAAGCCTCTATGATGGTGTAAATCACCAGACTGAGTGTAAAGGGGACTTGGTGTAAATGAGAATCAGGCCCTTTGTGTACATTTTTAAGGGTAATTAACGATTAGAACAATTTACCAACAGTCATGCTGGACTTTCCATCACTGACAATTTTTAAATCAAGATAAGATGTTTTTCTAACAGATCTGCTCTTGGAATTATTCTGAGGCAGTTCTCTGGCCTATGCTATCTAGGGGTCGCACTAGATGATCCCAGATATCCCTTCCTTCTGGCCTTGGAATCTATGAATTTGGCAGGCCCGGAAAGAGGGTCTCAAAAGCAAGAAGCCCCGTTCAGTCAAGGGCAACTCTGGGTGGAGGACAGTCCTTGAAGCCCCAGCTCTTGTGGCAGAGCCTGGCTGAGGACAGAGCCTGCGACTACAGGTTGTCTGAGCCCCCTGAGACGGAGGCGGGCCGGATGGGAAATGATCACCCCAAGATGCCTTCCAGTAGTTTGCCTGAGGCCAGTGAGCCACACTGTGGCTTGCCAGAGGCTCCCTGAAAGAAGGGAGGCCCTTCAGATGTTTGTTGTTTCTTCTCTGGAACCCCAGAAGGGGTAAGGTCCACTGGAACCCAGCTTCCATCCCCGGGCCGGTACTGCTGACCACCTGGACCTGGCAGATGAGAGACGGAGTGAGCATAGGACCCTATCATACCCCAAAGGGGTGCTCGGGAGGGACTAAGTGCACAACACACAGCGAAGTGCTACTCCCTCGAGCAGTCCCCTTGGAGCTCCTTTTTTCACATCTCTCCTTGCGCTTGCTCCACCCTACAGCCCTGACCTCATGTCCACACTCTCCTCTGTGCCCTCATCCCTCTCTGGAGTCCTGAGTGCAACCTGAGCCCTGTCCGCCCACGCAAAACCCAACTCACGTGTCGGCCAGGCTTGTTTTGCACAGTGTGAATGGAGACTGTGAGTGCAGAGTCTGTTGATCGGCAGGCCTCCAAAGATTTGCCAGTGTGGCTTAGCACCCAAGAGCCAGTCAGCTTTATCTTGCCCCATCTCACACCATTTCATTAACCCTCCTGTTGCTTGCTTTTCTTGCTACCCCTTGGCCTCCATGCACTCAGCATCCAAGTTCCTCCCGCTCAGAGTGGCTTACGGTGACTGACCCAGGTATAATGGACACCACCATATCATTTCTGAGGATGGCCCATTACGTGACATCAATTCCCTGATGCACCTGAATTTCACGAGGAGATCAAGAAATTGCCGTGGGATTTGCGTACCAGGACTGAGAATAAAGTAGCTGAACACAAGCAGAAAACTGGTGGGAGCCCTGCCCTAAAACCTACCCCTATCCACACGCAGGGAAAAGATATTCCTGATTTCTTGAGGGCCAGAGATATTTCTGGGGTGTTGCTTCTTGACATTGCCGTTTACCAATTAGTCTGTGCAGCGCCGAGCACAGCGGGGCCCTGGCCCATGACTAGCGTCCCTAGGTGCGATGACAATACTCCTACTACTACTAATAGTTCTAACATACACATGTTCCTTAGCCAACATTTTTGCTTGTTCAGAGAAACTTCAGGGAAGAGCAATGCAATTGTTGGTGTTCCTTTGTAACAATCAGGGCTCGGGTTCACTAGCTTAGTCGGTCTTTTTCTTCTTCTTGTCTGAAGAGTCTGGTGCAGCAATTTTCCCAGATGCAGACGACAGGGTGAGGCCTCAGACAACAGCTGTGTTGTGTGCTTGGCTAGTTCAGAGCCAGGAGGAAGATACAACATGATGCCCAAATGGATGGACTTTGACTCATCAGTGGACCTGCTGTCCTACAGAGCAGGACCATGAGCTCAAGGCAGCTGCAGTCACTCTCCAGAGAGAATCAGGAGGGTAACAGGAAATAACTAGGATAGAAGCAGAGAAGACTGTTATCTTTTGTTGTTTTTTGCTGGGCAAAGAATGTGAAGAACCCACCTGGGCCCAGTTGGGTCCCATATAACCATGTTCACTAACTCCCACAAACAGGCAATGCCTAGCTACACACATTGATTTCTGGCGGCTACTGAAACAACAAACACATTAGAAAGTTCATAAGCTATTTTAATGGATACCAGCCGATTCCTACACACTATAGAGAGCATCACAAGGCCTGATCCAGTGCCCATTAAAGTCAATGGAAAGGCTCTCATTGGCTTTGGGCACTGGATGGGATGTGCAGTCAGGCCAAGCAGGGGGCGCTTCATGTGGAGGATATTAGCTAGCGAAGGGAGAGTCTGGGGAAGCAATGAAAACCAGCTGGGGGGCGGGGGGTAGAAGCAGGCCATGTGTAACCCAATAGGAAATGTCAGAGAGAACTGGGAGGTTATATAGCTGGTGAAAAGAAAAGCTGGGGTTTCAAGATGATAAATGTGAATGAGACTCCCAGTGATTTGAATAAGAATTTGTCTTCCTTACTGCTAATCTTCTTGGCTCAGGCGAGATTATTTAATGGCTTGCTACCCAGACATGCAGACAGCCATACGCAAAAGTACGTAATGAATGAGGGGCTGAGTGAAGAAGAATCAATTACCTTGGCCGTGAAGGCTCATAGCATAGCAATTTACCTGGTGTGGTGAATGTGTCCGTCCATTGCCGCAGGGTCAGAGAAAGCAGACCTTCCCTCTCATGCAAACTGCAATAGAAATGGAAATGGAATCCACAGTACTGAGAGATATCTGATGTCCTCTGCTGGGTGAGGCAGCTGAATGGACACGCAGACCGTGCAGGGCTGTATTTAGTGACGTTGTGTATGTTGGCTTTCCTGACTGGAGCATGGCAATCCATTTCAAATTTTGAAACTTCATCCCCATTTCAATTTTTTTAAAGGAAAACATTTTGTCAACACTCTCCCTCCTTTTTTGGACCAACTATAGAGCTGGCCAACAATTTTTAAATTTAAAAATTTCAGTTGAATTTCAAATTGGGGGAGGGAAAGGGAAACAAATTTGGGAGGGATCCATAAAGGTTAGAGACTCAATTTAAATGTATACCCCAAATTAAAAAACATAGTTAGAGAAGCAAAAAAGTGCCACTGTGGCTAAACAACAAAGTCAAAGAAGCAGTGAGAGTCAAAAAGGCATCCTTTAAAAAGTGGAAGTTAAATCCTAGTGAGGGAAATAGAAAGGAGCATAAACTCTGGCAAATGAGGTGTAAAAATATAATTAGGAAGGCCAAAAAAGAATGTGAAGAACAGCTAGCCAAAGACTCAAAAAGTAATAGCAAAAAAAAAGTTTAAGTACATCAGAAGCAGGAAGCCTGCTCAACGATCAGTGGGGCCACTGGATGATCAAGATGCTAAAGGAGCACTCAAGGACAAAAAGGCCATTGTGGAGAAACTAAATGAATTCTTTGCTTTGGTCTTCACGATTGAGAATGTGAGGGAGATTCCCAAACTTGAGTCATTCTTTTTAGGTGACAAATCTGAGGAACTGTCCCAGATTGAGGTGTCATTAGAGGAGGTTTTGGACCAAATTGGTAAACTAAACAGTAAAAAGTCACCTGGACCAGAGGACATTCACCCAAGAATTCTGAAGGAACTCAAATGTGAAATTGCAGAACAACTAACTGTGATATGGACCTATCATTTAAATCAGCTTCTGTACCAGATTACTGGGGGATAGCTATTATGATGCCAATTTTTAAAAAAGACTCCAGAGGTGATCCTGACAATTACAGGCCGGTAAGCCTGACTTCAGTACCGGGCAAACTGGTTGAAACTATCATAAAAAACAGAATTATCAGACACATTGATGAACATGATTTGTTGGGGAAGAGTCAACATGGTTTTTGTAAAGGGAAATCATGCCTCACCAATCTACTAGAATTCTTTGAGGGGGTCAACAAGCATGTGGACAGGGGGATCCAGTGGATATAGAGTACCTAGATTTTCAGAAAGTCTTTGACAAGATCCCTCACCAAAGGCTCTTAAGCAAAATAAGCTGCCATGGGATAAGAGGGAAGGTCCTCTCATGGATTGGTAAATGGTTAAAAGATAGGAAACAAAGGGTAGGAATAAATGCTCAGTTTTCAGAATGGAGAGAGGTAAATAGTGGTGTCCCCCAGGGGTCTGTACTGGGACCAGTCCTATTCAACATATTCATAAATGATCTGGAAAAACAGTTTTTAAGTACATAAAAGGTTGTTACAAGGAGGAGTGAGAAGAATTGTTCTTCTTAACCTCTAAGGATAGGACAAGAAGCAATGGTTTTAAATTGCAGCAAGGGAGGTTTAGGCTGGACATTAGGAAAACCTTCCTAACTGTCAGGGTGGTTAAGACCTGGAATAAATTGCCTAGGGAGGTTGTGGAATCTCCATCATTGGAGATTTTTAATAGCAGGTTAGACAAACACCTGCCAGGAATGGTCTAGAGAATATTTAGTCCTCTCATGAGTGCAGGAGACTGGACCAGATGACCTCTCGAGGTTCCTTCCAGTCCAGGCTATGATGATAGTTAAATTCAAAGCAGAATGCAAAGAGTTACAAAGGAATCTCACAAAACTGGGTGACTGGGCAACAAAATGGCAGATGAAATTCAATGCTGATAAATGTGAAGTAATGCACGTTGGAAAAGATAATCCCAACTATACGTATAAAATGATGGAGTCTAAATTAGTTGTTACCACTCAAGAAAGAGATTTTGGAGTCATTGTGGATAGTTCTCTGAAAACATGAACTCAATGTGCAGCAGCAGTCAAAAAAGCAAACAGAATGTTGGAAATCACTTAGAAAGTGATAGATAATAAGACAGAAAATATCATATTGCCTCTATATAAATCCATGGTTCACCCACACCTTGAATACTGCATGCAGATGTGGTCGCCCCATCTCAAAAAAGATATATTGGAATTGGAAAAGGTTCAGAAAAGGGCAACAAAAATTATTAGGGGTATGGAACAGCTTCCATATGAGGAAAGATTAATAAGACTGGAACGCTTCAGCTTGGAAAAGAGATGACTAAGGGGGGATATGATAGAGGTCTATAAAATCATGACTAGTGTGGAGAAAGTAAATGAGGAAGTGTTATTTACTCCTTCTCATAACACAAGAACTAGGAGTTACCAAATGAAATTAATAGGCAGCAAGTTTAAAACAAACAAAAGGAAGTATTTCTTCACACAACGCACAGTCAACCTGTGGAACCCTTTGCCAGAGGATATTGTGAAGGCCAAGACTATAACAGGGTTCAAAAAAGAACTAGATAAATTCATGGAGGATAGGTCCATCAATAGCTATTAGCCAGGATGGGCAGGAATGGTGTCCCCAGCCTCTGTTTGCCAGAAGCTGGGAATGGACAATAGAGGATGGATCACTTGATGATTACTTGTTCTGTTCATTCCCTCTGGGGCACCTGGCATTGGCCACTGCCGGAAGACAGGATATTGGGCTAGATGGACCATTGGTCTGACTCAGCATGACTGTTCTTATGGCAGTGGTGTGGCCTTATCTCGAGTACTGTGTCCAGTTTTGGGTACCATGCTTTAGGAAAGATATGGTCAAACTGGAGAGAGTCCAGAGGACAGCAACAAAAATGATAAAAGGTTTAGCAAACCTGACCTATGAGGAAAGTTTTTTAAAAAGTGGACATGTACAATCTTGAGAAGAGAAGACTGGGGGGAAGGGGGCTGATAACCGTCTTCAAATATGTCACAGGTTGCTATAAAGAGGACTGTGATCAATTGTTCTCCATGCCCACTGAAGGTAGGACAAGAAGCAATGGGCTTAATTTACAGCAAGGTGTATTTAGGTTAGATATGAGGAAAAACATCTAATAGCAAGGGTGGTTAAGCACTGGAATAGGCTTCCAAGGGAGGTTGTGGAATTCCCCTCCATGGAGGTGTTTAAGAACAGGTTGGACAAACACCTGTCAGGGATGGTCTAAGTTTATTTGGTCCTGCCTCAGCGCAGGGGGCTGGACTTTGATCGCTTCTCAAGGTCCTTTCCAGCCTAACATTTCTATGGTTCTAGCTCAGTGTCTTGACAATAACACAGCTGGAGTTTGTGTATCTCTTCTCCTTTCTCTAACCTTTTTAATATGTCAGGTAGGGCTTGCTTTTTTAATTCAAGTAACACAACATCTATAGGGCCAAGTTGTCAGCTAGGTCTTCAGTGGGCCTCTGTATTTATGCCTGCAGTTTATTGTAAATGCAATGAAGGTTACCTAGAAGTCTAGGTATCTGATTTGTGGGTACAGTTATATATTTAGATGTCCAAGTGATGTTAATTTTGCCTGTATTTAATTGCAGCTTCAATTTTATACTTGCAATTATCCCCACCTATTGTCTGTGGGAGTTAAAGCAGAGGCCAGCAAAATCAGGCCAATAATGCAGGGTACAAGAACATGCAGTCATCTTGAATCAGGCTACATATTGGTGTCTGTACATTACCGTGGGCTACCTATAGCTGGTTGGTTGCTTCAAGTGAGCAATGCAACTATCCAAACACTCTGCATTCAACAGTGTCTCACAGTGCCAAGGATTTTCTGGGTGGCACTGCTGACCACAAGACTCAGGGATGCTGCCTGAAGTTTGGGTCCTTCTCCTAATGAAGTCAATGGCACAAATTTGGGGGGTTTAATGCCTATTTTTCATTGTTTTTACCACGTTGGCCCCATTTTCCATGACAAAGGCACTAACCCTAAGCTGCCCATCTCCTAGCAATGTCCCTGCGCACAGATCCAATATGTTTACAGTGGTGTGATCTCTGCTGAGGGCACCAACTAGCCAGCCAGATGGGTTCCCTTATGGACCATGAATGAAGGACTAGCAGAGCTGTGGGGGGTAGGGGAGGTCAGCAGCAGCACTGGTATAAGGACAAGTCAAGTGAGCTATAAAAGGCAGTCACACATGGAATTCCTGTTGACCCAAGTCATCAGCAATGTAGGGAAAGAGACCAACATCAGCCTCTTTGGAAGGTTGGGAACTCCAGTGCAGACCCTCAGATAGAAATCTGCTGGAAGAAAACATTTCTCTCAGGAGGGATTTCCTACATCCATCTATCATCTAAACCCTGTGCCTTCCACCACGAAAAGGTTGCTGTCCAGAGCTATGCTTGGTCTGGCCTGAACAGCCTGTCTACTGTGACCACTCATGCTAATATTTCAGATACCATAATCTTTGGCTTGTTCTTCCCTTTCTGCTGCTGACCCTGGAGGAGAGGACAGGAGAGGATTTGGATGGCAGAACTGACAATAGGGAAGTACAGGAAACAGAGGAAATGTATCCTTGACGTAAGAGGAAGAGTCCAGGACGTGAGATGATAGAAAGGGCAGGAGCTGCTGAGGAAGGACAGATGTTGGAAGGGGATAGCAAGGAGGCCACGTGAGATGAGCTGAGAGACCATTTGCGAGGGTGGCTGAAAGGTCCCGGCAAGTTCTAAAAACAAGGGTGGCCATTTTGAAATGGGTTCTAAAATGCATGCGGAGCCAGTAGAGGTGTGTGAGGATGGGCTGATAATAGACACGCTTCTCTGTAAGGGAGAGAAGGAGACCAGCAGTGTTCTGCATAGGTTGGAGTCTGAAGAGCTGGGACTTGGGAAGATCATAGACAAGGCAATAGGAGACGGAGGAGTGAGTGAGGATTTTAACAGAGCCTGGGTCAAGACAATGGCACACAATGTTTTGGAGGGAGTTGTAGGTATTTTTGCATACAAGAAGGAGTTACCTGCACAGAGGAGGATGACCCCAAGGTTATGGATAGGAGAGAAATGGGAGATCTGAGTCGGGGATGGAATTAAAAGCGATCCAGTTCTGCTCAAGGCTGTTCAAGAGAAGCCTTTCTGTCCTTATGGTGAGGAGTTAGCTGAAGGGATGTGAAACGAAGCCACACGTGGATGGACTAACCACAGGCAGCAAGGGGTGGACAGGAAAGAGAAATGAAGGGTCAGATTTTCCAGAGTCCATGAGGGGGAGTGTGTGCACCTAGCGATTGGCATATACCTGAGCAAATCAGGCTGCTAAGACATGCCCTTGAGTCTGTGCATGCAAACCAGGCATGTACGCTTTTGAAAATCTGGCTGTAAAGGTGCTGATAAATATGTGTAGGTGAGTATCCTTAGAGGCAGCTGAAGTTAAAGATAGAGGTAAGATGAGTGCCAGCAAGAAGATAGATAGGAAAGAGTGGGGGGCCAAGAACTGTTTGGGACTCCAAGAGGTGTCTTCTTGGCACAGTGGAAGAACGGCACTAAGACACTTCAGAACCAGACGTTAGATAGGTAGAAGCGGAATAAGGACATCGGGAGTCACAGTAAGGAACACGGCCCATTGCAGCCAGATGTCAATCCCAGTCCCTCCAAGGGGTGTGGCGACTGGCTATGAGTGGCAGGGCCCCATCCATCAAAGAGGATGCTGACCTCTTCCTCCGGGACTACAGCAAAAACATCCAGCTTCCCTTAGTCAAATAGCTGTCAAATAGGATTTTTCCAAAGTCATCTGCTACCTTGTTTCTTTACTAATGTGGTTGGATTGTTGGGCCGTGGGTGATTCCCGGGATTTTGTAGCTGGTACAAGTTTATGGACCTTGATTGCAGCTGCTTGGGTACAGATTCCATGGAATAGCAAAGGGGTGTCTGTGTGTACTGAAAGTTAACAGAGCTGGGCAGGAATTTTTTGACACCTTTTTTTTCAGAAATTGCCCACTCATTCAAAAGCAAAACTTCCTGCAGGGATGTGTCCATTAGGACAAATTGTTTTGTTATGTAAAAAAATTTAAAGGTTTAGAAAATCCTGGAATGCTTTGACATTTTCAGAACACTGTTTAGATTTGTATTTTTCCAGTTTGAATTTTTTTTTTCATTTAAAATGTATGCTTTGTAGGGTTTTAAAAGATTTGAAATCAAAATGAAACCCTTTCAAATGTATAAAAATGAAATATTTTGATTGACCTGACACAAAAACATGTTTGGATTTTCAGTTTGCAAAAAATTCTGAGATTTTTGCCTTTTTATCCTGATTTGGGATGGGAAAAATTTTCAAAATCTTGAAATATTTTTGCAGGAAGGGAAATCCACGATCCAATCGGCTCTAATTAGGTTGCTTTCACAGGATGGCAACATTTTATACTTTGTTCTGCTTTCTAGATTTTCCTTGCAGTGATAAGAATTATTAAGACGTAGTTGGATCTGCCAACCCTGTAGATGCTGAGGGACAGCGTCAATGCCCTTCCCTGTAGATACATCAACTTGGTCTCCATGCTGATGGGGCTTGGATCCACTTGAATGTTTGAGCTCCTGTGAGATCTGGTGTTTTCCCCAAGCGGGAGATACATGCTAGGGCTAGGCCTTAGAATTGGACAGGTTCATCCAGATTTTGGCAAGTGAATCTGCTAGGCCTTGGACAGGATGATCAGGATTTGGGTATCAGACGAAGACCAGGTGAGTGGCAGCTCTGACTGTCTGATAACGCCCCCATTTTGCTGCTACCAGGGCAGGTTGCCTTTAGATGTTAGTTTGCTATTACGGTGATATAGCTTATTAATACAGTTGGCCAGAACTGATAAATGTGTGTCTGTCCACTTAGGTATCATCCCTTCTAATGAGAATCTGAACAGGCTGCTTGTCAGGGCTGGAAAAATCTGCAGTCTCTTCAACCTGTCTTACAATATGGGTGATGAGCGTGCCAGGTGTTTGCTGCCTGCTGTCAGAGGCTTCCCTGCCTTGGCACACTCAGTAGTAGGAAGGTGTCCTTCTGGGAGGGAAGAGCAATGAGTTTGGATTTCCAGGGGTTGCCTAGAGAGGCCTCCTCTGATCAGCTGCATGCAAAACCAACAAGAGCTGGTCCTCCAGCGCCTAGAATGGCCAGGAGCAGTTGGAAGCCAATCAGAGTCCAGCAGGCCGGATAAACGAAGTAGCTGCTTCTGGCAGGGGCTGGTTCTGGGGAAGCCAGGACGGGGTGCAGCCAATTGTTTGACTACACTTGTGGTTCGTTCTTAAAATGTTCAAGACAAGAGACCAAATAACTGAACTTAGCCAAATGTATTGTCTGCTGACAAAGCAGTGCAATATGAAAAGGAGACATTCATGCCCTCCTTCCAGGAAGCAATTCTTATCTCACGGCATGTTCACCTGACACAGCAGATGTGCTTCAAAGCCTGCACTCCCCAAACCACTTGTACTTATATTCACAAGTTAGAAAGCACTTTCTCTGTCACTTAAGATCCAACCCACCAGTTGGTACCAGTTCCTTAATTTGTTGTTTTGTACTTTTCTTATCTTCGTTTTGGATACTAGCATTCTAGATACTGCTCTGTGAGGGTATCTCCAGGGCAGAATATTAATTTTCCTATCCACTTATGCCCACTGTTCCAGCAAACTATGGGGTATACCAGTGAATAGCACTGTGGGAAAAACAATGCAATTCAGTTAGCATAACTGCCCAACATTAATACATACAATATTCACGCCGCACGCTTAATACTTACTAATGCGGTGTATGGCATATGTGTAACATAGACATTGGCTCATAGGGGAAAGAAGACTCTCTCCCTGCCCTTACCCAAGAACTTGACAGTATTTGCCTCGGATCTCTGTCAAGGATTGTTTGTTAGGAGCTTTAATGTTCAGCTATTTTGAGTTCAGTATTAATTTGTTTTCTGTAAAACCTGAGGCAAGCCCATTCCACGGGCACTGGGCTCAGGTGAGTCCTTGACACATGCTACACGCCAACTTTTCCAGGAGTTTATGGCAGAAAAATCCAATTCCCTTCCCCAAGGAGAAACAAGAGGTGGTGACACAGGAGAACTCCATGCTGGCCATCAAAGCAGCACAAGCACCATTGAGCTCTCCTTGCCCTGCTCCACTCAGACCCAGGGAGACGGTGGCTTGAACTTGAAGGAGGCAGAGTGTCCGCGCTTTGTGCGACATTCTGAGGCCATGCCACAAAGTTGGCTGGAGATGGTAACAGGGTTATTAGGACAGGTGAGACAATTGATCTCCGTTCTGGAAAAGAAATCACCTGCATGATCCAGGTGTGCAAGCAGGAAGCTGCTCAGACAGGCCTCTCACTGGCACAAAGCATGTTGCATGTGGCGAGGGTCCAAGTGGCAAAATACCAAAACACATGAAGAAGAAGATGGTGCTGGTGACATGTGTGGGTCCTAGATTCAGAAATACCATGGCTGCTTTCCTGCCTTAGTGAGGGAGACCTACAGGGCCAGGTCCTCAGCTGATGTAAATTGGCCTAGGTCCTTTTGCCGTAGCCTACAATCACTGGTGATGCCCTAAAAATTAATGATACTTTGGATTGATCATGAACTTGGGCCAAATTCTTTGCTGGTGTAACTCTGGTACAGTTTCATTGACTTCAATAGCGTGGGGTTAGTTTACCCAACTGAGAATCTGGCCTATAAAGGAAAATTTTCAAAGGGACCTGCTTAAAATGCCCTTACCCTGTGCATCAGAGCCAGGAAAACTCATTTGCTTGTATTGTCCCAAAGAGCAAACACAAAAGGGGCATGAGCTAGCTGATAATTTTCTGGTCATTATTCATCTCTAGAATGATGAGCTTCCCTCTTATCCCTAGAAGTGCTCCCTCTGGAATAGATTTAGGTCCCGTTTGTTGAGCAATAAGGATTAATGTATGCCCCTACTGTCTTGTTCTCTCTGTTCTGTGGATAAATAGTCCCTTGGCTGTTAGAACTTTGAGTCTGGTTCCTTAGATGAGAACGAAATTCACCTTTTTAACCTAACTTTTAAAGAGCTGTAAACACAAAGGGCCATATTGGGACCAAGAAGATGATCTGCTTTCAGGAGTTCATGATCAATCCAAAGTACCATTCAACTTCCCAGAATCGCCAGAAAGGCTGTGCAATTTCACAGTTTACCAGCAGATGGCACTCTTTCCTTTCCTCTGCAGATCTAAATTCTCTCTGGATTTGCAAATTGGACTCTGGTTTGTCATTGAAACAAGTGTAGAACAAATCCATTAGATTTAAGGGATTCTTAGATAAATTGTACACAGGGAAGCAGCTCTTAAACATTTGTAAAGGACTGTGTTTTTTATTTAAAGCAATAACGTGGATTCGCCCTACCGCACACTCCTTCCTCTCTGTTCTCAAATAAACTAGAGAAAATTAGAGGGCCTGTTTTATCTGTTTGCTATCTGGGGTAGGATTAGAGTCCTCCTGAGCTCCTCTAAGCTTTGAATCAACAGTGTTTTATTGGTTCATATCCCTGAAGGCTGGCTACAAACGAGCTAAGTAAGACATCAACCCATCCTCTTCTGGAAATGCTCTGTGTGTCCGCTCCGTTGGAAAGCACGGACACTGGAATACTCAGTTATACCTTAGAGCAGGGGAGGCCACCCTGACCCTGAGAAGGAGCCAGAATTTACCAGTGTGCATTGCCAAAGGAACACGTCAGCAGCCCCCCATCAGCCCCCACCTCCGCCCCCAGTGTCTCCCACCCGCCAGCAGCACCGCGGATCAGCGCCTAACCCTCCATCCCTGCGCTTCCCGCCCCCCACGATCAGCTGTTTTGTGGTGTGCAGGAGGCTCGGGGGGGGTGGGGAGGAGCAAGGGCGTGGCAGACTCAGGGGAAGGGGTGGGGGCCTTAGGGGAAGGGGTGGAGTGGGGGCAGGGCCTGGGGCAGAGCCCGGGGTTGAGCAGTGAGCACCCCCTGGCACATTGGAAAGTCGGCACCTGTACCTCCAGCCCTGGAGTCGGTGCCGGTACAAGGAGTCACCTATTAACTTCTGAAGAGCCGCATGGGGCTCCGGAGCCACAGGTTGGCCCCCCCTGCCTTAAAGCCAGCTCACTTCTTTCACGCTGGGGGGCAGGAGGGAATAAAACTCAGCTGCATTTTAAATGATCCAATCCACTCTGCCAGGCCAAACTTAACTCAATAAGGAGCTGCAATTGTTCATTTGCTCACCTACTAACACAGGGGAAACTTTCATGACTTTCTGCAAATACAGGAGCCTCACGGCTTGTCTATATAGGAAAGCGTTACCCGTTATACTGGTCTAGCTTACACCGGTATAATTAAACCACGCTAGTTATACTAGTCTAAAGCCCCACGTGGGCCTCTTATTGCAGCCTGCTGCTGTTCAAAAGCCACTTCTTTTCTAGGCTGAGGCTGCATCTACCTGTCCTATAGTGGCACCGCTGTTGCTGAGGTAGCCCTTGAGCGCCGTAGAGACATTTACCACAGTGACAGGAGAGGGACTCCCCTCGCTGCAGTTAATCCCCCTCCCCAAGAGGCGGTAGCTAAGTTGAAGAGTTCTTCTGTAGACCTGGCGCTGTCTACATGGGCCTTAGGTTGGCTTAACTCTGTCGCTCAGCAGGGTGGATTTTTCACACCCCTGAGTGACGTAACGGGGTCCACCTAATTTTCGAGTGTAGACCAGCCCTAAGCATGTCCACATAGCCAGCTGGTGCTTTCAAGTCACACCTTATCTTTCACCAGTATAACTTCCCCATCGGTACCTTGCTCTGTGAAATCTGTTGGGGGCCCTAGCATACCATTAAATAGATCAGGCTAGATGCTGTCTGAATGACCCTGGGTGTCCATGTGTAAGATCTCTTTTCTTAGCACGGGATGCTTCCAGGTCCCAAGCACCTTCATCTCCCCCCACTGAAGGCAAAAGGAGTGCAGGGTACCAGTACCTCACAGGATCAGGATCTTCGGTTCTAACACAGGCAGAGCTCTTGTTGAGTTCAGTGGGAATTTTGCTTGTGTCAGGACTGTTATTATTTAGTATTCGTGTTGCCTTAGGCCCAGATCCTCAAAGGTCTTTAGGCTCCTAACTTCCTTGAATTTCAGTGGAGGTTAGGAACCCAAATACCTAGGAGGATATGGGCCTTAGTGCCTAGACCGGAGGCCCGGGGCCCTATTGTGCTAGGCCCTGTACATACACAGGGTGAGAGATGGTTCCTGCCCCCAAAGAATTTAGGCCCAGATCCTCAAAGGTATTTCAGCTTTCAACTCCCACCTTTGAAGATCTGGGTCTTAGTGTCTCAACAGAAGCACAGAGAGGGGAAGACCCAGGTCCATAAAGGTATTTATGCCTTTGAAGATCTGGGCTGAAGTGATTCAGTCAAGGTCACTGAGCCACTAATAGAACCCAGGTGTCCTAAGTTCCAATGCAGTGCTCTAGCCACTAAATCATCCTGCCTCCCTGCCTCGGGATGCTGAAGTTAGAACGAACCGTGTCCTCCACTGGAAGAACACAAAGCACTGATTTGTTACCGACAGTATCTTACGGTTTTCAGATCGTGTGGATTGTCTCAAACTCGACCCTGCAAGTCGCTCCTTTGTGGCAGATCCCTGTGTCCTTGGGGAATCCCATTCCCTTGGCTGGATCACAGGGTCTGGTCCTTGGCTTGGCGTTCGGTTCTGAATGACATAAAAGGAGCAAATGACTTGTCCATTTTCCTTCTCCAAATAACAGATGAAAGGCCTGGTCCAAGGGTAAGAAAGTCAGGGAGCAAAGATTCTGAAAGTGAAAAGGAAAGCATCAACTCTCTGGTGTTCAGGCAGTCGTTCCATAGCATACTGTAGTCCTATCACTTAACAGGGAGAAGATTTGAGGAAATGGGATGCAAGAAGAAAGAATGGAGGTGTAGGGAGGCTTGCACTGATATCAATGGGAGCAAGATTCGGCACTCAAAGTGTGCCATGGGGCACCACAAGGTGTGGGAAAGAGGAATGCAGAGAAAAAATGATGTTTTATGGTAGATCTTCACCACCTGAGTTGAGCTAGGACGTAAGCATAAGGGGTTAGGTTCTGAGGTTTTGATGTCTTAAAGCCACCTTAACCAGCTCCCTGGGGATTGCACTTGCATGGGACTATCCTCCTCTGACATGTAGCTGGTGGAGCTGGCTTCCTGTTGGCTTTCTCACTGGGTTCGGTAAAGCAGAGAGGCATGTATCATGTCTATCTTTTTGGACTGCAAGCTCTCTGGGGAAGTGACTTTCCTTTCCTTTGGGCCACATCCTTAGCTGGTGTAAACAGGCATAGCTCCATTGGTTTACATGAGCTGAGGAGTTGACCTATTGATTGTACTCTGTAGGGACTGAGCACATTTCAGGTGCTAAGCAATTACTATGCCTGACCTATCCATGAAATGTAGATTGACCTAGCTACGATGAATGCCACAGTTAAGCTGACCTAGCCCTCGGCGTAGATGCAGCAAGGTCAAAGGAACTTGGCCATCAACTTGGCCACCTCTCCTCAAGGCAGTGGAGTTCTGACATTGATGGAAAAATCCCTTCTGTCGATGTAGGAATCATGTACCCTGTGGGCATTAGAGCCGCAGGGGTGCGTCCCCAAAGCTGTGCCATGGTAGTGCGTGTAATGTAGACTTACCCTAATAACGGTAATGTCTGGTCTGCACAGAGAGAGGGAATTCTCTGGCCTAGAACATACCCTAGTGTCAGGCTCAGCAGAGGTAACTGTGGTGGATTCAGTGGGTCCCATTCCAACCTCATTTACACATGGTCATGCCCCAGTGAAGGCAATGGAAACTGTGTGGAATTAGGTCCTGAGTCTTTTTCCTGCCTCCTCCCACAGCATTTCTTTCTGGAGAAGGCATCAACTATTCACTTGTCACATAGTCATGAAGCATCTCTGTAGTTAGACCCTATGTGCCTCACTTAACCAGTGCTCCTCCGGTGGAAGAGCGTGGTGATCACATTTAATCAAAGCCTGTCCCCTTGATTTGGCTTAAAATAACTGGCAGGCAGGTTTCTTTTGCACCAGAAACACCAGACTCCTTAGCAGGCATGTCTGCAGGTGACCCAGATGTGGGCGGTCTAGCCTAGTGGTCAGAGCTGGCATCAGGAACCGAGGACTAGGGTCAGAGCTGTTGTCAGTAGCTAGAAGCTGGAGCCAAAGGTCAAGCCAGGGGTCAGGAGCTAGATACCAGAACTGAGGTCAAGCTGCAGCTGGGAGGTGAGAAGTCAGAGCCAAGGGTCAATCCAGAGGACAGGAACTGGAGTGAGCGGGGCGCAGTTCAAGGCAGGGGCAGCAGGAACAAGATAATGCAGGAGCAGCCACAGTGGTGAGCATGAGCACTGAGCAGCCTGCGAGCTGCTGCTGATGGCTTAAGAGCTGGCCTGCTGGCCCCTCCAGCCAATCGGGCAGCCTGCTGTCGGCCAGCTGTGCTGATGAGGCTGCCCTGGAGACTGGCTTTGCTGCAGGCCCCGATTCCTGCCAGTTCTCAGGTTAGGTCTCAGCTGTAAAGAGTCAGAATGGCTAATGTGACGCTGACCACGACTTCGCAACTCCGCATTGACCAGGACAAGTCACGTTCAGCAGGGTGTTCGCTAACCATGGTTCAAATCTGACCTTGGCAGGCTTTCACCATGGTCCTGCTATCATCCTGTTACACGCCACCCAGTGCTCTCTTGCTTTGCTTCTGCAAAAAGCCTGCCAAACATGTCTTTTTATACCACTGGGCAAGAACAGCATATGCCCAAAGTCCAAGCTGTCCCTGAGTTATTTTCCTCAGCCTGAGCTTGCTTTCAGTCCCCTGCACTGAGAGCTCTCTCTCGTGGATGGAACAGGGTCATGGACTCTCTTGGCGAAGGTCTCCTGCAGGTAGATCACTTTTTAGATGGAGAAGAGACAGTGGTTTTTAAAAATACTAGCTCAGTGACTGGGAAGAGGGAATGGCCCAAATTTGCAGCTCTGATCTAATGCCTGGCCAATCTCCAGTGTCACTGGCCTCTCTCTGTGAAGGGATCAGATTCTGGATCTGAAGCACCCTTGTCCCTGGCCTGCCTGGTGAAGCAGCAGCATGTTGTAAGAAGGGGCGTTTCCACATGGATCTGGAGCATATGTATCTTTGAAGATGACTCCTCTCGTTCCAGGCCTTTTCCCAGCTTACCTAGCTGTGCGTCCCCACCTAGTGTTCCCTCACTGATAATATTACAGCCAGATGGAGACTATGTCTGAAGCAAACGCCACAGAAGTCTGACCCATCCCTCACCTGTGTGAGTGCCAGACCATCCCCACAATCTGCCAGCGAGGAAGTGATAAACCAGCATGTTTGCTTTTCTCTCTCTTTGTTTGAACAGCAGGGAGGTTTGGCCACAGGTCCCCCTCTCTTACTGCATGTCCTCCAAAGTTTCCAAGCAAAGAAACAGGGAGGTTTATTTTAACTATTTTTGTGCTTGGCTCTTTTGGATCTCCTTTTATTCCCAAAATGTCAGTGAACAAAAGACTCTTAAATAATTTTTAAAAAAATCATATTGCAAACAAGATGTTTACTGAAGATTATCTGTAATTATACAGTAAAACCAAAGGCACAAGCAAGAAAAAAAAACCACCACTCCAAATCAATAAATAAAATCAGACCAGGAGCTGTGCATTTCATGCTGTATAGGGCCAGATCTTCAACGGGTGTAAATTAGCATAGCACGATAGACGACAACGGAGCTATGCTGCTTTACACAGGCTGGGGATTTGGCCCATCTTCAATGCAGGAGAAGAAATCCGATATTCTTAAGAAAACCCCACCTGCTTCACACTGCAAATAGTGTTATGGAGCAATTTGGGAAAGGAGACAGGGAAAAATAGAGGAATAGAAAGGGGAAAAAGAGGCAAGGAACAGAAGGAAAGAATTGATGCCTGAGACGCTCACTCAACCATGGGCAAAAGTTGAACAAATAGCCTCAGTTTTGTATGTGTGACTGCTAGGAGGTCATGCCTAATCTTCTCCCACCTACGCTTTCCCCACCTCCAGGTCGCACGGCTGCAACTCACCCCCTGGGGAGGTAGGCAACGGACACTTGGAAAATCCCCCTTGTGCAACACACTGTATCCACCTAGCAAGCAAGAAACACAAGGAGAAAACAGCTTGCCCGTGCTCTGCTCCTACTACCCATCACTGGATCCAAAGTAAAGTCACAGTCTTAGCCCATGGTCCAGGTCCACCACGGCAGCCCCACGTGTCCACATGCCACATGCCACTGTGGGATCTGGACCCTAGACCAGGGCAACTAAAAATACTGCAGTGAAAATGCAAGGCAAAGAGCTCCCTAGTTCATAAAGGGCCAAGCTCTCATTTGCACGAAGGCCCAGATCCCAAAGGCATTGAGCAAAGCAGTGGCAGTGAGATGGCTAAATACCTTTGAAGATCCAGGCCTCGGATTAAATTCCATTGCTCTGGGAATGAACTACCGGCCTCATTGGAAGTTTTGTAATTGACTCCCAGGGAGCCAGAATTTCACTCTACCAATGAAAAGAGGCCTCAAAGTGAGGGTGGGAGTGTATATACTGTACTTGTACATTAAGGCCCTTTTACACTGCCAGAGAGGTGGAAAGAACCCTTATTGTAGATGAAAATCAGGTCCAAAATGTATATAAAATCCGGTCTAGTTTTTTTTTTCCCTCCTGTTACTTTTTTTTAATTGTTCAAACACACTCCTGTGACACAATAAACCCATCTGGAGTATAACGTCAATTGAACCTTGACAGCCGCTCATATGGAGCACAGTATAAACGTTCAGATGCTGGTGCTGAATGTGTCTCATTAAATAGAATAGTGAGTTTAACTTCACATTAAATAACCTCTTCTGGTCTGTGCATATAAGAAATCCAGTGCAGTTGTTTCCTCAATAAGATGTTCTTACTTAGTTTTTCTATTACTGTTATCAGAGAGGATCAAAACAGACAGATGCATTTACTGTTTTCCATCAAAAGATAATAAAAGGAAACAGTTTATAAAATCAGATTATATGAAAAATTGCCTAATGATTATAATTTCTAAACCCATTGCTGAATAATGATGCATTCAAGAGTTGTCATCGTATGATGAAAGAAACCTAATATGAAAGATTTTCCCTATGAAGAATGACTACAGATGAATTGCACAGAGATACAATCCTCCGATAAAGAACAATAAGAGCCTCTAGAACACTTAATAATAGACTACTCAGGATGAATTGAGTATTGCAATAAAAGCCCATAAATTAAAAAGTTTCAAAATGATTTCTGATAAAAGAAATGCCAAGGTGAAATAAAAAAAAAATCCTTGAAATCAACAGATATGCTTGCAAAAGTATGCTAAGTGATAGAAAATACACGTTATAAATCCAAATAATTGATTTAAAAAAGCATACTATCACATCATAGACACTGAAAGCTTTTGCCTGGCAAATCTTTTATATAATTCAAATGACAGTATCTTCAGGCATGTGTTGAATACTTATGAAAATACCTTTCGTGTGGCTATCGGCTATCTGTGTACATTTATTCGGCTCTTGAACAAACAGGGCCAACTCCTGATCCTGTGGCTCTCTGGAGGTGGAGCCTGGTCACGGCTCAGCAGGTTAGCCAGGCTCCAAGAGATAAGAAAATCCTGGAGTGACATGCCCCCTGGGCAATCCTCCCCAGAGGCAGAGTCTAAAGTTTCTTCAAGACTAGTCCAAATTCTTCACGGCCTTATGTGGAGATAGTCCCTCTCCTGATGTCCCTGAGTGAGGGTGGAGCAGCCTAGGCTACTGGACAGTTGGGGACAGCAAGTGAAGACCAACAAGCCAATAGCAGCACAGCTGGTAGCTCCAAAGGTGCCCGTTGTCCTGAACACCCGTACCCCTCACCAGAAAAGGGAATGTAGGGGGACAACAGCAGTGTCTTCCAGGACCTCTCACCCCTGGCACGTTTACTTTGAGGGCTTGCACTGAGCCCTGGACTCCACCTCTCCCCTCTGAATGGATGTGCCTTCAGGGGGCCCCAAAAGATTCATTTACAAATGGGTTCTATTGCCTTCTGCAGAATTGCTCTCCAACTGAGTAACCTTTTAATATGCTGCCAGGTCGGGGCTCAGAGTCCCTTGTGCAATGGATTTGGATTGAGTTTGAATGGCAAGTGGCAACATCATGCCTAAACACTCCAGGTCTGGCTCCGGAGGTATCCGTCATGGGGCGACATCACCGTGTGCATGACATGCGGGTAAAGCAGGCTGACCTTCTCATTCTAAGTGATACTGATGGCCACGTTCTTATTTATTACTTTCTGTTACTTTTCCTAGCTGGGGATATTAAAGATGTTGGGTGAAATCCAGTAAGCCTCCACAGTAGCTTGAATCGCCAGCCTGGGAGGAGGCTGGATGGGACCTATGCTGCCCTGAAAGGATGAATACAATGTCCATCCCAGCCAGACCTGCCATTTTGTCAGCTGTGCTGGCTTCAGGCATCTCACGGGCTGGTAGCTTGTGATACTGTGCCCCTGCCCCAGGTAGGCTTTCCAGTGCTGGAGGTCAACGGTTGGGTCCTAGGAGGAGTCAATCAGGCCTGTAGATCTTGTTAAATTTGGCTCATAACAATAATGTCTGTGAACTCACTGATTCTCCACCATGGAAAGCCCCTGGGCAACAGCATCTCACCATTCATTCAAAAGCCATGTGTGACAAGCCTCATCAGGTATGTCTACACTGCAGCTGGGAGAGTCTCCCCCAGCCCAGATAGACAGACTCACACTAGCTTTGCTCCAGCTACCGTACTAAAAATAGCAGTGTGGACATTGCGGCATGGGCAGTGGCTTTGGCTAGCCACTCGAGCTTGGACCTGGGGCAGGGCCTTGGACTCAGACTGCTAGCCTCAGCCACCACCCATGTCACCATGTCCACACTGCTATTTTTAGCGTGCTAGCTCGAATGAAGCTAGCACAAGTCTGTCTACCTTAGCTGGGAGGTTTGCTCCCAGCTGCAGTGTAGACAAACCCATAGTAAAAAGAAAAGGAGGACTAGTGGCACCTTAGAGACTAACCAATTTATTTGAGCATAAGCTTCCGTGAGCTACAGCTCACTTCATCGGATGCATTCACGAAAGCTTACGCTCAAATAAATTGGTCAGTCTCCAAGGTGCCACTAGTACTCCTGTTCTTTTTGTGAATACAGACTAACACGGCTGCTACTCTGAAACCCATAGTAGTCACACCAGAGGTAACCCTTTGAGATCAGCTGAGGAGTTCATGCTCCAGAATCTGGTTCCTCGCCCAGTGCAGAAAACACTGCTAGCAACAGAAGAGGAAAAAACCATACCGATTATTTATATAACAGTAGTAGTTGGAGGCCCCAACGGTTCTAGACCCTGAGCAAACACAAGCTAAGGCCATGTCTATGTTACAAAATTAAGCCAACCTAATTTATACTGGCATGCAGCCATGAAGTAATTACATTGCTCATCCTTGTGTTTGGCTGCTCACCAGCAGTGCGCTTGTATCAATGGTGCTGTCAGTGTGGGGCATTGTGGGATGGCTCCTGAAAGCCAGCAACAATCGACGTAAGCCACACAGTGTCTACACTGACAGCGCCTCGGCCTAATTACATCGCCCTTGACTCTACTCACTCATGCTAGTGGAGGAGGAGTTATTAAGTCGGTGGAGTGAGGCAGTTATTTTGGCAGGAGTGAAATTTAAGTGTAGACATTGCCGTAGCTAGGTTGACATAAGCTGCCTTATGTCGGCCAAACACTGCAGTGTAGATCAGATCTAAGAAACAGTCCCAGCTCCAAAGAGTTTACGATCTAAGTAGATGTAAGGTGGAGGAAGGGAATGTTCTTATCCCCGTTTCACAGATGGGGAAATAAGGCACAGGGAAAGATTAAGTGACTTGTGCAAGGTCATACAGGGAGTTAGTAGCAGAGCTTAGGCTTGTACCCACCTCTCCTGAGTGCCAGGTTTTAACCACAAGACTACCCGCCTTCTGCTGCTTCAGCTTTGGCTATTACGTTTTCCAGAAGGTAGGTAAAAGAAGTTTTTAAGTAGTCAAATTGGGATGAAATGCAGATCACTGCACTTAAAGGAGCTGGTTTTGCCCAGCGCTGAGCAGGGAACTGAAATGATTTATTATAAGCTGTAACAATATATTATTCATATTAGAGGCATGTGAAAGGCCTTTGATATGTATCTGAAAATGCTTCGAACCCATAAAAGAGATAAATTTTGTATGAATAGTGGCGCAGAGAGTACAGATGAAACTCTCCAACACATCCTCGTATCACCTAATAAAATGTAGGGCTACTGTGCTTACATAATCCATGCATTAATTTCACTAAAAAGAGAAATTCATTAACATATCTGCATATGATGATAGTCCATCCAACCCAGGCTTTTGAGGCATAGTATTACGCTTTAATTTTCTCTTGATGCATACTGCAGCCTGGATTTATTTGAATCTGGATCCCCTAACTCCCTCACGGGATTGCCCACAGACTTAAAGACCACCCTTTTTTGACCTAAAATACTCTTGCTCCTCAATGAAAAGCTTGCAATGCTGCAATTTTCAGTTTGCTTCATTCCCATTCTTTCAGCTGGCATTTAGCACCAGTCTTTCTTCCACAACCAGCCAGGGCTCCAGGAAGTCGGAGGTTCTTCTGTTTGCTCAAACAAACACATTTAGATTTTCACATTAGAGGCCTGCAGACATTTCTTCCTCCTTTGCTTCTGAATTTTTGCTAGCCCTTAACAGGAAGCTCAATAGACGAAAAGAAGCCGGGCTATAAAACAATAGCACATACAGCGGGGAGGTCTTCAGTTGTTATAAATCTGTGATATTCCACTGACTTCAGTGAGGCTACACTGATTTACTCCATGCCAGGATCTGGCCACGTGAGGTTCAAGTCATTCTGAAATTAGGCAAAACAAGTTCACCAATTCCTGATTAACAACAAAGCCCCAAATTCTATGGCGTATAATGGGTTATTGAGTGAACAACAGGATTTGCCAAGCACTCCTCTTGTTCTGCACCACACTGAATTGTTACTTCCTGGATAGGTCTCCTGCTAATGGTTTTGTTTGCTGTAATAGAGAGACATCCGAGTGCTCAGTACAACTGCATACAAAACAATAACGATAAAGTCTCCCACTGAAGGGCAGCAATTAAAGCATTCATTATTAATTGCACTAATTAACCTCAGACACAAACCAGCTGTAAAGCAGCCACAGCACAACTGGTGAAAACCAGTCCCCTTTCATATTGAACTAGACTGCCACAGGCAGAGCTCACAAATGGTGACACTGGGCGCCTTGCCTGACAAGGGACTGCCCCATGTACGGGCTCGGCTCCTGGGGCGTACGACGGCTGCTTCGCCTGGTACCACTGGCAGATTGTGGCCTCTGAAGCCAGCCTGGAGAGGATTGCCTTAGTGTAAGGGAATCCTCCTAGGGACAGAGATATGGCATAGTTCCTACATCACCCCCTTCCCTGCTGCCACCTTAGGAGCACGGGCAGGTCTTCCCTATACCCAATCAAACCCCAGCTGCTTATCAACCTCTTTGGGCCATTGGTAGAAGGTGTAATCTAGAGCAGCCTCCAGGCTGGTAAACAGTGTAATTTATAGCCTTCAGGCTGCTCTAAATTATCCTGGAGATCAGTCCATCACATATCCATCCTGGGTTCAGGGGAGCACACAGCTGACCTTGACATCCCCATCCCAAACTCTGCTGCACATTCTTTGGCTATTGCCGAGATCTGGGCCATGATCTACCCACCAGGAGACTGTTTCCATGGACTGTCTTCCGTAACAACGTTGGCGCTGCCTAGTTATTAGGTCACCTCTGGAAAGCACCAAGCTGGTAAACCAAGTGCCAGCTCTGGCTAAGGCCGTAGGCGCTAGGTAAGAACTGATAAACTCATAGCTGGAAACCAAACCAGCTCATCTGTATGGTAGTTTTGTTCAAAATAGGTATTAGTCTGATAAAAATGTAATTAGTGTTTAGATTCTGTGAATTGCTTGTAAGTTGTTGCCATGCATTGACCTTACTTGTAACGGCTGCATTCTGTGCTATAAGGCAATATGCACGTTTTGCTGTATAACTTTGAAAAAGTTTGCTCTGAAATTGTGAACCCAGGCATGGGAATTGTCCCTTCCCCCACTGGCCATCTGGCAGGACTATCAAAAATTAAGTGGGCCGTCCTAAAACAAAAGCTTTGTTATTTGCCGCATCCACCCTTGGAGAAGCATGTGCAGAAGGCCTCATCCCATCAGTATTTGGATGTTGGAAGAGGGAAATAAAAATAGTTGACATGAAGATTTTTCATCTCTTTGCTGTTTGAACTCTCACAGGGCAAGAAATTCTAAACCGATGCAGAGATCCCCAGGGATTACCCCTGGGTCTTCCCTGAAAGACATTTTGAATTGACAGATTACTACATCTCTGTCATCTTTATGAATCATACATGGTAACTCATTTGTTTGTATATGTTTGCTTGCTTTAACTGGTAAATAACACTTTTATTTCTTTTTCCTAGTTAATAAACCTTTAAATAGTTTATTACAGGATTAGCTACAGACGCTGTGTTTGGTGGAAGATCTAGGGTACCAATTGATCTGGGGTAAGTGACTGGTCCTTTGGGACTGGAAGCAACCTGAATAGTGTATGATTTTTGGTGTAAGTAGCCATTTATCACGAAGTCCAGCTTGCCTGCATGGCAAGATAGACAGGAGAGTCCAAGGGCTCTGTGATAAGACTAGTACAGTGATTCAGGAGTTCATACTTGTTACTGGCTTGGTGAAATCTAATGATAGAACACATCATCAGTGTTGGGTGTCTGCCCTGTTTTTGACAGTCTTCCCTGAGGGAGGCACTCATGGTTGTGGGTGTGACAGGGTCGGGCCAGATGGCTATAGGAGAGTAATAGAAGGCAGATATATTAGCCCCAGGCTAAATAGGTCTCTTTTCCCTGGGCAAGGTAACAGGGAATGTTCCAGAACAATCAGGAACCTTCTGGAGACAATTAAGATGACAGGCTGATTAGAACACCTGCAGCCAATCAAGAAGCTGCTAGAATCAATTAAGGCAGGCTAATCAAGGCACCTGGGTTTAAAAAGGAGCTCACTTCAGTTTGTGGTGCAAGTGTAAGGAGCTGGGAGCAAGAGGCGCTAGGAGCTGAGAGTGAGAACGCATACTGTTGGAGGACTGAGGAGTACAAGCATTATCAGACACCAGGAGGAAGGTCCTATGGTGAGGCTAAAGAAGGTGTTGGGAGGAGGCCATGGGGAAGTAGCCCAGGGAGTTGTAGGTGTCGCACAGCTGTTCCAGGAGGCACTCTAGACAGCTGTATTCCACAGGGCCCTGGGCTGGAACCCGGAGTAGAGGGCGGGCCCGGGTTCCCCCCAAATCCTCCCAACTCCTGGTCAGACACAGGAGGAGTCGACCTGGACTGTGGGTTCAGAAAAACGGCCAAGCTGAGGGCTGCCGTGATGCTCCAAGGCGAGCAAATCCGTCAATAAGCGCAAGACCCACCAAAGTAGAACAGGTTTCAGAGTAACAGCCGTGTTAGTCTGTATTCGCAAAAAGAAAAGGAGGACTTGTGGCACCTTAGAGACTAACCAATTTATTTGAGCATGAACTTTCGTGAGCTATGCTTATGCTCAAATAAACTGGTTAGTCTCTAAGGTGCCACAAGTCCTCCTTTTCTTTTTGCAAAGTAGACCAGGAACTTTGTCACATGGGCCACTCCAGACAGCGTGACAAGCACTTTGAAAATGAGCAGTGCTGTATCCTTATTGTAATTGATGATAATGGTGATGAGGAAGGAATTGTCTATGGACCAAGACATCAGATAAGATAACAGGCCACTACCATTCCTCCCAATGCAAGAAGACACGACCTGGTTAAGGGAAGGACAATTTTAGGAAGATGAGCAAGGCTTAGCGATAGGGATCCATAAATCTGGATCGTTCTCATAAGTATCCACTCTCCTGGATGCTTATCTGTAGGGACCAATGGGGGCTGCGGGAAGTGGCTTGGGCCGAGGGAGCGGCAAACCGTAGCCAGTTGGAGCTGTGATCGGCCAAACATGGAGACCCAGCAGGTAAACAAACCAGCCTGGCCTGCCAGGGGGCTTACCCTGGTGGGCCGTGGGCCAAAGGTTGCTGATCCCTGTTTTAGAGACTGCCTCTTTTTATGTGTTTGTACAGAGCCTAGCACAGTCTTGTTAGGGGTCTCTAGCCCCTACAGTAATAATAATAATAATAATAATAATAACAACAATCAATTAATAAATCAACTGTTATCAAAATATCAGGACCGTGGCAGATTTTGTTTTTGTGGGATCTAAACCCCATTTTAAAAAATGCCCATTTGAAATTTGAAAAGAAAAAAAAATAACCAAAACTTGTGTAGGTCTTCAAAATCTGGAGTATAATATGTAAAAGATCCAGTCGATCAAATTTTAGATCTAAAGCCCTGAGTGTCTCTTTTCATGACGTGACCATGGCTTTGCATGTGAGGGTAAAACTCTGTTTTATTTGTCAATAAGATTCTGAATTAAATGAGAGGGGAAGTGTTTTCTTTTTCTTTCTCCCCTCCCCCAGAAGAATTTATTACCTCAAAGACACCTCTTTACTTAAGCACTTCTGCAATATGCTGCTACCTTTGTTGGTTTCTGAGCAACCAGCAGAGCCTAGCTAGGGAGCAATGAAGCATGGAGCAAATGGAAAGTCAACAAGAAGACGAGAGCTTCTATAACATTTTTGCTCTGAATTTTCTGCATTTTTACCTGCGCCACGGGCTATAATTCGGCTGATAAAGTACATCCGTAAAATCTGTGTCCACCAAATGCTCCTCCTTTCCCCCCCTTTGAATCCGAGTGTCCTGCCAAAAAAAATCACTTGTTCATCCATAGGAGAAAGAACTTTCTAAACACGATGGTGGCCACAGAGTGTTGTTTTCTGGCCGGTAAACAGCTCTGCCATCTCCCGTGTCTCTCAGTGCACATGATCTGCTAAGAGGTTGGCATTGGGTTTATAATGCTGATGAGTCTCATTGGAGTAATTCAGAAGAGGGGAATGTTTGAAGCTTTGTGTTAGGTGGAATTTTTGTGTTTTCTTAATTGTGGATTGTTTTAAGCATGTGTGTGGGTTAGGAGGAGGGGTTTTTGGTGGGATTTAGAAGTTATTTGTGGTGGTTTTTTCCTTCTTTGTTGGGCCCTCTTCCGGAAAAAATATAGGCACATGCTTAATGTTATGCAGTGGGTGAAAATCCTGGTTCCTTTGAAAATGATGGCAAAACACTCATTGATTGCAACAGAGCCAAGATTTCACCCAGTGATGTTCATGGTGTGAACTCAACGTGCATAAAGTTAAGCATGTTTGTGAGCCTTTGCAGGATCAGAGTCTGGGATTGTACAGGGGAAAAATATTTCCCCCTCTTTGAATATATTTTATGGTATGTTTAAGGACGGGGGCTTTAGGGCTTTTTCTCCCACGTTTTTAGTTGCTTTGTCACGTTTACATTACAGTAATAATGAATTATATTGTTCTTGAGTTATTTACATACTTTTCCTAGCCACAGCAAGCAGAGAGAGAGATGGGAGTATTGCAGATGGCTCAGGTCATGTCTACACAGGGACTCTAAGAAAACTATTCCCAATTAACAAAGGTGTGAAACTAAACTAAATTAGTTAAAGCAGATTAAACCCCTATATGGACATTCTCATTTAAAATAAAAGTGGCCTTAATTCAGTTTAGCTTAATGCACTTCAGCCAGGTCTACACTAAAACGTTAGGTCAATTTAACTACATCGCTCAGGGATGTGAAATATCCACCACCCTAAGCGACGAAGTAAGCCAACCAAACCCACGGCATAGACAGCACTAGGTTGATGGATGAATTCTTCCATCAATCTAGCTACCACCTCTCAGGGAGACGGATTAACTACTGCAATGGGAGAACCCCTCCCATCACTGTAGTGAGTGTCTACACAGAAGTGCTACAGCAACGCAGCTGCTCTGTCTTCAGTGTAAACACAGCCTTCCAAAGTGAATTATATCAGATTAGTAATGCCTGTACATTTCCCTGTGTAGACAAGTCCTCGGTGATATTTTACATGCTTCCTTTCCCAACACTCCTTAAAAATCCCAACTGTAATGCCACCAGTGCTTACCTCTTAAATCTTAGCAGATAATGTGCTGGACACAATGTGTCTGTGAGAGGCATCTTTAGGAGTGAAGGTGATGCTAATTTGCAGTTAAACTCCAGGTAGAATTCTCTCTAGGGACTCCTTGTACAGGTACATGATGTCTGGAAAAATAATACTAGTTTTTGCCAGTTTTTAAGGTCTCAAATGCATTTATTTGTTTCTTTTGTTTTCTGGAAGATGATCAGAGGCTAACATTCTACTCACTGCCACATGGTTGTGAATCTGAAGTAACTTCAATGAGATTACTCCACATTTGCTCCATTAATCAGGAGCAGACTTGAATCCTGGAGTTTTGTTTTGCACAGCTGACCAAAACAGATCCTGGCCTGAGTCCTTGTAAGTGAAGGATAGAAAAAGACGTGGAAGAAGAGTGCTTTCCAAACATATGCTTCGTTCAGTCCAACTTTGGTCAGTTTCCTTCTCCAAATCAAAAGTTATTTGAAACTGCCAGCCACAAAAGGTTCTTGTCCTGCAAAAATCTGTGTGTTTCCAAGTAACCTTTTGTAGAAAAGGAAAAAAACCAAGGTCAGATTAGATTATTATAATTGTAGTTTCCAGCTTCAAAATCCGTGAATCTATGTCTTCGTCTTTCAACAGATTTGGGGACTTGGCAGTCATTTTTGGTGCAGCTGCAGAAAAAACTCTGTTATCTGGAGTCGATTTCTCATACCATCCCAGCCAGATGAATGAAGTTTGTCTGCCTAGAGAATCTCTTAGTAAAGAATAAAAGAGAGCCCCCTTCTCACCTCTTGTGGAAAGCTGTGTTTGCTAGCCCTTTAGAGCTGGAACTGCGACCATCTGCCACAAGGTGTCGCTAGAGATTGTTGTATTTTCCCCAGGCTGCAGTATGTTGTTCAGTGGCTCTTTCTTGAGCCTTAAATCTGCTCTTAGCATCCCTCTCACCTTGCCATCAAGACACAAATGTCCCTGGGGAGGGCCCAAAGTGAGGGACACCGTTTAAACAGCCAGTCGCTTCAAGTTCAGGGGCCTGGGGCCAGCGCTTTCAGCTGCCACACATCTCTGAAGTTTCCTCACTTCCCTGCTCTCCACTGTGGCCCCCACTCGCCCCGCCTTGGCAGAAGATTTGAAGGGCCTGGTGGAGTCTTCACGAGCATCATCACTCTGTGTGAGCGCAGACGGATTCAGAAAAGGGACGCGCCCTGGGCTAGCACAGGCTGGGCCCATAGCTCTCCTGTAAAAGCAGCGAAGGCATCTTGGTCTGAAGTGCAGAAGCAGGAACTCACTTCCATCGTCTCCTCTTGCCTTGCCATTTCACCTTCCGCACATCTCTTTCCTCCTTCTTATGCCAGCTCCTTTTTCCTTCTCCTCTCCTTCTCTCTTCCCTCACTCCCCTCCTCACTTCTCTTTCTTCACCCTTCCTGTCTCCACTCCCCTTCTCCTCTGTTGGCCTCTTGACATTCTCTCTCTCCGTTCCCGCTGTCATCCCATCTCTTCTTTCCCACCACCATTGCAATCTATGGCTGTCCTTTTCTCAGAAGGGATGAGTTGACTGAGAGCTTGGGGCTATTCCTGCTTCTGCCACTGACAAGCTGCATGGCCTTGGGCAAGTCACTTCATCCCACTCCCACTCTTGTCTATTTCAAGTCTCCTTAGACCCTTGTCAAAGCAATTTGGGGCATGATACAACACCCTGGGGCCCCGGCTCAACTGAGGCCAGGAGATGCAGTTCTGATACTACTCATAAAATAAATGATAATATTACAATTTGATTTTAGAGGCAACCGGCCTTACTGATTTAGCAAACTGATCTGAACCTTCAATTCATAAAGTGGGTCATGTTTTCCAAGCTATTAACCCTGCCTCAGTTTTCCAGAGAAAAACCCTGACCTTCTAATACGAGGATATCCTGGGCTGGCCTGGCGTTTTTATTTCCGTGTCCAACAGTCTTTCAGAAGTGCCGACTTTCTGATTTCCCCAGAGGTGCTCGACCCCCACTCTGCCCCAGGCCCTGCCCCCACTCCACCCCTTCCCCTAGGCCCCACCCCTACCCCACCTCTTCCTGCCCCACTCCACCCCCATCCCGCCTCTTCCCGTCCCATTCCACCCCTCCCCAAAACGTGCCCTGCCCTCCCTCTGACTCTTCCTGTCCCCCACTCCTCCCTTTCCCCCCCGGCGCTGCCTGCCTGCTGCTGAACAGCTGATCAGTGGGACCCGCCACCAGTGGGAGGTGCTGGGGGGGAGGAGGAGAATTGGATCGGTCAGGGCCACTGGTGGGTGCTGAGCACCCACTACTGTTTCCCATGGGTGCTCCAGCCCCAAAGCACCCACGGAGTCGGTGCCTATGCCGTCGGTCATCAGGGTTTGTATTACAAGAAGAAGATCCTAGCTCTAGGCCAGAGGTATAGGCAGTGAAATGCCAGGGCTCTGCTAGATTTCTTCAATGGAGCTACAGCAGTTTCCAAGAGCGGAGGATCTGGCCCGGTATTTTTATAACAGCGTTTAATGGACTCCAGCACTGCTCAAGGGGAAAGAACTCCTTTAACCAGTAACAGGAAACCAAAACGATACAAGTCTATGAACAGGAGCCGAGATTGTAACAGGAGGAAGTACTGAAATCGTCCCTGTGCTGGAAAGGTCCACTGGCTTAGGAGGCTCTTGACAGGTTTATGTCTGTTTCTGAGAGGCTGGTTCCTGTCCATTCCTTCAACAGCCAAAGCTGTTGCCTGTCAAGGGATCTCCGCCACTCACTCACTGATCAGCTTTACTTTCCAAACCTCGGTGCTGTCACGTCTCCATTGCTCCTGTAGGGCCTGATTCTGCATCCAGCGATGTCCAGGGCAAAGCTGCTGCTGACGTCAATAGGGCAGCAGCAAAGCCTGATGATATAACAGACGGCTCGCCAGAAGTGCCCTTTGCCTTCCCCGCCTTTGCTCTCCAAAATGGAGATGCTGTGTCAAACTCCAAGCCCTCAGCATGGGCCTGATCCAAACCCCACTCAAATCAATGGGTCCATCAACTGCAGGGGAGGCAGGATCAGGCCCCACGGGCCTTCTCTCTCCGCCAACGTATTTCACAAGGTGCTACAAGGAAATAAGGCCAACGCCAAATGAGGGCCTCCTGGTGTATAATTCCTTGGGAGTATGTCTCTTTCTTTACATGAGGAGGCTCCCTTAGTTGCTAGATGGATTTGGTTTGTGACATCAGCCAGAGGTGGACTTAACACCCTGGACCGGATCGTCCCCCTTTCCGTGGCTTTTGGAGGGACAATCTCTGTGAGGAATCTCTCCCCATCAGCCCTTTGAGGGGAAAGACTTGCCTCTCCCCTCCCCACCAAGCCTGGTTGGTCCTCACTCATCCCGATGAGGCCAGGGTCATCTACACAGATTCCCTGTGCCTCCGTCAGCTGTTGCTCTCCCTGAGATCTGTTATGTTAATTTAGATGGCATATATGGGGCAAAGGTGTTAATATAACCCAGTCACTGTCCAACATCAAACAAGGGGCAGGGTGTGGTATACAGAGACCTCCGCCTGTTTAATACCATGGTTAAACATACGATTGAAAAAAACTTTTTATTAAAGATAAAGAAAAGAAGGACGAACAGTGAAAGCATTCCAAATGTAAAGTATTAAGTATTGCTTTCATCTTAACAAGGTCCCTTGTTCCTTTTCTCTTTGGCTGGAGAGAGTTTTTAGAAGGTAAACCCCACTTGTTGGACAGTCTCTTAGATGATAATAACTCTCCTTTTGGGGAAAAGAGAAGACGTTAGTTGAGATGGACTGGAGCCATTCTTGATGCTGCGGTTGCTAACGTCCAACCACATTTCATTTTAGGTGGTGTGTGGGATTCGGCTGGAGCCGGTAGGGGTGGCAAACTCATCTAGATCCTTTCTTTGGCCTGAGCTGAGCAAGACACCTTTCAGGATTAGGCCAAAGAAGAAGCGGGGTTCCTGGACATGGTGGGGGCGGCAGCCACGATGGGGAAACTCACTCCAGTAGCCTCCATCTCTTCTTCCCTCTGTTCTTTCATTTCCCCACAAACTCTCTTTCTTTAAGGTCCCCCCCGAAAATGGAGTGATATATGGAATGACCCATCCCTTCATTATTTTGTCCACCAGTTAATATCCAGCACTTCAATTCTGTTTCATTAATTTCTGGCTCCACATTATCTGTGTTTAACAAGCATAATTTCAATGTCCTTGGATTACATCAATGTGACCTTTCTGGTTTAGACTAGTCCAGTTTCTTTGGTTTTCTTGCCCCTGTTCCCATCAGCATTTTGTGATTATAGGTTAGCATGACATCTTATGAACTTCCACTCGAGTTTGATGGTTGACCTCACAATTGGGGTAAATCTGCAGGCCCAATGCTCACCACGGAGGGGTTGAGGCTGGGCTACCAAGGCCTGGTGCTGCATGACCTTTTCCAGAGCAGTAGGGTGTGTGGTGTTGCTGTCCTTAGCGTGTTAGGATATGCGGGGTGACGGCAGAGACCAAGGTCCTCCTCCATTTTGGAAGCTGGGACTGTGGGCCGCAGGGGATGGATCAGACTGTGACTCATGTTGCTGTGCTAAGTGACGATGGAATTGTTCAATACAAGCTCCCTGTGTGTCATTAGGGAGGAGCCAAGGTGAGTCCCTCCTACTCCTCCCGCCCAGTGTCCAAGCCTTACGCCAACCTGGAACCTGGACTGTGCAGAGGGGGCTTTGCTGGGCCTGGGTATGTGGGAATGGTGGGAGAACCTCCCAGTAGCATGGAAATAACTGAGCTCACCTTCCAGGTGAAAGAGAAAAGATCCATGCAGACTTCCGTACCCGAGTCAAGTGAGGGAAAATCTTGACTGAGTTTTGACTTGAGTTTTGGCTGTGGCTCTGATCCCCAAATGAATTTAAGGGCCTACCTTCCCTTGAAATCAACAGGAGTTGGGCACCTGAATATCTTGGAGAATGTGGGCCTGTGTTACCTTCCACTGTATTGGAAATGGTAGTTCAACACAGTGCTAGCAAGATCTGCTTATCAGCTGTTTTTGAGCTCGGTTGTTGCTAGCAGGAACTGGTCGAATAACTGATCTGGTGAAATTTGTAATATTTTTCCCACAAAGTGTTTTTCTAGAATTTTCTGACATTAGTCACTCAAGGAATTCACAAATACATGGGCCAAATAACGGATGCACTGAAATTGACAAAACTTTTCTGATGAAATTTTGGACAAATTATTTTTGCCAACCGTGGCCTTAGCTCCGTTTCTAGCCCAATTCCAGCTGTGAGGTGGACAGAGCTATTTATCCTAAGAAAAATAAGATGCCAAATCATGAAGAAACAGATCATAAGCATGAACCAGTTGGTCAAACTAAAGTGGCCACATGGTTGGCAAACCAAGTATTTGTTTAAACTGTAGTTATCTGTAAGTGGGATTTTCCAAGGCAACAAGTGTTGGACAAACTGCTCCCGTTGAAGGCAGAAGTAAAACACCTATTGGCATCAACAGGAGCAGAGATCAGGCAAAGTGAGTGCCTTTGAGAAATTCACATGGTGAACCTGGTTAGAATTCTGAGGGCCTCCGCTCCTAAGCTGGAACAAATCAGCATCGCTCTCATTGACTTCAATGGAATGATGCTGATTTCCACCAGATGAGGATCTGTCCCCCCGAGACTGCACTGGGATGTCAATCTAGCCCAAGGGTCTGCTCGGCTCCCACCGAAGCCAGTAAGAGACTTGCCGCTTATTTTAATGGCCCCAAGAAGTGGGCTCCCTAATCTGCCGGCTGCTTTGCAACCATGTGCAACCATTTAAACCACCTGATGAATCAAGCCTGAATGTTTCCCTGGAGTAGCCCTGACCTGCATAAATGAATATAATGGTTGCCATAGACGGCTGCCCTCTCTACTGCATATCTAAGGCTGTTGCAGAGCTCAGACGCCCAGGAGCTGAGCCACTGGAGTTACTACCCTTTCAAACCATTCTACTTCACATCCATTCTCTGTGACCTACACCATGCTGTTCTTGCATATAATGAACAGGCCGACGGTGTCACGACCTTTCATACTTTTCATCTGATGGTGAATACATGTTTGAAGGAAGCCCAAAGCCAATCAATAAACTTCTGTGTTTGCAAATGTATCATTTGTTCAGCTTCATGGAAGAGAAAACAAGACCATGTGATGACTCAAGCATGGCTCGTTTTTATTTGCCAGTAACCTGTGCTGACTGACTAAGTGTTCAAAAATCACCAGCCAGCCACTCCACCCCCTACCGCCCCCCCCCACAAATCATGAGATTGGCCTAAAAATGATGGGATTTTTAAAAGGTAATAATTTTGAGGTCTCTTTATTTGCTTTCTGGCTTTTGAGGTTCACATTTTCAAGCTTTTCTGTACAAACAGAAGGGCTAGAAATTTACTCTTTTTTTTAAATGAAAGCTGAGATTCTCGCCTAGTCACATGACTCTAGGAGCTGGGGCTTGAAGAATGCCAATTATCATGAGACTGACACTAAAACTGCAAGCGTTGGCTGCACCGAGTAAGATTTTTATGACTCTGTTGAACATGAAACTGGTTTAGATAACGAATAACTGGGATAGTGTGACTGACTCGACGTTTGCGTGAGTTTAGTTACAATGTAAATAATATAACCAGAAATGTGCTAGAAGCAAAAATGAGAACAGCTTAGGAGCTAACTTAGAACGTGAGCTCTTTGGGGCAGGGACGAGCTTTTGGTTCTCTCTTTGTACAGTCCCTGTCACCATGGTCCATGACTGGGGCCCATACGTGCTACCCACAGTACAATACAAATAACACAGAAGGGGGGTGGGGTCATTGTGACCACACAGCTGGAGTGATGCTCCTACAGCAGCTGTCCTGATTTAGTATGGGACCACTGCTCCACAGCCCATGGATCTCTGAAGCGAGTGCAAAATCCTTGGGGAAGGAGGGAGGGCTGGCGTTTGCCCCTCCTAGCCCCCTCTAATTAGTGCCACTGTTGAGAATACTCCACAGTTCACATCCCTGAAGTCCATACAGTGGCACTGTTAGGATCAGAAGGTAAGAAAAATGATAAAATAACTTAAAAATATACATATTGTTGCAGGGGGGTTGTTTCGTTTTTTTAATAGTTCTCTGAAACATTTAGTAACGATTAGCCCTAGTCAGCACTGGGACCCTTGGTGTTAGTGAGGGCTAGGCTGTTCAGTGGCCAGTGGCTGGTTTTGTTTGTCAGGGGTGGCCAGTGGCTGGTTTTTCTCCATCTCAGAGGCGGCAACCCTCCCTACAGTCCATGTGCCCAAACTTGGGTCACGTTTTTCAGAATCGACTAGTGATTTGGGGCACCCAGTTTTCCCAAGCTGGCGAGCATCCACCCTCTGAAAATCAGGCCCTCTGAAGGCATCCCAATTTGGGCACCCAAAAATTGAGGACCCCACCCCTCAAAAAAATGACAAGTCTCGTTTGAAAATCCTGGCTTAGGAGCATGGAGACAGTTGGCTGGTGTTGGGTATAAGTCGCTAGCACCAGTCCACATGGTGACAGAAGAACTAGATTCAAACAGCCTTTTAGACAGGGCTGCGAGAAGGAATCGCAGCCAAGGTGCAAACATGAACATTTCTTCAGGTTCCATGACCTCCTGAGAAGTTGTATATAAATCAACCTGCCGTACCAACAAAGATGATGTAACAACTTAGATGACAAAAACCATGTTTCGAACTCAGCTAATTCCATTTACCATCTTTCTTTCTACCTTTTATTTCAACTGCAGTTAATATGCTCCAGAGCTTGGGTCTGAGACATCTTTCTCCAGCTTTCCGGCTGCCATTCCAAGCAGCCCCATTTTCCACAGTCAACCGGTGCTCCCGTGAAGTTAAGTAAAGAAGGTTTTCAAGTGTGTGTGTGTAGTTAATAAGGTATATAATGCTATGTATACCAGTTGGAAGCTGATGTGATATGATGTCAGAGGATGTACAGCATGGATTCTAGCACTAAGTCTTGGTCTACACTGGGGGTTAGGTTGACCTAGCTAACTAAGTCAGAAGTGTGAAAATAACATCGCCCACGCCATCGCCTAGACCAGTGGTTCTCAAACTTTTTTTTTCCACGGACCACTTGAAAATTGCTGAGGGTCTCGGTGGACCACTTAATGATCTTTCCAAATGTTGTTTGTACCGTTAGCACACAACTCACATTTTAATACCAGTCGTCTTACCTTTCTAATGCGATGGATGTGCCCTCTCTCCCCTGCCATGGCAGCCCCCGAGCTGGGGCTGGGAAGGAGGGGGGTTTCTCCCCAGCCACAGCAGCCACAGAACTGAGGCATGGGAGGACGGCCATTTCTCCCTGGCAGCCGCAGCCCTGGAGCTGGGGAAAGTCACCTCCTTCTCTGGCCACTGCAGCCCTGCACATCCCAAATTCCCCCCACCCCCTCTTCTCACCCCACTGCCTCCTCCCACCTACCCCCTATACTCCCTGAGACTACCACCCCACCTTACATGTGCATCTTCTCCAGGGTCCAGGCACCTAATTAGTGGAGGCATGGCCCCACTAATTAGGTGGGTGGCCCTTCATTCTCTAGTGTGCAGCCGCCCAGGCATGCATCTTGGAGGGAGCTATCACAGTTTGAGAATCTCTGATCGAGAAAATAACACATCCCATGATGTAGATATGCCAACCTAACCCCCAGTGTAGACATAGCTATGTCGATGGAAGAATGCTTCTGTCTATGTAGCTAAAGTCGCTAAGGGAGATGGTGTCCCTACACCAACAGAAAAACGTCCACTGGTGTAGGCTGCATCTACACTACAGGATTATGCCGGCATAGCTATGCCGATATAGTCTCCATAGCGTAGACACAGCCTAGAGTTCTTGAAATGGAAGCCAATGAAATCAAGTTGGAATAGAGATGTTTGGAGAAGGGAATTTTCATCTGACAGGCAATCCGGACATTTTTACTGAAAGTCCAAACAGAAAATGTAACTACTGAAAAGTTTCATGGAACCAAATATTTCCAAAAAAGTTTGGAATCAGAAATCTTGCAGTAGAAAGGTTTCAACATTTTCTATCAAACTGAAGTGAAAATTGTCATTTTGCATTGACGTTTTGAAATCAAATGTCATTTTGGATCATGGTTTTGGTGATGGGGTGTCTACCCCATGCAGGTCCTGAAGAGGTTAATGTGGGCCTGAGAGGCCAGTTAACATACCTGATAGCAGCTGGGAGAGAGAGATCCAGCCAGGGGCTGGGTGGTGATGATAAAGCTAGGAAGTTTGCTGCAGAAAGAGGCTGTAGGGTGCGTCTGCAGTCGTTCTCTTGGGGATAGAAGAGATCGGAAGCAGTCCAGGGAAGCAGACTTTGGCGGCCAGCTCCAGGGCCCTTGGGCTGGAATGCAGAGTAGAGGGTGGGCCTGGCTTCCCCTACCAGCCACCAGGGAAGGTGAGGTGAAACCCCTTGAGGTAAGGGGTGTACAGTCCATGGAGCCCAGAGACAGAGAGGAGACTTGCTATAAGGACACTGAACTATACCTGGGTTGGACTCTCTGTTACCCCTGAAGGGGTAAACTAAAGTATAACCCGGCCAGAGGGCCAAGTTGCAGGAAGAGAGACCACTGCAGAGACCACTGGAGCAATCATCAGCAGGGAGCACCATACAGGGAGACAGACGCTACACCACGCTGGGGGGCGCGGCTGCTGTGAGTGAACCCCTTTACTGTTTTAAACTCTAAAATGAAATCCAATGACATTTTATGTCAAAATAAAAATGGTCCTGTTGTTTCAGGATGTCAATCTGAAATGAACATTGTGGTTTTGACATTTCTTGCCATAAGATGGAAATTTTTCATCAGAATTGACGTTTACTCAGGAAAAACTGCCGTTTTTCGATGAAACCGGTGGAAAACTTTCTGCACAAAAAATTTCAGCCATCTCCAAATTGGAATTCAAGTTGGGGACTGCGCAGTGGTAATCAGAATGATGTAACTTTAAGGGGTGAACCATTGCAAACCACCAAGGCTGAAAATACCTGTTGGATGTACGTGGAAAACTGGGATAATCCATTGTGGAAACACCAATGGATTTATCCATTGGGACTGTATTGGTTCCTCACAAACATAAATTTGCTTCAGATAATGCAGTTCCCAAGATGACCTGTGAACTTCCAGACATGGGCATGAAGAGGAAGTTTATTCTTTGTTTTGAAACCAGGACGAGACCCCTTGGACAAATGCAGCATGCAATTCTAGCCCCAGATAGGCACCATGTGTGGGATATTCCTGGAATGCAGGTCTACAGGTCACTCCTCCAGTCAGCTGCCTATGGCCTGGTCTACATACAAAAGTTGTACCACTTGAACCCTAACTCCCCTGAGAAGGAGCCAGCTACCCCCTCAGCCCCAGGCTGGTAAAGAGGCAGGAAGGAAGTGCCAAGGGGGGAGAGAGAGGGGAGTAGGGCTAGGTGAGCCCAGTTACACGGAGGCCTCTCAAAGGAGGGAGACCTCTGTCCCCCTCTGGTCCTGAAGAGAGGGCCAAAAAGCACGGTGGTGCTGTAAGGAGATGTTTGCTCAGAGACTGTTGTGGAAACAGTCAGGGAACGGAAAATAAAAGGGTTCTGTGATGGCACAACCATGGGAGTCTGTGCAGTACCTGTGGGATGAAAGGCAGGAGAGAAGCCAGGCCCCAATACGCCCCCTCATATCAATGCAGTTAGACCAGTATAAAAGTGCTTATACCCATATAACTTATTCCCATGCGGAAGGGGAATAAGCGGTCCTGGGATAAGGCACCTTGACACAATATAACAGTGTCCGCAGGAGGAGTTGTACCAGTCCATACAAAACTCACTCTCCGAACTGAAATTGTTATATACTGGGACAAAAACGGTGCACAGACCAGACCGATGTTCATGAAAGGGCAAGAATTTGCTGAAACTTGTGCTGCCTTTGTCGTGCAGAGAACTACTGGTGTCAAATGCAAAGAATCTCCCAGGGTAGAAAAATGTCGCTTCTAATTTGATGGAGGGATTGTAGCTTTCTGAAGCACATTTTGCATCATACAGGGGAAATCAGACACTTACTACTGCAAGGTCACGTTCTGTTCTTGGAGCAGGGGTTGCTCCTGTGGACTTCAATGGTAGTTGCAGGTGTATAGCCCACATACGATTCTAGGCAGAGTGGCCTAGTGGCTGGAGCACTGGACTGGGACTCTGCAGACCTGGATTCTGTTCCTGACTCTGTTGATGACTTTGGGCAAGTCGCTGCCCCTTGCTCTGCCTCAGTTTGCCCATCTCTAAAAAAGGAGATAGGATTACAGACTCACTTTGTAAAGGTTTTTGAGATCTGCTGATGAAAAGTGCTACATTGGAGGTAGGTATTATTATCAGACAGCAGAATCTGACCCATAGTAATTAATGGATGATATTTCCACTGTCGATTTCCTTACCTCTAATTAAGTACGGAAGGCAGCTTCTCACTAACATTTCATTATTCCTCCTTCTCTCCCTTCTTGGACTATGTTTATTTCAGATTCAACTTTTTTTCTCCCATCCTTTCAACAGCACATTGCTTTAGCTGGAGTAATGAGTTTCAGGAATTTGTCCGAACACCTTGGTGACTAACATGCCTGGAGAGTGACACTCGTGCATGGGTGTTGTCATATGCCTAACAACATTATATTCTGATCCAGCCCTGCGCGTAACCTCCAATTTATTTCTAAGCCCCTGTGTTTATTTAGCCGATTCTGTCTTCCATCGTTTGATGGAAGTGGCATTCAACCTCTAAGAGCTCAAGAGCCACTTCATCTTCTCAGAGACGCAGAGAGCCGCACACGCGCAAGGAGTCACGAAAGAATTCAGCACACTGCACTCCGAATACCAAGACGTGTAACTCAGGGGTAGCTTTGGGGTCTGTTGGTGCCAAAGGCAGCAGGCGGGCTGATTTTCAATGGCACTCACACTGCCCGGGTCCTGGCCACTGCTCCGGGGGGCTCTGCGCTTTAATTTAATTTTAAATGAAGCTTCTTCAACAGTTTAAAAACCTTATTTACTTTACATACAACAATCGTTTAGTTATATATTCTAGAATTATAGAAAGAGACCTTCTAAAAAGGTTAAAATGTATTACTGGCAGGCGAAACCTTAAATTAGAGTGAATAAATGAAGACTCAGCACGCCGCTTCTGAAAGGTTGCCAACCCCTGGGGTAACTCATACAGTCATCAAAACAGCTAAAGAGAGATTACGGAGTTACTCAGAGCGGAGTTACTCGGAGCTCCGGGAGAGAACTGGCATTCCAAGACTGGTGCCCACTCCAGTTGGTCAATATCTCTGCCACCCACTTGGGGTCGCACCCTTGTGGGTGTATTTCCGTGCCTGGATTCAATCAGAGAGAAGAGTCACACGCGAAGCGGGGAAGAACGTGCAAGGCTCAGGAGCTGTGCATTGACCGCTATAATTGTCACAGTAGTGCTCAGACGCTCCAGGCGGGATCAGGGCTCCAGTATGCCAGGCACTGCATTTTTGGGGAATATGTGTGTGTGTGTGTATACACACACAAACTGAGAGCAGATAGGGACAGAGAGAGAGAGGCAGAGGCAGAAAACATGAAAGCCAAGCAGTACCCTATGAGCCTTGAAGAAGCTAGAGAGAGCTTTTGGGGTCTGTTGGATAAACAGGTGTGAGCTATGCCATTGCTTCTTTTGGTTTTGGTTCCTGCCGTGTTTAGATTAGCAGGACTTTATACATTCCTGGTAAATAAACAAGACTGAACCAAAGAAAATACCTGACTCCATCAATTTCTGCTTCCAACTGGAACATTCCCCAGGGCCCAGAAATTTCACTAGCCACTGGGGTCGAAAAGGAGCAACTTCATACTCATTGGCTTCCATAATTAACCCATCCCATTGGCAAAGGCAGATTGGCAACCCGTGCAAGGTTTGAAAATACCTGTATCTGTCTTGCCTAGCAGAATAGGAGCAGAAGGATAAAGCATTGACAATTCTGCCCTTTATGTTGGTTGAATTATCTGCAGTTTTGTGGGTTCGTCACATGTTTTGTAGACATCTAGCACAATTAATTGGAAAAAAAAAAAACCACCCTTGGCTTGCTTTCTGTTTACTGTTCCAGAATATAATGAAAATGTGAAATTGCTTAGACACTTGACCTCCACAACCTCAGTTATGCACTTGTTTCACTTTTTGTAGAGTGAAGCATTGGTGACTATATTTAAAGTGCCTCAGTTCTCTTAAGTCTAGCAAAGGGATTGTGCATGTTAAATACAATGCGCCGGTGGCCACACGTTGCATCTCCTCCAATATAACTCTCTTATTTATTCTTTTGCAGCCATTCACAGAGTGATTCTCTGTTATGAATAAAGTTATCTCTGATGTCCTTCAAAAAATAATGTCAGGCTTTTGACTGACTGAAGGAAGTTCAAGGAAAATATTCCAGGTATCCAGGACATGAAGAAAAAGCTATTGAACCTGCCATCTGTTCCTCCTGCTTGTATACCACCCTCACTATTTGAAAGATGTTTCCTTTGCTTAATGAATAATGATTAACATCACACAAGCATTTAGATTGGTAAGAACCAGGCAAACAAATGATTGGAGCTACACGTATCTATTGTATAGAAATACTCTTGAGCCAGATTCTCTACTGATGTAAACCGAATACCTGAAGTTAATTGAACAATTAATTCAATGGAACTATGCCAGGAGAGGATTGGGCCCTATGTTTGTATTGATTTTCACTTGTGTACACACAATTGTTGAGTTTTATGGTCAACTTTACATTGTCACCATTTTCTTTTCTAAACAGGTCCTGGTGGAATGCAACCAAAGGCTAATTGAAATGCTGTATTTCTAAAAGAAGCCAAAGAAAATCATACTGGAGATTTTGTGAGCTTATTTCTCTCCTTGGGTATTGCAGAAAGTCAAATAAAACACACACACACACACAAAATAAGGACATGGAAGCAATACTGAGGTGAGGAAACAAACCAACAAATGTGTGAAAATTCCTTCGCCAGACTGCATGAAGTAGAAGAAGTTAAGAAGGGGAAGATTCTGAGATCAGTGCATGATGTTCATTACCATAAAGCCTACAATATCAAGTTGTATCAGGAGAGCAAATTAAGGTGGAACAACAAGGAATTAAAGGTAAAAAATACAGGGCCAGATCTTCAGGAGGCGCATATCAGCCTAGTTCCACTGAACTCAATAGAACTAAGCCCATTTATGCCTGCCAGGGATCTCTAGATAAGATTTCAACCACCTAACTTGAGGGAATCTTTCACATCTTAGGAAAACCTTGCTGCCAGCATCCAGTCCAAGCATCCAGGCTGAATGGGCAGAGATGGAAGACAAGTAATTCTCCTTCTCGGTCTGCAGAACAGCAGATTGGTTGCTGCTTATCTTACACTGCAGAATTATGGCTGCAGAAGACTCCAAGCTAGTTGCATCTAACCACAATGGCTGTAGTGCAGATCTGTAGGTACAGAACTGCCCGTCTCACTGTAGTATGAAAGGACCTCCCTTTGAGCTGGACTCTGCAGTGCGAAGTGGTTACGAATCCTGGCCTACCTTCTACAGTGGACCCGACCACCTACATCGTGTGGCCTTCGAGCGTTGCTAGAACAGTAAGGAAAGATGGTATTTCAAATGCAGTTCCTGCTTCACCTAACTTGCTATGAAACCAGTTTCCAGCTCTCCAGTGGTAAAACGGATGACCACAAATAACAGCCAAATCATTTAGTCTTTGTACTATGGTTATACCTCCAGGCTCCCATTGTGGTGGGTACCATGAGAGTATTCAGGATGCTGTTTCTATCCTAAAAAGCTTACAGTGTAAATAGATAATGGAAGGATGATTATGCCCACTTTACAGACAGGGATCTGAGGCACAGAGAAATGAAATGGCTTTCTCCAGGCCACACAGGAAGTCTGCAGTTAAAGTTCAGCTAATTCCCACCAAACAAAATGGGAATGAGCTATCAGGCCATGCTCTGAATCAAGGCCCTTAGGCTCAGCAACAGCAATACCTAGGGCCCTACCAAATTCATGGCCATGAAAAATGCATCATGGACCGTGAAAACCAGTCTCCTCCCATGAAATCTGATCTTTTGTGTGCTTTTACCTTATATTATACAGATTTCACGGAGGAGACCAGCGTTTCTCAGACTCAGGAGATCTGGGTCTAATTTGCCACTCCGCCATTTGTATAATTGTCATTGTTAGGGCCCTACCAAATTCACAGTCCATTTTGGTCAATTTCACGGTCACAGGATTTTTAAAATTGTAAATCTCATGATTTCTGATATTTAAATCTGAAATGTCACAGTGGTTTAATTGTAGGGGTCCTGACCCAAAAGGGGATTGCGGAGGTGGTCGCAAGGTTATTTTAGGGGGTTGCAGTATTGTCACTCTTGCCTCTGCTCTGCCTTCAGAGCTGGGCAGTCGGAGAGCAGCAGCTGATGGCCGGACGCCCAGCTCTGCAGACAGCAGCGTAGAAGTAAGGGTGGCCATACCACACCCTGCCATCCTGACTTCCGCGCTGCTGCTGGCCGCGGCTCTGCCTTCGGAGATGGACTACTGGCCAGCGGGGGCTGCTCTCTGGCCACCCAGCTCTGAAGGCAGTGCCGCCGACAGCAGCAGCGCAGAAGTAAGGGTAGCAATTCTGCAACCCCCCTACGATAACCTTGCGACTCCCCCCCACCACACACACACACACACACACACACACAACTCTTTTGGGGGTCAGGATCCCTACAATTGCAACACCATGAAATTTCAGATTTAAATATCAGAAATCATAACATTTACATTTTTTTAAAATCCTGTGACTGTTAAATTGACCAGAAGGAGCATGAATTTGGTAGGGCCCTAACAATAACAATAATACAAATGGCAGAGTGGCAAATTAGACCCAGATCTCCTGAGTCCCAGTCCAGTACTAGCCGTGATATTTACACTAGAGTCAGAGCCATCTTTTTGTTCTGGGTTTGTACAGTGCCTAGCGCGATGGGGTCCTGATCCATGACTGGTGCCCTTAGGTGCAACAGTGCAAATTAACAATAACAATACTAATATCCTGACCTGCCACCAGGCAACTGTGACACATCCGTGCTCAGAACTCAGAGCTTGGAAAAAAATGAAAGAAGCTGATTTTGAAATATTTAGGTTTCAAATCACAGGCCTCCAATCCTAAGAACACTTCTGGAGCTGAGTAACACAGTGCACGTGGATAATCGATCCCACTGAATCCTGCTTTCAGGACTGGGGCCCTTTTCTGCTACAGTATTTTTAGTCCTTGGCCCAGACTTCTAAAGGTGCTTAGGTACCTAAAGATGCAGATGGGTGTTATACCTACCTGTGATTTTCAGAAGAGCCAAGCTTTGGGAAATCTAGGGTAGCTAGATGCCTTGGCACTTCTGAAAATTCCATTACGTGTCCATCTCCATCTTGAGGGGCCTAAATATCTTTCAAATTCTGGCCTAAATTTTCAAAACTGGGGGGCCTAAAGTTAGGCTCTTAAACACGTTTGGCCTAATTTGTAAAAGTCCTCAGCCCTCTCCACTCTCCTTGTAGTCTATGGCAGCTCAGGACATTTGAAAATCTGGCCAAAAGTACGTGGAGGTGAAATATGGATTTAGGAGCCTAACTGTCGGCCCCCAGTTTTGGAAATATTGGCCTTTACTTGTTAAAGTGTCAGAACACGCACCTTTAAGGAGAGAACCTCAGTCTTGGCTTTGAAATCACGTTTCCCCATTTCATGTTACCACATTAATATTACTTACATTTATTTTTGCACTTAAAATAGCCATGCATTTCTCTCTCCTTTGGTACGTCTGGGAACCGAATAACCCACTTCAAAGTTTATCATCGTATTCATTTGGAATATATATAGTCTTTCTCTGAATGCCAGCATAAAGATGGGGCTATGGATACATTCCTCTTTGTTTCTCACAATGTAATTTTTTTCTCCATTGTCAGCATCATTGTTGATCCTGAAATTATAGTGTCTGGGGAGGTATTCAACAGGAGATGTTAGAAATAAAAAATGGGTTTTGGAAAATAACTGCAACAAGAATATTTAAAATAAACCTGGAGATTACAGAGGGAAAATACAAAAATATTGCCAAGGAGCTCATTTGGTTTCATTCTGCTTCATCTGAGAGTTATCTGAAGGGGGTGGGGGGGGAGAATAGCCCAAATTTGACAGTCGCTGTAAGAAAAAAATCAAGCATTTTTCTATGCACAGCTGGAACTATTAACTATCGTGTAGTAATATGAGTCAAGCTTTCAGTATTCAGATGAATCCCTGTATGCAAAAGCTTTGTCAGTGTAACTGCTTGCTGTACGGCTATTCTGCCCGAGAGTTTGGCTTGGAGAACCCCCTTTTTTAAAAAAAAAATCTCATGATTTTGAAGCCAATCTCCCGATTTTTCTGAGGCCCGAATTATGAGCTTTGAACGCCTGGGGATGGCAATACTGCAACTGAGTATAAACCCTGAGGTCTGCATGAATGGATTGGGCCCCCAGTCCCACAAGCACCTACGGCTGCAAGGCCTATTTGTTCTGCCTAGCTTTAAGAGAGTGGGGAGATTGTGCAGATCTGAAATATGTCGATTTCAGCTGCTGGGTTATCATATGGGCCAGAATGGACTTCAGTGGAGCTAGCCGATTGATCCCTGCTGAGGATGTAGCTTACATGTTTCTTCTTGGGGGGGCGGGGGTGGCACTGGAATAGTGGTTTATCTTTGTATCTTTAACATGAATTGTAGAAGGCCTGCAGTAAAGACTAGGAGCTGTTCTTTTATGGAAATGAGTCTGTGAATCAAAATGAATAAATAAAGCATGCACCTGACTTTACTCACTGGAAGTGCTACTCGAAGAAGCAGTCAGTGGAACTACTCCTCAGAGAGCAGAGTTACGGGTGTGTTTCAAGACGTGTCTGAATTGCGGTCGTGGGGTGTGTTTGCAGCTCCTGCCACCATACCTGAGCTAGCTTTAATCTAGCTAGCTCTCAGTTAGCCTGTTGGGACCGAGAGCAAACTTTGACTTTGCATCTGTATTCTAATATTACCATGATATCCTCAAGGTAGATGCCGATAAGGGATAGTACATAGCAAATCCAGGAGCACCAGACTGGAGAATTGTTGTATCTGTTTGTAGACCCCACCCCCCATCAAGTAGGTTTTCTGCTGACAGCTTATTTGATGTCTGCAGTTAATTAACCCACAGAGAGAAAGGAGGTTCCAATGATTTCCACTGCAGGTGACATTAATTAAAGACCATGTGATAAGTGTTACAGTGAAATTACTAATTTATCAAACCATGGAGGGTTTGGCCCAGTTGAGCGTTGCAAATTCTTCCAAAGCAGGGTTATGTAACAGTTTGCTGCTGCAAAGTTCAGACTGCAGAATTTCATATCAGCACACTCCCCCAACGTGCCAGATATTTTAGAGAGGTAACGGGCAAAATAACACATCCCACTGGCTGTGTCAGGGCTGCATGCTCTGGAATCGTGCCAAGATTTTCAAAAGCCTCCATTTTTCCTTCACCCACTTGAAACACTTGACAGGGCCCAATTTTCAGAGGAACCCAAAATCAAAATTCTCGACCTTGGTCATTTCCAGCAAACATGGAATTTTTGCTGCTACCCACTCTGACGCCCGCTCGGATTCTGCCTGTCAAGTGTCTTGACTCCGTTCTCTTTGAGATTCAAGAATACAATCCAGTCTGCAATGGGGCAAGGGGGAATCAGTCCTGCACCGTTCGTGTGAATAATATTTTGCAATAAGGGCCTTAAAACGTTTGGGTTTACTTCAAGGTTTTTTTTTTTCACAACATGCTTTTATCTTAAATAATGACAGGTTTCAGAGTAGGAGCCGTGTTAGTCTATATTCGCAAAAAGAAAAGGAGGACTTGTGGCACCTTAGAGACTAACCAATTTATTTGAGCATAAGCTTTCGTGAATGCATCCGATGAAGTGATCTATAGCTCACGAAAGGTTATGCTCAGATACATTGGTTAGTCTCTAAGGTGCCACAAGTACTCCTTTTCTTTTTATCTTAAAGAGAATCAAAGTTTTCCTGCCTTTGAAAAGCAGAGCCTCCCTGATACTCATTACTTGACTCTGCTGTTCACTCAGGCCTTTCACTTTGATGAGAAACGTTGGTTTACAGAGAGTATTTAGCATCTTGATTAGTCTGTAATGCGATCTGCTTTTGAATGGTGTTTTTGAGGATTTGCTGCAGCTTCTGTGGAAATAAATCTGGCACAGGGAGTGCTAAGACTATCTCTTACAGGAAAATGTCTTGGTTGAGTTATATGTAGGCACTCAGCTTTTTCCAGACTGTGACCTCTTGTTACAACTTCAGTAATTTTTAACACCCATCCCTTCCTGTCTTGCCCTAAAGAAGGGTGGTCATTAAAACTTGTCCAGAAGGTGTTGACCTTCCACCCACCCACCCCAATTTGAGAACCCATGTCCTAAAGTGAATGTGTAAAAAAAACCAAATAAAATGAAATCCTAAGAAATAGGGGTTTCTCTAGTGCAAGAGGGTATAACTCCACTGAAGTCTATGGAGTTACCCCAAGGATGAATTCCCCCCATTTTTATTTTAATGTTGGCATTATTGTCTTATAGGTCATGTTACGGGGTTAGGCTGCTCTTTATGGATAGTAAGGCACAGGGCTCAGCTCACCTCTTTCCCATAGTCATGGTGCTTTAAGAGTTTGGGAGGGCTGATGTAGGCCAGGATCTGAGAAATAGGACGCATGGGTAAAGAGGAAGCAGACTTGTGGGTGAGTAGTACTTGGAGAGAGAAACCCTCTAGTACTCCTGTAAGGGCCTGGGACCAGGAGCCATATGGAGTGGGCAGGGCAAAGATCCCTCTCCTCCAATCAACTGGGGATGAGCTGGGGAATGGAACAAGCATATAGGCTGCCTTCTCCCTCATAGTGGAGAGACATCAGCAGGAGAAAGTCTGCCTGCTGAATTCACTCCAAGCCTAAGGGGGAAAGGACAGCTGCAGGAGAGACTGGCTGAGGGCAGGCAGCTGGCCTGAATGAGAACCCACATCCAGAGGAGGAGGAGGTTTTATTTCTGTATTGAAGCAGGATCTCTCAGGGTATTTGGGTGCCTGTTTCATGGTACTTCTCTGGTGGAGTGTCCTGGTTTGGTGACGGTGGTTCTAAGTGTGTTAATGTGTATATCCCAGACTTTCTCCCTGGAAGCATATTCTGTGGTATCTGAGATACCAGATTTCTTGGTATGTTTGTAGTGGATCTGTGAAGGCAGGTGTGGGGACTGGAGGAGTGCTAATGGGCTACTTGACCTCAAATGGTCCCTTGAAATATGTGTTCTACTTCTGCTAACCAGTCTGTCCAACCTTGTATTTAGCTGTGACATTCTGAGTACCTTTCCCAGACCTGAAGAAGAGCTCCTGTGAGCTCAAAAGCTTGTCTCTTTCACCCACAGAAGTAGGTCCAATAAAAGCTATTACCTCACCCACCTTGTCTCTCTAGTATCCTGGGACCAACCTGGTTACAACAACACTGCATACAAAGATTTCATCCAATGCCTAGTGAAGTTAATAGAAAGACTCCCATTGATTTCAACCGGTTTTTCATTAGATCTTGTCATGTAAGAGGGCAATATAACAGTCTAATACCTGAACAATATAAACACAAAGGGCTATTCCAGAAGGGTACAATCTGGCATAGTGAGACATGTGGTGTATGTTATTCAAAGAAGATGCTGCCATGTGGTTTATCTGCAGGCTAAACTTTAAAATGGAGAGGACCCCTGTCCCTGCTGCAGAGACAGTTGCCCTTTTTATGTCTCAAGTCAGAGACAGACTGTTGCAGAGTGATTCGCTGTATTCTTTCTCTCCTAGAGACTTTATATTTGTTTTTTCTTTTCTCCCCACTCCTTCAGTATTTTATTTCTGTTTCCCATAATTCCCACATCAGTAACATCATTATTGGAGCTGGTCAGGAATTTTTTGATTAATCTTTTTTTGTTGAAAAATACCTATTTGTTGAAACCAAAGCTGTACATGAAACAGGTTCGGGGTTGATGAATTCCCCAACTTGAAAACCTCAGAATTGTTGAAGTGTTTCATTTTTGCATTTTAGAAACCAACCTCCCTCCCTCCCCCCAAAATCCTGTTTTTCCTTTTGAGATAACTTTTTGTTTCAAAGTTTAAGCTAATCAGACTGAAAAAAGAGAAAAATGCATGAAGAGAAAAAGATCAATATCAAATGAAACTTTTCTTTTTGATAATTTTGAAATGTTCCAGTCGAGCCAAAAGAAAAACATTTTGGGGGCTTTTTGGTTTGCAAATATTTTTGAGATTTCACCTTTTTGTCCCAATTCAAGATGGGAGAATGTTTTCAAACTCTCCGAAATATTCAGGGAATGAAAAACCATTTTGCACCCAGCTCTCACCATGATTGATAAACATAAGAAATGTAAAAAAGAGAAAATAAATGTCAGCGAAAACTACATATTGTCAAATTACATTTTTGTCAAAATCTGCAAGACGTTTTGGGCAATATATTTCTAGTGAATGAACATTAGAATTAAGCTAGTTATTTTTAAAAAATGAACCCTACAAGCAGTGACTAGCTGCTACGCTTTAGTGAGTATACAGAAGAAAAAGCTGAAGCCCTCGTCTAGACAAACGTTCTTATCTAATGCACAGGCTCACTGCGTCATCCGATGAAGTGAGCTGTAGCTCACGAAAGCTTATGCTCAAATAAATTGGTTAGTCTCTAAGGTGCCACAAGTCCTCCTTTTCTTTTTGTGTCATGGACTATCTAGCCCTAAGAGAGCACGGCATAGGGCTGAATTCAATACACCAATCAATGGAGAGGATCTAGAAGGTATGTAAGAGGCTTGAACGACGAGTGACGGCTCAAATATTTATTCTTTCTCCTCAAATTTTCATACCTGTTGCTGCCAATGGTGCTACGCCGTTATACCTGACAAAGGCACAACACTTTAAAGCATGGGCCTTGATGAGTAAATTCAATTAGGTTCATAACCCAACATCTAGACAATAAAACCTTATTCAAACTAGCTGAACTTTTTGGATCTGCAAATTAGGGGCAAATAAGTTTCCCCTATCATTTTCAACACTTCAAGCTCACAGGCGAATACTGTGAGAACAATGGGACAAATCTTCAGATGGAATAAATAGCAGACATACCACTGAAGCTGGGTCAATATAGACTAGCTGAGGATCTCCTCCCCCAGTATTTCTTGTGTGTTGCTTCGGTTCACACTTTTGTCCTGGTCGGAACCAAGGAATGCGTAAAGGTGAACACTAATGGGACGGGGGGGAAACTAAACTTTTGCAGACCTCTGGGTTCAGGTTTGGCATCAATTTCAGAAGGGCACAATTTTCTTGACACCTTTGTCAGACACACTGAATTTGAAACAGAAAGACCCAGTGGTTCCAAGCACTCAGAAATGCTCACCAGTATCTCGTCATGAAGTTTTGACAGCAGCATGATACTTGCCAAATAAACTGACGTGTGCAGCAGCCATTTCTCTTATCCCTTGCTGCAGCTCTCACTGGCTGCGCTGGTGGCGTCTGAAGATGATTGAGTGATGGATCTGACATACAATGTACCATGACACACGTTATCTGCAGTTTACCACCTGGCCCACCTGTCACTTATGAAGTGTACAGTATCAATGTCACTCATTTAAAATCATTTTTCCTTTTTGGCACAAATTCACAAATTCTGAAGAATTTGTTGCACCCTTGGTTATAGCAAAATTGGATAAAGTATTTTGAAAGGGACCCCTAGTCCTGACTCTCTACAAAAAATACTGTAGCTGACAGCCACTGTGAAACAATATATGAGCCAATACTGCACGTTGTCATCTTTTCAAGCATGGTTATAGGTGCTCTTATGCTATGGGGATGAGTGTCATATAAGAACCTGAATGCTCAGTTAGACAGATAATGGTCTATTGTTTGGGTTCCTTTTCATAGGAAAAGAACATTGATGGGAATTTGAAACAATTGTCTTCACTGTTCCTATCTTCTTACGGACTTTCCCTTCCTATTAACTACACTGGTGCAACATCCGTTTGTCCTTTCCAAAGAAATGCTGACACGGTCCCACTAGATATAGAAAGATGTATTTGTCTGAATCCTTCACGCACCATTGGACGTCCCTTAGGGCACAAAGAAGGCTCCGCCTTCCCTGTCTATCACGGGCCACTCTTCACACGTCCTGTGCTATGTATCATGAGCTTTCCCTCTCTAAGTATTCTTTGATTAAGGGATTTTCTCCCATAGTATATTTGCCATGAGAGAAACTCTGGCTTCATTCTTAACATATGTTCCAGGTATTTCCATCTTCTTTTCTGGATAACATTGGAGACAAGGGGTTGTTGGACTCTCTGACTAATTTTAGCATTTGTTATAAATTCATTCCAGTTAATAGCTAGTCTTTTCCTGCGATGTTTGCTTTCAAAGGCACTCAAAGTCTGCCTGTGCCTTTGGCGGATTTCAGCTTTCATACTTAGAGTGTTCTGGCAGAAATAACAGTTGAGTTGCAGATGTGTAGTTTGGTTAGGTGCTGACATACTTTTGAGGATCTGGGCCATGATCCCCATTTTACAGATGGGGAACTGAGGCTCAGAGAGATTAAGGACTAGCTGAGGATCACACCCAGGGAGTCTGTGAGAGAGGCAATAGCTGAGCACGTGTTTTGGAAGTCTCAGTCTATGCTTTCATCGCAGGACCAGTCTTCTTCTGTGATAGGACTAGCATATATTTCCTTTGGCTTTGTGTACTACACATTATGTGTTAACAATACCCAGAACAATCCGCACAATTTATGCTTTATTACACTAATGCACTGTGCCAATAGCTGCTCCCACCAGAATAACAGCAAACAGCTCCTCTGAATCTCTTTTGCTTTGTGTAAGCAAACTAAACAACGGATTGACCGACTCTCAGTCTTGGACCACATGGTATCTGTGTAGAATAGTCCCACCATACTGGCTTGGGTTTTGCTAGTTCGCTGCTTTTGATGGGGGTGCCTGCTTCCATGTCTTCCTGGATTATTACCTAATGCTGTCTTGGTCCTTGGTAACCTCCCCAGTGGTGTGGTCTAAATCTATCTGTGACCATTCTCCTGGTCACATTCACGTTTACCCTGCAGCCTGTTGAGTCAATGACACCACTGCGCAGTGGGTGTAAAATGTTACCATGCTGGTTTTTAAGCAGTACAGCCACCGACTTGGCCACTCAACACCAGGGATTGAACTGGGCTCGTCCTGAGTGAACAGTGTGAGATATTACAGCTTTAGCATCAAAGCGCTCACACTGGGCCTGTCGCAGACTCGAATGCTCAGTGGATGGTGCACCGAAGGGGACCTGTAGCACCCACTCAGTAGCATTCTGCACCCACTCAGCACTGGCCTAAAAGACTAGCTGAAATGCAGGTTCACAGGGAATCAGGCCCTCTGGCTACAAAACAATAAATAGGAGTTCTGAAATTCTAACAGCGAAGCAATGAAGAGTCCTTCTTTCCTCCTCAGCCAGAGCGGTGAGCCAGTACTCACCCCAGATTGCTTTGAGAGGATTGCAAAATTCTCTTTTCACCAGCTTTTCTTCAATTCATTAAACGCAAGCTCTCCAGGCCAGATTCCTATTGACGCTGGGTCCTCTTTACTCCTCTCTGGCAGAGGAAAAGGGCCTTGAAATTGGCCATTACCTTTTAAGGCTCCGCTGCACCGCCAGAAAGATGTAAAGGAACTTAGCGTAAATGAGAATTAGGCCACAGTGAACTATTTACCTAACTGAGGAAAATTCCTTGTGCCCTGCTTTTCCTAGGGCTGTCCTCTCTGTTTCAAGACGCCCCCTCAATCGGCATCCCAGTTAAAACAGAAATCATTTCCCTTAAGACTCTTGGATTGACTCACAAACCTCCCCACTCTTCTCCTGCACACCTGTTCCTCTCATGGCTCTCCTCAGCAAGGCTGAGTCTGCGCAGAGTTGCCTGGCTCAGCCTCGAGGAGGGAACACACCCCTCCCCTGCAACAAGGGTATGACACGCGCCGGGCCAGGCAATCAACGGAAACTTTTATTGCCTCGTCCTCGTCACGTGACCTTAGTAGGGTTCCAAAGGTTAATACCCCTGTCATATGGCAGGGGTCGGTCTTCAGTGACTCAAGTGACAACTGCCATGAAATACGGTGCGTACTGCCTATTTGGTTACCTTTTCTAGTGCAATCTGAAATTCAGCCAATTAGCAAACGCCGTCGGCCCAGGCCTCGCTGACCCCCAGCACCTTGTGTCCTGATCGTGTGGCCGGTCTGACAGACGTTTTGAAATCCATTTGGCAGGGAGTGAGTCACGTGAGCAAAAATAGACTTCTGATTCTCATCACCCTAATTGGTGTTTCTCAACAACCGGACCCTGGGCCAGCACCAGTCCCTGAGATCTCTCTGACATGGTTTAGAAAGACCGCAAGTGGGTCCCTTGTGTCAAAAAAGCGTTGAGGAACAATGGCCTAGATGCATTATAATAAAACCAGAGCACTTTGTGCCACCAGAAGGAGGTGCACCCTTGTACCATCAAGCAAGGTGCAGAGGAAAAATCTGATGAGAAAGAGGGAGCAGGCTGACTTGTGGGGAAGAGAGGGTAGAAAGAGTCAGGGGGGTGAAAGAAAGGAAGTTGGGGGAGTACAAAGGGGGCTAGAGTGAGAGGTTGGGGGACCACAGGTGGGAGAGAGAGAGAGGGCGGTGAGTAGAGACGGTGGCCATTTTGCTAATTATGACACCTCAATGTTCTGAGTGTTAAATTTAACCCAAAGGCGGAGGGGGGGATTTTCAGTTACATTGCTTTGATTGCCTCCCCCACCCCACACACTTCCGGCTTTTCATCCCACTGTGGAGCCGGTCAAAATGTTTCTAAACATTTCCAGTTCTGTAACAAACAGACCGTTTCATAACCTTTTGGGCCTTTCCTCCCCCTGTTCCCTGCTCCCTCTGCAGTGAAATAGGGTGAGCCAGGCAAGGCGCTCTGAACAATGCCATAAAAGCGTCTTTGGACCCTAGAGGTTGTATCCCTTCTTTCCCCCCCCCCCCCGCCACCACTCCCTTCGCAGGCATTGGTGAACTGTACGCAACATGGCAAAACCATCCTGAATGGTCTTCTGTGCAACCTGAAAACAGAATCAACCCCGCTAATCCGTTCTAACCTCCCATGGCACTAAGCTAATATAAACCCCAAACACTAATATATTACTCAGCTCTTAATTGCCGTTTGTGTTCATGCTTTCAGTGGTTTATTTGACTTCGCCATGGACTGCTTCCTCCAGGCCCATATGCCGCTTTCATTTTCCCATATGTCCTAAGCACATCCACAGTCAGCGCTCCTCTCCAGTGCATGAAGGGTGCCCTTGGAAATGAAGTCAAGAGGGAGATTTCCATAAGTGCCTGATGGATTTAGGAGCACTGGGCCTATTGAATGCCTCTGGTGCTTTTGAAACTCCTTCCCCCACCATCCTCTGCGGCGAGCAGAATGATACGCGTGTGACCCGCTGGCCGGTGTCTGTTACAGAGCAGGCACAAGTCCATCAAGGATGTAAATCTACTACAGCACCAGCCACACAGCTCTTTAGCCCTAGCCGGAGAGACGTGCATACGAAGCTCTGGAGGGACCTGGCTCACTCCTTAGAATCAGCCATGATGGGTTTTCTCTCTGGGTGCCTAGATCTTGTTCCTGAACAGCTTTGATTAATCCAGAGATCTCTCAGTATGGAAGAGTATTTCAAATGTACATTACCTGACCCATAGCCACATTGGACAACATGCTGGCAGAGTAATTTAATCACCTACCTCTATGAGACCCCCTGCTTTCTAGTCTTGCCAGGCCAGGTGCTGTGGGCGGACAGGCTGAAGGAGTTGTTTGCCACTCCCCCTGTTTCTGTAACATCATCATTTGGCAGAGAAGCTTCATCCGTAAGTGTAAGGGTCTGGTGATTTTTCCAGCCCCCTTGCTCTTTGGTTCCCCTTTCTCATGCTTTTCCAGCTCTTCCCATCCTGCTCCTGGAGTCACCTTTCTCAGGCAGGCCAAGCAAAAAGCCTCATTTTCTTGGTATTAGATTATTACTATTAATTTTAACACAGCAGAGCCTAGGATGCCCGGTCCTGGACCAGGGCCCCATTGTGCTAGGCACTGTACAAACGCAGAACAGTAAGATGGTCAGAAGAACTTACAGCCTAGGGTAGCTCTGTTTTCTCCCAGTAGTGGGTGAAGCAGAGACCCCACACTCACCCCTGTGGTTGTAGGGACATACCTTAGGGGAGGCCTTGTGGTCTGCAGGACAGCATATTGGACTGGGGCTCGGAAGACCTGTGTTTTTTTCTGGCTCTGCTGCTGGCTCACCATGGGCAAGTCACCTCCTCCCTGGCCTCAGTTTCCCCATCTTTAAGAGGCTGATAATAAGGCTGACTTCTTTGAAAAGCACTTGGAGATCATCTAATAAAAAGTGCTATATTAGAGCTAGGTATTATCACCATATAAGCAATGCCAATTTATTATTAGGTATGGTCAGTGCTGACTGCGGCTCATAGACATTATAGGCTGGAAAAGGAAATGGAGAATAATTATTAAAAATTACTGTTTCAGGAAATCTAACTTGAGGTGTATTTCATACCTAAAATGGGGAAAGGCCTGTAACAAGAACTGCACCCGTGTTTTCCTTGTTTCAGAGACATACTGGATTACTTTTCAAGAGGTAATCTGAAAATCCGGTCTTTAAGAGTCAGGTTTTTACTGCCAGATTGTTATATGTGTTTAAATCAGCAGTGACAGCCAGTGGCCATCTGTTAATCACAGGTGTGTATACTCAATGGATATGACAGATGAGATAATCTTTGCCCTGATTCCTCAAATATGTTGGTAGCCTGAATCAAGTGCGGGGGTTGCTTTTTGTGTGTGACATGAATGTGCACTGAAATCAGTAGGCGGTTAGCCATTGACTTAAGTGGCAGAAAGACTGGGTCTTTTGTTAGTGTTGATTTATGGTACTTAACCATATTTGGCCCAGTTCAGAAATGAGTAAAGTGATGTCAGTTTAAACGCGGATACACTCAGACCTAGTCTTTCAGACACACATACACCCATTGTGCTGACATGCATGGGAGTCTAAGTTTGTGTAAGTTACACACCCGGGAGGCTTGACTCGCGCCCCTGTGACTTTAATTTACACAGTCTTTGTGCTCCTCCATCTATAAATTAGATTATCTTAGCCTCTCATATGCATTGCAAGTGAGAACAGAGCTAAGCGAGTGTAAAGGGTCTAAAGTGAGTTTAGGGGAAACTAACTTGCCCCACCTTACAATGAAGCAGGTCCCGGAGTGTGATGTATCTACTGTTGCAGTTCTCACAGACCCAGAGCTCCAGCTGACGTCTGTGAGAATGTAGAAAGCAGGAGAAATACAGCCTCAAGCCCAGTGTGGTCCAATGAGCCCAGAGCCTCAACTCCTCTGGGAGTTAGGCACCTTGGAAGGATTTGAGTCATGCTCTTTGTATTTCCGAGCAATATATGCCATCATGTGCCAGCAATGCCCCTCTGTCATGTTCATTGGCCAAACCGGACAGTCTCTACGTAAAAGAATAAATGGACACAAATCAGGGGTCAAGAATTATAACATTCATAAACCAGTTGGAGAACACTTCAATCTCCATGGTCACCCGATTACAGACCTAAAAGTTGCAATATTACAACAAAAAAACTTCAGAAACAGACTCCAACAAGAGACTGCTGAATTGGAATTAATTTGCAAACTGGACACCATTAAATTAGGCTTGAATAAAGACTGGGAGTAGATGGGTCATTACACAAAGTAAAACTATTTCCCCATGCTTATTTCCCCGTCCCCTCCCCCCTGTTACTCTCACCTTCTTGTCAGCTGTTGGAAATGGGCGATCCTGATTATCACTACAAAAGTTTTTTTTTCCTCCTGCGGATAATAGCTCACCTTAATTGATCACTCTCATTATAGTGTGTATAGCAACACCCATTGTTTCATGTTCTCTGTGTGTATATCTCTCTCTCTCTTCCTACTGTATTTTCCACTGCGTGCAGCCAGTGAATTAGATTCTAGCCCACGAAAGCTCATGCTCAAATAAATGGGTTAGTCTCTAAGGTGCCACAAGGCCTCCTCACTCTGTTTGCTGGTCCAGACTAACCCGGCTGTCGCTCTGAAACCTGAATATTGTTACTGTTGTTTTTCATATTAACACCTGTTTATATTTTTATGAGTGACTGTCGATTGGAACCAGATTAGATTTGCCGAATGGTCACTATATATTTTGCAAGAAGTTGTCTAGTTCAGCAACACATTTTAGCTAGACGGACCACAGCAGCCTTGTCGAAAATGGCACCTTTCTGAAACCCTCCCACCATTGCATTATCACTGGAGCTGCTTCACCAGCAATAATGTAGCAGGGCCGGAAGCTCTAGTGTAGACAGGCAACCTGCAGCGGCCTGTGTTTTAAGTACCCACAGCTCCCCTTGTACTCGTTCTAGGCGTCTTGTGGTCAGTGGGAGCTGTTGGGTGCTCAGCATCTCTGAAAATCAGCTCACTTAGTTAGGCACCCAGCTTTAAAAGTAATGGCCAAGAGTGATCACCTTATGAACCGGAAAGAAGAAAGATGAATTAAGTCTGATGATAATAGGCAAAGAATGCACTGCTGTGGCAGGAATCCCCAGGATGCGCTGTTACACACAGTCTTACAACTTCTTCTCTTGGCGCAAACACTTTTAAAAAATGTTTCTTTGTCAGCTTTGTGATATGCTTTCTTTTGAGGGGGAGCTGTGGCAAGCAGCAAAGATGCTTGCTTTCTGCCTTAATCTCTCCAACAAAAGCTAGCTCTTGAGTCTGAGTTGCTCCCTGGGACCTGGGCAATAGTGGTTGAGCTGAGGTTGCGGAAGCCAGTGTGCAGTTTGTGACCACCTCTGTTCCAGGACTGATGCGTTCAGTGTAAATAAACAAGTTACATTAAGGACATATGTGGACTTTATGGCTGCTGCAAGGCCCTACCATCTGCTACAGCTCAGCAGAGGGGCAAAAGTCCATGATTTTTGCACACTGTTGTATGTTTATTGAAATAAATAGGACAACTATTTTTCATATTGTTCTTGTTTCCCTATTTTCATATTTGACCACAGTAGAATGAATGAATGAAAGTCTGTATGTCAGAGATTTGTGGGAAAGGGATTTGCAAGAGTTTTTATTACAATTGATTCCCTAAATCAGATATGGGAGAGGGGTGGTTTAACTATGTCAGATGGAGTCACCCACTGCAGACTGTCACAATTATCCCTGAAATACTTCTTTAGGACATTTTTGCCCCACCTCCGGAATGGAACAGCTTGCACCAAGTGTCTGTTGGTTGGGTTTTATTTCCTAGGGAGACAGAACTTCAACCCGTAGGAGGTCTTCATGCACACAGACTCCCACCCCAGGTCACATCTCACACACACAGAGCTGAACTCAGTGGCTACTGCTGTCACCAGACACCGTGTGTTTCCCAGGGGCAGATTATAATCACTGCTAATGAAGTACCCTTATCAGCAGCTTGTTTGCCAAGTGGGGTTGCCTCCCCTCTTGATTATGGGCATGAGCAAGAGTTTTTGTTTCAATGATGACTAGGTCGAACCCACCTGCTCTCCATTTCCTCCATCCCTGAGCTATTTGCCTTCCACCCAAACCTTGCTCTTGCCTTACCCTGCCCCTGAGTAACTGCACATCAGCTGGCCAGCCATGAAGACCACATTCCTCTTCACATCCCCTGCACTGTTCTTTCTTTCCCCCCCGTCTATCTGGGCCTATCTGCTGCAGCTGGCTTGGGAGGGAGACAGCATCCCTTCTCCTGTTCTACCTTATGGAAGACAAAGAAAGGACCACATCTGGATGCACCGCTTTTCAGCTCCTAGGAAAGACTGGATCTTCATTTCGCATGTCCCCCAGGTCACTGACGGCAGCAGCCCAGAGCCTGTGTTTGAAGGGGAATTAGCACTGAGTTATTGTCCAGGCTCTGTACTCCATTAGGCTATTGATTCAGCACTGGTTTCCCATCCTCTGAGTGTTGCTGCTATCAGTATTCTCAGCCCCCTGGGGCTAAGGTTATGAGCCAGCCAGGTGATAAAGAGTCACCTGTCCCAACCATCACGGCAGGGGAGCTTGAGGCCAGTGTGATAGAGGCCACAGATGCATGAGGAGCCAGTGGGGAAGAACGGGTGGGACAATGCACCTCAACTCCCCCAGCTATGGGCCTGGATCCCCCATAACTGGGCCTGGTGACAGCACATTTTTTTCATTCAGTGTGCCTTGGTTTGGCTCCAGTATTTACGTAAAACATCTGAGTCCAAAATATGTAGTACAAAGGGGTAAGATGAGTGTTGCACGAGTTTTATACACTCATTGCTCAGAGAGCACTATAATCCCCCATCAATGATTTTAACATCAGACCTTCAAGGTGCTTCTGATCACTGAACTAACATGCACCATTCCTGACCAGTATCTGACTGCATGGTAGAAACATTAGCTCAGAGTCTCTGCTGTACCCAGCAGATGGAAGAGGCCATCAGGGACCTGGCTCTGGCTCCCTAGTTTTCTTCCTAGCCCCAATCATAGGGTTGAGCAGCTTAGGGTTGCTCTTCCATGCACCAGCTGGTAGACGGGCCCTGAGGAGCTGTCTGAGGATTGCAGGAGCACATCAGGTTCCTGCAGCTTCCTGTTTCACCCCGAAACCTCCCCCTGCCCCAAGCATAGACGCTGGCTCTGCTGACTGGACACCTGCTGCTTTCTCCCCTGAACTGTGGGAATCCCAGCAAGGGACTTGCAGGCAGTGGCCTCTCCTTTGTGCCACCTGAGCATTGTAAAGGAAGTGGACCAAGACAGAAAATCTGCTCCCACATGTAGAAGGGTCCGCAGCATGTGGCATGCATGTTAGTGAACTGAAAGTAGTTTATTTGTGTTAGGGTAGTGCTGAAGGGCCCTGATCAGGGATCAGGACCCCATTGTGGTAGGCACTTTGCAAACTCCTATGAAGAAGACAGTAAAGTGAAGCACGTGTTTCACTTTAGGCGCGTGAGTAGTCGCACTGAAGGATTACTCACGTGCTTAAGTGCCTTCCTGGATTAGGCCTTTAGCTGATGCAAACATAAATTTCACTTCCCCTAGTTGCTAGTTTATGTTGTTGAACTGCCAAAGTAGCACATCAATGTCCAAAAGCAAGCATGTGACAGAGCGCTCACTTCCTGGAAGTGCAGGAAAGCCATATGCCATGGGATTCTGTAACCCACGTCAGATCTCAGCTAGGCAATTGTCTATGCTGTTATTTGCTCACACCTGGTGCTCCAGGGAGCTAACAAGAACTGTGCCCACTTTATTCTTCACGGAAATGTGAAGTGTCAGAACATAATGCCAAGTACATTGTTCTATAGACTTTCCAATTTATTCACATTATATATGATTTTTATCACCTTAAATTCCTTAGTGTTGTTGTGTTTCTCCCATGGAAATGAGCTGAGTGTTTTTTGTTTTACTGGGGCACAAGCTGTCACACAAGAAAATCCTCTGTTTATATCACATCCTAGTGGGTTAATGGGCCTGGGATCTTTCAGCTCAAGGAGTCTCACAAAGTCAGGGATACCCCTGCAAGCTTGAATGAGAGTTGAGTAGAAAGGTGGCCCTATGGTTGGGGTTCTCCTCTGGGACTTTGGAAAGCTGGCTTCAAATCTCTCCTCTCTGCAGATTTCCCATGTAATGTTAGGCATATTACTAAGGACAGATTTTCAAAGTATTTTTTAGGCAGCTAAAGATACAGGTAGGTGCCTAGAGGGATTTTCAGATGTGCTTAGGTGCCTTTGAAAATCTGGCCCTTAGCCTCCATATTTCAGTTCCCCATCTGTAAAATGGGCATCAGGGCATAGCCCCACCTCACACGGGTAACACTGAGAGGTAGTGAGATGCCCACATATTGTGGTGAGAGGGACCATATCTGACAGAGGTGAGACAGCACAGATCGTAACCAGACAACTCCCTCTGGGCTTCACCTCTACTAAAACGCAGAAGTGTAAGTTATTTCATGTCTTCTGTAAAGCCACCAAGGACCAACTGAGCAGCTCTAGGACAGACAGCAATTAAGTGGCAGTCAGAGCTGAAATGGGAGAAGAACCTACGGGGAGTCTGAGCCTTTTCATGGAAAGTTGGGATCTTCATCTTTATTCCTTCTTACTCTACTGGTCTTCCAACCCATTGGGCAGATTTGGACACCCCCCACCACATACCTGCCGGAGTAACACCTCCCTCTACTAATAGTCCCATAGCCTTATTCATGGTACTAGTATTTTAGGGCCAGATTTTGCCAACCTTGTTCGCTCAGCATAGGACTTGCTTATTCCCATGGGTTGCTCCCTGGCGTCGATTTGCCATCCCAGTGCTTCCGGAGCCCAAGGGGGAAGCAGGCTCCACTGAGTTGCTACGTTCCCCCACTCATGCAGGTTGTCAGGAGGGGACAGGGAGTGGGAGGAGCGTTGACTCCGCCCCCTCCCAGAGGTCTAATGGCATCAGGCCTAGCTGGAAGGGGCCTTGAGAGGTCATCAAGGCCAGCCCCCTGTGCTGAGGCAGGACCGAGTAAACCTAGACCATCCCTGGCAGCTCTTTGTCCAACCTGTTCTTAAAAACCTCCACCGAGCGGGTCTCCACAACCTCCCTTGGTAACCTATTCAAGTGCTTAGCTATCCTTACAGTCCGAAAGTTTTTCCTCATGTCTAACCTAAATCCCCCTCACTGCAGATTACGCTCATTGCTTCTTGTCCTACCGTCAGTGGACATGGAGAACAATTGATCACAGTCCTCTGTATAATAGGCCTTACAATATTCAGGGTTGTTATAAGGCCTCTCCACAGTCTTCTGCTCCCCAGATCAGAAATGCCCAGTTTGTTTAACCTTTCCTTATAGGTTGGGTTTTCTAAACCCTTTATCATTGTGGATGCTCTCCTCTGGATTCTCTCCCATTTGTCCACATCTTCTCTTAAATTTTGTGCTGCAACAACCTGGTGTGGTTGGTTCCCTTCCTACAGCGGCAAGGAGACCAGACGAGAGGAGACTGCGATGCTCCCAACAACGTTTTAATCCTTGGTATGGGCTAGATTACAAACTGATTATCCAGCCTCTGCTGAGTATGCCCATTGATGTGAATGGAGCTACTTATGGAGTAAGCTGCTACTCAGCTGGAGTAACAATATCCGAATCTGGCCCTTTCTGACATGAAGCAACGTCTCAATGTGGAACACACAAACAAACAACAAAAAGTCTCGCCCCACCTGTGAAATAAACCCTTCAATAAAGCCCCCTTGTAACCTGTTTTTAACAACAAATAAAGACTTAATTTCCCAGAGGAAGTGTGAAGTACAGTAGTAACCATTTCAAGAGCAACAACCACTGCTGGGCTCACTATTGCATGAGATTTTATGGCAGTAATTAAAGGTTTCTTAGTGCACTGTGAAGAGCCAGGAGGTAAGTAGTAGTTGGAGAGGCATTGTTTGTATTCAGAACCTAAAGTTAAAAGGTGGTTTTATAGCTTTTTTTTTTTTTGCACCTGTTGAATTGTCTACTTTTCCAGCTCCAAACACATCTTCTTCCCACTTTTAGATGTTACCTAGTGCATTTATTAAATGAATATGGGGATTGTTTTCTTTCTGGGTCTTTCAAAAATCTCTTTTGCTATTGTTTCAAATGGGAAATAGAATCCCTTTATCATTCTGGTTTGTCAAATATTGATTGCATCCAGAACGATGTTACAAGAACAGTTAGGGTGCAAAGTCAGCTGTAGGAAATGCCAGAATTCAGATTGCCTGTGTAACCTTCATTTGCCCGCCCCTCCTTGTGCATATAAGTGATACAGTCTGAAAAACCAGGAAGTCTATTATGCGGAATCACATTGGCACCCAGGCGGCTCAGCAGCCATGTTGGAACCGTTCAATCCACAGGACCAACTTCTGCCACTCCAACTAACACAGGTAGCAGCAGTAGGTTGTCATCTTATATGTGGACAAGCAGCAGAGGAGGATGAGACACACCCGTTAATGGTGGCAAGTATCAGGGGGGAGCCGTGTTAGTCTGTATCCACAAAAGCAATGAGGAGTCCGGGAGCACCTTAAAGACCAACAGATTTATTTGGGCATAAGCTTTCGTGGGTAAAAAACCCACTGCTTCAGACGCATGGAGTGGGTGGGTTTCACAGATATTTGCTGACAGCAAGGGAATGGTGAGTCTTAGAAATCTCTGTTCCAGGTTTTCAACAGGGAAGTGGGCTCTTGGAATCACAGACCCTTCTGCCTCTGTTTCCCACCAGCCTGTCCCTGTCCAGTTCCTGCCTCCACCCCAGCTCCTTGTGCTAGTCTCCCTGACCAACCAGCCCCAGTCTTCATCCCCACTCGCAGCTTGCAGGCCCAGGCTCCCCCCAGGATCCTTGTCCAACTCAACTCTCTCTGATGCCCTCTCACACCCCTCCAGTCTGGCTCTGGTCCCTTCTGTATCCCTTCTGCCTCCTCCTGCATGCTGCCTGGCCACCAGCAGGGAGAGTACTAAAGCATAGGCTAGGCAGTCTCCCTGCTCTCAGTTCCTGTGCTCATCACCACAGTGGCCTGGAGCAGCAATTGGAGAGAAAATGCTGCTCCGCTCCTGCAACTCTGGGCTGGAGCATGCTCAGTGCAGACAGAATCTTCAGAGAATTTAGCTCCCAAACTCTAACGGAGCATATGCAAACTGAGGTTTTTCCAAAGGCTTATAACTTGTCCAGATCTGGGCAGTTCTTCACGGGGAGGTCACAAGACACATCCCTGACACGGCGGCACCCCTCCTCCCAAATGCCAAATCCCTGCTCCAAAGCATGGAGGTACAAGAGCTTCTCAACTAAACAGCGGTAAGAATTCTTTGAACAGGGGCAAAACAATGGATTCTTTGCTCGTCTCGTTCTCGGAAAGGGCTGGACCATTTTTGCTGAAACTTTCCCTCTTAACGAATTCAGCCGGAGGCAGACACCCGGCATGGAAAACTGCCGTCCAAATAGTTGAAGTTTGACAAAGTTATAAGTAACTGAAAACAGGGTCTTATACTGAGAAGTGTTGGGTAACCTTAAAGGAAGCATGTTTAGCTAAGGAACATGTATCCTAGAACAGTGGTTCTCAACCAGGGGTCTGGGGCCCCTTGGGGGGCTGCGAGCAGGTTTCTGGGGGACCGCTAAGCAGGGCCAGCATTAGACTCGCTGGGGCCCAGGTTAGAAAGCTGAAGCTCCACCACATGGGACAGAAGGCCAGGGCCCTGAGCTACATCACCTTGGGCTGCAACCAAAGCCTGGGCAATGTAGCTTCATGGGCATGGGGCACCAGGCATGGGGCCCTGGTTGCTATCCCCTAATGCCCTGGATTTTATACGCAGAAAACCAGTTATTGTGGCACACATGGGCCATGGAGTTTTTAGAGTATGCTGGAGGGGATTTCAGAAAGAAAAAGGTTGAAAACCCCTGCCCTAGAGGTTGGAACTTTTCAAAGAGAATGCAAGGGTCTGGCTGGAGTTTTAAAAAATGAAGGGAAGGGAGGGAATTTGGTTTCAATAAAATCACAGCAAAATCTGATGTGGGACGGAGGAAGGCCATAGTCCCACGAGTGAGTGGTCTCAGGTGAGTAACTGCTCACTCATGGGGATCACAATCTGGCTCTTCAAGTTTACAGAGTGTGGTGGGAGGGAAGGGTTAACTGCAGTTTTAGACCCTTGGATTTAAAAAAAAAACACTCATGGGCCTGATTCTGCCACACTTGCTCTTGTTGACGACACCTTAAGTGGGTTTTAGCCCATGAAAGCTTATGCCCACATAAATTTGTTAGTCTCTAAGGTGCCACAAGTCCTCCTTGTTGTTTTTACTCCTTGAATAGTCCCACTGATTTCAGTGGGAGGGGGCTCCTCCCAGCGTAAGATACTACTCAGGGTGAGGAAGGGTGGCAGGATCTGGCCCGATAAATGTGGGGGGGGGCGGTTGTTTTTTGGATCTAGCCCGTTGGTGTGCAAAAAGAAAGAGCAAAATTATTTACTTAAGGGGGTGGGATAGGAGAGGTCCCAGGCTAGGAAAGCCCTTTCTTGCCAGCAGTGGCAGACACACACAATCATCTTCTACCTTTTGCACGAGGCTATTGCAAACGATGGTCACTTTTCATTCCTGGGCTCCAGGGAAACTCAGCCACGACCCCTCACCCACCCCCACCCCCCCAAGAAAGCGAGCTGCAGCTGGGGCCCCCGGTGGACAAGCCAGCTCTAATCTCTCGCAAGCCCGGTGCTATCACAGCTTGGATCAGCCTATCTAATGTAAACGGGCTTTCACACATAAATAACGTGCCACATCTGGCTCTTTGGTTTTTACGGCGTCTTAGCTACAGAGCGATTTATGGAGGGCGGCCCGGGCTGGAGGGAGGCCGGGGTGGTGGGGGGGGGGAGAGTTGGACATTGCACCGGCTGCAACATGCAAGGTGGGCAAGTGGGGCCGGGGGGAAAGGAGCCAAACTCCTGGCCGGGGCCGGGGAGCCGGGTGGGAAGGGGCCTGCCTGGGAGGGCGGGCACGGTTCCGCCGGCTGGAGCGCCGCCGGGCCTTCCAGGAACCGGCGTGTTTGCGCTTCTCCCCAATTTATGACCGCCGACCATATGGCCAATATTTCGCCTCGCGCGTCACGCGCCGCGGAGGAAAGCAAACAGCGCGGGGCACGGCGCGGAGGGGGAGCGCCGGGCGGGCGGCCACGGGGCCGGCTCTGCAAAGCGCCGCCGGAGACAATGTGAGGGGCCGCCGAGCCGGGGCGTCGCGCGTGGCTATATAAAGCGGCCCCCGCAGGCCCCGGCGCTGCAGACCGGCGCCTTCGGAGCTCGCCAGCGCCTCGCCCACCGCAGAGCCGCTCCAGGTGAGCCGCTGCGCTTCCTCCTGGCGAGGGAGCCAGGTACCTGCAGGGGGGCTGGCTGCTCGATGTAACTTTGCGGGGGGTCTAGGCAGCGCCCCGAAGTACAGCAAACGGGGGGGGGTGGGGGGTAGATTCGCCTTGGGGGTGAGGTTGTTCAATGCAAGGCAGAGCGATTGGGGAGGGAAAGATGCGTCTACACGGCACCGCCGGGTGGAGAGCGGAGGTGGCTGTCTGGGGGGGAGCGGTGGCTACGTGGCTGGCTGGCGATATGGGTGGCGAGCTAGCTGGAGGGGAGGACGGACAGGTGGCTGGGGAGCTGGTCGGACAGACATCGCTGTTCCAGGGGCACTGGGTCCTCCAAACGAGGTGTGTGGGGGGGAACTCGAGCAGGGTCCCCCAAGCTGGATCACCTGGGTGCAAGGTGCTAGCTGGCTTCCCAAGGGCTTGGGGGGGGGGGGGGGTTCGTCCCTTCCCCCCCCCCCCCCATCTTGTTGAAACGGACGCTGATCTCTCCTGGCCCGGAAGCAGCAGGTGGGGAAGGGGGGTTCTTCTGCTGGGGGGAGAGGATGGAGCCATAGCGGTTTGCACCCGAGCCCCGCCGCTTTCACACCGCCCCCTTCCCGCGCACGGAGCCGGTTAAAGTTTTACCTGGGTTTGCGCAGTGCAAAAGTGAGCAGCTGCTTGTGAATTCGGCGGAAGAGGGGGGCGGAGGTGGCGTGGCCGGGGCTGGGGGAGGCTACCCAGCCCCAGGGGGGTGCAATGTGGGGGTGTCAGTCTCACCCCATGCGAGAAGGAGACGTCGGGCTGCGCTCAGGTCTTGCTTCAGCGGCCAGCAAGACGCGTTTGTCCTGGGGTACCAGCCGGGGCTGCAAGAGGGACGGTGGCCATCCAAAGCGCTCCGGCTAGCGATTGCTTTCGCCCCAACCCTGAACTTCCTCAGGTCATTTACCTGCCTGCTCTAGACACTCGAGAGATCAGAACCCCCCTTCCCCAAAGACACCCCCCCACACACACTCAACGTGGGTGGGTAATTTCACAGCCCTAGCTGCTTGGGGGGGGGGGGCTTATTCTTTTTCCCTTTGCTGCCCCGAGAGCGCAGCAAAGCCCGTGACACAAGGCGGCTGGGTGGGTTTGTCATCCTGAAAGCTCTGGGACTGGGGGTTTCCTGGGGAGGAAAGGTAAGCTGGTAGCTTACAACTCCCTTCCTTGTGGGGAAGCGGCTGCTGGGACATTTCTCACTAGAGTCGGTAGAGTCCGCCAGAGGATCAGGAATGGTTCAAAAGTAACAATTTGCACTCGGTTGGCTCTGCCTCTTGCACGGGGGGTTTATTGATTTCATCTCCACCTTGCTAACTTCACCAGGCGCTTTGGCCCATGTTTAACCCTTGCGTTTGCACCCCAGAGCAGCAGCGTCGTTGTGGTTGGATGCTGTGGTCTGCAACTCAGCTCTTCCTCGGAGTTGGGTTTTCCAATCAATCGTATGTGCAATCGATTTTAAAATCGCAAATCCATCTCCTCCTTTCCTTTCAAGACTCAACGGGACCGAGGAGCTCCGTTTAATGTGCCTCAAATTAATTTCAGTTTCAAAATCAGTCCATCCTTTTAAGCTTGAAATATATATATATTTAAATCATTATCAATGGCTGGCTTTAAAAAAAAAAGTCCTACCTACGGGGTAGAGATACACGAAGTAAATTCAGATAAGCAAGTGCTTTCAGCACCGTATTTCATAAAGAAATTATAAATCTCCTGCATTCAAATTGCCCTTATCAGACAGAGTTGGGGTGGTGGGTTTTTTTCCCCCTTTGGAAGAAAGAACACTTCTGAGACAGGCTGACAATGCTTAATCTCATTGGGACACGTTTAATCATTAGAAAGATGCGAACGAATAAAGCTGAAGGGTTTGCTTGGGGGGACCAAACATTTGACTTACAAATAAAACAGTTATAATAGACTGGAACGGAAAGGATACGCCCGGGGCTAGACTTAAAGCTTTTACAGAAAAAATCGGCAACTAGCTGGTTCCCAATGTCGCAAGCCCCGCGAAGCACAAATCTCCCGGCTTCTTGCTTCCGTAAGTTGCGGGAACACACTGCCAAGGCGTCTGTATGTCCTATGATTTGTATTGACAATATATTTCAAAGATCTCATTAAAGTGCATTTATCAAAGTCCTAACATGTGCCCTCGGGTCTGACATAACCCACAATGTGACCGATTAGCCCACGGGGGACGGGGGGGAGACCTAATTTCTATTCCACTTTTACCACTCCGGGGGGGTTGATGGTGAATTGAGAATGTGTTATCATAGTTGGGGCTTGGGGGAGGAAAAAAAACCCCAAAGAATAATCATAATCATGAAAAGCTCATTTAGATTCCTATGTCCTGAACACGGTTTAATTGTTTCTCTGTGAGAAAGGCAAGGGAAGATTGCATTTTCACTGCCTGGCTAGCAGATTGCTCTGACTCCTTGACAGAGGAAGGTAATACGAGATGTGGCAGATCAGAGCGTATTTTTCTATGTTTAAAACACGGTGAAAGTCTTTGCTTCTGCAATTTCTCCAGCCATGAAAAGAGAAGGAAATTTCAGAAACATTAACCCTTCCCCATTATTGTCAATGAAGCCTTTTAAAATCAATTTAAGGGGTTGCGATGCTCTGTTATTCTACAATCTCCGAGGCAAAGGGAAACGCTGATCTTTGTTAAACCTCCAAGCCAGGACTGCACATGGGCAGGTCTTTATTTCAATCGCCTTTCTTGTTGCTTAGACCTGAGTGTTTGTGGCTGCTATTTATTGTTCGCTCTCTTGATTGCCCTAGACCTTGCAAGGTGCTTTGCAAAACATAACCAGAATACTGGTGTCAAGCGAAGTAGCTCGCCCCCTTAAATGTGTTTTTTCTACATAGGTGCATGTATGCTCACATATATAATAAGGCTATAAAATTCTGGGCTCCGAAGCCCTGCGTTTTTAAGTTGTCTATTCAGGGAAAGAGCTCTTGTCTGATACATTTTTTTTAATCAACAACAAAAGATGACACCTCTTACGGATGCATCTCTCCTTTTCCCCCCTGCAACATTATAAAACAAAGCCTGCATTGTTTCCTGGCATCTTTCGAAGGTGAATCTCTTCATAAGAATTATCAGAAGTAGACGGGGCTATATTTTCCTTTCCCATTGATTTCAAGTGTCTTCTATCTAAGAGTATCAAACCAAAGATAAAATAAACCTTCTCCTCGAACAAAGGCTTTGTGTCAGCTTCACTAATCCTCACCAGAGCGTTAAGGTGCAATATGGTTTGTTTGTCTGGAGTGAATGAAAACAATTTCTTGCACCTTTGCTCTAATCAAACAATAAACTAATCCACTTGAAGGCTGTTATCTGAGATGGGATGTTGTGATGGGTTAGAGGTCAGCCCCATATACTGTACCGGGAGAAAAAGGGGACTTCTGTTAAACACCTTTTCATTCAGGAGGAGAAAATTAAGTCAAACAAATTAGTGGCTTAAAATAAATGGAGAGACCTTGTACTTTTTAATGACTGGAAACCTTTCTGACCACTAGCAAAACGAATGCATGTCGCTTCATTCGGCTCTGAACTATCAAGGCCAAGTAGTTGTTTTGACTGGCTAGTTCCTTGTCTCTATACGACACTTTAAGCCAAGCCACCGCTTTTGCTCGCTCTAGATAATAGACCCACGATTTGCTGTCTGGTTCTGGGAGACTGGGGGAGCTGAGCGGGCTGACAGACGGGGAAACACGTTTTAACACGCCGCCCTTGCTATGTTCCTGGCTTGCCATTCGCATGTGTGGCGTGTCCTGCCTTGGTAGAGAAATTCACCCTTTAATTCGCAAGTGCGAACGCACCTTTCTTCCCAGGGCGCAGCGGCCGGGAGCGGAGCCTAACCCTAGCCGAGGCTGCCTGTGTTTTCGGAGTGCAGCCTCGTTCATTCGGGGCAAGGGGCTCTTTGCCTCTCTTCCCCGCCCCGGCTGAAGCTGCTGCTGTGGAAAAGTCTTCCCGGGGCTGCGAGGCAGCATTAGGGGAGGGGGTTCAAGGAGGCCGCATTCCAGAAACGAGTGGCAAAGGCAAAAAGCCTCCTGGTTGAACGCTACCTGTAAAAGTAAACAGGTAAACACTTCCCCACTCCTAGAGGGCACTTGTGCTGAAGTGTCGCCACTTATCCTGTGTACACGCACCTCTCCTTTTCAGCCTCTTGCTCGGCTGTTCAAATAACCCCTCCATCCTATAATTCCGGGGCTTAAATTCAGCAGGATCTGTCTGGAGGAGCATTCCAGCATTTCTAAGCAGCAGGGGCAGCGCTCGCTCGGTTTTTCAGGGTCGGCCGAAGGCTTTGCGGCAAGGCAATTTGCCTGACGCTTTGCGAGGTTTTGTGGCGTGTGTCCGTGTGTCTATCCATACCGGCATTTATTTATTTATTTATGTTTGTTAGGATTTGCTGATCGATTGACTCTTAATCAGTAGAGATCATATTGCAAGGGACCTCCCCAAGTTACCCGCGCTACTCATGCCAGCAGGACACGGACAGGGAGGTCTTGAAGAGTCTAGATATTGATGCGATCTTCCCGAAATGCCTCTCTGGCCCCAGTGTCGGTCCTAAATCTGACGATTAAAAATCCCAGAAATGAGCCGTCCGATGTTTAGAAACACAATTCCCGCGTAGGCGAACCACTCCACTGGGGGAAGGTGGGGGACTTATCTCACCATGCCCAGGTCTCCCTGCTTCTTTCCCACCTCCCGACGCACCCTGACCATTCACACTGTCTGGCCCTCTCACCTAGAACCGGAGTAAGAACTGGAGGGTTAGCCCAAAATATAATGGGGAAGAGGGCAAAGGAAGGATCCAGTTACAAGGGAACAAAGTGTAAGAAATTCAGGGGGGATATTTACAAAAATCGGACAAGGGAAGCGAAAAAGTTTAGAAGAAGATGCAATGCGGATCAAGCGTCCACACACAATTATTAAACCAGAGCTGGGAAAGGCTGTCTTGAAATAAGCCTTCTGTGGAGCAGCTAGATTGATCTAGGAGATCGTTATCTTTACACAGAATCCACCACAGTGCGGTGTGTCTATTTCATCACCTAGTCACGTCATCATCCGCAGCAGGCCAGTTTGTAAACCTTACTCCTATGGACCACACACCTGTTGTGTGGGCCAGGGGCTCTTCTGGCGAGGGGGAACAAGCGATTCCCCTTTGTACCCTCACTAAAGCCAGTTTTGTTCTCTGAAATAAGGGGCTCCTCTCTCGCTATTTGGGGGTCTCTGTCTCAAAAAGGGGGTTCTCTGAAGTTGGGCTGCGCAGTCGTTTGCCACAACCCACACACAGTTCGGTTTGGACGCGGTTACACGTGCGCTTCGAAGCAGCCCCGATGCGAAAGCAAAATGTAGACCCAGAAGAGAGAGCGAGGGGGAGACTGGAAGAGAGAAGGCAGATTAACACACGCTCATTCCAGCCCCCTTAGATCATGAAACTGACCTTGTTAAACAATCGGGAAACTGGGTTTGATTTTTACTCACGTGATTCCACCATAGTTGTGGGAACTTGTCCGGAGCTGTGTTTCTAAGTTGGACCAAGCGTTCAATACGGAGGCGGGGGTGAGGGACAAAATTATGACTTTTATGGCAGGTCTTTGTGTACAAAGGAGACTAGCTGGTCACAGTCCAACTGTGCTGATCAGCCGGTGTGTGCTTCTCAATGGACCATTGGCTAACTGCAGCGTGATTAATGGTCCAGGAGCCCTGGTTTTCCCTTAGGAAAATATTTACCTATCAGGTGGTCTGCGGGAACGGAGACAACAGGTTCATCACAGAGTGAGTGAGTGAGTGAGCTTGTGTGTGGTGTTTAGCTGGTTTCATATTGATCAAATCTCACAGGTCCTAATTACTCTGGATTTTCTTATTAGAAATCTTTAGTTAGCATGCCCACTGTCAATTGTTTAGTCTTCCCCAGAGGAAATTCTCTACAATTCATTTATCTTCCTCCCCCACCCCCACCAAGGAAACTTTGCAACCCTCTGCTACACGACAAATATTGTGCTGTGAATTCGTCTTCCACCTTCGATTTTGGCTTTTCTTTGCCACGCAAACCCTGCGCTGCCGTGATGGCTTGAATTCTTGCGCTGTGGGCTTATCGTTATCGGAGGTGGTTTCTTTTATTGAGTCCTAGCTGTTGGGTCCACAGTGCCGTTGCTGTTTGTGTTATGAACGACATAATTTTCACACACACACACACGTAATCCTCTCACTTTGTTTAGTTTGCTGCGTTTCCCAGATGGCTAAGGAAAAGTGATCAAGAAATAAATACAGGGTTAGTCCTGGATTGAATTTTTTTTTTTTTCAAAATTAAAAAAGAGAGAGAGAGAACGCCTCGAATGCAGAGGAAAGAAGAGCCAGTGAGCGTCAACATGAAGGAGTTTCCTTAATATTGTGGAAGGATTCCGAAATGAATGAAGAGATAGTCCATTGAAAGCAGTTGAATGCCATGACAACTACCAACAACCTCCGATTTATTCCAAACAGTTAGAACACATTGAAAGAGGGCTTCAATCATGTATTATTTCGCCCCTGAAATAAATGCAAAAACTGAGCTCGGACAAAAGCTTCCAACAGAAGCCGGACATTTGTCTACATTTCGCCCATTGTCCGCAGCTTAGCAATCGGTTTGTATTTGTGTTTGCCCGGGTCCGACCACCCATGATGCGCTCAGGGCCTTGCTAAAACCCTAAGGCATTGTCACCCACATCACATACTCGATGGGAGGCAGGGTGAGGGACAGCAAAATAAACTGATCAACAATAATAAATTGCGGTGCCCCTTCTGCCCCAGCACCTCCTTGAAACATGCCCAGTTCTTGGGAGGGAAAGTCAAGGCAACTTCTATCCTCTGGTCATCCCCAAAAGGGTGGGGAAGAGGGAGGAACGGGGAGGGCTGCAAATCTCACCTTTAACTCCCCATCTTTAATTCCCCCCAACCCCTCCCCCCGCAGAGATCCCGTTAAAGGGCAGAACTCCTCGAGGATCCTGGCATCAAGTTGGCTTGTCCAAAATGTAGCACACGCGAAAACCCCACCCCAATATCACAAGAGAGAAACAATAGAGAGCGGTGTCTGTCCCAGGGAGCTGCAGGGAGGGGGAGGCGCACTGGGATGGTTCATTTAGTAGGTCAAAAAGAGAATAGGACCCTCCGCACAGACCCAAGGCAGGGCTCCGGACCATGAACCCCTCCCAGCTGAACAAAGTCCTGCGCTAGCGCGAAGCGAAGCGAGGGAAGAAGCGGAGCACAGCCGTGTGGACTGGAGACGTGGGGAATGAGCCCATGGAGAATTTGCTAAAAAGGCTTCGATTAGCTCCGTTTCCTATGTCCCCAGTGGAATCGGGGCGCGCACGGGCTTTTAAGTCAGGGGGGAGGGAGGGGTTGGGGGTGAAATGTGAAATAAAGCCGCAATAAGAAAGTGTTATGGACGCACGGATAGCTGGGTGTTATTTAGCGTTGCTATTTTGAAAGGAGGATTTTCAAAACGCGGACGCTGCTATTCATACGCCTCTATAATATATGTGTCTGCAAATGGCTGTGAGAGAGACCCACTTATTAAATGTCTTATTAAAAACAACCCTCCAAATTCAACGCCTAAATTAAACATCTGGCTGCATTCCCTTTCTAAGTCCTACCTCTAAACGCTGCACATCCATCCAAATTAGCAAGCGATCTTGCTGGGGAGAAGAGCGAGAGAAACAAATTAGTTCTCTGCAAACAACACACCGAAATCGTCAGAGCCTGCCTGGGTACCGATTGATTACATGTATTTCCAGTTTGGTTGATTTCGGAGCACACTAGAATCAATTACTTGCTGTTTAATTTATAGTACTCAGCCTTAAGCCTCAACCAAAATATTGACCTAGGAGGTTTGCTCAAGTTGGTCTCTTGCCATCTTGTTTAGGGGACCACCAATAATTGGAATAGATTTCCTTTTCAAGTCGCTCGCTGTAAATAGTCAATTTTCCAGCCTGCTACAAAGCAGTTTACATCAGTGCAGGGTGACAATGAATGCAAAGATGTTGTTTTTTTCCCGAAGCAATTTGTTTAAAACGTACTTTCAAGTGTGTGGAATATCGGGCTCCTTGGAGCTCCTTTGTATGTAAATACCGTGCAGAAAGGCCCTCCCTATCTTTGTAATTAATTGACACGTTATACCACTCATCATGTGCTACAGAACCAATGGTGGAGACTCCAATCTCCCCCAAACCCCGCAATTTCACATCTGCAAACACTGTCTTCATCCACTTGACTCCTAGCACCCGCCCACACGTGGCCAACCTTTGGCGTTTTTAATGTATTTTTTTTCCCCCTCCTCTCTGCAGGTTCATATGTGGAGACCAACCTTATATGGACTGCTCTCTCCAGCAATGGCTGTTTTTTTTCAAGCAGCAGGCACCAGATCCGTGTGTTTAAACGAGACCCTGAAGTAAACGCACTTTGGCATTTTTCCTGGAGTTACAAACTATTTCAGAAGCCGGTTGCCACTTGTGCTCCGTGATTTTTCCCCCCCTCTGCAGCAGAGCAAGGCTGTAAAATATCTATCTATATCGCAGCCGCTTTTTCCTCGCCCCCCCCCCCGCGTCTCCCCCCACACCAGCCTTCGTTATTTTTTATTCTTAACGTCCCCCCCCCCCAGCAACATATACACACACACACACCCTCCCCTCTTCCTGGGGTGTTTGTGGGGTGTGTGTGGCTTGTGCAACAGCGAATTGACAAACTGGTGCTCCAACTTTCCTGCATAAATTTGGCCAGAATATGTCTCTGACCAACACAAAGACGGGGTTTTCTGTAAAGGACATCCTAGATCTCCCTGACACCAACGATGAAGAGGGATCCCTCGTTGAAGGAGCGGATGAAGAGAACGAGGGGTCGGAGCCACCCAAGAAATCCGGAGTTCTGGGGCAAAACCCACTGGAGGGGGTTCAGACTCTGCCTTTGAAAAACCCTTTCTATGATACCAGTGATAATCCCTATACGCGTTGGCTGGCCAGCACGGAAAGCATCCAGTATTCCTGTGAGTAGTGAAACTTACATTGATTCCATGTACCGTCTGCATTGTCTTGTGATTGATCCGTTCAGCGCCGCAGCCTCTAACGTGTATTCTTCAATAATAAGAATAATTAATAATAAACCTATCTGTTATCTCTTCCTAATAGCTATTACGGGAAGCATTAGCGCTCCGATTTACCCTGTGTGTGGTTGTTGTTTTACCAGGCTCTCCGGAGTCAAACTAACCGCAGGGATTTCTTTGGGTTTGATTCGATTGGTATAAAAAACAAGGTTTTGGAAGCCTCATCTTTCCCCAAGGGGGGGGTTTATTTTTATGTATTTATTTTTTAGAACGAGAGAGAAAGAAATCAACCCAGCCTAGGGAAAGAAAAGCAAAAGTCACCTCCAGCGATCTAAAAATAGCAAGAACAGAGTTTGCTAAATCAAACAGAGCGAGCCTTGTGTGGCCGTTTTGGATCGCTTTGGTGTAGACAGTTCAGAAATGTCTCAATGGCCGGGCGGCTGTGGAGATCAATGAAGGGACTGTTAAATTATCCTTTAAAAATCAATCCACGTACCCCTTCCCCTCCCCCAGCAAATCGCTTGAGGTCCAAAGTCCAATAGATGTAAAAGAGATGCAACGTTAGGTGAGGAATAGAGGAATTTGTGATCCGGATCGATGTGGCTGTCTTGTAATGTGCATACAGACCGACGGGTGAATAGATCTGTAGACATGCACATGAACGTCTACATGCATCTAAAAGTGTGTGTAATTATGAACGTGAGTGTATATATAAATATATTCATATTCACAAGCTATCTAATATAAAACTCCCATCTCCAGGTATTTATATATGTTGATAGCTGTACAGATACACACGTGTGTCGCAGATGGCCATATCATTGGGAACATACATGGGCATAGTGTGTTGTGTGTCGTCGTTTACTTTTCCTCCGGTGTTTGCTGCTCTGGGGGAGTGTAGGAGGCAACTGCCTATTCCTCGCGGGGTTCATTTGTTTTCGGGGAAAGCCGCGCTCCCTCAGCCCAAGCGGGATTTGGGGGGTAGCTGGTGCCCCCCTGGGGAGATTGCCTCCCCACGGTAGAGAAAACGAGGGCGATTTCGCTGCATTTCCCGGCTGGAGCAGGGGAGGGTAGAGAGCAGAGCCGCAGGTGCCCCCGGGCGGGGACCCCCCGCCCCCCGGCAGCACCCCTCTGACTTATGCTCTCGGTGGCCTTTCTGCAGTGCACGGGCTGGCCTCCAGCAACTCCCAGCACGACTCCTCCACCAAATCCCCCGACCCCTCGGCCGACGAATCCCCGGACAACGACAAGGACACGGCCAGCGCCGGCGACTCCGGCAAGAAGAGGAAGAGGCGGGTGCTCTTCTCCAAGGCACAGACCTACGAGCTGGAGAGACGGTTCCGACAGCAGCGGTACCTGTCCGCCCCCGAGCGGGAGCACCTGGCCAGCCTCATCCGCCTCACGCCCACCCAGGTGAAGATCTGGTTCCAGAACCACCGGTACAAGATGAAGAGGGCCCGGGCTGAGAAAGGTATGGAAGTGACTCCTCTCCCCTCCCCACGCCGGGTAGCAGTACCCGTCTTAGTCAGGGACGGCAAACCCTGCCACACGCTCAAAGCTCAGGACTTAGCCGCGGCCACTTTCCAGGCTGGGATCCCCTTCTCCGCCTATAGCGCCCAATCGCTCCAGCACATGCCATATAACGCCCAGTACAGCTCCGCCAGCAACCCCCAGTACCCGACAGCGCATCATTTGGTGCAAGCCCAACAATGGACTTGGTGAACATTGCCGAGACAAGAAACTGAGGCTCCAAAATCAAACCTCGGGGGGGGGGGGAAGACAATATGAATATTAATTATTATTATTAATGATGGTGCATTTTTCCCCCTCTCCTATTTTTCCTCCTTGGGGGGGGGTTCGATTTGTTTCTTTTGGGGGGTGGTTTTTGTGCGCCATGTTTACAGAGATTTTTGCGCCATGCAAAGTGGTCCTGTCTACCTACAACTAAAAATAAAAATCTTACTAGTAATAAGAATGAATCCGTATGCGCTTGTGATTTCGTAAAGTACGTTTTGTGTGCTGTACAGCTGTTGTCAGTCGTATATAAAACAAGTGGAGGACACTTTAAAACTAGAGAATTTGATCTCCCTTTTTATATGAACCTTTACCTATTTATGGCCGTGTATAAATTCTGACAACTATGAGCAAAAAAAAATAATTTTTTTTGTAACTATGTGTGGTTATTGTTGCCATAAGTGACAGTCAGGGCGGTTTATTTTATTTTATTCTTTTGGTTGGGTGCAAAGATTTCCCAAACATTAAGCAAGCAAAGAAACTGGAGACGGAGAAGAAATGTTTGGATCAGCTCCATAGAAATCTCCAGCTCCTCGTTGTGTATAAACTTGGGGGGGGGGGCGCTACGGGGAGGGTTTCCATTTTTTATAGGAATTTTAATAAAAATGCTGTTTAAAAAAAACCAACCCAACAACAAAAGAATGTTTTTGTTTGACTTTGTGGCTACCACGGGATACCTGCAAAACCCTCCCTTTGAAGCGACACGGACTGGAGGGATCCTGTGGGGGGAGGCGGGAGCCTGCCTCGCCTGATTGTCCGATCAATGAGATCTTCTCCTGGTGCTGGTTGTTTTATGGGGAATGATGAACCCTTCCGTCGGAAATCCGTGCTTGGCCTGCGGCAGATTCCCAGGCAACAGCTCGGCGGACTTTCGTCCCCTCTTAGAACTTTTAGGGAAACTTTAATCACTCTCCCCAAACTTTCTGCAAACGATCAGATACCTGTCTTCCTCTTCCTCTTCTTCTTCTTCTGCGTCCTGCCTCCTTGTGTCTACTGGAGAGACAAAGGCGCTGGAGTAGTGACTTTGTGGAAATGAAAAAATAAGCCCCACCACTCACTTAAATGTAAGAGTGACCCTTCAGCGGAGGGGCTTTTGATTCCAGTCTAGTCTCAATGGCCTGCCTTTGCTCGGGGGTTGATCTAAGCGGGGTGAGCCCGAAGAGTTGTAAGTCCTCCTTTAGCCGGCAGCGGTAGATAGGCGGCTGAATGGGGGCGGGAGGGGGGTATCGGCTGGCGGATGAGTTTATACCCCCTTTCTGCTCCTGCGGGCAGATAGCGCTTTGGGGCAAGTCGTGGGGCACACGGGGCTCTCCCTAAACGCGGTCGGATTTGCAATGTAAAGTTTGCCCTAGAACCTGTTTTAACCAAACGGAATTTTGTCATCTCCGTCCGGGCGACTGGCTCTCTGGAGATCCCCTTCTGCCTGTGATAACACGTATTGGGAATTTGTGGGGTGCCGCGACATAGGGGGAGTTCTCCAGATGCGGTGGGCTTGTGTAGGAAAGTTTGTCTAAGGCGTGTTTTAAAGCAAAACTTCTTCTGGCTATTTACATGATCATTTTAGAATATGCGTTTAAAGGACACACAGATCCAGCTGGAAAGCGAGTGTGTGTGTTATGCGTGTGTGTGTACATCTAGGATCATAGGTACACACTCTGTGCCTCTCTGTTCTCTCTCTCTCTCTCCCTTGTATATAATATATACACGCACACACGATTTTTAGGCTTACACATACTCCAATATGCTTGGGGTTGACCCGAAATGAATTGGCCCCTCTGTCTGGGATAGAGAGGCTTCTTTCCAACCATGCTGTTTAAATTCTTCTCCGTTTCTGAAACTGTCTCCCTTGCTGTAGGCTGGACAAACAGCAGGGACTGCAGGGGCAGGGCTGGGGGAGGGGGGGGCTCGGAACAGGAAAAGCAAACTGAACCGTCCCCACTGAATTACCAGCCGCGCTCTTGTTGATGATCAGATTTAATTCAATATCTCGCGCAAACATGATTATCTGTAACAAAATCGGCGGGACCCACAGCTCTGCGTGGACAGTGCTGGCGAGGGGGGGTCTTCTAGCCATGCGCGGATCTGCTTCAGGACTGGAGTCCCAGCTGTGATGGCCATTTCTTGCAATGGTGTCTTACCAAACTCAGGCGCAAAGTTGACACCAGTTTAAATTCTTCCCCTGGTTTAGTCGCTCCCCACTTAATGTTGAATTGTCATGACAAGCGGGAGGCAGTCACAGAGCGGGGGCCGGGGGGGGGGGTTGTTTTTGGTTTTGCTTCAGATGAAACCTTATTCTACACGACCCCCCCCCCCCCACACACACACACACACACACACAAAACCCAAGAAATGAGTCCGGGTTTCTCCAACGCCGAGGGCACTCATCAACAGCTTGGCTGGCAAACGGCAAGTCGCGGCTCTGCCGTGGCAGGATCTATCCTGGAAGCTGATAATTATTAGCAAAGCGAGAGAGATCTAAATACATAAGGATGGCAGCGTTTCGTTGCAAACAGGGGGTCTGAGGATTTATTATTTTTTTTTTGCCATCTCGGTAGCCAGGCGGGGCCGAGCTCCCCGTGAAGTGAAAACAGGTTTCGGCGGCGCCTGAAGAAAGGAGCCCACTTTACAGGGAAGGACACTTTCCCCTCTTCCAATTCCGCCCGCCGCGCAGAGCGAGTGGGAGGGAAACAGTCACTTTCTGCTTGGCCCCTATTAAGTCTATCAAGCCAGTTGTGTGGCCCTCCCCCGTGGCCTTATATTTCACACGCCGCTGGGGCAGTTTGGCGCAGTCTATCTTTGCACAATATACAGTAGCCACCACAAAACAGCACAATGCGGGAGGCTGGTCGTTAAGGATGTTAGAGGCGTACATATTAAGGAGGGCAGAGAGAAAGAGAGAACCCAGAGGGGACAGGGGTAGGGGGAAAGAGAGAGAGAGAGAGAGACGGTGCTGGCCTCCCCCATCCTCCCCCTGTTCTTTCTAGTGCCATTCAATTCGTTTATCAGGAGCGGTGCATCCCCGAGTCAGGGAGAAGTATCCTTGGGTTTTGTTCTGGCTGTCACTTGGAGCCATTGTCCCCCATGTTGGACATGCTGTATTCCATATGGCCAGCTGGGCTGACCCTCACAAAACCCAAATTGTGTCCTGCTTTCAAACCCTGTATTGTTGTCTGTGAAAGGAAGACGAATTAAAAATTCGTGCTATATCTATTCTGGGGGAGGGGGGGAGGGGGGAAAAAAACCCTCTCTCTTCTTGGAAGGATAACAGGGCCTCCTTTTCTCCAGCCCTACTGACAAGTTTGTCTCTCATTTCACAGGAAATTAAATTCCTGCATCTGCACGGGGCCTAAACAAATCTCGCCCATAAAAATGAAAGCAAATGGCAGTCGATGCACCCCGATCAGCATTGTAGTTCCGCTGACTTCGGGTCGCTGAGCTGGTTTTTTCCCCTCTGCCGGGAGAACAAGGTTTCATTCACAGGGGGGTGTAATGTTATGCAGGCTTCTCCCTCCGTGCGCAACTGGAGAGCGCTGCGGACTGACCACTTTTTGTTCTCTTCCAGAGAACTGTCCCTTTCTTGTGATAGTGTTTCCTTGTTCCAGGCCGGCGAGTTTGAGAAGTCGCCATCCCGCTCCTTTCTCTGGAAGGCTTTCTCTGGTTGGGGCGAGGGGTGCTGGCGGTTAACCATCTCCACCGGGGCCACCAGACCTGGCCTCCTGCCTTTACCTGGAGCTCTTGGCGGCTGACCGCGCACAAGCGACGCGCTATGCCCCCCGCGCTCCGGAGAGTAGCTTGGGCGAGTAGAAAATGAATGAAGCAGCCAAGGAGCTAAATGCAAACAGGGTGGGCGCGAACAACTGAAGGGGCTAACTTTGATTATTTTTTTTTTAAAGAACACAACAAAAAATCAAATCCAATAAAGGATTTTCGGCTAAAATGCTAACTCGGTTCCTACACCGACCAGACAATTTCTCTTTATTTGAGTGGTAACACGCCTACACAAACTCTGCAATCCCTCGTGTGGTTTGGGTGATATTGTGACGGGGAAACGGACGGATTTCCTACGCGGTGTCAGATGTGTTGGGAAGGGGTTTTTTTTTTTTTGGCTTTGTGTTGAGGAAGGCATAAACTGCAGCGGTCTGGAAATAGATCAACAGGAAGAAATGTTAATTGGCCTCCTTCAGAGTCGCCTGTGGCGGGCCAGACAGATATGTCACCCTTCCACTGGTAGGAGACACGGGGAACACATTACACCTCCAGTGGGTGATCTGGAAAACCAGAGTCACGTCTGACAGGAAAGAAAAGGCGATGAATGAATGCGGGATGAATCCCCCAACTCCAACCCAATCAAGGGACATTATAGTTAAACTTGCGCTTTAGGGTTAATTTCCCTCCTTTCGCTCGACTCTGAGTCACCCCCCTTCGCGTCTACAGAGCCACTATTGAGGAGAATCAGATAACCTGGTAATGAGGTGGAAACCCCTCTAAGCCAGGGAAAGAACTTACTTTCATTACCTATTGACTGTTGGGCTTAGCTGAGACCTGGCGTGGGTCGTTCGGGCCTTTTCAAGAGGGCTGGGCAATGAAAAGCTAATCCAATGTTTACCGAGTCTAAGAACAATTCTCAGCTGTCGTTATTAAGGGGCCGAATCAGCCAGGGATGGCTTGGGCGGGGAGTACGAAAGCAAACGCGGTGTGTGTTTGTGTTTGTGTTTGTGGGGGGGGGGGCAGCCCAGAGTACACGGCCCCCGTTCTACACCAGCTCGCCAGGCGGCGGATACGCCTGAAGTGGCGGTGTGTATTAGATAGTGTAGTGTGCATGATTTCCGGAAATATGCACTTGTGGCTTCATAAGAGTGACACTCTCTCTCCCCGTGTCCACGGATCATCTCCTTTTATCCCGGCATCTGCCAATAAACCCCGCGATCTCCCCACCGCGCAGGCTACCCGGTGCTATCTGGGGGAGGAAACAATCTAGTTTGTATTGCTTCCCCCGCCCCCGCCTGCCCCTTGAAGACTTCGATTTTTAGGCGCTGTTATTACTAAAGCATCGTCGCAAACGATCGGGAGCCGGGGGTCCCCCAAGGAAGAAGGGGAACCAACAACCCAGGCCGGAATATCATTGTAATGGCACTTTTTAACCACAAGGGGTCATCAAAGTTCTTCCTTGAGGTCCCTGGGGTTTTTTCCCTCCTCCTGCTCTGAACTGTCCTTATGATAAATGGTTTTATTTCCCATTGAACATCATCGCCAGTTCCGAGAGGTGGTTCTGGGTTTTTTTTTAACAACCTTTAAAAAAATCTCACAGCCAAAAAAAGAGAGAGAGAGAGAGAGAGAGAGAGAGAGAGAGAGAGAGAGAGAGAGAAGTTAAAAAGGCAGCAGCCTGATCGTCTGAAGCCACTTCCTCTCTCAATTGTGTTCAAAAAATGGTCAAGCATAAATGGTCATGCTTGAATGGTCAAGCATAAATCAGCACACACACACACACACACAGCAAATGAAGACTTTAGTTTTATTCCATTTGCTGTATCCCCCCTTCCCCCGATTTTAAAAAAAAACCCCTCAGATTATTAATGGAAGAATCTGACCAACTGTGTGAGTTTGTAAACAAAATCTGATCTCTTCCTGTTTTTAAAGTGTGACTCTAGTTTCAGATTCTGTTGGCTGAATAAAACCAGACACACAGCCACTGTGTATATGGGAGATTTGACTGTATTCCTCCATGTGCAAGGTGTGTGTGCCAACGGTCTGTTTATTTTACATAAAAATATTAGAGGTGTAAATAAAAAACACACAATCCTCGATAGATTTCTTTATCTTGTATTTTTTTCATTCTCATTCTCTCTCTCTCTCTGTATATATATATATATACACACAAACACACATATTTGTGGTTGTGTGTGTATACATACCTCTAGTATGCATAGATGGCTGGCTGGCTCCCACACACACACATAGCACAGAAGAATATCAGAGGCCTATAACCATATGCTTGTTTCTGATCAATACTAAATGCCACCAGAAGGAAGTGACTGGTCGAAAAGTGCATCATGCAATAGACTTATGGACCTCTGGGAATGTAAACACTATCGCTTTAAAATTGCAACTGGCCTGATGGGGGCGGGGGTGGGGGGGTGGGCAGACGGGTTAGGAGGAGCTCCAGCCCCCAAACAGGTAGGGGTGTGGTGTAGGGAAAGAAGACACAGGGCAAAACTGAGGCAAGCAAAGATTGCTGGGGTCAGCAAAGAACAGAGTGGAGGTCCAGGAGAAGACTTTTTAACTTGAAATCACATTCTGGGCCCGGAAAGCCAAGAGGTACAAGAATGAAAGCTGGTCGGTGATCCCACCGGCTTGGTTTTGGGTTGACACCATAAACCCCTCTCGCTTTGAGACCAGAGCTCATGCCGCCACTCGAAAATGGCCAGACTCTTTTTTACTTGCAGATTGCCCCTTGTGCCCAACTCAAAACACAACACAAAATGCGTGGAAGACAACCGGTTCCGTGATCTACTATTATGAAGTCATCTTTAGCCAGCAGCCTACAAAAGGGAAGGTAAACGACTGGTAATATTGCACCTGGAAAGCAAGAGGTGAATTCTTCCTGCTAGGGAAACCAGGGCTAGGCCAACTCATTTTTGTGTTTGAAAAAAAGTTCAAGTTCCCATTAATTATGTGACGCATCACCTGGATGTCAACTTCTAGCACAAAGCAAACTGTGAGGCCATTTTATTAAACATCGATTAAAACACACACACCACGCTGGGTGGCCTGATGATTTTGCTCATAGATGAAATGCTCTCTCCGAGAGCCTGTCCGACCGACACAACCTGGTCATTGCCACGAGCTCTGAGCCGGGGGGCGGGGGTCGCTGGTTGTCGCTTTCCCCCACCCCTGGGTATGGAGAACGGCGAGTTTGACTCCAAACTCTGACGCCGACCCGATTAGCGCTAAGTGTGAACGTCAACAATCGGCGGGTGGGGCGGCGATGCCGCGACCGTCCGCGGGGTGGCGCAATTGGATAAGGAATGAGCCGCCAGCCTCAGCCGCTCGTGTGGCTTTCCCCAGGGAGGGGGCTCAGCACATGGCTGTTCCCCCCTGTCCTCTAACTCCGGGCCCTAGCAAAACTGCCCCTGAGTCTGGTATTTTCTCTCCCCCCGCTTCGCAAATGCCTCCCCCACTGGTCTAGCGTGACTCTGGTCTGCATAGGCTCTCCAGTCTCAGCGGAGAACCACAGGAGCAAAGAGCCTTCGCAGCTGCTGGCCTGGCCATGGGAGCTGCTCCTGTCCCCAGTTAATCTAGGGGGCAGGGCAGCCGGAGCAGGGAGGAAACGCAGGCCCTTTGCAAGTAGGTGGTGAAGCAGAGGGGCTTAAAGCTGGGCTCATGCAGCGTCCCCTTCCTCCTGCTCTGCTGCCAAATCGAGCAGGATGAATTAGCTCATTAAGTGCTTTGCTCTTGTGCAGTGTTTTGCCTCATGCTGGGCTTTTGCGAGTGTCATGAGCCGCGTTTCATGTGGCGACAAAGAGAGGTGAAAGGCCTTGGCCAAGGTGCCCAGGCTGGCAGTGTCAGAGCTGGAAAGCAACCTAGGGTCCCCAGCTACCATAGCCTTTAATGGAGAGAGGCATGCCCATAAACCTCAGTGGGAATACAGTCCTACACACTAGCCAAACTACCAAGCCCCACCAATGAGTAATTCTATGAGAGCTGGCATTATACAGGGCCCAGGCCTGGACCCACTGTCCTCAATATAGGCCCGAGTCTCTGCTGCCCTACACTTTGTGCAGCCGTACACACCAGTGCAAAGCGAGTGCAAGAAGTTACCGCCTCAAGCTTTCACAACCCCTTGTGCACTGGTGAAATTGATCACACAGGGCGCAGCACGGCAGGGAATTAAGCCCTAGCTTTACGGGGCAACCAGGATGCGGCTGGACTGAGAACCAAGTGGCCCATTGCCAAATCTTTTTGTGCCTACTCGCATATAGCTACATTGGGCATTTCTTCGGGGACCAGCTACTCCAGTATGGCTGCAGCAAAAGTGAGGAAGGATGGTCAAGCCTTTGGCTTGGGCTGCCTTTTGGCTCTGCTACAGACTTCCTGGGTGATCGTGGGTCATCACATAATTGCTCCCTGCCTCAGTTTCCCTTCTGTAAAATGAGGATAAGAGCACTTGCTTCCCCCCACCCTTCCGCTCTCCTCTTTTTAGCTTGGCAGCTCTTCAGGGCAGGAACCGTCACTCACTAGGTGTTTCAAAAGCACTTAGCACAATGGGGCCACATAGCAACTGGCCAGCTGTACAAGGCACATCCCTGCACTCGCTTCCTAATGAGCACAGGTGATCATCTCACACCCTGAAGGCCATCGGAGTCACTGTCATTGATTTCAGTGTGCACTGGCCCAGACTTTAATCGCAGAGAACTTCTTAGCTTGCCAGGCTAATAGAGCTCAACTGCAAAGGTTATGAATCGTTGTAACATTTAATCACCCAGGTTCCCATTTTAATTCAATGCTTGGGCAGTGTCATGGGGGGGCTGTAAGATCTGGGCCCCATCACAGTAGCAGCGGGAGTGGCTCACAGCCAATGGCGGCCAGCTCGCCACTTACGTCCGGAACAGGATTCAGGAAGAATGAAGACCCTCCTCAGTCCAGGATGCCACCTCTCAACTGTTCCTGCCTTGTGCCTGTTTCTGATGCAGACTATGAGGACTCAGGAGATCCTGGTTCAAGTCCTGGTTCTGCCACAGATTCCCTGTGTGACTTTGGACAAGTAGGACCCTCAGATCCTCAAAGGTATTTAGCTGCTTCACTCTTAGGATCTGGGCCTTTATCGCTCTGTGCCTCAGTATCCCTTCTGTAACTTGGGGATAATAATCCAGCCCTTCTTCCTCCTGCCCATTATCTATCTTACCTAGTGGACTTTTGCCTAAAAAATGGGATCAAGGGGAGTTAGGCACCTAACCTGCTTTGGCGCTTTTAAAAATACCTCAGAGTGCCTATCTGCATCTTTAGGTACCTGAATGCCTCTGAAAATCTGGCCTACGCCCCTCAGAGCAGGGACAGTTGCTCACTGTGTGTGTGTGTATATATATACAGCAACTGGCAGAATGGGGCCCTGATCTCAGCTGGGGCTTCTGCATGCTACTGTAATGCAAATAATGATGATACATTTCTTTGCACCCTCAGGAGGAACCAGGCTGCATGACTCTCTGTCTGCCCTCTTTTACCAGTTGGGAAATCATGACACAAGTTTTTTCCTTGGCTGCTGATTATTTGGTCTCCTTAATAGCCTTTTATGAGGAGTCCAATCCAAAGATTATTTTTGCAAAGCCAAGCTTATCTTACCAATTGGCTCACCTTTACATGTTGTGCACCAAATCCTCCTTGCCTTACTCAAGTGAGTTGCCCTACTGATTTCAGTCAGCAGGATTTGGGCCAGGTCTACAAACACTTTTAATTATATTTGGCCCTATTTTATTAACTATTATTTTATCTTGGGCCTTAGTTTGTATGGAGAGTGGATCAAAACTATGGAAAACATTTCACAACCCCATATTTATGTATTTTATTTTGTCAAAATTAAACCAGCTGCTACAAATTTTCATCAACCTTTGTGACATTCAAAAAAACAACAACAAGCAAACAGCTGATCAAACACCCAGAAATATAATTTGTGAACAGGTAGTTAATTTTTTTTTCAGGTGGAAATTTGCGATTTTGATGAAAAATTAAATTCTGGGGAAATGTCAGCTCAGTTCTCTGTCTTCATTTGTGTTGCAACCATGTTGGTCTATGGGTACTACAGAGATAACGGGGCTAAGGTAATATCTGTTACTGCGCTGGGGAAAGAGACAAGCTTTCCAGCTACACAGAGCTCTGCTTCACGAAGAAGACCCTGAAGAAGAGCTCTGTGGTGCCTGAAAGCATGGCTCTTTCCCCAGTAGAAGTTGGTCCAATAAAAGATATTTCCTCACTCACCTTGTCTCTCCGATTGGCTCGTTATGTAAGAGGATATAGATGTTCATTGTTTCTTCCTCAAAATAGCCTTGTTGGACTGACCCTACCTGATTACACTTGTCAGACATATTAGTCTAGTCTTGATTAGACGCTCAAGGTGAAATCTGGACCCTATCGCAGTCAATGGCAAAACTCCCATTAACCTCACTGGGACCAGGATTTCAACCAGCAGTTCTCTCTGGACTTGCATGAGGTTCATAAGTCTTCAGTCCAAGGGTTTCCCTTTCTCCTCTGGAAGCGAGGCACCATACTAGTATCTCTCTAAACTTCAGAAAGAGCAGTTTGCCCTAAAAATACATACGCCATGTCACATTCTTCTTTCCTTCTGAATAATGAGATGAACGTAGCCCATCCTGGTGATCAGCTGCCAGGCCCTGGCTTTATTAAATCAACGGCAAAGCTTCCAGGACGAGATCACACCCTAGAGCTGGCAAACCAGTTTCAAATGAAGTTTATTTCATTAAAAAATGGCCCTTATTTGAAAACAATTTTTTTTTCACAAAAACTTGTCAACTTTTTTTTGTTGCTGATGAAAACTTTTGTGGCTTTTAAATTTTTTTTTTTTTGATAGATTGGTTTCCAGGAAACACTAAAAGTCAGTCAGTATGTTGATGAGGTCGTCAATAATATTTCTAATATAAAAAATCCCCTAAAAGTGGGGGGAGGGAGGTGCCACTTTGAAGCAAAAGCTATTTTGAAATTTCAAGCTGTTGTGCAAAGCTAGAGTTTTTTCTGCCCAACTCTTTAGGTGACTTAATTCACTTGAATGACTCAAGCTATGGCTTTGTTCTGTGCTTATAAATGGCAGTCACTATTTAAGACCATACTCTGGCTTCCCAGAAAGTCAGGCCTGTCAAGTGTCACCCATCTGGAGTGATCCTCACCTGTTTTCCTCTTCCATCACAAATGTCACTGTAGCTTAGGGGAAAGTTCCTTGAGCTGACAAAGCAGCAACCAGGAGTTCACATCTCACGCTTTCACACTCACACTCTTTCACACGCCACGCTCAGTGGAGATTCCCCTGGTAGCAGGTTATTTCAGAATTGCTGACTACAGGGTTTCATGCACCGTGCTCTGAAGACTCTGTGGTGGACCATTGTGGTACACAGGGCTCAGAATGGGATGGACCATAGGTGGTCTGCTCCAGGATGGTGCTTCCTGTGTTAGCTTCTCCTCACCTACAGACAACCCCTGGGCGTCCCTCCCCTCCTGACTGTACCCTGTGTAGGACCCTCGCTCCCACTGCACCTCCTACTCCAGACCAGGAGAGGGCGACAATGTTCTGGGTAAACTGGATCTTCAGCAGGCAGAGATTCCCCTACCCAAGGAGGAGTCTGCCTTTGAAACTTGGGGTGTGGAGCCCTTGTGAGTGGTACCCAAGGAGGAGGTTTGTATGAATCCATGCAAACAGCCTGCAGAGCTTTCCAGGCTGGTGGTGTCTACAGCTGGCCTTGATGGTCATGGTGTTAAATACCAGTTGGCATATGGTAACATGGGACTTTGCTGCTGTATAATCCCTGGGGTGGGCAGGCGGGGGAATGGGACAAGTCCACTCTTGGCCTGGAAGCCTCCCAAGGAAGAACAGTTAAGGGTCAATAAGGCAGCAACAACTGTAGAGTCCATGAGGCACCTAGCTTCTTTCTGTGAGGCCTTTAAGCCACTGGCAGGAGAACTGTGAATCTTTCACCATTGTGAATTCTTATTCCATTTCACTACATCCCTGAGATGGCAGGGTTGCTTCAAGGGCTGTGTTCAAATATCTAGAGGAGCCTCTTCAAATTAACACACACAATGGCTCCAACCCCAAGAACCCCGGGGAAAATTGACAACCTTCCCTGGACACCTTTAACTGACAATACTGCCTGCTCACAAGCACCAAAGCTGTGTATAATGCAAGGAAAAACTTTATCAGGGGACAAGGGGACACAGCAGTGACTTGGGAAAGCACAGCAACGGTAAAGTAACACCATATGGATAGGAAAAATACATAAAACACCCACCCCCATATTATCCTTGGCCTTAGTTCTTAACCTCAGTTCCCCATCCCCTGGGGTGAACGTCTGATAAACAAATGCCCCTTTGACATGTCATTAATGCCTATTATTAATTATTATTATTTATTTGTACTATTGCAGCACCTAGGAGCCGCAGTCCTAGACCAGGACCACAGTGCTAGGCGCTGTACAAACGCAGCTTCATATCCCAAAGAGTTTATAATCGGTATACACGTGACTTTCCCCCTCCCCATGCTGTGTTTGGTATCGGTGGGTAGAATAGTCCCCGAGTTGAAGTGCAGGAGAGCTGGCCTGTCTCCAGCGCCCCCCCCCCTTGCCTCCCCCCGCCCAGATAAGTCCTGTCTGTTCTTGATGCCCCATCACCTACAGTGATGTCAGCTGGACTGGTGCTGGGTAGCAGGGTCTTCTCCTGCCTCAGCCCTGCATCCCACCTCCAGCCATGGCGTTAGCTCTGCACCATCTTGCATCCTGGAGTCTCCAGGGGCACATGGCTCAATGGCATAAAGGACCTTTGATTAGAGCCCACGCCACCCGCGCCCACCGCGGGGCTGGAGCTGGAGCTGCGGGGGGTGCTGAAGCCCCGATCCCCGGCGCCCACCGTGGGGCTGGAGCTGGAGACGTGGGACTGAAGCCTCAATTCCCAGCGCCCGCTACGGGGCTGGGGCTGGAGCTGCGGCGGGGGGAGGGGGAGGAATGAAGCCCTGATTTGGGGGGGGGTCACCCCTCGCCATGTGAAACCTTAAGCAGAGGTTCTCAGTTGGGGTCTGCAAGCGCTTTCGGGGGGGGGGGGGGGGAGGTCACTGGGCGACGATGCTGATACCTAGAGCCTGAGCCCCAGCGCCCCTCCTGGGGCTGCAACCCCGATCCCCGGCACCCTCCGCGGGGCTGGAGCCGGAGCCGCAGGGGGGCTGAAGCCCCAGTTCCCAGCGCCCGCCACGGGGCTGAAGCCGGAGCTATCGGGGGGGGGTTAAAACCCCGATTCCCAGCGCCCACCGTAGGGCTGAAACCGGAGCCGCGGAGCTAAATCTTGCCTTCCCAGTGCTCTCCATGGGGCAGAGGCCCCCTGGGCCCATGGGCGGAGTTGGGGGGCACCACGAATGCTGCCAACCCAAATTGCAGTGCACATGAAGGGGTATCCCGGGGGCAGCCCCCCCTCCCCCTGCTGCTCTCTCTGCCTCCTGGCCAGTTCAGAGGGGGAAGCTGGAGCCGGGCAGTGCGGGGCAGCCATGGTGACCCCTCCTCTCCCCCTGGCTGCTCCTCAGCCCCCAGCTACCCCCTCCCTGCACCCTGAGCTACCCCCCGCCCCCACTCGGCCCCCAGCTACCCCCTCCCTGCACCGTGAGCTACCCCCCGCCCCCACTCGGCCCCCAGCAACCCCCTCCCTGCACCCTGAGCTACCCCCCGCCCCCACTCGGCCCCCAGCTACCCCCTCCCTGCACCCTGAGCTATCCCCCGCCCCCACTCGGCCCCAGCTACCCCCATCCCTGCACCCTGAGCTACCCCCCGCCCCCACTCGGCTCCCAGCTACCCCCTCCCTGCACCCTGAGCTACCCCCCTGCCCGCACGCGGCCCCCAGCTACCCCCTCCCTGCACCCTGAGCTACCCCCCGCCCCCACTCGGCTCCCAGCTACCCCCTCCCTGCACCCTGAGCTACCCCCCTGCCCGCACGCGGCCCCCAGCTACCCCCTCCCTGCACCCTGAGCTACCCCCCGCCCCCACTCGGCCCCCAGCTACCCCCTCCCTGCACCGTGAGCTACCCCCCGCCCCCACTCGGCCCCCAGCAACCCCCTCCCTGCACCCTGAGCTACCCCCCGCCCCCACTCGGCTCCCAGCTACCCCCCCTCCCTGCACCCTGAGCTACCCCCCTGCCCGCACGCGGCCCCCAGCTACCCCCTCCCTGCACCCTGAGCTACGCCCCGCTCCCACTCGGCCGCAGCTACCCCCTCCCTGCACCCTGAGCTACCCCCCTGCCCGCACGCAGCCCCCAGCTACCCCCTCCCTGCACCCTGAGCTACCCCCACCCCCACTCGGCCCCCAGCAACCCCCTCCCTGCACTCTGAGCTACCCCCGCCCGCACGCGGCCCCAGCTACCCCCTCCCTGCACCCTGAGCTACCCCCCCCTGCCCGCACGCGGCCCCCAGCTACCCCCTCCCTGCACCCTGAGCTACCCCCCGCCCCCACTCGGCCCCCAGCTACCCCCTCCCTGCACCCTGAGCTACCCCCCGCCCCCACTTGGCCCCCAGCTACCCCCTCCCTGCACCCTGACCTACCCCCCACCCGCACTCGGCTCCCAGCAACCCCCTCCCTGCACCCTGACCTACCCCCCGCCACCACTCGGCCCCATCTACCCCCTCCCTGCACCCTGAGCTACCCCCCGCCCGCACGCGGCCCCAGCTACCCCCTCCCTGCACTCTGAGCTACCCCCCGCCCGCACGCGGCCCCAGCTACCCCCTCCCTGCACCCTGAGCTACCCCCCCCCGCCCACACGCGGCCCCCAGCTACCCCCTCCCTGCACCCTGAGCTACCCCCCCCCGCCCGCACGCGGCCCCCAGCTACCCGTCCCTGCACCCTGAGCTACCCCCCTGCCCGCACGCGGCCCCCAGCTACCCCCTCCCTGCACCCTGAGCTACCCCCCGCCCCCACTCGGCCCCATCTACCCCCTCCCTGCACCCTGAGCTACCCCCCTGCCTGCACTCGGCCCCCAGCTACCCCCTCCCTGCACCCTGAGCTACCCCCCGCCCCCACTCGGCCCCCAGCTACCCCCTTCCTGCACCCTGAGCTACGCCCCCGCCCCCACTTGGCCCCAGCTACCCCCATCCCTGCACCCTGAGCTACCCCCCGCCCCCACTCGGCCGCAGCTACCCCCTCCCTGCACCCTGAGCTACCCCCCTGCCCACACGCAGCCCCCAGCTACCCCTCCCTGCACCCTGAGCTACCCCCCGCCCGCACTCGGCTCCCAGCAACCCCCTCCCTGCATCCTGACCTACCCCCCGCCACCACTCGGCCCCCAGCTACCCCCTTCCCTGCACCCTGACCTACCCCCCACCACCACTCGGCCCCCAGCTACCCCCTTCCCTGCACCCTGACCTATCCCCCGCCACCACTCGGCTCCCAGCTACCCCCTTTCCTGCACCCTGAGCTGTTTTCAAACTTTTTGAGCTGAACCCTCCCCCACACCTTTGAGTTATAGTTTTTGGTTGTGCCTCCCTCCTGTCACAACCAAGATAGGCTGGGTGGCCTCCTGAGGTGAGTCGGGTGGTGAAGGAGGCACTCCTTCCCTGGACCCACCATGTGGAGCTGACTTGAGTCCTGCTGGCTCCTGCCCCCCAAAACAGAAGTCATACTAGGCCTCTGCCGGAGGCTGCCTCCCCCCAAGACCCGTGAGGCCCCCCCCTTTCCCTGCTGGGCTTTGGAGCTTTTATAGCATGTGGGGGTGGGAGCTGCTGCATAGTTCTGATTGATTGCTGTTGAATATGAGCAATTTTACAAGGTATCCCATATTCAGCATTGGGAAATATGGTCACCTTAATTCCACCTCAGTGCCTCATGGGAGTTGTAGTTTGTGTGCATCCTGCTCTAATTTTTTTCCATCGGTCAGGCTTCCTGTTCAGACTACATGTCCCATGATGCACCCTGGTCTTCCCTCTTGACGAGAGCAGGCAATGCATTATGGGAGTCCCTAGCCATGATGCATGATGGGACATGAAGTCCAGGTGAGGCGCCTGGCCCATAGTGGAGAATGGAAGCATGAGCCAGTGAACTACAATTCGGATGAGGCGCTGTGGCAGCACATTCTAACTGAAATATTTCCATTTTCAGGTGTTCGATTTTTTGGATGAAAAATCAAACATTTCAGTGGAAAGAAAATTTAACCAAAACCACACTTTTCTGTCAAAAATAATATTAATGGACAATTCTCCACTAGTCCCAGTTTTAAATATAAATGAGGCTAAAACATCAAGCAGCTTTGCACTAGGTTGGGTTGAGTTAAGATGCCCTGATCCTGCAAACAATTATGCACGTGTACCTTTATTTATAGGAATCATCCCATTGAAGTACATGTGACGAACTCAAAATTAAATTTGAAAAGCTCAAATCGGTGTTCATTAGAAAATGGCCTGACACTGCCTAGACACCTGCCATAGTTCATGGGGGTTTGAGCGGAAGCAGAGAGACAGATATCTTTAAAATAAAAATTGCAAGTAAACTAGCCAAAATAAACGGTGTAAAATTAAACTTCAAACACAGTAGCTCAGGGTGTTCTAATCAATACGGTTTTGAGGCTGATAATAATTGAAAGAAAGACCAATCTGTATTCTCTGCCTTTTTACCCAATACTTTATTCTTTTAGCTACGTGGAATACAATACAAACACACGAACGAGTAACGATTCATCTGTAACTTTCAGCCAAAAAAACAAAACAAAAACCCAACAACAAAGAATTCATACATCATAAACATGCCAAATAAATCAATGTGGCCATATAAAGAATGTGGAATAAGGAGGAAATCAGTGATGTAGGCAATTCAAAGGACACTTTGACACAGGTTTCAGAGTAACAGCCGTGTTAGTCTGTATTCGCAAAAAGACAAGGAGGACTTGTGGCACCTTAGAGACTAACCAATTTGTTTGAGCATAAGCTTTCGTGAGCTACAGCTTCACTTCTGAATGCATCCGATGAAGTGAGCTGTAGCTCAGGAAAGCTTATGCTCAAACAAATTGGTTAGTCTCTAAGGTGCCACAAGTCCTCCTTTTCTTTTTGACTCCAATGTCTTTTTCATTTCTAGTTTAATGTGAATCTAACATATACCAAGAATTCACCAGTAATTGTAATGGGAATATTCACATATTTTCTGGGAAGGTCAAAAAATAACTCCAGTCATCCCCATCTTAACTTCAACACACATTTTCAACTCCGATTGTGCCTTGGTTTTGATGGCCAAGCAGGGGCACAAGTAGGGAATAAAGTACATCCCATATGCACTGCCTTGCTGAATCTCCAAGGGAGGTGATAGGGGTAAGGTCAGGGCTGTACACTCCATACTTCCTACAGTGTAGGTTGGTGAGGAGGGGTGGAGACCAGGCTTGGCTCTGCCTCCACACTGCACCAACCATCACAGCTGAGCCAGAGAAGGTTAGGGGGTAGTAATCTGCAGTAGGTAGGGCCTTAGTACATTAGTGCTCCCCTCATCCCGCACCAGAAGCGAGAAGGGGACAGAAAAGGATCTTTGCCTCTCAGAGGTGTAATTCTTTTCTTAGGCAAGTCCTGGGGCAACCCAGCTGTGTGCCATGCCTCACTCTGGACTAGAGGTCCCAGGCTGTCAAGCCCTTAGTGAAAAATAAATCGTCTCCCAAAGATGTCAGATGCAATTGACTCTTTGCCCCCATGAAATCCCCATAAGTGGAAAAAAGGTCCATGGGGAAAGTCCTGTGGGCATCCTTGCTGGGAAGTCCTGACTGACCTTTAAGTTGCCTTATTCCCTATTTGGAGTAGTTCATGAAGCTTCACATCGTGGCAGTAAGGGCTAAACTCGGCCCTCACACGCACAGCTAGAACAGCCATTGACGGTAGTGGGAGCAGCCCACATCCGAGAGTACAATTTGGCACTTAAACCATCTCTAAAGAATGCCCTACAAAAGCAGCCGTAGTTGCCCTCTTTCCCCGAACCCTACAAAGAGCACGGAATGGACAGAGCCCTATGCCCAGGTAGACTTCCGTGGAGCTCCGTGCAGTGCAAGGGTCTGTTTGCATCATTCTTGTTTCACTTAATTCTCAACATTACAATTCACCAGGCACCATTTTATGCTGTAAACAAGGCCTAATTTAAAGCATTATGACTATAGCAAACCTTATTTTCATATCTCTCATCTATTTTGAACAGATTTTCCAGCCAATTGACCAGTTTCTATTTATTACTCCGTTGTAAGATACCAAAGTTAATAATATTCACTATCCAAACCTACTGAAGCCCATCACCACCCTCTTAACCTCCAGTACTAGGGGGATTTCAAAACTTGGCCTGCATAGAAGTCTCTCATTGCTGAGTTGAGAAGCTGGTGATTGTGATGGTGGTCCATACATGTAGGGTCTGATCCAAAGCCTGGTAAAGTCAATGAAGAACATCCTCCACTGACTTCAGTGGACTTAGATCAGGCCCTAACTTTGCAAATAATAACATGAAGCCATTTCCTCAACTGGTGATTAGAGATAATTGCACTGCAAGAATAACAATAAATAATTTGTCCATTTCTAGATAAGTGCCAGGATCCAAAGCACTCTACAAATTTTAATTAAGCCTCAGAAAACCATGGTCAAATAGATAAGTGCCAAATGTTCCATAGATGAGAAAAGTACTGGTTCATGATTGGCTAAAAACAGTCATGTGACCAATCAGCAGGCATCTATTTCTGTCTTTTGAGAACTCAATTTTACTGAGGTCTGGAATAATGTTACCAATTAGTTCCCACATGCAGAAGAATCCACCCCATTGGTGTTTCTCTTTGTGAAAACTCGTATTTGCTTCTGATGAATCTACTCAGCTACTATAATCAAATCCCTGCTTCCTGACTAGCTCATCAGAGGTTAGTTTTTATCAGAGCTTAGTTAATAGTCTAGAGCTACAGTCTGGTCTCCCGGTCAGACGGCTAGTTTGAAAAAAATGCCATTACAGGTACAATAACGAAATTAATAGGCATCCTCGAGAGAGTTCCAGATAGCCCCCCAATCATGCCATTCAGCGTGTAGGTAGCAATACATATAACAATGCCTTGTTTTAATAAACCTCCAGAGTTATTGTCCCATGAGAGGAAAAATTCATGGTCATGCATTCATAGATTCCAAGGCCAGAAAGGATCTTTGTTCTAATCTAGTCTGACCTCCTATATAACATAGGCCATAGAACTTCCCCCCAGAATTCCTAGAGCAGGTCTCTTAGAAGAACATCTAATCTTGATTTCAAAGTTGTGGAGAATCCACCACGACCCTGGGTAAAATGTTCCAATGGTTCATTACTCGCGCTGTTTAAAATGTACTCCTACTTTCTAGTCTGAATTTGTCTAGTTTTAACTTTCAGTGACTGAATCATGTTATATCTTTCCCTGCTAGACTGAAGAGCCCATGAGCAAATATTTATTCTCCATCCAGGTACTTCTAGACTGTAATCCAGCCACCCCTTAACGTTCTCGTTGTAAAGCTCAATAGAGTTAGGTTTCAGATTAGCAGCCGTGTTAGTCTGTATTCGCAAAAAGAAAAGGAGTACTTGTGGCACCTTAGAGACTAACCCATTTATTTGAGCATGAGCTTTCGTGAGCTACAGCTCACTTCATCAGATGGATTCAGAATGCATCCGATGAAGTGAGCTGTAGCTCACGAAAGCTTATGCTCAGATAAATTGGTTAGTCTCTAAGGTGCCACAAGTACTCCTTTTCTTTTTTCAATAGAGTTAGTTACTTGAGTCTCTCACTATAAATCATGTTTTCTAATCCTTTAATCTTTCTCATGGCTCTTCCCCGAACCCGCTCCAGTTTATCAACATCCTTCTTGAATTATCAACACCAGAAATGGACACAGGATTCCAGCAGCGGACGCACCCAGTGCTAAATAAAAAAGTGAAATAACTTCTCTTCTTCTACTCGAGATCTCCCTGTTTATGCAGCCCAGGATCGCATTAGCCGTATAGGCCACAGTGTCACACTGAGAGTACAGGTTCAGCTGATTATTCACCGCAACCCCCAAATCTTTTTTAGAGTCCCTCCTTCCCAGGACAGAATCCCCATCCTGTAAGTGTGGCCTATATTCTTTGTCCCTAGATGTATACATTTACATTTAGCCATGTTAAAACGCATATTGTTTGCATGTGCCCAGTTTACCAAGCAGTCCAGATTGCTCTGCATCAATGACTTGTCCTCTACATTATTTACTACTCCTCAATTATTGTGTCAACTGCAAACTGCAGACAGTATCAGTGAGGAACCAAGTCCTGCCAGACCCCCCTAGAAACACACTCACTCAAGGTTGGTTTGGCTTGAGTCACTATTAGCCACTCAGATCATTTGTGCCATCCCAGGCCACTTGGCACACATAGCAGCAGATCTTCTGATCCCGCCTGCCCCACTCCTAAGCATCAATACAGCGGGTACCCTTGCAGCACTGGGTTCCCCACCATGCAGAGGGGGTAAACTATCTTTGCAGCCTACCCAAAATTTGCTCACTCCATCCCTTTGAATGGCAGAACTACTGGCCCCACTGCAATAGGGCATTACTTGTGGTGGGGATTTACCCCTATGAAGATACTGCCTAATTTTTTTCCCATTCACTCTCTCCCGAAATCTAGGTCAAAGTAGATGCGGGAGGACCCAGATCCTCAGTCAATATAAAGCGGTGTCCCTTCATTGATTTCAATGGAGGTGTACCAATTTATACCAGCTCAGGATCTGGTCCAATGTCTGTAAAGTACTGGAAATAACTCTTTGGCTCAAGGATTGAGTGGATGTGAACTGAAATTCAGAGTCTCTAAGAAGGCCATGAAAATTTTTTTGTAACTTGCAGAATTCATGGCTAGACACATACCTTATTTTTTTCCAGCTGTTTAATTCTTATTTTGACCTGTGCAAATACTTGACAAGTTTTTATGTTTCTCTTGTGATAAAATAAAAGCAGCGACAAATAAATCTGACTTTTTAATACTAAGAAAATGAGAAATGCATTTGCATGTTTCGCTTTTTTCCTTCACACGGATTTCTTTTCTAGTTGAGGTTAAGGACACTCCATCATAATGGAAGAGGTTTTTATTTGAAATGTCGTGTAACCTGTTTTACACTGGGGCTCCATTAAATGAATCCTCACATGGCAATGCAACTCATCTACCAGATGACAGCCAATAAGCCAAAGGACAAACTATTGTCAACCAACTGCCTGCATTCTGCTCTCAGTAACATGGCTATAAATCTGTGGTGCCATGGAGTTACTCCATTGTGTTATACAGCACCTGGCATCTAGTAGTCAGGGATGCTGGTTCATAAGTCCGAGATGCTTCAGTAATAATACTAATTAATTAATTCCCATGTGGCAGCAATGAGGACACAGGTAGACTGGGAGTTCTGGACAGGCAGAAAGTAGGAGATCACATGTGTTTATAATGCCTAGCACCAATGGAACGCTGATGATCTCTGATGGGAGCATTTAGATATAATAATAAATCACCATCATAAATAATAATACAATTTATTTCCCTAGATTTACACAATAGTAAAAACACACACACAAAAAACTTGCAGTAATTGTTATGTAACAATTAATTAGCCTTACAGTCATAAATGACAGAGAGACAAGGTGGGAAAGGTAATACCGGTTACTGGACCAACTTCCATTGGTGAATGGTAACCACCCAGCAGCAAAAAAAAAAAAAAAAAAAGCACACACAAATAACGAATGAGCCTAGCCAGCCAATGAATCAAAGCAGCAAAACAACCCCTGTAATCTCCCCAGGAATGCATCATCAGCTTCCCCCTTTCCCCCTCCTGACTCTAGCAAACAAATGTTTTTTTTTGCAGAATTTCCAGGACGCCAGGTTTTGACTGTTTCAAACCAAGGTTAGGGGAGTTCTGACAATTACATCAGTAAGAGAAAAACAGGGACAGCTACCAGAACTTCCAAAGGCACTAACGATGACTTAGATGAGGTATTAGGTGGTGTGACATATATTGTCCTTGATCCATACACACCAGTGTCAGCGTTGACTTGAGTTTGTTTCCTGGTCCTGATGGTATTTAAACATATTTTTTAAATTAATTTACTTTGGTGTTTTAAAGAGAAAATATTTCTGGATGATTTTAGCCATTTCCAGTCTTTTTTTTTTTTTAATTTGTGCCGATTACGTGGTGTTTTTTGCAGTCATAAAAGTCGGGCGTACAAAAAGCATTTTCAAAAATATGGACACTTGTCAAGTGACATTTGTGCTCCTGTGCAGGGCCAGACTGACAGCCCCGAAGACGAAAGCCCTCCAGTTGACAACAGAACAGCTGCAACGCTAGCAGTCAGAACTGTAGGATGGTCTTTTGGGTATGCTGGTGACCTAGGACCCAGGATGTCTGTGTTCAGATCCTGGCTCTGCCACAGACTCCACTTAACCTGTGTCTTAGTTCTCCTTTGTCTATTGTGATTGGAAACGCTTTTGGGTTTACACTACGGTGCAGCAAGAATGCTGCAGTGTAAACGCTTCCTGCGTTACCAGAAGTGGTTTTTCCAATGGTGCGGTTAATCCACCTCTCCACAAGGCAGGGGCAAGGTCAACAGAGGAATCCTTCCGCCAACCTCGCCCAGGTCTATCCCGGGGGGTTACGTCAACCTCACTACATCACACAGGCCATTTTTCACATCCCTGAATGACATAGCCGGACCAATGTACGGTTGAGGTGCAGATCAGGCCTAACACAATGGGGCCCCAATCTCAGCTGAGCTATTCGGCATGACTGTGATACAAAGCACAATAATGCCACCTACCCACATCAACAGGTGGAAAACTTGATGGGACCAGCAGCAATTGGGACAACTCCAGTAGAAAGGCAGAAGAGAGCACTTGCTGGGGGATTGAGAGGTGGCTCCTCCCCCTCCAGAGGCTCTATCCACCCATTGGCTAGCCTGGGAGCAGGGAAGTTGATTTGTTCTTCACACCCACCCACCCCCCCCATTTCATTAATTTGAACCTTAGCTTGAGCCATGCAAAGCCTCCTTTTACTCTGTTTCAGCCCCTCATCCCTGGAATGATAGTTTGGAGCCACGTCATTTTGACATTTTTCAAAATAAAACATTTCTACTTTTCCATTCAAAATGACTCTTCATTTCTGAAATTACCTTTCATTTAATTTTGTTTCATTTTAAAAAGGAAAGGGGAAAAAAGCTCACAATCTAAACAAAACGTTTCATTTGACCTGAAACTATCTTTTTTTTGACTTTTCAATTTGCCAAAAAAATTGAAGATATTTCATTTTGAAGTCAACCCAAAAAGTTTCTTTTTAATTATTTATTGGCATTGACAGCAAACCAAAAATATCCATTATTCACACAGCGCTACCAATAAGTGCTATTAACAGCTACCTTTGTTCTTTATTTAGCTTTTTTGCTATACTTCAATAAAAGAGTGTCCATCCAACATTCTGCTGTTATTGATTATATTTCAAAAGCTAGACCATATGTTACCCCCAAGATCAAATAAAATAACCCAGTAACCCACAAAGACATCGCTGGGTGAGGACACAACGGTGTGGGTTCAGAGAGACCCTTGGTTGGGACATACACAAAAGGAGATCCAAGGAAATTTTGGATGTAGACACAGAAATAAAAAGGACATTGGGGAGACAGAGACAGGGAGGACAGAAGGGAACATACAGGGTGAGAAGATCTTGGAAGCAAGAGAGAGAGATGGGGGATCTCAGAGGGGTGTAATTCAGGAGGGGAAAAGAGAGAGAAGGTTGAGATACCCCATGAAGATGTCAGCGGGCAGAGAAGACACCATTGGCAATGGAGCAGGGCTCCCCTCTCATGGAGCTCAGTGCAGGATCGAGCCGAGAGCTGGTTGAACATTTTCAACTCAATTTAAGTTACTCGTAGCTGGCAATTTCCCCACATGTACTGTGTATAGATAACACAAGTATAACTAGACCAAGTGAAGATCAGATACTGCATGAAAAAATGGAGCTAAATTCTCAGATTCACCATGAAGTCTCTGAAAATAAGAATAAAGTAGACAGGGCATGGATGTGCCTTCAGCTAGGCATGCCAAAGAAGATCAGCATGTGTTCCTCTACACTATGTGAAATTTGCAGTTCCTGGCAGCTGTATGCGAGGATACACACTCCAGCAACAAAGGGCAGTTGAGTCAAAGTAGGTATTATACTTCCAATAATTCAATATCATTGCATGCAACTATTCAAAACAAGTGTGACTCCACTGAATCCAGAGAGATAAGGTGGGTGAGGTGATATCTTTTATTGGACCAGCTTGATGAGAGAGACAAGCTTTCGAGCTTACACAGAGCTCTTCCTCGGGTCTAGGAAACTTTACACCACATGTACTGAATCCACTGAGTTATGATCAGGTATTGCATGCAAAATGAGAACTATTAGGGCTCAGCCTTATTCCTACATGCCAAACGTATCTCAAAAGTTATACAGACTCACACAGTGTGAATCTAGAGCCTGATCCAAAGCTCACTGAAATCAATGGAAAGACTCCCATTGACTTGAATGGACGTTGGGGCAGGGTCATGGATGGGGATTAATTCAGGAAGTTAGAACTTTGATTACCAAACTGATGAACATCTACAAAGTGACAGGTTTCAGAGTGCTAGCCGTGTTAGTCTGTATCAGCAAAAACAACGAGGAGTCCTTGTGGCACCTTAAAGACTAACACATTTATTTGGGCATAAGCTTTCATGGGCTAGAACCCACTTCATCAGATGCATGGAGTGGAAAATACCGGAGCAGGTATAAATACATGAAAAGATGTGAATTGCCTTACCAAGTGTGAGGTCAGTCTAATGAGACAATTCAATTAACAGCAGGATACCAAGGGAAGAAAAATAACTTTTGAAGTGGTAATGAGAGCGACCTATTTCAGACTGTTGACAAGAAGGTGTGAGTAACAGTAGGGGGAAGTTAGTATTGGGGAAATTAGGTTTGGTTGGCTCTCAGGCATTAACTGATACATGTGCTACTGGGTGCAGATAGGTAGTGTGGCTGGAGCTGAGGGGCAATTTTTGAAATGGTAGCCAGACATATCCTGTTTTCATTGGAATATGTGGGGGTTGAGGCAAGATGGGAATTGAAATGATGTGATTTAAAGATCTGATATCTCTTGATTCCTCATGGCCGGGACAAACAACTACACAGGGTAGTCGATGTGTTCACTCTTTTATTTCACTTGCTAGAATGTTGGCTCATATAGTGGCTTTGCTTGTACTCTGAACATAGTTTGTTTTGATGAGAAGGCCTCTGCTCTTTTACCCAATAAGGGAGACTGAATACCCAAGCATGTAATCCTTCCCCAATTCAATTAGAGTAAGCCCTTCTTCACTCAAGCCATCTATCACAATTAATTCTGGGACATGGCAAGCAAGCAGGCAAACAGAGAAGGAGGAAAACAAAGAGAAAAAGCACAACCAGAAACAATTAGATGAGCTCCTGTCTCCTCCTGGTTCCTTCATTTATCCCCCTTCCTCTCCTCTGGGGTACCCATTTTGGTAACAACTCTCCCAGAGCTTGAGAAATCCAATTTTCTCTCCAATGTCCATCTTTCTTTAGCAACAATCCCAAACAACGATGTATAAACAATTGTAAGAGAGGTCAGTTCATAAAAAGTTCCAGGGATTAGCTGTAAATACAAGCTTTCAATTAAAGCACAAGGCAAGCACTTGCGAGAGTACTGTAAGTCCTTAGCTACAAGCCAGTGTTGTGAAAATCACTCTGCTACAAACCTGGCTGTTTTTTCCAAGATGAAAATTAGGGGGAAAAAAAGAGTCCCAGAGATTGGGAAGAAAGTTGACAGAAAGATGAAACTTTAGGTAATGATCGCTGATAATTGTTCCATGTAGTGGTTTTTCATTGGAAAATGCCAGTTTGTCAAAATCATACTTTGCATGGGAAAGGGTCAGTTTTGACAAATTTTTCATCAGGAAAATTTTTTGAAATTTAAAGTTCTGAAATTGTCAAAATATGTCATTTTCAAAACAAGTGCCTGGTGAGTGGTAACTGACAGCCGCATTGACAAACACCAAGTGGAATGTCTTGCATTCAGTTCAGTAAGTTCACTCATGGTGGTTACTTACATTCACATTTTTTTACCTCTGATTAATATCTAATAAACTCTACAATATCACCATCTGAATCACCATCCCAGTATTTCTAGAATCAGTTTGATCTTGTCTTTGCTAATAGAAACACAGAGTACAGTGTACATATAATATATTTAATATTTTTTCCAGTTCACATTCAACTTCTCCCTGGGGAGAGGTAGGAAGAAATTAATAATTACATATTACAGATGTTAGTCAAGTCACTTAATGCACTTCTTGAAGGCTCTCAAATAATATTTTGATGAGGTGGAATAAAATAGAAAATTGGCCTTTTTTTACCTCATGTTTTGTGTAGTGACAAATTATCGGAATATTTCACTAATCCTCCCCTAGCTAGGGACTTTTCTATTATACAAGTTTCTCATTCACTAGGGCTTTCAGCTGACATACCTGTTGTTTCAGAGTCTTCCACTATGCAAACCTAAACTGAGCTAGCATTTTAAACAAATTTACTTTTAACTCTCTGCTGAGGCTGCAAAAGACAAATAATCTTCCTGAAACTGGTAGAGCTGAAGATTAAATTGCTCTGAGCAATTAAGCATATCCCAAGGTTCAGCTGGCAAGACATATTGTCCATTAATTACAGTAGTTCAGTGAGATTCTATGGCAACTAGAAAAGGAGTACTTGTGGCACTAGCATTCGTACATTTACATCCCTCCTCTGAATGAGTATTTGCATACTTCACTAGTATGCTAGTATCAGGCTATAACATTATTACATACCACAATCAAACCATGCTAACACATGAAGAGATTAGGGTTGCATATTTCACTCTTCCTCCACTAGTGGAACCCTTAACTGTGCTTTCCATTAGCTGTACCTCCATGCAAGCTGTTGGCAATTTTTGAAGTGCAAGGTGGGAAGAAGACCAAAAAAAAAAGTGTAAATCCTCCCAGTTGACAGGATTTCCGCTTTAACAATAGATTTACATCATCAGTCTCGAGAAAGAGATTTCAGTTCCTCCAGCCTGGAATGCCAGAGATAAATATTAGAACTTGCTGGTGCACTATGTTTAAAGAAATATGGCTCTTGTGAAGCAGCAAAAAAACCCTGAGTTTTTACACTGTGATAGCTTTATTTGAGGGGGGTAGGGGAGGAGAGATGGGGGAGCTATTAAGTCAGGAACCTTGGTACTAGTCTGAATGCACCAAGACATGTGTATCCAAACATAATGTAACTGAAGCAAGGGTCATTAACGTAAAGTAAAGATTAGAAAGATGCCATCCTACTAGTTAACTAGATGTTTGACAGACTGGTTGAAAGTTTCTTTTATTGAGATGCAGAGTATTCAACCATTCCAACGTAAATATTACGTCAATACTGACCTGTTAAACTAAAATATTTCCAGGTTCATTGAATATGATTATTTTTAAATGCATATTTCATGAAAAGTAGTATTCAGTGCATGTACTGTACCTATAGGATTCAAATTATACCAGGGTGGAACTGAGCAATACTCTATTATTCTGACAGCCAGCTGATTACGGATCTTTTCACCCAAAAAGTGATCTGAGAAAAGACCTAATGTTCAGGGGTTTAATGTCTGAACCATTTATTAATCATTATTATTAATCAATAATAATGTAGTGCTTGGAGTCCCTAACAAGCTATGGGGTTCCCACTATGCTAGGCACCGTATAGACATAGTAAGGATGGTCTCTGCTCCAAAAAGTTTACAATCTAAAAAGATAAAACAGAGGTAGGATTACTACTCTATATTTTACAGATAGAGACAATAAGGGCCAGATCCTCAAAGGCATTTAGGTACCTAACTACTATTGAAATCAAGGAGAATTAGGTGCTTAGCTACCTCTAAGGCTCTTGATAAAACTGGAGTACTATTAGCTCTCGAGTGATTTACCCTGTGTTCACACTGCAAAGTGGGCAGGTTCCAGTTCAAGTTAAAATGTTACCTATGCTCTAAAACACACGCCCAGCCGCAGAAGTCAACCTGAGCTTAGAGCACATCCATACCCAAGTCAGAAGGTTTTCTGCATAGCTAGTGGGGGGAAGGGGTTGGGCTGAAAATTGGGTAGGAGCTTGGGGGGTATCTGTGCAGTCAAGACATATCCTCAGTCTGACGCATCCTATACAAACTGATTTGGGTGCTGCCCATGAGCGATATTGGGTATGTCTACACTGCAGCTGGGAGGTATGATTATTGATTACCAGCATGGGTAAACTGACTTGCCCTGGCTCTGCTTGAGCTAGCATGCTAAAAAGAGCAGTGTGGATGTTGCAGCATAGGTGGTAGCTAAGGCCCACCCAAGCTTGGACCCCCTGGGCTGGGTGGGCATGGCCTTGGGTGACATGTCACACTACTACTTTTTAACACACCAGCTCAAGCAGCAGCTCATAGGAGCTGGGTCTGGGGACAGACTCTGTCTTGATGATGCTAGTATCCAATTGCAATGAAAATGTATTCAATACAATAGAATATCCAAGGTAACACTTTATAATGTTTGCAATTAATTCTGCAAAATGCTAAACCAAAATAAGGCTCGTCACATCAAACCACTAAGAGCAGTCCAAACAACTACAATTATAGCTTTTTGCACATTAATACTTGGAAGTTAACAAAGAGCTGCCCAATCCAAGGTTTATTAAATCAGTGGAAAGACCTTTAACCTCAGTGGGCTTTGAATCAGGCCCTTAAAAAGAAAATTTGTGAGAACAATATTAATCCATATCGTAAGAATATATTGTAAATCCTTTTCAGTATGTATGAGTTTTCTATCTTTGTACCGATTGATACATTTCTCTCTCCAGATGAATATGTCACAATTTATATCTTACCTGGTCCACATACATTATATATATGTTCTCAAAGAGTGTTGTAACTAATAGGTTGAGATCATCCTTCTAACTTATCTCAGGTATAGCACATCTGTTTTAAGTTAGCCAAAGGGCTAATTTTACACAATTCTTACCAATGATTTGCAGAGTTTATGATTTTGAAGGTCAAAAGAAAAATTCCCTTGTGCTCTAGGGATGCTTTTTGAAATGATTCTGAATGGACAGGAAAATGTGCAGGCCTCCTTTGATGGTCCCTTTCATAGTTAGGTGCAACTGGATGAAAATCTATCACAAAAGAGACTTCAATGTTATCATTAACGGTGACTTTGTACAGCAGAGGGTTTCTGCATATTACAGAAGACCATTTAATTTATGAATCTCTAAAGTGAAACCACTTAAAATTCCACATTATCTACCAAACAGTGTCTGAAAAATTCCAAGCTTTTTATATTTTGGTCCTCTTTTAGGGAGGAAGCGTTTTAGAAGAGAGAGAAAAGAAAACTAAGGTGACAGAATCCACACATAACAATGAACCTAATTATGATTATGGTATTGGAAAAAAATTCCAAGAAAGGTGTTCTGAGCCCATTCTTTCTTGACTTCAGTAAGGGGTTTTGTGTACTGCATTACCAAAGTAAAATAACTACATTAGAAACCAGAATAAAATCATAAGAACCTGGGGAAGTAATGACCTAATGAGAAAAGAATATGAAATGGTTTATAAATCTAATATAAAATAACAGAGAAATTAATATTATTAGCATTGCCTTTTATAGCCCAGTAAGTTTCATTTATATTTTTTCATCCCCTATATATCAAGTGGCTTTGTATTACCCCATGATCCAAAGTTCACTGAAGTCATGGGAAAATGTCTACTGATTTCATTGGGCTTTGGATTAGCCTCTAAGAACAATGAAATGATGCTTTTTTCTTTGGAACCATTGAAAATGAAGCTGAAGTATGTACAGTGTACACATGGTGAACTGCTGCCTTTCTAGATTGTCCACAGTACATGAAAATATAGAAAGCTCAGCAACGTACTCTGGGCTACCAGCTTTAACAGTATATAGTCAAATGTTACCATTAGAAAACAGAATTTATCTTGACTTTTCATTTATGGTCTAGGTTTATTATTTAAAAACCTGTTATAATACTGTAATACCTTCTCTCCCTCCTCTGTAAACGTAAATCATAGGCATGGCTTTGAATAGGTTGTAAAAGTATTTTCCTGTAATCAGTCAGTTCTCTTTGATTGAGAATAAAGTTCTAATGCTTCCTTTTCACATGATACTCATGCTTTGTATCTAAGTTAAGGGATTTAAAGACTAGTGGATAAAGGGTTTTATTCTCTTTCTTCTTGCTTCTACTTTTAAATATTACTAGGGTTAGATCTCTAATTGCGAAAATCAGCATCATTCCACTAAAGCCCATTGGGCTATAGATGTACTACTCCAGCTGAGGATAAGATGTTAGAATGTGCTCCTGTTCTTACCAACTCTTCACAGATCACCAAATGTAGAGGGGCTCCTGTATAATTCATGACTGTTTCCTCAGGTAAATAACGTACGCTGCATTTATTGTGTGTCTTCAAATGTTGTGCTTCTTCAAAAGTCCAGTAAAAAGAGAAAAAAATAAAAAACCCAAATGTATGTTAGCCTGTCTTTCTCCCCCAACCATCCTTATTTTGTTTGCCATATTTTACAATAGCAAGAAGTCACGTCATGGTAACATCATGCATTTTAGAAGTGCATCTTTTGAGCAGGCAAAGGCATTCAGACTTTGTTCTCCATCCTCTTGATGCACTTGAGTGATGACATTTTACCATTATAAAAGCATAGCATGCTTTCTTCTGTTCCTCAAGTAAAATGATGAGCTTGCTTTTCACATACCTACAAATTGCACTGAATCTGTGATGCCCTCTTATCCCTAAATCTCCTTCATGCTAAGAGATAGATTGTGACTCAGATTACATGCCCACACACCGGAGTAAGAACCCCTTCACACGCCTGCCGCACTGAAGTGAGGAAAGATGTCCATTCGCTAAAATGGGTGCAAGAGAGAATAATATAATATTGCACTCCTTTTCAGGAAAGATGAGCTCAAACCATATTTTCTAAGTACTGATATTAGATAAAGCCACACAACACTATCAAATGCCTTTTCTGCATCTAACAATAAGGCAATTGTATATGTGTTTGATAACTGAGTTCAGTGGACCATATGAAAGCATTTCTTTGTATTATTGGGAGGGTGCATGCCCTGTATAAATTCCACTCCATCTTGTATTGTTGTCAGTAGGGTTAATATGATGTGATTTAAACCTGTTGCTGGAATTTAGGCTATTTAGTTTATATTCAATATTTAAAAGAGATATAGCAGCAGATCCTAGGCTGGTATAAACTAACAAAGTTCCATTGACTCCAGTAGGGATACACCAATTTACACTTGCTGAGCATATGGCCCATAGTGTAAAAATCTCATTTTTTTCCATTTTTGCCTTTTTTTGCAAACTTGAAGTAATGAGACCTCTCTTCACGTAACAAGATGTCGCTCCTTTTTTGGGACACTGCCGTAATGAATTTGCAAGAATAAATTATCCATAAAAAAGATTGCTGGGTAACCATCCATCTTGCATGGGCTTAAGTTATATATAGCCTATTCTGTTTTTGCTTTGCTTAGAGATTGCTTCTTTCTTATGTGATCCTTGCTGTATTGTACAGCTGGTCAGAAAGCATCCTTTCTGTTCCTTGGGACATTCTGACTTTGAAAAAAAATGTTCTAAATTGGAGCAAAAAATTCAAAATTTCCCACAAAACAAAAATTCCAAAAAGTTTACATGCAGGGCCATCAAATGTTTCATTGCAATAATGTCAACACATTTCACTTTACTAAAGTAAAACCATTTCATTTCAGTAAGTTAAAAGTTTCATTTTGACTTTATGATTATGATTAATTTACCTTATCAAATCAAAACATTGCAACATCAACTTGATATGCTTCATTGTTGAAATTAAATGAGAAAGTCAAAACAATTCAATCTGGTTTTTTACTCATTGAAAATTTTGTCAAGGTTGACATGTTCCCATGAAGCGTTTAGATTTCAATGAAACTGGTTGCTGTTGTTGTTTTTTCCAAATAAAAGTATGCTACAGAATTTTTTTTTACCAGCTCTAATTTGGAGGTAGGCTATTGAAGGGGAGCTGCTTCAATAAAGCCTTCAAATCTTACCTTGGCCCAAGATATTTTCAGCTATAATGTGTGCAGAGACGGAAAGCATTGTTTAAATAGATCAATTCCATCTTGCTGAGCTATTGAAGAAAGAAAGAGTGTTAGCTTGCTCTGTTACTTCTACCTAGTAGTCTAGCACCTGTCCCCAATCTGGCAAGATATTGATCACGTATGGAACTCTGTATCCCAAGCAGAATCCCATTGGTGCAGGGGTCTGGACAGATGAATAAGCTTACATAATCAGGTCTTTAGCTTTCCTCTCTCACATTAATAATATTTTTGCTTTACCCGGTAAAACATGAATTCACTTGGCCTGGATATGCATAAATTTTACTTATGTTTGCTGTGAACTGGGGATTGTAGATTAGCTTCATTATTTTGGTTACATAGCATAGATTGTGTCTAGCCTAAGGCAGAGACAGTGCAGAGCTCCACTTCCCCAGTGGTTTATTAGTATCAGTACCAGGAGCCAAAGTGAGTGTCCTAGCCCAATTTCAGAGCATCCCTGGGTTCTTGGAGATGATTTGGTGCTTCCTCATTGGCCTTCAGGGGGTATGATGTCATCAGACCTAGCTCCCACTTCCCTAGTTAGAATCATAGAATCATAGAATATCAGAGTTGGAAGGGACCTCAGGAGGTCATCTAGTCCAACCCCCTGCTCAAAGCAGGACCAGTCCCCAATTTTTGCCCCAGATCCCTAAATGGCCCCCTCAAGGATTGAACTCACAACCCTGGGTTTAGCAGGCCAATGCTCAAACCACTAAGCTATCCCTCCCCCCAAAAGACACCGAATTTGCTGACTTCTTAAAATCACCGAGGAAGTTGTAGGGTTGTGTTGCGACTTCTTACTGTGGCTCCTGAATAGACTGTGATGGCTGAAAGCGAACAGGAATCTCTCTTCCTTCACTTTGTTAGTCCACACTGGAACTTCTCCCAAATTAGTGGTAGGAAGTTCTACTGCGTTTCATTTTTTATCCATCTGAGAAGCTAAAATTGTATCTCCCAGATGCTGTCTTCTTCAGAGTTCTAATTTTATGCTCAAATTGTCAGTTATTGGTATAGAAAATCATACCAGAAGCATGTATGTTTGTTGACCACAGAGAATTAATTTTGGGGGACGTGCAAAATAATTTTTCGGTAATTTGATCATTTCAAAGATTGAGGTGCAGTAAGATTTTTATTTTATTTTTGCACAAATGTTATCCAAAACACGTGATTGGACTGAAATAGAATAAATGTTCCCACATTTTTAATTTGCGTTGTTGCTGGAGCAATACGTTAGCTAAATGTTCAATTTCTACTTATTGAGTTTCATTTCAAAAGCCAAGAGATAGTCCTCTTACTTTAAAGTGACAGGTTTCAGAGTAGCAGCCGTGCTAGTCTGTATTCGCAAAAAGAAAAGGAGGACTTGTGGCACCTTAGAGACTAACCAATTTGAGCATAAGCTTTCGTGAGCATCCGATGAAGCAAATAAATTTGTTAGTCTCTAAGGTGCCACAAGTACTCCTTTTCTTTTAAAGTGGTTATTCTAATTCATTGTCTTATAAAATCATTGAATACAAAATGGCATTCAGTTTATTTTGTGTATTCTTTTTCAATGTAGGTTTCCTTTTTTTAGTTGCAGAGTTCCGTATAATCTTTTTGATGCCGTTTGAATCATTATGTATATATTTGTTTTGGCATGGTTTTGTGTACTGCATTACCAAAGTAAAATAACTACATTAGAAAGCAGAATAAAATCATAAGAACCACGGTTTTGTATAGGCTGAGATGTATCCCATTCCATCTGCTGCCTGTTGTTTGAGGCGTCAGAGAATAAAAGTTCCCCATAGCACCAGAGTTCATGTGAAAGAATAATTGTACATTACCAAGTGGCATTCTGAAGACATGAAAATAAACACCACGTGTGTATAAATGGCACAGCCACATGATAAACTTAGTGATCATACCCCCTTGAAGGCCTTACCTCCCTTTGCTCACTAATACTTTTCCCTGGGATTTAGTCTAACAGCCTTCAAACCGCACCTCCTCTTCCCCCTAAATGTGGAATTTTTTTTTGTCTCAAACTCACACTCACAAATTAGACTTGTCTGATACCAAGGAGAGGTAAAATTCATTCCTGGAGCAATCATAGCTAAGGCTGCATGTCTGTCAGGGATTCCGTGACTTTCCGTGACCTCCGTGACTTCTGCAACGGCTGGTGCCAGCTCAGGGGCTGCCCGATCCAGGCAGCCCCTGGGCCAGCAGCAGCAGTTTGGGTGTGGGAGGGGGCTCAGGGCTAAGGCAAGGGTTGGGGTGCAGAAGGGCGCTTACCTGGGGGGGTCCCCGGCTCCCTCTGGCATGTCCCCGCAGCTTTTAGGGGCGCTTACCAGGGGCTCTGCGCACTGCCCGTGCCCGCAGGCACCGCCTCCACAGCTCCCATTGGCTGCAGTTCCTGGCCAATGGGAGCTGCGCCTGTGGAGCCAGGGCTCGTGGCGGGAGCAGCACATGGAGGTCCCCTGGCTGCCCCTTCCCCTAGGAGCTGCGGGGACATGCCAGTCGCAGCTGGGTAGGGAGCCTGCCAGCGCTACCAATCACCCCCCCCAGCACCAGTGGGGGTCCCAGGTCATGTGCTGCTGTCTGTTCCCTCCCCCCCGCACCAGCAAGAGTCCCAGGCTGCACGCTGCCACCCACCACCCCAGCACCAGCGGTGTTCCTGGGCCACACCCCAGCACTTGCAGCGCCCCCGGACTGCCTCCCCCCCAGACTACCCCCGGCCCTCTGGCCCAAGTTTTAGTTACGGGTATACAGTAAAAGTCATGGACAGGTCACAGGCCATAAATTTTTGTTTGCTGCCCATGACCTGTCCATGACTTTTACTAAAAATACCTGGCTAAAATGTAGGCTTAGTCATAGCTTTTCTAGACATAAAAATGTTACAGCTTTAAAGTCTAATATTTTGTGTTCACACAGAGCTAGAAATGGGAATTTTGACCCTGATTCTCCTAAGTACTTAAGCATGTGTGTAAATTAAAGAATGTGAATAATCTCACTGAAGTCAAGGGGACTATTAACATACTTTAAGGTACACACATACTTGAACGCCTAGCTGAATCAGGGCTAAGGCACCAGGTTTCACAATGAGATGAATATAAATATAATTCAAATTAAAAACATTAAACAAACGTCTCTAAAATATGCCTAACATAGATTGTGTTACACACATGGCAAATACAAAATACATGTTGGTGTGGTGTGGCATAAAGGTTTCACCACCATTAATTTAGGATGACTTATTATTTATTGTTATTACAGTAAAGCCTGGGGGTCCCAACCCGGATAAAGGACCTACTGTGCTAGATTTTGTATGCAGCCCTGAAGAGTTTACTAGCTAAGATCCTAATCCAGTATTCACCGAAATCAGCAGAAAGATTCCCAAGGACTTCAACGGACATTGAAACAGGTCCTAATTAAACAACATGATACAACCAGTGAACAATAAGTATGTAGATATAGATTAGTTCTATAGACAGCACTGTATTTTTATAGTCATTGGCACCTAGCGATGTAACAAGTTATTCTCCCAAGTCAGAAGGGTAAACTCAACAATAGAACACAACAACATGATGTAAAATCAAGTGGCGCAAACAACAGCTGCAGCACAGGGTACTTCCAGTGACACTTACTATATAACCACTTCAATGAGTTAGGGTTGAAAGGGACAAGAACAGAGTTACACTGGACTCTATGGTTAGATCTGTGATGATTCCACCTTTGGGACAGCTGGGGCCCTGCCCCACACAGGAAAAAGAGAAAATAAAATCAGAGTAAAATAGATGTACCTTCAGCCCAATCTCATTTGCCATTCAGTGTTCATTTCTTACAGCCAGATAGCGCTTCCTTTGGGAGGATCCATCTACCCTAAATGGGCACATGCCAATACAGGATTCTAAAACCTGGCATTCACGGTCCAGAACGGGAGGCAGGAGGGAGGGGGTTCAAAATGAAGCTACTTGAAGCCAATGTGAGTGAGGGTGGGTAGCACCTCACAGGAGCAGCCTCCCAAATATGCATAGATACAGCTAAGTTGTGCCCCATCCCAAATTCTGACCGAGAGTGACCGAGAGTGAATTTAACAGCACAGTCAGGTGGACTGAAATAGATCCTCGATTGATCATGTCCAAGAAGTTATTCATGATACACATGACTCTTTTGAGGCTGGGGGAGAAGTCTTAGCAGTGGGGAACTCAATATCCATAGAGTCATCTTCTTTGTCCAATCTTTTTCATGCCATTTTCCACATATTGCTATTTTTAGCATCGGGTCAGTCCCAGTTTCCACAGTTGGTGAATGGGGCTGGCCTGGCCGATTTTAGCACAGTGCCCTTTTGAACTGATCCTTTCTGCATATTGATAATGTTTGGGGATGGTAAATAATGAATAGCTAAGAGTTATATAGCACCTTTCCAACCTGGCCACCGAACCCCACTCCACTATTATCATTCCACTGTTTCCTACCTGCTGTGACAGGCCTTCTGTAAAACTCAGAAGACCTGTTGGATGTAGTCATCTTCCAGTATCTTTAGCATTATCTGGTTCTCTGTTCTATCATCATTAGCAACAGTCTGGTCATCTCTTCCCTCAAGCATCTTCTAAGGTGGACTTATAGGTCAACTCCCCCAGACAGCAAATATGAGGTAGCCTGGTGAATTTGTTTCTTCCTCAAACAGTGTCCTCAGTGAGCAGCCCAGTGAATTCATTTTCCTAATCCATTTTATCATTATCATTGCGCAATGATTTACTCCCCTATCCTGCACCAGCAGGACCCGCTACCACAGCTGTTTGGAAACAGAGATTTCCGTTCTGCAGGAAATGCCTACCTTCGAATTCGGGTGTGTGTTCTGAATCAGAACGAAAAGCTGAAATTTCAAAACTTCTTGTGAAATGAACATTCCAAATCACCGCCACGATCCTCATTTTTTTTCGTTTTGCTAAGGTAAAACGTGTCATTTTGATTTTATCATTTCAATTCCTTTCAGTTTCACTTTTACATCATATGAATATAGAGAATATTTAATACGCTATAAATGACTAAATTCATCAAAATGATAAAGTCAAAACAATGGTTTTACCTCACTGGAATGAAACAGTGACATCATCAAACCAAAATGAGAGACAGTTTGCGTCAACTTTTTCCCATAAAAAGTTTCAGCAAAATCGGTACGGTCCTGTGAAATGTTTTGATTTCAACAAAATTGCAGGTTTTGACAGAAAGCTGTTCCAGTGAACAAGAAATTGGCCCAGCGTTAGCTGCTAATAATGCCTTTTACACGTTCTGGTGCTTCAAAAGCAAAATGACATTCTGGAGCTTGGTTTGTGAGTTTCTTACAAGCTCTGTCCCTCCAGTGTACTGACAGCAGAGCACTGGAAATACAAATATAAGTTTTAGCTCCTTCAACACTTCATACAGAATGTTTAACTATAGATTATAGTGCATATGTCAGAAACCAGCCTCTAACTGAAGGGGGTTAAGCAGAGGGCTGGGGCAGGTAACCCCATAACTGCCTACTCCTGTTTCTGAAACCTTTCTCCAAGGCACCTGGCACAAGCCACTTTTGGAGACAGAATACTGAACTAGATGAGCCCACTGGTCTGATCCAGCCTGACAGTTCCTATGTTCCTGTGAATATCATTCATTCTTTGTTGTGTTGTGTAAATACTTCTGCCTTATTTCCATACGCTGGGGGCAGGGAACAATATTTTAAAACTGTAGTGATTAAAATAGATAATATCAGAAACTGACTCCCAGAGATGGCTAATAACAGTGCTTCTATATCCTGGGAAATTTCCCCAAATCTTGGAATTTTTAACAGCATGTGGCCTGCAGTTTCCCAATTTGCCCTGCAATTTCCCAAGGTGAAACATTTTACTCAAAAATTCCCAGATTTTGGGAAATTTCCCAGGATATAGAAGCACTGGCTAGCGCCAAAAATTTCCCAAACTGGTAAAAAATTCCCAGAGTCTGGAAATTTTTCACCAGATTTGGGAAATTTTTAGCACTAGGTTGGGAAAAGTTGGCATCACAATATAGAAGCACGGGCTAATAGGTGAATGGGAGAAGCTGTTTCATTTATTGAGCGGCATTTCAGGCACAATGGTTTACATATTGGATAATCCAGCATATCACCTGTGCAACAAAAGGAGTTCAACAATGCCATTGATAATCTTTGAGCAGAATGGATCTTAATTGCCACAGAGGCATTTTGCCTTCGTATCTCTGGATCTGCACTTCTTGATTTCATTCTTTGAGCCTCTGAAAATTGCAGCTGCTTCCTGATTAAGTGCTTAATTGTGGTCAGTGCTTTTCAAAGTCTTTCAGCACTTAGTTTAAGTTCCACTTCAGACACACTGCTATCAATGTCTTTATCAACTCGCACAATTTCCCTGCATCAAATGTTTTCTGAAGGATACTTGGTGGGCCTTGATCACATCACTGTTTCATAGAGACTTGAGTGGAGAGGCACATGACCAAAGTGCTGGACAATGCTTGATGGGCAGGTTTCCAGTGATACATTTTTCTATTAGACGACACAGAAATTCCTTTAAGGCCTTCCTCACCCTCCTTCTTAAGTGGCAGAGTTACACTTCACCTTGTAAATAATTGATAGGCAGCTCCCTAACGAGGCTGAAATTCCAGCGTGCCAATCCATACAATTTAAAATGTCCATTAACTGGTTTTCTGCACTCTTGGGAAACACAATACAATAGAAATTATCTCCTCACTGGCCTTTCCCATCCATTTAACATGGGGAAGCCCCTGTTTTCCACTTAACACCTGCTGTAATTTATGATGCTTTTCATCATGAGACTTGTCCTAATGCAGTGTTTTCTCTGAAGCCGAGAGGAAGACAGGTCTTATGGTTAAAGCACTGGAGTGGGACTCAGTAGCCCTGAGAACTTCTTGGGTCTGCCTAGACTTCCTGTGTGATCTTGGTCAAGTTACTTAACCCTGTCTTTGTCCCTAAACTCCCAATCTGTTAAACTGAGCTATTAACACTCCATTTCTGTTCTCCCCACCACTTCGTTCAGATTAGATAGTCTTTGGGGAGCGGGGACTGTCTTTTCCTATGAGTATGTACAGAACCTAGCACAATGGCACACTGATCTTCACTGGGAGCATGTATCTGCTACTGTAATATAACTAATCATAAGGGCCTGTTACTATAAGGGTTTCTGAGAGGGGATAAGCTCACTTCAGTGGGCACTGAGGACACTCTTATTAGATCAGGCCTGTAGTGGAGCACAGAGCCTTTCCCTTTTCCCGACCTTCTAAATGCTCCCAGATCTTTAGTAGGATATTGAAAGAGCAAAGATCTTTAGATATTGTACCTGCTAGAGGCCTCTCTCCAACAAAGAGCACATGTGCATGTTGTTAAGAGCTGATGTAAAGCCATACACCAAGGAAGCCAGTTGCTATGCTCAATGAGTTTTATTGGTCCTACAAAACCCCCAGAAACTATGCTATGTGCTTTTGAGCACCATCTGCTGGCACCTTCTCTATTCTCTATTTACGTAGACGTAGACATCTGTCATAACAAGGAGATCCTTCAAAGCTCCTAAAGTTTCTTCCGCTAAGTAGGGGGGGAAGGGAAGGGGGGGAATTATGAAATGCAAGCCTCTGAGCTGCCCCGCAATTAATGTTTCTACACTGGGTGGATTCAAAAGAGTTCCTAAAATAAAAATCAAGTATGTGTGTTTTAGTGGGGAGTGAAGCATGGCTTACGGTAACCATTTCAAAAGAGCCTAAGGCTGACATTTTTCAAGGTCTTTTAAGAGTTGCTTCCTGCAGCGTTACAAGGCCCAACTGACTAAGGAGCCACAGTCTCAATGTCAAGAGTGACTTGGGCACTTGGGTTGAGTTTCACAGGGGGGAGGAGGGGGGCTTAGGCTCAGTACCCTGCACCCAATGGAATTCACACCCCTGAATTAGGCACTCAGGATCCCTGCCCAATACATGGGAAGACTAAGAATTGGATTCACAAAAGACAGCAACCTGAAGGGGGAGCCACCTAAACTAGCTACTAGGAAATGCCAAGGAGATGGGTGTTGGCTTAAACTCCACCCCTCAGGGGGACTATGGTGCCTAACTCCAGGCTGGAGGGAGGTGTCTAACTCTGCTCAGGATTCCCAGCCAGGGTTCCTCTCCTGGAGTTGGCTGCTTAAGCCAGGTCAGCCATTTTTCAAGAAATATTGAGGAGATTCTTCCCACCCCCGTTATAACTTTCTGTGGCTAGAGAATTCACCCAGGAGGTGGAAACACAGGTTTGCATCTCGCCCCACTCACCTGATGTGGAGCAGAGATTCAAACCCAGGTCTCCCATTATTATGACCACTGGACTACAGGGTACTCTGGAGAAAGGAGGTGGGTCTCTCTCAGTCTTTCCTGTTGCAGGTGTTCCACTCTGTAGAAAATAAATAGTCATCGGAGCAAGAACTTGCGTCTTCTGCACCCCAGACGAGTGCTCCAAGCATTGGTTATAGAGTTAATCTCTCTTGTTCCTCCTGCCTAACCCAAGCAGACATAGGTCCCATTCTGGAAGGCACCTCAGCATGGGGCTAAATGTAAGCACACAAATAGTCCCTTTGATTTCAATAGGATTACTCGCATACTTAAAGTTAGGCCCATGCTTAAGTACCTTGCCGAGTCAGTGCCTTAGTCAAGGAGACCTTTAGCAGGGGTCTATTGTCACTGGTGGATTAAATGTACATGCTGTTGATCCAGAGCAACACGGTTGCCTGTCCTACTTATAATTCCAGTTACCAGGGCCACCAGAGAAATCTCTGTTGACCCCATTTCATCCCAAAGACCTTCACGATTATTTTTTTCTGGGTTTATTGTCAAATGCCTGATTGTGCTTGTAACTATAAAGCTGAACATAAAGCACATAGCCTAGAAGCGGGGACAAGGAGGAACAATGCTACCAGGTTCTTAAGAATTTGCTAAATTCAATGCTAAAAGATAAAGTTTTATAGCTAAGATTTCTTAAGATTTTCTACCTATATAGAAGTACATATAGATGCTTTCTAAAGAAGAATCAAGTTTGTTATTTGCAGATGCTGTGGCTGGCTCTGACCTATGTTCCAAACAGAAATATCTTTGTCAACAAGTACAAAACGGCCTGCATAGACGAAGCCTAACGGAAAGGGACTCTTCTGATTGGTAGAAGCTGCAGCATGCTAACATGGTTTTTCCCCCCCTGCAGATATATTGAACAAGAAAACTGGGCATGGATTAACCCCCTGGCCACTGGCTTCTCTATGCCTGCAGCTGGGCTGCCAGTCATGTTCTGTTGATGTTCCATTGAATTCCATCATGGCAGGCCTCGTGCAAAGGCGGCCCTGAGGGTGAACTTTGCCTGATATGCCTGGAACAATGGCTAATGCAACCTTTGGGCATTGTGGGCTAGATTGCGATTTGAGCTGCACATCCTCACAGGGGAAGAAGAACCTCCTTCTCACCCCTACACGGGACATAGGTTCACAGTAAATAGATTCGGTGTAGCCACTTCCTCTGTCCATGGAGCCGGTGGGTGAGGAGAAGGCAGGAAGTGGGTGGAGTCTTGGCTGCAGACACCCCTATCAGCTGTCCTGTGCAGCTGCACTAGGGCTGGAACTGTTGTAATCTACCGTTGCCCAAAAATGACCACCTTCCCCTCACTTCTCCACTACCCTGGAAACAAAGGGGAAGCCAGGCAGGAGCCGATCCTCAGTGGTCTGCCCGAGTCACCTTGCCTCCTGGGGTGTGACAGAGCAACTTCTGCAGCCCTGTGCCCAATCGAGCCCATAGCGTGTTACCAGGAATTTCAGCCACAGACGGATGGCTTTAAAAAGGAAAAATAATAATAATGAGGGCAGTCATTTGCCTCTGTCTAGATAAAAACCCGTGTATTCCTGAGAATGACATGTTACCTACCAAGAATTTGCACTTAGCACCATGCAAATACCATTTTTCTCCTACAATAGACTGAAGCTGTCCTTTATCTAATTTATTTCATGCAGTAACTGTAAAAGAGGACAACATACAACCAGCTCCACAAGTATAGCTGTCCAGATAGCAAAGAATGATTAATATCAGCCTTTTCCAGAAATGAGAGCTAGACATTAATGACTGGCTGATCACTCATTTGACATAGACCCCCATTATTCCAGTCTTTTGACCCTGACCTTATGGCAGTCTTTTTACATGGCAAATACATATCACGGCTGCATAATGAATGACACCTGGATTCAGAATAGCACCATTCAATCAAATACTGAGTCTTGATTCACTAGCCAAGAGGTATGCGTGATTATTTGTTAGCACAGCAGACACTGAAGAAGGATTCATAATTGTATTCAGGTCTCTTAAAAGATAATAGGAACATTTTGCTGAAGGGCAAGAATGTCTGATGTTTGAATCTCCACAAGTTGACAAAAAATAGGACACATGAAAATGTTATGGTTTGAAATATTTTCCTGTAGCTTTCAGTTAATACCTTTGTTTCATTAAAGCTTTCATTGATCCCTGTGCTACATTTTGAAAACAGTATTTCATGTTATGACATTGTCTAGTTGTTGAGGGTGGACTTGTGTGCATAATATCAATAGAGAGGTTGTTGGGTAGGGTCTGTCAAGATTTCTGCTACAAAACACTGATTTTCTGGGAATTACAACTATATGACAATTCCCATTGGTTGAAAAAACAACATCTATGATCTTAAAAGAGAGAGAACTGTTTGGCAAAGTTTAAAAATAATTAGGTTTGGGCAAGCAGTGTTGTAAGAACACCAAAATAATGTTTTAGGTCCCCCTCCCACAAACACACATAAATAATCCTGTTGGATTCAAAGTGACAAATGGCTCTCTTTGTTACACTAATGTAAGTGAAAAATGGCTTTTTTACCAATCAAATTGTGCACGCTATATAAAGACCTCTGGTCTGTTTTAATATCAAGTAGCTTTATTTAAAAAAATATTGTACCATTTTTGATCAGTTCATAACAATTTTGAGTAGTCAGTAACACGAATCGTGCATAATGCTGGCTGAACTTACAGATCACATTTTTTTTAAATACACACTTGAATGCATAGAATTGTGCCCATAACTGGATGCCTCCATATGTGTGCATAATGTTACGACTGTTGGTGCAAGCTGGTTATAAATACATGCAAATGGTCATTTTGGGGCCAATGGGAGTCTTTCCATAGACTTCAGTGGGCTTTGGATCAGGTCCTGAACTCTCTAAAACACCATTAATAGGTGCAAATATAATAGCCACTATCTTACCTGAGAGAACCAGGATTGAAAGTGGGCCCTCCAGAGCTCAAAGTATGAGCTCGCTCTGAAGAGTCATGGCTCTCCAACTGCAGTGGGACAGACATATCTTCTGTGGATCCAGCACAGTGGAGACCTGTAACACATGCTCACCAGTGGGATACACAAATACCTGTTTTGTGCATGAAAACTGGCAAAAAAAGTTGGAAATGGGACTCTTAATGTCACAAACTTGATGAACCAAAACTCTTCTCTTTGCTCCCTAATTACATGGTAGTACGGTTTAAGACCCTGATCTAGATTGGTACTGGTTATCCGCACACCCCATTGGCTTCACACAACATTCTGGGAACTTACCGCTTCCCTAAGTTATGTGCAAAACTATCTTGTTAGTGTTCATGGTACTGAAAGCAAGATCACATGTACCTGATTTAGTTCAGTTACACAGTTCTGAAAAGTTTTTCATAAATTAGATGTCTGGGATCAGTTAAATAGACCTCAGTTACACATTTGACCATGGAGTCTTGAAGAGGATCAACAGGAATGAATGCTACTTGAGTGAAATCATCACATTCTGGTAGGAGTTCAGTGTCTTGCATGAATGGCTTTGCGGATACAAAGGCACTTTGCTACATATGTGAAACAAGCGCCGGTCCACTTTCTCTCTTTGTAAAGGCTAGGATCTTTCTAGCTACAAGAGAGCTCGGTTCAGAAAAAGTACATTTGGCTTCTGACAGCACCTCAGCAAACTCTGCAGAGTGAAAATACTTTTGCGGGTTCCACTGTTTCCTTGAGTTTCACTATAAAAATAGCAGACCTGGCTTTGCTGAATGCCTACAGATCATGCAACATAACTCAGATGGAAAGATCCGATGGCTTAGTCTGTGTGTAAACAGACATGAACACCTCATTATTGAATAGCTAAATGTTGCAAAAATCCTTTGTGGTCTAATGAAACATCCACTCATCATAGAGTTTAAGGCCAGACGGGACCACTAGATCATCTACTCTGACCTCCTGTAACCACCACCCACCATCCACACACTAAACCCAACCATTGAAATTAGACCAAAGTATTATAGCCTACAGGAGACTAGACTATTATGTGCCACAGGCAAAGAATAGGAGGGATCGAGATACACCAAAGCTCAAGGCCTCTGCACTGGCAGGGAACTGATTAATGGAGATATTCCTAGGTGATCTCACCACGCAACCTGTTCCTCATACCACAGAAAAAGGCAAAAACAAAACACACACAAAATGCAGGGTCACTGCCAATCTGTGCAGGGGAAAAGTTCCTTACTAATACCAGATATGACAATCAGTTAGACTGTGAACATGTGAGCAAAGCCTCCGCCATGCACATGAGAGAGAAAATTCTCAGTACCAGCTCAGAGCACCTGCCCAGTGTCCAGCCTCCAGCTGTGGCCATCTCTGCAAAGGAAGGAGGAAAAAACAAAAGAGAACACTTGGAGGGAGGAAATCCTTTCCTGACACACTGCAGGAAGGGACTGTACTGTCTACCAGATCTGGAATTCTTTTCCCTCCGTTGCAAGACAAATGGTTAGATTTTCAAAAAAGCACCTAACTGAAAGAGCTGGATACTCAAAAGTACTCAGCAACCAGCAGCTTCCTCTGATCCCATTTGCCCATGCCACAAAACCGAAAAACAAAAACCAACCCCCTCACCACCTCTATTGAAACGTGTTCAACATTGCATTACAATCCACAAGCTTCAGTCTAGGTTTCCAAAAGAGCTCAGCTCCCACATAGGCAATGAAATTAAGTGGCCCAGGGCAACAGCTGCACGCGGAGCACTTTTGACCATCTGGCCCTAAAGCATGTTGACTGCAATGCTGACCCTGAGTTTCAACGGAGCTTTTTCCTTTTAGTTGCAACCTCTCCTTTTGCTGGGCATATGCCCATTCCATCTGAAGCAAAGCAGCCATACCCAACAGTTGTTTGATGTGAAATCTCAATGTTGTCGGTCATTTTCGCTTGCTGTGTAGTGCCATCTGAAAGAAGGCTATCTACACCATTTCCTGAAAGATGTACTAGTCCCTCCAATATGACACATATGCAATTTCCCCTCCATGGGGTGGTGCATGCAGCCCCAAAAGTGGGTATCACTGGGTAGAGATGGGCCCTAGCCAGGACACATGGAGGGATACATTGATTCAGCATATCTCAGCAGGACTCCTACTTCAATCTGCTCTCCCTCTGGTGGAAGTCAGGAGGGACAAACACCCCCTTGCCCTCTGCCAATGGTGCATCCCCAATGCACATTAGATTCTGCAGGGAGAAAGCACTCCAACATGCTACTGCAATTTACAAGTTATGTAAAAGGTTTTGCAATTCTGGTATGGCCTGATCTTACTGGGAAATTGCACTTTGAGACTGGCAGGAGTCTCATGTCACACCTCATTTGTGTAGAATCCATGTCACCGCTCATTATTCCTGTTAAACAAACCTTACTGGGTCAAACGCACCTGCGGTTGCAAGTGTGTAGCTGAGGGTAGAATCTAGCCCTTTGCTTTTAGCAATATCCTTGTAAATCAAACAGCTGAAACAAATGAAAATCATGAGTGCTAAGAGGAGGGTCATGTGAGATTTCCCTAGAAGTTTCTGGCTACAGGGAATTTTTAGAGTCATGATCTAAGTTCCTGAAAACAGCAGATAAGGTTAGAAGTGATGACACAGCCTAGTATTCACACGATAGATTTGCTAACTGTTAATATGATAATATTTTCATTTCATTGTGCAGCAAAGATAATTACTTTCAGGGTTTAAGAACTGAATGTGTTGATCCAAAATGTAATCTCTATATTTTAGCATTTGAGCATTACGTTAGAAATATAAATGTCAATAGACTAAGTTATCATAAGAAGAAAGAAGATGTGCTATTTAAATTAAAGGAGATAAGAAGAAGGAAAGAAACCAATAAGGGGCTTGTAACTTTTTTTATCATGGTTAGGTTTGAGAAGCGTTTCAGATGCTGAGATCCTCATTTATTTCCTCGAACAATTCTTTTGTTATCTAAAGGCTTGTCTACACAGTTGGGTAATGCGCTGTACATCATGTGCATCAGTAAGGTCCAATTAATGCACAACACATTAGTTAGCGCATTTTAGACATCACACCCCTATAGAGCACGTTACCCTACCGTGTAGACAAGCCCTTAGACTTAGAGAAACCAGTCAAGAAAGGAGGACATAGCTGTAGTCTTCTTAAAAATGTATTCAGTTTAAAAAGCACTGTGTTATTCATTATTATATTTATTACTGCTGCTGTTATTGTGGTAATGCCGAGGAACCCCAGTCATGGACCACGACCCCACTGCGTCATGCACTGTACAAAGAACAAAGACAATCACCATAGTAACTACAGCTCTGATTCTGCAATAAGCCATGTGCGAGCAGACCCCTGCATCCATTCTGAGCCCTACTGATGTCAACAGGGTTCTACACGAGCACCCAGTCCACCACCACAGATGTGATTGCAGGGTCAAGGCACAAGCCTTTTCGGTAAGTCTGTTCTTCTGCAATGACAGGCAGCCAGGTTAGTTATTACCAAAAGAAATATAAAACATCTCGATTCTAAATCCAAACCCCCACACACTACGCACAGAAAAGAGAGGGGGACACATGACTCTTTATCAGCTCTACCTACTGTGCACTCAAGGAAAGCCACAGAAGAGAGGTCAAAAAACACAGCGAGAAAGCAATCAGATAAAGGATATTGATGGTAGAGAAAATCCTTGCCTCTCATTGGTGATGTAAATTGCAGTACTGTCAACACAGAGCAAAAGAGAGAGCAGAAATTAAAAAGCAATAAAAGTACAATGTAATGAGGGTATGCAGAGTGCCACACGAAGGGTCAGCTGGTACCTTTATGCGTGCCGTGGACGTGAATTTCAGTGCTGATGATGGGAGCATCAAACGATGAAGCAGTGACAAGACAAAGCAGGGACACAGTTGCTCTTGCTCAAAGACCTTTTTCCTCCTACTGCTAAACACAAAGTTTTTTTCTACCTTGATACAGAAATTGTCTTCAAGGCATCAAGTGATTCCTTAACTAGGAGACAAGTTGATCAGTTCCCCTGAGGCACACTTTGGTCCTTGCTCTGTTCCTGGAGCATCTCAGCTACACGCATCTCAGGACGGCTCGAAAGGTTCCAACTCAGTCCTCAGCTTGACACTGATGAAATTGTCTGATCCAGCGTCTCTGCTGATAGAAACGGGTGAAACGCCACAGCAGCAGAGAATTTGGTCCTATCTATTTGAATCCTAGACTGGTGCATTTATAAAGTATTACTGCAAAAGGCTTCCCATGAAACATGCTGTCCAGCATTATTAAAATGACATTTTTGGACGATATTTCAGATGAAAACATTTACTCACCTGCACTTAATTGTTTTGAATTCATAGAGGGTAAATTTAATTTTCTTAATATGAAATAGCTTTCAATTTGTCAGCTCAGTTAAATACATTTACATTGAGCTTTGCATTTGTCCGTGATTCCTTTTTCAGCTGAGTTACCTCTCTACAGTCAAAACAATGCTTCACACTGGACCTATAACTTTCAAGTTTATGAACAGGCCATAAACTTCTGACACATGAGGAGGTCAGAACACCATCTGAGAAGACAGATGGGACTTTGGACTAGACTACGTCACAGGAAACAGCCCCCAGTAAGGGGAAGTATGTAGCAGCACCTCAATGAAGACAGTGGGACTCTGAGAGCCCCAGCTCCTTCCCTACTGCTCCCTGGCTCCCAAGGAGACAGTAATTTACGGCCGACTTATACTGACACTAAATTGCTACATTCTGTTCCCGCCCCCACACTAGCCAATGAGTGTAGGAGTGAAGCCCCCTCTCTGCCCATCTGTTCTGGCGTGCACAAGCACCCTACTTACTGCAGTATGACTGAACCCAGGACCCAGAGCAATAGGATGGGACATTAGCTTGGAAAAGAGGGCTTCATTTCCCAGCTCTGCCTCTGGGTTTCTTGTATGATTTTGGACCAGATTTTTGAAGGAATTTAGGCACTTACGGATGCAGATAGGTGCCTAGTGGAATTTTCAGAAGTGCCTAGGGCTCAGGTCATCAAAAGATATTGAAGCACCTCACTCCCATTGATTCCAATGGGAATTAGAAACCTGAAGACCTCTGAGGATCTAGGTCTACATTCCTAATGGGAGTTAGGCACCTAGGAACTTTTGAAAATGACACTGGGTGCCTAGATGTATCTTTAGGCACTTACATACCTTTAAAAATATGACCCTTAGTCTTTCTGGGCTAGATCCACAAAGGCATTTAAGCACCTTGCTGCCACTTTTGGCACCTACATCTAAAATGTAGATCCTTAAAACCAGTGCTTAATTTGTAATGAAAGAGGTGCCGGGGCTCAAACAATTAGTTGCTGTGGCTCAAGTAATTTTTTTTACATTCATAACTGATGCAGCAAGCTCAGAGGTGCCGGGTAAAGTCCTCTTGATGCCTAAATTTCTGTTTATAGGCATATGCAAAGCCACCCAAGTCCCCATAACCAGCACCTAGCTCATGCCTAACCCCTGTCAGGTTCCTCCAACTAGACATTCCCTAACCTATCATGCCTTAAGGACCCATGGTAGGTTTTCCTAAAACAAGGGTTCTCAAACTTCATTGCTCCGCAACCCCCCTCTGACAACAAAAATTACTACATGACCCCAAGAGGGAGGACCAAAACCTGAGTCTGCCCAAGCCCCACTGCTCTGGGGGCCACAGCTGAAGCCCAAGGGCTTCAGGCCCAGGCAAGGGGCCTGTAACCTGAGCCCCACCACCCAGGGCTGAAGCCCTCTGGCTTTGGCCCCGGGCCCCAACAAGTCTAATGCCCTGACAATCCCATTAAAAAGGAGTCGTGACCCACTTTGGGGTCCCGACCCACAGGTTGAGAACCACTGTCCTAGAACATTCCCATAGTATCAAGCCCCACACAGAACACAGCCAGAGGTGAAGATCATGCCACTGAATACCCAATATCCGAGTGATGGGAACCCTCTTGTAGGATATGAGAGACCCATGTGCAAATCCTCAATCTACTTGCTGTGGAGCAGGGACTGGAACATCTGTAAAATGGGGATAATCGCACTTCCCTGCCTCACAGGATGTTGTGAAGTTACAGTGGGAGATGGTTGGGCATTATGGTAACGGGGCCCTATATGTTCCTTAGATAACTAAATAGGTAGCTTGTAGAAGGAATAGTTTTTATTCCTCTGCATAGAGGCAGAGTCCAGCTTGTATTCTAGCCCTTGGAGATTAGGTTTACTACATGTTTGTTCTGTTCCAAACTTAGTAATAACTGTTGAAAATAATATATTCTAATTTTGTATTTACATATCATTAAAACTAATTCTGGGCCTCTCCCAAATCAAAGACAGCCACACCAGATTCTGCAGTGATATTGTAATTATGGCTGATACCAAACTCCATTTCACCTTTTACATCAATCAGTCAGAGATGAAGTGAGGTCACTGCCGCTGAAGGTGTAACGAATACAGCTAGGCTCCAAAGCAAGATCCCCAGTTTGTCTCAGGCATTTACATCTCACCTTATAGCATATGCTCACTGGTATGTCTATGAATAACTCCAAAGATGAAATGATCATTTCATATCCATTGCTTGCTTTAATTTAATTCTGCTTTTGCCTCACAGGATGGGTACCAACCCATCTGGGGAAGAGTCTCCCTTTACTCTTAGGTCCAGTTCTTCTGTTTGTTTGTCTGCTTGTGCACTTCTGCCGTCTTCCCAGTTAATGACCATCACATTAGTTTTACTATTATTTATTTATATTACCTTAGCACCTGGGAGCCCTATCATGGCCCAGAATCCCATTGTGCTTGGCCCTGTATAAACACAGAACGAGAAGATGCTCCTTGCCCCAAGATACTATACCACATTGTCTATCCTTTGAGGAGGCTAGCAGGAGACTGCAGTAATGCCAACCCCAAATGTTCCAAAATCAGAGAATCCTAGAACTGGAAGGGACCTCGAGAGGTCGTCTAGTCCAGTCCCCTGCATCCGTGGCAGGACTAATTATCTAGCCCATCCAACCTGCTCTTAAAAATCCCCAATGATGGAGATTCCACAACCTCCCTAGGCAATTTATTCCAGTGCTTAACCACCCTGACAGTTAGGAAGTTTTTCCTCATGTCCAACCTAAACCTCCCTTGCTTCAATTTAAGCCCATTGCTTCTTGTCCTATCCCCAGAGGTCAAGAAGAACAATTTTTCTCCCTCCTCCTTGTAACAACCTTTTATGTACTTGAAAACTGTCATCATGTCCCCTCTCAGTCTTCTCTTCTCCAGACTAAACAAACCCTTTTTTTTTTCCCAATCTTCCCTCATAGGTCATGTTTTCTAAACCTTTAATCATTTTTGTTGCTCTTCTCTAGACTTTCTCCAATTTGTCCACATCCTTCCTGAAATGTGGTGCCCAGAACTGGACACAATACTCCAGCTGAGGTCTAATCAGCATGGAGTAGAGTGGAAGAATTACTTCTCGTGTCTTGCTTACAATACTCCTGCTAATACACCCCAGATTCTTTTCTCTGTCTGTTGTGATTGGGTGGTTATTTCGTTTAAGGGAATATTGACATTTTAATTTCCTTTTCCCTATGATCACATTGGTGTGCTTTTCCCCTCTGTGCTAAAATTCTCTTCCTTATTAGTGAAGTGTGTGTCAAAAGAGTTCTTTTCTTCTGCCTGAGCCTATTCAAAGCAAGATATGCAATTTCACATGTATAACTGGAGGGCAAAAGTTGGTGAAGAGCATCTGTAAATGGATTAGTAAATGGTGTATTGTCCTGTATGAAAGCACTCCCTATCCTGGATTTATTGCTAAAAGCATCCAATCTGAACTAGAATCCAAGACTCTGCATATAATAGTCAAAAATGTGCCATGGCCAAGGATTGATTAAATGTTATGTTTTACCATGGAACAAGCTATTACCTTAAATTTCTCAACAGGGTTCACATCTATAGCTGACTGATTTTTTTCCCCCAGAGAGAACAACATAATATCCTTTATTGGACCAACTTCCGTTGGTGAGAGAGGCATATTTTCGAGCTACACAAAGTTTTTCTTCACTCCCACTAACTTTCCTTGAGCTTCTGTAGTTGTATGAAATTTTATTATGTTGATGACCTCAACAGCTATTCAAAGCTTTTGTGCCTTAGTATCACTGATGAAAGGGAAACCAAAAAACCTCCCCCTTTCTGTTAGTTTTTTTAGTTGAAATAAAATGTCAACTCTATTATATGTCTGTCACCTCTATTACTGTAATGCCGGCTCTGGAACCGTAATAGGTTTCATTTGTAACCATTTTTTAACAGGTTTGAAAAACCTTGCTTATGACAAATTAACCCATGGGAGCGAGTGGTCTGTCTGCTGAAGAAAGTGTCTGCTTAGCCTCTTTTGTGTTATTATTTTATTTGACTGGTGACCCAAAATGTCCTAGCATCTCACACATACAGAAGGAAGATACTACTACTAAGAGCTCTCTGAGGCAAGAGATGTATTTATCATTTCTATTATGTTAGTGCTTCGAGTCCCCTCTTGAAGAGATCAGGGCCCCATGACGCTAAATTCAGTACACATCTAGATGGAAAAGATGGTCCTTGCCCCAAAGACTTTACAATCTAAGGCCTTGAACCTGCAAATACTTATGAATATCAGTAACTTGAAGCACATGGCTATTCCTACTGAAGCCAAGGGAACTACTGGTGTGTTTAAAGTTAATCATGATCTAAGTTTATGAAAAGAGGCAATAGGTGTATTTAAAAAAAAAGGGCAATATGAAGACCAGTTAAGTCCCACTCTCAGAAATCTTCTATCTTTAAATCGAAATATACACTAACAAAGCTCTTTCCCATCTGATTGATATACCAAGTATGGAAGATGACTAATTGCATCCTCTAATCCACAATTTGGTGGTATATGTCAGTGCTGGAGAAAGATTTATAAAGACAAAGGGGAGTTCATATTTAAAAACAGAAGGAAAAATCCTTCCAGGATGGGAGTTGTTTAGATACTTGATTTCCCTTGGATTCACAAGCTCTAAACAACACCCATTCAACAATGTCACTAAAAAACCTTTTCCCTCAAACCTCTCTTCCAAGGTGTTGCCCTTTGACAAAAGCATCTTTCAAAGTACAAATCTAGGAAGACAAACCAGCTCACAGGTAAGACCTTTCTGAATGAACAGAATGAGAATTCCTCAAGAAAATATTTTCCTTACTATCCTTTGCATAGTGACAGCTAATTAACTGCTTGCCAGGTTTTACAGCTTCAGTGTCAAAAATGACAATTATAAAATGTCATAATTAATTAGAAGTTTAATGCTAGAACAAGCACAGTAAAGGTCCTATAAATATTCAAGCAACAGAAGCATGTCTACCCACCAATAGACCTGATTCTGCAGGGTAAAAAAACCCAAAATACTCATAGATGTCAGTAGGGATTTAGGCCCAGATCCTCAAAGGTATTTATACGTGTGTCTAGGCTGCAGAGCGAGGCCCCAAAACATTGAATATCATCCATATGTTAGGTAAGATAAGGGCTCAGAAGCCCTTATTTCTCATGTTAATTTTAAAGCTGAACGTTATGGCCAACAGGTCAGCTCCCCAGCTGGTAGAAATTGGTGCAGCTCCACTGAATGGCGAAATGTCGAGTTACATGCACTGGGGATCTGGCCCACTCAGTTCAATGAAGCTTCACTGATTTATTCCTGCTGGGAATACGACCCTCAATTTCCCTCTGAACAGTGGCTTGGCCTCTCTTCAATTTGTACCCATAAAATACTAAACTGTGTGGGTGCCAATCAGTGTTCTTGTTCCTCTAACTAGGTGATTCGTGGTCTATGAAGCAGCTGCAAGTATTCAGCTCTGCACCCATAATTCAAACATAGGGCCAGGGTCTCAGCTGGTGGAAAATTGCAGAGCTTCACTGAGGTGAATGGACCTATGCCAATTTATACCACATGAGGATTTACCCCATAGCATGCAAGTTAACAGGAGCAAATTTCATGATGGCAAATTGCCCCACGGGACTGTGGAAGACAGGAATTTTTAGACCCTGATCCAGCAAAAACACTTAACTCTGAAAATACAGATTTTCCCCCTGAAGTCAATGCTTAAAGTTGAGCCCTTGCTTAAGTTCTTTGCCGGATAAGGGCCTAGAGAAGCCCCTTTTTTGGCTCCCAGCAGCCTTAGAATCAAGGAAACGGCAAAATCATTTAGAGCAACCTTCCCCTTCCCAGCTCCCCTTCTTCAGCTGTGTCAAGAATGTGTTCAGCAGAGCTGAGGACCCAGCCCTGTGTATCTGATCTACAACAGGCTCCTAGAGGTAAAAGATGCTATCTCATTGATCCCTGAATTGTTTGGCCCCATTGTGTCTTTGTTGAGGTTTTTTCTGTTTTCTTCTCCTAGCTCAAGGTAGCGATTTTTTTTCCCCCAATGCTGAGATAACTTTGCAGAAAGCACTTCCATGGTGATGACCGAGCTGAGAAACCTTGCGACACTTCTGTGTCAGATTCATCCTCACATGCACATTGGAGCAGAAAGAACTCCATTCATTAGCATGATGATCAAATCCAGGAGAGAGAGAAAAAAAAGCCTTGAATATGGGGAAAAATAAATACCAGAGAAGTAAAGGTGCTCAATTTTTTTTAAAGAATGAAACTTATCTTATGAAGTCTTAACACCAGCCAGAAGAGGCCTGGACCTCTTAGCCATCTGATTGTTGTTTTGATGAAACTTCAGAAATCCCCACATATTTTAACCCTGCATAAGTGTCACTGGAACAAATAATTGCATTTTTTTAAAATGACCTTCATGTTTGTTTCAAGGCTTTGCATCCTGTGAATTGTTGCATGCTATTGACTCACATTCTGAACAGCTTCCTCAGTGAAAACAAAAACAAAAAACCCACAACAAATAAACTTCTTGGCTTGGCTTGTTAGAACTACCCTTTCGCACTCAATAGCATTCCTCAGTGCTCTTGGGGCTTTTCACGGGTTTCAGTTACATTTTAGGGTGACATTTCTAATAACTATTTCACATTTCAGAGTAGCAGCCGTGTTAGTCTGTATTCACAAAAAGAAAAGGAGGACTTGTGGCACCTTAGAAACTAACAAATTTATTTGAGCATAAGCTTTTGTGAGCTACAGCTCAGTTCATTGGATGCATTCAGTTTTTTTCCACTGAATGCATCCGATGAAGTGAGCTGTACCTCACAAAAGCTTATGCTCAAATACATTTGTTAGTCTCTAAGGTGCCACAAGTCCTCCTTTTCTTTTTTTAATAAATATTTGTAGACCTTGGCAAAATGTGAAGCTCTCTGGTCCAGATCTTAAAAGATAGATACTTAGGAACCTAACTAGCGTGACCATATGTCCCATTTTGGCCAGGACAGTCCCCTTTTTAAGCTCTGTCCTGGACATCCTGACTTTTTGTCAAAAAAAACCAGGCATTTGTCCTGATCAGTTGGCAAGACCAAACGAACAAATGGCCAATTTACCAAAAGAAAGGGGAGGAATTGGGGGGGGGGGGGGGCAATGCAAAGTGCTGCACACTGAGGCTCGGGGAGGGGGTCAGCCCCAGCCAACATGGGACTTGGGCACTCGGCCCCAGTCCCAGCCTTGGGCAGCATGGAGCTCGGGGGGGGTCAGCGCCATCACTGGGCAGTGTGGGAGGGCAGTTCTGATGAGCCCCAGGCCATCCTGTCTTTACTTTATGAAATATGGTCACCTTACACCAGGGGTTCCCAAACTTGGTTCATGGCTTGTTCAGGGTAAGCCCCTGGTGGGTCGCAAGATGCTTTGTTTACCTGAGCGTCCACAGGTATGGCCACTCGCAGCCCCTAGTGGCCTCGGTTCACCGTTCCTGGCCAACAGGAGCTGTGGGAAGTGGCGTGGACTGGGTCAAGCCACAAACCAAGTTTGGGAACCCCTGCTCTACACCTACCTCCAAGTTCAATTGGAGTTAGACACTGCCCCACACTGGCCTGTTAGGAGTTAAGAGAACTCTAGGGAGGCTGCACAAAAAGCAGCCAATAGGAAAGCAGCTGTGAGGAGCAGCCAATCAGGGCCAGGCAAGCCCATATAAGAAGAGCAGCAGGGAGAGGAAGCCCAGTACTGACTGGAGCTTGAGGAGGGAAGGTCAGGCTCCTGGCCAGGAAGAAGGGAACTAGCACCCTGGACAGAGAAGTGCTGCTCGCAGTGACTGAGGGTGCAGCAGAAAGCTAAAGATGGCTCCTGGTTGGCTGCAGGGATTTGCAGGCTGAGGTACTGAGGCAAGGGCAAAGAGGTTGCTGGGGGCCATGGGGAAGTGGCCCAGGGAAATGAACTGAGGAGTCAGAGGGGATGTAGCAAGTGGCAGCCATCTAAAGGGTCCCTGGGCTGGGACCCGGAGTAGTGGGTGTGCCTGGGTCCCACCCCCTTCACCACTGAGGAAGTGGCCAGACAGTTGGCTGCGGTTGCCACTGAGGGAAGTGGGTGGATAGCGGACTGCAGTTCTCCCAAAAGAAGGGAGAACAGAACCAGATACGGCCAGAGGGCTGTGTCATGAAGAGGAAGCCGTGGTCATGGGAGTGATGGGGGTCCTGGAGCAGTAGTGATGACTGTGAACCACCACCAGAGCTAATCCCTGGGACAGCCAGAAGGAGGCACTGCAGTGATGAGTGAATCCTGTCACAGACACCTAAAATACCTCAGAGGATCTGGGCCACTGCGTCTAGAGTTGAGTGTAATTTGTCTGCAAGCCTGTCTGGTTGATATACTTGTATGCGAGGTGCCATGCAAGTGTGTCTCTCATCCCTGCGTTACTTCTGAGCCTGAACCTGCTTAGCCTAATGAGTCATCCTAGAGCCAGAGAGAGTGATGAGTCAGAGGCAATTACCTGCTAGTCTTGTTATAGGCCCCACACCATTCAACCAGGGTTCAGCCAATCCACAGGTCAGGACCCACCCAGGGGATCCCAAGGCAGGTAAATAGGCTCCTAAGGACAGCAGTCTCTTCAAGCTGCTTAATGTCACAACCTGGCTGGGAGCACGGACGTTGGCTTGATGTTCTGATCACATTGGTGCTTCTGCCCCAGCTGGCCCCATGTTCCTGCTCCAGCCTCAGCCAGGCTCCTGGTGCTCTTGCCACACAGATTAAGCCTAGTATTGATTTATTTTATACCAGTTTCCCACCCAGTGTAACTCACTGAAATCAATGAAATTACTTCTGACCTGTGCTAATGTAACTGAGGTTGGAACCCGGTCCCTATTATTCCTTATTTGCATTGCTCATGCAATGCCAGTCTTCTCTTGAGCAGAGATTTCCCAGATGTCAGATTATATGATACATTCATTATCTAGTTTAAAATCCATGAGAATCTAGATTAACAATGGGATACCACCTTTTATTTTACTTGAGACCTAAACCACATTTGATCCCAGGTCTAGAATCTGAGATTAATGGTTTATGCATGAAGTAATTGCACCATCCAGACTTCAAAGCACTTATGCTATTAATGAGAATGGGACGGTAGGATTTTTCAAAAGGGCCTAGGTGCCTCAATGTGGGAGTTAAGACCCAGGGGGCTTTTGACAGTGACTAGGCACTTATCTGCATCATTAGGCACCTAAATGTTTTTTGTAAATCTGGCCTTAAGTGACTTGGGAACAACTCCCATTGATTTTCCATGGGATTAATGGTCCTAAATTACTTATCGGCTTCTGAAAATCCCATTTGTATTTCTTAGAGATGTTCTGAAAGAAATTCTGTTTAAATACATATGTTCAGAAATTGTCAAACTATTGAATTAACTTATAGAGTTTTGCTAACAGTTATTGATTACTGTGTCACTCCTTTTCCTCAACTGAGCAGGCACCTAGATATGAGAGAGAATTCACAAGTGTGAATATGTATCTAAGGGGCCAGATTCTGAGTTAGTGCAAATCAGCGTCACGCCATTGACTTGGCTGAGTTAGGCCAACACTGAACTCCTTTGAAAATTCCACCCTACCTACACAAAACCCACATAGGCAAATGAGTCAGTCTTCCTAATGCAGGGGAAATCCAACAAGTTCCAGGCACCGATATCTGAGTTGTCATGGAACCAAGCTGCTACCATCCATTTTTACCTGCAGCTCTTAAGTCTACTGGTCTCATGCACAGTGATTACTCCACGGGAAAGACTACACATGAGAGCATCAGAGATTCATCTCAGGGACCTTGACCCCTCCTTAACAAAAGATGCAGAAAAATGAAGTGATACCATTCAGCATGAGCCAGCCTCTCTGCTGGTGCAAACAGGAGGTCCATGCAATGAAAGGCTCCTTCTACAGTTAGGATCCGAAAGTCCTGTATGCAGGTGCTAGCTTTAGGATGGGGAGCTCACCTGTTACTCCATTGTCACGCTGTCCTGCAGTGGCTCAAGAGCATGCGTACCAACTTCAGGGCAGACTGTTAGGAAACAGGACACAACCCCCAAATTGGCTGTGAGTTCTGTACTTAGATCCTGGTGTCCTGCAGCAACATCAGATGTTCTTCCATCTCAGTCTTGCCAAGAACGCATTGCATGCAAGTAGCCTTCTCAGCCTTCTTACAGAAAAAGGGGACATCGCATGTCTTCCACATTGGGCTGCTTTAACTTTAATGGTGCTCATTTCACCTCCTCACTGATGATGCTTCTTCTGGTGATGGTCTCTTCCCTCACTGGAACCTGTCCAGGTCAATGGCATATCTCCTAAGCCATAAGGTCTCCTTACTGATGTAAATAGGTACTTTTGCTGCATAAAGAAACTGCATCCCATTTGCATCCTATGAAAAATGTTGGCAAGGGGGCCTTATGTTAGTGCTGTACATGTGTATTTCTCTTTACTGCATTATTTTAGAAACAGAACAACTACTAGCTACATGGTAAGCACATCCCATAGACTTGCGGGGGCTGACTGAGATGTCAAAGGGCATGTTTGGAGTGGAGCTTGAAGGTGTAATTTCCTGCTGTCGGAGACAGACCCGTGCTAGCTCTGATCAAGCTAGTGCACTAAAAATAGAAGGGTAGCGGCTGCAGCGGGAGGGACCAGCCGCCCCATGTACAATCTCATCCAAACCCCTAGATACTGTCTCAGGGTGGTTAGCCCCTCCCACACCTGGCAACCCTTCTATTTTTAGCAGACAGGCTCAGTTATAGCTAGCCAGGATATGTCTACTTGGTCTGGAATTTACACCTTGCAGCTCCACTGAGCACACACCCATAAACTCTTTTGACTTGTCCAAGGCCATCAGCGGGTCAGCCAGAACAACACATGGGTCTACATTCCAGTACCATAATCACAACCCATCCTTCTGTCTCAGTGTCTATCCAGCCCTCGGCAAATCACTCATACCTTGCCAGCATCTGATTGTATTAGTCAAAACAAGCAAAGTCACCTCTCGTGAAAACATTCCACTAACGCCACTCAGGCCCTGGTCTGTATTTCCATTCCAAAGCCCCTACTACTCAATTCTCCCACTCACTTCCAATTCCCTTTTCAGCATCTCTTCCTTCCTCCCTCTGTTGGCACCTCATTCCTTTTGGCCTCTGAGCTCAAGATCCAAGTAACGATGGTTACTTTTAATTTTATATAGAATATTATACTCAGTTTAAAGCCAAAGGCAAGGATTCTTCAATGAATCTACTTTATGACATCCTCTTAGATATTGTATCTAAACCTGAACCAAAGCATCCCCTTGACCATACATGGACATTGGTACAATAAAGGAAATCGGTAGCGATCATTAACTCTGAATTCTTTTCTGCGGTTTTTGTTTTTCCCAAAGAACGAACACATGATTGTTTCAGTCCTATCGGAGTTGTACATGTGAACAGGTCTAGATTTCCCTGTGTCTGATAGACCTCAGAGGGAAAATTTTCATCCACAACACTTTCCAACAAAAACCAGATACCAAAACATCTGTTTCACCAAATTGTTTGCATTGTGGGGAGGGAGAAATCAGAAAAAGCTGAACCATTTCATTTTGACCTTTCCTTAATGAAAGGTTTTGATTTTTCATTTCAAAATTGTCTTACATTTTTTAAAAAGCCCCAAACTGAAATAAAATATTTAGTTTTCGGTTGAACAAGAACATTAGTTCAACAAGACATTAATTTTTTTGTAACCTTTCTATTTGCCAAAACTTTCAGAAAATTTCATTCAACCCCAGATCAGTTTTTGTCAGACTTGACAGTGAACTGAAAGATTGGTTATTCACACAACTCTGCTCTCCGGTGACTGGGTGAGTAGTTTCCTAGCCTATGACAGCAAGGTCTGGAGCTTTGTGGGTATATACACCTTATGGGAGCTTTCTGTCGTCTGTACAACTCATTGTGTGGTATGATTGAGTGAATCTGATATGACTGGAGTATGAAAGTATCTTTCCCCCCCTCCCTTTCTTCCCTCTACTTTATGGCCATCTATGCTACAATGCATTTTTGTCTGCATTCCTTTCCCTGGGCTGGCAGGAGTGTCCCATGACCTCTGGAAGGAGGGTCCCAATTAATGGGGGTCTTTTCCCGCCACTCCAGCCTGATGTTCTCCTTCCCTGAGACTTTTATGCTCCTCAACAGCACAGAGTCTGCCAGACTGGGAGTGAGACCTCTCTACTGTGTCCCTGAAAGTCTCATCTATGTACCTCTCCTCTCACGAGCACCCACCTCTCCGTCTCCACCTTAGCTCCTCCCGTTCAGCCCCTCTGGTCTCCAGAGCCCGTGCTGGGTCTCTGGAGGACATGAGTTGCTTGCACCAAATGTATACATACGCCACCTGCCCCCAAGGCAGATAATCCTACGTGCTGCATTCAGTGCAATAAACTGGACAGTCCCCACGCTGCTGCTGGACTTCTGCCTGCATTCTTGCAAGGTTTTTTGTGAGGAGGGTTGTTGGCTTAAGTTTAGAGGATGTTTGTTAGGTGTATCTGCCTCTCATGTGCCCTCTCTAAACTCCCCTGCAAAACTCCCCCCGGTCGCTAGCTCCTCCGGTCGCTTAGAAGCTGCCTTTTTAATCCCCTGTTCTCCCTGAGTTAGCTCTGCCCCCTTGTCAAGGGCTTTTAAAGGGGTCAGGGACCAAAGCATGGCAGGCTAGAGCCTCGTTAGGAAGCTCTCAGCCTGGCCTAGCGAACTGCTAGGCTCAGCACACAGCCCCCTGAAACAGACCACAGGATCATCTTTAATCCAGCAAGCACAGGGCAAGCAAGCAACGAACAAACTAGCAGACTCACCCCAAGGGTCATGTAATCGCTCCTCCTCTACCTGGAGAGCTCCCTCACAAAACTCCTCCGGTGGCTGCTCCTTTTCACTGGCTTGTGGGTGGAATGTTTAAACTTCTGGCTACAGCCCTGTTTGTTAAAGACAGAGTGGGTAGAAGGGTCGGAGTTGGCTGTCTGCATCAGGCATGCCATCACCTGCTTTGGAGTTCGACAATTCAGAAGCACAGGACCTGGAATGATTATGGATCAGTGCTGTGACAGTTAAATCACAAGTTGGGTTACAGGTGGCGTATGATATACTGACTCAGACAAGAGAGCAGGAAGAACTGCTCCTTAAGCGTCTACCTAGAATGTGTAGAAAGAAAAATTGTGTTATCATGGGAGATTTCAATCTGGGGGGCATGTTTGAGGATCCTCATGTTGCCACTAGTAAAACATCCTTGGAAGATTATAGATAATTTTCTAACACAAAAAAAAGTATTACACCTACAAAAGGTCCCCCCCGCTGGTATTAGCTCATCTTAAAGTGGTCACTCTCCTTACAGTGTGTATGGTAACACCCATTGTTTCATGTTCTCTGTGTATATAAATCTCCCCACTGTATTTTTCACTGAATGCATCCAATGCGTGAGCTGTAGCTGACGAAAGCTTATGCTCAAATAAATTTGTTAGTCTAAGGTGCCACAAGTCCTCCTGTTCTTTTTGCGAATATAGACTAACACGGCTGCTACTCTGAAACCCAACTCAGAGTAATTCTACATTTAGACCTCTTTCTGAAAAGATGAATTGATCACTGAACTCAGTTTTAGTGGCTGCCATGGTACAAGTGAATGGGATCTAATTACTTTCATTATGTGCAAACAGAATGCAGTTCAGATCAGAATGTGTGCACACACACAGACCAATTTTCAATAATTGTTTTCAGCTATGAACAAAATTAATTGGTTGGGTAGAAAATTTTAAACAAAAAACATCAATGATAATTGGAAGTTCTTTGAGAAAACTTTTAGCTGCCCAGAAAAACCCCTCACAATTCCATAATCATGAAAGACGACTTCATTTAAAAATACCATCCTGACCAAGAATGGAAATGAAAGCTGCAATTAAAAAAAGTAAAAGAACTATATAGAACAAATGGAAGAAGGGTAACTTAATAGCAATGACCATAAATTAGGAGTGAAGAGCTATAGACAATTGATAAGATTAGCTGAAGGTCTCAATGAAAAATCTCCAGCCAGTAAGGTTAAGAACAGCATAATGGAGTCGGCACCCATCTCTTGCGAGTGCCCCCTTTTGTTGGCCGATGTACATGCAATCACAGTTCTTTTCAGGGGCTGTACCCACCTCTCACAGGCGGCCCCCTTTGGTTGCTTCGGTGTGAGTTTGCTTTTCATTTTAGTTCTTATCTCAGGGTGGCACCCACCTCTCACGAGCACCCGATGGTTCTCTTGGTGGGTCTTCAGTGACTCAGCCCTCCGGCCAAGCTACATAAGCAGTCTCCCCTTCCAGGGTATACAGTCCTGAATTCTTATCACTGCCCTGATATGGGGCTGTAGCTTTTAGGCTTCCTAGAGGCACTGTCTTCTTCAACCACCCAGCCAGGGCCCATCTCAGTACCCACAACTAGTGTCCTTTTCAGCAGCCCTCCCTGGGCTCAGTCTACAACCAGACCAGCAGGACCCATCTCGGTACCCTCATCTGGTCTGGCCAGGTTCTGTGCTTGGTCCCCCCAGCCTCAGCCTTTCCATGCTGACCTTTTCATGGTCCTGCTGCTATTCTATCCAGCCAGCCACTTGGTCTTTGGTAGCCTTCATTGGGCTCTGTTCAGCCTGATGAGTTCTGTGCAGTGAGCTGTCCATGGTCCTGCTGTTCATCTAGCCAGCCAAGCACCCAGTCCTCCCTCATCGAGCTCCACACAGCAACTGAAGGCCCTGCTCTGCTGCTTGCCTTTTATCTAGCCCTTTATTGGCCACTCCAGCAGTCCCTCTGATTGGCTGCTCCTCTGCAGCCACTCTAGGTTGCCTGGAGGACTCCTCACTGCTCTGCTCTGGGGCAGAGTGATGCAGGGTCACAAGGGCTCCAGCAGGGCACCTCCGGACCTAGTCCACCCTGTCATAGACAGTAAAAAGGAATCCTTACAATGGGATAGGTCGTTAGGTCAACTAGATATGGATGGTATAATCTTCAATAAAGATGCAGAAAACAAGTAAAAGGCAGAAGTGCTTAATAGATATTTCTGTTGTGTATTTACAAAGACACTGAATGAGGTAGTCTACCTAGGGATGTACTTTTTATTCCATCAGTAACCAGAGAGGATGTTAAAACAGCAACTATTAAACATTTTTAAATCATCAGGACCAGGGAACTTTCACCCAGAGGTGGCTAAGTTGCTCTCTAAATCATCGGTGCGGCCTTTTTAGCAAACCTTGAAACAGTGGGGAAGTTCCAGATTACTGATAAACAATCCAAAGTTCTGCCAATATTTGAAAACTGCGAACAGAATGGCCTCAGTCTGACATCAGTTCCAGGCAAACCCATAGAAAGGCTGATGGGGATGCAATTAAAGAAATAAAAGATAGCATAATTAATGCCAATTAACATGGCTTTATGGGAAATAAGTCTTGTCAAACAAACTTGATGTCATACAATGAGATTATAATTTGTTTAATAAAGGTAACAGTGTTGATATAATGTACTCAGACTTCTGTAAAGCATGGCATTCTGACTACAAAACTAGTACTATCCAAAATCCATGTAACCTATAGTACATGGATTAAAAATTGATCTCACCAAGTAATTGTAAATGGGGAGTCATCAGCCCATGGCTTGTTTCTAGAGGGGTTCCAGAGGGAGTTGTTCTTGGCCCAGTACTAAATGTCTTTATTGATGATGTGGAAGGAAACAAAGTCATTGCTGGTAATGCTTTGAGATTGGTCAAAAATTGATCAAATGGTAAATAATTACAAGGACAGGTCAATTATACAGAGCTTGGTAAGGTGGGCTCATTTGAACATGTATTTTCATGAAGCCATATGCTAGATCTCTACTTTAGAGATCAAGAGTATAGGTCATGCTTGTAAGATGGGGGACTGCATCCTGGAAAGTGCTCTGAAAAGGACTTAGGTGAAATAGTGGATAACCAAGTGACCACGCACTCCCAGGGCCTTGCAGTGGCTAAGAGGGCTAATGTGAGCCTGGGATGTATAACCAAGAGCAAGCAGGAATAAGGCAGTAATATTGCCTCTGTATACAGCAGTTGCTGGAATACTGGCTCTGGTGTTCACACTTCCCAGAAGATGTAAAAATTTACTTTAGTGGGTTTTGTGCCAGGCCTTAAAAAAGCAGCAGATAGCTTTCTTCTGGTAGACCCCCCCCAGAGAAACTAATGCCACTTTATTAAGGTGAGAAAAGGGTAATTCTATTTGTGAATTTAAGAATGCTTTCCTGTTGGTACAGAAAGGCCTTTCTTTGGGTGGTATATGGTTTCCTAGAGCAAATGTGCAATCAATAAATACCTGCCTGCTGATAAGTACTTGATTTCTCCTTTTGATATAGGCTTGCAATACACACTGACTCAGATATTAAATATCTGTGACCCAAAAGAGGAATGTCTTTGACAACATTTTGTCTTTCATGAACAGGGTCATTAAGTAACACTTGTAACTACTAAATCTGGGTTGTGTGTGAAAATGATTTCAGTGAACACAGAAAACCCCAGGTTTCTTTTCAATCTACTGATGTCTTTTGAAAGCAGTTCCTAAGCCTCCATTTCAAAGCCTCTTTCAATCTCTGCAAATTGTTGGTAACAGCTAAATCGAGGCAAACAGCTCATAACACGGTAACTCAACAATAAGCACTATCGCTGATTCTTAGAAGAAACTATCACTTTTCAGATCACTGCCACAGGAAGATATCATCATATATACTGGAATATTTAAAAAAGAATTCAGCTTTTATCCATATGTCAATTGCATCTTGCAAGGTCAGTAGCTTTACTGTAATAGACACAGGCAAAAATAGCAAGAACAACCATAATCCACCACTGTGATCAGAAGGCCAAGCTGATGGGTGAAATAAATGTTGTCCTCCCAAACATATCTTTAATTCAAAGTGATCTTTCACATGACATGTGCAATACTTAAAGATTCAATGATAATTCAGAGAATTCAAATCTAGTAGTTGACTTGCTGTTTGGTTGTTTAGTGTTCCTATTCTTTGGAATCACATTTCACAATTCAGTCTTTACGAACTTCAAAAGAAACAATCCATTTGTGTGCATTTAATGTCATAAAACCTTATAAATTCTGATTACGAGAACGATTCAGATTGTGAAACTTCTGCCACACTAGTCAAATGATTTTTATTAGAGCAGGTCAAAATTTTCAGACAAAACATTTTTCCCTCAGAAAATGTTGATTTGACTAAAAATTCAGCTATTTCATGGGAATGTATTGATTGTCTAAATGGTTGATGATCAAAAATACTCATTCTGATAAAATGAAGCCTTCCAATTTTAATATATAATACAAATGAGTCAAAATGAAGCCTTTCAATCTTAGCCTAACACATTGTGTTGACCTTATCAAAACTCAAAAAAGGCCAAAATGGAATATTTTTACAATATTTCCTTGATTTTTCATCTCAATTCTGGATTAAACAAAATTTCAAGATCTTGGATTTTCCCCCTGGACAGAATTTCCATTTTTTGACCAGCTCTAATTTTTATTCAGTTGTTTGGATTTATATTAATACCTACAAAAAGGTGTGTAGTAGGATCCTCGGTGGGTTGGGTGGCCTAATGGTTAGCATCCACTCAGTCATGGGGTAGTGGTAAAGGAACCCGGGCTGCCCACTCTACCAGGCTCCGACCCAGGGCCCCTAGGAGGGTCAGCAATGTTGACCCCCTGGAGGGAGAAGGGGTCGGACCCTGTGAGTTACCCTCCGTGGGTCACTCCCTCCACTTATGGTCGCAGAAAAAGAAAAAGAAAAAGGAAACTAAACCATCAGCCACAGCTGGGCCCAGCATACAGTCCTGGTACTTCTGGGAGGCACCCTTCACCCCTTTTGGCGAGAGCCTGCAGGGGAGGTCTGTCCTCTCCAGCCTTCTCCCTTCTGAGCTGGGTTGCTCCCTTTTCAACCCTGTCTCCAGCTGGAGCATGCTCTGCAGGGATGGAGGGGCAGGGCTAGCTGGACCCAATACTGCCCTTTAACCCCTTCCATCCCAGTGTGGGGTTTGTACCACACAGTGCCTATCTAAAACTCCAATTAACTTGAACACAAATGAAAAAAGAAAAGGAGGACTTGTGGCAGCTTAGAGACTAACCAATTTATTTGAGCATAAGCTTTCATGAGCTACAGCTCACTTCATCAGATGCATACCGTGGAAAATACAGAAGATGTTCTTATACATACAAACCATGAAAAAATGGGAGTTTATCATACACATTGTAAGGAGAGTGATCACTTTAGATAAGCTATTACCAGCAGGAGAGTGGGGTGGGGGGGAGAGAAAACCTTTTGTAGTGGTAAACACCCATTTTTTCATGGTTTGTATGTATAAGAACATCTTCTGTATTTTCCACAGTATACATCCAATGAAGTGAGCCGTAGCTCACGAAAGCTTATGCTCAAATAAATTGGTTAGTCTCTAAGCTGCCACAAGTCCTCCTTTTCTTTTTGCGAATACAGACTAACACGGCTGTTACTCTGAAACAAATGAAAAATGCACTTAGTCAAGCAAAAAACAGCAGCTAACCCACTTCTATAAAACTAAGGGCTTGTCTCCACGGTAAGTTCCTGTGAATCTACAGTGCACCCGCTTGCCACACAGTAACGTCCTGTGTGGCCACCTGTAACAGGGTCCCCTCAGGGGCCACCTGGCTCCTGCCCCCGCTGGGCTGAGAAAATCACACCAAGAGAGACCTTGGTGCAGTGCTCATCTGGTGCTTTTATTTACAAGTTGTGTTCCCACCACCTTTCCACCATACATATAGTCCCCTTCTTACAGTCCACCAGCAGGGGAGATGGGGCAAGCTTGCTCTCTCTTCACTTCCCCTCACTGCCTTTCCTCTAGTGCAGCTTTCCTCTTTTCAGCTTCTTCCCCCTGGCTTCCTTCCCTTGGGGCTCTTATCCAGCCCCAGCCTGTTCCAGCTTCCCCAATCAGGGCCAGATTGGCCACCCAGCTCCAATTCACCTCCCTTAATTAGAGCTGGAGTGACAGAGGGTTGGCTAAGCAGTTTTTTTGCTTAGCACCCTGTCACACCACCGCTATGGCACAGTGACAGTCCCAAAATGCAGCTTGGTGCCAAGCACTTGGAAGCAGTAATATGCTAAACTGTGCCCTGTGGTGTCCCCGTGGGACATTCGTGCATGGCAAGCTGGTGCACTGTAGTTTCAGCCTCCGGCTTGCAGTACTGTAAGTTGCCATGTAGACGAGTCTCACACCCCTAGCAGAGCACCTCTCCCCCACAAACCTCTTCCCTCCCTGGCACCCAGGATCAACATTATCAAAGCTGCATCCATCTTTAGGCATCTAAATTCAAGCAGCCTGCTTTATAAAGATGCTTAGCACATGCCAGTCCTGTTAACTGTTATGGCCTTTTTATTTAGATGCCTAAACATGGTTGCAGGAGCCTAATGTTATGCCCCCAAGATCAAAAATGTGAGCCTAAGCACTTAGGCTTTGCAGCATGCCCTGAAGATTCAGCAAATGGCCAAGCAAGGAAAGGAATTCCAAAGCTCAGAGTCTTTCCCAGGTCTACTCTACTGCCAGCCACCCCTTTTTTTAAATTGGGGAGGACACCAGCTCTAGGATCCCCACTGATCCTCACAGCAGTGGCGTGGCCCAAGGAGAGAGGTATTCTCTCAAGTAGGCAGGTCCTAGGTCATTTGGGCTGGGATGTCACCCAAGGAGCTAGGCACCCATCTCCCATTGAAAGTGAAGGCATTCAGCTACCTCTGGCAGGATCCTTTTCCAAGTAAGCAAAAAGACACCTTAACTTCCACCCAGATAAGCAGCCAGAGCAGATCCCAGAGCACTGGGGTTGTGTGTCCCAGCCTAGATATGCTACTTTATAAGGGGGTTGCTGAATTCTGGAGCAACTTAAGTTTTCCATGCTGCCTTGAGTGACCCTGCAACCCCATGTGCAAGGTGCCAATGCCACTCACTCCAATTTGGCCCAGCAGCCCTTCTCTCATGATGGAAGGGTAGCTGGGCCAAATTTGAGCAGCATTCTGACCCCATGAGACTGCTTGGCACCCCACCACCACGGCAGTCCTTCCAGTGCCCATGGGCACCGGCCACCCTCAGCTCCCTGGGAGAAGTGAAGCTGGAACCCCCAGTACCCAGGCAGTGGGCAGACTGGCTCTGCTTCCTGGGGATGCAGAGGGAGGATGGGGTCTGAGGCTCCCAGCACTGCCTGGCCCCTGCTGGGGATACTGCCCTTCAGCCTGACCACCTCTCCAGGTAAGAGCTTGGGGCTGGGTAGGGGGCAGCAGCAGACAGTGTATGTAGAGCTGGGGCCAAGGGGAAAAAGAGTGCAGGGCTGGGTGCAGAGTCAGCAGAGTGGGAGCACAAAAGGGAAAATGTGTGGGACTGGGGGCAGTGCAGGGGAGGCCAGTGTCTGGGCTCCCTCAGGAAAATTCAGGTTGCCCCCCTGCTTCAGAGCAGGGCGTGTCTCTGTGTTTGCACCATGCTGAGCATAACAGAGCTCTGATCTTGGGCGAGGGCTCTGGGCAGTACTGTAATCCAAACAAATATGTAATGCTGCCACGTGGCAGCAACGGGATCCCTAATTCCAGCAGTGTTCTTCCACAGATGAGCTTGACCCAAGTTGTTCAGAACTCGGTGGTCGGGGAGTGAACGTGCATGGGCCCTCTGAAGACATCAGACAGTTCTTAGGCCTTGATGCTTCCCAGCACAATACGCTGCCCAAAATAAACGATTTGCCCTGGCCTGCTTCCCAGCATGTGGCAAGGCCGTGTGAAGGGCTTGTTACCCTGTAAGTAGGAGCAGCTTTCCTAAGAGGACAGACGGCACTGGGCCATTGCCTCGTCTCCTCTGGTGTAAAGCAGCACAACCCCACAGCCAGCCATGCAGTCGTGCTGATCGACACCAGTCCCACTGTGGTTTTATATAGTCGTTACCTCAAGTAGTTTTCAATGCCACACTCATTCAAAGGCTTTGCAAATGCTTCTTTTCAATCAACCATTGAGGGCTTTCGCCTACGGAATATGCAACTCTTCTCTCCTTTCCATTCAAATGCTATCACCTGGCTATATTGACCATATCATGTAGGCCCAGCAGTCTATGGACGCAATTCTCATTGAAAGCTGCCATACCAAAGCACTTGCCATCCATGGCCTGAGGTCTTGCCTTCTTCTGAGGATGTCACTACTAGGGGCTATTATTGTTTTTAAATTATTATGTGTAGGGTTTGCAGCATGCCCAAATGCCATTCACTTTGACTCCCTCAGGGAACTGATGGACAGGATTCCCTGGGAGAACAACATGAGGGGGAAAGGAGTCCAGGAGAGCTGGCTGTATTTTAAAGAATCCTTATTGAGGTTAAAGGGACAAACCATCCCGATGTGTAGAAAGAATAGTAAATATGGCAGGCAACCAGCTTGGCTTAACAGTGAAATCCTTGCTGATCTTAAAAACACAAAAAAGAAGCTTACAGGAAGTTGAAGATTGGACAAATGACCAGGGAAGAGTATAAAAATATAGCTCGGGCATGCAGGAGTGAAATCAGGAAGGCCAAGCGACGGTAAGAGTAACAAGAAGGGTTTCTTCAGGTATGTTAGCAACAAGAAGAAAGCCAAGGAAAGTGTGGGCCCCTTACTGAATGGGGGAAAAAGCTAATGTACTCAATGCTTTTTTTGCCTCTGTCTTCACAAACAAGGTCAGCTCCCAGACTGCTGCACTGGGCAGCACAGCATGGGGAGGAGGTGACCAGCCCTCTGTGGAGAAAGAAGTGGTTCGGGACTATTTAGAAAAGCTGGATGAGCACAAGTCCATGGGGCCGGATGCGCTGCATCTGAGAGTGCTAAAGGAGTTGGTGGATGTGACTGCAGAGCCATTGGCCATTATCTTTGAAAACCCATGGCGAGCCGAGGAAGTCCCGGACGACTGGAAAAAGGTTAATGTAGTGCCCATCTTTACAAAGGGAAGGAGGAGGATCCTGGGAACTATAGGCCAGTCAGCCTCACTTCAGTCCCTGGAAAAATCATGGAGCAGGTCCTCAAGGAATCAATTCTGAAGCAGTTAGAGGAGAGGAAGGTGATCAGGAAGAGTCAGCATGGATTCACCAAGGGCAAGTCATGCCTGACTAATCTAATTGCCTTCTATAACGAGATAACTGGCTGTGGATGAGGGGAAAGCGGTAGACGTGTTGTTCCTTGACTTTAGCAAAGCTTTTGACACGGTCTCCCATCGCATTCTTGCCAGCAAGTTCAAGTAGAATGGGCTGGATGAATGGACGATAAGGTGGATAGAAAGCTGGCTAGATTGTCGGGCTCAACAGGTAGTGATCGATGGCTCCATGTCTAGCTGGCAGCCGGTATCCAGTGGAGTGCCTCAAGGGTCAGTCCTGGGGCTGGTTTTGTTCAATATCTTCATTAATGATCTGGAGGATGGTGTGGATTGCACCCTCAGCAAGTTTGCAGATGACACTAAACTGGGAGGAGAGGTAGATATGTTGGAGGGCCCTAGACAAATTAGAGGATTAGGCCAAAAGAAATCTGATGAGGTTCAACAAGGACAAGTGCAGAGTCCTGCACTTAGGACGGAAGAATCCCATGCATTGCTACATACCTAGGGACCGAATGGCTAGGCAGCAGTTCTGCAGAAAAGGACCTAGGGGTTACAGTGGACGAGAAGCTGGATATGAATCAACAGTGTGCCCTTGTTGCCAAGAAGGCCAATGGCGTTTTGGGATGTATAAGTGGGGGCATTGCCAGCAGATTGAGGGACGTGATCATTCCCCTCTATTTGACATTGGTGAGGCCTCATCTGGAGTACTGTGTCCAGTCATGGGCCCCACACTACAAGAAGGATGTGAAAAAAATTGGAAAGCATCCAGCGGAGGGCAACAAAAATGATTAGGGGGCTGGAACACATGACTTATGAGGAGAGGCTGAGGGACCTGGGATTGTTTAATCTGCGGAAAAGAAGAATGAGGGGGATTTGATAGCTGCTTTCAAGTACCTGAAAGGGGGTTCCAAAGAGGATGGCTCTAGAACTGTTCTCAGTGGTAGCAGATGACAGAACAAGGGGTAATGGTCTCAAGTTGCAGTGGAGGAGGTTTAGGTTGGATATTAGGAAAAAACTTTCACTAGGAGGGTGGTGAAACACTGGAATGTGTTACCTAGGAAGGTGGTGGGATCTCCTTCCTTAGAAGTTTTTAAGGTCAGGCTTGACAAAGCCCTGGCTAGGATGATTTAGTTGTGGATTGGTCCTGCTTTGAGCAGGGGGTTGGACTAGATGACCTTCTGAGGTCCCTTCCAACCCTGATATTCTATGATAGTACCATAGTACTTAGGAACTGCAGTCATGGGCCAGGACTTCACTGTGCTAGGCGCTGTACATAGACAGAACAAAAAACAGTCCCTGCCCTCAGGGGATTACAGTCAAAATTTAAGAGACAATGGATAGACAGAAGGAGGAGTAAGAGCACAGCCTTCAGAGACGACATCACAGCTGGTGGGGCTACAACAGAGACCACTGAGGCAATGGCCTGATTTTCATCTAGGTGATGAGCACTGATGTCAGTGGGAACCATGAGCACTCAAATGAGGCCATGCACTTTTTATGACTGGAAAAAGGGGGTGGGGGAGGGATAGCTCAGTGGTTTGAGCATTGGTCTGCTAAACCCGGGATTGTGAGTTCAATCCTTGAGGGGGCCATTTAGGGATCGGGGCAAAAATTGGGGATTGGTCCTGCTTTGAGCAGGGGGTTGGACTAGATGACCTCCTGACGTCCCTTCCAACCCTGATATTCTATGAATCTAATGAAACCAAAGCTGGATTGTGATTCATGGGGATACAGCATCCCAAGATCACTGAAGTAAAAGAGTCTTTCCCTTGACTTTGATGGGCTTTGGATCAGGCCCATAGTCTGACTAGCTTAGATATTCATTGCATATGTTAACATCTGAGGGCGTGTTTCTGTTTTATGGTTTCCATGTTGCTAAATAGCTTTACTTCTCCTGTGCAATTGATGGTGCCTAAAAATCACAAATTGCCAGCAAAGCATCACTCGTGAAAAGCCGACTGGCTAGGGTGGGGTGGAGATAAGAAAGTGGCCTAAAATATCTGTGTGTCCTCTGAAGGCTCTGTCGCCAGCTAGTGACAAGTACAACACTGGTTTAAATCCTGAGCATGGAGAAAATACCTTAGCAACTTTATACAGTTTAATCCCCCCCATCATAAATATAAAGGGAAGGATAAACATCTTTAAATCCCTCCTGGCCAGAGGAAAAACCCTTGCACCTGTAAAGGGTTAAGAAGCTAGGATAACCTCGCTGGCACCTGAACAAAATGACCAATGAGGAGACAAGATACTTTCAAAGCTGGGCGGGGGGGACAAAGGTTCTCTCTGTCTGTGTGTTGCTTTTGCCGGGACCAGAGCAGGAATGCAGGTCAGAACTCCTGTAAAGGGTTAATAAGCAATCTAGTTAGATATGCGTTAGATTCTGTTTTGTTTAAATGGCTGATAAAAATAAGCTGTGCTGAATGGGATGTATATTCCTGTTTTTGTGTCTCTTTGTAACTTAAGGTTTTGCCTAGAGGGATTCTTTATGTTTGGAATCTAATTACCCTTTAAAGTATTTTCCATCCTGATTTTACAGAGGTGATTCTTTTACCTTTTCTTTAATTAAATTTCTTCTTTTAAGAACCTGATTGCTTTTTCATTGTTCTTAAGATCAAAGGGTTTGGGTCTGTGTTCACCTATGCAAATTGGTGAGGATTTTTAATCAAGCCTTCCCCAGGAAAGGGAGTGTAAGGCCTGGGGGGAAAGACATTTCCAAGTGGGCTCTTTCCCTGTTATTTTTGTTAGACGCTTGATGGTGGCAGCAATAAGGTCCAGGGACAAAAGGTAAAATAGTTTGTACCTTAGGGAAGTTTTAACCTAAGCTGGTAAAAATAAGCTTAGGGGGTTTTTCATGCAGGTCCCCACATCTGTACCTTAGAGTTCAGAGTGGGGAAGGAACCTTGGCACCCCGTAAAAATGTGATGAAATGAGACACCCTCCGACTGCAATGAGAGTTTCCTCGGGCCTCTTATGTATCCTACAAGCAATGTGAGAGACTAAATCTAGAACCGTCAGTCTGCAAGGCTGATAGCTTTAGAGGGTATGAACATGGGTAGTTCTTTACCAAGAGCTCAGCCATGTGACCCTTACTCACAACCGGTACCTGACTACACGTGCAGTTCTATTAGATACCATTCATGTTACAGCTGGCAGAACTGGACACCAAGTCTTTTGGGAGAATATTGGACCATATCTTTGCTCTGCCAGTCCCTGCTGTGCATCCATATCACCTTCCAGGTGCCTGAGCTCTGGCAGATGTTTATAGCCAATGGGAAAGGAATTGTATCATGCCCTTTCCACGTGCTTTGCCACCTGTTGGTGATGGCGGTTTTAAAAATAGACTATCAGAAGGGGAAAAGGGATCTTTCAGGGGAAGTTAACATTAAGGATTCTTTAGGGGGCAAGATGGATGCAAGCACAGGTTCTTAAATTTAAGTTTTTGAAACATTACAGTCAAATTAAGTGCTCCAGTTGCAATTTGTTTCTGCTAAAGTTCAACGCTCGCTAGTACCCCAATCCCGCTAAAATTTAAGCCCACCGTTAACTTGAAGCATGTGAGCCTTCCCATTGAAGCCAGCAGGATCATTTGGGGTATTTAAAGTTATATATTTGCTTAACTGCTTTGGGGCTTAGACGAGCAGAAATACTTATTTTTAAGATTTTAATCATACAAAAATAATTGTGTCATCATGGTCAAGATGACACAATCGCTGAGACTGAGGAGGATTCTGAGTTGACAGAATTGTTAATTTGACACTTCCCCTTTCATCCTAAAGGGGTAACTGGTCTTTAAAGTGAACTGGAAACTTTTATATTCTGAAATATCTTTGGTAATAACATACTGTAGAACTCACTGTGTAGCCGATCAAGCCCTCACCTCTGCAGCACCTCCTGCTTGTCATCCAGGAATTAGCACTTTCCAGCCTCAGAGCGCCTCCTGCTGGCTGGTGTCTCATCTGCCTCAGGCTCCTGTGTCCCTCCTGGACCCTGGTGCCCCTTTCACTTGGGGTGACTGCCCACAGCAGTACCCCCACACTCTGGGTCTCCCCCTCCCAGGAGAACCTCCAACTCTCTAAGCCCACCTCGCCTCAGTGGCTACTGCCAGTCATCTAGCCCCCTTTCTCTGGGGCAGACTGCAGTCTGTAATAGCCACTCATCATTGGCAAGGGGGTTGGACTTGCTGCCTCTGCAGCCCCAATACCTCCTTAGGCCTTTACCGAGGCCTTAGCCCGTGGAGTTGCCAGGCTGGAGCTCCCTATCTCCTTTTGCTCTTTCCCAGCTCTGCTCAGCTTCAAGTACCCTTGCTCCTTCAGACAGCTAGGTCCTTCCCACTCCCAGGCTGGAGTGAGACTCCATTTGCCTCCTGGCCCAGCAGCTCTTTTATAGGGCCCAGCCTGGCCCTGATTGGCTGCCTCCCAGCCTTTGCTTATTGGCTCTGCCCCAGCCCCCTCCAAGGGCTGGCCTTTTAACCCTTTCAGAGCCGGAGCTGGGTGACTGCCCTGCTACACACTGGTTTAAATTTTATTTTATGGTAGGTTTCAGAGTAACAGCCGTGTTAGTCTGTATTCGCAAAAAGAAAAGGAGTACTTGTGGCACCTTAGAGACTAACCAATTTATTTGAGCATAAGCTTTCGTGAGCTACAGCTCACTTCATCGGATGCCACGAGCTCACGAAAGCTCATGCTCAAATAAATTGGTTAGTCTCTAAGGTGCCACAAGTCCTCCTTTTCTTTTTATTTTATGGTAGTTATCTTTGTAGTTCTATTATTAAAATGACCTGCTCTTCAAGACTGTATGTAGCATGCCACTCATGTAAATACATCAATACAATTTTGGTCTGTTTTGTTTTTTAAAAAAGGAACCTGCAACTTAAATCCACTCTGGTTTTGCTTTAGTAAAGCTTGAAAGCTCAGGCCCTCTGGAATTAATGTTCCAAGATATATTTTCATACATAATATCTAGTTCCTCAAACTTTTGCAGAGTCTGTTGCAAACAATGAGCATCTTTCTGTCGACTTCAAAGGGTTTTGGATCAAGCCCTTACAGTCTGCACTGGTACAAGCTTAGTATTAAATATTGTCAAAGATTTTCTTTGGTTGGTTTTGATTTTGATTTTTTTGTTTTTAGCGGATAATAAAAGGTTCCAAAGACGCTCCCATATCATATTGTTAACCTAGCCCTTCAGCTCTGATTCAGCAATTCAGGGCAATCCAAACTCTTCATCCAAACATGGTTGATGGCTTTTCCCTGTCTTCATGAAAACAGCTGCACCCCAAGTCAGTGTGGGCTAGCAGCTAGGGCACTAGCCTGGCTGTCGGAAAGCTAGGTTCTAATCCCAGCTTTGCCGCCGACCTCTGCATGATCCCCGGGGTAAGTATCCCTTTCCGCTTTTGTGTCTTTAGATTGTAGGCTCTTGGAGGCAGGGCATCCACTCATGCTGTGTGTTATGCAGTGCCTAGTACAAAGGGGCCCTGAGCTTAGCAGAACGCTGTAGATGCTAATATAATACGTACAATAAAGAAATGCTACATGAACCCTATTACGGACATACCGATATTATCTGAGTGTAGATTATTATCATTGTAAGCTCTTTGGGGCAGGGGTTGTCTTTTTTGTACAACACTTAGCACAATAGTTCCAGGTCTGTGACTCAGGCTACTCGGTGCGATGGTGACGATGATTAATAATATATTGTTCATGCTGTTACTCTAAATAAACCAAAATCACCAGTCAGAATCTATCACTGAGATCTACAGGTGAACTATTGTATCCATCGATAAGATATAGCTTGATCCTGAAATCCTTACTCTCAATCCAGTGGGCCTTTGGCCTGAGTAAGAACTGCAACTCTGGTCCAAGGCATAAGAACATGAGAACAGCCATATTGGATCAGACCAAAGGTCCATCTAGCCCAGTGTCCTGTCTGCTGACAGTGGACAGTACCAGGTGCCCCAGAGGGAATGAACAGAACAGGTCATCATCACGTGATCCATCCCCTGTCGCCCATTCCCAGCTTCTGGCAAACAGAGGCTAGGGACACCATCCCAGCTAATAGCCATTAGGATCTATCCTCCATGAACATATCTAGTTCTTTTTAGCACTACAATGCTAATACAACTTGCAATGAACAAGATCTTATTTATTTATTTATTTGGTGCATGCAATCTGACCAAGCCAACCCACAGCATTCTTATCAACTATGTTCAAGGCATGAAGACCTCTAGGGTAATTTTGCAGTCCTCCACAATTTGTGTCATGGTTTATGGCTGCCCACATTGACATAAGTGGACTGTCTTTAAAACACCACTGAAATTCCACTGCAGCACAAATTCCATGTGTAACTGTGCCTCAGTGGGTCACAACTGAGGATGCCAAATTCAGGACAAACTGCTGAGAAATAGGGCAGATACACCCCAAGACTGGTGGCTAATCCCCCATAGGATATATGAAACCAGCAACAAAAGTAAACTTCTGTTTCACCACACTGGCTAACAAAAAGTCATAAAAGCCGTTTCCTCTGGCATTCCGGTCCTTGTATTACCACCGAAAACACCGGATTTAAAGGTGACTGGTTCTTTACAACCAGTCTCATCAACTGAAAGGTTCTTCTGATCCCAAAGGACCAGCCACACACCCAGGTCAATATATAACTTAGATCTTACCCAAAAATCACGCTGATGCCAGTCCTTTAGTATCTAAAATCTAAAAGTTTATTGAAAGAAAGAAAGAAAAAAAGAAAGAAAGAAAGAAAGAAAGAAAGAAAGAAAGAAAGAAAGAAAGAAAAAGATGAGAGTTAAAATTGGTTAAAGGACTCAAATACACACAGTACTTGTGAAGTTCTTGGTCCAGGCTTATAGCAGTGGTGGACTAAACTTCTGGCTTAAGTCAAGTCTCTGGCTGTTTCCAAATCATTGGAAGGCCCTCAGTCCATTGGTTAGAATGCTCCCATTAGTATAAATTCATAGTCCAGAGGCTTCGGCAGGATAGAGGCAAAATGGACGGGTTTCCAGGGCCATTATGTCCTCTGCCATGTGGCGGGAACCCATTGTTCCAAACAAAAACCTCAGCCCAGCTAGTGAAGAATCACAGGTGAGGAGATGGTATTTGGAGTTACATGGGCAAGTCACATGTTCATGCCCAATTTCGCTCAGTCATTGCAGGAAGCCATTACCTGCACCCAAACAGCACGTTTACAGGACAGTCCACTCAGTGTAGAGGGGCTTCTCAATTTGAATAGTCCCTCCAAGGTGTGCTGGCTAACTACTTCGTGGGTGTACCCCGGGAGCAAACATTTGAAATCCAGGTATAGAGCCAATATTCATAACTTCAAATACAAAAGTGATACATGCATACAGTTGGCATAATCACACTCAGTGAATCATAAACTTTTCAGAGACATCTTACATGCCACATTGTGTACAAGATTTGTTGCAACAAGGAGCCACATGGTCATATTTTAATTAGATAGGGTCACACCATGTCCTGTAGGAAACCAGTTCAGAAGGCTCCATTGCCTTAAGGGTACATCAAACCCGCGTTGACATTGAGTAGGGTCCAAGACAAGTTAATTATTTGTCACTTTCTCTGCAGACCATAAAGCTCATCATGTGGCCTCTACCATCAATCCCTCACCCGGTAAACTCATCCACAAGGGGCGTGAGGGCAGACGACCATGCGCGTCCCCCGGACATACCCATGGGGTCTGGAGAAACGGACTATCCAACTAGCTACCCAGCTGGCTAGGAGAGGGTTCACCTACCCCTGAACCTTTGATTCTACCCACGTTCACACGGGGATGGGCTGCCCCTGGGGCACATGGCAGGGGCAGGATATTAAGGACAAAATTCAAGGGTTACCACGAATCTTGGTCAACCTGTCAAACCGGTTCCGGCCGATGATTTTCTAGTCATAGGTCCGGCACTTAAGGTCCTCCAGCTGACCAAGGCCTTCTGCCTGCATAGCACAGCTGGGCATGAGTCCAAAAGCCCAGTAATGTAGCTGTGGTGAATTGTTTTAAAATCATTTTATAAGCTAACAGCATTCGAGAATGACTCTGTTTTACTCCACAGAGGTTCAAAGAAGCCCGGTCCCTCCTGCGGGGAGTGTGACCGGTTAGGCAGGGTGTGTGTAGGAGTAAGAAGGGAGGAGGGTGGTTGTGGAAATACGGGCACACGCTGCCCTAGGACCCTGATCCTGCAACGCGTCTGACTCGCTTCATCGGCCAGCGCCGGCGCTGTCGGCTGCCTGCTGCACACGCGGGTGTGCGTGGCTCTGAGCGGGGCAGTCAAGGGGACTCCCCAGGAGAGCATTTGCCCGGATCCTGCACAAGGAACTTTACTCAAGGGAGTAGCCCCGTTCAGATCAAAGAGAGGATCCACCTAAGGCGGGGCGTGCGTTTGCAGCTCGCTGGCTTCTCCTGGCTGTGCTGGGGGGGGGGGGGCAGAGGGGTGTGACCATACGGGGGGGGGGTTCTTAGTAGGTTTAAGGGACAACCTGCTGAGGCGGGTTTGGGGGAGGGCCGCTGAAGACGGGTAAGGCGCTGGAAGCTCTCCCCAGCTCTAGTCATGCGCTTGATGTGAATCGCCCCCCACAACCGCCTCCCGGGCTGGGAATCCAGGGCAGGTGCCCTGCGCAGGGACCGAGCCCTGCTGCCTTCGGGTGACGTTTTTCTCTTTTTTTCAGGAACTTGGAAGCACCCGTGAACCTGGCCCCGGCTCCATTGAACTCCATGGGGCCCGATCCCTCTGCTTCCCCTCCGCAGGACTGACCCCAGAGCTCACCTTGCTGCTTCTGCCCTAAAACGGGGCATTTTAAGGCCTTTGGTGCCATCAGGTCCCACTGGACTATGACAGTCTGTCTCCGACCACCGGCCATCACCTGACCCGCCCAGAGGGCTGGGAGAGGGAATGCCCCCCCCCCCGAACCTTTGATTCTACCCGCGTCCACACGGGTGATGGGCTGCCATTGGGACACGTGGCACCAGCAAAATATTAAGGGAAACATCCCCGAGCTCTGCTTCAAACTTGAAACTGGTTTTATCTCCAGATTTCAGTGGCACTTATCTCTTCACTCCCTGCCCCCCCCCCACCCCCTCCCCCGCCTTCCCCAGTTGTTCAGGCTATTAGTATCACCAAGGGAAATTGTGTTGCCAGATTGCTTGGGTGTGTCCTGGCTGGGAAGCCCACCGTGTGGACTTCAGGTTCCTCTGTTGCAAAGTCAAACTCTGGCTGTCAGATCGGTTCCCTTTCCTGCTTTCCAGCAGCAGTTAGGAGGCCCCGGTTTCCTAGTTAGCTGGAATCCCTCCTGGAATGGTGCAGCTCATTAGAAAAGGAGGAAACCGGGGAGCGTTTTTGAGTGGGAAAGTAAACACCGATCTGTAGAGGGGAAAGACATTCAGAACAGCAGGGGACTGGGAACGCACTGGAAGCAAGACATCAGGTGTGGGGAACAACCAGCTCAGGCTCGTGGGCCCGATCCTGCAGATTTTGCTCAATGGGAGTTGTACCTGGAGGATCCAGCCCATTCCCAGTGTCTCTGTCCCTTGCATTTTTTATGCCGTTGCTGATTTGTACCTAAGTGGCGTTAAATGCCAAATTGGGCCCGACCGGATGTCCCACATCCACAGCCCACACGCACCGATTTCTCTGCGGCTTCTCTCTGCGGCTCCCCTCAAAGAAAGGTTTCCTCGGCTTTCTGTGAGCCCAGCTCCTGCTTCCCTTTCGCACACGAAGTCCCCACTTGGAGACGGTGGGAGTTTGGGGTGGGGGCAGGACTGCAGGATCGGGCCCTGCGAGCTTTGCCAAGGCAGTGATTTGTTTGCAAGAGGAGACCCGACCAGGATCCGCCCAGGGGAAAGGAGCGGCGGGCTCACCAAATGGGACAGGAGAGGAACCCGGACGAACCCTGCTCTAGCCGGGGGATAAGGGCTCCCATAGGTAGGACGTAGGTCTGGGGAAGGCGGCCTGCCTGCAGCCAGCAACCCTACTGCAGATTGCTCCTGCAAAATACGGCACGTGCATGGACACCCTGGGAAACGTCTTGTGCCCCCTTAATGACCAGAGGTGGCAGGCGAAAAGCTCCTGGGGGGGTGAATGCATTACACCTGGGGCTCCTTGCTCTCTCGCGCCTGAACACCGCCGCCTGCAACCACGCTGAGCACAGCCTGGCGGGGCGATCCGGACGAAATGTGACCTTGTGTCGCCCGCAACCGCTTCTGCACTGAGCCGGTGCAGTGTGTGAGCTCGGTGCCCGCTCCTCGCAGAGCAGAGCGGGCCGCAAACTGGGCGTGAAGGGGGGGGCGGGGGAACGGTATCAAATAATCGATCTGCTTCAAAAACCCCGGTGCAGGTCGGTAGCGCTGACATGTGCCTTATAGAAAGCGTATACATGGAATAGAGACCACACACACACACACCCCCGAGTCTCTGTTAAATGCATACTTATTCTATAAATTATATACTACACAGACCTGTGCGCAATAAACAGAGTCTTGCATCCACTTTCTAGACATCACATAGCAATATTCTCTATGTGCATATACAGGTAAATACCATTTGATCATTCTCATGTAAACACCATTTGATAGTTACCATATACACAGAAACCAGACCCTTCGTCGAGACAGACCCAGCGCAGAGCCTTGCTGTGGGGTGCATGTCCTGGGCGGGATTTGTCTATGTCCGCACCGAAATGACAGAAAGTCTCTGCTGGCCTGAGAGGGTCGTAAAAGCTGCAATTTAGGCAATTCGTTAAGAGCCGTTTGGGGGTTGTTTTAGCCGCAGTCCGCCCTGATCCCTAGAGTTTTTGGAGGCTTGCCTGGCTCTCCTAGGTGCATTGAGCAGCCTTCCCGCCGGGAGAATTGTGTAATTAACCAAGTTTCCGAGTAGCAGCCCTGTTAGTCTGGAGCCGCAAAAAAGACCAGGAGGACTTGTGGCCCCTTAGAGACTAGCCCATTTGTTTGGGCATAAGCTTCCGTGGGCTACAGCCCGGTGAAGTGAATTCCAGGGCCTTGGGTGACAGGGCTTTTCCGGCGCAGTCCTTGACAAGCTTCATTGAGAGGGTGACTCTCTGCAGCGCTGAGCGGACCCCAAGCAAGAACCGCTCGTTGCTGAGTCGGTGGGATCCTGATCCAGGGGCGAACAGTCTGGGCGAGGGGGTTGTTTTATTTCCTAGCCGTGGGTTAGACTTCCTGCAGGAGGCGTTAGGACGAGGGGCAACCCCACGCCCGTCAAGCCAGGCAAGTGGGCTGAGCCGACAGCTCCCGTCCGAAAGTTCATTTCGTCCGCAACGCAAAACTTTTCCGGCGACCTGTCCCTGTTCGCGTTAAATGGGGGGGGGGGGGGCATTGCTTAGCCTGCAGAAAGCCAACCCCCCGCCCACCCCCCGGAGTTTTCAACTCCCAGAGATGAAAGTCACTCGCTCCTCAAAGAATCAGCCCGGGGTGGCACCGAATTAGCCCGCACCGCACGTTTGTCCCGCAGCAGCTGCGGACTGAAAGCGGGGGCGTCCTTGTCCGTTTCCACAGGGGCTAATCAGCGTTCGGGTTCTGGAAAGCGACCCCGGGTCACTGTTTCCACCACCCGCCAGGCAGATTTCCTTATAACACAAGCTGGGAGGGTTACGGCCTGGGGATCTCAAGTTGGGACCCGAGGAAGTATCAGAGGCCGGGGGATATGAGGGAAAGCCCTGTCTTCAGACGGGATACTGCGGGTAGGAGGCTACCCTTGTTGGCCTCTCTTTTCTTGAGTAAAACCAAAGCGTACGTGAAGGTAACACAGACGCGGAAGAAACACTAAAAAATAGCTGAGCCCGGAGAGAAACGAACAATGTTGGTCTTTATACAGCGCCTGGCGATCTATCCCCCTGGGACCTGCGGGCACCCTGGGTAAAGCGTTGTAATCTTTCAAGTGTTTATGGTCAAGTCGGTTCGAGGGATTTTCTCTTTTGAAGACCAATAAGCACCCAGACAGACATCTGGTTCAAGCCAGAGGGAAATCCCGCTGGGTGAACCTTTGGAGAGCTGCTGGTTTAATATCACTCCTGAGAGCTTGGATTTGGATGGGCAGAGGAGTATCTGATACCTTCTTGTTCCTACACTTACATCGCTGCTTGTCCCTTGGAGTGAGGGCTCTGGTCTCTATTTTCCTCCGCAGTCTTGTTCCGACGCGGCATTGTTACTCATCTCTCAGAGCACTCCTCCCAGAAAAACAATATTGGCTTCAAATCTAATCTCTGCGGTTTTTCTGAGAGTTATTTCTAAGCCAGGAGCGTTTGGGGCTTGTTGTGGTGGTGGCTGGCCATATTCTTGCTCTTAAATCCTAACTCTGTAGATTTGGCTTGAGTTTCCAAATCCGATGCTTATTATCCATCGCTTGGAGGCTTCTCAGTGACTTTTGGGGTGTTTCTTTTCTTACGGCTTCAACAAAACTAAAATGCTTTAGTCACCTTGGTGAGAGACGCTGGTCGGGAAAGCCGGGGGAGATCTGGTTTAGTCAGAGAGAGGAGGGGGTGGGGTTTACACGCCTCGGAGAAGGCCGGCTCTCCGTTATAACGCCTAGCGGCGTAGAAGTGAAACTGAGCCTTTCCCACAACGCGCCCTGGCACCCGCAGATCGTGGGCTCCGAGAAAGGAGGAAACCGGGGGGCCCTAGGCAGAAATGCGCCTCCCCCTCCCCAGTAAAAGCAGGATACTTACAGGAGAGGGTCTCGGGGTAGGGTTTAGTCTCGCTGGCCTCTGGATTTTGATACTTTGAGCTAATTTGGAAGTGCCCCGCCGCTGCCACCAAACGATGCGTAAGAGCCCCAAGGACGCATAAATTAGGTGTCTCTACAGTGGCAGAGGACGGTCCTTGTAACCTCGTCTCCTAAGCTCCTTTTGGTGCTTGTGGAAGGGAGACCGGGGGGGTGGGACCAACCAACGGGCTCTTTCCCGGGGCGGGGGAAGGCAGCGGGCTGGGGGTTCCCCCTCGCCCTCGGCCCGCCCCGCCGCAGCCCAGCGCTGCGCGGGGACCTGTCCGGGCGCGCAGGGGCTGGAGCGGGGCGCAAGGTGAGGGGCGCAGTGGGGAGCGAACTGGATTTCCGCCCCTGGGCACTGCCGGTTGTTGGCTCCTTGGGGCTGTCGCTCCGCCCCCCAGTGTCTGTCGTAAACCTGGCGCCGGACTAAAATAAACCCAAGATAAGAGAGCTCAGGGCTCGCCTCCCTCCTCCTGCCTCTTGCGCGGCGAGCGCTCGGCTCCCCGGCGAGCTCCGGAGCCCCCCTCTCTTGGCGCAGCCAGCCGGCCGGAGGGGAGCCGGCAGCCGCCCGGGGCTGAGCCCCCGCCAGCTCCCCCGCTGCCCGGCGGCCGAGCCATGTCGCTGAGCCCCAAGCACACGACGCCCTTCTCCGTCACCGACATCCTGAGCCCCATGGAGGAGAGCTACAAGAAGTTCGGGGCGCTGGAGGGCGCCGGGCACCTGGGCTCCCCGCTGGGGGCTTATCGCCAGGCGCAGGGCGCGCAGGCGGCCCCGGCCATGCAACAACACGCCATGGGCGGCCACAACGGGGCGGCGGCCGGCGCCTACCACATGCCGCACGGCGTCTCCCAGTTCCCCCACAGCGCCGTGGGGGGCTACTGCAACGGGGGGCTCAGCAACATGGGCGAGCTGCCCGCCTACCCCGACAGCATGCGGAACAGCGCGGCGGCAGCCGCCAGCGGCTGGTACGGGGCCAACCCGGACCCCAGGTACTCCACAAGTAAGTGGGGCGCAGGCGGGGAGCCGGGGACACTGGGCTGGGGGGGGGGGTTCTGCCGGCAGGCAGGAAAGGCAGAAGGTTGGAGGCTCTGGGTACTCCACAGCCCCCGGGCTGAGACTTTCTTGTCTTGGGGAAGCCACAGGTCCTTACCCCAGATCACGCGAGGTAGGCATTGACCAGAGAAGCGGGACATAAATAGATAGATGGAGTGTGTGGAGATAGATAGATATGGAGATGGATGGGTGGAGTGTGTGTGGATAGATAGATAGATAGATAGATAGATAGATAGATAGATAGATAGATAGATAGATAGATAGATAGATAGATAGATAGATAGATGTGTCTAGGGGTGGATAGATGGACGGATGGAGTGTGTGGAGATAGATGTTTTATGGGGATGGATAGATGGATGGATGAAGTGAGTGTGGTGATAGACGGATAGATAGATGTGTATGGGGATGGATAGATGGGGTGTAAGAGGCTAGCATTTAGATCATTAGAGGCGTCTGGGGCTAGACAGACAGGGGTCTGTGGGACAGACAGACAGCGCCCTATGGGGATTAGATACAGCTGTTTCCCTTGCCCTGATGCACCCCACGCCCTTGCGATCCAGCCGAGGTTTCAGACCCGGTGGCTGGGGGGGCAGGTCCTCCCGCCAGCCCTGCCCCAGGCCCAGCTGGCCCTGCGCCCGCATGTGGTTGCCCTGCCCGCCCTGCTCCCTGCCAAGCGCAGAGCCAAGGCTCGCGGCTCCCGTCGGGCCGGCCTAGCTCTCAGCCTCCCCTCTGCTCAGTCTCTAGGTTCATGGGCCCCTCGGCCGGGATGAACATGGCCGGCATGGGCACCCTGAGCGGGATCGCCGAGGCGGCCAAGACCATGGCCCCTCTCCACGCGGCGCCCCGGCGGAAGAGGAGGGTGCTGTTCTCCCAGGCTCAGGTCTACGAGCTGGAGAGGCGGTTTAAGCAGCAGAAGTACCTGTCGGCGCCGGAGCGGGAGCACCTGGCCAGCCTGATCCACCTCACCCCGACGCAGGTCAAGATCTGGTTCCAGAACCACCGCTACAAGATGAAGCGGCAGGCGAAGGATAAGGCCACGCCGCAGCTCCAGCAGGAGACCAGCCTGTGCCAGCAGCCGCCCTCCCCGCGGCGGGTGCCCGTGCCGGTGCTGGTGAAGGACGGGAAACCCTGCCAGGGCAACCCCAGCAGCACCCCGGCGGCGCCCACCCAGCCGGCGCCCCAGGGCGCCTCCAGCGGGGGGCTCCCGGCGTCCAGCAGCGCCGCGCACCAGCAGGTCAGCTCGCTGAGCCAGGCCCCGGAGCTGGAGGAGATGTCGCCCAGCCCCCCCTCCCTCCACAGCCAGGTCGGCGGCATGGCCCAGATGGACACAGCCAACCTCGATTACAGCAGCAGCCTGGTCAACCCCAACCTGCTCTACAGCAGGACGTGGTAACGCGCGGGGGGGGGCTGCCTGGGACTGCCTGGGGAGCGGGCTGCAAACACCCCCCCCCCCCCCAGCCACCCACCCCAACAGTGATCGCGCCTGCGGCTTTCTTCCCCGTGAGTCCGTCCCTGGAGGGAAATATCTGCGCGCCTTCCTCCTCTCTCGTTGTCGTGGTTGATTTTATTTTATATGATTCGTGAATTAGGATGATGATGATTGTCTGGGATTGCAACGAAGTGCATCGCTCCGAGTGGCCAAAACTGCCGCGGACGGGGCGCGCCGCTGTGGACTTCTGCGGGGGTAGCTGAAAAGGCGGATGGAAAGTCTTGCACATTTGGGGGGGTGGGAGGAGGGGGAGCGGGAGGGGGAGGGGAAGGGGAGAAAGAACAAATCAAAGGGGCAAGGAAGCAAACAAGCAAAAAACTCTCCTTGCTTCAGGATATCTGAGGCCACTGCCGGGTACAGGTGAGGGCTTCCCTGATGACCGCCTGACTTCGGAGTCTGGGCTTTCGCTCTAGTTTAATGTGCGATTAGCCAAATTAAAAGGCGACGCAGCAGAGTGACAAGACTTCGTGTTTACCGCCATCAAGTCTCCGATTTTTATTTATTTATTTTTCTTTTTTTAGGCTAGTTAAAAACACAAAACCCCCAGTTGGTTGGTGTCTCTATCTTATAAACCAATTGAACGCGAACAATAAAGCTTTTGAAGTGCAACTTATCTGGCAGAATTAATTTTATCAGGGTGCCCCTTAAGTGCAATTTCATTATTATTTGATTGCAAGTAAATTGAATTGTAACTCAAGGTCGATGAGGCACATAGCAGTGCTAGCTGAGAACAGTTACTGCCATTTATGTGACAGGGAAAGTAACAATCAGATGGAGGAAAAAAGACTTGTATCATACCAGCTGAGGATATTTTTACAGAAGAGCTTTTGAACTTAGATGCTCAGATTTAAAAAAAAAACAAACAAAAAAGCATTGTTGTTGTTATTATTAATTATGATTATTTAGTAAGTACGTGGATGTATGTTGACAAACCAACCACCCCTCTCACTGCCTGTAAAATGTGACCCGTCCCACCCAGGAAAGATTGCAGGTTAAGTTAAACTAGACCGGATGAAATAAAGAAACCCAGAAAAAGTCCCCCAAAGTGTATTCCCTGCTCTTGGTATCCCAGTATAATGTCACCCGAAGCTAAATATTGTTGGTAGAAAGCCTTTAATCATTGCCAGCCGCGCCCCTACAGCTACGACCGAGGGGGAAATGAAGGAAGGTCCAGAACCTGCCACGGACAGCGGCCGACCCTCGAAAGGGACACCCGAGAGGCAGAAAGCTACGTACTAGGCTGAGTCTTTAAAAAATTAAAAATCAAGGAAATTAACAAGGAAAATAAATTACAGCAACGTGTTTTCTTCCTCCCGCCTCTTCCCGAATACAAAAAAAAAAAAAAAAATACAGAGAAATTCAATAAACCGTTGACTTTTTCAGCAATTTTTCATAATATAAGAAATCGCAGTCGCTCACAAAAAAATTCTGCTTCCGTTTTCGTTGTACAAAAGAGGGGTTTTGCCTCTTCATACAGCAATTTTTGTTCCAAGCTGATCTTTACCTGTCACTTCAGAGAACCATAAATATTTTCTTCTCTCGAAGAAGTGAGGGTGATTCGGTTCCATTATATGACGTAGGTCTATTTAGGGGGTTTTATTTGATCTTTTATTTATTTAGACACTAGTATGTTTTGGGTGTTCGATACGGAAACTCAAGGTACAGAATGATTTAATTAAATAAATCGCGACTGGAGTTAAATGCACTCAAAGCAATTTGTGTTATTTAATTAATGCAAATAAATGGAATATCAGTAACCAGGTGTGCTTCATAAATTATCAGAACAAATAAGTGGAATCTATGCTCCACTAAAGAGATATAACCTCAACATGAGAGATTTTGGAGTTTATGATGTTTTTACTGAATGTTTTGGGTCTATTTTTAATCGAACTATTTCTATACCTCCTTGGATGTTTGGGGGGTGGGCGGAGGGGAGTGGGTGGTTTGGCTTACATATTTTTGATCTAATATTTTAACTGAATTTTTTATCATCTGCTTTTTTTCCTTCAACATTTTTGGTCTACATTTATAGCCAAGAGATTTTATAATCTGCTTCGCGCTCCCTCCCCCTTTAAATAATTTGGGTATAACATCCTCCATGAGTGTTCGGCCAAAGGGATACTTTTAAACGTTTAGGAAAAGTTATTTTGTGATTTAATCGCGAGTATTTCAAAAAGAAGTAATTTTCGGATTCCTCCGGAGGTACGCAAACAATCAAACTGTCTGAGGAATAAATGGCCGGAACTATCGACCCGTAGAATGGTCTCTGGGGGGGAAATATACATATAACTGGAAGGATTTGCAAATAACATAAAGGTGTCTGCTTGTGAATGCAGTGAAAGGATATGGAAAATTCTTGTTATTTTGGTCAATGTACGAATTCGCTTCCGAGACTGAAAATTGGTTTAAGAGTTTATCGTTTAATATAGGAGGGTACTATTTCAATTTAAGATACTCATGATTTATTTGAGAAGGAAGATACATGTTTAAACAACATCTGGGGAAACAGATTCGATAGATACAGATCTATATAATCAGTAACATTTTGCAAGCCTGAGTTTTTCCTCTTGGAACAAAAAAGCTTTGTTGACATCAAGCAATGCTGTGGAGAAAGGGAGCAGATTGAAACCTTTAGGAGAATGTGACCTTCTTCAACATTTCCCGGTTAAAATAGAGATGTCAGGACTTTATTATAATGGAGAAAAGAGACGACAGAAAGAAACAATCCGTTGTCACCGTGCGATAGGGCTGACTACGCATAATGTTTCGCTTGCAGCTTCCAGTGAAATGAGAAGGAAATATAAAGCGATTACCTTTTCTCGACATGTAACAGAGGGGAATAGGTTTATGTAAAAAAAAAAATCAATTCTGGGTCGGGGTGTGTGTGTGTGTACATACATCCAAACACACACCGAGCATATTCTGACTCGGTGATGAGACAGATGGAGCAGACTACTTGTCCATCATCCCTGAAATGTAGATGATTGAATCCGATTCCTGAGTGTGTGTGTGTTTCGGGGGGGGCTTTCTAGCAGAGACAAAGGTGGGCGAGGTAATATGTTTATTGGCCCAACTTCTGCTGGCGAAAGGGAGAAGCTTCCGAGCTCCCACACAGGGCTCTTCTGCAGAGCCCAGAGAAGTTGGCCCGGCGATTGGCCTCCCGCACCTTGTACCATACGGGGAACGCGTGTGCCTGCCTCAAAGTTAGCGGCCTCCACGCTTCAGCCTTCCCCCGCCGTTGAGCTGCATTTTCTGGTCAGTCGCCGTCGGGGTTCCTTTGGCAACTGGGGCTTCCCAGGCCTGTAGTCCGAATACCCAGGCGCGGACGAGGTGCAGCTCATTAACTGGAGAGGAGGAGAAGGCTCTTCACCGAGAGCCAAGCGGGAAAGGGTCTCAGAGGAACAAAGCCCCCTCCCTCCCCCGCCCCGGAAGTTTAGGGTGGCCCAGCGGCGACTGAAAGGCTTCCTTGGGCTACCCCCGCAGGTCCGGCCGGCTCCGAGCTCTGGGAAGAGCCTTGAAGTCGACGCGGCTAAGGCGGCGAGCGGGCAGGTAGGCGTGAAACAAACCAAAAAAACCATCCCACCCCCCTTCTTCGTCCCAGAGCGTGCCCTGCGCGCTTGGGGCCAGGGCAGAGCTACAGACCCGGCTCTTTGCTTTGAGTCTCTCCTCGCGCCGGATTAGGGTGTTTTAACCTTCTTCTTTTTTTTTTGGCGAGGCAATCCCCAGCCACGCCGGGCAGAAATTCAGCTTGGTTTGGTAGCACGCGAAGCCCCAGGTGGAGCTGACTAGAGGGGAATTGGGAGTGAAAAGCCAAGCGCTGGATTTGGAGATCTGGACGTTCCGCTCCATTGCTAATTACTGCCCCCGTCTCTGTTTTCCTTTCAGAAAGGGAGACGCAGCCGGCTCTTACGCCCTGTGCTTGCTACCGCTCCTGTAAGGAAGTCACGGGGAGATTTGGGTCCATCCTGGCTCTGGCCTTACCCCCCACGCGGTATAGCCTAGCGCGCTGGGTGCCCCGAGGCAACACGTAGGTTAGTTGGTACGTGCTGTGCCCAGCCAGGCGAGGGGGACCCGGGCTGCTGCCAGGCCTGGCCAAGGGGTTATGAACGATCGCGAGCAGCCGGCTGCAGAGAAAAGGAAAGTCCCCCCTTCCCCCACTCTCGGCCTCCAGGGACTGGTCCTGCCTAGTGTCCCCACTTTAAAGGACTTTTTTTAGCCACAGAAGCGCCAGACCCTGGCATCAGGTGGAATCCAGAGGCCTGTGAGCTCAGTGGCAGGGCTCCCACGGCTGCCATGTGGGCCTGCATGCGGGCTGGGCGAGGAGAGGATGCGATTTCAAGCCCGCCGCAGGCACCGGGAGTTTTCATCCGGCAAGGGCGATCGGCGCTGGCTCACCGAGGGGGGTTCCCAGCGAGAATTTCCTCCAGGCTGCGCTCGCAGAGAGGTTCCCGCAGAACAGGTCGTTTGCGGAAATAATTAAATGGCAGCAAACGCTGTTTTTAGAGGAGCGAGGCAGGAACTGGGCGCCCTGCAGTGGAGTCTTTCCCCGCCCGGTGTGAACGGTCAAGCTCCGTCTAAATCACAACGCCGGTTTACACCAGCCCGATCCTGCCCCGCTGGCAGTGCTGTTGCGCTTTCCCGGTTGATTTCAGTGGCTCTGGGGTCATTGCGTTTTATGAAGGCGGCTTTGCACAGGGCTGCTCCCCCCGCGCGTTTCTTGTGAGGACCCGACAGAGAAATCGGTAGATAAGGGTCACCTGCCTGTCAACCCACCAGTGCCCCAAGCCCCTGCAGCCGCTGTCCCCCTTGGCCGACCGACAGCCGGGTTGAGAACCATTCCCTCCAGCAAGGCAAAGACGGGCTGGGAAAGGCCAAGCCCTGGGGCACGGACCTGCTCCCTTTGTTTCAGTGAATCCATGGAAGGGGGGTGAGAAAGGGGCCTGAGGAGCATTGAGGGAGGGAAGTTGACCGGCAGCCCTCGGCCACACTGGACCCTGCACCAGCGTCCCCACTACAGATCCAGGGGCTGTTCGAAGGAGGGAGCAAGAGCAGCCCTTTGTTCCTCCAAAGCCCAGCTCCCCTCCCTCCTGAGTCCCCTCCGCCTCTCATTTCCCCTCCCTGCTGCTGGCTCCCTCAAGATCCACCCCAGGGGCTCCATCAATGTCTTTCTCCCCACCCCCCAGGCTGGGAGCAGAAAGTTTAGAAACTAGACCAACTCAACGAAATGCAGGGAGAAAGGTGCGGTTTTAATGATGCCAGGACTGGCCCAGGGTTATGAGCGATTATAAGCAACCGCTTGCAGAGAAAAGGAAAGTCTTTCCCACCGCCTCCCAAGGACTTTTTTGTTTTTTAAGCCACAGACACACCAGACCCTGGTTGGAGTCTGTGTAAACATGTTCCTATCTGTTCTCAACATCCCCTCAGGAGCAAGTAATCCTGAAAGATTCCAGCCCTGAAATGGTGCTAAAACCAGTTCTCCAAACCCCTCTTCCTCCACCAAAGTTGGTACTGCTAACGTGTTAGCCTATTTCTTTAAGCATCAGGAGGATGCCAGAGCAGAATGGGCGATGTGCATTCTAGGACCTCATGCACTATACAGCTAGTATATGGAATCTCACCCAGTAATTCCTGCAACGGAGGGAATTATTCTTCCCTAAGTCAAACTGATTTTGGCAGGAATAAATCTGAGTTACATCCCTCCCCTGAAATCCTTATTAAAGAATGCACTCTTCCTTTGCCAAACCCAGACATGCAATTGCACACAGGCTAACTGCCCGCACAATAACTGCACTCACAATTTTGATGCTTGCAGACAACTGGCCATTTGCACTCACCCCACACACTAACCCTATGTGTTCATGCAATTGTAAGGACATGCCAAATAAATGACCTTCTGAAAGTCACACCAATACTCCAACTGCACTATCAAATTATATATTTGAATAATTATGCTTAGCAGGAAATAAAGACACTTTTCTGAAGGGGTTAGAGAGAAGCTGCAATGCACAGAACAAACAACAGAAAGTAAGTATACACACAACTGCAATAATTTGCTACAAACACCAGAAATTCCTGACCTACACTAGGTGTGAAAAATGCAAAGCCCAGGTACAAAGGTGCATTCAGTTTCCATTTGCAGGATGTTTATTCTAGGGCATTTGATTTTAGCTGTCAGTCACATTTGAAAAGGATAAACAAAGGACACATTTTGTTTAGATTTGATGTTAAAAACACCCATACACAGGGGGAGTGCTTTGAGAATGCCTGTATGTATGAAAATTCAGTTTCACTGCTGCTCCTGTTCCGTTCAACACACCATTTTAACGTAATGCACTATAGGCCACTGCAATCTGATGGCATACATCCGTTTCTAACAGTAGGACTACTTTTCAAATCACAATGAAGTATTCTGCTCCATCCCCAATCACTTGCAAATGAATCGAGGTTCATGATTTCTTCCATTCAAGGTTACGTGGGTCTGGTCTTTTTTCCTGATATTTGAGTATTAACATTTGTGCCCTTGAAGGAGGACGCCGCTTAACTGCCTATATCAGATGGTCCAGGAGAGACAATTTCTTATAACCTTGTGTAAGAGTTAAAAAATACTTACATAGCAAAAGGCTACAGTTACGCACACATACATGTGCATATTAAAGAAAAATATAAAATGAGATACTTAGAGATATTGCATCCGTTTTTCAATAGTTTACTTAACCTGATGGTGTATGTTAGGAGCAGAGAACTGTTTACTTTTTTAAGGGCAAACTAAAAGGTTTAGAGTCTTTTAAAAATACAGATGTTTATAAAGGAGGATTTTCCAAGCTATTAATTAATACCAAACAAAGAAAGATGTGCATATGCATTTAGATAAAAACTACACAAATATTCTAGAAGAAAGAGTCATAAGCCACTTAATACTAGTGCACATTTTCAAAAGCCACTTCATAGGGCAGTCAAGTAAAAACAGAATATTTCAATATTCAATACACTGAATACAAACCCCTTTGAAAATTACTAAGAAATACACCCATATACTAGCCAGCTAATGGTTGGTTAACCTTTGTATGAAAACGTGATTTTCTGTAAAATATCTGTTAATTTCATATTCTACCAGGTAAAAGGCATAAAAGAGCAAGAACACACCAGACAAAAGTTGAAATATTTTTACTTACAAGTCCAGAAATCAAACTCGAGAGACAAATACATCAATGAAATGTTATTAAAAAGAATACGGACAAAAGCGTGTCTTTAAACATTGTGTTTTTTAGATTACCTGCTGTGCCTACCTTCACAGCTAATAAAACCCTATTTCTAGGCATTCTTTAAAAATCAGTATCTATTTTTGGGCTCTTATGTTGTGAACTAAAGGATGTTTTGATTTGCAATTGACAGGCATATGCAATTTATGCTTAGCTAGTAAGAAAGGCAGAACAGTACTCCTACTTCATGAAATGTCTCTCTCAAGCACATAAGTGCTTTACGTCTTCTCCAGTATAGTTTCAAAGCAACATAAAAACCCTTCCCCCCCCCAAAAAAAAATCTTATCAGTAAGAAATATACACAGTTAAAACACATATTGCAGTTTAAAAACTACTAGTACATTTCTTAAAGATGCCTTATTTCCACAGCTATTGTAAAAACAGGTTTTGATGACAGAAGACTTCAAGAGTCTAATTCCAGTTGTATCTTCCAGAGGGAGGTGGCAAAGGGTAGGGCCTCCCGGGGCCATATCCCTGCAAACAAACAAAAGCAAGGGTTTATTTTCTGGATTACTGTCACAATAAACAAGTTAGCCTAGCTTCAGACTCCATGCAAAACTGAAACAATACAGCCTTTACACAGAAAGATATCAAAGAAAGAGCTAAACATCTCTTAATAGTGTTTACAAATGCTCTCCTGGATACACACACTTCAGCTTCTACACATGGAGTGAGTTCTGTGCAACACCAACCTCACACTTCCATGTGTGTTGGAAAAGATTTAATAATCCTAAACGAGAAAGCAAAAAGTCAAAAGGCAGCACTGAGGGTGATTTGAGCTGCAGAAGTAACTGCTAACCTTTTGCTTTCAGTAATAGTGGAATTTAAAAGGTGCAAAATGAAAACAAGGGCAGGATTTGAAAAGCAAACTTTGTAAATCCATGAAGTAAACGAGGCTCTGCCATTATGTATATATAGACACTCACGTGTGCGCACACATTTTACACTAATAGTGGAAAGTAGAATACCTTCAGCATGCACAGTAAGGGTATGCTTTGACACCTAGGATACTTCTATCCTAGTTAGGCTTCATCTTAACCTATCCATTATGATTAACTTATACAGTGTTTTGTCTTTATTTCGATTTCATTTACATAAAAGTACAAGTCTGTATATTTTAGCTGTAGACAACTGATCTTCTGCCAAAGCAAAAACCAGATACATGAGACTTTTCTTGTTAGATGCATTTCTGTTGTGCTGGCTTCTTGCAGGCATCCATTCTGTTTTAAAGAGCATTTTAAATACTAGGTGACATGATAGCAATGCATGTCAACTGACTGAGTACTGAGAGTACAAAAGACTTCAAGTAAAGTGGTTACCGCTTTAGATATAAATTTGTATTTAATTTAGTTGCCACACCCAATATATCAGATTCATGGTGATAAGTTTATCTGAGGGGAATTTAGAGAAGTCAACTTGAATCTCCCTCCAAACTGAAAATGTGGTGCCTACCATTAATCAATAATTACCAATAATCCCAAACTTTACCATAGGAGGTCAAAGGAAAGTTGCAGAGGGAGGATGAGTATCCAATTTTCCAGCCTGATTTCAATGCTCTCCCCTCCCCCAAGCCCTGAGAATACCTCATTCCTTTTTTATTTATCATCACAACTGCTCATATTGTGGACTGGGGCAATTATGCATATATTCTTTGCTTTCAAGTTTCTTGGTGAAGATGCATTTTAAGTAATTCCATTAGAGATTTCCAGAACTGACCCTGTCAATACACATCTTTTCGCAAAGTTCAGCCATTATACTTAAAAAGTGTGGTGTAGATGAAGAAGGTTCTGGTATGGTTTAACAAACCAGTGTAGACAGAATCACACTATGTTAAAAGATGTGACAGCCCAGTCAGTGCCCCAGGCTAGAATCCACACAATCTGATCTCCTCTACACAGGCCAAATAGTGTTAAAACATGGCTTGTCTACAGCAGAGTTTCACAGCCATTCCTGAGCATTTTAAACTTTGCTAACAGGCCTATACCTGATAAGCCCACTTCTTTCCTACCATACTCCAAACCAGAGAAGCAGCTTGAGCTAAAGACATTACCAGACTGATCTTTAAAGCTTTGTGACAAGGTCCTTAGTTCAAGGAAAGATCCCACTGTTGCTAATACAGGTTCAGCTGAACTAGTGTAGAGTTAGGAGCACTAGGGTAGATCACCTGCTGGCTGCAGGTGTTTCAGCATCATGTAATCCTGCAAAACTAAGAGACATGAGAATGGAAATGGTGTTGGCAGCTGACAGGCTGCCTCCCTGGGGCTCCTATCACTGATTCAGCTGAATCAGCCTTGGCTACAGTGGGAATTTTATCAAGAATTTCCCTAGGGCAGAGATGGCCAAAGCAGCTTCGTTGTTGTCACACACTTTGGTTGATGCCACATTTGAAATGTTCATTACAAAAATTACATCTTCTTGAAATGGGGCTATTTAAACATGCTTACCAGAGGCTCCCACAAATGTATATTATGCTGGTATGTGTCTGTGTGTGTGTATATATGTTATGAGTTGCTTTAAAGAATAGCCACAGTACAAGTCATCAACTCATTTATAGATCATTCAAGTAAAAATGACCCACTGTAATAGAGAAGGGAAACATGATGCGGCGAAAAAGCCATAGCAGGAAATTCACACTAGCAAGCACTAAATGACAACTGTCCAATGATCTTAATAGGCTTATTAGAGAGACAAGGTGGGTAAGATAATATCTTTTATTGGACCAACTTCTGTTGGTGAGAGAGAAACTTCTGAGCCTCAGAACTCTTCTTCAGGTCTGGGGAAGCTACTTAGAGAGTCATGGCTAAATACAGGATCAAACAGATGTTTAGCATAAGTGGTTAGCACATACAAGTTGATCCAATAAAAGATATTACCTCACCCACCTTGTCTCTCTAATAACCTGGGATTGACACCACTCCAACAATATTGCATATTGAATAGACTTGTAGGTTAACAAAATGGAATTTTCAGAATTAAGTGCATAATTTTATCATTAGACACTGAAATGTAAGTTTGTATCCAAGCAATTATCCCAGCAAAGCAGATATGGATATTGACTCATCGTTGTATTACTCGTTTTACACTGGCATAACACTGAATCCAATGAAGTTACTTCAATTTTACTGTGGTGTAAGGCAGATTTAATGCAACTGATTCATCAGTATCAGGTTCCCAATTAAATGGGTTTTATTTTATATTTATAAAATGGGAAAAACAAGAAGATTGGGTAGTTATCCAGCATGTGGGGTACAGGCCAGAACTTATCCTTCTGATAATAACCATATCCTACAGCTGGGAGCGGGGGAATACGAGAAACTACTTTAAAAATTAACAAAAATAAGGAGGAAAGTATCTTCAAGTTTCATAGCTTTCAGCCACATTGCGGGGGGGGGGGGGGGTGTGTGCATCTGTGCATCCTGGTGCGTTACCCATTTATTGGGAAAATGGAGAACGTGTGCATGTGTGGGGAGAAGGGGTTCGATATGCTGTCGTTTTTGGTTGTTTATTAAATTTATATTGTACTTTTTAAATGATGGCAAGACCACCTCAGGTTTGAATATGAACTCTCTAATGTTTGCTAACTTAAATCTAAATAAGTAACTTTAGTGTGTGTGCGCGACTGTGCGTGTGTAGGGGAGAGAGGCGTGGCAGAATTCAATTTGCTTTTTAATAATTTCAACAGATAACACTGACGATATTTAAGCTTTTTCCCCCCTTTTTATCAATTTAAATGTTCACAGTTGAATGAAATTATGGGGCACTCATACAACTTAATGACAGAGTTTATATTCAAAAAATTAAAGTTTTATAACTTAATATAAATCAGGGATTCTCAAACTGGGGGTCGGGACCCCTCAGAGGGTCGCGAGGTTATTACATGGGGGATCACGAGCTGTCAGCCTCCACCCCAAACCCCACTTTGCCTCCAGCATTTATAATGGGGTTAAATATATAAAAATGTGTTTTTAATTTATAAGGGGGGGGTCGCACTCAGAGGCTTGCTATGTGAAAGGGGTCACCAGTACAAAAGTTTGAGAACCAGTGATATAAATTGTCGTCACTACGTGTCAAAAATATACAAAGTAAATATCCTTTAAATCCAACTCCAGAAAGCTCTCCAGCAGCATTTTTTATTTTGCCTCGCTGTAAGTTTTGATCATCACTGATGGAAATATTTTATTCATCTGTTTGTATGTCTACAGTGAAATGAACCGTTACCGACAGTTACCAATGAAAACTGAATCCTTCCAAGACTAGCTAGCTACACACATGCTTACACGTGTGCACTTTTGGCTATTAGGGTCTAGTAGCCCAATACTTTCCAGTCTAAGTCAAATCAGTATCTTTCAGCAAAAAGAAAAAAATTCTAACTATAGATATTCTAAATTTAGGGGTTTGATATGTCCTTCAATTCACCTATGAGGATGTGTTAAAGACAAACCCCTAAAACAGAACCACGTTAAGATTCAAAACAAAACAGAAGATTTTACTTGGCAGAAACATTTGCGGTGAGTATTTTCCCTTTTCCCATAACACAGATACTGCACAAGTGACCCAGAAGAAAACAACGTACAATCACACAGTGCTTTATTACCTGTCTTCCTCTATCCATTCGATCATCAGGTCTGTGGGGGTAATTCATTGGTCCACCTAGTCCTTGGTACTGATTTTGCTGGAATGCTGCACCCTGGGATTGTAGCATGCGGTTCCAAGATAGAAGAGGGGCAGCCCCAGAATTTCTGTGTAAAGAACATGTGTATTATAGCATGTTATTAATGTATATATAATGTCACATTACAAAACCCAACTTCTTATAGACGTATAATAAATGGTTCGATTTGCTTAAGCACAGATCTATTGTGTTAATTGCATAGCCATATTACAATCTACGGGAGCTACAAGTGCCTCTAAATGATTTGGCCCACACTCTGTAAGGAAGAAGCCCTGCACAATTTTAACTATCAGACCATGTTTACACACTGCTTCACTCTCAAACATACTAAGGTGAAGAAACAGATGCTTTTGAAAGAATGAAAATTTAATTTTGCAGAGTCAGGGATTTTTTGAACTCCCTAGAAGGATTTTGCTCATCCTGTATTTTAGAGACAGGTTTGCCAGTCTGTTTGAAGTGACTGCCAATGTAGATTTGAAACAAAACGTCACTGCGTTAGCTAAATGTAACACACTATCCAAAGAGTAAATGTGCAACACAGGAGAATGAAGCTTTATTTTCTAAATGTCCAGACTTTGTGGGAGTCCATTCTTTCTAGTTAATTGCAGGTTGTAAATGAATTCTTACTGCCGAGTATTTTGAATCTAGGGTAGGGGCCTTGGCTGTTTTTTCCCATCCATTATTCTGCTCAATATGTCAGAAGGTCTGATCGGGAAGAAACCTTTTCAAGTTCTATTGATGCAGTTTTCAATTGACCATGGTGACCTAGCAACATAAGCACTAATTGGCATGGACTGACTGACATTTGCTGTACAGTTTATATGGGAACACAAATTCAACATCTATTTTAACCTAGTTTCTCATCCTAGATTACTAGCAGCAAGAAATATTTTATTGCCTTTAAGTAGCTAGTCTAAAATTACAAATATAAAACAGGCAGATCCAATCCTTGTTTTATTACAAATATTAATAAAAATAATATAGCCATATACTGCTTAGGACATGATCTCTCCAATGCTAGAGAATTCAAAATCCATATTTTCTGCAGAGAACACACCACAGTGTGTTGAGGGGAAAGAGAATTAATTAGAAAATTAGATATTATTCACCACAATTCATACACAAATCCTGTAAATTTAAATCTGTTTTGGTTACTGTTCAACATGTGTACATTGATATTCTATTATGATCTCTGAGCAAAGGAGGAAAGTAATTAGCCTAAAATATCAAAATATTGGACAACTGATGTATGGGGTAACCGTTTAATTTTAAAATTGATTGTAATAACACTAACTTCAGTATTACTTCCCTTGTCTTTGAAAAACCCGGGGCTGGATCCATTTGATTAAAGATACTAAAAGTCATCCCTGCCAGAACTCTACCAAAGTCAATGAAGTGACACCGAGGCTGAATTTGGCCTACTCTATTCAAGCAAGCACTCAGGGTTTTAAATAAGGTGATCACATTCTCCTTCTTGAAGTTTATACAAGCATATTACACATAGCCACCTGTAAGACAGCTGAAAGATCAGTGTAGGGCTTACTGAGGGAAGGACTGGTGGGGGTAGAGAACGTTTTAATGTGCTTTAATGTGAACTTCACTGATAGGAATGGGGACATAAGTCTATATTAAGCCAATGCACTGATCATGGCAAGCTGTTTCTGAGAACCCAAAACACAAAAAGGTAAATATAACAAGATGGGGGAAAAGTACATATTTAAAGAGGGGCTTTCATGTTTAAATTCCTATTCCCATTCATTTTAGGTTTACATTGTAAAAACTGCATTATGTTTACTTTGTCTGGCCAGATTTTAAGAACAGTTATGATGTCCAAAGCCTAGGCAATGAGAACTCTTACTGTCCACAGAGACAAAAGGACAAGATTCCTAGTATGAAGTATGACTCTTTCATGCTGAATGCATAGTTGGCACTTACAAGCAATATGCAAAATGATATTTACTGAAACAGAACTAAATGTTGCACAGAAGCAAAACCTTAATTACTGCTGAATTATACACCCCTTTTACCTATTTTTTGTCTCAAACAACAGACAATGCATTCATAAAACGTTATCTGAAACATTTACTAGTCAGGCCAATACTGTAATTATTTAAAATCAATGGCAGGATGAATTAAGCACTCCAGATCACCTAACACTCGTGCGGAAATATTCCTTTTGCTTAAATACATGTTCAGCAATATTTTTATTTTACATTTCAAGGAAATAATATCCTCCCCTTAAGGCAAAACACTGGATTCAAAATATGTCTTGGTATTTTGTCAGATAAATCATAGTGGCGATAGCAGAAAATTCCATCAAAGTACTATGAACATTAAGTAGCATGAGCTTTGGTTTTCATTAACTAACAATCCCTTGATTTCAGTAAGTTTGTCAACATTTCCATTATAAAGTCACTACGCCACAAAAGTCTATGTAGGCATAGGCTTCTGTAAGGTCTCTCCTAATAAAATTGTCAAAACAGATTCCATTTAAATGAATGTTTAAATTCTATACAAATGCCAAGGGACTGTGGTTAAAATGCATTTGTGCTTTTGTAACTCAAGGTGATCTTAAATAAGGAGTTAAAATTATTCAGGCAGTCAGTGCATAACATGAATTTGGAGTATTTAACTCCCCCCAAAACCATCCCAAGCAGTGATTAAATAGTCAATATGTTGATTTTTAATAAGACAATATGCATGTGCAGCAACAATTATTCATAAAGGATTTTGGCAATTCACAGTTATTGCACACAGGGCAAAATTTACACAATATATTTTTGTATTAGGCAAAACATACATTAACTTCAGCAGTGTAATTTTGTAAGTCTGCATATTAGGAGTGTTTACTAAGATGGATCGACAATGTACTATGAGTGTTCCTTAGATTTAAAAGCTTGTTAGACACTTCTGTTGTTTTCAAGCCACTGTAAAAATGAAACAGCTATGTAGTATGATTGGAAGATTTTAGCTAAACCTGTTAAGTTACTGAATATTTATATAGCATCTAACATGTTCAAAATGCTGTGCAAGTACTATGTAGTATTAGAAGTAACCAAACCAGCATCCAGACTTCTATTCTGTTCTTCACTCACTAGGTTATGTACCTTATTTATATGCCAAAACCGTATTAATGCAAGATTACAGTTGACATTTTAATCTGACAAATCAGGAAATTAAAAGTTACAGTTCCCACAGGAATAAATTCTGTGCTATTGTGCATATGTATTACTATAGGATCTAGGCTCTGTCTTAATATACAGCTTGACCCCTTAATATACATGCCGTTATACAAAGTCACAGACAGAAGGGCAGTGCCCTTTGTGCTGTATTTGAATTAGGACAAAACATGATATATTACCCAGTATTGTATGATTGTGTAATGAAACCCTAACATGCATGGTAAGTGACAGTTATGGTTGCTTTAGGAAGGTGTTTCATAGTAAGAAAATGTTAATATGTTTCAGACCTGATTTTCATTGGAGATTTCATCCAAGCACAGACTAAAACGATCCTAGCTCAGTTTAGATTTTCCAGTTATGCCATTAATACGCATAGTGAAATGACGGTGTTCTCTTCCCTGAAATGCGAGGGTCCAACCCAGATCTCTCAAGGTTTCTAGTGTTATGATCAACATCGCTCACAAACAACATTAAAAATATATAAGGCTTCTCAATTAAGTCCAGCCACTGCCATTGGAAAAAACAAGCCTAGAACACAAAGCATTCTCACACAGCACTACTGGAACAATTTTTATAGTGGGGGCGCTGAGACCCATTGAACCAAAACTGTCATCTCTGTATATAATGGAAACCACCTCAAGCCAGTGGGTGCAGCAGCACGCCCAGCATCTCTAGTTCCAGCACCTATGTTCTCACATGCTTATTCAGTGTTAATTAGGCCTTAAATGCTTTAGATTTTAGATGGACTGTATCAGAACTTCTCAGATCAGTAAGACTCTTTGCAAGTACGCAGCAGCTGCTCTGTTCAACAGTAACTTCCTGCGGTTTTAATAATTTATTTCCCCTACATATACTTTGAGACTCTCACACCACTGGTTCTAAAAACGTAAACACTCCTGTACAGACAACATGCTCATTTTGATTCTGAGAGAAGCATTTCATAAGCACCAAGTTTCCCTCCAGCAAGCCAAAAATCTGACCACTTTCAATCCAGCCTTCCAGACATCTTTGAACCGGCTTCACTGAGCCCTCAAGATTCATTGTCAGGGACGGGACTACATCCACATTCCCTGCTGGCTGTTGTGAGTGGAGGAGGTTCCATTCTCCCAGTCCTGCCTCCTTTAGGTGAAGAGTTTCTTCCTGATTGTGTTGCTCCCGCCCTCTTATGATTTCAATGCCCACTTGCTTCCCAATTTGCCCCAACCCAGGCAGAACAAGAGGAGGAACCATCAGCAGCAGCGGACAGTGGCAAAACAGCACATGGACAGCAGCCTCACAATGCCACAAAAACTTGGTGGCCACTTCCCTCCTGCTGGGTAATTATCAACAAGTTGAAAACCACTACTCTATAGGGCATTAGAGCCAATAAAATAGTACCAGGTCTAAAGTAGTATCATGTCTATTACAACCAACTCTCCCCCAATCTCAAGTCCTTTAGAGGCACTGGCAGAGAGTCTGTTCAACTATGCAAATATTCATGCCCATCACCTTTTAGATGCATGCTTAAATCAGTAAGGCAAGTAATTTAATGTCAGTGCCCAGTGCATTTAAACATTTTAAACTTTTTTTTGTCTTCCTAATCAAGTATCTTCATGAACATAGTGAGTGTATTTGTCCCCACTGGGGAGCTAAGTCAAGTAAGCTAGTGGTTTTATAAACCAAAGAGGTATGAACACAAAAAGTACCAGAAAAAAAAAATCTTGAATTGTGAAAAGCCACCTTATTTTCATTTCAAAGCTGGAAGGATTTTCTGCAAACTTTCCAAAGAGATTCCCTTCTTGGCTAAGCCATGACATGAACAACTTCAGTCCCATAAAGTAATTGGAGGGATACTGAAAATGGAAGTTTAAGAAATGAATGGTGATCTCCACATTGTAACATTACTAACACACTGCACAACGTCCACATATCCCACCTCCTACAATACTGAAAGCACACTGGGTAAGGTTAAGGAGCCAGTGATGCCACCATATACTAGACTAGACAATATATAGCTGTACAGCCAGATGTCTGGACCCTAAGTACAAGCATCTTTCCAATGTTAAAAAGGAAACTAAGTCCTGTGCCCCCATGCCAAGACCTCCCCCACTATTAAAACTATACTACACACGCACGCACGTCAGGATTGGTTGAAGAGGTGGAAGTATGAAGTTGGAAATCCAGAAGCCCAAACAGAAATTTTAGTTCAATTATACTGAATCAGTGAAATTAGCCGACCAATAGAATGAAATTCCTAGCACTGTAAAAAACCATTACAAGTTACCAAAACACACAGTACTGTTTCATTAAAAAAAGAAAACAATAGCTACTTGTGAAGCTACTTTTAGTTAAGATCAGGTATTTCAGTTTATTACATTGTTGAATAAAACCCTGAAAATAAAGTTTATAAGGCAAGATTCCACATTAAAGATGGCAAATTAAAGTAAAACTGAAGTGATTTTGAGAGAGATAAAAATGTTGCCATGGAAAGTATGCGTATTTGTTAACAGCCAAACAACTTTTCCCCAGTCTGATTCTTTTCAGCATTAACAGCTGTAAGTAAACGTAGCATATGTAAAAGTTAGTGTCCATTTTAAATCTGTATTCTAAAATTGCACTATATATATATTAATATAATTATTCATAGCATTCAGATATCCTGGAGTTTGTAAAGTCCTTCCGACTTAAGGGCATACAACTTATCAATGAAGGAACACATGTAAAACATCCCTTATTATCAAACCATGTCACATTCTTTCTATTCCATGGTACTTATTGGACTGCAGATTCTATAATCCTCCTCTGAGTCCCTTCTGCATTTAATTCAGTTCAGTCTTAAGTAGTTAAAGAAACTGTTTTCAGTGGCAACTAATAACTACTGACCTACAGTGACACTACCCTACAATAGGCTTGTCAGGCCTGAAAAAGTTGTACCAAAGAAGCTGATTAGGACTTCAAGAGGTTTGTAGCAAGAATCAATGGCTAGTCTGTACTAATGCTGTGGTTCCAGCACAGAAATGATAAAAGTGGAACACAATTAGTTATGCCTCATTAAGCTCCACAACCCTCCTAAAAAGAAATTTGTTTAGCCTGTACAAAAATCTAATGCAGTTTTAAGCTCTCTGTGTTGAATTTCATGGTATCTCAAAAGCTTCAATAAGATAAAGGCCAAAGATCCAAGAATGGTAACCAAAGCATCAACAGTAAAGTTAATTTTGAAGTTTCTGGTTTTTAATAGAACGTGGTTTTCTCTTTCTTTCTTAGCCAGAAACTCAATCTTTTAAAAAGAGAAATACTGAATTTCACACCCCAGAATAAAAATACATCATGGATTTAAGATCTTGTAACAATTTGTTTTTAAGAGTTAATACATTTAAATAGAAAATTAAAAGCCTAGTTTTTAAGACTAACAAATAACATTTTGTAGACTACGAGGGAGCTAAATATTTAAAAGCTTTTTACAAAATTTACCTTTCATATCTCTGTGGCGGCTGTTGAAACAGAGGTGTGGGACCACGCCATGATTCTTGGGGCCGTAGATCTGTATAATGAAACAAAAAAGTCAAATATGCAAAAACCAGTCCCATACATCACTTATTGTCAAGTAGGTGTTAAAAACAAATTTTTAAAAGTTTCAGAGTACTAACAAACCCCCCAAATTGGACTTGCTGCCAAATACTTTTGGGCCAAATTTTTACTCTACACTGGTGTAATTGTAAAATAATTCCACTGACTTCAGTGGAATAACTGTGACTTGAAACCGGTGAAAGAGCAAAATGTCTCCATTCGTATCTTATTGATATACACAATGGAAAGCTAAATTTCAGGTAATCAAGAGGAAAAAAATTACAATTACTGGGACCAATACACTGGTTAATGTTTTAAACCTCTGAAGGAATACATTTTCTGGAATTTTTACAACAAAAGAAATTATGACTCCTACCACAACTTTTGAAAAGCCTCTTTTAGACAACGTTTAGCATTACCACCAAATACATCCACCAATAAGCCAGTATGTGTGAACTTTGTAAATAGGGGTGGGGGGGGGGAGAAACACACTGATAATGAATTACCATATTTTTATAAGCATCAACCAATAATTCTGTCCTCTTTATTAGGCTGAATTATTCACCATACAATCGGAAAGCTGATAGGGTGTAGACATGATTTAAGAATACTATATTTTCAACTTTGCTGGCCACCAGAATATAATGATTTACTCTGGGTCCTTTTGAACAGTTATTATACAGACGGGAAAAAATTGGCAAAATCTGGCTCAGGACACATGGCATTGTAGCAGTAAGAAACGGTAATGAAAGGGACCACCCACTTTTCAATTGTTTTCTTGTAGTCAAGCGCTAGCTCTGTATAAAGATGTACCAGCAACAACTTTGCTTTAATAAGACATGCAATTAAATGGCTGCTGTTCTTCTAAATAAATTGACCAGTAAACAGGATGAAAGAAACATTTAATCAATAGCTCCCTGGTCAGTTCAAAACACTTAAATTGTGTCTCAGTCAAAAGCTTCAGTTTCAGTGACATCTTTGATTATCTTCAATGGTGTTTAAGTGTGACCTAATTATAACAGCTGGTTCCAGAAGTTGTCTAATGGATATACTGTGATAGGATAGTAATAGCCTGTTAAATTGTCAATATTCAAGGACACCAAAGCTTAGCAATAATTTGATAGAACTCTACATTTACTTTTTCAATTGAGCTTTTAAGAAAAGCATGGAGAGAAGGAAATATGAGCCACTCTTCTAGGAACTCAGACTGGATTGCTTGTGCATTTTAATGGTCTGATCTGAACAGAAACCTTTTATGGTAGCACTTGAGAGAACTCTGTATAGTGCAGGCAGGTCCTACTGAAGATAACAGCTTTGCTGGTGGAAATAAATTCTGATCTCCAACATTTCTGCTCTTCCTGCCTTGGGCCTCCTTTGATCAGAATAGGTCATGCTCACATCGGCCAGATTACTTATAGTGTGGACAATATATCCGTTAGAGACTAGACTGGGATTCCCCAAACTCATTTCACTTGTAACTAATTGCTAATTTGAAGATAATGCATTATATATAAAAATAATGTTTTAGGGTTGCCAGAGAGTGGCTGGGGAATTTATGGGATTAAATTAGGATAAGGAAAAATTAGACGAATCAGAAGGTTTAAACAGTGAGGTCTATTAGAGAGGATAGGATACTTTAAGAGAAGTAGATTCATCATTCAGACTAGGACAGTACCAAAGCACTTGACTATGTACTGTAGACAGGGGATAGTACTGACTATACTGGCCATTTTTCAATCTTCCATGACCCATAGTTTCAAATCGCTCATTTTAAACAAACTCCATTTGAAAAGAGACGCAAAATGAAAGATCTGCATTTCAGGATTAAACATTTAACCCCAAAGGTATGCCCATAATTCTTTTAATTAGGCTGTCCACCTGGTGTCTCATACATAGTCCTGGTAAATGGCCCCACTTTTATATTTATAGAGGTCAAAAAAACTGTCCCCATTCCTGGGCTTGGACTCTACCATGGTGATCCAGCCATATAAAACCTCTAGGCTAGATTCCTTAATTCTCAGTACCTGAGCAATACGGTCATCGGGTTCCTAAACCGACAGCTGTTCCACATGTTCAGAAACATCACCCCAACACTCCGGTCTCTTTCACTGGCTTCCTCTTGGATGCCTGGTCAAATTCATGGTTTTGGGTCTTGATTTAAGGGCTCCCCATGGGATCCTCCCCCAAGTTACTTCAGAGACCACCTCACAGTGTGCTAACATGACCTACTCACAACAGATACATGCCACTGAAACAGAACTAAGAGCTTCACAAGTCAGATTTGTGTTCAGGAGACAGAGCTTTCAGCAACTGACCCACAAACCTGGAACTCACTGCTGGGGGAGGCTGGGATGATCATGAACTTTAGCACTTCCAGAGTGAAGTGCAAAACTCCCTTTGATGTAGCTGTCCCACAGACACCCCGCAAAAAGAACCAAGTAGTGAACAAAAATTAAGTCCAATCCCTGCTGACTATAGGGAAGAGGGTTTTTTTTTTTTTAATGTGTACGCTTTATAATATTGGAAGCCACTCAGATACAGCTGTAATGGGTCCTGTAAAAGAACTGACAGACAGACTGACCAGATTCTTGTGTCACTGCTGATGGACAGCAGCAGCAGTATGGGAGACCTGGGGGTGGGGAAAAAGGAGGAGGCGAGTCAAACTGCCCTTTCCTGTCTAGTACACAGAAGATGGAGTGGGGTAGAGGGGAAGGCGAAGGGAGGGAAACTTCACACTTCCAGCAGCATGGAGATGCGGTGCTCCCTCTTTTCTTTGCAGCCAGAAAGTAGGGGAGCACTCCAAGCAGCCAGGAGGCCAAGCAGATGAAAGAAGCTGTCCTTGTTCCTGGCAGTTCAGGGCTACACATTTAATCCAACACTCACTTATAAAAACCCCATGTCTTCTGCTCCTCAATAAAGTCCAAGGAAAGCCCTCCAGTGAGAGGAGGTTAGTCCCCACCAGGTGTAGGATGTATCTTTCATTTTGACCCCCAAATCACGAGCGCCTGGTGTATGTGTGTTTCAAGCTCTTTAACCTTCCCCTCCAACTGAAAAGTTAGGACATAGCCCCCTTCAGGAAGTAACTCTGATCAAATCTCCTTGTATAGCACCGAGGAACACACAGATTAAGTATTCAGAAGCAGGAATATCTTAATAATGAAGTAGAGTTTAAAACAAACTTATTACCATTCGTTTGCATGGTTCTGACAGAAGATCACTTTAAGAAGGAAAAAAAGCCTGAAAGTGAATTGCACTTCAAAAAGGTACAAGCAGGAGAGGAAAAAATGACAGTTAATATTTTCTTTGGTCTTTACAAATTAGGCATTTCCTAGAGCTATAAGGCCATATAAACTGCCTTCCCCAGCAACTCCTCAAGTAACAATTTATCTAATCAGTGTAGCAATCAAAGACAAGATTTCATGTTTACTGATTGCACTAATCAAAATCACTTTTCAAATGCAGCTAATTGACAAGTTTACTGACTGAGATGAAAGTCATAAATCACATACTCTGGATTGTAGAAACCAAATATGCCATTTGCACAGTACCACCAGACTGCACTTGACTCCCCCAAGTTATCAGCACACAGACAATTATTCATCAACTGAAAATTGGTACATCAAAGTCAAATCAGAGAACAACGGTAAGAAACACCCACAGCAGGCTCTTGAAAAAGAGGTGGTGGTTTGATTGACCACATTGCCCTTCTAGAGTCCCATTTTACCTCATCATATATAAAATACAAATCTCCTAAAATAAAATTCTGCTTCTTCAATCCACAGTTTTAACTGCATTCTCTCTACTTTTTCCAATACATTTTAAACACAAAAATTGTGAGAGTTTTCAGGAGCTCTTTAGTCAGATTACTATCTTGACATACAACTATTCCCACGCATTAAGGCCTATCTTCTGATCTCATCTGTGGTTGTTTTATAGTTATACAGAAAGAAGCTGCTCAGATCGGATTTTGATATAATTTACGTGTGTCTCATTTAGAAAATCTTTTCCATTTGGCAGTGTAGGACTTCCTAGCTGAAGACTTCTGACTTTCCAACATCATCTCCAAGAACTCCTGACAGAAGACGAGTTTGTCCTCAGGCTTATTTGAGGCTCCAGTGGTAGAGCCTTTGAATTTCGGTGAGGCATGTGTCCTTGAGTTGAAAGAGAAGGTACAAGAAAGCTGCCACAGCTAGATCCAGAAGCCCATAGTACCCAAAAGCCCTGTTTAGCCAGAATTAGGGCTATCAGTAGGATTATAGCTCAATCCTTTCTTTATTGCCTTGGGAACCATTTGTATTGGAGGAAACACATATAGAATGTTTGCTCCAGTTCAGTAAGATAGCTACTGTCTACGGAAGGAAGACTCAAATGCAAGCTAAATTGCTCTCAGCTTGAATATGTGTGTGTGACCAGAGCTCCACAGAAAACCATCAACTGTGGGTTGTCAGCAGGCACAGATGTGGGCTGCACTCTTAGAGGCATCCTCTATCAGTAGGACCATAGGAAAAAAGTGATCTGAAGAGAGATTTCTTCTGAAATCAGGTTAGTCTGTATGGTATCTTGAGGTACCATCACTGGATTGCAGAGGTCTTAATTCAGCTCCCATTTGCCAGGTAGAGAATGAAGATACATGATGCCATTAATTCCAGGAGCCTCAGGAACACAAACTAGGTATTGACTGGACAGCACCAAGCATTTCCTGAGATCCTTCTTGACGAAGGTCAACTTTTGCTAATGTTGACACTACCATACTCCAACTAGGGGTCATCTTTTGAGCAGAACTGAAAACGGATTTCTCTTGGTTTATCCTTACTCCCTGTAAGTCTTTGGCAAACCAGATTGTATACTCTACAGCATCTGCTCTCTCACTAACCAATCACTGAAGTATTGGAAGAGATGGATACGAAGCCTCAAGTGAACTGCCACAAAATTTAGGGTAGTTAGTAAATAACTTGAGTGCAGCAGAAAGGCCAAACTAGATTTTCATGGCCTGAGCTAAAGCTTCCTCCTGGAAGGCCTCAGTATCATCAACAGAAGAGAAGGGAATAGGCAACACAGAAACTGGTGAAGAGTAAGGAAGCTTCTCAATCTTCTGTCCCTCCTCTTCCTCCAATTCAGATTTTATCTTCTTAAATGGAGATAGTATCAAGAGCAGGCCGTCTCTCAAGTCTGTTCAGGATGCTTAGGAAATGGCGAACACAACGGCAACATTTTTACCCTCTTGCTTTTTGAAAGATGCCTTTAAGATGACTGAAGATGGCAACTCATGCCACATGCTAAAGGAAAGCTGAACTGCCCATAAGATTGTTGACTTGACCTCCCTTTTCCCTACATGGGTGGGAAAGTCCAGGGGCATAAGAACCAATCCTCATGTAACAGAAGAGTAGGGAAACCAGCACTAGAGAAATAATAATGACAGAAATGGAAAATCTAACATTAGGAACAGACTGGATTTTAGATTTGCAGGACCCCACCAAAAGAAGGGGAGACTTCAACAGCACCAAAAAAAAGCTGAACTATTATCCCTGGAGATAGATGCTCAAATGAGAATACGAAATGAAATGCTCCTGTCTTGGCAAGTGTTGGATATGAGAACCAATCAAATCCAAGGACCCATTCAAGGAACAATCTGCTCTTTTACTGAATCTTCCAATTGGTAGAATGGGGCTCCTTTGGAAAAACGTAGGAGAAACCCCAAGATCGTGCCTGAGGCAAACTGATGGACTGGAATTCCATGCTGATCAGTGGATTCAAGCCTACTCAATTTGAAGGAATGATGGCATTGGGACATATTTGTATCTGGAGTGTCTTCTATGCAATGAGATGCACTCAGATGCTATGGTGATACAAGCCACATAAGTACCTAAATGAAAAGGTCAGCTCCATGTGTCTAAGGCTCAGAGGATTGCTTTGAAAGTTCTCCTTCAAAGTGCCAAGACATGATCTTTAAAAATGCAAAAATCAGTACCAGACACTCATGGTACTCCAAATGGGTTATCAATCCCAACATTTGTTTCCTTTTCTCCCTTCAGATGAACACAAAGATTTGAAATCTAAGTATTTCCTAAGACCAAGACAAAAGACAGTTATGCCTTCCATTCTGATTATCACACTCTTCTCTCCACACCATTACATGTTCTCTTCTATTTTTGATTACTATAAACACTTTTTTAAAAAATCAAAGTTAGTAGTTAGGGCTGGTGTCCCTAGTCTCTATTTGCCAGAGGCTGGGAATGGACAACAGGAGATGAATCGTTTGATGATTACCTGTTCTGTTCATTCCCTCTGAAGCACCTGGCATTGGCCACTGTTGGAAGACAAGACTCTGGGCTAGATGGACCTTTGGTCTGACCCAGTATGGCTGTTCTTATTCTTAGTAGCCACAGCCACTCCACATTGGTTAGAGCAGCTGGGAAAGCTGCATGTGCAATCTGATACCTCATAAATTTAAAGGTTTGATCCTGCAGTCCTTAAGTAAACCTAATTTAGTTTGGGACTGGACAATAAGTTTAATTTAAAATGGCTACCATTATTTTATCTCTACTGTTCACTTCCACTGCCTGTGGCTTGTTATTACTGAAATATAATGAAATTTGACACTCCCATTCTGTAATTAATTTTCTCTCTCTCTCATGCATACGTGCAAGCTGGCTAAAAGTACCGCAAATTTATAACATTTTCCCATTAGCTTTTTGCTCTCTCTAGTCTGCTTGTCCCAACTCTTCAAAACTAGCTTGGTCACTCATCTTTTTTCCAAAATCGGTTTTCCCCAGAATTCAATAGAGAAATGAAAGTCATCATTTTAGTACCTTTTCAGGCAGTTCACCTAACTTTCCTCCTGCCTCTCTGTGGTTCAGTTCTCTCCATATATCTGCTACCATCATTCCTCATTGTATACAGATTGAGCATGTAGCAGTGTCTGATCATGGGAGAAAGGAAGGTGGAAAGCTTAAGAATTTCAATGTATGAATGATTAATCATTTTAGGGTAAAAAAAGCCTACTTTAAAGAGCCTCTTGCCATCTGAAGCATGGTAACTGGGCCTGAACACAGGAAAAAGTCTTACTCCCCGTGCTCAGTCTCTTCTCTTGCTGTTCTGCTCTGTTGTTCAGGATACAAAATCCTCATCTGACATGTTTTCTGCTGGTGCTTCAGAGATCAGGATTCTGGCAAAGCCTGTACTTTCATGGTTGTTCATGAGAGGTTATCCAGTCAAGTCTAAACACACTACATGTTCTTAGAACCCACCAAGTTTTTCCCCCCACTCCTGTTTCTAACATTGGGATGTGTGCTCACGGTCAAAAAAGCAATCCTGCTTGATGAAGTACAAATGCAGTTTTACAGAAAAGATCTTAGAACATTTTACTACACTATCACCATACAGAATAGCATCAAAGCTGTGCAACAAAGAGAGCAACCACACAAGATCAATCATCTGGAAGTGAAACCCCTAAGTGACTTAGGCCTTTAAAACAGATGAATATTGAGCAATTGTGGGCACACCAAACATATTGGCATGTCAGGTTAATGAAGGGTTTGTAGGAGGAGACTAAACTCATTTCAAATCATGACTATTAGTATTTAACCAGGTGTAAGGTGACAGTCAGTGAAATTTATCTATTATGCCACGTAGCTCAGGCATTTTTCCAATCATACAGTGAATACCCAATGATTAAAGTACAGAGGACTTTTAAAGATTACCTTTTAGAAGTTTTTCAATATTTTCTAGGATTGTAAGTATCCATATTCCCTTTAATATGATTTTGACTACAGCAGAACCCCATTTACCTGAGCCTCCATTTTCCGTCTCTCCATATTAACTGAACCCCCAGTGTGCACACACAGGAATACGGAAAATTGACGCTTTAGTTCCGGCCCCCACCACCCATGGCTGAAGCACATAACTTAGCTTTGCAGGGGCCACTGTGGTGTGGGGCCCCAGGAAATTGCAATTAAAAGGTTAAGAAACACTGTTGTAGACAGTCCCTATAATGTTCAGGGTTAGAGTGTAAAAATTATCAGTACCTGTACAACTTGTTAAAAATTCATATTGGTTTTCTTGTTAATAAATGAACAAAACTTTATTTGCAAGAACTAAGGGTTCGTATATTGTGTTTAGTAGGTAAGTAGATGAGAAAGGAGGTATGTTTTAATGCTTTTCCAAGATGGGTCAGCTACTTTAAAAGCAACTCCGCATCTTAAAATAATGGAGAGAAAACTCTTTGCCCGTTCTCCTGATTAGCTGAATTTTTTATTATCCAGTCTGGCCCCGGTCCTGGTCCCAATTAGATCGGATAAACAGGGTTCCACACTATTTAGTGCTACTTTGAGTAGAGTTTTCCAATCTAGACAGTTCAATCAACGTCAGTGTAACTCTTATGTTAAACATCTTTGATGCAAAATGTCAGTGTTGACATTCAAACGGCTACCTCAAAAAGTGCTGATGTTCATGTGGTGCTAAAGAGAGGCACAAAGGAAAAACAGGTTTTTTACTTCCCCTTTGAGTACAAGGAAATGGTCAAGTTTCCTGTGCAGGACAGAACAGTTTAAATATTGAGATTTGCAACATCTCAACTTAGTTTACATCAACACAAGCAGTTCAAGCCATTTCTTTCACACTTATTTTAAAAGTGAAATGGGCTCAAAATTCAGAACCCCTTGAATAATGAGGGACTTAAATAACTGACAAATCTTTGAACAGGAATAAAGTTTCAAATTCCCACAACACAACAGTTTAAACCCTTTCTTTCTGCCTCCTACAGAAAAAAGTTTTCAAAGCACTAACACAATACAAAGGTAACAATTTAAGTAGATTAAAAAAGTGAAGTCTGTTCAATATTCTAGCTCTTGGCAAAAAAAGCAAGCAACTAATTTTGTAAAGGCTGTATATGATGGTAGTTGCCTTGAGACATGTCTTATGGTTTTTTGGATTGAAGCCATGCTTCACAGTGATAAGCTAAATTGAGCGCTTTGAGTTCAACAAAGAAAGGGTTAAGGAGTGACTGAATCAGAGTTTGTAAGTGCCTACATGGGGAACAAATATTTGATAATGGTCTCTTCAATCTATCAGACAAAGGTACAACAAGATACAATGGTTGGAAATTGAAGCTAGACAAATTCAGACTGGAAATAAGGCATGAATTTTTTACCAGTTAATGTAAATAACCATTGGAACAATTTACAAAGCGTTGTGGTGGATTCTCTATCACTGGCAATAAAATCAATTTTGAACATTCTTCTAAAATATATGCTCTAGTTCAAAGAGAAATTGTTTTGGGGAAGTTCTGTGTCCTGTGTTATGTAGGAAGTCCGACTACATGATCACAGTGGTCCCTTTTGGCCTTGGAATCTATGGTAACTCTACATGCACAAATGCACCTATTTCAATACTAGAGTACCGTATTAATATTGCAGAGGCTGGCCAGCGGACCCCCACAGTGACACAGGCATCTGTGCTGCTGCCTCCAGTCCCTCCCAGCTGAATCTCTTGGAGACTCAATTTTAGGTAATGCTGCTGCTAGATTTTAGTAGTTGCACTTCTATATTCCGACAAAGCATGTTCATTCATAGATTGAGAAAAGACTTCTTTTAAATTAAATTGATCACTTTTCTGTTTTATATTGGCAGGCAACTAGTTTTCTATTTTGTTGTTTTCTGCCAACATAATAGAAACAACATGACGTGAATTTTTAAAAATGCTTTCCTCAGCAGTGATTTAACAGGCTGGCTCCTAATGTAAGAATACAACCGAGCTAACATCCAACGTCAGCACCTGTAACACTGGGGGTTGGGGAGGGAAGAGGGGAGGGGAGAGAATGACAAGGAACTGCAAAAAAGTATCCGTCGGCACCATAGTCACAGACTGGGCACTGGTCCATGCTGTAATGCAGTTACAGCAGTAGTCACTTCTTGTTTTATATAATGGTTCCCTTCTCCAAAGCAGGACAGTGGGGAATCTATATCAGAACCCATGAAGAAGCAGAAACATAATTCATTTTACTCAAGTCTTGTAACTCCTAACCATTCGAAGTGCCTTTCCTATAGTCAGCAACCTATCAAGAAAAAGAACCCACGAACATGCTCTTAAACCAAATATCCCTTTAACTTTATTGTAAAGAATACTATGTAGTTGTAGCAAAATAAAAGTCAGACAGTTCAATTTTAAAATTCATTAAATTTGATAATGCAGGGGAAAAACAAAAACAAAAAACTTACTTGACAACAATTTAGGAATCTGTGGTTGGCCACCTAGAAGCGGTCTGTAGGGGTTTCCCTGATAAGCCCCAAGTGGTGCTGCATTACTGTAGACTCCACTTCCTGACTGTCCTCTTTCCCTTGACATTGCATGGCTGTAACGTAAAAGAAATGGAAAGTTATTTTCTCAATGTCATCTTACTAGAACAGCTGCTACCAAGCCAATGAAATACCACAGCTTCTCCAGTGTAGTGATGGAGATGCTCATGAACAGTGCAGCAATTCACCACCTGTAAGGGTCCCATGCACATCATGAACGAAGCTCACATTTTATGAGCTGGTTGGTTACAGTGAAAATTCTCTTATACCACAGCTTACCAAAGAAAAAGTAGGGTGGGTTTGTTTTTTTTTTTTTTTTTTTTGGGGGGGGGGGGGGTTTGTGTGTGTGCACAGTGTAAAGTTTAGGTAACTATCATACATATTCTGTAGAAAAATGAAAATGCGGATACATTTAAGAGCGGTTTCATTGTTTTGTGTAGAAGTAACTTCACATGAAGGTTCTGAAGTTGGTTTGTTCTGGAATTTTCTTGTATTTTTAATTAACGTTTTAATAAGACATGTTCTCAACATAGCTACCATTTTGTGACGGCAAAGCATGGCAAGAGAGAAGTTGATTCATGTGCACTTGCAGTGAAACAATTCTATTTCCCAGGGTGTGAATGGAAGGAAGAGTGTGGCTTGCAACTTGTCATTCCTCATCCTTCTTCCAGGCCATAGTTCAATGGACAGAGGCTCTCACTTTCCTAGCTTTCTACAAGCGCAGTCTCTCTCCCTTCCCCGAGCCTCTTATCTATCTCTAGTGCCTTTGTCTTCCTCCTTGAGAAAGAGGTTGAAGCCCAGCTGTCCAAATGATTAGGACAGTCTGAGCTGGCTGTTTGGTAATGTTAATCACCTTTAAAACATTTTCTGTACTTCTATACTGATAATACTCCACAGTGGCTTGTTAGATCGACTCATTCTCCCCAACGAGCAGATTCAAAATTATGCATGCCTGCCTGTGCACCTCAGCTTAGAGGAATACAAACCTAACCATTAGTTTCCGACGTATAATTTCAGATCATTCCCTTTGCTTGCAGCATTACTATACGGGAGTCCTAAATCTCAGAAAAATCATTTGGAATTTTGGAGCTGCATCACCAGTTAAACTTGGTGAACTGACTTCCATCTTTGTTCAAAGTACTACCAAAAATCAAATGGATTATGGCAGACCACATGAACTTTGAACAAATGTAATTTAAGAAAACAAAAACATGGAAGACATCCCAGTTCTAGAGGAACAGCCGTGTTAGTCTGTATTCGCAAAAAGAAAAGGAGTACTTGTGGCACCTTAGAGACTAACCAATTTATTTGAGCATGAGCTTTCGTGAGCCACAGCTCACTTCATCAGATGATGAAGTGAGCTGTGGCTCACGAAAGCTCATGCTCAAATAAATTGGTTAGTCTCTAAGGTGCCACAAGTACTCCTTTTCTTTTTATCCCAGTTCTAGTTACACAACCTTAACTATTACTTCCGTGTAATATTCTCCTTGTAATCTCCAGTACTTCAAAGGGGTACTGAAGAAACACAGCAGGAAAGCCAATTAGAAATACTTTACAGAAAAATATCAAACAGAAGAATGTAAGCTTACTATAAAATTCAAGTATTTGAGAACATTTTGAAAATGTAACTCATCAGTACCGATTTTCAGCATATAATTGTTTAAGTGTCCTACATATAAATACCAACTTTAACCATAGATCATTGTATATTCCTTTATTATTAAAAAGGGAAGATAAAAGGCATCTCAGCAAAGCAGTTAAGGACTGCTACTTTAACTGCTACTTTCACTCTCACAGCTACTCACCCTAACGTTCTGAATGCCGACTGGTCCAAATGAACTGGCCTTCTGTCTCGATTAAAACCAAGCTGGGGCCTCCAAGGCCTGCCATTATTGTTGGTTTTTTCCCAGTCACCCGGCTTCAGAACTGGTGCAGGTTTTCTGAATATTAAAATTAGAGAACAATAGTTTACTTCTCTACACATCATTATAAAAATGAAGGAAAAAGATGACAATTACTTACTTTGCTCCAGGTAACACTACAGCTTTGAATACAAAGTCTTCTTGAAATTGTGGATCTTTGAAATTGATACTAAGAGAAAAAAATATTTGAGATAGTTATGCTGGATATACATTTGGCCTGATAAGTAAGATCAAACTATCCTAATGAAATAGTAGTTTGTTGCATTATTTACAGAACACTTAGCTGAATTATTTTTTCTAATAGCCAAGTTATTAGTTTGCTGTTTATCCATCTATCCCAAAACTTCCGGCAAAAAGTGCAGGCAAGGGCATACGGGATATTCTGGCTCAGACAGCCCCCAATATACTCCAGAGGGATCACAGAATCCTAGAATATCAGGGTTGGAAGGGACTTCAGGAGGTCATCTAGTCCAACCCCCTGCTCAAAGCAGGACCAATCCCCAACTAAATCATCCCAGCCAGGGCTTTGTCAAGCCTGACCTTAAAAACTTCTAAGGAAGGAGATCCCACCACCTTCCTAGGTAACGCATTCCAGTGTTTCACTACCCTCCTAGTGAAAAAGTTTTTCCTAATATCCAACCTAAACCTCCTCCACTGCAACTTGAGACCATTACTCCTCGTTCTGTCATCTGCTACCACTGAGAACAGTCTAGATCCATCCTCTTTGGAACCCCCTTTCAGGTACTTGAAAGCAGCTATCAAATCCCCCTCATTCTTCTTTTCCGCAGACTAAACAATCCCAGGTCCCTCAGCCTCTCCTCATAAGTCATGTGTTCCAGCCCCCTAATCATTTTTGTTGCCCTCTGCTGGACGTTTTCCAACTTTTCCACATCCTTCTTGTAGTGTGGGGCCCAAAACTGGACACAGTACTCCAGATGAGGCCTCACCAATGTCGAATAGAGGGGAACGATCACGTCCCTCGATCTGCTCGCTATGCCCCTACTTGTACATCCCAAAATGCCATTGGCCTTCTTGGCAACAAGGGCACACTGTTGACTAATATCCAGCTTCTTGTCCACTGTAACCCCTAGGTCCCTTTCTGCAGAACTGCCTAGCCATTCGGTCCCTAGTATGTAGCGGTGCATGGGATTCTTCCGTCCTAAGTGCAGGACTCTGCACTTGTCCTTGTTGAACCTCATCAGATTTCTTTTGGCCCAATCCTTTAATTTGTCTAGGGCCCTCTGTATCCTATCCCTATCCTCCAGCATATCTACCTCTCCTCCCAGTTTAGGGTCATCTGCAAACTTGTTGAGGGTGCAATCCACGACATCCTCCAGATCATTAATGAAGATATTGAACAAAACCAGCCCCAGGACCGACCCTTGGGGCACTCCACTGGATACTGGCTGCCAACTAGACATGGAGCCATTGATCACTACCCGTTGAGCCCGACAATCTAGCCAGCTTTCTATCCATCTTATCGTCCATTCATCCAGCCCATTCTACTTTAACTTGCTGGAAGAATACTGTGGGAGACCGTGTCAAAAGCTTTGCTAAAGGAACAACACGTCCATCGCTGTCCCCTCATCCACAGAGCCAGTTATCTCGTCATAGAAGGCAATTAGATTGGTCAGGCATGACTTGCCCTTGGTGAATCCATGCTGACTGTTCCTGATCACTTTCCTCTCCTTTAAGTGCTTCAGAATTGATTCCTTGAGGACCTGCTCCAGGATTTTTCCAGGGACTGAGGTGAGGCTGACTGGCCTGTAGTTCCCAGGATCCTCCTCCTTCCCTTTTTTAAAAATGGGCACTACATTAGCCTTTTTCCAGTCATCCGGGACATCCCCCGATCACCATGGGTTTTCAAAGATAATGGCCAATGGCTCTGCAATCACATCCGCCAACTCCTTTAGCACTCTCAGATGCAGCGCAGCCGGCCCCATGGACTTGTGCTCATCCAGCTTTTCTAAATAGTCCCGAACCACTTCTTTCTCCACAGAGGGCTGGTCACCTCCTCCCCATGCTGCGCTGCCCAGTGCAGTAGTCTGGGAGCTGACCTTGTTCGTTAAGACAGAGGCAAAAAAAGCATTGAGTACATTAGCTTTTTCCACATCAGTCACTAGGTTGCCTCCCTCATTCAGTAAAGGGCCCACACTTTCCTTGACTTTCTTCTTGTTCCTAACATACCTGAAGAAACCCTCTTGTTACTCTTATCGCTTGCAAGCTGCGCCTCCAGGTGTGATTTGGCCTTCCTGATTTCACTCCTGCATGCCCGAGCAATATTTTTATACTCTTCCCTGGTCATTTGTCCAATCTTTCACTTCTTGTAAGCTTCTTTTTTGTGTTTAAGATCAGCAAGGATTTCACTGTTAAGCCAAACTGGTTGCTTGCCATATTTACTATTCTTTCTACACATCGGGATGATTTGTCCCTGTAACCTCAATAAGGATTCTTTAAAATATAGTCAGCTCTCCTGGACTCCTTTCCCCCTCATGTTATTCTCCCAGGGGATCCTGCCCATCAGTTCCCTGAGGTTGTCAAAGTCTGCTTTACTGAAGTCCAGGGTCCGTATTCCGCTGCTCTCCTTTCTTCCCTGTGTCAGGATCCTGAACTCGACCATCTCATGGTCACTGCCTCCCAGGTTCCCATCCACTTTTGCTTCCCCTATTAATTCTTCCCGGTTTGTGAGCAGCAGGTCAAGAAGAGCTCTGCCCCTAGTTGGTTCCTCCAGCACTTGCACCAGGAAATTGTCCCCTACACTTTCCAAAAACTTCCTGGATTGTCTGTGCACCGCTGTATTGCTCTCCCAGCAGATATCAGGGTGATTGAAGTCTCCCATAAGAACCAGAGCCTGCGATCTAGTAACTTCCGTTAGTTGCCGGAAGAAAGCCTTGTCCACCTCACTCCCCTGATCCGGTGGTCTATAGCAGACTCCCACCACGACATCACCCTTGTTGCTCACGCTTCTAAACTTAATCCAGAGACACTCAGGTTTTTCTGCAGTTTCATACCGGAGCTCTGAGCAGTCATACTGCTCTCTTACATACAATGCAACTCCCCCACCTTTTCTGCCCTGCCTGTCCTTCCTGAACAGTTTATATCCATCCATGACAGTACTCCAGTCATGTGAGTTATCCCACCAAGTCTCTGTTCTTCCAATCACATCATAATTCCTTGACTGTGTCAGGACTTCCAGTTCTCTCTGCTTGTTTCCCAGGCTTCTTGCATTTGTGTATAGGCACTTGAGATAACTTGCTGTTTGTCCTGCTTTCTTAGTATGAGGCAGGAGCCCTCCCCTTTCGCGTTCTCCTGCTGGTGCTTCCTCCCGGTATCCCATGTCCCCACTTACCTCAGGGCTTTGGTCTCCTTCCCCCGGTGAACCTAGTTTAAAGCCCTCCTCACTAGGTTAGCCAGCCTGCTTCCGAAGATGCTCTTCCCTCTCTTCGTTAGGTGGAGCTCATCTCTGCCTAGCACTCCTCCTCCTTCTTGGAACACCATTACATGGTCAAAGAATCCAAAGCCTTCTCTCCGACACACACCTGAGTAGCCATTTGTTGATTTCCACGATTCGACGGTCTCTACCCAGGCCTTTTCCTTCTACAGGGAGGATGGACGAGAACACCACTTGCTCCTCAAACTCCTTTATCCTTCTTCCCAGAGTCACGTAGTCCGCAGTGATCTGCCAAGAATGATCTTGAGCAGTATCATTGGGGCCCACATGGAGAAGCAGGAAGGGGTAGCGATCCGAGGGCTTGATGAGTCTTGGCAGTCTCTCCGTCACATTGTGAATCCTAGCTCCTGGCAAGCAGCAGACTTCTTGGTTTTCCTGGTCGTGGTGGCAGATAGATGACTCAGTCCCCCTGAGGAGAGAGTCCATCTCTCCCTGCACTAGAAGCCAGCCCAGGAACGGATGTGGAGTTGTTACTCCCATATGCAATAGGGGAAGGCCATCTGGCAAGCCCTTAAACATGGTAGGCCCAAACGAAGGCTCTATCTAAGAAGATCATTCATTTTAGAGTGAAAGCAACCCTGTGGCGCAGCACCGCATTTGCAGGCGCCCGAGGAAAAGAAGGGGACTGAAGATCCCACACACGGTATTTCACATTCTAGCAGAAGTTGGCAATGCACAGGAGAAGGTGGTAATGCTTGCTTGGTGGCAGACAGAGGTAAAGAGACTTAGATTATAAGCTCCTTGGATCAGGGACAGTCTTTGTTCTGTGCTAATACAGCACCTAACATAAAGGGGTGTTAGTCCCTTACTAGGGCTCCTAGGTGTTATGTGAATACAAATAAACAAGGAAAGCAAGAAAAAAAAAGTAAAAGAGTAAATAAAGGAAAGTCTTTTTATTAATCAGTATTTAATATTCTTGTATCTGCATATTTTCCCTCTGGAAAGGGGAGGGGGAGGGCAAGGGCCAACTGTGCACTCGAGGAAGAATCTTCTGGCCAGTTAGCGAAAGGGTTGGTGGGACTCTCTTCCATGGAAGAGTACCGTTTTCCCTTGCATTTGATGAAGGAAGCCCCAATTCCCAACTGAGCTGCCTGTCGTTCCAATACACGGATATGTAAGTTGGCTTCAGTGGCATTCTGTAGACGTAGTACTCAAGGTGACAGGAGCTCACTATTCTGGCTACCCTGGGCCAGTGGAACAGCCCCTGGAACTGGGGAGAGTGGGGTGGAAAGGTATACCCCTTCCCTCAAAGTGCGCTGGGCACAGGTGTGCTAGAGCTGAGGATAAGGCACTCTGGCTTGGCCTTAACCAAGAAAGGTCTGGTGCCAACTGATGCAAGTCATTCTGAATCACTCTGAAGAGCTGTTGCATGAGAAGTGACCAGAGCCTAGATTCCCATCTCTTCTAGCCCTTGGTGACACACAAAATACCTGCTGAGAAGCTTAGACTCACCCAGGCATCAGAGGCAATGTATGTGTGGGTCCAGCACAGACATTGTTGAATCACATTGAGAGCATCATTTGAAACCTGTTATCTCACTGGCTACCCTATGACAATGCAAAGTACCCACTGCATTGAGAGGAATAATGAAAAAGGAGAACTAAGAGGGAAACCATGCAATAAAGCTACTCTAACAATAACAGATGTTTGTTTTCAACAAGGAAAACATGTCAGAAGGAAAAACAGCTGGGGCTAGAGGGAGTCTGACTACATGCTCCGGTGGCTGGAAAGAATTGCAGGGTGCTGCCATGGGTCTTGATACAAACCAGGGTCAAAGCCTTTGGTATCTCATAGGAGCACCGCAACAAGGCTTTACAGCAGAAAAAATGTGATTATTACAATCTGGCAGGAGGGCCCACAGGCAGGTGTAGTACCTGAAACTACTTTTAACTTGTCACTAGAAAGTAACCAAACTCCCATTTGACCATGTTGTCCTTTTAATAATATCCTGAACAGGCGCATCCTGAATATTTCAGTCTTGAACAGCCTGCAAGCAGACAGACCTATCTAGCTGAGCCATGCTATACCCCATTAGAGACTAGGGAGTACACAGACCATGACTGATTTTCACTGTCTCAAGTATTTGATAGATCTCCAGAAGTGAAAGGTTACAGGTGCAGCATTAGACACCCACTATTGCAATGTACCAACTTAAAGTAAATCAGAATGACCTACAACATACTGGCTCTAATTCAATTTACTGCCAAGTGCATGAGTAATTCAATCTTTTGTAACTAAAGATTTACCTTCGGAAGATTTGTATGGTTCTGGGAGGACAACAGTATACTTCATGATGAATAAAGAACATCATGGTTAAGGCAAAGTCAACATTTATTCCTAAATATGCTGCAACAAAAAATAGGCCAAATCAAAAGAAATGTGGCTACAGGTGAAGATTTCACAATGAGCGGGATACTTGTTTTTTCTGTCACTTGGTCTTCTCTGAGAAGACATTTGTCAATCGGTGCCAACATTACTGGTTGGGCCCCGCCCACATAGATGCAGCCCTATGCATTCAAAGTAGGCCCATAAACACTACCAGATGCCACCAGCCTCAAAGAGAAAGCTGGAATGACAGAACACATTCAACAGAATACAGGAGGACTGCCATGCATTAGAAGGTGGATTCTCTGTGAAGACTCCAATTTACAGATGAAAAGTGGTCCCATTCTCATAGGAGAATCCATCGGTCAGTCTATGGCTCTATTACATGGACAGAGAAAGCAACAGCACAAAAGGCACAAAAGACTAAGAAAAGGAGACAGACTCCCTTTAATCAAATGAAGGAATTAAGTCAGAACAGCAGAAAAGATACAGGAAAGAGAATGAGCTTCCAGACATGATTGTATTTATTTTTATTTTTAAAGGGGAAATGGCCTTCAGGATCCTGTGACCAAAGGAGTTTTCAGAAGATGCCTGTACTGTGGTATAACAGCCCTTCAAAGGCTTGTCAGGGCAGCAAGTGGGTCTGGGAGTGCCTTATTCCAGCATTTTCTGCCAAGAATACAGTTATAGGACTGGGAATGTGTGTGTTTAGGGAGAGGAAGTGCTCTAGGGAGGGCAGTAATCCAAGACTGCTGCCTCTATTTAGGACCTGAGACCAGTGTACCCAGTACAGGGTGGGTGGTAAATCCCCTCAGCTCTTTGGAATTGCTAGGATATGATTGCTGGGAAGGGAGCAGAATATCATGTAGTCAAGGAGGCAGGATGGCTGGAGCCCTTTCCTCAAGACAGGGAAATGAATTTTGCCTTCTGGGCTTCGGTCTCTTGGAGGGTCTTCTCTTCTTATAAAAAAGCAATAAAACTTTGCCATCAGACCCCATGGGGAGAATAAAGATGTGGACAAAGAAACCCAAGTGGAGAAAGTCTGTTATACCATAACTCCACAGATGTAACCCTTTTGTTTGCTTAAGCCCTCAACAATGTCTAAAGTGAACGAGTGGAAGGAAATCAATCCCAGACAGAGGACATCATTTTAGACCACATCAGACTGACACTGGGTTTGACTCACTGAGAAATGTTAACTTCATATGACCTTTGCATACACATGGTGCTAAAGAAAGGGTCAAGCAGCAGGTAGCTTTCTAAAAAGCTACCTTATTAAGGTAAAACTTAAGAGCCCTTATTAAGGTAAAATTTAAAACGGAGGAAGAAAAATTCCCTGGTAAGGTAAAGAGGAGAACAAACCCTTAGAACTGCGCCTCAGTTTAACCCTAAGGACAACCTTATTGGGGAAAGCTGTAGGAAGGGTTTCTTACAGATAAGGGACAGACCAAAGAACGGAGACTCCAACCTATTACACTGCAGTTTAACTTTAAAAAGGGATACTGTCAATTTGACTTTATTGATCTTTACCCTTACAAAAATAAATTCCGTTTGATAGAGCACCAAATAAGCAGTATGTCATGAGTATTTCCCGCAATATTTTTAAAATGCAAATGAAGATTTTAACTTGACACGTTAGATTTTTACTTGTCTATACTGTCTGAAGGACAACTCAGGTTCAGAAACCTACCATGACAAAGTTCATGCTTCATGTCAGAACACAAGATAAAGTTAACAATATTGTGTAGCTTTGGTTAACCTTCATTTTTTCTTCACTTGCGTAAGAGATTAGATTCTGAAGCAATCTATGACAAGGAGCTGATTCTGTAGCAAGTTCAACAGCTACAGAACCCCAGATTACACTGGACCCCAGATTGATACATTTCAATAAGCAGAAAAACACCCCACAACCACCAGTACATTCACACAACATTAACTCACCTGATGGAAGAATTCGGTGTCAGATCACGCAACAATGGAACAGGAGACTCTACTGTCCTAATGAAAGGGAAAAAATTACCAACTTCATTTTCCTTAATTTGAGACTGTTACCATAATTCACATGTTCCTGTCTGAACAAAGCAGTCTGTAACCCACACAAACTGAAGTTTTGAAGAATTGTCTTGCTTTACAATTAAAACAATGGCTAGCTGTTCTTACATCTTTTTAACAGCAGTTTCCAAAAGATGCAAGAGTTTCCTTTCTAATTAAAGTATAATTCACTGGGTGCACAGTTCTATCATACCTCTCCCCGATTAGATAGCTAAACTGTGCCCCTTTAATACAAGCAGTCAACAACTTGACACACAGAAGGTAAATGCCTTTGTTATTAATCAGAAGTATTCTCCTTCTCTGAAGATAACAGAAATAAAAGCCCCACTCCCTGGTTCATGCTGCTACCAGTAACCGATTTAAGAATACTACATAGCTTACTGGATCAACCTTTAGGTCATCAGCAAGTGCTATGTACTCCCTGGTTGGGCATGGTGATCACCATCTACTTGTTAGTTCCTTTTGACCAAAAACTGCAACTTCAGTAAACCAAGGCATAGGCAAGTGTGTATTACCACCCTCAGAAAACATGAATTCAACAATAGTATGAAGACAAATGACATAAATGATATTTATGGGCATGATATAGATGGCCATGATCCAATAAAGCACACAGTGCTGAAACCTCAACATCAGACTGGAACAAGATTCCCCTGATCTGCTGAAAGATGATCAGAGACCCAAACATGAGATTATTGAAGACAGTAGGCCCACTTATGAACTCCCCCACCCCCACTAGCTCTTCACCTGTTAAAGTTTATCATATAGTACGTGGTGCACAGTATTCTCTTAATATCAAATACATAAGAACAGTCTCTCTAGGAAGGCAAATACTGAAACTAGGATGACCACTGTTGATTTCATAAGTAATGAAGACACTTTCTCAAGCATGTTAAGCCCACTACCTTCCAGTGCTCTTAAGCCAAACCCTTCCGAAACAGAGCAATGCAATGGGACCGGAAAACCATAAACACTAGCTGAAGTTTTACGTGGATAATAGCAAGCAACCTTCTTTGAACTCTAATGGAAACAGTACTTAATTCCAAAGCCAAGTATTTAGAGACATCAGATTTTTCTGGGTTTTTGTTGGGGAGTGGGGGAGTTTTGTTTTAGTTTAGACAAGCTAAAGAAAGTATCCTTCAGTGGCAAACAACTCAGACCGAAAGCTATACTCACTGATCTGGAAGAACTGCATTTTCATTCAGAGTAAGTTTTCCCTGGATTCCATGGCACAGTTCAGGGGGTATATCCACTGGCTACAGAAAAAATGTTTTTTCAGCTGAAGCAGGCAACTAGACTGCTCCCTCCCATAAATACAATAATCTTAGAACAAATGTAACATACCTCTGTGCTACTGGATTTGTACAGTTCTAATACAAAGTCACAAAGCAAGTGATGTTTCCCAACAAACATAACATCACCACCAAGACTATTTCTTCGGTCTAGAATAGGAGAAAGGAGAAATTGTGTGATAATTCAGTATGAAGGAGATTTAAAGCAGCAAAATATGCCAAGATAGCACCATTGTGTTGACAGGTGTCTGCTGTAGTTCACTAATTTTCTACTGAAAGTTTCGTTTCTGTTAAGGAGAGACTGTAATGCACACTCCATTGATATAAGTCCAAATTCTTCTCTATGGCTTGCACTTTTGAGAGGGATATGGGTCTCTTTTCAAGGAAATATTTCTCATCTGCTAATTATTTGCAATGGTGTGACCACACTTGTACAAACAATCCTCTGTCCATCAGGAAGGAGATATCCAGTCACAATTCGGAGCTCATGATTAGCTCTGACTATCTGCTTTGTGTAGGCAGTCTCCTTGGTTAATGGCTTCCAAAGCTGCAAAATATAGATAGGTCCCTACAGGATAAGGGCAGACTAGTGTGTAGTATGCCCTAATTTTCCACCCAATAGGCCGAAATGCAGAGCAATATGAAAGAAGGGAGGGGTCCTAAAAAGGGATCTTTACCCTGACTAGCCCATAAAAGTAATTTCTTCACCATGACTAGGATCTGAACGCAGGTTTCTAGGTTCTTCTCCCCTGGCATCCAGAAGGCTCCCAGGAGGAAATGCTGGAAGGTCTGAAAATGGAATTGTGTCTATGCAGGATCAAACAGATGTGTTGAGGCTTCCCTGGGCCTCTGATGACTGACCCAAGTTTCAGGATTTTTTCCAAGGATGGAAACACCTTTTTCCCTCTGTGGTATTGTTTGCACCCAGGTGCTTTTATCTCTGTTCAAAAAGAGTGCCAGAGAGGGAAGAGGCTTGGAGTGAGATGCACTACCAAATCCATCTTCAGGTGCAGAACCAGGCGGGCATGAAAAGTTTACTTATGACTAATTCTTTTGAAAATGTAAGAATGGCAGCTGCTGTGTTCAGGACAGAGCAGTCTTTCACTACTATCTGGATGATAGTGAGATGCACGGAAAGGATTCTGAATTAGTTTTCTTCATGGACCCTTTGCTTAATAGGAGAGATTTTGAGTCAATGCCATGACACACTGGATAGGTTCGTGCATCTAGTGAGACCACCTGTAAATTCTAAAATGGGGGTAAGGACTGGGAAAGGGACGAGGAAGAACCTTCCCATTCTTTGGCCGATTCATCCATCCCCTGGAGGGAAGGGGGGAGATAAACACAGGTTATAACAGCCACCTATGGCAGAGGAGTCCCATGATAGGATGGAAGAGGGACAGAAGAGAAAGCAAGCTGAGAGGAGGCTGTATGGAGGAGATTTTTAGACTGGGGAAGATAAAGCTCCCACTTACCCCCCTTTGGAGCATCGGGAGGGACACTGCATAAGCTTGGCTGAGTCACAATAAGGCCCTTGGATTTAGTCTCTCTAGGAGGTTAGGGCACGAAAAGGTAATCTTGACATCCTCCTCCAAACTACTTTCCCCCTCCTCCTGTACTCGGGCATGGTAGCCAACAGAGATGTCCCACCTTATGGAGGGTATGCTTCCTGAACTGCTGTGAGAGCACCTGCATCAGCCCCATTCCCAGTCATATTGAAGCCACGAGGGAAGCTTGTAGCAATGTGGACCTAATGAACTCTGTTCATAAATAGGACCACAACAAGAAGCTGAAGGGTGGCACTGACACCGGGGCAGAGTCTATAGTTGCTGACTGGCTTTTTTCCTCCTTCCAGCTTCTTATCCTGGCTTTCCACCCTGAAGACAGAGACAGGCTGAAAAAGCCACCTTGAGCTGACACTTCACCTGGAAGAATCCACCTTCAGGGAGCTTAGAAGCTGGTCATGAAAATTCCTGTATTCTGATTGGACACAAACTGCCCAGTGGACAGAGGACAGGTGTATTCCCATTTGGTTTCACCAGTCTCACCAACAGAGAATAATTGAGTCCATTCTTTCGATTAAAATGTGTTCATCTAGCAATTACTCATTCATGCAGGGCGTACCAGCTGAATCATTTCATACAATAACTTGAAAATTAGATTGTGTTAAAATTCTGCTATGGACCCGCTTAATTTAAATAAGTGCAAGTGAAGTCTGATAATTCTGTTTTTACAGCAAAGATCACTCCATTTACAAGCCACTGAATTATTTGTGGAGCAAAGGTTGCAGTTTGACATACGGAAATCAATAGCAGCCATCTATTGTACCCTGTTCATTTGAGTTTTAATACTGCATGAACGATAAGTACACTAACAATGAAAGCCTTAACGATCACAGTCATCATAATGAAATATCATAATTCTTACTTTCATCGGGAGTGAGGTCAGGGTAAACCTCTTCCAGAGCAGCTCTCAGACGGCGCTCATCAACGAATGGCAGCAGAGCAACACCTAATTAAAACAAGCTATTAGTTAAAGATGCAAAACTTTCACAGTCATTGAGCTAAGCCACCAAGTTACCCTGCTTATCTAACAGCGAAAGATTAAATGGGTTTTTTTCTCCCTTTCAGTGTAAAAATTCAAAGCAATAGTCAAAAGGATTCAGTCAACATTGTAAAAAAATCTAATTCATTTGTTCCAGAATTTTCCAAATACTTTAGAAAAAAAGGGTTTAAAAAAAAAAGACCCACCACCACAAAAGCAGCTTTGACAAATACGGCAATTTTCTACAGTACCTTAGTGAATTAAGTTTGTATCATTGTGGGCCAAGGACTGCACGTGATTCAATGGGGGAGCCCCTCCACAAATTAAGAATAGTAGCGGGAGTGGGGTGATTAGGCAAATTCACTCAGGTTGTAACACCTCCAGACAGGTACCACCCTCCTAGGGAGACTTGCCGATACAAGTTTAAAATGGATTCTCCAAAGGACAAAGACAACAGACAAAGATAAATAGCCTGAATTTAAAATGACTCAGGGACTTCCTTCTGATCCAGCAAATGGACAGGACCTTCTATCCAAAGGGAAGGTCCCAATCCTCAGGGAAGGGTTGGAAAGACTGACACTGATCAGAGCACTTGTGGAAATGGGGGTGGGAGGGGTGATCTCTGATAAGCTTATTAACATGCGTGCAGGTTCTTTTATTGTTTTAATGTTTTCTCTGTAATGCTTTCACCTTCAGAGTAAATGTGCTTGCTTAGGAAAAGCTGTGTGGTAACTTAAAACGATGGCTAATCACACTGTTTAAAGCCTCTGAGGAGAAGGCAAAGCAGGACTGCTTTGGCAGTCTGATTTTCTATAGAAATCCTTGTAGGAAGGAGACTGGAAGCCTGGAAAAACCCCAATGAGAAGGCAGAGATACAAGTCTCTGCCCAAGAGAGGTGATGGCTCAGGAGCCTAAAAGCAGATGCCCATGGTGGACTGCAGAGGGGGAATACAGGTGCAGTGTCCCTGAATTGTGAGAGCAGCAATCCTAGGGTCATTTTTATATTGCATCTATTTTTACATGTTATCATTATATGTTATATACAAGAATAGCTTGATTTTTCAGATTTCATGCTGTGTTTGCAATGTTGACATTTAATTTTATTTTAATAAAGTAGTATACAGAAGTCAGAAAATATATATGGAATCCCAATTTTAGTCACTTCTGATTATAACCATGCTCCGCGAAAGACAGAAATGAAATGCTATATACTTAATACAGGAATCTTAACTTTTTGAAGTAATTATTTCATTTAAAAACTTTAATCTTTAGTATTTACTTTGCTAAACTGAATTAATTTTTTTAAATCTGGACAATTTTGGAAATAAGACTTAAAACTCTGATTCATAGTAACACATGGCATTGCACGGTTACAGGTACCCCTTACCACAGAAGCATCCTTTACACAGTTCAGTTCAAGGTTAACACATCATGCCCCTCCAAAGCAAGCAAGTCCACTTCTCTGAATGGATCAGAACCAGGGGGAGGGTGCATGTGTGCAAAGAGTAACAACTAGGAGAACAAACTGCAAGAGACTAATTGTTAAGGGGATTTATACACCTATAGTTAGTAGAATGACTGAACAAAGATCCACTGTTTTGCACCGCACTGTGAAAAGCGGCAGGAATGAGCCGAGCAGGAGCAAACTCCAAGCTGCTTGACTCATACCCTGAAAGCAAATTCTCAGCCAGAACAGGATTGGTAGCACAATATACATATGCTCCAAGTCAGTGAGGATTATTTAAAAGACAAGCAACCTGCCCTTCTGTACTAACTGAAGTTTCCAAGAACTGCCTAGTGTACACCATGTTGCAGTGGTCTAGCCCTGAGGCTATGGTAGTACAGCCTTGAAGCAAGAAAAGCATGGAAATAAAGGATAAATCCAGTGAGGTCTGAAACCAGGAGGAAAAGCAGCAACCTTGTGACCAGGCACAGCAGAAGAGGCTTAAATAAAATCACCAACACATATGAATCCAGGAATAAAGAGCAAATTGGTAAGACTCGGATTGCATTACATAAACCTCCACTGCAGACAGCCACCGCTTCTGGTATATACTCAAAATGATTTCTCTCTGCCAGAAAATATCAATTCTACCTTATCTAAATTGATCTAGCCACTGGAAGACAGCGTAAAGGAGATCATTCAGGTTCAGTGAAACAGGTGATACAGCGAAGTATCATTAGAAACATTAAAGACCATCCATATTATCCATTATATGTATTCCAAGAGAAAATGGAGGCCCGAGTCAAGATTAAGATCCCATTTTGCTGAGCAATGTACTTAGTGGCTCCTATGGTTATTTCCTGTACCACCCCTTTGCACTCCATCACACTAAGTTGAGAACAGCCTTTTATGTGATCTAGAATTGGCTTTTCTGAGAAGCAATTAGAGGTGGCAAGAAATTTCTTTTCGAAATTTTGCCTCAATGTGACATTTGATCAATTTATATTTGAGTAGCTGAAGTCACTCTATTAGTTTTGTTAGACTTGGTTGCCTTTGATCTCCGCCAACACTGTACACTCAAGTGCTTCCCAACCAGAAGACTGTGGTCGCCTAAAAGTACATCGATTTTCTCATGACTTGGTATTTTTATCGTTACCAATTCTACTTTATGGTTCTCCACAGATATTCCTACTTCATTAGATTCTAAAGACCTACAAGTTATAGAAACTTTAGGTTGTAGATGTGGGGGAATCAGTCTGGAGAAATCTAATCTGACATTGATTATCATGCACATTGTAGGGAGAGTGGTCACTTTGGATAAGCTATTACCAGCAGGAGAGTGAGTTTGTGTGTGTGGTTTTTGGAGGGGGGTGAGGGAGTGAGAGAACCTGGATTTGTGCAGGAAATGGCCCACCTTGATTATCATACACTTTGTGAAGAGAGTGGTCACTTTGGATGGGCTATTACCAGCAGGAGAGTGAGTTTGGGGGGGGGGGGGGGGGGAGGCAGGGTGAGAAAACCTGGATTTGTGCTGGAAATGGCCCAACTTGATGATCACTTTAGATAAGCTATTACCAGCAGGACAGTGGGGTGGGAGGAGGTATTGTTTCATGGTCTCTGTGTGTATATAATGTCTTCTGCAGTTTCCACGGTATGCATCCGATGAAGTGAGCTGTAGCTCACGAAAGCTCATGCTCAAATAAATTGGTTAGTCTCTAAGGTGCCACAAGTACTCCTTTTCTTTTTGCGAATACAGACTAACACGGCTGTTACTCTGAAACTAATCTGACATTGTTTTCCTTCCTGAATGACATCTTTAGTTTGCTTTATTATTTAAATATATATTTCTCATACGCCTCGTACAACCATTATGTTCAAGTCTAATCAAACAAAAAATTACTCAAATCTCATAACAAAACACATTCAAAAAGACAGGAGCAGGCCATGAAACAAATAAAAGCAGGTATTTCCAAGTTAAAAACCCACTGAAATGCAGCCACTTCTGAGGCGAAACAATGGTAATCCCTTATTGCAAGACAAATTTAAAATATTTCAATTAATCTTTGAAGATAAAAGCAATCCAGCAAAACTGAAGGATGAATATTCACTTTTTAAAATATAGGTACCTCTTTAAGAGGAATATCGAAAAGCATAAGTTAAAAATACAGGATTTCTAGATGCTTTTTTGATCAAGAAGATCAATCTATTCCTAGTCTTAAAAATACTTCCTGCATACAATTCCCTCTTAAATATGAGAATGCCAGATGCTAATCCAGAACAAGCAATTTATAATACAACTCTGCTTTTTAAAAAGTTACAAAGTAAGGATTACAGAACATTGAAAACTCTGGCAAGCTACATGAAACATCATCTTCCATTGTTTTAGGTTGTCAACTTAACCCAGAATCAATAGCTTCAAGTAAACAGCTGGAGGAGCTAAGGGAGACAGAGAGGTACAACTATGAGACTTTCCAGGACACCGTAGAATGGTCCCACCACCCGGGTTTAACAGCCTCTGGGCTGTTGAAGAGGATGAAAACCTCAGGGAAGGAGAACATCCAATTGGAGCAGAGGGAAACAATCCCAAAGTTGGGATCCTCCTTCTAGATGATGTTGTGGTATCCTCTCACACTGAGGATACCTATCCACGGGAGGGAACTCCAGTTATTAGGAAGAGACAGGTATTAGTAATGGGCGATTTGATCATTAGAAACATAGATAGCTGGGTATGCGATGACCAGGAGAACTGAATTGTGACTTTCCTGCCTGGTGCAAAGGTTGCAGATCTCTCGAGACATCTAGATAGGCTTATGTGTAGCGCTGGGGAGGAGCCAGTGGTCATGGTACATGTAGGTACCAATGACATAGGGAAGGATAGGAGAGAGGTCCTGCAGGCCAAATTGAGGTGCTAGGTAAGAGACTGAAGGTCAGGACCTCCATGGTAGCATTCTCTGAAATGCTTCCAGTTCCATGCGCAGGGCCAGTTAGAGAGGCAGAACTGCAGGGTCTCAATGCATGGATGAGACAATGGTGTAGGGGAGGAGGGGTTTAGATTTATTAGGAACTGGGGATGCTTTTGGGAAAGGGGGAGCCTATACAGGAAGGATGGGCTCCACCTAAACCAAAATGGAACCAGATTGCTGGTGCTTAACATTAAAAAGGTCGTAGAGCAGTTTTTAAACTAAGGGCTGGGGGAAAAGCCCACAGCTGCGGAGGTGCAGGTGGTCTGGACATCCCTTAGGAAAGGATCTATAAATGGAGATTCCCTATGTTCTAATAAGGAGTAGAGGATGGATGATAATAAAATACAGGTAGGATCTGATGAGAAACAGTCAAAAGAAAAAAAGTCCCATTCAATTACATCATGTAATGGCAGACAGCTAAAAAGTGACAAGTTTTTAAAGTGCTTATATACCAATGCTAGAAGTCTAAATAATAAGATGGGTGAACTAGAGTGCTTCATATTAAATGAGGATATTGACATAACTGGTATCACTGAAATTTGGTGGAATGAGGATAATCCATGGGACACAGTAATACCAGGGTACAAATATATATTGGAAGGACAGAACAGGTTGTGATTGTGGGGGAGTGGCACTATATGTGAAAGAAAACAGAATCAAATGAAGAAAAAAAAATGAACCGAACTGTACCACAGAATCTCTATGAATAGTAATTCCATGCTTGAATAATAATATAGCAGTAGGGATACATTACAGACCACGTAACCAGGATGGTGGTATTGACTGTGAAATGCTCAGGGAGATTAGAGGCTATTAAAATAAAAAACTCAACAACAATGGGGGATTTCAACTACCCCCATACTGACTGGATACATATCACCTCAGGAAGGGATGCAGAGATAAAGTTTCTTGACACCTTAAATGACTGCTTCTTGGAGCAGCTAGTCCTGGAACCCACAAGAGGAGAGGCAATTCTTGATTTAGTCCTAAGTGGAGCACAGGATCAGGACCAAGAGGTGAATACAGCTGGACCGCTTGGCAATAGTGATGATAATATCATTAAATTTAGCATCCCTGTGGCAAGGAAAACACCCCAGCAACCCAACATTGTAGCATTTAATTTCAGAAAGGGGAACTACACAAAAATGAGGTTAGTTAAACAGAAATTAAAAGGTTCAGCACCAAAAGTAAAATCCCTACAAGCTGCATGGAAACTTCTTAAAGACACCATAATAGAGGCTCAACTTAAATGTATACTCCAAATTAAAAAACATAGTAAGAGAACGAAAAAAGAGCCAACGTGGCTAAACAACAAAGTAAAAGAAGCAGTGAGAGGCAAAAAGGCATCCTTTAAAAAGTGGAAGTTAAATTCTAATTAGGGAAATAGAAAGGAGCATAAACTCTGGCAAATGAAGTGTACAAATATAATTAGGACGGCCAAAAAAGAATTTGAAGAACAGCTAGCCAAAGACTCAAAGTAATAGCAACAAAAATTAAGTACACTAGAAGCAGGAACCCTGCTAAACAACCAGTGGGGCCACTGGACGATCGAGATGCTAAAGGAGCACTCACGGATGATAAGGCCATTATGGAGGAACTAAATGAATTACTTGCATTGGTCTTCACAGTTGAGGAGGTGAGGGAGACTCCCAAACCTGAGCCATTCTTTCTAGGTGACAAATCTAAGGAACTGTCCCAGATTGAACTGTCATTAGAGGTGGTTTTGGAACAAATTGATAAACTAAACAGTAATAAGTCACCAGGACCAGAACCCAAGAGTTCTGAAGGAACTCAAATGTGAAATTGCAGGACTACTGTCGTCTGTAACCTATCATTTAAATCAGCTTCTGTACCAAATAACTGGAGGATAGCTAATGTGATGCCAATTTTTAAAAAGGGCTCCAGAGGTAAGCCTGACTTCAGTACCAAGCAAACTGGTTGAAATTACAGTAAAGAACAAAACTGTCAGACACATAGGTGAACATAATTTGTTGGGGAATAGTCAACATGGTTTTTGTAAAGCCTCACCAATCTTCTAGAATTCTTTGAGGGGATCAACAAGCATGTGGATAAGGGGGACACAGTAGGTATAGCGTATTTAGATTTTCAGAAAGCCTTTGACAAGGTCCCTCACCAAAGGCTCTTAAGTCATGGGATAAGAGGGAAGGTTCTCTCACAGATTGGTAACTGATTAAAAGATAGGAAACAAAGGGTAGGAATAAATGCTCAGTTTTCAGAATGGAGAGAGGTAAATAGTGGTGTCCCTCAGGGGTCTGTACTGGGACCAGTCCTATTTAACATATTCATAAATGATCTGGAAAAAGGGGTAAACAGTGAGGTGGCAAAATTTGCAGATGATGCAAAACTACTCAAGATAGTTAAGTCCAAAACTGACTGCGAAGAGCTACAAAAGGATCTCTCAAAACTGGGTGACTGGGCAACAAAGTGGCAGATGAAATTCAGTGTTGACAAATGCAAAGTAATGCACAATGGAAAACATAATCCCAACTATACAAATAAAATGATGGGGTCTAAATTAGCTGTGACCACTGAAGAAAGATCTTGGAGTCATTGTGGAGAGTTCTCTGAAAACATCCACTCAATGTGCAGCGGCAGTCAAAAAAGCGAACAGGATATTGGGAATCATTAAGAAAGGGATAGATAATAAGACAGAAAATATCATACTGCCTCTATATAAATCCATGGTACGCCCACATCTTGAATACTGCACACAGATGTGGTCGCCCCATCTCAAAAAAAAGATATAATGGACTTGGAAAAGGTTCAGAAAAGGGCAACAAAAATGACTGGAGTATGGAATGGCTGCCGTATGAGGAGAGATTAATAAGACTGGGACTTTTCAGCTTGGAAAAGAGACGACTAAGGGGGGATCTGATAGTGGTCTATAAAATCATGACTGGTGTGGAGAAAGTAAATAAGGAAGTGTTGTTTACTCCTTCACATAACATAAGAACTAGGGGCCACCAAATGAAAACAGGCAGCAGGTTTAAAACAAACAAAAGGAAGTATTTTTTCCACACGACGCACAGTCAACCTGTGGAACTCTTTGCTAGAGGATGCTGTGAAGGCCAAGACTATAACAGGATTCAAAAAAGAATTAGGTAAGTTCATGGAGGACAGGTCCATCAATGGCTATTAGCCAGGATGGGCAGAGATGATGTCCCTAGCCTCTGTTTGCCAGAAGCTGGGAGTGGGTGACAGGGGATGGATCACTTGAGGATTCCCTGTTCTGTTCATTCCCTCTGGGGCACCTGGCATTGGCCACTGTAGGAAGACGGATACTGGAGTAGATGGACCTTTGGTCTTAAGAAGTAACTAGAGCTACAGCACACGGAAGGGGAGACATTGGGAGAAAAGGGTTCCTTCTTAATACTGCTGCACGTTACCTCCTAAGAAAAGCAGTTAACAGGGATCCCTATAATTTATCAACATTATGTCATATACTTTGATTTAATATTACCAAAATATTTGACATCTCATTCTTCTAGCTATGGATATTTTACAGTGTCAGTCAATCTACATAATAAAGTTAAAGTTACTTTTCCAAAACAGAATCAAAGTTACCAGAAAGAGTTCAAGCCTATCTAAACACCACCAAAAATCACAAGAAGTGATGTATGAAACTAGTGATTTCAAAGATATTTGAAACTCTCTGCTTAGATCCAACTTCTCCAAAAATCAAATCCTCAACTGCAACAGCACTGCCAATCCTACATGATGAATTAACAAGATCATGTTCAATCAGGAGAAGTCAATTTAAACAGAGGATTTAACACTCTTCAAGATTGACACTAACTTGCCAATAGTCCTTGAAAATCCCTTTGATTGACAAGCCTCTAAAATACTTGTCTTGTAGTAAATTTCCATCCTTAGATTTTTTTTTTTTTTTTTTTTTTTTGTGGTGAAGATTTGCAGGACCATGCCTAAAAAATGTGTAGTCAAAGACGCAATAAATAGACTCAACCAAAAAACAAAACATGGCCTGAAGATATTTTTGGCACAATTCCATAGTAAGAAATAACTAGATGCTTACATGTAGCATTTAACTTAGCTGCCCTATTAAGATGTTTCTAATATTAATAAGGATCAATTTTCTTACCAACAGATAATGCAAAAATAAAGTATTAGTATTATCTCTTCTCTCCTTTCATAGACTCTTCTGAGCCTCCCACTTTCATCAGGTTCCTTCCCCTCCAATAAGCAGCTTGTTTTGGCCTCTGTTATAAGAGAATGCACACTTGACTCCCACAACTCATCTTCGAGCTGTTGTCCAAACAGCCTCTGTCTTCACCCCTTCGCCTGCAAACTCCTTGAAATCATCTACAACCACTCTCTCACTTTTCTTTCTAGAGGCTCACAAATAGAGCTTCAATTCCTATCCACTCCTGTGAAACTCACTAAAATCAGTAAGAGCCTCTTTCTGAGCAAATCCTAGACCCTGTATATCATCCTCATCCTACTTGATCTATCAGGTGCCTACAAGGATATCCCCCTTCTTGAAATCGTGTCTGCATTTGGCTTTCATGACTGTCCTCTCCTTGTTCTCCGCTCACCTCTCTAACAACGCTTTCAGTGTTTCATTGGGAAGGTTCTTTTTATCTCCCTTCAATTTTTGGTAACTATCCAACAGGCTCTCTTCCATGCCTTCTCTTCTTTTTCTCTCTGTGCTCCCTCAGTGGCAATCTTATTCACTTGCATGACTTTGACTATCAACTTTGTGCAGATAACTCTCAAACCTACCTCTCCACTCTCCATTCAAACGCATGTCCCTGCCTGTCTTTTTGACCTCCCCTCATGGTTGCCCAAGTCTTCACCCAAAACTGTGCTCTTGGTGTCCTGCCCCATCCCTTGATGATCTCTGTCACCATGGACAACGTGATCTTCCCAGTCGCTCAGACCTGTAATCTGGGCATCGTCTTTGAATAAATCCAGTCTAGCTCTAGATCCACCATATTCAAGCAGGATTTAGAACATTGCTACTACCTGACCAAGTCACCCTGAATTTCCATCACAAACACCATTCCAATCTCTGTTGCAAATCTGAGCACCTCTCTCCATTAGACAGCAACCAGATCTCACCTCCTGCAGCCCTTATGCCCACATAAGCTTGGAGGGGGCTACAGATGGGAAGGTGGTGAGTCAGAGAAAGTGCATGAACCCGCTGGAGGTGAAACGGGAGAGGACAGTGGAGATCTAGATCTGGGAGTACACACTCCAGAGCTTAGGGAAAAGTCTCTGCACACCTATTTGCACCACGGGGACTTGTATTTTTTCCTCACTATTGTCTAACATCAGCAATATGCATAGGAATCATTTCTAGCCATACTAGGGATCACCATTTCTTATAGAACAAAATTATTAGCAGCATCCAGAATTAGTAGACCAACTAAACCAACTGAGTTATTCTATACGAATTAGATTAACTAGGAAAGAAAAGGATGTTTTGTTATTTCTATTTTTGGACACTTGGGAGGACACTACAATGACAGAGAGCACGCAATTGACTAGAGGTATCATGGGAGGGCAATGTTGTATTAACCTGGCAAAACACCTAATTTAAATATTGACAGAATAATACAACTAATATTTTAAAGAAAAAAAGAGTACATTAAGTACTAAATATTATTTCTTCATTCTTAGTTTGTATGTACCTGAAACGTTTCTCTATTGCCTACAGCATTGTTCACAAGGAACTAATGAACTACTGATTGAACAGAATACGATCCATTAATTAAATGCAAAGGAGACAAAAGACATAATTATATAGTAAGGCTGATAAAGAATAGAAAAATGATTAATCTATTTCTGGCCAAAATTAACTGGTTCAGAATGACTGCTAAAATTACTATTAATCATTGCTAATCCTGGATCAGTTACTGAATCATAATTTGCTCTTCACATGAATTTATTTTTTTAAAAATCTGCTGTAAAATGCTCTTTCCTTCCTTAAATAATGCATTCAAATATGACAGTAAACCTCATTAATCATTATCTAATTAAAATCCTTTCCTATTTTGTTCACCTTTTTCAGACATCCCCCAAAATGAAGATTAAGGTTTCAAGTTCAAATAGAGAAAGATCTTAAATTTCACCTTGCCAAGCAAATTTCTTCCCATTCAAATCAATAGCAAAATCTTCAGGGTAGAAGTCAATTATACTTGATTCCTGCATTTGAGAAAAATCAAAAGACCATTAGAAACAAGTCTGCATATAGCTGGATGAACCTTCTCTGTTTCTTATCCTGCTTAACACAAAACTGTTTAATATGGCTAATGAAAAGGAATACACTGTAATATAAAATACCATCCAAGCTAGAAGGCTGCAGGAGAACCCCACAAACCCAATAGAGATTCAAGGATTGGCAAAAGAAGACAAGCAGGATAGGATTTTGGGGGAATTCAGGAGAATGGAGCTAGGCCTCCACTTCTGGAATAATTCGCAGGGTTTCTTGGAAGCAGAGGAGATTTTGGATTTGCTCTGAGGAAATGAGGTCAGGAAAAGTCATTTAATACATTCAAACATTTGAAACAAAAAGATTCACGTTTCACAAAGCTGTATGACCAGACAAGTAAAATTGTTACTTTCCCCGGTCAGTATTATTCCTTTAAAACAAATCAGTAGCAGAAAGAGAGGATTCTTACTGGATCCGTCATGAGCTTCCGCCATGTTGGTGGTAGAAAGTTACCACTAGCAGCAGGAAATACTCCCATGAGTTGTTCAAGTGGTCTGAACTGCCAAAACAAAGAAAGGAAAAATGTGAGTGACTTCCAATAACCTATTAAAAGACAGAATAATAAATTAATGTCTCTTACCGGTTTTGTACCCTTTTCAAAGTCTGAGGGCAGGTCTGCAATACCTTCAAAGTCAGAGGCAAATGGCGCATAATGGAAAGGATAGTACCACTTCCAGGAAGCACAACCCTAGTTTTGCAAGACAAGAGACTAATAAATGATACAGCTCAGAAGAGCTAAATAGTCACATATACTATTAGTGGCTATCGAAAGATGACTAAACTTAACCCAGTGTGAGCACCAGTGTTATAGCCATGTCATGGATAAAGTTAAGACCTGTCAAGGGTATTTTTCGTAAAAGTCAGGGACAGGTTGCGGCAATAAACAAAAATTCACGGAAGCCCGTGACCTGTCCCTGACTTTTACTAAAAATACCGGGGTGGGGAAAACAGACAAAACAGAGCATTGCCAGAAGCTTGCAGCTGCCCCAGCCCTGCTGCTGCTCCTGTGGGAGGGGCTGACCGCTGCTGCTCCAGCCCCAGGGTTGCTGATCCAACCCCAGCCACTGTTCCAACCTTGAGGCTGCTACTCCCGCCCCAGAAGTCACAGAGGTTCTGGAAAGTCACTGAATCCATGACCTGCATGACAGATTCACATCCTTAGTCACAGAACTGGGAAAGTTACCTCCCAGGTTCACTGAGGAAAGAGTTGCTAGTTCTAAATCTCTTTTGAAATTGGGCTACTCCACCAGAGTTCAGGTCAAGGCTGAACAGATGTGTCCCAAGAATTCAGCAGGAGGCTATGTGGTTAAACTCAATGGGCAGTGAAGGAGACTGCAGGGACTTCCTGAAGAACTTTTGAGACAAAGTCTTAAGCCAACACATCCCTTTGTGCCTGTTACCAGAGAGAGAACTGCTTCATCCAAACACACATCCAGAAGAGGTTCTCTGAACAGTATTCCTACAGCCACTCTTGCCAAAGTAGCGACCTTACTCATGAAAGTATGACTTCTCCTACATTACTGGCATACTCCCCCTCTCCTCAAAATGCGTAGAAGCACATATGTAGTTCTAGTCCTAGTTCTTAATCCTTGGCTGTGTGTACTTTGTCTGAAGTTTGTGTGTTAGAATGAGCAGAGGTCACTTAACCAGAAGTAGTTACTACTGCATGTAGTTTCTGCATATTCCCTAGAGCGATGTGCGTCTGGAACAACAGAGTTTCAGAACCTTCTAAATAGCCATGTCACAAGCCTTTCTTGCAACACTGAATGTTTGGTAGCCACAGCTGTAGGAGGGGCATGCAGCCCCAACTGCCACAGTATCTAAGAGGATAAGGCAGGAGGGAAGTATGAATGTGTGTAGGCAACTATCTTAGAACTAGTTACAAGTAACCTCTTCTCAATCATATGTGAAGTGGCTTCTACATGTCCAATACCTTCCCCAAGATGGCAGGCTGAGGTGTTCTAGATAAATAGTGATTGCTAAGCTGCCCTCTTATGGTATCCGCTTGAGAGGTCATAAAACAAAATAGTGTTTGTAAAGGTGTGAACGGAACTCCATGTTGCATCCTGCAAATATCAAGTATGGAAACATTACTTAGGCAGACAGATGCTGTCTTGGTATTAGTTAAATGAGCCATAAGAGAGACAGGTATTCAGACATTATGTAATAAGTAGCAGATTTCACTACATAATGTCTTTAAGTGGATAAAATTACGTGGAAACGGTATTCCCTCAACACTGATCTTCTGTATATCTGGGTATCTGAAAAAAGAAAAGGAGGACTTGTGGCACCTTAGAGACTAACCAATTTATTTGAGCATGAGCTTTTGTGAGCTACAGCTGTAGGTCACGAAAGCTCATGCTCAAATAAATTGGTTAGTCTCTAAGGTGCCACAAGTCCTCCTTTTCTTTTTGCGAATACAGACTAACACGGCTGTTCCTCTGAAACCTGGGTATCTGAGTGACTTCAAAGTCTTGGTCCCATTTAAGCAAAAAGTTTAAAATTCCATATAACCTTTCAGTATGAAGTCATGTCTCCCCAGGATGCACGTGATACTTTGGGAAGGAGCAAAAAGCATAATTGACAACTTTGGAGAGGAAATTAGTAGGTGGTCATTGGACAACTTTTGTCAATCAAAGCTCACAACTCACTCTCCTCTCAAGTGTAAATGTGATGAAGAATGTTCTCTTAAGGCAAAAGATGGAACAAAGAACCATCAAGTAAGTTTCCTACTTAAAACTTTGATCAGAGCATTCTACAGCATTCTACTTTGCTTGTACGTATGCCTGTGCTTCTTTAGGTATAAAACTCAGAATAAGATTGCAGTCAACCTGAACGATAGTCACAACGAACGGTTTGGAACAGTTAAATCTTGACATTTCTTGATCATTTCAGCACACAGAATCCTACTTTTGAACAGGTCTTAGCAAGTTGGATATAGAAGAGATTAATTCAGTGAAGCTGTCCATTAAAAAGCTTGAAGATGCAAGCAAAAAAAGTCTTTGCTCCCTTTTTAAATCTAATCTTTGTAAGTTTCTGAAAAAGATACTTTTGTCAGCTGTTGATAATCAAAGGAAGACTCACAGAGTGAAATCTGCAGACTCGCAGAGTGAAATCCTATGGAAAGTGATAAATCTTAAAGAACGGAAGTGGTCTCTCAAATTCCTGAAGAAGGTGGTAAGCATTACAGAGTTAGCTGCAGAAAAAAGCCATTCTGACTGCTTGGCTAGCTGCTGAATCTTAAAACTGTTCCGTCTTTCTAGCAAGCACAGGTTCTCTTTCCTACTGCTTCTTCAGACACAGGACACATGCAGAGGTACTAGGTTGCATGCCACCGTCCTAATGGGTTTAAACGCAACTAACTTCAGCTTCATGGTCTTCCATAGGTTGAGTGAGACCATATCTGATTTGATGGAATTTTAACAGGAAAGAAGGACAAGAGCACGTTAAGTGAATGAGACTTGATCTGCTGGGTTGGTTACTCTGTTCACTTTTCAGAATGGCTTGCCTTCATGAATTTGCAAATTATGTTGTGGAAACAGTGGTACTACTTTTGACTTCCTTTACAGTGGAGGCGAATGGACACAGGAAGTTTTTGTATTGCTGTCAGTTAGATTGTTTTACACCTCCATTTTTTCTAGTCTTCTGCTTTTTTCTTCCTCTGATTCAGTTTATGGGTAAGCCAGTGAATTTCATGACATTTAAACTATTGTTTCCCTGAGCATCATTTCTTCAAGTGTAAAGTGATCCTTTTCAAATCCCAAAGGAGGGCTCTTTGCCTGAGACTATTCTCATAACACAAGAACTAGGGGTCACCAAATGACATTAATAGGCAGCAGGTTTGAAACAAACAAACGGAAGTATTTTTTCACACAATGCACAGTCAATCTGTGGAACTCCTTGCCAGAGGATTTTGTGAAGGCCAAGACTATAACAGAGTTAAAAAAACACTAGATAAGTTAATGGAGGATAGGTCCATCAGTGGCTATTAGCTAGGATGGGCAGGGATGGTGCCCCTAGCCTGTTTGCTAGAAGCTGGGAATAGGGGACATCACTTGATAATTACCTGTTCTGTTCATTTCCTCCTGGGCACTTGGTATTGGCCACTGTCGGAAGACAGGATACTGAGCTAGATGGATCTTTGTTCTGAGCCAGTACGGCCGTTCTTATGAAAGACAAATTCATCTACACAGCTTAAGTTTCTAGAAGCTACGCTTTAAAACTAAACCAGATAGAGTTAACAATTAGCCTACTCTAGTTCACTTCAGATTTAAAAAAAAAAGACCGTAGTTATTAAAATGAGCAATGTGTGTTTGCACAAGAAATAGCATCTTTATGGGAATAGGAATTTCTGGCCAACAACTTGCAAACATGTTTTCTACCGTTCATATTTAGCTGTCATGCAATCTCAAAATTTAAAGAATGGCAAACACCCTGCCTTGTTACCTACATGAAAGTGAAAATGGCACACCAGATGCCAGGCTTTTTCATGATTCACTGAAACCTAAAACACTGTTCAATCTATCCTCCACCTCTAAATGTAGTATTTCATTTCAAAATACAAATTAAAATCAGTGACCTAGCAGACTGATCTAAATCGCAAGAAAAACTAGTAATAAATTTTGTATTTAGTTAATATAACCCCACTTACATATCATATTTTCATACTGAAATAGCACCAACAAAAACTAAACAGACAACACACCCTACAAACAAAAACACACCGCTGCATACTATCTTTGCTACTTGATATTATTTAAACTATCTATTCCCACTTCATACAAACTTCAGCTTATTTTGTTCTCAGAGCACGAAACTAGTTATTAACCATCATTGCTACAATCCCCAATATGTCTAACTAATCTCTTGCCAATCTGACATCTCAATTATCAAAAGATTTAAATCAGATATAGATTACTTCAATTATAATGCACTTCATGAAACATCACTACAGTCCACAGAGAAGACTGACAATTCTGTACCTCTCAAATTCTTACAAGCATTTTGCATTCTTTCCCCTTTGTTCACTCATTTGCAATTAGTTTTACCAGCCCTTACATTGCTATATTCCTCAATTCAAAGAAAAAGCTTGGTAGCTTCAAATATTTACAGTGCCGGACATTTCATAGAATATCAGGTTTGGAAGGGACCTCAGACAGCTTTTATTCCCTTAGAAACAATCCTCTGCTGTTCAGCTACCGTTAGTAAGAAAATATTAAAATGACTTATTGATGTTGTGATTAAGCATGAATTTTCTATAATATTTTATGAATCCTACATGTGCCTCAGTTCCCTATGTATTTGCATGGCTTGCCAGTGGGGAAAAAGGATTAAGTTTGCCCTTAGCACAGGCTAAATAGACATAGGCATGTGTGTTATCTGGCTGCGAGAGCCTGAATGGGTCATTAAAAAGGACTGGCCAAGGCAAACCCCTTATCACCAGAAAACTGGAGAAGACAGTGGAAAACCCAATCATCAGGACACTGACATACCAAAGGACCCAAGGGGAGATGGATTTCCCTGCCTCTCAATAGGGAAGCTGAGCAAAGACCCCAGCTCAAGAATAAAAGGACTGGAAGGTGTGATGGACAAGAGCAGGCTTCTGGAGGAAGCTGGGGGGCCCTTGCATCTGGGAACTGACTAAGAACATCCGATAGAGCCTGAAAATGGACTTTCATTACAGGTTGGCTCAGGCTCTGGGTTAACCAGAATGGACTATGCTTTAACCATCATTTCTCTGTGCTAACCTAAGGACTTCCTATGCTGTGTCCAGTTGCCTGATAAACCCTGCTGTTTTGAAAAGCTGTTAAGAGTGTCACTGTAAATAACAGGTAGAGGCGCATTAATCCCTGAAGAGAATACACGTCTCTACCCGAGTTTCCCTCAGCTGGACTCACTGAACAGAGCTCAGCGTGAAGAAGGGCTGCAGCCCAGAGATTCAGTCTCAAGAGGCGGTGAGGCCTACCCCGAAGGAAGAGCGAGACCCCTTGAGAGTCTGGCTCACTGAAGCGGTTCCTCCAAGGTTCTTTCCAAAGCTGGGGGTGTAGCACCAATCCTATGGATCCGTGAGAGCTTACAACCATGATCTACTGAAAGACAGATGGGCTGCAGACAGGGAAGAAAATTAAATTGAATAGAATAAAAATTTAAGTACCTGATAATAGTATCTGAGAACCCAGCAAAGCCCTTCAACATAAGACTGTACAACTTTACGACGGAATTTCTCATCAGACACGTCAACATCAAATTTGTTCTTATAGTAGCGCTGTTTCCAGCCAGATTCCCATAACCTACACAAGAAGCACAATGAGATTTTAGTTTATAATCGTTTTCATATTACATATTTAAATGTCTCAGATTTTCCAAGGAAAGCGAAGGCAAATGCTGTATGAGCATGAGGGTAATGGTATGACGAGCATCTCATCTCAAGAGATGCACCAATTTAAAGTCACTTACAACCCAAATTACCATTTGATTTCTGACAATATCTTCTACTAATTTAAACCTGGGCTTGGAGAGGGTGGGCAGGGACGGATGGAGACCCAAGAGCCAGAGGAGTAAACACACTGGCCAGGGACTGAGATGAAAGTTATGACTGGGGAAGCCGAACTTGAAAGTTCAGGAGTAACACCCTGAGGAGCAGTTTAGTCCTTATTCTGTGCTGCCTGGACAGCATTGTGATTTCTACAAAAGATGCTGTCCCTGAACCCTGCTTGAGTGGATAAGGATAGTTTTCAAAAAATAAAAAAATTGAAATCATTTTTATTTTTAGAAACAAACAAACCTATTTAAAATGTGAAGCTATGACAACCTATGTTAAGACCTAAACTTACTATAATCTATTAAAAGCACTTAAACAAAGATATGCTGCATCAGAGAGCTCTCCTCAAGTTTTAAGGACTTGAGAAAGGAGTTCCCTTTTTCAATTAGATACAGAGTCAAGGGACAACCATCTAACTCAGGGGTGGGCAAACTTTTTGGCTAGAGGGCCACACTGGGGTTGCAAAACTGTATGGAGGGCCATGTAGGGAAGGCTATGCCTTCCCAAACAGACTGCCTCCACCCCCTCCCACTTCCTGCCCTCATCAGAACCTCTGACCCCCCCAACCCCCATCCACTCCTTGTCCCTAACTGCCCCATCCTGAAAGCCCCCACCCCTAACCGCCCCCTGGTACTGCAGCCCCTATCCAACGCCCCCCGTTCCCAGTCCCCTGACTGCCCCAACCTCTATCCACACCCCCACCACCTGACAGGTCCCCGGAAGCTCAAGTGTATCCAAACCCCCGTTCCCCATCCCCTGACTGCTATCTACATCCCCGCCCCCTGACAGGGGCCCAAGGACGCCATGCTTATCCAACCCGCCCCTGTTCCCCATCCCCTGACCGCCCCCACCCAGAAGCTCCACCCCATCCAACCGCACCCGTTCCCTGACTGCTCCCCACAACCGCCCGCCCCTTATCCAACCCCCTTAGCATGCTGCTCAGAACAGCATGTCTGGCAACCGCGCCATCTGGCCAGAGCCAGACATGCTGCCGTGCTGCTCAGCAGGAGCTTGCAGCCCCTCCACCCAGAGCGCTGCCCACGCAGCGGCATAGCTGCAGGGGAGGAGGGAAAGCAGGGGAGGGGCCGGGCCGGGGGCTAGACTCCCCGGCCAGGAGCTCAGGGCCAGGCAGGACGGTCCCACGGGCCGGATGTGGCCCCGGGCCATAGTATGCCCACCTCTGATCTAACTTCTGAGGTCAACTGAAGCTCATGTACTGCATTATCTATCTATACCAGTGGTCCCCTTGCAACCCACTCAACACACAGCAGCAGCCTATGGGACATTCTCAGGACCATACAGGTAGTATACATATTGTGTGGATGCAGCCCACATAACACAGAGCTGCATATGCAGCCGACAATGGTAAACAGGTTCAGAACCATTGATCTAGACTATTTTCAGTTTTTACAATGGAAGAAGTGCTGATATTTTTCCAAATGTAAGTGCTTCCAGTTTGTTGTGCAGCAAAGCTTTTGCCTTAATTACTTTTGGTTTTGTATTTTCATTTGGACAAGTTCAAAGTTGAAAAAACAACTGGTAGCTGATAAAAAGCAGGCAAGCTTGTTTCCCTCTTCCAAGCTATGAATAAAAATTAGGTGAGAAGACGAGATCTGCTAATTCTAAAAACCTGAAGGACATGGGGGCAATTTTCAAAGGTATTTAGGCATCTAAATATGTAGACAGGTACTATTGAAAAAACAGCTAGGAGCCTACTTTGCACTGGATTTCAATGAGAATTAAGCATATAAGCTTCTTAGGAACTTTTGAAAAACCTAATAGGCACCTATCTGCATCTTTAGACACCTAAGTATCTTTGAAAGTCTGGCCCACAGTCTGTTCACTAACTATCGTAAATACTTCATTTACTAAATCAGTTTTAAATGCAAAACATGTTTTGATAAACCATCTTTGTTTCTTTATGTATCCAGTATATTTAAAGATATTGTTTTAGTTAATCAAAACAATCCTAAAATGTTAAGATTTTTGCATTTTTAACTGAATTCTGATTTCCATCCAAATGTGGCTTGCACAAATCACAAGTAAAATGACAGCCTAGTACATAAGAAACGGATCACTCAACATTTTCTAAAATAATAAAAATGTAAAAATTAAGAATGTGAATAAATGTATGTTGAGCTTTGTAATTGCTTAAATAAATATGTATAGACAGTGCATCCTAGTTAGCAAAAAGTAAGCACCAATTTAGTGTGATGGCTATATTTGGTGGCTATATTAAAACATGTTTATTTGCAACAAATGACAATAAACCTGTCTTTAGGAAAAATTAATAAGTATAAATGCAAAAATATCAAATATTTAAATCAAGGTTTCCTGCTTGCCAATTTATACTTCAGTGTGAATGCACAGGAAAAGAAAAGAAAGAATAGTTTGGCATAAGATCAAAGGACATTGATCAAATATGGAATGCAGGATGCAGTGATGAATTTGTTACTCAAACTTTGCACCCTACTAAGATTTTAATGTGCTACACTTAAATAAACTTTTCTTCCTCTCTGTACCTAGGTCCCCGCCCCCTTCCCACCACCACCAATTGGTACATTTCTCATGAAGCTATTCCAAATGGGGAATGAAGCGACAGTGGATTTCTCTAGCCTTTCACCTTTTGAGATCTTGGTTCAAACCTTATTTGAGTTATGAGTGAGTTGGCTAAACTTGTTTTCACCTTATTCCTACCCCTTCATTTATTTAATCAGAGGGCATCTTGCTCATAGCTAACATACATACCCAGTATAAAATCAATATTAAAAGATGTATTTCAGTAATCAATATAAATAAAGCTGCACACCTAGTATAACTGAACTTTATGGGTTAAATAGCTCAAAAATTCACTTGCAAAACAGTGGCATTCAGCTCACATAATCAAAGCTAAACACTGAATGTCTAGCCAATTTAGCGCTTGGTCTCAAAGGGAGTAGTGGCTTGGAGGACAAAAACCTGTATGCATACTAATCTAGATACTTAGATTTAACAGCTATAGTTTACACATCTCACTGGAATTTACTGAATATTCTAACCCTCCACATTAATTACTCATGGATAAAAAGATCATAGGAAAGCATCTGAAGGCACTGCTGCTCTAAGCTAAATGGCATTAATTAGGCTGCATCTACTTCAACAATTTGCTAACAAAGTGCTACAAAAAATGGCTTCACCTGATATTATCCTCTGGCTCAGGTTCACTGTCACTGTCTTCTGCTTTTCGCTTAATTCCTCCTGCTGGGGAAGGGGTGCCATCAGAAGTGAAACTAGTATTAGGAGATGTTGAAGGAGTCTAGGGATATAATCATATATAAACACAGGAAAGAAGGGTTTTATTACGCATTTCATATTCAAATTAATGGTTTTGTGTGAAGAATTAAGAACGTTTGTTATTTTTACTTAAAAAAACAAACTACATGCTACACAATCCTAAAATATTAGGAAGTCCACTAGCATAAAATAGAGCTTTATAATAGGAATCAAACACTGGAATGTAAAAACAAAAACCAACAACAAAATATGAATTTTTTGTGACAAAGCATAAAACATTTGGTATAGCCCAGTCTAACAGTAGGAATAAAAAACAATTGGATACAAGGCTTATTTTATTACTTCTCAAAAAGAAAAGGAGTACTTGTGGCACCTTAGAGACTAACCAATTTATTTGAGCATAAGCTTTCGTGAGCTGTAGCTCACGAAAGCTTATGCTCAAATAAATTGGTTAGTCTCTTGCATCTGATGAAGTGAGCTGTAGCTCACGAAAGCTTATGCTCAAATAAATTGGTTAGTCTCTAAGGTGCCACAAGTCCTCCTTTTCTTTTTGCGAATACAGACTAACATGGCTGCTACTCTGAAACCGTTTATTACTTCTGTTTATCATGGCAAAAAAACAGGTCACAATGTGCAGACTAGAATATAAAGATGACTTAGAATTCAGAACTGGCAGCCAAATTTAGAATATTTCTGAAAATTGCAAGTGACCCTCTATTCAAATGCAAGTATTTTAACATAGAAGAAAATTTTAGGAAGTAGAGTTTTAGGAAGTCGCTCTTATTTTTGCAGATCATAGTTAGAAGATATTTACCGTAAATAAAACTTAAACACTGAAGGTTGTGGCAAACTGACAAGAGCTAGGAAGTTAAAATTCTGATGAAAGCCTCAAACAATTTGCTTTAATACACAAAATTTCAGGATTAAAGCAAATAGTAAATTAAAAAGGCAAACTTATTTACCCAGGCTTACTGGACAAAATACTTATTAGGAATGGAGAAATTTTTATTGAAATGTGCATTTACTGTTTGGATGGACAAACAGAGCAAAAGGGGAATCCTTACTATACTTCCACAACAACCACCTCTAGTTTTCAATCACTCAACTTTCCTAAAGTTTGCCTGTAAGCAGGTATAGGAAATTTTTAAAGAAAGTATAAACAAATTAGCAGTTCAGTCTTTATTTTTATATATTAGGGGCAGCAGGGAAGATATTCCTTTGCATTACAGAAAATTGATTTTTGAACAGCACTATAGCTGAAACAGAATCTAGAAAGTTAAAACCCAGCCACTGTGAAGCTAGCCATTGCAAAAACTGGTTGGAACTTGGATACGTTACAAGGCCCTAGGCAGGGGAGAACAATTTGCACATACACAATAGATATTTCTTTCCACCAGTGCTCAAAAGGGAGATACCTGTACATAACGTAGAGCTGCCTGACTTAGCTGCATATTAAGCGTGGACACCTCCTACGGTCCACTGAACGAACCAGAGCTAAATAGCTTATGTATATGCAAAGAGTCATTCAGTATGTAACACTGACAACCAACACTAAAAAATACAATTGGATGAGTATTTTTTGAGTACGCTGTTTCAGAGTAGCAGTCGTGTTCGTCTGTATACGCAAAAGGAACAGGAGGACTTGTGGCACCTTAGAGACTAACAAATTTATTAGAGCATAAGCTTTCATGGGCTACAGCCCACTTCATCGGATGCATAGAATGGAACATATAGTAAGAAGATAGATAGATATATTACACACATACCGAAAACATGAAAAGATGGAGTAAGAGGCTAATTAATTGAGTTATCACTGCAGTGGTCCCCAAACTTCTGTACTAGTGACCCCTTTCAGATAGCAAGCCTCTGAGTGCAACCCCCCTTATAAATTAAAAACACTTTTAAATATATTTAACACGATTATAAATGCTGGAGGCAAAGTGGGGTTTGGAGTGGAGGCTGACAGCTCACGACCCCCCACGCAATAACCTCGCGACCCCCTGAGGGGTCCTGACCCCCCACTTTGAGAACCCCTGCTCTACTGCACTAACATTAAATATCAAATGGTGCACCTTTCAATTTATTTTCAAACTGCAATTTTTCCAACAACTTCACGGGTGTATTCACTCAGAGCACAAGGGAAAATAAACTAAAATACTCTCCACTGGAGAGCATCCCCCTCTAAACCAAATAATCCTACAAAAAGGACAGTCTACAGAATTGTTCCCAGAGACAGTAACTACCTATTTTTCAGCCAGCCTGAATGTTATCTCCATCTGTTGGAGACAAGAAAAGAACTAAGCACATTCAGCTGTGACGGACATTTCACAGGGGTGGGACTGTAAGAGGTTTTTTGTTTTCTGCCTGCACTGTAGTGGAAGTTGGATGTTATACCCATTCCTGGGTTAGAATAGAGACTGCATGGACCAGCACAGTGTGGGGTTTGTTTTTTTTTTGGCAGTCACAAAAGCATACAGAAAATTAAAGCTAACGTAAACAGCTCTGGCATCAGCCAGCATCATACAAAATATGAGCTTAGTATAAGAACCTATACAGAATGGATTATACATTGACCCAAATGCAATGTACTCCAATGAACAATATTTTCATTTAAAATTAGAAAAAAAACTACTATTATGTAAAACTGGGCTTTCACTGGTCTTGGAAGATAGCTTTTTTTTTTTTTTTTTTTTAAATCTCAAAATTTCTAACCTGGAGTGGATTTTAACTCCATACCGGCGTGCTCCTCAGGTTCAGTGGCCAGAACATCTCCTTGGAGTTACAGAGATCCTGTTTGAGCTCAGGTGCCTTTCAACATTCTTGAACTCCCTCAATGCACATGTGTAGCATAATCCATGAGGCACATGAACCACATGTCCTCTAAATATGAGGCCAGAATAGGTCCGCTTTAAGACACAGATATCAAACCAGGGCTCAGATCATTGCACCAGTGTCTCAAATACTTGAGGGTTACCCCAAAAGAGTGCAGGGAACCCACCAGCCCTTTGGGGGGTGGGAAATCAAGTTTAAATGTTATTTGAAAAACAATCTGCTTCTCCAGGTAGGTAAGGCTGAGGCTCATCTACCTATTTCACAAGCGTGATGGATCACAGGGCTGTCTCTCATGAATCCCTTGTTCAAATAGCCCCAAATCTGGATCACAAACCATTCCTGCCCTACAACCCATTCCATTTATCCCCCTGCCCTAGATGCAATCCCAAGCTCCTCTCACTCAGATTCACCCCCACCTCCTCTATTGCTAGAAAGCATTCACCTGTTCAACACACACAACCCTGACAGATTTTAGCAATATGCCTTTCAAACTTTTTCAAATTCCTGCCCAAGGTAGGACTCAGAATGACACTAGGTGGGATGGGTCAGGTTCAAAAGGACTACTGCTTACCACCTTCAGCTATCCAGCTGGGGTGAAACGTTGAAAACTAAAAATCCTGTTAACCCGTCTGCACATGCTCACAGTAATCCATCAGGCTCCTGAATACGCATGTGAGGCTTAGCATGGAACTGAGATCACCCTCAAGCATTTGAGACCCTAGTGCAATGACCTCAGCTCTGGTTTGATCGCTATCTATGGGGGGCAGGGGGAGTTGCCAGAAAGCGTCAACTTTAAGAAGAGCTGTTTTCCAGGGGCTCAGGAATCTCTTGGCCAAAGGGCCAAAATTTGGACCACTGACATACCCTGTGCCTCTAGGAGATGCAACAAATCTCCTTGCAATCTGATTAACCATACAGATTTTAAAGCACTTAAAGTGCCTGTTCTAGAACCTCAAAAACAACCGAAAAACCCCTTTTGTGAACATATTCCACCAGCCCCATATTGCTAATTAGAGATTGTAACGCCCTGCGGAGTGAGTATTCATCCAGTCACACAGCGTGACAGAAGTAAAAATGAAAAGTTTAGAAAAATGAATAATCTTTTTAAAAAATATTAACCCCAATTCAGTTGCTTAGTTTGATTTTATTTTTCCTACATTTCTTCAGAGGGCAAGTTCTTAAATCCCATGCTCACAACAGCCTCAACTCCATAATCTTGTGTAAGGATTCAAGTTTGCTTAAAAGTGCTTATTTTTGATTGGAAGGGCATTCTTTGCCTTATATTTACCTTTTCAGAAATATTTAATCAAGGATATTTGAAATATTAAAATGAACAAAACCTGTCTTAAGTAGCCTTGGAAAACTGATTAAAAACTTGACTAGTTAAGTTGTTCTTCAAGAAAGAAAGTGAAAATGGAGCGATTAAGAGCTTAGAAGTAAATTGTAACACTAGTATATTCATTACTTTTTTCCTTCTTACAATTATAACAAAAATCTAAACATCAACTCACCAAGTTCTGTTTGTCTTGCATTCTCATTTCATAGGCTGTCTGCCTGGGGTTACTGATTGCCTGAGGACTAGATCTATTTCCTCTCCCCAAAGCTTGAGGGGAAAACTGGCCACCAGGAATAAAAGAAGGCTGATCCCTCTACAAGAGCAAGCAAATATACACATGGTGATATAAATCTAATATTGGAGATTACAAGAATAAAAATTAGCACGTATAGCTGATATTCCTTTAGAGTTCTTAGATTATCAGTTGCTAGAATATAAAATGAGCACAGTTGGATCACAATTATTTATTCAGTTCATCTTAGAAGAAGTATGTTTAATCAAGATCTTGTATATGTAAAATATACCCTCGGATAAGATGGCACTTACAATTTCAGGCCTTCCTATTTTCAAGGGTTTTATTAAATGCGCTCTCAGAAAGTTACATTTTTGTACTGAAGTTCCAGAAACAGAAGAAAATATGATTTTTTCTTTTTAACTGAAGAAACTCCATCTAGCTATTAGTGTGTGAAAAATAGGATTTACATTTCAAGGAAGATAAATCATTTTCTTGCACTCTGATAGCAATACTTAGACTTGATATGCACATAACACTCAATGAAAAGGGGCTCTATAAAGTTTGAAAAACTTTGGTTAAATGAAGTGACGATGATCCTCTGACACTCCTCCACTGTATATCTAGAGTCCTTGTGCCTCAAGGAAATACAAAGAGACATCAAGCTCTGGGAAATGGCTGGGGGCATCTGACATATTAAAAGCACTGGACAGAGATACTGTCTTGAAGCCAAGGTCCCAGTGTACTGAGGCCCTTCTGGGTTTCTTGGATCATTAGGTCACATTGTAAAGAAGCTACACCTATTTGAATGAGCTAGCAAGTAACATGTTTATTATACAAACCCTAGATTCAAATGAACATGCCAGAATCTATTCTAAAAAGTTAGGAAGGACATTTAGTACAAAAAACACAAATTAAATGCAATTTTAAGGGTTTAACATACACAAGTACATGTTAAGGCTGTCACAACAATCAACACTTTGCCATTGTGAATAAGTGGTATTTTGTATTACTGTGAATAAATCTGCACATATATTTTAGTCACAATATGAGCAAGTTACACTTGCAGAAGAGACCTTGTTGTGTAATTCTGACTTGCCTGTTTAAAGGTTCAAGCTTGATTTAGCATTAACTGTTTAATTTTCTGTAGTCAGTTTACTGAACTCTTAATCAGGCTCTCAATTAAGAGACATCTTCTGTTCTCTCTGCTGATTGCTGACAGTGTAACCCAATGGCACAATCCCTCTGAGCAACGGGTACTGTAAAGTATTTGATACCGTAGTCACATTGTGCAGATATTGTTATCCTTGAGCACCTTAATCTTTTCCCCCATTTTAAATAGGTTTAGATTTAATTATGTGATTTTTCCATTCAATACTGCAAGTTTTTTATAACACACTTTGCATAGTTTTTGCCTTACTCTGAACTATCTTAATCATTACTGCAATTTTATCTAATTTACTGAAATGAGACTAAACTTGTTTGTCACAATATAAAAATGCCTGTAAAAATGATCTCTTTAAATTTACCTTCATTCTTTTTCTTTTTTCTTTTTGTCGTCTTCTGAAGTTCTCCTAAAACACGAGTAAAGACAACTGAAGTAACCCAGTCTTAAAGATCTTTCCTGAGACCCTCCATTAATCACCACACAAAGAAAGATTAAGTAGTAAGTCTGAGTAGGCATCATGGCTACAGACCTCTGAGGCTTGCAGAACTGAACTCTTCCGTGGCCCCATCTAGGATTACTGGTCTATGGCTTTTCTAAGCCACACTAGCATCCTATGGAAAACACCCTGCAAAACTGAAGGGCTTTCAATATGGCACACAATACCCAGAAAATTACATTGGGACAACAAGACCTTTAAAGCACACATGTGAAGATGCTGAAACAGAGTTTTGCCCATCTGTCCACCTGGGTGAAGATACTACAGAAGTCCAGATGCTACAGGTAACTCAGCATAGATACACGTTTCTTGTCACAGTTGCTAGTGGCTCAAAAAATTCCTGACCTTTTTTTATTTTAAGATCCTGGATCTTGCTCCAAAGCCTGTTCTTCTACAAGTGTCAGGTTTGCTACTGTAGTTTAGCATATCATATTGAGAGAATTGTAGATTATGGTTATGACATAGAGTACATCCTGCCAACATTGAAACAATGTTTTTCTGACGGGATACTCAGCGCAGTTCTGTTACCTTGATTGAGGGGTTTTATTACTCTCCTTTTTTTGAATAAACTATTTAGGATTGTTTGCTTAGTACTTTCTAGCAATATAGGTATAACCCAGGTGCTAGGAAAATGCTGCAGTGTAGCGAGTTGTTGACCATTTTAAGTCGAATTTCTTTGAAACAGCTGAAGGATCTCTTCTGAAAAAAAGCAGCACTGTAATATTTACTGATTACAACACAAACATAATATATTTCTCTAGAACTTAACTAAATTTAATACAACGCACAAAGCTGCCACCAACACATTTAGCAGGGAATTTGTCAAAAATCTACCTGCTGGAAGAAAATATAACTGAAAATCCATAAAAGTAAAGAAGCTTTAAACAAGTCAGACAGCCAAAAGGACTGAACAAGTGCAATTATTTTGGTATTCTAAAAGCATTAATAGTTAATGCTTTTAGAATATGAAAATAGTCATTGGTACATTAAATTCTGAAGAACCCTTCTGTGTAGCTAACAGGTTTGACACAAAGCAGAAAAGTGAATACATGGTTACTTTTAGCCAGCTTTTACACAGAAGTAAGTGCTCCGAGTCAAGGACTGTCTTTACAGTAGTGTCATGTACTGTGCCAGCCTCATTCCCTGCACTAAAATAATTAATTATGGAGGGCTTGAAAAATCCACTCACCTACTGGCCATTGGCAAGAAAAAAGCTTGTTTTTTAAAACAGGACTTTTCAAATCATTATGGTTGAAGAGAACTAAATATGAACTGAAAAATACACAATGGAGTGAAATCTTATCTTTTAGATCATTCCAGTGCCTGTTAAGAGTTCAGAACTTTCCCATGTTGCTGCAAAGTGAAAACTAAGCAGGGTTGTCTATTTTCAAAGGTGCTATTCACTACAGCAGTGAAACTAACAAAAAAATCAGGTAAGTTTCACTACAGTGTTGCTTGAAACAAAGAAAGGCCATGGAGTTATTCACTCTAAAGGATGACCCAAAGGGGAGACTGGCGAGGCAGGAAAGGGAATTGTGTGTGTGAAGAGACTAGCCTTATTTCATTATCAGCGTTTCCTATATCATTGTACAATACAATGAACATCTTCAAAGTAGTAACTGTGACACTGGCAAACCAGATGCCAGCTCATGCCAAGTGCTCCTAGGCCACACTCAACGCTGACAGATGCACAGCTAGTAACCAGTCTGGTTTGCCTGTGTTAGTGTTATTAAAACTGATCGAGTTATAAGAAAGTGTTTAATGTTTAGACTTTATGAAATGCTTGGCTAATACTGCATCCTTATGTAGGATGCTTATAATATGTCCCATATTTTAAGGTAATATTTAAGTGTTTTCTCTGCAACTCTAAAAATGTTTACTAAAACTATAAAACCCTAGTCAGGAGAGAAGCATTACCAAGTGTGAAATATTAAATTTACCACAAGAGGTGTCATCACCTCCCCCACAAAAGGTGGCTTATAGACACCAGACAAGCAATTGTGGAACATCAGCGGACAAAATACTTGGCTGACTGCTTCCCCAACACTCATGAAGAGGGTACATGCCCAGGCTCTCGTGACACCACAATTTGAACGTGGGGGGACGGGCATAAACATTCTAGCCAAGAAGGAATTGTCATCACTATACTGCTTGGAATTCAGACAGGGCAAAAATTTCTAAGCATAAGCTAGGGATCCCCAAGCTGGTTGGCTTGGGTCAGCCTAAAGGACATATAAAGCTAGCATATTATAGCAGCTATTACCTTTTGGAACCTAAGACTCTCATTTATGTATGTTGATCTGCTTTATTCTTGTCAATAACTCATTTCTTTTTCTTAGTAAATAAATCTTTAGTTAGTATTATAGGATTGGCTACAAGCATCGTCTTTGGTTTGAGATCTGAGGTACAACTGACCTGGGGTAATTGACTGGTCCTTTGGGACCTGGAGTAACCTGAATATGGTCGTGACGCTTGGTGTAAGGGACCGTCTATCACAAAGGTAAGCTTACCCGGCTGGTAAGACAGATTGGAGTACCAAGGGGGTTATCTGTGACTTCATATTACTGTGCTTTAGGAGTTCACACTGGTTACTTGGCTTGTGAAATCACGCTCACGAGCCTCTCCGGACAGCTTGACAGCAACGTTTTAAGGAAAACTGTTTCTAAATTCTACTAAACACTGCAAAAAACCAGAGGTTCCCAAACTGGGGGCACCACCAGGCTACTGGGGGGCGCACACACCTGACAGGGCTGCACTCCAGGCCAAAAATGGGCGCTGTCCAGCAGAGGAAGCATATGGGGTTCTGCAAGGACAGTCTCAGCTTCCAGGACCAAGTTCCATGCCCATCTTGCTCCCCTACTGCCACAGCTACCAACTGACAGTTTCACTCCTCTGCTGAGGAGGTTGGTGGGGACTTTGAGCAGGGAGCCATAGACTGCACCCAGGGAGGTACTAATCCCCTCCCCAGGGCCAGACAGATTGGCCCCAGCCCTTCAGTGTGGCCCCAGGGGCACAAAGCCTGCACCAGGGAAGTGGATGGAATTGTACTAAACAGACAGAGTCAGGAAGGCCAGTATTCATGGGGTACAGCCTCCTGCTCCCCTCCTGACACCAGGGCTAGCCCTTCAGTGCACCCCTCTTGCACTCCACTTATACAGGAGGACAAGATCAGGAGCTGGCTCCCAGTAACTGAGACAGGTGCGACTACAGCAAGACGCAGGCGGCTTCCTTGACGGCTACATGGTGAATACCCCTGCGACTCCCATGGGGTACTAGGCACCCTGCTTCCTCCCTCCCCTGTGAGAACTGGGTACAGGGCACTCTTGGGTGCTGGGCACCTTGTTCTCCAACCCCCTTGGGTGCTGAGTACTCCCCCCCCCCCAATATCGTGAGTACTGGTTACCCCTTTCCCAGCCCCAAAGATATGGCAGGCACACGTGGGACATGAATCTGAAGGAGGGCGCAGCAAGAAGTTGAGGAACCTGTGATATAAGCCATCTAAGATGATCGTGGAGTTCAGAAATGCTTTACCTCATCATCTTTCCTCTTTTTAAAAATGCTATCTTCAACTTCTCCAACAGCCAACATGATCATCTGTACCCTTTGTAGGTTGACATAACCACTCTCTGTGAGGTACCCCTGCAAAAGAAGAAAGTTAATGCATGTGGTGTAGGGGGTTCCTCCCAAAATTTTGGATTTTTGTTTTCTAATAGCTACACAAAAAGTTTAAATGTACCCCAGTTTTGTGCACCACATTTTTATATATGCCAACCAGACGATCAATTGCTCCCTCCCTGTGAACAAAGCATAAAAAGAGTTAAGTTCTAGTCTCTCTGCCACTCTCGTTTACAGCGATGCTAGATAGATCCACAGAAACAAATGTCAATAAATCTATTCTTCTATATCCAGTGGCTTTACATACCTGATCTCCAAAGATGGCAAATGAGGAAGAAAGTCATTTCCCACGAAGAAACACATGAAGACCCAGTCATCTACACTTCTCTCAATATCAAAAGTAAAAGGCAAACTGGCCATCGTTAGCTCTTTTTCCAAATACTGCAACAAAAAAAACCAGACATTGGGAAGCTGGTCGGATGCTACTACAAATAGACTTTACATAAAGCAGCTTTACAAAACAATTTTGCATACCTCTCGCAGCACACTTAATCGGATAAAAATAAACTCTTGTTCAGAACCAGGAGGACAATCTGCAAACTGATCATGCTGCAGTACAAAAGAATATGGGAAAGCATTACTCACATGCTGGTCCACCTTAAAACTTTTTGGCTGAATATTAAAGGTTTAATCCAAAAGGAATTAAGTATAGAGATACAAGTCCAATTCCTGAAGTCTTTATACTATTTTTTCTTTGACAAATTGCCTACCAACTTTAATAGTAGTTTTACCCAACTAACTAGTAATGAAAGAGTGAGTAGTTTTCAAATTAGCACTGTATTGTAAAAAAGAGAGTCAGGTCATTCCATTCATATTACTGCTGTGGTACTTCAAACCCCCGCCCCTCCCAAACAAAAAAAAAACAACACAAAAACACAACACAACAAAACAAAAAATCACCCACCATCTGTGGACACTAAACCTTACTACAATTGAACTAACAATCAAAGAACTACCACAAACTGTTAAAACTCTTACCTCTCCTTGTTTCTCTCTTGGCAAGCCTTGACAATCCTTAACCTCATGGCCAAACTGACTACAAAGACCACAAGGTTTGGGTTTATTTGGTTTAAACTCTTCTCTGATTATAGTGAAGTTTGGTTCATGTGTAGCTAGTCCAAGCATGATCAGATCAGCTATCAACCACAGCAAGAAAGAAAAGTAATGAAAAATAGACATTAAGGCTTGCATATGAGTTAAAGAATCAAGTGTATTCCATTTTAAACAACTGCGAGCAGGGCATGTGGGGGTGCATTCAGTACAATCTGAAATACTGTCCTGTAAAAATCAGTGTTGTTTGATACTACAGGTATAAATTAATTCTTCAGCTATGGATAATACTGGATCTTGCTCCCAAAAGTAAAGTAGAGCTTCCAAAAATACATTAACCAATCCATGGGATACTTCAAATGCATGCATCACCCTAAGCATCTAGCTTATTCACCATCTGGAAACTGCCAGTGTTAAAAGCTTAATCAACAAACTTATTGCTACAAAGGAGGAGGACTTACCATCAGCCCCACACAAACAATGATGAGTGTTTGGGTCATGGTTTGGTTGAGCTAAACAAAAGAAAAACAAGTGTGTTCAAATCAAGCTATTACATGCAATTTCATCGATTCTTCTGAACACGTCTTACAAGTATACAACAGAAGTGTGCACATTTTAGTTGACTTACCTCTCTGTCTTCTAATGTAATCCATGATTTTGTGTTCCCCTTCACCAGGAGCACTTGCATCAGATAAAATAACCTGTAAAACGTTTAGAGCTATGTAAACATTTTTTTTTTTAAACTGTGCTGTTGACATTAAGAAGCGAGTAAACATTTAAGATTTGTGTCTTGACCATATGAATGCCAAACACTTGAAATGTTTAGTAATTGCATTTAAATTACCTTTACTTCAATATGAATTATACACTCATTGCACCCAATTTAAGAGTCACTTGTTATTTACACTCTCTGAATTACTTTATTCAAACAGATTTTCTACCAATTCTCTTAAAATAATATGTTAACTTCATCATAGAGTACTGACTAAAGTTAGTAGGACTGACAGTTAACTAATGTATCCAAAGTTTTCGAAGCAAGTTTAAAAGTCAGTTAAAACATGCATGAGACCCCCACAGACCTCCTTTAGAACTCTGGAATCCCAGACTCTCAGATACCACTGTGATGGGGATCATACAAGTACCCAGACAGACCAACAGTGAAGTTCACAAACTCAGTTGCTTATGAAGGGAACTGCCCCCCAAATTAGAACACATTTTAACAGCCCATCTAGGGTAAAAGAAATGGTGAGCAGTCTCTGAAGAGGCTGAATATTCTCCCTCCCAACACAGGGTAAATGCAATGTTATCAGTCAGCAGGAAGACTTGATGGGAAAAACAGGAAAGCCAAAAAGACAAGATGATAGAAGTGATAGGAATCATTTTGGTTGCCTAGTATTGTGTTGTCCTCCAATCACTTGTAATAAATGAGATCAAGAACTCGGGCCTGAGACCTACAAGAGGCAGAATGCAAGTTAAAAATCCAATACAGAAAAAGAAAAAAAAAATTTTTGTAAGAATGTGGGGGAAAACGTAAGAGTAGAGTCTTAACTCACACAGTCTTAGAGACAATGTACCTTGGCTTCCAATACCAAATCCTATTATTGTGCTCCTTAAACCCCATTTTTATATAAAATCATAACAAATGGCTCTACTGGACAGTGTTATTAGGATGAAATGTATCTTTTAGATGAAAAACCTTGATGTGCAAGTTACCCCCATCTCCAAGAACACCATAGTGCCAGAAGACACGGCTAATCTACTGTTTAAATTTACACTGTTCAATCATACTATAGTTCAGACTAAAACAAACCACTAAACTAAAACAATTTTTTTTTGAAGTAGGAAAGTGTGAAACTTACTGTCAAATTTTTCCACCCTGGGTCATTGTTTAAACGATCAGCAATGTAATAGCGAAGGCATTTAGCAAGATTGTCCATAAACTCGGTTCCCTAAAAGGCGACAGAAGAAAATAAATTAACCCATCATTTAGGTGTTAGCAGTAGCTGGTTGAAGTACAAGACTACTTACTGGTGTAATACAATTGCTGTCAAATCTCTCTTTCACTTCTTCTGGAGGAAGAAAGCCACCTACCAGAAAGAAGTTTAACAAAAACACGTCAAAATAAATAAGAAATGAACGCCACTTTTGCAGGATTATCTGGAAACAAATTGCTTATCTGAAACAGTGAACAAAAAACACGAGCCCTTCTAATAAAAACTATTTTTGATCCCTCCAACCCAAGAGCAAGCTGTTGTTACCACTGCGTTATCTTCAATCAAAATAAGCAGAGAATTAACAAGGAACAAGACTTCATGATAGTCATGAAGTACTTCAGACAAGGTCGTTGAGAAGAAAAAAATGAGTAAGCTCAAAAGCTTGTCTCTTTTGAGAACAAAAGGTGGGCAAATAAATCACCTCACTCATCTCTCTCTCTACTACTCTGGGACCAACACTGCTATACTGTCACTGCAAACATGAAATAGTTCATGCAGGAGGCTGCAAAGATAACTTCTTCTCCCTGCTACAAGATGCTGGACAGAATTTGCCAGGAAGAGACTTCCTCTAACTAAAGCTGTTCTTGGCTTCCAAGAACTTTCCTCCTATACCTTCTCCACTTAGGGTGGCCAGATGTCCCGATTTTAGAGGGACAGTCCCAATATTTGGGAATTTTTCTTATATAGGCACCTATTACCCCGCACCCCCATCCCGATTTTCCTCACTTTCTATCTGGTCACCCTATCTGCCCATGTCTCCTTTCCCTACCTGCACCGTTGTGCCTTATACCACTGCCTCTCATTTAATGCCACAAGCATCTTCACTCTTCCGCCACAGCACTTTTGATTAGCTCTCCATTACAACAACCACCCCTCCTCTCCCAACCTAACCTTAAAAAAATTAAAACAAATCAAGAGGTGCATGGGAGAAAGAAGGGGCATTTTTCTTTTGCACAATTTACTTTAGATTGTAAGCTCATTGGAGTAAGGATGTATTTTCATAAGTTACTATACTATGCATGCTTGTGGCAGTCACCGAGCCCTATATTTTTCTGTAGTATCTAGCCTCTGCTATAGTAAAAAAAGGTCTATTTCAAAACAAGATGCCACTCTCACACTTAAAGCCATCAGCTACTGAGTAGCATCAGATATGATGCAAACATCCGTACCTTTTGCCAAAATTTCTTGTCTTATTCTTTGCTTCTCTTCTGCACCTTCCATTCCTTCCTTTGATGCTCTGAATCGCCTGGATCTCTGCTGATTCATTTTTGCACGGGGAGCCTAAAACATGTGTTATAGTATTTTACTCAACATTGTATTTGATGTTTTTTTCCTTATCTGCTCAGTTGTTTTCTGTGACTTGTTAACACCCAACACAGCCTTATGGGGTTATTTAGACAATACATCAGGGTGGAGACAATCACATAAAAAGTTTTGCATCTTCCAACTGGCTCCTCCCTTCTTTTACATGTTCCCTCCTCCCCCAAATGAGTTCCCATAGCTGTAAGACTACAGGAAGCTAGTACTAGTATCACTGTGTGTTCTTTTGCTGAGCCAATTTCTGGGCAAGTGGTCTGTGATTTTCAAAAGGGAATGGGGGAAAGAATGTTGATACTTGGTCTTCACCATCACTGGCTGATAAAAGTCAGGTGAAAACTAAATATGCTCTCCAGGAAGTTTCTGAAGTGTCACAATGGTCTGCCAGGTCCACCGCAATTGCAGTGACCCCAAACTAGTAGTAGTGACTCAGGATTTCCTGGCTCTCTCATGTGGTCTAAGATAAAGTTATGGACTTTGAAAATAAAGTCCTAGTATCTCCAGTCTTAGAATATTAAAGCAGACTAAGGGCTTGTCTTCACTACCCCGCTACATCGGCGTAGCATGTCTGGTGAAGACACACTTTCGATGGGAGAGCACTTTGCCATTGCATCAACGTAATTACTCCACCTCAAAACAAGGCAGAAGTGGTGCAGACTTACATGGTAGTGTAGACAAGCCCTTAGGCTTCTGACCACTCAGACTTCAACCATCCTTTTAGTCACCCATCTATATCAATAGCCTCGTTCAGGTATCAGCCCTAGAAACCTTAAAAACATCCATCTCAGAACATGAAGCATCCGGGAAACCAGTAAAGCCAACATCCTCCCATAACTCTTAAGTAGTCACCAGCTCCTAAACAGTACTTAATCAGGGAACTCTGCTCCCAATTTTCTCTTGACATCCAGAGTTCCACTCCCATTCTTTTGGGGACTGCCCTTCCTTTTCTCCTTTTGGACTAGGAGGTTGTATTAGCAGAATGTCGCAGATCCACCCAAAATACCCCCCTCTCCTGTTCTGAAGCCATATTTTGTATCTTTCAACTTCCTCATCCCTTTCCAGGGATTCTTCTCATAAGTTACCAAAAAGAAAGTCTATCCTTTGTTACAGACAGGAGCAGTAGGCTAGATGATACGGGCTTATATTGCTATCAAATTTTTATAGCCATTACTTTCTCAATCCCAAGAAAAGTAGTATTGGGAGGTGCATAGCTCAAATTTCTGAAGATGATTTTGCATAATATCCACTGAAGAATTACATTCCTACAATCTAGATGTTTCATTTTCCAAGGTATCTGTGGAATGACTAAGCACAATCGAGGATGGATAATTATGTACCGATTGTTCTATTACTAGCAAAAATAAGTTTTTGCATGTTAACTTTACGATAAATTTCCTCCCTTCTCCTTCAAGATTGGTTTGAGTTCTTGATCGGATGCCTTACGGAGACATGGAAAATGTGCGCAAGCATAAGGGAAATTCCTGAAGTTCAGGCTCTGAACTCCCAGTATAAGGTTCTCTCTTGTTATAGTTACAATTTCAGACCTAGAGATGATCCCAAAACAACGGATTCCCTTGACTCAAGAAGCAGACACCCATTTCCTCCATCCTTGCCTCAGCTTCCGTGCAACTTCCAGCTGCTTGGCAGGGTGCCTGCCCATCAGTTTCCTCTTTAGCTTTAGCCTATTCATGCCTATATTTCTAGTTTTATCAGGACTCAGTCTCCACATTCTCTCATGTCTTACCCTCTACTGTTGGATATTCCTCATTAGATCTTTGCCATCTCCCTGTGTCTTTAGGGGATGGGAAGGAGAAGGGAGAATGAGCGCCTGCGCAGATCTGAATCTACACTAGAGTTACCCAAGAACTGCCTGTGGGTCTGCTAAAGCTTCTGCTGATTATTCACAGTAATGGGAAAAGTTGCAGCTCACACTGATCACAGGAGTCCTGCCCAGAAAGGAACACCAGTCTGCTACAATGCATCCCTTTATTTTCCTTATCTATCCCCAATTACTAGCTCAATAATGCACAGTAGTTAGCCACTACATCATTGCCAAAGTTGATTTTATAAACAGCATTTGCTAGTGAGGTAGGATGCAACTTGAGACATGACTGAAGGTAGAAAGGCCTTTTATAATGCTGCCAGGTGCCTGTCTCAGTGAGAAAACTCAGCAGTGGGTGCTAGTAGCATCCAAGTCTCAGCCACTCACCATGTGTAAGCTTTAAAATTTCCCTGGCAACATAAATGAAACTTACAAGTGCTGTATAACTGAGAAACATTATTTAGTATGAACTCTCTCTTACCACAATGTAACACCACAGGTAATAGGTTTACTGATGACATTTTTTTGCATCATAATACCATAAACTGTAACACAGGACACAGTATCCTAAAATCTCTAGCAGAGAACATTTTATTTAAGTTTGTTTTTGTTTGTTTTTAAGAACACAGCAACATAATTGAGTGCATATATAAAGATCTACAAATGGGGCGGGAGGGGGAAATCTTTCAAATAGATACACACAGGCAGAATCTTGAGAAAAACTGATCTGGAGCCTTTGAAACAAATTTTAGTATAACTGATAGGGTTATATAATCAGAAATGGAATACTTAGAATAATGCTTTTTGTTGGGTTGTTCCTTCAACCAAAACACCTGTATTAACTTGTTTCCCAAGGTACTGTATACAAGTCAGCCAAGGTAAGCTGGGGAAGAAGTCAAGCAACAAACGTAGCTGAGTTCTTGAAATCTTTCAAAATACAATTAAATTAGTTGCTAAATGTTGTGTGTCCATTTGTATGCTTTTCTGATCTTTCACAGCCTGCTTGCTGCACAAACTACCACTGATTTGCCACAAGTACTCCTTTTCTTTTTACTGATTTCATAGATTCATAGGATTTAAGGCCAGAAGGGACCATTAGACTGGCCCTTATTTACAATGGACTTGTGTTCTGAGGAAGCAAAGCAAAAGCTATCCCACATAACCCTCCACCCCAATATAATACACTAGACAAGAAAGCTTTCTTTGCTAACAGTTCTTCGACATATGCCAAGGTGAAGTGTTAGTCAAATATTGGGTGTAGTAATTGAAACAATACACATTAAATGAAAAGCTAAACTACTGCCTAATGAAGTTTATGAAAGCAGACAGCATCAACTTTAGCATTATATGGAAACAAGACAAACATTTCAGTACTTACTACTCCATCTATTGCCATGTAGAGAAGTCGTCTTGGCCTGACAATGTTGAAAAGTCTGTCAATGTACTCAAAAATGGCAACCATCATTTCATCTTCATTTTTGGGAGCTGGTCTATAATTTAGCAAGACATCCTGTTAACGTTTCAGATAATATATAATACAAACTATTTATGAAGTGACAAAAGTGTCACTTACTTGTCCTCAGGATGTGTACATGGATGGATAATACCATTCATATCCAAATACAGGTTATCAAACTCCACCTCATTAGGATTAGGCTTGCTGGTATCAACTGGAATTTTGATGCCATTGCATTCTTTAGGCTGTGAACACAGTAATAACAAGCCTTTCAGTATTTGCCATATTTGCAACAATTTTGTTATCAGTGAGGCTTTAAATACGTCAGACCCAAATGAGATTTAAAAAGAAAAAAGGTGAAGGAGCAAAGAGTTGAATATCAGCCCACAAAATGATTACACATAGACCATGTCTACACTACAAAACAGGCTTTGTTTAAAACTGGGCAAACATTATACGTTGTTATATGGCCACACAGACAAGAAATAAAACACTCCCACTACAATTAGGTAACATAACCAAGTTTAAGCCAGGGTTAAAACATTGTTCTTTAACATGTTTATATTTTTCCCCTCTGTCCACAAAAGCAAGAATAACGGTGCAAAAGAGAATGTTGTAGGGCCAGCAGGACCTTACATGGCTTCTGTAAATTTGATTGACAAAGGGACCTGTCTATAGTTATAATCAGTAGGAGGTTTTACAATATCAGTCCTACTTCAGTCTTTGAACTTTATGCAAGAGATGAACTGGCACGTTTAGATAAACCAGGGCCATTATTTATTTCTCCAATATTAAATACTTAGCTTTACAGCACAAATAAAACAAAAAGACACCACTACTTTTTGGTTCTCCCTCTCTTTTTAGAGGAGTCAAAATCATGGTGAACAGATGACCAATCTTTAACTTATTAGATTTTGGGGCACAGCAGAAGCACTCATGCCCATTATGCTAAGCATCACTAGTAACAGTGATAGGGATAGGAAAGAAGCACCTGCTTTCCCTTTACCTTTGGGAAACATTAGTTAAGAACGGCCATACGGGGTCAGACCAAAGGTCCATCTAGCCCAGTATCCTGTCTTCTGACCGTGGCCAATTGCAGGTGCTTCAGAGGGAGTGAACAGAACAGGCAATCATCAAGTGATCCATCCTCTGTCATCCACTACCAGCTTCTGGCAAACAGAGGCTAGGGACACTCAGAGCAGGTGTTGCATCCTTGCCCATCCTGGCTAATAACCATTGAGGGATCTATCCTCTATGAACTTATCTAGCTTTTTTTTTTTTTAAACACTGTTATAGTCTTGGCCTTCACGAGATCCCCTGGCAAAGAGTTCCACGTGTTGACTGTGCACTGTATGAAGTACTTCCTTGTTTGTTTTAACCTGCTGCCTAATAATATCATTGGATAACCCCTAGGTCTGGTGTTATGTGAAGGGATAAACAACACTTCTTTATTTACTGTCTCCACACTAGTCAAGATTTTATAGACCTGTATTGTATCCCACACTTATTCGTGTCTTGTCCAAGCTGAGAAGTCCCGGTCTTCTTAATTATTCCTCATATGGAAGCTGTTCCATACCCGTACCCATCTGTGTTGCCCTTCTCTGTATCTTTTCCAATTCTAATAGATTTTTTTTTAAGATGGGATGACCAAGCTGCATGCAGTACTTAAGATGTGGACGTACCATGCATTTATATACAAGCATGATATTTTCTGTCTTATCTTTCTCTTTCCTAACGCTCCTAACATTGTTAGCTTTTTATGACTGCTGCTGCACATTGCATGGATCTTTTCAGAGAACTATCCACGATGACTCCAAGATCTCTTTCTTGAGTGGTAACAGCTAATTTAGACCCCATCATTTTGTATGTATAGCTGGGATTATATTTTTCAATGTGCATTACTTTGCATTTATCAACACTGATTTTCACCTGCCGTCCAGGTTTGAGAGATCCCTTTGTAACTCTTTGCAGATTGCTTTGGAGTTAACTATCTTCACTACTTTTGTTTATAGTTCAAGGTGTGAAAAGAGTTTAAGATTGGCCTCGAAAGACTAGCTTCCTCCTGCTCCCTGTACACAGACAGATAAGATCCTGCCAACGCTCTTGCCCACCAGTAGTCAGCTTTCCCTTTTGTGGGGAGGGAGGGAATACATCTCATTCTGCCCACTGACTACCAGATGTTTTGGGATGCTCAGACACCACCCATTAATTTCCAGTTTGAGGAATTTGTCTCCAAAGCAGATTGATGACCATAATTTCATGACCAATAACCAGACAAAAATCTATTACTCAATTTTCCCTTAGACAAATCAGTAGTTTCCAACTTTCATGCCCCACGCTCTTCTTTCCACTCTGGCACATTGTAAAATGCCATTACCTAATGAACAGACCCAAAACAAACAGTTAACAGATTGCATTAAACACCAAACAGATTACAGGCTGCAAACCCTGAATTTTCAAACTTCTGGAGACGGTCATTCCGCTGTCTCACAATCACACATGCTTTGGTCCTGCCTCTTTAATAAAAGGACTGCTACTGCTCTCCTTATAAATAGTAAAGACACCTAATTCTCTTCATTATTAAAATTCGCAAATCATTTTTGAAGAGCTCTAGCATCTCCGTGGTATACTACAGTGTCTTGAAACTTAGCAGGAAGATACTCCTGAGGGCCTGATCTCTGAAGCACCCAAAATTAGTGGAGACTGTTGCAAGTTCTAACCTTCATTTTCCCGTGCAACTATCCCTGTACCTCACAAAGGTGTTCCAAAGACAAACTGATTGCTCTTTGTGAGACTCCGGTATTATGGCAGCAAGCACCACAGAAAATCCCTTGAGGAAATTAATAATTCTGTTTTCAGTGTACAGAGAACTAAATAATGCAGCAAGGCAGGCATGGGGCCACACACTGAATGATAAATACTGAAAAGCTGCCTTAATCCCTCAGCACCATCCATCCTGTGCACGGAATGAGACAGAGATTCTATTGAGAGAAAAAAAAATGTATGGGATCACGTAATTAGAGACTCAATGCACAGGCACAAGGGGGCCAAATTACAGTTCCATAATCAAGTACAATTTGTCATTAGTTATTTAGATTGTGGTAGCGTCCAACACATTAAGTGCTTGCCACCCAGAAGAAGACAGTCTGTACACCAAGAGCGCACAGCCCCACAAACACCTGTATGCTATGCTCAGCCTAGAAGTACTAGACCACCCAATCAACTTTTCTATTAAGATCTGCCTCCTCAGCCTTGATAAGGACAATGCAATGTCATCCTACTTTAAAAAAAACAAACAAACAAACCACAAACCCATACACGTATCCGAGCAGCTCTTATACAAAAGAGGCATTCAATCACAGAGTCCAAGCTGGAATCAGCCTCTATCCTACTCAGTCAAACAACTCATTCGCTCTTGGGCAGCTGACATGGACCATTTCTCTCAGTCCTGGTAAATGATGTAAGCCATTTCCACTCTGCAAAAGCTGTTAATAATCACATTTTAAGTGATCACTGCACAGCTGTGTCTTAAGGCTTGATCCAAAGCCCATCACTGAGACGCTTTGCCTAGGAATACATACTTTCTAGAACTTCCTTTACCAAAATACCCCCACACAACACATCTAGCAACTTCAACTATCTTTAACTATTACTGCTGGGAGAGGGAAGTGTAGAGAAGGAGTGTGTACAAGAAAGAAGGCTGTGGGGGCAGTGATAACCTGGTGTATAACAGCTATGTTAATAGTAAGGTGTTTGCACGTGGGTGGGAGAGTGGAGTGTATGTTTTGTCACATGACTTCATTTTCTAGTTTTTTGTAGCTGTGCATCAGGTACGTTACAGACATAGCAACCAGGAACGCTTCAAAATGAAGTTTGTGTAGTAACATATTGAAGATCAGGCTAAAGATTTTGCTTAAACACTGATTCTCAAGAATGAAGTTAACTCAACAGGACAAGTTTCAGTTACTGGAAACTTTTCAATTCATGCGTCTGAATGTTTCTGTTTTAACTCAATAATGCTGCTGGTCACTCAACTGGTGTGTATATATTAAGATTCCCATAGCACCATCTTAAGCAAGTGAAATTATAGTTTGACTGTAATAATGGAGCATTAAACCCTAACATTTTATCCTTGAAGCGAGTTTAAGGAATCACCTTCGTTTACCTGCTGAGAAAAACACTTTCAGCAAAAAAAAAAAAAAAAAGTTGCAGCAAGAAAGGGATTTAAAGTCTTCTCAGTTATAAGACACAGTACACACTGCATCTCAAGGTAGAAGTTGAGAATATTCTTAAACAGCCTGATTCAATCACTTGACAGCCCTAGGGATTGTAAATGTAGAAAACATCAAAAATATTTAAATAAATGGTATTCTATTATTGTTTAACAGTGCGATTAGTCGCAATTAATTTTTTTAATATATTGATTTCAATTACAACATAGAATACAAAGTGTACAGTGCTCACTTTATATTTATTTTTATTACAAATATTTGTGCTGTAAAAAACAAAGGAAATAGCATTTTTCAATTCACCTCATAAAAGTATCATAATACAATCTCTTTCTCGTGAACACTGAACTTACAAATGTAGATTTTCTTTTGTTACATAACTGCACTCAAGAACAAAACGTAGAACTTTAGAGCCTACAAGTCCACTCAGTCCTACTACTTATTCAGCCAATCGCTAAGACAAACAAGTTTGTTTACATTTATGGGAGATAATGCTGCCGGCTTCTTATTTACAATGTCACCTGAAAGTGAGAACAGACATTCACATAGCACTTTTGTAGCTAGCACTGCAAGATATTTACATGCCAGATACGCTAAACATTCGTATGCCCCTTCATGCTTTGGCTACCATTCCAGCGGACATGCTTCCATGCTGATGACACTCATTAAAAAAAAAATGCGTTCATTAAATTTGTGACTGAACTCTTTGTGGGAGAATAGTATGTCTCCTGCTCTGTTTTACCCTCATTCTGCCATGTATTTCATATTATAGCAGTCTCGGATGATGACCCAGCACATGTTGTTCGTTTTAAGAACACTGACTACAGATTTGACAAAACACAAAGAAGGTGCCAATGTGAGATTTCTAAAGCTACAGCACTCAACCCAAGGTTTAAGAATCTGAAGTGCCTTCCAAAATCTGAGCGGGACGAGGTGTGGAGCACATTTTCAGACATCTTAATAGATCAACACTCCGATGCGAAAACTGCAGAACCCGAACCATCAAAAAAGAAAGTCAACCTTCTGCTGGTGACATCTGACTCAGATGATGAAAGTGAACATGCATCGGTCTGCATTGCTTTGGATCGTTACTGAGCAGAACACGTCATCAGCATGGATGCATGTCCTCTGGAATGGTGGTTGAAGATGAAGGGACATATGAATCTTTAGTGCATTTGGCACATAAATATCTTGAAACATCAGCTACAACAGTGCCATGCGAATGTCTGCTCTCACTTTCAGGTGACATTATAAACAAGAAGCAGGCAGCATTATCTCCTGCAAAAAAACAAAAACTTTTTTATCCGAGTGACTGGCTGAACAAGAAGTAGGACTGAGTGTACTTGTAGGCTCTAAAGTTTTACATTGTTTTATTTTTGAATGAAGTTATTTTTTGTATGTAATTTTACATTTGTAAGTTCAAATTTCATGATAGACTGCATTACTTGTATGAGGTAAATTGAAAAATACTATTTATTTTGGTTTTTACAGCACAAATATTTGTGATAAAAATAAATATAAAATGAGCACTGTACACTTTGTATTCTGTGTTTTAATTTAAATCAATACAGTTGAAAATGTAGAAAACATCCAAAAATTGTTAATAAATTTCAATTGGTATTCTATTGTTTAAAAGTGTGATTAATCGCGATTGGTTTTTTTGAGCTAATGCATGAGTGAACTGCGATTAATCAACAGCCCTAAAAATTACAAATATAGTTCAAACTTCACTTTATTATGCTCAGATTATGAACACAGGAATAAAAGAGGGCAGTTGTTAGTGGATTTTCGAACTCATGTGGCATCATTCAGTCGTCTGAAAGAACCTTTATCAAATCTTTTCTGAGTTACTGTTATGCACTATCATCACTGACTACATCCTTAAAATGAAATCATCCGTTTCCCAGATCTTGACGTTTTTGGATAAGACTTTACATTCCTTGTATTACCAGATTCAAATAGAGAACTGAAAGCAGAAAATACCACAGATCATGCACCAGGTCCAGAAGAACTATTACTCCAGTTTTAAAAGCCATAAAATAATGTCTTGCTTCACATCTCTTACAGATAGTCCATATTCATGAAAACAAGGAATCCTGCCAGTATTTTCTCTTGAAGCACGAATCAACGTTTAAAAAATACTGAAGATAAAATAAATCAGATGGTAAGATTTATGATCAGGATAACTTCAGCCTTTTTTAAAGCTAATTTTCTCTCTCTGATTCTCCCTTCTATTATGCATCCAGATCAGTCAAGGTACATCTCAGACTATCTGACTAATCATGAAATAAGAACATTATGTAATATGGAGAATTAAGCAAAAATTTGTATCAGATGCATTGATACATGCATCTGATACAAATGTATGAGTGGGTCTATTACCCAAAGTTTTTTTCTACGCTAACTTTGAATAATTGAATATTATAAAGCTTTTCGAGTCAACTGAGAGTGTCACTTTAAAAAAACAAAACAGTATTCATTCTGATTATATAATGGGACAAGACAGCCATCTTCTCTTTACTTCTATTTGTTCTTTCAATCAAACACCTCACTATAGCTAACTGATTCAGGTATAAAAGGCTTACAACTATATGATATAGAACATAAAATTGCCCTCTGGTGATATTTCGCTTCACCCTCAAGATTATATTTTGCTTATATTCAGGCTCTTTTTAAAGATTTTGTAAAGTAGCTTGGTTTAACTTTACCCTTATATGCTCATATAACCAATATGCCGCCATCAAATTTTCAATGAAAAATAGTCTTGTAATGGATTGAAGTATCTGGGAACGATGTCTCTTGTGATATAACTAAATTGTTCAAACAACTGAAAATAGATCTCCGGATATGACACTCTAGCTGTCACTTTATTAGGTCATGTGAATTTGATTAATATTCTCCCCAGGATTTTGTAGTATCTTCAATCTTTCTCTTATTCCTGCTTGATTTAAGATTAACCAATTTATTTCTCTTTGTAAAATAAAAGAGCAAGGATCGACCTGTTAAAATATTTCAAAAAGAGACAAGCTTCCATGAGATCCAACTCAACTTTTGAATTTATGGCCAGATTTCGATACCAACAATCACAAATATACTTTATTCCATGTAGTGTCCCATGGAAAACAGGATTTACTCCTGGAGTAAGTCACTATTCAATGTAAGAACATCAGGATCAGACAAATTAAATTTGCCATAAACTGTTTCCACAAGAGGTTTAAAATTCAAAATGATCTGGTCAAACTGGAGAAACGGTCTGAAGTAAATTGGATTAAATTCAATAAGGACAACTGTAAAGTACTCCACTTAGGAAGGAAAAATCAGTTGCGCACACACAAAATGGAAAATAGCTGTCTAGGAAGGAGTACTGCAGAAAGGGATCGGGGGGTCATAGTAGTTCACAAGCTAAATGAGAGTCAGTGTAACACTGTTGCAAAAAACCATTCTGGGATGTATTAGCAGGAATGTTGTAAGCAAAACACAAGAAGTAATTCTTCCGCTCTACTACACGCTAATTAGACCTCAACTGGAGTACTGTGTCCAGCTCTGGGCAACACATTTCAGGAAATGTGGACAAACGAGAAAATCCAGAGAGGAGCAACAAAAATGATTAAAAGTCTAGAAAACATGACCAATGAGGAAAGATTGAAAAAAACTGGGTTTATTTAGTCTGGAGAAGAGAAGGGGGGCAGGGGGGAGGAAGGACACAAATGACATGATAACAGTTTTCAAGTACATAAAAGGTGGTTACAAGGAGGAGGGAGAAAACTTGTTATCCTTACCGTCTGACGACAGGCCAAGAAGCAATGGCCTTAAACTGCAGGAAGGGAGGTTTAGGCTGGAAATTAGGAAAAACTTCCTAACTGTCATGATGGTTAAGCACTGAACTAAACTGCCTAGGGAGTTTGTGGAATCTCCATCACTGGAGATTTTTTTTTTTAAGAGCAGGTTAGACAAACACCTGTCAGGGATGGTCTAGATAATAATCACTCTGGACATTAGTGCAGAAGACTGGACTAGATAACCTTTTAAGGTCCCTTCTAGTCCCACGATTCTATGTAATCTCATTAAGTGTGGTCCCAAACATTAGTCACTCTCACCATTATACTTTAAACGCTTCAGAGAGCTGTCCAATTTTATTCCAGGATGTGAAAATTTTAGTTACAAAAGATGGGAAAGTGATCACAATCTTAGTAAGGTGAAGATTTTATGTATTGTTTTTTACCCTTACACAGATGTCTGATCAAATAAAAACAGCTTTTCAATGGTTTATACACAAAGGCTGCTCTCATCAGTAAGATAAAAACCATACAGAATTAGGAAATACAAAATGAAGGATTAAATTTAAGGATTAAAAAGATAGCAAAATCAAGTACTTTCACATTAGGAAATACCAGAATGAACATTGCCCACGCAACCTTAATTTAGCTGCCTTGTGTGTATGCATTATGATACAGCCTTTCATTAAATGCAGAAGTGACTACCTGTGAAAAATCTGGGGGTAAGGACCTCTGATAGAGGCAGGGATGGAACCCCAGTCTCTAGGGCAGTTGTCAACTGCCCTAACCACAAGGCCATCCCCCTTCTTCCTACACTCCCCTGCCTCATTCATCACAAACCTTCAACTTCTGCAATAAAAAAAGGCAGGGACCCTATAGAAAACAGACTTCCTCACTACACCGATTCATTCCCATAGCACATCCATCCTACCCGAATGAACTTGGGTTGTGTTTGGTTTAAAAGAGAGCTCATGTAAGACTACCATAATGCATATGCACAAGGGGGCCAAATTAAGGTTGCACAGGAAACATTCACTTTGGCATTTCCTAATTTGAGTGCTTGACTTTGCAGCCTTTTACTCCTTTTTAATCCTTAAATCCCTAATTTTTTATGGTTTAGTATATTTATGAGAGCAACCTTAACATTAAGTCAAGGTTTTTGCTTGTGAATTGCCTTAGTTTAATAAAATTCTCTATGTAAGTGCTACTTAACTAGTAAAGTACTTACAAATGTCATCTTCAATGTGAACTTTATTGTCATTGTTATCTTTGTGAAGCTCATTCAAAAAAAGAGAAGAGAAACAATTTTGAAAACTACCAATCTGCGTGTTTGTCCTTTTTCCCTTAACATATATGGAGAGCATGAAAGTGTTTGGCTTCTATTCCAACCCAAGAAAGGTGAAAGAAAAGTGAAAGAGTTGCTTGATTTTTCACACTGAAGCAAAAAAAGCTGCAGTTTTTAGACCTTCATCTAGAACAGGATGGGCAAACTTTTTGGCCTGAGGGCCACATCTGGGTATGGAAATTGTATGGCGGGTCATAAATGCTCACAAAATTGGGGGTTGGAGTGTGGGAGGGAGTTAGGGTTTCAGCAGGGGAGTGCGGGTTCTGTGGTGGGGCTGGGGGTGAGAGGTTGGGGGTGCAAGAGGGTGCTCCGGCCTGGGACCAAGGGGTTCGGAGGGTGGGAGGGGGATCAGGGATAGGGCAGGGGCACAGGAGGGGGTCAGGGGTGCAGGCTCCGGACAGCGCTTACCTCTAGCAGCTCCTGGAAGCAGCGGCATGCCCTCCCTCTGGCTCATACGCAGAGGCAAGGCCAGGTGGCTCTGCACGCTGCGCTGTCCACAGGCACTGCCCCTGCAGCTCTCATTGGCCGCAGCTGCTGGCCAATGGGAACCGCAGGGGCAGTGTGTGGCGCCCCCTGGCTACCCCTACATAGCTGGGACAATCCACTGCTTCCAGGAGCCCCAGCATTCATGGAGCGGGGCAAGCTCCTAACCCCACTCCCTGGCTGGATCTCAAGGGCTGGAGCAGTCTGAAGGGTCTAAAATGTCTGAAGGGCTGGATGCAGTCCCCGGGCCATAGTTTGCCCACCCCTAATCTAGAAACTAGTACGTAAGCTCAAGCAACTGCTGTAAGGGAAAGTTAATCCTCACCCACCTCATCGTTGACAGAAAAAAACCCCAAAACTGTTAGACAGTATTCCTTACCAAGCTATTGAATCATCCATTTAAATATCAGAAGAATGGAATGGATATGTGAGAGATCATGAAACACTTGACAATGTTCCAAGAAGTCAGAGCACAATTATACCTCTCAATCCCAAAAATATTATGAAGAAATTGAAGGAAATTCAGAGCGAACGTACAAGCATGATTAAGTGGTTTGAGGACTATATAGGAGAAAAAATAAAGTGAACAAAATGTGTTCAATCATTCTTCCCCCAAAATTTCCCATTACACCATTTTCTACCTCTAAAGTATGTAGTCTACAACTGTTACTTTTATATCATAGCATACACAAGTTTACTTGTAATTGGTTATGATGAAGCACTGACATTTTTGTATCAGTATTGTAAAACTACATTTAAGTTTGTTGCTTTAAAACCTAAAACTCTGCAGCTGAGAAGTGGTCTTAGTTGCTAAAAAAACTCGTGATCTCTCCACATCTCTGCAGTTTGCTAACAATTATAAATCTGATAGAATATTTTCTATTAGTTACTTATTGTACAGGCCTAACAGCCCAAAAGAAATTAGCACTGTAAACAGAACACCATCTCCACAGCATCAGGCCATTCAGCTTTTCAACAGTATTTTTTCCTTTACATTTTCCACATTTTGCCAAAGTTTAATAGCAGCAACAGTGACCTCCAGGTCAGACATTTCACGGCAATTAATGACCAGACGTGCTAAAGACCTTCAGATTCACTTTCGGCTATCAATTCATCCAGTCAGTCATTAAGCAATAATGATTTCCTGGTAGCTAAAGTTAAATTGTCATTAATGATAGTGCCAATAAAAGATGATGGCATAAACAGAACTAAAAGCGAGTATAACAAATATAAGAAGTGCTAGCTTCTGTGCCACGCAAAACGACCATGGGGGGAAGTCGAAAAGTCAGCAAGTAAAGACTTACAATCCCAGGAGGGCACGGGAGGGGGAAACACAAAAACCATTACTTGATACTAACTGTAGCTTAGGAGCAAACGAGTTTAGTTCTCTTGAGTTTTGCAGAAAATACAATAAGAAATGCTACATAAAAGGTCCAGTTTTCAGAACATTTGGAAACAGCAGCAGTCACGTGATAAGAAAACTTTTAGTTTCCATTCAAAGAACTAACAGGCAGATGCTGGACGATGTCATGGCACCACTATTCAGCTTCTTCCCTATTATTTATTACTTACACAGTGCCACAGGATTAGTTAGCACTACATATGACACACCAGCATTTGCTAGATATAAATCAATCTACCAAAATGTGTCAAAAGACAACTGACCGTGCACTTTAACATAGCAAGTAAGGTCACGAATCGGCAGAGTACTAATGAGCTTTTCAGTCCTTTGGGTTTGTTCACAAGTGGGGAGAGGTGGTGTCTTTGTTACATGCTTGTACAGTGCCTAGCCTAATGGGGGGTGGGGGGAAGAGACATCCACAACACACACACAGTGCAATGCAGTCAAGGGAAACCCAGCTCTCCACGCAGGAAGATTTTGTGGCTGCCCCGGCTGGAGAGCTACTCGCTGTATCCCCACGCGCAGCCTGGGCTCAGGAGACTCACGCAGGGAGAGCTGAAGATCAACCAGAGCTCCGGGCCCAGCGGGAAGGGGGCTCCCAGCTCAGCCAAGGGGTCGGGATGGCTACAGAGTCAGCCCCGTGTGCAGCTCCCCGAGTCCACGCGGACCCAGCGGGAGCTGGGACTGGGGCGGGGGGGGGGGGGTTTGCGGTTCACGGGGGGCCGGGCCCCGGAATGCCGGGGGGAGGCTGCTGGGGGCCGGGGGGAGGGAGCAGGTGGTGGCTGGGGCCGATCCCCGGGCTGGAGACGAGGGGGCGGCGGCCGGGAGCCGATCCCCGGGCTGGAGACGAGGGGGCGGCGGCCGGGAGCCGAGCCCCGGGCTGGAGACGAGGGGGCGGCGGCCGGGAGCCGAGCCCCGGGGGGGGGGGCGGGGGGGAGGGTTGCTGGGGGACGGAGGCCGAGCCCCGGGACGGGAGGTGCGGGGAGCTGCTGGGGAGGAGCCCGGGACGGAGGGGATGGGGCGGCGCCGGCCTCACCTTCTCCTCCACGCTGTGGACGATGATGGAGGGGTACTTGCGGCTGAGCCAGCGGAAGAAGGCCGGGACTCCCATGGCCCCGCGTAGGGATACAGCCGCGGCCGCGTAGCTGAATTGGAATCCAGGCGGCGGCGGCGGCAGCAACCGGACTTCCGGGGCAAGGGGCAGCGCGAGGCATGATGGGGAAAAAAGTGCTGGGGGGCGGCGGCGGCGGCGAACGGGTTAAGTCACGTGATTTCGGGCGGCCATATTCGGGCATGCGCAGTGCGGGCTCTCTTCCTCCCCACCACCACCTCAGAGGGGCAAGAGGCGGGGCCAGCCCTGGTCCTTCCCACGCACGGCTCCCGTGGCCACACGCAGGCCTGAGCCTGCAGGAGGCGCCAAGGGCCGCCAGCCGACGTCGGCTGTTGTGGGCCCGCCCGCCCCCTTTAGCCCGTTCGCAACGGCCTGACAGGACGGGCCGCCGCGCTGCTCCTGCGCGTGCTCGCAGGGACTGAGCATGCTCGGTGGCATCTGCTGAAGCCGCTGCCCTCAGGTGGGCATGAGAGAGCTGCTGCCGGCGACGGGGGGTTGGGCAGGGCGGAGCTGGCTGGGCAGGAGGCTCTACCCGACAGAGCCACCGCGAGGGGCAGAGGGGATACAAGTGCCCCCTGCTGCCCCCGGCCGTCCCAGGTCGCTACCCCGGCCCAGCAAGGCAGCAAGTCGTGACAGGGCAGCGAAATAAGAAGCGCCCCCCCGGCGCCGCTGCAATATGTGACATGACACCGTTGCTGTGGCAGAAGGGCTCCAGCAGGATCGACCCCAGGGCTGCTTGAGGACACCCCCCAGTCGCAGGAATTTCACACACACTCACCTTGCTCAGCCTAAGTTTGTGGTGCAGACCAGGCCCTAAGTCCGCTAAAAGTCCCCCCCCCCCCCGCCTTTCCAGGGGACTTAAAACCCCAATAAACACAAAAGCAACCCCCCCTCCCCCACCTCTTCACCTTTCCCCAGGCTACAGCAGACCAAGACAACAAAGGCTCCCACCCCTCTTGGACGCACGCCAACTAGGCCTACCTTCCCGCAGGAAGGGGTGGCTAGACAGCACTCTTCTTCAGCTCCTGACCCCAGCCACCCCACAACACAACCCACGACACGGCCCTCTTTGCTTTTAGCTCCTCTCTTGAAGCCTGGCACCTAGTCCTGGGTGTCATGGGGCTGGGCTGATTGGCCCCCAGCAGGCCATTAACCCTTTTCTGACTCACATGGAGTTTGTACATCTCAGCGCAGGCCGCAAGTGGAAGCGGCTGTGTTGCAGAAGTACTCACCACCTTTTCTGAGGCTATGTCTACACTATGCAGCTTTAACGACCCAGGTGTGTTGCTACAGCCGGGCTGCAAGAAGGTGCACAGTGTAGCCACTGTTTGCCAGCTCTCCTGCTGACAAAAAACTTCCACCCCCAAATGAGTGGCGTTCCTGCCAACAAAGCGCTGTTCACACTGGTGGTTGTTGTCGACAAAACTTTTGTCTTCTGGGGGGCGGGGGTGTTTCTTAACACCTCTGAAAGACAAAAGTTTTGTTAAAAGAAAAGGAGTACTTGTGGCACCTTAGAGACTAACCAATTTATTTGAGCATGAGCTTTCGTGAGCTACAGCTCACTTCATCGGATGCATACCGTGGAAACTGCCTGAAAAGTTTTGTTGTTCAGTTGCCAGTATAGACATAAGGTACAATACAAGGTAGAGTGGCCCATTAGCACCCCTACAGTGATAGGACAAAAGGGAGGATTAGTGAGTCACTGTTCCATCTTGCTTTTAGCTGAGATGCTCAGAATACCTTTCCCAGACCTGAAGAAGAGCTCTGTGTGACTCAAAAGCTTGTTTCTCTCAACAACAGAAGTTGATCTGATAAAAGATACCACCACACCCACCTTGTCTGTTTTACAATCTATCCATAACCATTTGATCAACTTTCAGGAAGAATTGCTTTATTGGTTATGGTGAATTTTAATTTTTGTGGAAGTGCCCAGATCTTGGGATCTATGATTGGAATTATGATTTCCTATTAGTAATAATTATAAGTATGGGCATCATTTTATAAATTTAACTAAAGAAATAAATTGTGTAAAATCAATCAGAAGGATTTTCAGAACAAGCTTGTTTAGAGGATGTGAGTTTACAAAGAAGAAAGAAGACTTCTTGAAACCTGAAAAGAACATTATTTTTTAAGGTCAGGATTGTTGCTTACTCTGCATACTGGTGGAGGGGAGTAAAGGAGCGTAAGGCACTGCTTTTTTTTCTCCATGCAGAACACCTTCATTGTAAGTAGCAGCGCATGACCCACATCTACGCAATGCAGCAGAAGGCAAAAAATCCCTAGTCACTGCCAAGCTGCCCTGGGGGGAAATTCCTTCCTGGAACCCAACAGGACCCACTGGTATAGATCAATAGCAGATTACTTACCCTCTGAAGCAACCACAATACTTTCACCCTCTTCTATTCCTAAATCCCTACACCACCACCCCAAGCAAACACAAAATAAAAAAACCTTACCCCAAGCAGAATTTTTACCCTGAAAAAGAAGTTCAGAGACTCCATGAAGTCCATTAGGACTCGATTTATGTTGAAGACGATCAGACAGTGTGCTGATGGGCAGCAGTATAAAACCAATAGACAGCAAAGTGGGAACCAAGAACCCAATTCTGACTCCTGGGGCATTGCATCGCACTGCCCCTATCTTAGTGCACCTTGGTAATTGGCAATCTTGCCTTAAGTATAATTTCCAAATGCATTATTCAATTAACTACAAACTATGTAAAAAAAATTCTCCTCTGGCTCTAGCTATATGACACATTTCATCCAGAAAACAGTTGTATAAAGAAAATTAAGCAAGGTGTTGCTACCAAGACTTTTTAAGATTTTTTCCCCCCTGTTCCACAAAAAGGATATGGGTGCACACAGTAAGGAAACAGGTCTGAGATGTAAGAGGAGAGGGTATTTTTCCCCTTCAGAACGGATTTACGGAAATGTTGCCTCTTGTGGTGATTCACAAAGCAAGCAACAGCAGCAGTCTTTAAGAAAAGTCATAATGATTATAGAGCGTTGAAAGTACATAACTGAGCTGGTGCAACTTCCACAGAAGCACAAACTGGAAAATTGGAAGGCACAATTTGTGACAAATACAAGGAGCAGCAATAAAAAACATATCTTGTCACATCATTTGTACATTACATAAGCAAATAAAACTAAAATCAGCCATTTGAGGATGTTGAAACTGAATTAAATCTTCAGATATTAAATGGAATTAACGTGATCAAGATTTTGTACTCTACCATGACTTTGTGACAATATACCGACTTCATGATGTAAGCAGTGTCAGGATGAGCTCCACCCTGACATCTGGTGGTGAGGTGTGGCAAGTCGTGGAAAAGAACTTCAGGGGCCGATCTCATTTGCATAGGCACACCCACCCCGCCTAGAATGAGGCCATAGCTGCCCAAATGGTCACTTTGGCTGCTGTGGGATCCCCAGTGTCTCTGTTATTGGGGCAGGAAGAATAAATTATTACCCGGATTATGGGAACTGTGCTTGGAACTGTACTTGGCCTTTTGTTATGATGGAGGGACTCACCATCAACTAAGGGGCACTCACTACGCAAGGGTCATGGGTTCCAAAACTCTGTAAATTGAGAGAGGCTGGGGACAAGTATTAATACTTGGTGGCATAGGCCCCTTGGTGAGGGCCTTACATGCTAATTGCACTTCCTCCTCTCTCCACTGTAGAATATCAGAGCTAATTTTGATTTCATTAGGAGTCTAATTACAGGCTGCTGAGCTCACTTTGGGCTAACAGTGCACCAGCACTGAGGCTCCCCTACTACAAGCTGAATTCACCAAAGAGCTGAACTGACTAAGAGCTGAAATCACTGAGCGTTGTGTTAAGTAGTGGGGGAGCCTGAAGATATATTTTGGAGCAGTTTGCCGGACGGCTAGAGTGCCTTGTGGACAGGCTGGTGGAGCAGTTTGTGGGCTGCAGAGCCGAGCCGAGCGAAGGAGTTCGTGGGGTGGCTGGCGGAGCGGAGGCCTATGGAGCTGTGGGGCGGTCAGCTTCAGATCATGTAAGGTGCCTCTTACCCCCGTCCCATCTCCACCCAGGTTGGAAGGTAAAGCTCCACAGATAAACTTTCGAACTCTGGGGCTGCCCTGACCAGGGACAGAGACTTTTGGGTCATTGGACTTTTGGGACTTTGGGTGATTTGGGGTTGCTGGATTCAAGAACCAAAGGGAAAGGGGCATGCCCCAATTTGCTTGGGGTGGGTTTTTTTTGCTCATGGGTTGTGTTATGAATCCTGCTGGTGGTGTTTCCCCAACATAATGCCACATTGTTTCTCTCTGTTATTAAAAGGCTTTTTCCTACACTCAGACTATGTGCTTGCGAGAGGGGAAGTATTGCCTCTTGGAGGCGCCCAGCGGGGGTGGTATATATTTGTCCCAGGTCACTGAGTGGGGGCTCGAGCTGGTTTTGCATTGTGTTATTGGAATGGATCCCCTAGATATTGAACCCGGCCCTTGTTGCTGCCAACTCTGACGGGCAGAAGGGTTACAATTAGGGCAATGACAGTGGTGAGGATGTAAGAAAGAGTTCTGGGGAAACGTTAATAAAAATAATCTCAGTACTGGGCACTGAGTCATCTACACTGATTGGAGGGAGAGCGGGAAGGAAAGAACTGTAGGTATTTACAGTAAAACAAATTAACCCAGTCTTGTACTTATTATTCATAGCTTCAGTTAGCTATGATATTAAACCATGCATGATTATATCTCTGTTTTAAAATCTGTGACTTGAATAGGTTTCTCAGTAACCTCAGATTGGTACAACATCTGTTGTGTGAGGTAAAAATAGGCCTCTGTTCCTTCAAAAATGTACCCTGACTGAAGCATGTTATTGGAGCGCTACTACTCCTAGAAATTAGTGTACTTATCACATAGAACAAATTAGCTTAATCCTATCCTCTCTCCCCCCCCTTCCTTTTTCCTCTCTAGGTGGTCTAATTGGTTTCCACCTGGGCCAGATCTCTCAGTTGGTGTAAACTGGTGTAGCGCTCTTTACTTCAGTAGCACCATATTGAATTACACCAGCTGAGGAACAAAATGAAACATATGCTGCTACTAACAGGCCTTTTGAATGACAATTTTTTTCCCTCAATAAAATATAGAAGGATAGTTTGTGAACAAAAGCAACAAGATGAACGTACTTATCTAGCTAAGGTATTTATATGGTTGCCATTACCCTAATATCTGAGTATATCTTAATCTTTAATATATTTTTTTCTCACGACCCCCCTGTGAAGTAGGGAAGTAATATTACTCCATTTTACAGATGGGAACTGAGGCCAAGCCAATGCTACAAGCTTACATCGGTATAACTATGTCACCTGGGAGAGGGTGGAGAGTGCATGAAAAATCCACACCCCCGCCCAAGCGACGCAGTTACACTGACCTAGCCCCCGGTGTAGACAGAGCTATGTTGATGGGAGGAGTTCTCCTGTTGCCATAGCTACCTCCTTTCATGGAGGTGGATTAACTACACCGCCGGGAGCGTAGGAGTAGCTGCGTTGCAGCAGCGTTTTAAGTGTAGACTTGCCCTGAGACACAGTGAGGCTAAGGCCAAGATCCTTAGAGATCTTCAGGAGACTAATTCCCATTGAAAGACCGTTGAGGATCTGGGCTTGAGTGACTTGCCCCAGGTCACGTCGGAAGTCTGTAGCAGAGCAAACATTTGAACCAAAGACTTTAGTCCTCTAACTACTGGCTCATACTTCCTCGCTACATTGGTTTTACACTGTCCTTAAGCTGTAGTTATTAATTTTTATGCACCATAGCAAATCTATTAAAAAGGTGCCAGCAAGCAATGCGACCCAAAGATTTTGCTGCTAAATAATTTCCAGGGAACGTCAGACCGAAACTCATCTGGCGACAGTCTCATTAGCATTCTGCAGTGGAGATCTGACACAACGTGGTTTGGCGGAGTTTTGTAGTTTTTAGCACTTTCAGAATCACCTTGAAATCACTGATTCCGGGATGTAACTCCATTTTAAATCCCTCTGAATGAGGCAGTGCATTCACTTCCACACTTAGGTGTTTTCCATTCTCTCAGTCCAGGTCAGTCATTGACAAAAAGACTAATATTTGATGACAGATGGCTCTGTGAGATCCTGATAAGGCAATATCTCACTTTTGGAATTCAAGTGAGAGCTGAGTTCCTCTAGAGAATTATTTATGATACTATTATTGTGCCCAAACTCATTAGATGTAAAACATTCTGCCAGTCATCTTTAGTCTACACTTACACAGCTGTCATACTGGCAGCCCAAAGATTATGACAGATGATGCTGATGGACAGTAGGATTGCAATCTTTACAGCCATAACAGATTTAAAGCTGTATGCCACTCATCTAAGGGAAAGTACTATACAAAAAAGTATAATAGATTGCTGCAGCTTATACACGACTAAATGACATTGCTAAATTATTTTTGGAGAAATTACTATGCCACTACAGAAACATCTTGTCCAGACATTTAATCACTGTCTAGGTTTTAATGGTTTAAGACCAAATTTTAAAGGCACCCACAACAGGTGTGTTTGCAAAAAAGGATGTATACCCGGCCTGCTCACAAAAAGCTGCATTAGAGCATCAGACTTTCAGTGCAATTACTGGATTTGTGTGATAACTCCTTTGCCTGTGCAATTACCGGATTTTTGTGCTGGTTTGCATGGGTAAAATTAGCCCATGGACACTTTTGTAGGACAGTGCCTACCTGTGTTTGGAAAATTTGGTCAAAAGGTTACTTCTATCCATTTAGGAAAGAGTTGCCTATATACAGTCTGTCGTCCAGAAGTTGACTACCCTAGCGGAGGACTCTGTATTTGTATGGGGCACAGTGGTTCTGCTGGGATGGTGTCAGAAAAGGCTTCCACACCCACAAAGGTGTGGAGTGGCTGGATCCTCTCTCCTGCAGAGCACACCCCAGCCTGCTTGGAGGCAGGAAGCGAGGGCTGTGAGAGAAAGGAGGTCCAGTGTGCCCAGTGGTGATGGGCCTCACAACCAGCCCAGGAGCTGGCTCTTGTGTTGATGGCCCCTGCCACTCCCATCCCAAGAAGGGGTACAGTTGTGACATGGGGCAGAGACCAGGGAGACCTGTGACCGAAGAACCTATTGATGCCAGTTGGGATCAGGGCTATAGAGGTCCAGGGGTCTGGTATTTGCATTCTAGTTCACCAAACCGTGTCATGTAAAGGTTCTACTGAACCCAGGCTGGAAGGGGAAAACACGGGTGTTGTTTTTACTGGTAATCTAACAGCTGGGTGACATGGTATGGAGATTCAGGGCCTGAGGGCAGGTCTACACTTGAAATGGGGTATCGGCGCAGCTGCTCTGATGCAGCTGCGTCGCTGTAGCACTGAAGTGAAGACGCTCCGATGCAGAGATGTACTTCCGCAAGAGGCGGGAGCAACTCTCCTGCTGACGTAGTGCTGCCTAGGGGGGAAAGATAAGGTCAGCAGCCCCCAGTGTAATTTAGACAGCTCTGGGGGGCTTGTCTATAGTACAAAGCCTGTCTATGGGCCAAAGCACTGCCTGCATTCTCTGCAGTGCTAGAAGCTCTGGCCCCAGCATGCACGCCCCCTACACCAGAACTGTAAGCAGAGCTGACCCATACCTACTGATTCAGGGGGGCAGGGCGGGGCAGAGTGAGGGCAGTGGCTTCAGTAGGATGACCATATTTCCCAAAAGGGGAAACCGGACACCACCTGGGGCTAGCCCAAGGATCATCAGCTGGCAAGAGCAAACGGGACAAATGCCTACTTTGGCCAAAAAAAGCCAGGAGAGGGCTTAAAAAAGGGACTGTCACGGCCCAAACGGGACATGTGGTCACCCTAGGCTTCAGCAGATGTTACTGAGCATGCTCAGTACAAGCCAACCCGCAAATTTGGGCAGGCATGTGAGCCTGTATCCCCTCCCTGATGCGTCTGTGGAAGGCTGTCTTCCCCAGTGCCCATCCTGGGGAAATTCTGCCCTCACTGGATTTAGAGTCCTTTTCTGTTACTCGGGGCCTTTTGCTCAGTGTAAAGGGGTCAGAGCCACAGTGATGATCTCATCATTCACCTGCTATTGTGAGATCCTCCGCCACCTCCACTCTGCCTCATCTGCAATTAGCATAAACCTCTTTGCACCTTCTTCCCCACACTGCCCCTTCATCCTGCCCGACATTTCAAATGTATTACATTATGCTCCCGGACTAGTAGCCAATCTCATTTCGTGGGCAAGGTACTGATCGAAAGGTGAGGAAGGTGTCCTTTGATCTATAAAAATCGACACACTCATCATTTCAATGGTGTCACCCACTTATGTGTGGCGGGGGGGGACTCACTCCCCACTCCCTCTCCTGGCTCCCTCCTCCAGGTCCTCCGGTTGGTGGAGATTTTGACAACATAGCAGCGTCAGAAATGGGTCGAGTTGGGTTTCATTCAAAAGGCCTTTTTCCCCACAGACACTGTGGCACCAAGCATGACAAACCCAGAATAACGATGTAGATCTATACAGTCAAGAAAAGGTTTTTTAAAAAAATCAACATTTTTTAAAATTTTACTTTAGCATAGTGATGTATTGCTTACCTCAAAAAGACATTGATCTTGGCTAACACTAGGGAAGTTGTCGTTGCTGTGTAGGACTGATACATTTATTCATCAAATTCATCATCAGTGTTTTCTCTGTCTTGGGTCACTGTTAGATGCGTTGTCACATTGATCCTCATCTACGCTGCACCTGCACATCTCCATACCGGGCAGGCTGCTGGCCAAACATCTGTGAGCTGGTGAGTATCTGGTCTTTGCACACGACCATTTGATTAGCTGGAGGTTAATTAAGAAGTGCATGGTGTTTCACACAACTGGTGTGATCAGTCCATCCTCCAAGACCCATCCATGCCTGATAGGATAGGATGTGCTCAGTCATCCCAAAGCCAATCCACTGTTTGACAATTTGCCCCCTTGATAGCCGGTATAAATGCACCCCTTGACAGTGGCTGGTTTTCTCCATTTGTCTGCTTCTTGGAAAACATCCACTGATGTAGCTCTGCAAGTGTCATAATGTTGGTCTTCAAATGGTAAACTCAGCATATGAACACCGCCAGTGCATTTATGATCTCATCAGTGATGGTCTGAGCCATTGTGAGCGCCTTCAGAGTGCGGAGAGAGTCTTCAGAGACTGCATCAAGTGCCTGCCAGTAAGAGACTTTGGTCTTTCCAGTAGCGTCACATCCTTGAAAAGGCATGGAACCCTGGCAGTGCGGTGTCTTTTAATGTCTCGGGTGATAGGGACACATCTCAGAGGAACAGACAGTGATTCTGTTCCTCAGCAGCAGGAACAAAAACAATCTGGTGGAAGCCTTGGGTAGCATCTCACAGCAAGCACTAGAATGTCTGTGTCTTGGGCCAAATCTAGAGCTTAGTAGTACCTCTCCCTGTGACACTGATGGCATGCAAGATAATTTTAGTGTCAGCCTCCTCATGGGAACGATGAAGAAATTCCACTGAACAGTGTAAGGCAGCAGCTTCATTGTGCTATGCAATTCTTTACACGCTGGAGCATTTTTCCTGTAAGGTGTGCAGTGAAGTCATTCTGTGCGCAAGTATGAGACAGCATCTTCTTCACTGCAGCACTGGAGATGTTCATGGATTCAACTCTTTTGTACTGGACAGGTGCAATACCATGGAGTCTCTTCTTTCTAGTAATATTTTTGAATTGATTCCACTGCATAGGTATGAAACTCGAGGTGGACTTCGTCATAGGTCCATTATTTTTTCAGTAGCCTCAAAATGAAGTGTTCAGCCAAATCTCGGCAGGTGTTAACTGTTCCTGGTTTGTCAAGAGCGTGTGCTTTGGCCATTTCCCCACCCACTTCATATACCTTCTTGTCTTCTTAGACAAGCTCTTCAGCTGGTGGGGGAAGGAGCAGGATTGCCAAGCTGGAGACTGCTGGAGTGACTCCTGGAGCCACAGGAGAAACTCCCATCCAGGAGATCTTCACCCTGACCCTACGGGGAGTGCAGTGAACTCCCAAAGACAGAAGCAGGCCCCCAAGCGGTAAGGACCCTGTGCAAGAAGTAAGGAACTAGGGCCTGTGCAGAAGCCTCCCAGAGCAAGTGACTGGGCATGGTCAGGTTTTCCCACCCTCTGGGAGACAAACCTCAGGAGACTCCTTTACATTACTACAGTCGGTATTCTTCTCATCTGGGTCCTGAGCCAAAGCCCACTGCAGCCAATGGGCTGATATGTAGCGCTCAGCTCAAGAAATACTAATAAAGTGTTGTCTGTTCCCTACCCTGAGAAGCAGCGAGAGTGAGAATTACAGGACCTCTGGATGTAGGCTTCTTGCTGGAAGATGTTAGCAAGCTTTGAGACATACAGGATCATCCTTAATATCCAGATGGGGCAGAGCAGGGGTTTCCTTTTGTATAATCACCACCCGCTGTGTTAGGATCTTTCATCCCCGAAACTTCTGATCATTCAGAAACTTTTGCATAGTTCTCAAACTGTTTGATTCACTGATTTTCCCACAGTCCATGGGCTGTTTTTAAAATAATTCTCTGGGTCTCCATCACCACCCTTTCCCTTGTTTTTCCCCCTGCGTGCTGCAGACAAGCGCACAGATTTTCCAGTCTCATGTCCACGATAGATAGCTTAAGTGGCAGAGCTTTGAATCTGCTATCCAGCCTGGCATTTTAGGGTTGCTGGTTTAAAGCCTCCAACAGTTCTTTAATGAGAGCCCTCCAGCTGCTGGAAAACAGAGGCAACTTCTGCAGGGACTGGGCCAGACTCAACCAATCTGGTGCAAGGAGGTGGAAACTACATATCCTTGTCCTTATTGATCCCCAGCCTAAGCCGTGGTGCGGGGAATTCACCAGGGAAGGCAACTTTAAGTGCTGGAGATTCCAAAGAACCACCAGTTGTGGAGGCTGGTGAGAGGATTGAGTCCTGAGTACACCACCTCCCCAACCAGCACTGCTCACTGCATTACCAGTTCACACTTGGATTTCTAGTTCTGCCACCCTGGGGACCAGAAACTTTTTGTTTTTTTTAAATGGAAGAGGAGATTCTTCTGATATTATTATTGTTTGTATTAGCGTAATCATGGACAAAGACCCTGTGTGCTAGGTGCTGTACAAACCTAGAAGAACAAGGACAGTCCCTGCCCTAAAGAGATTACAAGCTAAGTAGCTGTGAATCTTGATTTCAGGAGCTGGGGCTTTAAAAAAAAAACCCCACCAAATATTGCAAGACTTGTGATAAAATGCCATGCGCTGGCAAACTGACATTGCGCTAACCTCACTGCACCGCTGCCAGTTCAGACTCACACCCTAAGAATTTGGCTGGAGTAGGATTTAAAGATGTGATGTGAGCACATTGTAACACTCTTGAAAAGCCTAGCATAGGGGAGGTACACTGTGGCAGATCCTAAACTGGTGTAAACCAACTTAGCTCCAGCAATGGAACCATGATTATTTACACCAGTTGAAGATTGGCCCCAGGGCTATTAATACATGCTAAACTGGTCAAATCAAACTCAAACCCTGGGTGTGAGCGTGGAGGGAGTGACTCAACCCGTTTAGTGCATTTTAAAGACAGTGTCCTTTGTCTACGTTAGACTTTTCAAACATGTTAGTTACCAGGTGTTAGCCAAAATGTGCTAACATCACACTTAAAATCTTAACTCTATATAAGGTCTGAGTTTCTTTTCAAAAGTCAACCTGCTTTTTTTAAAACATTGTAAATATTTTTCACTCTTTGCCCAAGACTTCTTATGGCAGATTTCCGACCAAAGCTGTTTTGTACTATTCAAGTCAAAGCACTAGGAATTTTTTCTTTGATTGTTTTTGAGTGGACTGACCCTAAACAACTGGGCTACTGGAAGCTAGTAAGTTCAAATATGCAGAACTGCTTTTCAGCAGAGTTTAACTGGAGGCGTGCTTCTTCTTTCTGAACCTATCATATTTATGGACAGATTCTTTAATTTGAGTTTGAGTTTCTTTCTTAGAAAAATCTCATGTTTAATTAACAGTTTCAGATAAAAGGAATTCAAGAAGAAAATTAAAAATGCATGAAGCTTCTGGAGTCATCCAATTACTGGGATGGCCACATAACTATGGCAGCCTGAATTTTACAAAGCAAGTGGAAACAGAAATTCAAAGGTTTGCCACAATGAAATGCCATTTTATTTAGAAATCTGCTATTTTAGAAATGTACATATGCATTTCTTCTTCTTGAACTGTCTCAGAATAAGGTAAAGATCAGACAGACTGCCCTGCAAAGCGTACGCACACCCGTTGAGAATGCTTTTTAAGCACAATTTGCTCTTTACTCTTTTAATGTTAAAATATGTAAAATCATCAGAAAAAAATGTTCTTTTTGCATTCAGGACTGCAACAAGAATTTGCAAAAGCAAGTTCTAGGTAATATAGTCCCAGAAACATGCTGTATGGATTGTATATTTCCTGAATTAGAGAGGCTTGATTCAGTCACTAGGATACTGTTTTCTTGGCAAATACAGAACAAGGATCAAATCCTCCCCCTCCCCCAGTGATGGGCAGATCACACCCAGCTCCATCTTTGATGGAAATTGCACCATCTCCCAACTCTCTCTCTCTGGCTGAGGTCAGCTTTTGGAAGAAACCAAGGAGAGGTAGGCCATGACAGCCCCCATCCACTAACCACAGGGTCCCATTCTCCACCATTGGGTGATTTTACTGCTGTATTGAACATGTTTCTTACCGAGATCATACGTTCCCTTCTACCTCACCACGCTGCCCCAGTCTTCAAACTAATCTTTATCTCCACCCTTCCCTCCCCCTCCTCTTGCCTGTCCCTGTCCCAGCGCACCACTCTACCCTTCCGCTCCACCCTCTCTCTTTCCTACCTATTCATCCTCTGCCACCTCCTTTCCTTTCCTCTCCCCTCCATCTGACCTCTCCAGCAATCTCTTCTTGACTTTTTTTAAAAAGTAGCTTATAAACAGGTTTTAAAAATCCACGACCGGGACAGAATCCGCTACATTTTGTAATTAGTGTGCGTTACCTCACATTCGTTTTTATTTTACCGTGCCCATTGTCCTCCCACCCTCCTAATGTGTGTCAAACTCTCTTGTGAATATTCTTTTTAACAAGGGGATCATATCTTACTCTATGTATTTGCACAGTGCCTTGCATTGTGGGCCAGCAGGGAAGTCATAGATGTGGGCTGGGAGAGATGCTGACGGCGAACTGGCTCTGACCCACAGTCAGAGGAAGAGATGTGACAGAACACAGACTGATCCAACTCCCAACCCCCACAAAAAAATGTTACCTCAAAAAAAGTCCAAAACATCCGGAATAATAATAGGGACTAGAACTGAGTCTGATGATAATAGCACATAGATAGTTAAAGAGATACCATCACCTTCCTTCCATCCGTGGGGAACAGCCAACCACTGACACACACATTCTCATCAGCTGATTTTTGTTTAAAAAGTATGGACAACTTTAAAGAGATCTGTCTGAATTCAAAATATTTCTTAAAATGTGTTTAATAAAAACACATGTATGCAAGCAAGCGAGACATGGAACATTATTTGTTCAACATTTATATGGCCAAACAAACAAGATATTAGATACATTGCAGAAATACGGACCCAAACACACAGAATAAAACTGCAGTTTCTGCAAGAGAATACAGCTTACATTTTCCCGCCTAAGCACGTGTTAAATACGTTAGTCATAGAAGTCATCGAATTCATCGGCATATGTATCATGGGTTTGTGGACGCAAAGCGGCTTCAATTTCTGAGTTGCTGTCATCAGACTCACCCCAGAAAGCTAGGAGAAAAAAATTAAAGCAAATAATAAATCAAAATGTTTTTATGCAACCATGTATTCACACACGCTATAGAAAGCTTTCACGCAGCAGATCAGAATTAGGACAGACAACAGCTTTTCAGAAATGCTATGTAACTCATAAGAACGTAAGAGCTGTCATCCTGGATCAGACTATAGTCCATCTTGCCCAGTATCCGGTCTGTGACATTGGCCTGTACCAGCGCATGAGGGAGAGTGAACAGAACAGGGCAATTTTGGAGTGATCCACTCCCAGCTTCTAGGTCTAGGGTCACCCTGAGCAGGGGATGCCACTAATGGACTTATCTTCCATGAACTTATCTAGTTCTCGTTTGAACTCGGTTATTGCCATGGGATGTTGTGATGCCAAAAGTATAAGTTCCACAGTCAGTTGCATGTTGTGTGACCAAGTCCTTCCTCTTGTTTGTATTAAACCTGCTGCCTATTAATTTCATTGGCTGACCCCTGGTTTTTGTATTGTGTGAAAGAGTAAATAACACTTTCCTATTCACTTTCTCCACACCATTCATGATTTTATCTTGACCTCTATCGTATTCCCCCCCCCCTTAGCTGTCTCTTTTCTAAGTTGACCAGCCCTAATCATTTTAGTTTCTCCTCATATGGAAGCTGTTTCAGAACCTTGATCATCTTTGTTGTTCTTCTCAGAACCTTTTCTAGTTCCACTGTATCCTTTCTGAGATGGGGCAACCAGAACTGCAAGCAGTATTCAAGATGTGGGCGTACCATGGATTTATATAGTGTCATTCAGATATTTTCTGTTGTATTTTTTATCCCTTTCCTAACAGTTCCTAACATACCATTAGACTCTTTGACCACTGCTGGGTATAGAGCGGAAATTTTCAGAGAACTATCCATGGTGACTCCAAGATCTCCTTCTTGGGTGGTAACAGCTAATTTAGAACCCATCACTGTATTAGGCTCATTATTATAGGTACAGTTGGTATTATACTCTTAGGTATGAATTTCCAACACACTGTGTAGCTTACAAGGCTTATTATTTGTTAATTGGATTGTTGTGCACAAATACTGCAAGCTGATTTAGAAAGTCCCACTTCATTGTTGCGCAAGGTAGTTTGATAAAATATTTCCACTCAAAGCAATTTACTTGACATCTGCAGTCTGACTGAATTGGAGCTTTGTCTGTTACACTCCACTTTCTCTATCTACTCGACCCTGAAGTGAAGTCACCATCACACTGACATCACAGAGCTGGCATGGAAATGGCAGTGATGTCACAAATAAAGTACCTGCAGGATCAAATAGGAATATACCAGAGAAACAATTTAAAAACAGATGATTTTGGGAATTAGCAAGTGTAGCAAGAAATTTACATAAAATAATAGCGAGAGGAGCATTTTAATTCTGAAGTGAATTCACTCATTTCAGTGCTAAAGAGAAAAACATGAGCATTACTGCAAGTTTAAAAATGTGGGGGGAAAAATACAGGAAAAGGGGAAATGCTGGAGAAATGCTGACAAAGATTTGGTTCAAGCTGGGGACTTGTCAACTCTTTGTTTAATAATTTTAACTCATTATCTTTCATTCTAACGAATGCCATGTAATAACCTTTCCCCCCTAACATTTGTCTGTGCCGGCATGTTATAGGAGGGTTGCTTATGAATGCAGGTCTGGCTGCTGCTGTGAATATTTTTAATAGGAAAAGAGCATGGAAGCATTTTGTTTTTAAAACGATAAACAGGAAAGTGACATGGACTTTACAAAAAGCTAGGAGGAGAAGATGGGGCAAATTCTGGCCCTACTGACTTTGGCAATGTCTTAATATAGCGTTAAAAGCTCCTGTCTACTTCTGCAAGCATAGGAGACAGCCTACAGCAGGAGAAACCAGCTGGGGGAGGAGAAGCATGGACATGAGGCTGCTACCTCCATGGCACATTCCTCCTCCTCTTCCCAGTTGCACAGAAGCCCCTCTGCAGGAGCCCCATGGGGGTTCATCCATGCTCCACCAGGTTCTTCCCCTTCCAGCCTTGTGTGTAAAGTGGCACAAGTTAGCACAGCCAGTGTGTGCAGTAACTATTTCAGCTTGACCCTCTCTCTCGTGCAATCCTCCACTCCAGATGGGCTTCTGGTGGCGGCTGCTTGATCTCAGCAGCCATATTGCCCGGGGCAATGGGAGCAGGGAAAAGGAAAATGGCCTCCACATACTTTTATTTTAACTCATTCATTCTATTAAAAAGGCCTCAGAGCTCTTAGTGCTTTGGGCAATAATCAAAAATACAAACCAACTACTGCCCACAATTCCTGCAGGCTATTCCCTTCCTCATAGACCCCTGACTCCAGCGGGTTAGGGGTCTGACGCTTCACCTCTTCAACTGTGGGTGCCACAGTGGGGGCAAATCACCCAGCTTCCCTAGCCTAAACTCCACAAACTGGCACTCGCGGCCTTTCCGCTCCATTGCAGGGGAGTCACCAGCCTAGCACAGTGATGGGAGTCTTCAGCACTCTTCAAATCAGGATTCGTCAACAGCATCCCCATCACAGCACAGATTGCCCATTCCAAAATATGTTCTCTGTGGTTAGGGACTAGAGGGCCAGTAAAGGTGGACTCCAGATGCAAAACACTCAGGTCCCGAAACTCCTTTCATTTACAGCAAGGCAAATTGGGGTAACTCAACCGAAGGCAGTGGAATTATGTTGGTGCACAACTGACATTAGAGGAGAATAAGGCATTCATTGTGCAACGCGTCTATAAAAAGGAAGCTCACTTGCACATGCAAAGATGCACCATTGCGCACATACATTTGTGCACACAGCTACGGAAATAGCTCAATACATTGCTGGCAATTCTACATCGGATTTACGTGTTCAGTTGTGAGCTGGCACATGGAAACTGATTGTTTTATTTTGTTGCTGAAATGCAACCCTCGAGAGCAGTACAAAGTCTGGGATCTTCCTGATCCTCAATCTGGTTCCAGGGCAGGGACTTGGGCATGTTCAGTGGAGTCTTAGACTGCATCCAAAACAGCCCTGCTGCCAGAAGCTGGGAGCAGTCCAGGTCTGTTCAGGGTAAAAGATCTGTGATTGACGTACACCCCGATACAGGAGGTTTAATACTCCTTTAAAATTTGTTAGCATTAACTTTTTGTTAGCATTAACTTTTATAACTCAGGACATTCTTGTTATCCATATAAATGTCCAATCCTTACTGAATCTTGCCAAGTTTTTGGCCTCAGCCACATCCTGTGGCAAAGAGTTTCACAGCTTAATTATGCATTATATTAGAAATTATTTCTTTTTACTGGTTTTGAAGTTGCCACCTTTCAATTTCATTGAATCTCCTCTGGTTGCATCTGAAGAAGTGTTTTTTTACCCACAAAAGCTTATGCCCAAATAAATCTGTTAGTCTTTAAGGTGCCACCAGACTCCTCCTCGTTTTTTTGGATACAGACTAACACAGCTACCCCCTGATACTCTGGTTCCTATGTTATGAGACAGGGTAGACAGAAGCTCCTGATCCACCTTCTCAATATTATTGATCAATTTATATAGTTTTATCATGTCCCCCCTTATCCATGGTGCAGATTCATTACTTTGGCTTGCATATACAATATACATTACATTGAGAAAGACGTTTCTAAATAGCATAATATTTGTTTCTCACCTTTGGATTTTATAGTGGTTATTCTCCTTTTGCTTGTGTTCCTGAAAAACAAAGTGATATTTACATATTCAGAAGATGGTAAAACAGCATTAAAAGTTTAGGAATCAAGTCAAATCTTCTATCCAAGTTAAGATAGTAAATTTTTTAAGTTCTATAACTGCATCTCTATTTTTTTGGATTAAAAAAACAAAAATAAAGGGTTCAAGGCATTTTAGAACACAGGATGGTAAAGTTTCATGCACAGCAATGACATTCAGGGCTAGATCATCAACTGGAGTAAACCAGAATAGCTCCATTGAAATCAACACTGATTTACCCAGCTGAGGATTTGGCCCTGAATGTCCTTGCTGTGCTCGGAACCTTTACACTTTTAAAAATACATGACGGTAAAGAAAAAAAAACAATCAAAGAAAAACAATCCCCACCAAATTTCCTTATTTCCAAAACTGTTCTTAGAACTTAGCTACTGGGTTCCCATAGCATCACCCATGTCCCTATGTAAATGAGCAGCTTTTCAGCCGCCTTTGATCTACCTTGATGCATATGCAGTTGCAATTCTGTTCTGTTAAATGACTGATCTTGTGTCTAGAGCATCACAAACCCTTTTCACTTTCTCAAACAAGCTGGAATCATTTTGATCTTTTGTGTGCAGCATGTGTATTGTGTTGGTGCTGTGAAATAATCATGTAGGGGGCAATGATGTAGGAGAATTAACGGTTATATTAACAATCCTGTGATAAACACTAAAAAATAGCTTTTCAGTTGGTTTTCATAAGGAAGGTTGAATAGGAGATATTTGTGATATGGCTGTTCAAACTGTTGAAATATAAACAGATGACAATTTGAAACCCTCGCGACAGTTAAAACAGGACTTATTCTTATATCAATTAAGTTGAGATTTTATACACCTGTTGTATTCCATTAAAAAAAAAAGAGAGAGAGAGAAATCCTAAAGAGAATGATTTAAAGCCAAGGGTTTAAAAGAAATATTCTAATAACTATCACAGGAAAGTCAGTGAAAGATCCTAAATGTCAAAACATTTGTACAAATAATCTCTGAATATTCCTTTACATTTTTTTTTTTTTTTTTACTATTTTACACATTTCTCTGTTTAATTACAGAGGCTGACACTGCAAATTCTCACTCAAGCAAATAATCCCACTAGTGAGTAAGGGCTCAAGGACATGGGCTACATTTACTACAATCTACTAACGAACAACTGAAAAGATAAACTTAACTGACAAGCAAGAGAGCAGTTTAATTACACTCCAGCGATAACGTGTTTTACCCTTTTAAGTAAAAGAAATATGTTGTGTTGTGTAATAGGTTATTTTATATTTCTGTTGAACTTGGGCAAAAATCCTAGGTCTACAATACGCTAACTGTCCTCACTAAAAATGTCTCAGTTAAAGTTCAACCAAAATATTAAACTGAAGAGTTTACATTCATATATATGTTGTATATTACAAATGTTAAAAACCTGTTTCATTACCAAACAGTCAATACATCTTGTTGAAGCAAATTATTTTAATTTATTAATCTTACAGTATTAATCTTACCATTTTACACCATTCAAACGAAATCCATTAGAGACCCTTAGTCATGAATTTAAAAAACTCTTGCACACACAAAGCAAACAGTACCACATTTTGCCCTCAAGGTGAGGTTCATTAGACATTCAACTTTACAACCTCAGCTCCAGTTCAACAAAGCACTTACGCTGATGGCCATCCCTATTCATCTGGCAATGAACTTAAAAGATGTGCCTAACTTTAAGCACATGCTCAAGTCCCTTTTACTTTAAGTGGTCTGCACACATCGCTGAAAAGGGGCTGAATCTGGGGCTGAGGGCTCAGTCCTGCAAGGTGCTGAGCACCCTCAACTCAACATTTAGTTTAGGAGTTGACAGTCTGCGGCATATCTCAAGGAGGCACTTGACACCTTACAGATTCAGGCTCCAGAAATGGATTTCAGGAGATGCTGTTCTGGTTGCAGCATCGTTTTTTCCCTGGGATAGAATCAGTTGCCAGCTGTTGTTGAGTGAAGTGGCTCCTGTGACCGACTGTGCGAGAACCATTTAATCTTTCATGTATTTCAGCAAAGCAAAATCATCAGTTGATAGCTGCTGTTTACAGTCAGTCTGCTTCTTCATCTTCCATTACCAATAAGTGAGGGTTGATTATTATTCCACCAGGGTAGAGAGTTCAGGATGCCTCTGTGCCTGGCTTCTTTTGTCTGGCCCAGCCCCAAATACATACAAGACAGAACCGATCACCTGGACCCACATCCTTGAGTATGCCGGAGGATCACACTGCACAGCTCGGTAGCGTGGATGGAAAATTGGCCTTTACTTTCCCCAAATTTTGGGCTAGCTGGGTTTCAGTGGTCCCCTTCCAGAACTTAAAGCAGCATGAAACCAGCACTATGTTATGCTTTCTGTCAACGGCCTCAAGGGGACGATATGGTAGCCAGGGATGATCAGGGCTATAGGGAAGCCACGATCACAGGACCTTGGCCCCCTTCTATGGTAGCAGAAGAGAGAGGAGTAGTGTCTGAGTCACTCACGTGGCTCTAAACACCAAAGGATCTCTCCCCACTGGGATGATTCTCCCATGGCTGATTGCACTGACTTTAGGACCAGAAACCACCAGCAACATGGCACAGAGCAGCAGCAGCATATCAGGATCTTGGCCTTGATGTGGTAGAACAGAGGATGGACAGCAAGGGACATGGCTACTGAAATAGGCATCAGAAGAGCATTGGTAGAATTCTGGGACAAATCTGGAAAGTCTTTTATGAAAACACTGGCATGTACAAAAGGCTGGGGTATCATTAGGAAATGGGAGACCAGAGGAATGGACAGTGGAGAACGACCAACTGTTCTGAATTCAGAGTTGCAAAAAGAAAACCTGTGGTAAGTCTAATTTCCTAAGCAGCCTCCTGAAATTAAATGTTGGCCGGTGCAGAGAAAAGATACAAGAGCTCTCTGTATTCCAGAAGGTTTATATTCGGAATCAGCAAATACAATTATGACAGTCGTCATCCAAACCTGCTTGGGAAGAATTGCAATAAGGGTCTATAAAGGAGATAAGTTGAGGCAAATTTATAGACTCTCATATCTACATGCTTCAATTTCTCTAAAATGCATCCCAGCATGGAACCAGTGATGTCAAGGTTCTATCAAAAAGCAGTTTAACTTCCAAATGCAAATCCAAATGCATCTATTTTTCTCTAGACCAAATCTCCCATTTTGATGCCTATTTAATCTGTTAAGACAAGGGTCTATATGGAAGATGCTCTGGAAACAAAAAGGAAGTTTAAAGTTCCTAAAGAAGAATATTTTTCCCCATAAAGAAAATTTCGATAGAGGTGGTCTAGATTCCCTTTGGTACATTCTACCAGAGCAAATCAAGTCAAAGAAGTTTCAGTGAAAAACAGAAAAAACTTTCTTTTATTTCTGTGCTGGATACATCTCTGGCAGAGAACTTGTTGAACCCTTATACCATATGTTAAGTGAAAACAAAAATATGTTCCATCAGAAAAAACAAACAAAACTGAAAAGGACCTAGTTATAACAACATTGATATTCCATAAAAATATGCCTGGAAATAGATTGGCTAATCTTGTAAAATAGCTTGAAGCCTGTGCGAATCTATCTTGCAAAAACATTGTTGAGACACAATATCGTGCGGTAGACAAATAGAATTGTTTCTTTTTCACAAGACAGTTCTTAGTAACCCTCAGAGTGTGAGATAGCAGGTATAGAATTTCTTCCCAACAATGACTTGAGATGAAGTCGTGGTCCTTCTCCAAAATTACTCATTTTTCAAAAATGTCTAAAAAAGCTTATCATTGATAAAATGTAAGCCTGACTACTTAATTCCAGTCTCCATGCGGTGACAAAATATCTCCATTCCTGGGCGGTCATTTTTTTTTTTCCTGTGAATTAGAATAAAAACTAGCTTCAACCTGAGCTATTATTTCCTCCTGAAAAATAACTCGTTCAAGATAGGTGCAGCTGATGAAGATATTTTTCTGTACTTTTAATAAGCATGAAAAAGAACAGTTGGTTTACTTCTAATGGATCATTTCTGAAGAAAAACCAGACAAATGTACTTGAGGAAGATAAATGGAAACTTAAACAGAGAATTATGACATGAATCTTGCTTCTATAAACTAGATCCAATATAATTTAATTAATAATAGAACTCAGGACTACATTAAAACTAAGGCTTCCAAGTGCAATCACATCTGAATTATGATATAAAGATCTAAGATGAGACAACATATGTTTAAGACCAGACTCTCTAGTCATCAAGTTGGCAGTGGATTGCAGAACATTTTACCCTCACTCACTACACCTGGAAGAACTGATGCACAAAGGGTGAAATTCACCCAGGTGCAGTGATTCCATACAAGGCCTGCCGGCCCATTTAAACCCCACGGTGGAGCTGTGTAAGGGGAGCATGTGATGTGGATGCAGAGAAGGCCTCCATGTTCCATATATAGTAAAGGGAATCTCTCTGCCAGTCCACAACAGGCCTGAATCATAGGGGAAGAGGGGGTGTAGGGATCATGAGCCATCAGATCTGCATTAGGGCATATCTTAAATCCTCGACACAAAAGACTCAGCGGGGCAGTGGTGGCTATTGCACACCATAGGCTGGAACAGTGGCTGCTGAAGAGTTGTGAGTTTAGGGTGTGTGGGAATTTTTTCCTTTCTACTACCACTTAGTTCCATGCACAATGCTCATGTAAGTCTAGCTATGTGCTGGGAGGGATGAATATTCACCCAGCGCATCCTGTTTCCTTTGCTAACAGCAAAATCACAAAATATAAAATTGAGAATGAAAAAAGTCCCAGCAACTGTATAGAACTGATATCTACTTGCTTTTTATAGAAGTTTCATAAAAGGTCCTGACTAGTCAACATAAGAAGCTAATGATACATATAGTTAAGATTTAGAAATAATGCATTACAGTAAGTTTTGCATGTGTCATGCTTACACTACAATGTCAGAAATACAGGCCTGAAATCAATTATTTATAAAATGTTTACTTCTTTGCAAAGAGCTCGAAAGATTAAAAGCATTATAAAATTATGTTACAATAAATCACTAATCAAAGATCTTAGTTAGGCATTCATTCTCTTATGTATCTCTGTGAATAAGTGTAAATATGATAAATTATTTAGAATAAATATACTCAAGACTGGTTACTTTCAAGGTTTTGGATCATTATTTAAGTCCATGTAAACTTTCTAGAAAATATATACACTTAACCTCATACCTGAACTCTGTAGCATCTCCTTAGAACTTCAGACAAAAATAATTTTCTTACAAATCAATTAAAAAATTGACAAGAACTTAAGAAAACAGGAATTAAGGGCCTCAAAATAGTACACATTAACAACTTGAAAAAGCAGGATGAAATTTGGAAGCTGTTTTAATTTAGCAAAGTCTGAGTGCCCCCTGATGGTCAAACTGACTACCTACAATACAATATGCTGTGGCATTTAAGATTGCATGTTAGTTACTCCCTCATTATTAAATACCTCTTTATAAAATAATTAAGAGGATGAATTGCAATTGGCAGATTATTCACTAAGAATAATCACAAAATTAATAAAAATGCATCTTTGGCTTAAGAAATAGTTTGTACAGAATATAACAGACTACTTCTAGAATACAATTTAATCACAATTAAAAATACTTTAGAGAGTGTTTATATGTTGACAAATTAAAAATCTTATTTCTTAGTCTACAATTTATCTTTAATCTTCAGATCATTCTGAAATGTGACAAAGCAAATAAGCCTAAGAAAAATAAACTGCCCGCATCAAAATACAGAATTATCCAGAATGCTAGTGACCTCCACTGGCTGATTCTGTTGCTACAAGACTACAAAATGCCACACACATCGTGTTCTGCCCTCTGCTTTAGAGAGATTCAGTCATGACCTTTTCTCCCAAGTAATTATATTACTTAACACATTCTTTTCTTTCAGCAAAATATTATACTCTTCAAACTAAAGTTACGTCTCAGGCAGTTTAAACATTCTCGGTAGAGTAAATGAATCCAGGGAAAATAGTTTTATAGCTAAGGCAAAACAGGACAATATTTGTGGGAGAAGAGGAAGCTATGGCATGCACCTCTGAACAAAAGGGAACAAGTGGTCTTTACTCAGAGAGCAGCTTCCTATTAAGACTCACTCCTTCGTACATTATGCCTTTCATCCCCACTCAACCACAAAATGATTTTGCTGTAGGAAATACAATAGCAGAAAAAGATTTACATTGAAAGAATCTTTAATAATAAACTGTTGCAGATCTGCCTACTTCCCCATGATTTATAATACAATAAATATTGGATTCTATTAAGTCTCATGCACTGAAGACATTGCACTGAAAAACTGAATATAAAAGAACTCAATTCTTCCCATCTCCAGTACCATAATAGTGAAATGAGCATGTATAAATGTGCTAAGAGTATCTCTTTGCATCTTTTATAGCTTGTGTGTATTAATCTGTAAAGCTTATTAAGAAAGTCATTGCTATGCAAAGCAGCACCCAATCTCTTTCTCTTGCTTTTCAACAGAGTGCAGTGTTTAGCCAATAGGACTGGTCCTCTGCCCCTCATTCTGCATTCATAACATGCAACATTTGCACAATGTATCTCTCAAAGGCTGCTGAATAGAAAGCCTTAATACTCATGTAAACAACTGCAAACCAATTACTTAATGAATCAGGCCCACACATAATGAGGTGCCAAACAAAGAGCTATAAATGCATTTTTGCGCCCAAGCCTCTGCTTTAAAGTAAAATCCCTCAGCTGTAGTTTGGGCTTAACTGGCACATCATAATTATTGTTTCTAGGACATCAGAGGAAGCCATTTTTTTTTTATTTAGGTCCAGCAGGGTCTTTTTCGAGGTCACTCATCAGCTCAGTGACAAGATAGAGCAAAGGAGAATGTTTAAAAAGTACCACAGCAGTACTATACTGTTATGTTTATTCTCAAGTGCTGGTTTCGAGACCTCTTGTAAAAGCCATAAAGCACAAGAAGTGACTGCAAGAAGTGGGATCCTTAAATGTCAGCATCTAAGAAATGTCACTGCATCCCGACCACAAATAAGCAACCACCTGAGCTCCCTATTTCCCATTCTTTCATACTTCTTTGGGTACTTTACGCTTCCAAATATCTTTGTAAGACAGATGTCAAGTGTCCAGTAGCAAATGTTACTAATAGACTTTATGTTGAAAAGGCAATATTATTTCTAAGTTATTCAGGAAAATAACTTTATGATACTACTTTAAGAAAAAAACTTTAAGAAAAAAATCTTGAAAAATATCTTAATCCAGGAATTTAGTTTTAAGTGTTTACTTCTAAGAGACCAAAGGCATGAAATTATAAGGCAAAGTAAATGGTTTCCAAAATCTGCCGAGTGTGCATGTGAATCTGAAAAGGTAAAATTAAGACTAAAGAATTTTACATGAATAGCATTTAAATAAATGTTGAAAGTTGCCAACATACATTATAAACCAGCACTGTAACATGCTAAACAAAGTAAAATTAATGCCTGAAAATATTTTTGCATAGTTCATTAAATTGTACATATTTTCTTAAAAGACCCAAGACCTGCATTTTAATAATCACATTAAGGGCCTGATCCTTCTCTCACTGAAGTCAACGAGAGCAGAGGGCTAACCCAAAATGTATAAACATGGGGCTTTTAAAAAAAATTACAAAAACAAACTCATTTGCACTTCATAATATTAGGTTTTATTTACTTAGCGTATCAGTCTCCCAAACAGAAATTAAGTTAAGTTTAATCATCTTAAAATGGAAGGTTTTATTTTAAACAAAAGCAAACACCTACTTTGTCAATATTTTTCATAAGTCTTAATTATTTCACATGAATTAACTTTATTGCATTGGAATAAGAGAAAATATTGTGATTTTTAAAATGAAATATAAATCAGCACAAAATAAGAAATTAAGATTTCTTCTAAAATTATCTTGGAACTGTTTCCTATGACAATTAATGTCCCCAATAAAATCATTATGAATATTACAAAGTACAAAAGGATGTAAACATGCTGTAAATATAGATAAAATTAAATAATTCATCAAAATACTTAAAAGTATTTTATCGGCAGTCATAAATGTCAGTTTTCTGACAAGGAACCACATACTAACAGAACCCACTTACTGTGATGTTTTAATAAGCATCCAGATTACAATCTAAAGCCAAGCTAAAATTTCAGGAGATAGTTGATAGTTGTATTATATTCCATTTTATACCGTTTCTTGACCACTAATTTGACTGCCATTGTTTGATTAGTATTTCATGCTGATGACAAATTCAAGGAACATCTAAGATCACACAGCTCAAAGAATCAAAAGGAACTGCTGCAGTTTAACAAATCTAAAAAGATAAATTGCACCTTTAAGAAAAAGGCAAGGTCATTAATTAAACATACTCATTTTGAAAGGAAAAGAAAAGTAACAAATACTCTGGCATCGAATACTTTTTAAAAAATACGTATTGAGCTACAGTTAGTTTACTTCTCAGCTACATCTACAAGAAGAAACATGCCACTTTATTTCTTCAAGACTTTATGTTTTATGTCTGCCCTTTTCCTGACAACTTCTATTGTCTGGTCTCTAAGTAGCCCTACTGAGAGCAGCTGTACACGCTAATTTGTGGTTCACTGAGATGTCAATTGAGTCTTAAAATGAGAAAACAACAGCTGCAAAACAATACCTGACTTTGGTGCAAATATTTTCTAAGGTGTACTAAAGTTTAGGTTGTTATACTGAATAAACACAAATACGAACCTTAACCCTCGTTCAAGTCACAGACAAAATAATACATATTCAGAGTTTTATTCATTTTCTACTGGCACTTCTTACTCTGTTAAAGCCATTCAGAAATGAAATGGTCTAATGACTTTACCTTGACAAAGGACTTCTTCCTTCACAAGATGAAAAACTAGCTTCAGAACTGATTTTGTTGATTTTCTTGGTCTTGAAACTATTGCTATCGATATTCAAACCTGTGGTAAGTATAAACACCAAATGTAAACATTTAGCAAACACTTAATTAAAAGGTAGTCCACACAGTAACTTTTGACTTACAGAAATCAATGGAAACAGATATTATTTAAGCAACCGAGAACAAGAAGGTGTCTTGGACTCTGAAATCAACACTGTATATTGTAAAATAACTGTTCACTATGTGTTTTTTTCTTGTGATATTTTGGAAGAAAGTACAATCGAAGAGTATCAAAGAGATACCATTTTAAGAATCTGTTTTAAAAATGTACAGTGATACTGGAACAGAATGCACTAGCAAAATGTGTCCCTGACATTTTTAATAAACTGGCCAATTCAATCTCCATTGCTTGGACGGGGCACTCCCATGGGGTAGGTTTACTTTATTTGTAAAACAAAATAAAAAAATCCTCATCCCTGACCCCATTACCACATGGGACTCTCTTTAAAACCTGTCCATGTCATTCCATTATCAGTCCTAACCTCTGTCAATCTGCAGAACAAGGAGTTGACTTGTACTTTAGTTCTGTTTCATTTGTTTTTACACTTGAGGTTTTATTCTCATGACTTGGCAGAACTGACAACAGTACAACACACAATCTCCTTCAGACAGGTGGAAAGTTATTTGTAGAAATAACTGCACACAATTAGTGCATTTTTGCACATTTTAACTAATTTTAGAAAAACAGCCTTTGGGGTACTGAGATTCTGTTCCAATAGCTGTATTTGCATCATGTGTCAATTTAAGCAAAGTCTCACTGTTATGTATATTTTTTCTCAATTGTTTTCTTTTCCCTTTTCCTGAAGTCTTGTTTACTTAGGTCACTTATTTGCCTTCCTCTTTCATTAGGATTATTTTCAGAGGGCTACAATTCTTTCTGTTGCGGTAGGTCATTCCTGCTCCCTCTCAAATTCTATAAAATACTTAATGTTGTGACTTAAATAGACAACAAAATTTGTATTTTAAGGTTCTTTTACCGGTTTGCTTTTTTCTACATGCCTCTTACTTCCCCTCTATGCTTCAATGAGTACAAATTGTATACCAATTTAGTTCCAACTCATCAATATAATCAGGTCTTTTCTTAAATATTTCTGAACTACAGGGCTTGATTCTCAAATTACAGTACACTCACTTTAAGGCTTCTTTGTATTGTAAAGGCGATTGAGGGTAAATGAGATTTGGGACCTAAACATTATTTATGTGAGACACAACTGAAAACCAAAATATGAATAACTGTAACTCTTACCAACTTCATTCTATCCCCGAAAGAGTAAAATATAATTTCTAAGTCTCTGACAGTTTTCCCCCTACAAGTGGATATGCATTTCATAATCAGACAGAGTTTCTATAACCTGAATCACGCATACAAGTCTGTTAACAGATTTACAATACACAAACCCTCCTCACAGTGTGTCCTGCACTTCCAACAAAGAGGCCAAAAAAAGAAAAAAAATCGTATTCACGGGGGAAGATGAGAGGAGGTAGAGTCTAGGAGTTCTAGTGGCAGCAGTATGCCACTTCACGGGGAGAAGTCTGACCACTTTCAAAAGAGCTGGTGACACGAAAAGAAACTTTGCTGTGAGGGAAAGAGTGAGGAACACATGCAGAGAAGCACATGTACCCGTGGGAGATCAAAAGAGGAGCTCCTGGATAAGAGAGTGAAAGCAGTTGAGCTGCAGGCAGTAGCACTGGAATCAAGACAGGCACACATCAAGAAAAGAGATTTTATTTTTGAAAGCTTTATAACGTTAAGTTGTTTATTTGTAGGTTTCTTTGAGCAGTGAAGTACTACAACAATTTTAATCCAATTTGGATGAGTTAGGTCTTAATGGAATCACTTTATTTCTAAAGACCACAGGGGACAAAACACAGATTGAAGATTGTGGCTTTAAAAAAAAAAATTTAAAAATATGATCTTAAGAACTTTTAGGGTCAGCAAATCTTGCACATGCAGCAAACATTGTAGGCATGGCCTCTTTTATGGGAACAAATGGGGTGTATTTTCAGCAGAGATCCAACAGGAAAACAAAATGTGGTGCTCTGCCCACAAAATAAGCGACACCCTATCAAATTAAATGCCCTTAACAGTAGGTTATGCAGATGTGCAAACTATGATTGGGCATGTCCTCTGAGCTCCTCTGAGTATGGCGTGAATATGCCCATGGGCTCTGCTAGCCTCCTGGAGTTGGTGGCGGGAAATATGTGGTGGTATCTCCCAAATGCTACCCCAACTGTGGCACCAAAATAAGACCACTCGCAGTAAATGGTGCAGATCTGTGATGCCCTTCTCTCCTTTCTTACGCAAATAGTTAATGCCCCTGGGCATCTGAACTAACAACTCACTGAGAGGACTGGGGCAGTTCACACCTCCCCAAGTTATTGCTGCATGCTCTCTGCAGACTCAGAGAGATCTTGGCTGCTGTTACGCTATGTTCAGGTTTTTGAAGTTTTCTTTGCAACCATGACCGTTGGAGATTTCCTTTGGTTTTGTTTTATACATGAAAGCTGAGATTCAGCAGAATAAGGCAGCAACTTGAGAGGGTGTCATTACATCATACTGCTAGTTAGCGGCCAAATCGGAGTCCTGATTTTCAGATTTATATGAGTGCATATGGAAGGCAGGGCTGAAAATTAGAAACATGTGCATCCATGGAACATAGATTTTTTTGGGGGGGGGAAAAAGACTTCTTTTTGCTCAGTTAACTATTCTCACTAGCAAGGCAACTAACTGCAGGTCAGAGTGTCACTTTTCCAGACCTTTTAACTCCTACTGAAGTTCTAATAAAAAGTAGTCTCAGCAGTTCATCATCTAATAGCAGTAGCCAGGGATATTAATATCAGCTTTAACCACATATTGAGCAAGCACTGCAGGATATAAATAGGATGGATGGGCTCAAATCTTCACATTTTCCCATGAATACCTTTACTTCTAGATTAGCATAATTGTGTCACCACCACAGGTCAGAGAGCACTACGCATTAGGGTAAATATGCTTTTTGGACATTCTTAGAAGATTTGGTAAGAGTGCTGGGGAAGGATGGAGTGCTAGACCGAGACTATCCCTCATTTAAGGCTGGAAAGCCCGACACCTATCCAGGTTCAAAGGAACTTTTTAAATGCCACGGGGCAAATGTGGGAGAGGAGCAGCGGACTTTTGTGACTTTGCCATCTTCTGGTTCTCCTCCCTCTTTCATCACTCCTTCAGTGTCTCATTTGGTGGGTCCTCATCTCCTCCTTCCCTCTTTTGGTGGGAGTCCCATATGGCTCCATCCTAGGCTCCCTCCTTTAAAGCTTTTGCACCCCATCTTTGGAGGATATCTGCAACTATGGCTTCAACCACATTCTTTGCCCTGATGACTCAAATCTACTTCTCTGCTCCAAACCTGTCTCCATCTGCTCAAACTCATTTCAGCCAGTCTTTAACATCTCATCATAATGTCTAGCCATCAACTGAAACTTTATACAGTCAAAAATGAGCCCTTGTTCTTTTCCCACCCATCTCCTCCCCTCTCCTTGTTACATCAGGGTTGTCAGATTGGCTTCACCTTGGACTGCATATCTCTTTTTATCCACCCATACAAGCCATATCTATTTGCTGCTTGTCAAGGTTCCTCCCCCACTCTGAACTCTAGGGTACAGATGTGGGGACCTGCATGAAAAACCTCCTAAGCTTATCTTTACCAGCTTAGGTCAAAACTTCCCCAAGGTACAAAATATTACACCCGTTATCCTTGGAATGGCCGCTACCACCACCAAACTAATACTGGTTACTGGGGAAGAGCTGTTTGGACGCGTCTTTCCCCCCAAAATACTTCCCAAAACCTTGCACCCCACTTCCTGGACAAGGTTTGGTAAAAAGCCTCACCAATTTGCCTAGGTGACTACAGACCCAGACCCTTGGATCTTAAGAACAATGAACAATCCTCCCAACACTTGCACCCCCCCTTTCCTGGGAAATGTTGGATAAAAAGCCTCACCAATTTGCATAGGTGACCACAGACCCAAACCCTTGGATCTGAGAACAATGAAAAAGCATTCAGTTTTTTAAAAGAAGACTTTTAATAAAAAATAGAAGGAAATAGAAATAAAGAAATCCCCCCTGTAAAATCAGGATGGTAGATATCTTACAGGGTAATTAGATTCAAAACATAGAGAACCCCTCTAGGCAAAACCTTAAGTTACAAAAAAGATATACAGACAGAAATAGTTATTCTATTCAGCACAATTCTTTTCTCAGCCATTTAAAGAAATCATAATCTAACACATACCTAGCTAGATTACTTACTAAAAGTTCTAAGACTCCATTCCTGTTCTGTCTCTGGCAAGAGCAGCACACAGACAGACACAAACCCTTTGTTTGTCTCCCTCCTCCCAGCTTTTGAAAGTATCTTGTCTCCTCATTGGTCATTTTGGTCAGGTGCCAGCAAGATTACCTTTAGCTTCTTAACCCTTTACAGGTGAGAGGAGCTTTCCCCTGGCCAGGAGGGATTTCAAAGGGGTTTACCCTTCCCTTTATATTTATGACACTGCTCCATCTTCCTATACAACCTTTCAAAATTCCAGCCTTGTTTTTTTGCCCATGCTGTTAAAACTCAAGTCCTTGAACATCTCGCATCTTGAGTATTGCCTTCTGCACTGCTCTAGCATCAACACCTGCACTCTTACCACCCTCACCAGACCCTTCAGACATTCTTTGCATCGCTTCATTGGCTTCCTCTTCTCCACCACACCAAACACAAACAACTTGTCCTCCACCCTTAAGGCCCTTCATAGCTTAGCTTTGTCCTACTTTTCAACTGTAATACAATATTGTGCCATGAATCCCCACTCTTGCCCTACCGATACCAGCTTTCATTGCCCATGTTTTCCTCAAGCATTTTGTACTTTCTTGCATCCCACCCGTTACGAATGTGAGAAGTCCCTTTAAAATCTAAATACACTACATTATCTTTCTTCTAATCCTTACTTAAAACTCATCTCTGCTGTGATGCCTACAAAACATTTGGGGGGTGAGGGGAAGGGGACTAGGCAGTTGGTGTGCTGTGACTGACGTTTACTATATAAACGTGATCACTTTGCTCATACCTCATCTTAACCCGTACTTGTTTGGGGAATCCACCTGTCTCTTGTCATATGCCAATATTTTAGACTGTTATGGGAAATGTCTCTTATTACAAGTATACAAGTGCTTAGTACAATGTGGCCTTGATCCCTAGCTGACAAGGTTTATGGCAGTGCAAGTAAGTAGTAATAATTATATGCATTTGTAGTGTTTCGTCATTGTGACAAAACATCGGTAACCAATGCAATGTAAAGGCACAAAATGTAAGATTTAGTGGCTATGTGGTCTGTTGAGAGAGCAAATCTTTAAGAACAGCCAGAAAGAGACTTAATTTTTGTTCCTTATAGAACTGTGGCTTAGTTCAACATTGTCCCTTGGAAAATAATCCAGTGTTGGCAATCACACTTCCCCAGTAAAACAGATCATATCTAAGGCTACATGTAAACTACTGCTAAGCATGTAGCGGTTACTATATTTTCCAGCATAATCATTGTCCTAATAGGTTTCTTATTCACTGTATTGTAAAACAGCTTGTGTACAGTAAAGCAAGCTTTGGGATAGTATGAAACACTACATAAAACCAAATTCTGTGCTATTCTCTTGGTCTAAAACTCTAATTCTAGTACGCTAATGATATCATGCTACAGAAATCCCTCACCTAAATTAACCTTATTAAATGCAAAAAGCTGTCCTAACATAACACTAGGCTGAACAGCATTCAAAAGTCAACAAAAACAAAATTTTTAAAAGAGCACTCAACCATATGTACCACAATGGTGCCTTTAATTATGTAATGGCATGCTTTTTCCTTAAACCATTAAATACAATATTTGTTTAGAGAGAGACTTAAATGTGTGAGCAGCTTAGGTAACATGCAACTACTAATTTAAAGAGTACCATTAAGCATACACACACACACACACACAGGGGGCAGAGTTAAGGTTGCACATTCACTTTTGCTTCTCCTGCCTTTTCAGTGCTTAATCGTACAACTTTAATACTTAATTACCATATGGCCAAAGATAACTTTTCACAAAAGAAAAATCTATGAAAGGGGAAAATAGGGAGGAAAACAGAGCATCTCCACAAGGAATTCTTACCAAATTGTTCTGTAAAGTGGGGGGGTGGAGAAGTGGGATATATGTTCTGTCCCCAACAGAATTCAAAGACTACTGATGCTTGGGGATTCCATGGAGGCCAGGGATCACTCCTCCATAGGCTCTGTGCTTCATGGGATCCCTGGAGCCCCCAGTCTGTCAGTGCCACACCAATGAAGCCACACTACCAGGACCTCCTCAACTGATAGCTTCCCCAAGACCCACTTTAAAGTGGAGGAGGGCTATGGAAGGTTAGGGCTATCCTATCCTTTCTGGTGTAACTATGGAGGCCCAGCTGGGGAACGAAGTACATATCCTCCAGCTGTACCTGTTCACTGCTTGCCACCTCCCCTTGTGCAGATTCCTGGTCCCACACAGAGCAGGGTGGTGGGAGACTCTGCTGCAGAAGTGGCTGACACCAATCCCCCTTAGACATGGGAAATGGAGATCCCCCAGGCAGACACTAGAGCAACATGATTAGAACCACAGGGAAAGAATAAACTGCCATAGCTTTTCAAAACCACCCACATACCCCCACCATCACCACCACTCCCCACAATAATCCCAAACACATGTAGCCCCTCACCGCAGCACACACCCCTCATTCACCGCCTGCACAAATCGACACAGTCTCTCAGCAAAACACACACACTCCCCAACCCTCACTCATACTTACCATAAAACTGTAAACTAGACCAGCAAAGCCAGGGTGTGTATGGGGGTCATCACTACTGTGCAATAATATTAACTAGAACTATACACAAACACAGGCAAATTGGGGGTGGACGGGCACAGTGGGAGAAATCAGTGGTATTTCAGCAAGCTGTGTCCACACACCAATCTCCACCCCCTTGGGGTACCCAAGTGAAAGGTCACTCACAATAGATCTTCTTCCGAACATGATTATCTTTCTCCTTTCTTGAATGCTTTGATCAATATCAGTTCGTAATCTTGATATCTAAATAGTCACCTTTAAAGTTAATCATCCCTTGAAATGAACACTATCAGAAACCACTAACAAACCTTACAGCTTTAGTTACCTTGTTAATTATTATAGATCATATATAATGAGCTATAATAATGTATATACTATTATAACTATTATTTATATTACAGTAGCACTTGGGGGATTGATTGGGCTTCCACTTTGCTAGGTGCTACACAAACACAAAATAAAAAACAGTTCCAGTTGTGCAACTTACGATCTAAATAACCTCCACCACCACAACTGATTGTGATGGTTACATTTTTGGTAGTCTCAAAAGCTTAGTCAAGGATTAAATTGCCACAAACTATTATCTACCCTAACCCTGGTAGAAGTGCGCTCCCCAGTGCGCCCAGCTGCTGTCTGTGCTGTTTTTTGGGGAGCACTTTTGAGTGTTGTCAATCCAGTACCCTTTTACAACCACTAAATTCCCCTAATATAAAGGCGGAGATAGAGAGATACAGAAGAGAGGCGCAAACACAGGGTGAGAATACTTCTGAAACTCTGATGGGAAATAGGTCCACAAATAAGAATCTTATGTGATACCTTCAAAGAAGCAAAGTTAGAGGAAAATAATTTCCCCTTTAAAAAAAAAAAACAACCACCATAATCACAGGATTCACTCTCTGGAGAATATAGAGCTGAAGGAAACCTCAGCATTAAAACACTGATAAAACACTTCAACAGTGTCCAAAAGCAGGCCAATACCCAACAAAGAAACCTGAAAGTATCTGTTTGGGTTTTTTATTTTAATGAAGAGAGATATAAGATACCTCTAATCATAACAAGAAGCATAAACTGACAAAGCTTAAAGGACATGCTCTCACAAAAGCAAAAACTTTCAAAGATTGGCCAATTCAAAAAATCCCAAGAGGAAAAAAAAAAAAAAAGACACTTGGGAGAAGACTTACAAGATCTAACAGGCATTTCTGCCTAGATGTCAAAACTAAGCTCAGACTTTCAGTGTTTCTCAAACATACGTAGGAAGAACCGCATGCCTTGTACCAAAACATCCCTGAGGCTAGCAGCCCAAATTTCTCTAGATAGCATGTGTGACCGGACCTTCCCACTGCAGGACTGTCAGAGCACAACAGTAAAAAAATGCAACTTGCAGTCATTTACACATGAACCTCCCCATAACAGTGATTCCTAATGAAATGATATCAAATGAAACAAAAAGTTGGGAAGACTTATTAAAGCCTTTATTAGTCCACTCCAATTGGAGCCCCCAGAACCTTTTAACTTCACGTTCAAAGAAGGACCTCACCAGGAAGGATGTGCAGGCATAGGAAAAAAGTTGGCAGTATGATTGGCTCATTAAAGGCAACGTGAAAAGCAAAAACAAAATTGGATTTGTGCCCTTTTATCTTCTTTAGGATGTATGAGGAAGGCCTAAAAAGTAGGTTTTTTGTTTTTTTTAAGATTTTTTTTCTGCCTATTCTTACATTAGACATTCAGGTTGTTTTTACTCTTCTTCTTCTTCTTCAGGAAGACAGTAAAGATACCTGGAGAACAGAAGGATTATGACATTCAAGATGCCAACAAGTAAAACCTGATGACTGGAATAAGGAAGTCATTTGTATTCAAACTCTTTATATCTTTGTTAATATCTATTTAACTCAAAGACCCAATCAACCCGTTGGGAGAGAAGCTATCTTAATTAAAGACTGGCCCTTCAATTAGGCGCCGAGTTGGCTCACGAGGCACAAACAAGACTTCCAAGCAGTCCTCCAACAAAATCAAGCACGACAGATTTAATATTCTTTATATTTCAAGCCTTGTAAATGCTTCATAAAGCAGCCTCCGCCCCCAAAAATACAAAGCTCATATTTGACACTCTAAGGTGAAAATCTTTAGGAAAGAAACTAGAATGAAGGATGAATCCATAACATCCACCAATTTATTCTTGTACAATCTTATATAACATGAATCAGTCACTACAGGTATGTCTACACTGCAATAAAAAACCTGCAGCACTGAGTCTTGGAGCCTGGCCACCTTGGGCTGCGTGGCTAAAAACTGCAGTGTAGACATTCCTGCTTGGGCTGGAGCCCAGGCTCTGACACCTGCCCCCATCACAGAGTTTTAGAGCCTGGGCTCCAACCTGAGCCAGAGCAACTACACTGCAATTTTTAGCCTCATGAGCCTGAGTCATCTGACCTGAGCCAGCTGCAGCCATGATGCAGGTCTTCTTAGATATCTCCTATTAGACCTGAAAGTTTACTCATTCTGGGCCAGACTGTGATTCGCTTGCTCATGCTGTATAGTACCTTATACCATAAGTAGTCCCTCTGAAGTCCAAGTGGAGTAAGGAGCTATTTAGTAGAAGGGTATTATAACATGGCCCTCTGTGAACTTAAGTCAAGGCTCTCAGGAAAATGACCTTCCATGTAAAAACCTTCAATTTTCTCCTTTCGAGAAGGGTTTAAAAAGTCCACTTCTACTATCATGGAGGGGCATGTGAATTGCTCACATCTTCTCCACAATGCAGGGTTTGCCACCCAGAGAGGCACTCTCTTTGGAGAGTTTGATTTCATGCAGCATCACGTCCTGACATATGCACACAGTTTTTCCAGGAGGAAAAGTAGGGTGAAGTGTGAGTCATCCATCATAACTAGGGCCCATCAGAGGCAGACAGCTTGAAGCTTCCTTCTGAAATGAAGGTTCCAGCAGACTACTGAGAATGGCTGACTGGCTAACTGCTGTGGAGCCCTTCGAAAACCATTTGCTTTACTTGTGCCTTGAGAAAGGGGACTTAGTCCGTTTTGGCTTCTGCTGCTGCTCTTGAGCCAGAGGACCTGAGAAAACAGTTGGAGGTAATGGGCAGCTCTGAATGCGGACATCTTCTTAGCAGGTGCCTTTTCCTTTCCTCATGGGAAAAGGATGAGGACATTCTGAGCCCAGAGAATACTGAGTGGTTTAGTTTATGTCCTTCTGAAAAGCAACCTTGACCTAATATCTCAAAGTTAAGTCCAAAGTAGACTGCAAACAGTTACAAAAGGATCTCTCAAAACTGGGTGACTAGACAACAAAATGGCAGATGAAATTCAATGTTGATAAATGAAAGTAATGCATATTGGTAAACAATCCCAACTCTACATACAAAAGGTTGGGGTCTTAATTAACTGTTACCACTCAAGAAAGAGATCTTGGAGTCCTCGTGGATAGTTCTCTGAAAAAATTCGCTCAATGTGCAGAAGCAGTCAAAGAAGTTAACCATGCTAGGAATCATTAGGAAAGGAATAGATAATAACACAGTAAATATCATAATGCCACTACATAAATCCATGATAGACCCAAACCTTGAATACTGTATGAAGTTCTGGTCACCCTCATCTCAAAAAAGATATATTAGAATTGGAAAAGGTACAGAGAAGGGCAACACAAATGATTAAGCATATGGAGATTAAAAAGACTGGGACTTTTTAGCTTGGAAAAGAGATGACTAAGGGGGGATATGATAGAGGTCTAAAAAAAATCATGAATGATGTGGACAAAGGGAATACGGAAATGTTCTTTACCCCTTCACATTACACAATAACCAGGGGACATCGAATGAAATTCTTAGGCAAGAAGTTTAAAACAAACAAAAGGAAGTACTACTTTACATGATGCACAGTCAACGTGTGGAACTTGTTGCCAGGGGATGCTATGAAGGCCAATGAGTTCAAAAAAGAATTAGCTAAGGTCCTGAAGGATAGGTCTATCAATGGCTATTAGCCAAGATGGTTAGGGACGGAACCCCATGCTCTGGGTGTCCCTAAGCCTCTGACTGCCAGATGCTGCGACTGGACGATGCGGGATGGATCACTTGATGATTGCCCTGTTCTGTTCATTCCCTCTGAAGCATCTGGCATTGGCCACTGTTGCAAAAGGATACTGGGCTAGATGGATCATTGGTCTGACCCACTATGGGTATTCTTATGTTCTAAAGGGAACGGAAGGCCCTCAAGGTTTTTCTGAATCTCTATTGCAAACATGAATACTTCTAAAAAAAAAAAAAAAAAAGAGTACCTGTGGCACCTTAGAGACATATTTGTTAGTCTCTAAGGTACCACAAGTACTCTTTTTCTTTTTGCGGATACAGACTAACACGGCTGCTACTCTGAAACCTATGAATACTTCTGGGCAGCTAATCCTGAGGAAGCAGCCAGCTCTCATAAGTAGTATAGGAAGGGGTGACAATTGTATCAGGGCCCCCAAAACATCTGTAATGTCTGTTATTTAACCCATCAGCCCTAAAGCTCAGTGTATACTAGGGGGGAAATGGAAGGGGGTGGGGCCCCAGCAAACATGGTGTACCAGGCCCAAAATTTTTCTTGATGGGTCTGGAAGCAGCTCTGACAAATATTGGTCACACCAAAGTATGATTTTACCTATTGCCAAGACAGATCAACATCCTTCCTAGCTTGATCTGCCGTTTGATCACACAGGCTTGGTAGTAGCTGCAGAATAGTAAACCTGATAAACAAATCCCATAATCAAACTCAAGGTTTTGGCACACTGCTGTGAGTTCAACTGGTCTTCCCATTGATACCAGCTACCTCAATCACAAATGTGTGTGTGGAATGGAAGACACAGCTGGAAGTGTCCTCAGATAAAGTATTTTTTTCCCTAATCAACAGGACAAGGGAAGGAGATGCAAGGTGCCTTTCAAAAGTTCTCCAGTAAAGTCATGAAGAATAGGATGGGAGGTCACAGCAATCCCATTCAAAGCGGGCTCCTCATCCAGGTACTAATCAGTCTTGGCACTTGAGGGTACCTGGACAGTACCTAAGTGAAGTCCATTTGTCTTAGTTAGCTTCTTTAAAAGTTGGTGGGGAAAAAAACCCCACGAGAGCAGAGTCACTTTTTTGCTGCTCTTTTGCTGTGGAGATAAAAACGGCTTCATCCATGTCCAAAGAGCACTCATTAACCTCAGAAACATAACCCTCCTCCCACTCTAATGATTCAGTTCATCCAAGCATCAACACCAGCTGCATAAAGACTCTCAGTCTCATGGTCCGAAGGGTCTTGGCATCAAGAATGACACTGCCTGAGTTGCTGAATCAACTTCTGTGCCCTGGCCAGCAATCTCTGATGGTGCTCTCATGGTATTGCGATGATACTATTATTTCTGAGATACTAAAACTATGGAACCTAAAAGACTTAACAGTTCACTCAACAAGCTATCATCAAGATTCCTTAACTTTGTCTCCAATTGCTACACCTTGCTGGAGAGAAGTATCCTGCAGTTCCAGTTTGGAGCTGGCAGGAGTTAAGAGCTTCTACAGTGATGCATTGGAAGGTGTCTGGCTCCCACATGGTACCTTCTGTATTTGGCACTTTCATGGAAGTGATGCCTCATGAACTGAGTCAAAGCTCAGCACCATCACCCTACCGTGGCAATGTGCTGATGGTATCAATGCATTTACACACTTTGGAGATCTCAGGTTCAATGTGGATATTTGAAGCGGATCTGCTGGTCCTATTGGGAAGTTAGGTCCAATTATTCAGCAGAACAGAACAACTGAGGCCTCTGTTTAGAAGATGAATCCTATGAAGCACTTTCAGGTTACCACTAGGGGAGGCTTAAGGTGCTCCATGTGAAAAAGGATTATCTCTGGGTAACAACTAGTACCCATAAACATCACGCTTGACTCCAAGACAGAGGATACAGCAGTCACACATCTTCCTGAAGCCACAGACACTCCTTCCCAGGTGGCAAGGGTGAAGAGAACATTCTGGAACAAAAGTAGAACAAGAGGAATAAAACAGAACTGCCCGGGAGTTTTGTCAGGTACCCATGAAGTTTCAACACAGACTTCATAAAAAACATGCTGAAGCCCCTCCAACTCAACATTGGCAGTAAAGGCAAAAAACCCATCAAGAGCTACAATGATTCCCCAAAGCCTCAAGTGCTTCTAAGGTCTCAAAACAACACCTTGTTGCAATGAATCCCCATTGGAAAAGGGTGCATTGAGTGTTCAAGACTGAGCTTAGATGCATTAAACTCAATATAAGTAGTACAGAAAAACTGTAACAAAGTATCAGAGACATGAACCATTTAAAAAAAAGTTAGTCTGAGCTCAAAAATTTTTCTCATAAAAACAGACTGAATATTCTAGTCCAGGCATCAAGTGGGCTAGGTGTTGCCACAAAGCCCGGAGTGTACAAGGACAAGCAGACAGACAAAACGTACAGGTACTTTATTAAAAAACTAACGGAAGGGTCAGGAAATCAACAAAGGCCAACTGAAACCTGCGGCAGATCATGGGCTGAAGATGTATCGCATCTGAAAGAAGTAACCTAGCTTTCAAATGGCATATCTCATGCTCTTAGAAAATGACAGAACACTAGTTGACGAAATCACCCCGGAACTGGCGTGGAAAGCAAGGTGTCAATCAGCATGAACTGATTGTAAAGCACAGGTGTCAATTTATTAAAATGATTTTTCCATTATTTTAGTAATTGAATATTGATTACTTAAAGCTTTTCAGTAGTTTCACAAAAGAGAGAAATAGTAATATTTGTTTTTGTTTAAGTTTGACACAATGAACATTTAATTAGAATAACGTAAGGGGCGGGGAGTTCTCTGCTTGCACAAAGAGGCACGTCCGCTTTTGCCTGCTCTTGCGGCACAGCAATCTAGTGTTTGACATACCCAGTGCCCCCTGGAGTGCTGGATGCTAGCAATTTGACTCCCCACTTGGGTCAATTGTATGCAAGACTGGACCCCAAATCAAGAGAGTCTTTTAAATAGGATGGTACTTAGAAGGCACCTTTAAGTTAGAGGAATCTATTGTACAACATCTCTTTCAGACCTCACAAAGAATGTACCTTAAAATGAAAAGAAATCGAAAAGTAAACTGAAAGGCTCTTTAACTACTAAGATGCAAATTCAGGATTCTGTGCTCTCCTCAAGGAGTTGATGTAATTACATAGAGAAGATGAGCATTCTTTACACTGGTCTATGTGTTAGTAATATCATCCACTCTTTGCAGGAGAAACAGTGAACTCAGAACTTGTATCCTAGTAGGTTTAACTAATCACCCACCCACGTTTTCAAAGTGCATTTGTCATTTTGAGGCTACACATTAATTCTGTTAAAGTTTTAGGTTCCTAAACTGTATTTTGTTTTTTCCTCTCTAAAATTCAGTTCAGTTATTCTGTTAAAAAACAAACCCATGTTTGGATACAGGAGAGGAAAAACACCACACAAAGCCAGTAAACTTAGGTATTTTTCCCCTCTCCAAAGTGGAAAAAGGTCAAAGTTATGTCTTTAATTTGTTTGTTTAATAAAGGGAAACCACTCTTAGGGTGAAACCCTGGAATACAAGGAGTAAGTCTTTATATTTGAGCTATAAAACAGGGTTCACAAAAGAAATATTAAAAAATCTCCTCAGAAGCATTATTCTCCTGTTCTTATATTTTTAAAAAAAAAACAAGCCAGAAAACCAACAAATATTGTATATGCACATGTATGCCTCATCACCTCCATATGATTGTATACACCTGCATAAATACAGAGCCACACACTTGAATTTATAATGAAGTAGACCACACTTTATAAAATAAGGTAATACATTTAGACAGATTACAAATCCAGAGTTCTGTCCTGGATACTAGAATATGCTATTGATACCTTAACACTAAAAAGGTAATGATATTTTTCAAATTCCATCTAAACAAGCATCATACATCTGCTACAGGGAGATCTTAGCACGTCTTGATAAACCTTATTGATAAAATGTTTAAATTACCAGACAGCCTTTATAACAGAGGCACAAGCAGAGTTTCCTGTCTAGCATAGTTTTTTCTGCTCTTATTCTAATGATACCCACGTTCAATTACTACAGAAAAGAAAAGAATCAAATCAGAAACATCTGTAGTTTGCCATATAATTACTGGATCTTCCCCATGGAGACTGACCTTTGTAACACCGATACTAAGACCTCAAAGGCTAAATGACAGAGGATATTCACATGGTTTAAATGTATAACATGATTACAAGGAATTAAATAGGCACTGTTATTTTTCCATCTTGGTTTATGTTAACATAAGCGTGTACTCTATGATCTTACGTTTAATCTCTGTGCTCAGTATGTACTAACAGAATTTACTCACTATTAGTGGATGCACAAACCACTGAAATGCAATGTTTTGATTATATAATAAAGTTGAATACTGTATTTGAGGCTATTATGCAGCCATTACTTTTACCTGTAATAGGGATCTTTTCTGCCAAGCTTTCTTCCTTGCTCTCATCTTCACACCAGCTTGTGACTTCTGTGTGTGAACACACAATAATGAAAACACATTTCAAAGCCACAATGATCAGACTGGTTTGTTCTTTTAAGCCCTATTCCCTTTAATTTTTCACATTTGTTATCTCTTATTTATTGATCTAAATTGTCCATTACGGTTCTTAAAAGAGGAGCCTACTGTGAACTTTAGCCAAATATGATGCTACTGTGCCTCTGTGTAGCTTCCAGAGAAAGCAGCGAGCTAACCAAATATCTTAAATAATGTATGTCCTGATGAGATTTTTTTTAAAAACCAACAACAATATCCAAAACCTATAAACACTACAGTCTTGCCCAATAGTCCAAGAGCAATAGTACACATCACACTGGAAAATTAAATAGTTTAAATCTCCTCCAAGGGTCAAACTGGAATGAATTTAGGAGATCTAAATCAGTTTGTTTATGTTTGCTGTGTAAAGAGGACTGCATCCTAATTGCCTGTCGCTTTTAGTTTTTCATGTAAGGAATGCTCTGAAAGCATACCAAGGAAGTTACCATATTTTAGTCATTGCAAGAGACTACATTATATTACTTTTCTTTAGCTAAAGATATTAACTAGACTTTTATAAACATATTCAGTTCATAACTTCGAAAATGCAATGCAGCTTTTCTTGGCATGGATAGGAAAATGGAAGGGGGAAAAAAAATAAAAAGCTATTCCACAATCTGGGTTTATAAGTAAACAATACTTACCTAATTTTGATATGGCTAAATCTGTTTTATAAATGGTAGCCGGAGCTCAACACAGGGCTTACATTTCTAATTTACATTTAAAAAAGAAAAATAGAAATCTAATCATTATAGAATGTTCATTTAAAATAAGTGAACAGAAATAATAATTACTCCTAGTGGACATTTGAGAACGTTGTATTACCCCAAGGTAAAGACAAAAAAGAAATTTGTTAATTCATCAGAACTGCAGTAATATACACAGTTTTCTACAGACTTTGATATTATATTTTATAAATATACCTTGATACACTGAGAATGACAATAACTTTGAATGCATTTGTTTTTGTGGATCTTTTAACGTTAGTTACCTTGTTCCCTTGTACCAATGCTGTCAAGCCATTGAGCGTGTCGTGTGTGCTTTATTTCACCATTGTCATTCAGAATTGATGGCAAACGGTAAGGTGATTCATTACTATGAATAGATGACCTATCACCACGCACTTCCGGAAGGATCTCTCTCAATAACAGAGTAACCTACAGCATTTAAAATAAATAAAGTAAATAAATACATAAAAATAACTGCAGCACGCGATTATCCATGGCCTCAGAACTACATTCTTTTTCAACATAAATGTAGGTTAATCTTTACTTAACAATCTAATCTGTTACCAAGATATTTATTGTTAGATATTAAATTATCTCTAAGTTAAATTGTTGTTACTGTATTTCATAGTTTAATTTAATTCCTAACACAAACTTACAAAGACTTTTTTTTTTTTAACACATTTTTACATTTTCCAGAAATCATCAGTGTTCTCTCATTGATGAGTTACCCACCAAGGAAAGAAAATACAGTGTGCCACCACCTATGCTAGGCCAGAAACATTGTTACAATATTTTTAAATTTGTTCAGACTAACTGGGCTTCGAAGCATTTTTCCTCATCCACTTTGGCCACGCAGGCCATGCCTGGAGTTCACCTAAATTTGTTTAAACCACAAGTAAAATAAGTTTAGGTAAAACTATACCTAACCCAACGTGCTTGGGGCTGAAGGACCTGAGCCAAAGCCCACGGAAGTCAATGGGAGTCTTTCTACTTATTTAAATGGCCTTTGGATCAGGCTCTAAACGTACGGTATTATTGATTGTCCCCAGACAGTTTATTCGGTCTTGTGTACTCATATGCATTTCAGCAGCATCATTCATACCTCTATAGTTAAGGATGTATTAGCTTTCTTTTTTGCCTTTTCTATCTTTAATTAAAACCTACATTTTCCCAGAAGGCTATAATTGCTATAAAGCATAGCTCCAAACTAAAAGCAGCTAGCAAAGTTCTAGAAACAAGTTTAGCACTTTCTCAAAAAAATAAGTTATTTCTGAGCATTTAAAGCTTTTTAAAATAGAAATGACATATTTTTAATTTTTGGTTGTAGAACTCAAAAATGGATTTTATCCAAAACTTAAAATCAAGTACACAACACAATATTATATTTTATATATATATATATATATATACACACACACACACCCCCAAGCAAATGACAGTTTAAAAGAAGTATTTTCAAATGAACCTTTTATCAATATACAGCATTGTTTCCATTTTTTTTACTTCCACCAACTGTTAAGGATTTTTATTATATAGTGTGCAAATTAGGGGTCTGATTCTGCAAATCTTACTAGATTCAAGCTCTAATTATCTAATGGTTCAATAAATGAGGCAGCCTCCAAGGATCTGGACTGATGTCTCACGGAAATAATCCTAGATTTTGTGACTTTCTTTATATGTTTACCTGTGAGAATGGAATGGCTCCAACTGGAATCATTCAGGTCCCATAGGTAAATATTACTCATTTGCTTTTTTTCTTAATCCGCTATTTACCCAAGAGACCACAATGGCTCTTTCTGAGTTGTAAGCAAATAACTTTCAGTGAAGGTTTTGTTTTGTTTTTCAAATTGACCTCATGCACAGGATTTCAATACATGAAAACAACAAAAGCACATCAACAAAAATCAGGGAAATTCTAAGCAATTGCTTTTTGTTAATGTTAAAAATAAATTAGGTTATATAGCCAGGGTCACAAAATATTTTTATTATTGAAAAGACAGACTTATTTCCAATTGAGAGTACATCACAATGCAAATCTAATGTAGTATATCAGAAGCAATTCAACGGACATAACAAAGGTTCTACTCCTAATATATTTTATGCTGTTACTGATGGACATGTGCACCATCACAAATTCTAGGCCAGAAAGGGACCACGGTGATCAGCTAATCTGACCTGTATAACACAGGCCATAGAACTTCCTCAAAATAATTCCTAGATCTTAATATTTAGAAAAACATCCAATCTTGATTTTAAAATGGTCAGTGATGGAGAATCCACCATGACCCTTGGTAAATTATTCCAATGGTTAATTACTCTCACTGTTTAAAAATAAATACATTAAAAAAAAAAGTATGCCTTATATCTGGTCTGAATTTGTCTACTTCAACTTCCAGCCATTGGACCAAGTTGTATCTTTCTCTGCTAGATTGAAGAGCCCATTATTAAATATTTATTCCCCATGTAAATATGTATAGACTAATCAAGTCACCTCTTAACCTTCTTTGTTAAGCTTAGTAATATTGAGCTCTTTATCCCTTCTCACCCTGCCTCCCTCCCCCCACCGCCAATCTTTTTCAGAGTCATTGCTTTCAGGGATAGAGTCTCCCATCACAGAAGTATGGTAGGTTCTTTGTGCCTAGATATATACATTTAGCCATAGGAAAACGTATATTGTTTGCTTGTGCCCAGTTTATCAAATAATCCAGATCAATCTGTATCAGCGACAGGTCCTCTTTTTATTTACCACTCCCCCAATTTTTGCGTCATCTGAAAGTTTTAATCAGTGATGATTTTATGTTTTGTTCCAGGACACTAAAAAATATTAAATACTGCAGGGCCAAGAACCAATCCCTGTGGGACTCTATTAGAAACACTCACTGAATGATGATTCCCCATTTACAATCACATTTTGAGACCTCTGAGCCACAATTTAATGTGTGCCATGTTAATTTTAGATCTTTCTAGTTTTTTAAAGTCAAAATGTCCTGAGTACCAAATCAAAAGTATATTACAACACCTTAATCTTCATCAACCACACTTGTAATCTCATTAAAAAAACAAATATCAAATTTGACAAAATTTATCTGCCATAAACTCATGTTGGTTGGGCATTAATTATATTAACCTCCTTTAATTCGTTATTAATTGAGTCCCGTATCAGCCACTCCATTATCTTGCCCCAGTTAGATGTCAGACTAACAGGCCTATAAATTAACTACATCATCCTGTTAACCCTTTTTAAATATTGGCACAACACTAGCTTTCCTCTGGAAACTTCCACATTCGTCCAAGACTTATTGAAAATCAACGTTAATGCTTCAGTGAGCTCCTTAGTCAGCTCTTTTAAAACTCCTGGATGCAAGTTATCTGGACTTGCTGATTTAAAAACATTTGTTTTAGCAGCAGCTGCTGCTTAACATATTCCTGAGATAGTAGACAAATGGAAAGAGTGTTATCATATGATAGAACTATGTCATCTATTTTTTCCTCAAATGCATAACAAATATGTTTTGAACACATCAGCCTTTTCTGCATTACTATTAATCATTCTATCCTTTCCATTTAGTAATGGACGACTACCATTCTTAGATTCTCTTTGTTCCCAATATATATTTCTAAAAATTCCTTCTTATTGTCCTTAACTCAACTGGGCATAGATTTCTCATGCCCTTTTACTTCTCTTATCAATTTCCTATAATTGCTAACTACTTATTTATATTCAATTCCCCCTTTCTTCCATATGTTAATATTATATAATTATTTTTTGTAGCTGCCTTCATTTCCCCTTTAAACCAGGTTGGGGTTTTTTTTTTGTTTTTTGTTTTTTTTTTTTCACACACTAATATGGCCTTCTTCCTTCACTGTGACTTTTTGTGCCTCTAGTGAAGTATTGTTAAACCATTCCCAATTATCATTCACAGGTAATAAATGGAAACTAAGTATTACATTTAGGGATCCAGATAAAATGGGGTGGCTTCACATCAGACATCCCACAATGAAATCCCAGAAAGTACAAGGGGTGATGTCTGGACCAGCAGGAACCAAACTCTCACACCCTTATTAGGGTCTCCAGCATGTCTGGAGAGAGGCCTTCTTAACCAAAGTCTGGTAGGATCTACATCAGGCTAAAAAGATGGCCCATGTTCTAAAATAAGCTGCATTGGTCCTATATTTACTGGAGTGTAACTGAGCATGAAGAACTCGATCAGAAATACTTTCTGAAAGTTCCTTTCATAAGTCAGACCCTGAAGTTTCAAGGTCAAGATGCCCTCCCCACCAAAAGAAAAAGACAGGGAGAGTCCCATCCGAGGAAACACCCTACAACTAGCCCTAAAGCCACAAAAGGAGCATCAGGTATTCTCAAAGTATCTGGCAATGAAAGAGGAAACATCCATGGGAGGGGATGGGAAGAGGGGGGAAGAGAAAGAAATGGATGGTAAGACATGGGGGGCAAGGGGAGAGTGAGAAGAGAGAAAGGAAGCAAGCCGGGCAACACTACAGTCAGGAAGGAAGAGGGAGACTCCACAGCTTTTTGAGTGGAGACCACCACATGGAGGGACTGGACAAAGGTAACCTAGGGTTGGGGAAAGAGAAGAGAATATGCCAAAACAGAAGGTCACGTCATCTGCCTTCTGAAGATGCTAGAAGGGAAATTAGGTTGACTGGTCACAGCCAAACACTTCTGAGACCATCAGGCTTGTTGAATGAGGAACTGGCTGATTGTGTGATGGAGGTTTACAGAGACTGATGGGAATCTCCTTAGGTTCAGGATGCTTATTTAAAGCATTCCCAACTCTGCCCATGGGGTTCCTCCACAAGTGGATTTATGTGCACGTTTGGAACGCTGATAGGGCTTTGCATACTCTTGGATGTTTTAGCAATGCTGTGACAAAATATCACAGTGTAATACATGGAGCCAGCAATGTATGGTTTGGTGGAATCGTCATCTGTCAGTACAGTAAATCTTCAAAAATGGCCTGAAAACTGTATTAATCTTAAAGTGCTAATAATTAAGAACCCTAAGTGCACATAATGGACAAAATAATTAAATCACAACTCCACCTGGCCTCTTTTTGTCCATTTGTGGGTTCTGAGTGCAAATATTTGACTTTTTTCAACACACAGGTATTTGTACTTCAAAATGCAGATGCATGTGTAGAGGCAGAATAAACATTTAGCATAAAATGTGTTCTATTCTAAAGAATTTAATAGCAGGTAGTTTAAACATTTCCAGGAATCCAACGAGCTTTAATGTATGTGTTTTATTTAATGAGCTGTGTGCCTTTGTATTTTATCCTTATTTATATAGGCTACTTCATGGAAGCCTATTGTCCTGAGCAATTTCCTTGTAAGTAAGAGGTTTCCAAGGTAAATCTATCCTGAAGATAAATTCCCTTGAGAATGTATCCTGATTAGTAGATCTAATACAAAAATAAATGCATGCACACATGGGTACCAGTGTAACACAACAGCAAACAGATTATAGTGCATATGCTGAGCAATAAAGTGCTTATGTTACTGAACTCCAGATATAAATCCTGTTTTCTTTACTATCTTTATTCAAATTCTCACCTGATTGTCATCATACATTCAATGTTCTAGCCTCATTGCAATCTCTTCCCCATTGCTATAACCAAAGATAAAATGTATAAGGGTAGCTCCACAAATATTGTAAATATATTTACTATCAGTTCAAAGATACATCCCTTGACTGGGTCTCTTGCTCAGGAAAAGTGCATTGGCTTTCAGACTTGCAAACTATTTACCCATATTTCTTTTAAAAGTACAATTACTTTGACTACAATTTAAAATAAAGATCCAATGTACCAAAATATTATACATTGTTGTTTGGGCCATGATTTTACTGAAACATTAAAAAAAATATAAAATCAGTTACCTCTGGAAACTGCTTAAATGAGGGGGGGAAAAACAAGATTTGTAAATTATTTGTTCAGTTTATTTTTTGAGCTGTGAACGATCTATAAAAAAAAGTAGATTAAAAAATCTAAATCTGATTAACCGTTCATAACATATCTGCTCTCTGTGATGTGCAAAGGGCTGATTTTTGATTATGGATTCATGCAAAGAAGTCTTGTTACAAACTCATAATTTAAAGGTAGAAAAGAGCGATACCCTGGATGACAATAATGATCCATCTCCTCTTGAGGAAACAGTACGGTTTAGCAGATAGGGCACAGGTCTAGGAGTCAGGAGACCTGGGTTCTGTTCCTTGATCTGACACTAGCCTGCTGTGGATGCTTAGGCAAGTCACTTTGTGTTCATTTCCCCATCTGTAAAGTGGGGATAATGATTCTCACCTTCTTCTGTAACGAGCTTTCTAATCAACAATTCAAAGCATTACATAACAGCTATGTATAAATTTTAAAAAGTCACCACAACATACAGACAAATGCCTCTGTGTCCTTGCCAGCAAGTACAGAAATCCTCAGTCACAGATGGAACCATCAGTGCTCTGCTGCACAGAGTGAAAACCACAAAGGGTCTGAAAGTAACTACACTTTCCCTGCAGAGGGTGTGCAAGAGCCCCAACTATTACTATGGTTCTTGGGCTCAGTGACAGCCCAGCTGCCGCACAGCTAGTTCAATCCAAGCTGCCAGGCTGGGGGGGGGGGGGGGGGAGATTCTATTCTTCTATCCCCTTACGGCCTCTGTGCAAAGCCCATTTACTCGAGATTTGTGGTAGGATTGGTGGGGGCGGTATCTGGTCCATCAAACTGCCAGCTCTTTTTACAGGGAGCTGGTTTATAACCATATATATTAAAGTTTTAAAAGTGTACACAATGGCCTTGTTTGTAAAATTGTCCATATAAATTTAGTATACCAAACATTACAATACTATTTTAAGAAACAAAAAAAGCTATCACTCATGATGAAAAGCTATTAATCTAGAGAGACTGATGGACAGAGAACAATGAGATACAATGGGCTTGTGATTATTTTTTTTCCTGGTTTCACTATAGCACATCTATCTAATTTAAAATATGGATTTTGTGAGGCCAGGGAATACTGATGCCTTACTGAAAATCTTGAAGAAATTCTTTAAAATGCTTTATTCCATGAAGAAAATAAATGGAGACCCCTCTTTCTTCTCCCCAACCACCCTTCAACTATCTCAGAGTCTGATTAAGAATGGCAATTTTTTTCTGACATTCTCGGGGTTTTTTTAATAAAAGAAAAATGTCAGATAGGGTTAGTGACTTATGTTTGTTTGTTTTTTCCTCCAGTATGATTTACTATGTAGATATTGCCACTGATTTACACATTATATATTTTTCTTCTGGTGAGATTACAAACAAATGCATACACATTTATGAATAGATAGTACATGGAACAAGATAAAGGTCCTGAGAACACAACAGTAAGTGGTTATATAATTTGGCATTTCTTGATTCTTGCAACTTTAAAGTATTTATTTTTTGGTATGGAATTTCCTGGTGTCGCTTTTTCAAATGAAAAAAGAATAAGACAAAAACATGATAGCTGATAAAGCTGCAGCTGCCTTGGGGCTTGTCTAAATAATTTTTACACTACCTGAACCATAATGGTTTAGAAACTGGTACGGGTAAAGTGGTACAACTGGCCACTACTATACTGGTATAATGGTGCTTATACAAATATCGCTTATTCCTATAAACGTATGCATATTTCTAAATAGCTGCTATCAGTGCACAAGCGAGAAAGGGAAAGAACAAAGAGTGAGAGATTAAACTTTCACAGTAGTGATCACTGATCACAAGAATCATAGCAGGGGACCTTTGTGACAGCTGAAGTCTATTTGTAAGTCTAAACAGGCTTTGAAAAAAAGATTTTTTTATATCTATTTTTCTCCAAAACCTCAGGCTGTAGCCACAGACACACATTCGCGTGCACACACACGAACGGTTTGATTACCAGTAAGCAAAACTGCTGAATGATCGCAAGTGCTAACCTGGCCGCCTTGTGCATTTTTTTCTGAAATCAGTAAGGTTCCAAACATCTCTTTTACTTCTTCCTTCAACAAAACATGGTGTTTTTTCAAGAATAAAATGTGTTTGCACAAACGTTCCCATAACATGGCAAAATCCAATGGCAGGTCACACCTGGAAAACAGACACATGCAGTAAATACGATAGACACGGTGTGCCAATAAAATGTAAAATCAGCCCACACTATTCATATCTTTTTGTTTTGTGCCATATAACCAATGAGATATTAACTACTTTTTAAAAAATCAATTTGTAATATCCTCGCTGAAAGTGGAAAACAACATTTCTGTGTCTACAGACTTTGTCCCTTTACACTTGATGAATCCTTGCCATCCCCGTCCTACAAATTTAGATGAAATGAATGTAACTCCTTTTATTCTGATTACCTCCTCCTTCGTGCACTCACCTTAGTGCTCACATAATCAATGTTGTTGCCATAGTCTGGGTACATTTAATAATACACTACATAGAATTATCAGAGATGATTAAAAATACAGTATAGTTGTCAATGTGCATGACAGTGTGATGCTTTATTCAGGATTTACTGAGTTTGTTCACTAACGTAAGGCTGCAGGGCCTAGGACCTGAGTTCGCAGAGCATGGGATAGCTGACTCTCTCACAGTCCCTCTGGGAGGCCATGCAGAGCCATAGCCAGGGTGGACTGTGGAGAATAGGCGCTGCAGGAAGTACAGCCCAAGGGACCCAGAGTGACAGTATCTTGCAGCCCTCTGATTGGCCAGCAACCCTATTTAACTCTGGAAGGTGCCCCAAGAAGTTTGCTGGTCAACACCAGAGATTTTGGGCCTGGTGCAACTCCAGACCTCATCTGGTCTCCTGATCAGTGGTCTCTGATCCCAGCCTGACCCTGACTCTAGCTTAGTACTACCTCTGATCCCCAGTCTCTAACTCCAGCCTGACTCTGATCATGACTGCTAGGCCACACCATGTATGCCCTAGTCTCTTACATCTTACTTGGCAATTTGCAAAATTCAGTGTTCCATAATAGATCTTCCAGTCATTACTATAAAATAGCAACATTCTATTGCACTGATACACACTTTACAAATATTCCTAGTCACATGATATACTGGATTAAAGGTAGTGCTGCGAGCCAGGAGGTCTTGAGTTCCGTTTCCCTTCTGCAACTATCTGGCCCTAATAATACTTTGCTTAATCTACTAAACAGCCTGATAACACTTTTTTCTCCAGCAGCTTTTTCAAAATCCACACTTATGGGGATTTGTCAGCAAAAGTGGCTTTTCAATTTTTCACAACAATCCAGATACTGAAAAATATTCCCTACTACATCTGGTAAAAAAATTATTTTAAAAAAATTGCTCCAATTCCGAAGAAGTTTCACAAATTCAAGAAGAAGCAAGTTTCATTTAATGCTATAGGTGTATTTTCCTGAGAAACAGCTTAGGAAATACTGCAATAATACATCAGTGCTCAGAGACGTATCTGTCTCCAAAGGACAACTAAATCCTGTGAAATGAATGGTACTTCACTGCTAATAAGTGCCCTGATCCTGCAAACACAGGCATTCCTGTAACTTTACTCATGTTATATATTAGGGCATAAACATTAAGGAGTAAGGCATGGGGAGGGAGTTCTGTTTTCATTACTGTGCCAGCAAATGATCTCTCTAATGAAACCTTCCCTTGCCTTGTGGCACGTGCATGAAAAGGAAACATTCTAGACTTCTACAATAGTATATACAAAATAATTAACCATTAAGGGTTCACACTTACAATAAAAATCAGGGAATGCAAAAGCTAAAGATTTCCTTCAGCAATGTTAACTCAAGCACATGGCAGATAGAGTTGATTTTATACTATAGATTTAAAAACTAAAAACAAATTGTAATAATATGTTAAGCAATTTAATTAGTATTTTTTATTTCTGTTCTTGCTTCAGGCCAGTAAAAGCATCATGACAGCATTAAATTTCTCTTGGGAAGTTACATTTTTTTATTTGAACTGTCCAACCTTTAAGGTCCATTCTTATAAAGTTCCATTTTAATTTCAATTTAGTTATCCCAGCCTCTGGATTAAGGAAATCAGGGATAGGCCTTAAATCCCAACCTACAACTGGGGAGGAGAGTACAAAGATTGGCCAGTCAGGGAAGCCAGTGGAGAACCATGAATTTCAAATTTCCGTGGCTGGAATATGAAGCCTCAGTATCTGAAACATGATCACACATTCAAATAAACTCTACTGGGGAGGGGGAGTGAAGGGGCATGAATGAGAGGAAAAAAATGAATAAGGGACTTGAAGCTGGTCAAAAGTATAAATTGTGAAGATGCTAAACAGACCAACTGCTATTCCCCTCATCCCTTTTTTTCAAGTGCATACATCCTGCGCAGCACACAGGGGCAGTGAGTATACCTGAGAGTACACACTTGTAAATGTGCATGCTCCGTTCCAAGTTTTAATATATGATCAAAACTTTGTTTAATTTCAAACATTTTTTTTTCAAATCCAGCAAAGACACTATTCATCATTGAAGGCTATCCCCAATTTAAGTTTCAAATTTCAGTCAATTTTAATTGATTCTAGTCTAATAAAGAAGTGCTTTGTTGTTTTTTTAAGTGAAAATAGTATTATTTCCTCTATTTAACTCAAAAATGACTGATTGAATTAGTTTGGAAACTGTGAGGAAAATTCTCCTTGGAACCAAGAGCAAACATCCAAAAAAGGTGTTTCTATTAAGAACTAGCATAAACATATGAAAACAGAAGTTTATACGGAAACAGTTTTGCAACATTTAATTCTAACTTTCACTACAAAGTGAATGTTTATAATAATGCACAATGTTTTCTGGGACACAAATAAATGCCTCTATGCTGGCCATATGTTTCACAACCTGGGCTCTCAACAGAATTACCAGTTTATCTGTAAGTATTGTATATGTATGTATCTTCCTTTTTAGAAAGATACTTTGTATAGTATTTCATAAACAGAATATAAACCACACACTGAGCACTCTGTTAGAAGCAGCTGTGTTTCCCTCTTCTCCTTCCCAGAAAGATGCATCTTTGTAAGAATCCTTATTTACTCCTCAAATTTATATCCCACATCCTTGTGGTTCCCCATTGCAACCACTCGCCTTTCAAAAATAAAGGACAACTATATGAGATCCCTTTCAAGTTTAATATTATTCCTCAATCAGCAAAAGGAGTCACTGTTGAGAAATTCAATCAATTTGCTGGCCGGGGTGCAGTACACTGGGAATCCAGTGCAAGTCTTCTCCCTGACAGTGCAGAGTCTATGATGACTAGGCAAACCAAAGAGCACTTTTTTGCTGTTGAAAGTCAGTCCACCTACCTTTCTAGGTTAGGGAAGTGTATATTTTAATGGTACATTTTGAAGTTGACCACTGGATTTTAGCCACATATCTCTCGTTAATGCAAATGGAAGGCAGAGCTAAATCTATATAATGTCTTATTTAAAATGAGAAAAAACTTTACACTTAACATGTAAAAGCAAATAGGTGCACAACCATTTAGTGAGAAGAGCTCAACTGAAATGATTTTAAAAACTGACTAGTAAATAAAAAAAAAAAAAAAGACTTAATCTGCTAATTTAGAATGCTTGAATCACATGGCTGATATTGAAGTGTGTGTAGATCACCTCTTGGAATTCTGAAATTTTTATAGCGGCAAAGAGTCCTGTGGCACCTTATAGACTAACAGACATATTGGAGCATGAGCTTTCGTGGGTGAACACCCACTTCGTCGGATTTATGCTCCAATACGTCCATTAGTCTAGAAGGTGCCACAGGACTCTTTGCCACTTTTACAGATCCAGGCTAACATGGCTACCGCTCTGACACTTGAAATTTTAATGTCACTCATAGGGTTTGACCTATATTCTGCTTTCTTTTCGTGACACATTCAGAAACAAATTCAGACAAAGAGTAAGAACATTAATTGTATGATTGCATTAGTTTTGTGACTATGATACCTGGTTTGTTTTTCATCTGTAGATCTACCTCTGTCATTAAGTGTTTTCCCAGGTAAGAGGCATCCATTCAATGTGTTCTGCAACAATCCCTGAAGCTGATGAAGGACAACTGCTTCACATGCCTCAAGGTCTTCCTCTTTCAAATTGCCAGTTTGATTACAAAAGCTATAAAATAAAACAAGTGCTGCATGAAATGTTTATTTAAGCCCAGACAGACAGCTAAAATAGGTTTGGATATAGAATCTGCAATAATTCTCATGGTTTATGGAATAATAATCAGTAATATAATCTAGACATAAAAATGCAGCCATGACAATGTCTCTTGACAAAGACATAAAATAAGAGCAATGTAGTTAGAAAAAGATTTTTTTTAAAAACCCAGGGATCAAATCCAACTTTTTAACTCCTTAATGCCCTTTGGCTGTGGATATTACACCTGAAAAATAATTATTCCCATGACAAGAAACACCACATGAATATTCCAGAGGAGCTAAACCAACCTATCAACCAATCTTTAAAAAGGTAAAGTTTTATATTGTTGATTATATCAAGATTAGTTCTTGCAATAACTTTTGTCACCTGGCAGCCTTGTGAATCCTGGATGCAATAAAATATATCTACCAGCTATTTTTTGGAGCTAAAAGTCTGGATGCAACCATTAAGATTGAAACAACACAAAGTTCAGTGCCATCCGTTGTAGTGGGACCATGCAAACACTTACATGTGTGCTTAACTTCGTGCACATGAGTAGTGCAACTGAAGTCAATGGGCCTATTCACGTGCATAAAGTTAAGAATGTGCATAAGTGTTCGCAGGACTGGGGCCTCGACATCAACAGTAGTTAAACTGATAAATTAAACAGTAATAAGTCACCAGGACCAGACGGTATTCACTCAACCGTTCTGAAGGAACTAAAATATGAAATTGAAGAACTACTAATTGCGCTACGTAACCTATTGCTTAAATTCTCAACCAGGGGTACACATCCCCCAGGGGCACACAGAGGTCTTCCAGGAGGTACATCAAGACATTTAGATTTTTGCCTAGTTTTACAATAGGCTACATAAAAAGCACTAGCGAAGTCAGTACAAACTAAAATTGCATATAAACAATGACCTGTTTATACTGTTCTATATACTATATGCTGAAATGTAAGTACAATATTTATATTCCAGTTGATTTATTTTATAATTATTTGGTAAAAATGAGAAAGTAAGCCATTTTTCAGTAACAGCATGCTGTGACACTTGTATTTTTATGTCTGATTTTGTAAGCAAGTTGTTTTTAAAGTGAGGTGAAACTTGGGATATGCAAGACAGATCAGACTCCTGAAAGGGGTACAGTACTCTGGAAAGGTTGAGAACCATGGGCTTAAATCAGCCTCTGTACCAGCTGACTGGCGGATTGCTAAAGTAACACTAATTTTAAATAAGGCTCCAGAGGCAATCCTGGCAATTACAGGTTGGTAAACCTAACTTCAGTACCAGACAAATTGGTTGAAACTATAGTAAAGAACAGAATTATCAGACACATAGATGAACACAATATGTTGAGGAAGAGTCAATATGGCTTTTGCAAAGGGAAATCATGTCTCACCAATTTATTAGAATTCTTTGAGGGGGGTCAACAAGCGTGTGGACAAAGGTGATCCAGTGGATATAGTATACTTCAGAAAACCTTTGACAAGGACTCTCACCAAAGACTCTTAAGCAAAGTAAGCAGTCATGGGATAAGAGGGAAGGTCTTCTCATGGATCAGTTACTGGTTACAGGATAAGAAACAAAGGGTAGGAATAAATGGTCAATTTTTACAGTGGAGAGAGGTAAACAGCAGGGTCCCTCAGGGATCTGTACTGGGACCAGTACTGTTCAACATATTCATAAATGATCTAGAAAAAGGGATAAACAGTTAGACGGCAAAGTTTTCAGGCAATTCAAAATTATTCAAGATAGTTAAGTCCAAAGTTGACGGCGAAGGGATCTCACAAAACTGGGTGACTGGGCAACAAAATGGCAGAAGAAATTCAGTGTTGATAAATGGAAAGTAATGCACATTGGAAAACATAATCCCAACTATATATACAAAATGATGGGGTCTAAATTAGCTGTAACCACTCAAGAAAGATCTTGGAGTCATTGTGGATAGTTCTCTGAAAAGATCCACTCAATGTGTAGTGGCCATCAAAAAAGCGAACAATGTTAGGAACCACTAGGAAAGAGATGGACAATGAGACAGAAAATATTAGAACGCCACTATATAAATCCATGGTACACCCACATGTTGAACTGCATCAGTTCTGATTGCCCCATCTCAAAAAAAGATATATTAGAATTGGAAAAAGTAGAGAGAAGGGCAACAAAACTGATTAGGGGGATGGAAGAGCTTCTATATGAGGAGACATTAAAAACCCTGGGACTGTTCAGCTTGGAAAAGAGATGACTGGGGGGTGTGGAGGATCTGATCGAGGTCTATAAAATCATGAATGATATGGAGAAAATGAATAAATAAGTTTTATTTACCACTTCACAGAACATGAGAACCAGGCGTTATCCAATGAAATTAACAAGGCAACAGGTTTAAAACAAACAAAAGGAAGTATTTCTTCACACAAGGCACAGTCAGCCTGCTCCCACGGGATGTTGTGATGGCTGAAAATATAACTAAGTTCAAAAAAGAATTAGATAAATTCATGGAGGATAGGTCCATCAATGGCTATTAGCCAAGATGATCAGGGATGCAACCCCATGTTCTGAGTGTCCCTAAACCTCTGACTGCCAGAAGCAGGGACTGGATGACCAGGGATGCATCACTCAATAAATTGCCCTATTCTGTTCATTCCCTTTGAAGCACCTGGCACTGGCCACTGTCAGAAGACAGGACAAGCTAGACTGATCATTGGTCTGAGTCAGTATGGTCACTCTTATGTTCTTAAATATAGTTATAAGTATAGGGATTCCTGGAATTGCCACAGTGAAGGTAAATACCATGTTGACGCAGAAAACAATTTCTAATTATATCCATTGTACAGACAAATAATTCTGACTTGTTTTGGAAACCTTCCTTATATCTCCCTAAAATAAACAGATCTTTTTTATGGCAACATTTAATTACAGATGCCAATCTTTAATAAATACAATAAAGACCTTTCACTCCCAGTGCCTGGATTTGTAGACATAGTGAGATGCCAAACGATGTGTTTCATAGCTGCAGACAGGCACAGGACAATATCACACCACTATTTACATACATTCTTCGTTACAGTTTTCCGCTGCCAACCCGGAAAGAAGCATATGGTATCATCACTTTTTACACTAATCCCAGCACTAATGGCCACTTCCAAGGGCTAGAGTAACCTTCTGAACATTTAGGCTGAGTAGAACCCTTATTTATTAAAATAATTTGGTGGGACGGGGTTCCTAATGTCATATTTCAGCTTTTTGCTGACAACAGAAGTGTGTTTTTTTGTTAACTACTGTAGATGTCAGTTTGGAGGAGGTCTTTCCCTCTCTGCCCCTTTTCACCAACAGAATTAAGACCACAGACCACCAGCTTATATCTCAAAGGTCACTGAACAGCTGCCAGAGGTAACAACTTCCAGTCACCAGAGCCAAATTCAAAGCTAGTAGCCAACAAACAATTTAAAGCAAAATTTTATTTATAGATGTTACAGCTAGGGACACTAAAGCAAAAGGACAATATAAATGGGATAGGACTGGGGAATAGGAAATACTATACGTTTCTAATGTCTACTTTTTAATTTAGAGTTCTGTTGATGTAGATCAAATGAAATTTGCATCAACCTTATTAACTTCTTCATTTTTGCCAGACTTATGGTTCCACTTTGGTATAAAGTTAGGCACTCAGGTGCTGCTTTCGCCACCAAATCTTCTATGAACTGGAGTAAATGGGAGAATCCTTCAAATGACAGACAATCCCTGAAGACAGATAACAAACAATGTTTTAAAGCTTTTAAAACTGCATTCTACTGAGCACAAGTCAAACAATATGTATACATTTAGATAGACTTTGCCTCTGAGCAAATTCTAAAATATTTTGATTTATATCCTTATTTTAATCTTTCACTCACACTAAGAGGTTTACAAAAAGGTTAAAAGTCTTGACAAAAAGGACAGAACTCAGGCAGACTCCCAAAATAAGGTAAATGAATACCATAAGAGGAAAAACAGATATGAAACAGAAAACTATATAAACCGCTTTTTAGAAAAGTGCTAAATCTACATTTATATTGCTAGTGAAACTGAGAATTACCTTTCAGAAAAACAATATTGCTGTAGTTCTGCAGAAAAAGAAAAAAAAAATCTTGAACTCCTACAATTCTTTTACATTTCTGCCAGTGGTCTTTGGAGGCCATGTTTCAATAGCACCAAAGTGTGTTTTATTTTTAATAAGGGTGAACATGTGTCCCTGTTTTCAGGGGCTGTCTTTGGGTTCCTGCCAGCTTCACAGAAATCAGCCCTTTGCTCTAGTTTTTGGAAACCTCTGTAGACTTGGCCACATAAGGAATAAGAAGCCATAATTATAATCCAGAATCATAATCTATAATCCATAATCCTTTAATACCTATATAGCACTTCTCATCCACAGATGACAGAGAGCTTCACAAGGACTTCAATGGCTACCAGGGTCAGTGAAATTGGCAACGAGATGGCTGGGTAAATTTGCGCTTCCTGATATATGTTGTCATCCTGCCCTCCCCTCTATCCACAAGAAACCTCAGGCCAACAATCCTCCACATGTAAAAGCAGATCAATAAGCAGAGAAACAAAAAGGAAAAGACAAAAATATAAGAACAAACTCTGCATGTATGAGCAGGAAAAATATAAAACGAGGGTTTATGGGTGAGGGAAAATGTAGAAAGGGGTAGGAGAGGGTTAAATACTGTTTTCTCCCATTAACTATAAAATGTCCTAGCCCTTTGAGAAAGAGTGGCAGAGATGGAGGAAGAGTTAGTATCTCTTTCAAAACACACACTACTGGGATGTTTGGAAAAATAAAGTATCAGAAAAGGAGTTTTACAGCGATGGGATGTGATTTTCAATTTACCACTAACTTCAGTGGGATCAGAGCTAGGCCATCGCCAAGTGCTTTGGGAAATCCTACTCGCAGGGTTTAAAAAAATATTCACCTCTTACTGACTTTTGGGAAGTTTTCTTAACTTGTTTCAGCTCACATCTCCAAAATGGCTTGTCCTACAGACTCCAAATTTGTTTTATTGCCCTTGATGTGGAGAGATACCTTTTGGCATTTGTTTATTTCAAATGGGGGAGTAGATGAACGTGGGTCAGAACTAGCAAAGATACATAGTATAAAGTGCTTGTGAGGGCGGATAATATATCCCATTCACCAACACAATAACTTTGATAAATTAATCCTTCCTTTCCCCCAAACCAAAACCACATGCTAATCCTTAACCAGGGACTTTTTCCATGTCAAATTTCACCTTTCACAACTTTCTTGAATCATGATCAAAAACACACCAGAATTTTTTTATAGGGCTGAAGTGTTTTTTTTCCCACACCCTTTTACTCAAAAATGGCTGAAAGGAATGGATTCAGCTTATCCTTTTACATACATACACACACACACACACACACACACCCTCTTTGAAAAGTGAAGCAGCATAAAAAATTTCAGCCCCAAAAGTGAATATTTCAGAAAGTTATGAGTGCCTCTGCAAAGGGGTTAAAATAGAAAATGCACTGCAACTTTAAAAAAGGCCTGCTAAGTTTTTTTTAAAGAATGCGTTTGTGCCCTCCTTTGCTTCTTTACAATGTTTAAGAAAAGGCCAGAAAGGCTGAGATTAAAGAGATATTTTCTCTTCTTGGGTGTGTTTTTGGTTGGTTGTTTTTTACTCTAGGAATATCAGGAATGTAAACTCTGGTCTTCCCTGATTTAACTGGAGGAACCCATAGATCACGATCCATAACTGAGTCGCCAGAATGTGTCAAAGGGTCACGTGGGAGGCCTCACGCTCACCCTGCAGTGGTGACTCACCGGTCCAAAGGGCTGGCTGAGCTCGGCTCTCCACTCCAGATGTTGCGACATGGTGCACGGGGTTGTAGACCACTCAGGTTTGGTTCAACTGCATTGCTGTCATGATGATGGGAGTCCAGCCATGCCAAATTTGAGTGAATGCTGCTGTGACCTCATGCACCAGGTCGCAATGCCCGGAGCAGAGCGCCAAGCTCAAACAGCCCCGCAGCACAGGACTCATTGCTCTGGTACAAACAGTGTACTTATTAGGTTAACGTGTATATTATAGATCATGGTAAAAAATATTTAGTGAGCCAGGTGTTTTTTGCACTAAAGCTATTCACTGGGTTGCAGCAGGCCACCAACATCTACCAATGGGTCCTGAGTCCAAAAAGGTTGAGAGCCACTGCGCCAGAAGGCTCAGAACATGTATTTTGTGACCTCTTGTCCTTTATCTGAAGATGTGAGCGTGCTGAATGTAAAGGCTTCTCTTCTCCCGAACGTTATTTTGATGTTGAAGTTACATAGGTGTTCACAGAGTATTTAACTCTCTTTCACTCTTTGCTCATCTTTCACTCTCTTGACTTGTGGTGTAAATACTTCACTTGTTATTCAACCAGTGTGCCAGTTAGACAGAACCTGAACCTCTAACAATAGAAAAAATACATACATTACATATACATATACGATCATTTGATCATTTTTATATACAGAAATACACACACACACACAAGTTCTTTTTAAAATCCTTCATAAAGAAAAAAAGAGCACAAGCCCTCTATTTCCCTTGCAGGTTGCCTTTAGCTGTAGTGGGTTTTACTGGCATCTGCTATAACGAAACTGCCTGTGAAGTTGAGACCCAGACACCAAAAAATTTCTTGGCTTTCTTTAAACTCTGCTCATCTTACCTGGTTGCCAAATGAACTTTATACGTATGAGTCTATAGTATCTCTGTGTTAATTTTTTTAAAGGTTTCAAAAATTAATCTGTTTTTCATAAAAGTGGTTACAAAAGTGTTATTTGTACTTTCTACTAGATCAGGGGTTCTCAATCATCTTTTTCTTTCTGAGGCTCCCCCAACATGCTATAAAAACTCCATGGCCCACCTGTGCCATAACTACTGGCTTTTTTTGTGTATAAAAGCCCGAGCTGGCATTAGGGGTAGCAAGTGGGGCAATTGCATGGTGACCCTGCAAACCTCTATTGCTCACGCTTCGGCTTCAACCCCATGTGGCGGGGCTCAGGGCCCCAGGCTTCAGCCCCATGTGTGTGTGGGGGGGTGTCATCTTTCTGCCCTGGGCTCCAGCAACTAACGCTGACCCTGCTTGGCAGACTCCCTGAAACCTGATCGCGGCCCTCCAGGGGGCCCTGGACCCCTGGTTGAGAACCACTGTACTAGACTATTTTCTCCCAAAAGAAAGTAATACAACAGTTTCAGTTTTTAAACATCCCTTGCATAGACCATATGATACTCATATATATTAAAACCAGAGACAGGCCTGAACTGAAACTTCAGATCTGAGTGCTGCTGGAACAATGGGACAGAGGGTTTTTAAAATCCAGATCTCAACTTTGCAGCTTGGGCCAATCTATAGTGAAAACATGTTCCTGTAAATCCTAATGGAAATTCTTTAAGTGATATATATTCAAACTCCATAGCAATATACATACATTCCCTTCCTATGTATGAGACACATCTTGCAACTATATGCAACAAACGTGTAGTAATAATCTACAATAGCATTTAAACTATCCAAAATCAATTAGATCCTGAGATAATTTCTTAAAATTACTGACACATTGAACAATTTAATTCCTTTAACTCCACTAACAGAATAAATTTAGTGACCACCTACAGGTCCAAAAACATAACTGGGACCTACCAGGGATTTGATGAAGCTACACCTCTATAATGATGCAAATTAAGATTTAAACATTGTAACAATGGAGCATTGCTAATCCTTTTACAGAGGTGTAAATAGCCATTCAGATTTTGATTTCAGATGGCCTGCTTTGTTAAGGAGTTTCAACAGAAGAACTCCACGAAGCAACAACACAGCTGGGCTACAAACTCTAAGAAATCTGGTTGCCAAATCAAGATTTTTATAAAATATAACAGTTTATTACAGTTTGTTCATTTTGCAATGATGGTTATACTCCCTCATATATAAAGCGGCAATATGTTCTCACTAAACTTTGCTAAGCTTTGCTTCAGTTCTGAAAAATACTAAAGCCCTGTCTTCCACTACAAAGACAAATTAAATTTAAACAGCTGTGCATGCAGTTTTTAGACTTGTAATACATACAACAATACTAGAGATCACATATGTAGTTAAACAGTACTTTTTCTTTTACTAAAATCTTACAAAACCTGTATGTTAGTGGCTAGCTCATTTCTTACTGTTTTACTCCCTCTGGGTGGTCTTTCCAGGGTGCCACTTGAAGGGAATACAATAACAAAAAGAAGGGGAAGGAAGGGACACCAACATAAAGAGAAACAAAATGTATGACAATCTGCAGCAGGCTATGGATCAGAGGTCAGCAAACAAGGGGTCCTTCTCTTTTACAGGTTGCTTCCTGGAAACAGTCTGATTAAGCTGACAGCTTGAATTATGTGTTACATTTTGTAATGCACAATCCATCTGTGCTAAGTCCTCTTCAATGCAGCTGAAGCAGCACTGGCAAAAGCTGTCTCTCCTCCCACCCCCAACACAGGCCTTAAAATAGTCATCATCTTTCTATGCATTAATTCTCTGGGGTTTTGGTTTTTTAGCCTTTTAAATAGAGGACTGGATAGCTCTGAGGAATGAACAACAACAAAAAAAAAAGATATGGAGCTTTTCACTTCTAGTTCACTGGTTCAAATCTGTAACAAATCAGTAGAGAACAGCAGTTGTTATAGGATAGCTGTTCAGTACTTTATGTGAAATGAATTACAGGTCTAGTACCACTCACAGTAAACAAGGTGACATCACAAAAACTATAACCAAAATTAGCAAAATCTAGAACACTTGTTGGCAGGCTCAGCAGAGAGGCCAAGAAATGAACAGGTGCAAAGAACAAACTACTCATCTCTCCTATTTGGTTCCCACAATATAGGTTGAATTTAGAGTGGAATATTTTAAACATACGTGTACTGTCACTCTCTGGCAGATAAAAAGAGAAACTCATTTGCCAATCCATCACTGCTCACATGAATGAAGCTCACTTTCTATATTTTATTAATTTTTAATAACTTGAACATCAAAATTGTCGCATTCAGCTGTTTAAGAAAGTACTGAATATAAGTCTGCTTCCTTAAACTACATTACAAGCTTTTAAAAAAAACCTGTTATCATAGCAACATCACTCATGTATTTTCACAGGTAACAGCTTGTCAGTATATTCAAGATAAAAATCGGACTTTAAGCAGTTTGTAACTGCGCTTTAATAACTCACTGTAAGGTAAAATGTGACATTAAAAAGGCTTTTTTTGGGGGAAAAAAAGGCTTTTTACAAAATATATTTGCAAAACAAACAAAAATTAAAAACTTAACTGAAGAGGCTCCACTGTTCTCCACTAAGTTGGATGCAGATAATGTCACCTGAAAACCAGTCACTTGCTGATGTGCACTAAAGATTTTTGTTTTGTTTTTAATTCAGCAAAATAGTGACCTCAAAATAGTTTGTCTCTGTAATTTCCTTTCCACACACCCCTTACTACTTTTAACCAATAAACCTAAAGTAGACTCGTGAACCCAGAGGAAAGGTGATAAATGGTAGAAGTGGCACTGAGGTCACAATAACATGCTTAAGAATTAACGAAGATACCAAGAGGCTGAGGGCCCAAACTATAACCATTTCAGTTTGATACCCAACCATTAAAATTTTACTTAATTACAACATAATTTCTTCAAATATAACCTGTGCACTAGTTTTTTGGGTATTTTTAATAACTATATGGGAAGTTTAACTAGTTTACAACAAGAAAAGGAGTACTTGTGGCACCTTAGAGACTAACCAATTTATTTGAGCATGAGCTTTCGTGAGCTACAGCTCACTTCATCAGATCACTACATCACTACATCTGATGAAGTGAGCTGTAGCTCACGAAAGCTCATGCTCAAATAAATTGGTTAGTCTCTAAGGTGCCACAAGTACTCCTTTTCTTTTTGCGAATACAGACTAACACGGCTGTTCCTCTGAAACCTGTCCTTAGTTTACAACAAAATATTTGGGGGCGGGGGGTAGAAGAATAGTAATAAATGTCACACCTTCAGACCACATTTCAAAAAGGGGTTATATTTTTACCAAGGTTATTTGTATCACAAACTCATTTATTAATCACTTTAAAACTTTGTGAAAAATCTCTTTGCATTTGAGAGTTACTATGCAAAATATCAAAACATTCAAGTCTGAATTTGAGTGACTAATAGGAGCAGTAGGATCTAAATGCTTCCTGTTTGCAAAATTAACTATGAAGAAACTACTTGTCTCTCCATAGGATCTTTCCCAGATACAAATATTTTGCATTCTATTTGTATTTTAACTTTTCAAAAACAAAAGCAAAATAAAATCTATATAATTCCTGGAGAAATGGATCAACTGTGATCACATTTTTATGACCCTGAAAAACTAAGACTTGACAGTTTTAGAGGCCATTACCCACTTTCAGCTTTGAGTCAAATTCCAGAGATAACGAGAACAAAGAACAAATGCTATCCAGGCTTAAGAAGAACACACAATATTTTCCATCTGTTTATATCAGCAGCTGGAAGTCACTAAAATCTATAGGGACAGGACAAAAGGTTACATTCCCACTGCTCAGCTATGACTTTTCTGGCACAATCAACCACTCTATACAACTTTCTTATGAAGTGCTATGATTAACAGGTGTTAAACAAAAGGAAAACTCTATAAAAGCTATTTAGATGTAAATTAGATGTTTCTGTAGTAAGCAATAGTCTAACACATGGTTTGAAAAACTGAAATGATAATGTTGCAGAAATGTATTTTAATGGATATCTGTGTTTTTCTGCTTAACTGTCATCTAGTAAAATATGAACCATTCCTGAAATCATTCTCTAATAAGACTATATGTGCATGTGCATATATTAAAAAAAGCAGAGATATGTTAAACATGTTAAAAAGACAAATGAACAAACAGATAAATAACCACCAGGGAGATTGGTTTAAAAGCCTCATTCATTCTTGCTGGATAACAAATGCTATTTTTCTTGGCTACATAGTTTTTATTTTTGTACTAACTCACATGACTCGAATCACCACCTAAATATGTTTAACCACATCAGTCCTAAACATTTTGCATGGGAACTGTTCAAGGATGAAGGAGGGGGAAAAAAAGCGGACAGGTAGCATCACCTGGAAGACAAGTGGAGATAATGTCAGTTTGGCAATAGAAACTGAAAGGAATACATGTATTTAGGAGGGTGGCTTTTCCTGATAATGGCCACTGGGAGGCTGTTGGGATCCAGAACAGTAAGGAGGCTAGGCAGTAAGGGAAGCAGCACTGAGTAAGAGGAGGAAGAGTATTGGGAAGCTGGCAAGGCAGGTAAATGGCAGGCAGCCATTGGAGAAGAGTGGGTACAATCAAGCAGGCAACAGGGAGAACGTTTGCAGCTAGGAACTAGGAGGAGCAAAAAGAAGGAAAGTCAGCAAGTGGAAAAGCAAGGAAAAGAAGAGAATATGTGGGCAGGAAACCTTGCAACGAGCGGGAGCAAGGGAGACTAGCAGCAGTGAAAGGCACAGATGAAGTAGGAGGTGGGGAAGAGCTGGGAGGAAAGTGCTGAAGAGCCTTGCCTACAGGAATGCAGCTGAAGAGACAAGCAGAATTGAAGAGCTGCACAACAAACTGGTGAGGCGCTCACAAACACAAAACTTTGTAAGATCAAAGGTTCACAGTGCAAAAGGAATGATATTCTTATTGCTTTACACCAAAGTGCTCCATCAGGTTGAAGTGAGTCAACCATAAGATATGATACAACAGATTCAGGAGACCTGGATTCACCTCCTGGCTCTGGCACAGGTTTCCTGTCTGACCTTGGGCAAGTCCCTTAATATACCTTGTGCCCCAGTTCCCACCTCTGTAGAATGGTGATCATGTTTCCCTACGTCACATGGGTGAGTTGTGAGGATAAAAGCCATTAATGATTGAAAGACACTCGGATACTGCAATGATAGGGGCCATAAAAAACATCTAAATAGACTTACACAGAGAACAAACAATGCATTTCTAAGATGCAGTTGCACACCTCGCAGGTGTTGCTTTAAGTTGTTAAGTTGAATGCCCAGGGAGTTTAACCACCTGAAAAATTCAAATTACCATGAAATGTACTGTTTAGTGAGTTATTTCCATTATCAAACTGAACTGATATACTAAAATAAGGAAAACAGTGAGACAACTGCATTTAATTGAAATCATAGAAACAGGCATCTCAAATTGTGTGATGAGTTCCAAAGTCAATTCATCACAAAAAAGAGACCCTCATTAAAATGTCTGCTTGTAGCAGCTAAGAAAGTTGCATATTCATATACATATTTTACAGTAATACAGATTGTCAACAGGACAATCTCCAGAAAAAAATCCTAACTAAATAATCACAGTGAGAAAATATTTAATGGCTTACTGTCTTGTTGCTGAATTCGCCGAAGAGTCTTCATCTGTCGTAGAGCGGCTTACTGTTTGCAAAGAAAAATGTTCTTTGGTGGATCCGGTTTCTTTTTCTTGTTCCAAGTTCATGGATTTTAAGGCTGTCTTGCAATCCACATCTCCTAGGCTCTGCTGTAGTTCAACTGTGTTTATTATCTGATCCTCTTCACTCACAGAAACTGTAAGGTCACTGCTGCTGTCTAAACTTTCATCTTCTAGCTCCAGTGTGTTTGCAGAGGGCCACAGAGTATCTGTGTGTTGGGCTCGACCTGCAATAAAAATATGACAAATATTGCCAACATAGTAACAGGAGCATGACAAAAAATATACATTGCACTGCGTTGCAATGAGACCCAGCCAAGTACATTTAATATATGTATTAATTCATACAGTCTAAAACCTCTGCTCCTTCTGCACATTTTTCCAGGGTTCTCCAGATATCCCAGGTTTCCATTCCTTTATTCATTTCATTGACATTCTTGCCTAATGGGGATGGATGCAGCTTTCTCTGGAATCCGTCAATGTGGCATTGGAGTCATTCTCAGAGTTTTTGACGATCACCACAAACCTCTCTCTCAACAGATGCAGCGCTTGTTCTACAATGCTCAAAGCTCCTCCTGACTTCGAAATGAGGAACTAAGTTTGAGTCTTGTACTTGGATTCCTCCCCCTTAAGTAAAAAGAAAAGGAGGACTTGTGGCACCTTAGAGACGAACAAATTTATCTGAGCATAAGCTTTCGTGAGCTACAGCTCACTTCATCGGATGCATTCAGCTCACGAAAGCTTATGCTCAGATAAATTTGTTTGTCTCTAAGGTGCCACAAGTCCTCCTTTTCTTTTTGCAAATACAGACTAACACGGCTGCTACTCTGAAACCTCCCCTTAAGTAATATGTCAAACTATTATTATAAGAGGGACTCACATGCCACGTTACAGCACCCAGAAATTTCCCCGTGACATACTCCTAACCCTGCAGGTACTCTCCCTACATGCTGACCCTGCTGTCCTTTTTGGAGAAACTCCCTTGTGATCTGTGTTCAACCTACAGAGACACTCTGAAGCTGCTATGCTTTTTTTTCTTTAGGGACTGCCCCAATAGGAATACTCCTAATAGGCTGGCCCCACTTCTTAACCAACCAGAGGAATATTCCACGGCCTGCCGGGCAGAAAAGATTTCCCAAAATCCTTGGACTGTTTCCTTCTGCTCAGTCTCATGTGTAACGAGTTCATGCAATTGCATGAGTGGCCACATATTTCAACATTTTGCCAAGAAGCTGTCAGTCAGTTAGTGCTGCATAAATCCATAAAAACGGTTATTTCCTTAGTATCTTTCAACTCTCTAACTTGTCCACCTACTACCTAACCTCCTTCTTCATATTTGTGTATTAGTCTATGCTTTCCTCACAAGGGGTGTTCAGTGGATCCCCTATGCCTCCTCTGGGCTGCAAGTGAAGGGGATCCTCCACAATTTAAAACAGCAACAAGGATTAAGACAGCCTCCTCCAGCAAATCTATTCCGACATAATGGGGAAGAATGGCCTGAAAAACGGTCTTGGGAAGGCAGAAGTGTGTTTGAAGAGGAGGCAGCTGTTGTCTGGAGCTTCTAATCTGTGCAGGAGCAGAGCTATATGCCTGTTGGCTTGGAAGTTGTGCATGGCAGCTGATTTCCCTTGCTGCTCAGCAGAAAGAGGTTGCACTAATCTTCTACGATACAAATAAAAATAATCACTACTAACATTTTCATTTTCTGGTGCATTTTTAGAATGTCATGAAAATGTATCAAACAATTCGGTAATCAAGTAACATTGCCATGAAACTCCCAAGTTCCCACAAGATTCACTGCAGTATCAGTTATTTCTAAAATTAACCCAAGAGTGTTCACAGGGTCTTGCTTGTGCTGCAAAACAGAACATTTCCTCCCTTCCCTACACTGAGCTTCATTTTTATTTGAAATTATGGCAGATTTCAGAAAAATAGTTTTTGATACAAATAACGACAAGATCTTATATTCTATTTTCTGTTTCCAGCATTCAGGATATGAATAAATGTAAGAGATAAGCTATTACTTTTATTTATTTTATGTTGCTTTTATACATATTATGCTGCCATTTCTGAACAACAGAAAAGTACTCAAAGGAAAAACAGCTTCAAGCCACAATGTACTGCATAAACACCTGAAGCTTAAAGCATAGCTTGTGTCCAGTTGTGGTACACACAGCAGAGCCAAACTTCCCTGTAATTTGCAGCATGAAAGACCAAACTTTTATGAGAACTAGAACAAAAAATTCAGACCTGGATTACTTTAACCTTAGAACTCTATAATGTAGGTTTGACATCATAAAGACATAGAAGCTCTCCCCCTACCCTCATGGGAAATTTGAGGTGGTCACCGATCGTTCTGATTTTGAATCAAACTTATGGTTTCCCTTAAGATAGAAGTATTACATTCCAAAATTAAAAGTATTTTTCCAAACGTGACACTGACCACCTTAACATTTCTTTGGGGAGCAAAAGGGGAGAGAACAGACATTCTGCCAAATCTGCTTTGCAGAGCCTTAAAACCAATATAAGCCAGGTTGGTGTTGTCTTGTTCCACCTCAAATAATGACAGTCTTTCATTAACTGGAGAAGTGGCAAATATGTCAAAGTGACAGTAGAGACAAAGAAAAGCAAACAGAGTCCTGAAAGCAAGAGAAATGGAAAAACCACAAAAAAGGCAACAACAGGATGCCAAAGAAGAGAACAAGAAGTATACAGGGTAATATGAGGAGACTGCCAGCTTTTGTCCAAAATTTGTGATCATTACATTGAGAGGCAGTAGCCCCCGCCTCCATTAAGGTTGCCAGTAATTTTCATTATAAAGTTCCATTTTAGCAATCCTTATATGACTTAGAAAATTGGGTTAACCTGAAAATTGACATATTTACTGGAAAGGCAGAGGAGAATATTTCTGCAAGCTGTTAAGAGCAGTTTGATCAATTTTCTTGAGTTACTCATCTCTACCACTTGAGCTAAAAATAATAACTCCATTAGCAGATAATGGTGGGTTGTTATCATTTGTGCACCAAGCCATTAGAGGGGGCTAAGACACAGTTTCCCAGTAGGTAGTTTGCCAGATTGTAGCACAAAACTGGGAATCATGGTTTCTGGGTTCTGTTCTTGGCTTTGGGAACAGGGGGAAGTATGGTTCTTCCACTAGGCCAAAGGATATTTGATTGTGGGAAACAGTGTTTGTGAATCATATGCCTATGAAACATGGTTCTCAGCAGGGCATGGGACATTCAGAGAATAATGAGTAAGCATGTAATGAATTCATCTAATAGTACTAATAGTCATTCCCAAATCTCATACAAAATCTTGTCTACACGCAAAAGCTGTACTGCTTTAATTATACCGATACAGTTAAAGTGGACCAATCCCCCTAGTGTGGACGTAGTTATATGGTATAAAGGTGTTGTATAGCAGTACATCTTATGCCCCTTCCAGGATGGTAGAACTGTATTGGTATGCAGGGTTTGTGCCAGTATAACTACATTAGTAAAAGAAGAAAATCACATGTATAACTGCCATATTGGTGTGCAGACCAAGCCTTGGTCAAATCTGGATGGATTTTCACAGTGATAGCAAATAGCACCTCTCTTCCCTCAGGACAATTCCCTGGCAAATTTCAAGTTTCTCCTCTAAAGACCTAAGGCACTAGATATATATTTTTTAATCATCTGAAAATATTGTATCATTGGCAAACCTACCTATTCTTCAGTAGCTTTATTCTCAGAAACAGATTAACTATTCTGCACAAACTTTCTGAACAAAATCAACCTGAGGCAGAGACCAAGCATGTTTCCCAAGTAAGTAAAACAAACATTAGAGTGGTTAATAGAAAGATCTGATACTACAGTACCTTAGTAAAAATTCTGGATATGGCAATAAAAACACCTTGCTGCCCTGGTGAAAGGCAGTAAAAGAAGGATTATCAATGAGGTCTTGGATCTCAAAGACTTTCCTTGTCCTACTAGCTAAAGTTATGATCAGTAGAAAGACCACCTTCAAAGGAAGATATGGGAGAGAAAAATCACTTGGTGGTTCAACGAAAGCACCCAAAGGCCAAGTGAGACCCAAATTCCATAGTCACATCCCTGGTTAGTCTGTGGGTACCAGTATATCAATAGGCCTGACCTCCAACACCTGCCCCCGCACCAAAAAAGAGAGAGAGCTGGGATTGGAAAAAATAAAAATATCAGTTCTTTGGAGAGACCTAGCAGACCTGGATATTCCAGATGATGTGCCCATGCCAGGGCTGTCAGGTTAAACTGCGATTTGTCCTACCAAATTTTTTTACAGGACCTTGGACATATCCACCAATGCAAAAGAAAGGCATGTGTCAGCAAACTGGATCCCCATCTATTCTAAAGCAAAACCTTACTTGTTTGGTATTGAGGCTGGTCACAGAGAAATGCCTATTTGAATTACCTAATTTGGCCAGGATCAAGTTCCTCACAGAGTTCTTAATGGTCCTGTGTGTGGTTCGTACTACTGTGAATCACGTCTTTGGTCATAACAATCAGATGCACCACCAATGGGGACACTGTTTCAAATGCACCATTCTCAGAGACAAACCACTCTAACAGGGGAAACAGAGATCACTTGCTACCCCAAAACCAAGACAAAGTCCAAGGAAACACGCTTCTGTGCTGGGATTCAAAGAAAGGGTACAAAGAAGGAGTCCTCTTAACTCCTCCACAGCTAAGCAGCTTGGCGTGAAACAGCTGCAGAACTGTTCTGTTGCCAGGGCCAGTAGTAGCAGTTGGGACCTCTGCATGCTACCTGTGTGGAAAGTTTAGGCCTTTGGAGCTGCAAAGTGGCAGATTCATTGGCTGAGCTTCAGCATTTCCCCAGCACTGCAGCTCACAGACACACAGCAGAGGAAGACTCCATAGTAGCATCTAGCAGTGCCAACCAAAATCAGGGCCCCACTGTAGTAAGCAGTAAGAGTCAGAGACAGTCCCTGCACCAAACAAACAGACAAGACACAAAGGGAGGAAGGGAAAACCGAGGGGAAGTGACTAGCCGAAGTCACACAGCCAGTCAGTGGTACAGCCAGGAACAGAATCCATGCCTCTCGACAACCAGGGGAGTGCCCTGTTCACTAGGCCATGCTGCCTGCTCTACAGCACACAACAGCTGCAGACTCCTCTTGCACTGCCCTCCACAGCCTGTTAAACCGAGCCTTAGCCGTTCCTTTCCATTTGTGGAGGCACTCAGACCCAGTGGTGATGAGTGTATTCTGAAAACCTGGATCAATGGGGGAAGACAGCACTTTGCCCACAGCAAGGCCATCACACAAATACCATCATCATACCTGGGAAATGGTCTCCTGGCTGCTCATTTCCAGAAACAAGTTGTTCAGGAGCAGACACCAATGGGATTGGCTGTTGAGATCTTTCTTCATTTGCTACAAAATGCTCCTTTGTCACTATTGCTTCTACTGAGCTGCTATAACTGTCACTCTTTAAATCAGTGATTCTGTTCTCTGGACTTAATCTTTCACATAACAGGGAGTTGAGTTGAGCAGATTTTTTGCTTTCTACTAAATTACTATTGCCATCATATGTATTGCTTTCTATTTCTAAGCAATGAGTTTGTCCATTCTCAGATGATACACTGGATGTGACTGGCATTTTCTCACCCATCTGGAGATATGTCTTCCCATCTATTTTGTCAGACTTATTTAAGCACCGTATATCACAATTAGTTTGTACTACATAGCTGTCTGTCATATTACTGCTCTGTGCTGCCTGTCTGCATGAATGTGGGTCAGAAACTGAAAAGCTCTTTGTGGGCTGGGAAGATTTCTGCTGTGTACTGAAATCTTCAATGCTTGAGATGGCTGACATTTGGCGGCCCATAAAGATTGTTGCTGGATGATACAATCCTCTTGACGCGGCTGTCCTGGTGTTAATTCCTGCCTGTCTTGCAACCGGCAGCATCTGAAAAACAGAGGTTGAGATGGCTTAAGAATGAATTTCATGTAGTAAATGGAGTTTCTTAAAGGTTTTGTGTTGGTCTTTGAAGAGCAAATGTTCTATACAATTTAAATATTTTTCTAGCATATTATGCTAGTCCACAAATGAAACATTTTCTTTGTCCATTTATTTTATAAAACTAAAATAAGACTGAATGGCCCAATTCCTGCAAGATATTGAGTGCCCTTGTCCCAGGTACTAAGCACCCTCCACTTCCAGGGAAGCCAAAAGGAGATTAAGTCTGTCAGCACTTCACAGGAGGCAAACACCACCTTGCAGGATCCAGACCAAAGGTAGCTGCACCAAGAGAGAAATATTGGAAAACAAATATAAAGCCCGTATTTAGAAAAAATGGACGATGCTAATGTTGCCATTAGGTTTGTTAACTGCTGAACTACAAGAACAAGAAAACAGCTTTAACTGCTATTAAGAGTCTTCACAGCATTTCACTTAATGTACAGTATTTTGCATGGAATGGCAACAACATTCTGTCAAATGGCATATTAAACAAAGCTTATGTCAATTATAGTAGTTTAACATTCTGGGCAATCATTTATTCTCTATAGTTTTACACACAGAAAGCCCATAAATTGGAAGCCCAGCTGCCCAATTTCACTTTTTGTAAAAGAGTGTTTATGAAAGGTTCTGGAGCGATAGCCTAGAAACTGAAGTCTGCTATCCAGAAAGCAAGTACTCCATATACAGCTGTGATAAAAAATTCTCCATATTCTCTTTCCAACTCGCTTGAATCTTCATCTGGAGGATCTACCTTCAGTTTGGTGGTTGCAGGAGACAAGTTAGTCATATACTCTCCATAACAGCAAAATCACAGCAATGAAAGGTAGAGTGCAAACTATTTTTGAAGTGGCAAAGAGTCCTGTGGCACCTTATAGACTAACAGACGTATTGGAGCATAAGCTTTCCTGGGTGAATACCCACTTCGTCGGATGCAACAGTGATCTACAACCCATCCTGGACAATGATTCCTCACATTCACAGGCCTTGAGAGGCAGGCCAGTCCTCACCCACAGACAACCCGCCAACCTGAAGCATATTCTCACCAGCAACTACACACGACACCATAGTAACTCTTAACTCAGGAACCAATCCATGTAACAAACCTCGATGCCAACTCTGCCCACATATCTACACCAGCGACACCATCGCAGGACCTAACCAGATCAGCCACACCATCACCGGTTCATTCACCTGCACGTCCACCAATGTAATATACGCCATCATGTGCCAGCAATGCCCCTCTGCTATGTACATCGGCCAAACTGGACAGTCCCTACGTAAAAGGATAAATGGACACAAATCAGATATTAGGAATGGCAACATACAAAAACCCGGAGGAGAACACTTCAGCCTCCCTGGACACACACTAGCAGATTTAAGGGTAGACATCCTGCAGCAAAAAAACTTCAGGACCAGACTTCAAAGAGGAACTGCTGAGCTTCAGTTCATTTGCAAATTTGACACCATCAGCTCAGGATTAAACAAAGACTGTTAATGGCTAGTCAACTACAAAAGCAGTTTCTCCTCCCTTGGTGTTCACACCTCAACTGCTAGAAGAGGGCCTCATCCTCCCTGATTGAACTAATCTCCTTATCCCTTGCCTGATTCGTGCTTGCATATTTATACCTGCCTCTGGAAATTTCCACTACATGCATCCGACGAAGTGGGTATTCACCCACGAAAGCTCCAATACGTCTGTTAGTCTATAAGGTGCCACAGGACTCTTTGCTGCTTTTACAGATCCAGACTAACACGGCTACCCCTCTGATATTTTTGAAGTGTTTCTTTCACAAAGAAATGGCTACTTTTTTTATATACAGTTGCTTTTATACAAACGATAAAATGCACTGAAATGTATCCGTGAGTCACAAAAGCTGCATGTTTTAAGGCATAAACCAAATGCTAACTACCTGGGCTAAGAAGAGGTTTCTCCCAAGCATAAATTATATAATTGGGTGTTATGGCAGCTTTACATCATTTTCTAAAGCACATTACCACTGTGGGAGACATACTAAACTAGATGGCCACTGGTCTGGTCCAGTAAAGAAATTCCTATGTTAGTAGGATAGAGCTGTTGTTTTGAGGTCTATACCCTGAATTAAAGTTCTGCCAAGCCAAAATAGGTAAAGGACTGAAAAAAATCATTGTAAACCAATATGGGACTTTATTGATAATATTTTTATGAACAGTGTGTGTGACTCAGTTAACACACAAGGGGCTAATTCCTACTCGGGCAACAGGGGAAGTGAGGCATAGCTGAATCTCAGGTTAAGATGTTATTAGACAAATGGGTCTGTCTGGGTTTGAACCAGATCACTAATAAGAACTGGCTGGAATTAACACATATGAATAGAATACCCAATGACCATTAATCCTAATAATCAGCAGCCAAGAGCACGTTATTTCCTCCAACTCTGTGCCAGGAAGCAGAGTGGAAAAGTCCTGAGTAGGAAAACAAACGGACGAGGTGTGAAGAGGCTGTGTTTTAAAGTGTGCTGCTGCAGACACACAAAAAACTCAGGCTTGGTCTACACTTAAAACTATACAGGCATAGCTCTGTCAGTCAGATGTGAAAAAAAGCCACTTGCCCTAGTGACATAGCTATGCTGACAAAACTCCCAATGTAGACATGCTATATCAACAGAAGAGAGCTTCTACTGGCATTGCTAACGTCATTTGAGAAAGTGGTATTTCTACAACAGCAGAAAAGCTTCTGTCGGTGTTCACTGTACCTAAACTAGGAGACTATGTCAGCAGAGCTGTGCTGGAATAGGCTTTGTAGTGCAGACAGCCTCAAACACAGGGACACAAAGCCAGAGAAAGAAGATGGGCTCCAGGAAGGCATGGACTGTTTAGGAGAGTTGATTCTGCCTATATGGACTCTGCCTGAAGCTTGTATTTTTTGTGCTTATCTAAAGGCTCTCAGATGCTGTATTCCTGTTGACTAATAAATGCTATCTTGTTTTGAAACGGCTGCCTAGTGTCACTGCAGACACTTTCTGAAGGCATTGCTTCCTGAAGGGGTAAAAGTCTTCAAAAGAGGTCTGAACTCATTAGGACTGGCTGTGAAGAGCACACAATGAGAAGCAAGGATTGTTGGAGCCTGAAGGCTCCGTCTCAGAGTTGCAGAGCTTGCCCTTGTTAAAGGCTACACTTATGGCTTGGCAAGAAATAGGGAGACTGTATAAAGGCCAAGGCAATGTATCCCTATAGAACCGCGACACCCATAACTAGGTTATGGTCGGAAAAAAATACAAAATGAACTCAAAGGACTAATGTAAACTAACTTTGTCTAAACTAAAAAACTCTTAACAGGGGTTGTCATATCTCCTGATAAGTTTATAAAATTGGTTTAGCAACAAACCAAGGTACTCAGATAAAAGAAAATGTACAAATATGAACCACTGAAAACTATTTTAATTGGTTAATTTTAATGGGACACAGTTGCCACCTTCTGAGCATTGCTTTACAGGAAAGCACTTGGTAATTCATGATGGATGTAGCAAACTCAGGATCGAGAGGGAGTAAGTTTACAAGTGTGCCAGAGCATTAATCAGTGTCATCAACCACCACTGCCGCCACCACCACATCATCCAGATATTTACCATCACACCATTGGGCCACCCTTCTCTGATCCTGAAAGATCTTTTGACCAGACTGAGAAGGATGCAGATACCACCTCCACTCCTATAGCCAAACCCTACACAACACCCTTCTATGACATTTATTGTATTCTCTCTCACACCTATCCTTCTTTGGGCTTCTAACCAACTTTTTAAATTAGCTGAGCTCCATATCATCACTATGATCAGCACAACAGGCTAAAGCAGTGTAAGCAACCTTACCCCAATATGAAGAAGGACCAAACCCAAACTGGGTACTTGAGCTGGGTACAGATGTTAAAGCACACCTGCTGAAGACACATCAACAAAGCAAGCATTAGGGAGACAGAAGTCTTTTTTCTTTCATTGCTGCCCTTTTCTCTCTCTTGTATGTTTGTCTCAATAGCAGGAACAACAACAGTTGTGCCAAAAATCCACCACTGAATCAATTCTTTCTTCTCAAAGACTTCTGGTAGCCGCAGGAGACACTTCCCCTCTGAAAGACTTGGCTGAACTTAAATGAAAAATTTTCCAAAACGAATGACCACTTACTTTCTAAATTTCACGTACTTTAAAGTTTGTTTTGGTTTTCTTAATAAATGAAACAGATTTCTGTGGAATGGTTACTAGAAGAAGTAGGAGGCCAGTGTCAGTATAAACAGACCTTGAACCAAAATTAGCTGAATAGTAAGAGAAGGATTCTAACAACATCTTAACACTTTTGAGCGTGACAACAAAACAGAGTCCCGTAGACTGCGTCATTGTTGCATCCTCCATCCTTTTTCATTGGGTGGTCTTATCCGTCACACAGGTTCAGCTACCACCTCTCCGTGGAAGGGTCTTAAATTTACCTAGTCTGGCAATGTGACAAAACTTCACAGTACAGCTTTTTTTTTTTTTAAACACACAAACAAAAGAAAATCCAATAACTCTATAAACTAAGGTATTCGCAGAAAGATTCAGAGTATGTTACTCAGTTTAAGCTTACAATTTATTTCATCACTACTACTTTGGGTTCCTCTTTATTATCCTTTGGGTCCGATTTTCTGCTCTCAAATTTATCCAGCAAATGTTTTATGGATTTAGTGGCTCCTGGATTTAGTGTTCCAAAACAGAATTTATCAGAATTTATCAGCTCTGCATGTTATAGCAAAAGTTGCCTTGCTAGCAAACTCCTTTTTGATCATAAGGATTTCTCTTCATCTGCTTTGAATTTTAGAATTTGAAAGATAAGGATTGGTTCCTGTGTAGTTTTTCACCCAGCAGCAAAATAAAATGAAGGGAAAAGGAGGTACATTTTGTGGGGGGAAGTGCGAAGAGATTTAGCTAAAATTATAAAAAAAAAATTATAGAATCTCACACAACTCTCATTGGCAGCTACGACACATTTGAAGTCAAATCCCCACAGGAAAATGGCAAATTAATTTATCCATTACACCCTCTCAATTGCCATCTTTTCTATTTGTTTTACCCAGGTATTTCCTCTCATTCTCCACAACACACACACACAATATTGCCCTTCTTAAAGCACTTTTCTTTCACAAGAATAAAATGTTTACTTTCCTAATGCATCAAAATTCAGCTATTTTGCAATGAGGACACAGTCTCAGCTGTAGCGTTCGGTTGACATTGTACTAGATGAGACACCTGAGATACAGCCCAGGCCAAACGTCTCACCACTAGATCACTACAGGTCAGCGTTAATTCCCAGTGAGCCATTCCAGGGGAGGTGGCAGCATGAAGCTTCATTGGTCAGCATTAAGTCCTATTATTCAGCATGAATGCCCAGCAGTCCAGAGTCTTGTTGTGCCTAGTTTGATTCCTTGATGTCCTCTGATATTTGGCACTACAGCAACCTAGATCAGGGATCTGGAGAACCTTGAGTTTTACTCAGCATAGAGTTTCTCTGATTTGAAGGTTAGAAGCTTCCATATTCTGTACTCCATTTGTTAAGGAGTCTATGCTGGGTCTATGCTGTTAAGGAGTCTATGCTGAGTTCCTACTCTCTGTACGTCTACAAGCTCTGCCATGACTAGGTATTGACTCCTCAGCACAACAACAAAAAACAGGCCAAATGTAGGTCTGTGCGGTAGGCTGCACTGGTAAACCAATTCTCTTAACAGATGTGAGGTAGCACTGCCATAGAAGGTCTTCCGTTTTCCACAAATTAGGATGCTTCACTGCTGAGAAGTTTTTGCAAAGTTTCATGATTACAATGCCATTGTCCTAAAAGACATGGAGTTTCTGGGTAAAGAGTTTCCAAAGCATCAAAAGACCAGGGCTTTCGTGACTCAAAAAAACCCACAATGCCCTGAAGGTTGCAGAAGCCAGACTTCATGGCACACACAGCTCAGAAACCCAGAGCTGAGAGCGATTCCTCTAGGAAAAGACCCCCGCTCCACCCCAAGCTACACAACTCTGCCAATAGATAGCTGCCATGGCACTAGAGGAGAAGGAATTGTGCTCAGAAAGTCACAGAATTCTCATTTTTCAAGGAGAAGGATGAGGTTACTGAGGAACAAACTGATCCAGGGATGGAATTCCTGAAACATGGAAACTCAGAGTGGTTTAAAGACCTGATGCACAGAGGTAGAAAGGCTTGCAGAAGATCTGAGTCTCAATAGAAGGTAATTTTTTCATCACTGAGCTCCCTAAGTGCTAGGCACTGCCATCATGGTGTTTTCAATGTAACTGGGTATCTCTGGAACATTGGTGCCAATCCACATCATCCATCTCAGTCTTCAGTGCCAGTGATCGTTGATATCTCGGCTATTTGGTATATTCCTGTTAATTCTTAGAAACTGTCCAAGACTGAGGTGTCAATAGGGGTGGTTTTGGAACAAACTGAAAATTAAACAGTAATAAGTCACCAGGACCAGATGGTATTCACTCAAGAGTTCTGAAGGAATTCAAATATGAAACTTGCAGAATTACTAACCGTGATATGTAACCTATCGCTTAAATCAGCCTCAGTACCAGATGACTGGAGGGTAGCTAATGTAATGCCATTTTTTCCAAAAAGGCTCCAGAGGCAATCCTGGCACTTACAGGCCAGTAAGCCTAACTTCAGTACCAGGCAAACTGGTTGAAACTATAGTAAAGAACAGAACTATCTGACACATAGATTAACACGATATACTGGGGAAGAGTGAATGCAGCTTTTGTAAAAGGAAATAAACAGATTAAATACAAACTAAAAAGTCTTATGTCCTGAGTAGATGCCAGGGAACTTATCCTATAAAGGATACTAGGCATCTACCTCAAGTAGGATGGGAAATGAAAGCCAGAACTGCAGTAGCTGGAAACTGTTGTACAACTCCAGGAGGGAGATCCTTCATTGGCTGCCAATGTCAGACAGGAACAGACTACAGTATTTCAAGACCTCTAAAATACCTGTAGCTGGAGCATTTTCAGAGAGGGTTGAGGAAGGGTTGACTCAGAGAACCATAGAATGTAGGGAGTTCTCACTTGATTCATACTGGAGGCACAAAACCCACAAGGGAGAATCCTGTGAAAATCTTTAAAGGAATGTAATTTCTCCCCCCAACACCATCCTTCAGTCTCTCTTACTTTGGCTACCAAGGTGCTGTTTTGAGAAGGCCCAACTAAATTAGCATATAGAGTAGACTGCACTTAATTTATGTTGCATCCTCTTCTCCTGGCATCCCCAAAGAAAGAAAACCCAAAACACACTACATAAAAATTGGGGTTTAATCTTATAGATAAAAAAAAAGTTTTTGTGGGCTGTTAGTTTTATTTTATTAACAAAAAAATTTGCTAAAATCTAAACAAAAACCCTTCTTGAATTCCCTAACAATTAGATGTTTCACAACATATGATGAGAGAAGCGGACATATGTTAGACTGGAACAGCTAGATAAATGCAATAGGTAAGTTACCTACAACATAATGTGACATAGGCTATCTATGGGATGTTTGAAGAAAGAATGCTAAGGGCCAGACTCCACCACCACATCTAGAAACGGTAGGTCCATGATGGGAAGCTTCTCATAGCCACTCTACCCCACAGAAACACCTGCCTTTGACCTCCTCCCTATCACATTAAGCACCTTTTATAGAAAGAAAAAAAATGGGAAAATAAACACACCTATACAAATACATTGCTAAACAGACACTCAATTTAGTTACAACAATTCTAAAATATAAACCTACAGCACAGTATCAGCTTGTTTCTTCTGACTCATCAGACAACCATGCAAGAGCTTCTCAGGGCAAAGTGCTGCTAAAAAAATCCAACTCTGTGTCTGTTTACAGTTAAGCCCCCCAGATGCCTTCAGTCCAGTCCTGTCAGGCTTTTGAAGTCCAAGTACTGCATGTCACCATTCACATTTGGAATTACATTAACATCCAGTTCAGTTTAAGATGGTCAACCGCATTAAGTTTATTCAATAACCAAACCTATTCCTTCCAAATACTGACTGACTAATATTCATATATATTTGGGGACAGGAAAAAACATTAGACAATATTCTCTTGACGTTTCTACTTCCAAATGTGTTCTCTCAGTAAGTTCCATACACAAAGGATATACATCCTCTTCGCCTTCATGTCTTGCATTAGTATCCTTAATGATGCTCAGACATCACTTTTAAGCAAGCCAAGCATTTCAGAACCTGTTAATTGGGTGACTTCTCCTAGCTGTATTTCTCAGACTAAACAATAAAATATGATGCTTATTTTCCCCCAACACTACAGTTTATTCAGATAAAAATAAATCATGTAGGAGCCACATATATCATTTAGGTAAACGCAGACAGAATTAAAATCTGATATACTGTCATTACTTGCGACAACCTGCTGTATAATTTTAATAAAGTCTTGAAAAAGATGTGGCACTTTCTCCTTGGTTTTCGTACAGAAATACTGTAATTCTACTTAGGCTATGATCCTGCAGTACTCAGCCAGGCAAAACTCTCACTGAAGTCAGAGAGAAGGAATGCGGGCCAGGCCCATCACTCTGTTGGAGTGCTGGTCCAAAAGGCAACAGTTGTAAGGAAAGCCATACTATGCAACAAATCAATGAACACAATTTGTACACTATATTTGTATTAGCTTATGCTTTGGGGATTATTCACGTTACCCTCCCACAAAAGACAGAAACTGGACTTTCTGCAGGAAAAGTGTAGGCAAGGGCTGTGGAAGACGTGAAACCCAAGTCCTTATCTACCTATCAGTGTGCAGTGCAGCTCCCTGAGGTCATTGCTTTGGCCTACAAGTTGAAGAAGTTTCTGCTGCCTGCCTCCAAAACGTATGTGGGCAGTAGGGCCGTAGACTCCAAATAGTGGCAGAGTCCATAGCCCTTCCCATCCACAATGCCACCCTGTGTGCCAATCATCCACCTCACAGGGAAACCTTCTGTGCCACCCACTCTGCTAGTGGCATTGTCACTGCTTCACTGCAGGACTTTAGAGTGATGCTGATGGCACTGCACAAACCCCAAGCACCAGAATGACTTTCACCTTCTTTACATATCTGAATGAAAGAGATCTAAAGTCAACTTAAGAATGGGAAGGAAAAAGGCATGATTAGGCTCAAAAATAGTGCCAAATTAAAAACAACAATTACAACATTCTTGAAAACGAAATGAGATGTAAACAAGTGGGGACATTCTTCAGATTATTTCTTGCAGAAAGAGCCATTAAAATCAGAATTACAACCACCCACCAAAAGGATATTTTGTTTTAAGTTGCACTAATGTGTTCATGTTACCCACCCTCTACTCAGATAAGCTAAAATCTCTCTCTAAACATCATACCCACAGAACAATTTAAAGACGCCATCTTTGTATTTCACAGCAAATAAGCCTTCACCCCCCCACCCACCCCCAATTTTAACTATCATTTTAATGCAATGTAAACTGACAATTTTGGGTTCGTATTAAGCTTCCTAACATTACCCAAAATGTTTCTCTATTTTGAATGGGAAAAAGAGTTTTTTGGAACCATAGCAACACTAGTATTCTGGTATTTATGTAACAAGTACAATAAAGAGAAAGACATTTTAATCTATAGAATTTTATCTTCTATGAAAATTATTTTCAAACCAAACATTATTTAACAAATAGAAAAATTCAGCATTTCAGAACTCTATGACTTCCTGTACATCTAAACTGAATATATATAATTCATGCATTCTTAAAGGCCTGCTTATATAAGTCAAGGTTGCCGGATCCATTGCTTTGTATATTATAGGTTAAAGAATGCTCTAAATTCAAGGTTTTTAACTTTTTAATCTATGGGGGAAAACTTCCCATAAACTCAGATTAATGCCTGCTAATGCACTGAAGAAAGAAAAACGAAAACCTTCCTCCTACTATAAAAACAAAATAGTGTGGCCTCTGTTTCTTTTCTGATAAGAGTCTTAAATACCAAACAGTTAACTGCATAATAACATTTACTGGCAGCCAGGCAACCTGCTTAGCAGATATATAAAGCAGGTAAAAGGAGAAAAAGTTAATTTCTTGGCTGAATGATTCCATCGGTAGCTATAGGGCAAACTAGAAAGTCTTTTAGTAAAGTAGCAGTTGATTCTTCTATCAATCTGCAGCACACATACTCTTCCAAGGAATGCATTAAATATGAAAATCATATCCCGTTATCATCTGTTTCCAGCTTTCAGCCCAGTAAGCTTTTCTTAATGAATGCTGTAGCCTAAGGGACAAGCATGCTGTTGGCTTTTCTGAATAATGGAGTGATTCTACCATTTTTGCTTATTACAATATCGACTAGCTGAGGGGGTTTCACACATAGTCACAAGTGACTACTCTTGCCAGCATGCTCCAAGTTATTACAAGATGTTTTTAGACATTTCATCTAAAAGAGCTTTACTGCTTTTAGTGAAGAAAACAGCTATGGTCTTGAACTGTATCATTTATACGGCGATAGGAGGAGGGATTAGAAGCCTGCATTACTGCAGATATATAGCAGAATATATTTAAGTATTCCTTGTCAGTCTTTTTGTCTGTTGCTTAGATATGCAATTTTTTTTGCTTCTTTCAAGAAAAGCTCAAAATGTACAAAATTATGAATGTCATATAAATAAATTACTGTATTTTGTGTAATTTCATTAAGAATATTTTTCAGAGTTCAAAATTCTTTTCACAATCTTTGGTATTAAAATATAAAAATAGCAGCTGACCAGAAAAACAAACACACACCGGTCTTTTTCTTCAGTTTATTATGGTTCTCTTTTTACCATGATAAAAATATTAGTGCAATTTTTTCAATTTATCTGCTTGATTTTGTTGTGAAAGCACTGTTTCACAATAGAAATGATATGGCAAAAATTCCACACTTAAAAGGCATTTTGCAACAACCATTTACTGAATGGTACACCTTAGAGGAGAACACCGAAGTGTTCAAGTAACAAAATATATATAGTTTTCCACTTCTTTTCCATTACCTGCTCATTGCTATCTTCGTCACCTTTTATTGGCATGCTATTCTTCTGAAGTGACAGCATACTTTTAATTTCTCCTTCGTATTGTACCTACATATAAATAGAACCATCATATAAATGATTTATGTATTATAAAAATGTAGTCATACATACACACACACACAGATCAACAAATACTTATACGGCACAATTTGTACAGTAATCAAGGAAATCAATGGCATAAAAGTAATTAACTGGAATGTAAGACAATTCGTTATTCACAAAGATATAATCTTATCTGAGAAAAACAAAGATGTTTAACAGCTCATAAGAAAACATCCAAAGACACCATTCCTTTCAAAATATGTTTTAGTTTCCAGGAAAAACATATGTTGTATGTGGCTTGTGCATCCTCCTGTGGGTTTTCATGTGTTCACTTGTTTCATGATTCTAAAGAGTAACAACAACTTGTGGACTCAGACATTTATTCATGTTTTTTATAATTCCAGATTATTTTGGCTATTTCTACATAATAACTTTGCTGCTTTGCAGTGAAATGCTGAGCTTTAAATTTTGTATTGTTTTATGTAAGTCAGTTTACAATTTGCTGAGCTATTCTAATGAGAAAATATACTGCAGATGTTACAAAGAGCAACACAGCATGAAAAAAACAACTTGCTCTCATGTTACTAACAAAGAACTACATAAAAATATCTTCTCCTCCACTACATTGTTTAATTGACCAAAAGTAACGCAGTCATAGGAGGACTATTGCTTAGAAGCTAAGCATATACAGCACCTATAATTAGTACTGCATGTTAGTAATTGTAAACCTTAAGAACAGATTACACTGGTCCTGAGTGGGTGCACTTCACTATGTACTTTGAATTGGGTAGTATACAGGGAGAAATACATCTGATAACTAATCAACTTGGACAGCTCTGTACTTTAATTCTCAATCTGCATATATAAAAAGTGTTATTTTCCACATACATTTTTTCATAAAATTTGCAATACAAGGAAAAAAAGTCTATATTCAACCAAGCATTTTACACCTGGTACTCCAAACTAATTAATGTTTAACTACTCAGTTTTCCCAAAAGCTTACATAAATTATTTCAGTTAAGCTTCCAACAGTTATTGAACAAACTGCAGAAGCACACGGAAACAAGTTAAGCTTTTTTTGTAAAGAAAAGTAGTTGGTAACAATAGCCATTTAATACGCTGAACGTGGAGTTAAGCTAATTCACTCCTGCAGGCATTCTCTCGCCACCCAAAAAAAGAAAAGGTGCTGAAAATTAATAACTTAATTTTTTCCTGCACGTCTATAGGCCAGTTTGAATGATTACTATCTTCATAATTCTCTATTAATCCATTTAATCCTGAAAATTGCCACAAATAGGAAATCAGACAGTGGAATCATTCCACCAGTATTGCACAAGGGCTCTGAGAGCTGTGCTTTCTCCAACGAGCTGAGTAAAAATGGCACCAACCCAGTAAAAAAAAAAAAAAAAAATGAAATGATGGTATAAGAACTTCTAAAGGGGAGTACTGAAGACATTACATACAGAACAGTATATAGAGTAATTGGGGCCCACATCAGTTCATTTACAACATTTACTGGGCCCACTTTAAATCATAATGTGCATCACATTTTGTTTATAAGGACACACTGAATAATGCACCAATCTGAAGGATATCTATAACCTTAGGCCAATCTTTCCTGTCCCAATCACAGGTGCATACAGTCTGTAGGAAGAGCTGTTAACAGTTCTACTCTAAAGGAGAGGTATGGTGCAAGTGAGCCCATGCAAGGAGTTACAAACCAAGCATGCTCCTCCAGACTCCATCTACAGCAATGCATAGTTGGGATCTGGGGCATGGCTAACAGATCTCCAGCTGTGTGGGGAAAGGACGTTCTACAGCTGCAGCTCACAGATTTAAAAAAAAGTTAACAGATATAAGCCAGAGGTAGCTATGAAAAAAAGTTATTAGGATGGGTATACAGGCATAGGATGTTAGAAGCACGCATGACTTATTAAAGTGGAAATCAATTGCCACCCATGAACACATCCTAAATTTCCTCCAAAGATGCTCTCTGCTTCTGAAGAATTTTATACAGGTGGGTCAGCCACTAGAACCTGAAAATTATTCATTCTATAAACTGAAGTCACTGCCTCCAGGAAAAGGACCTTCCGAATCAGAGATTTAAGTGCAAAGGTACTAGAATTCAAAAGGAATTTTCATCAGCATGAACAGTTCTAATCAAACCATTTCAAAAATGACATATCCGAAATAGAGGGTGTTCCAAAAGAGGGAACAAGAATGATTAGAAGGATGGAAAACTTCCAAATGAAAAGAGAATACAAAGCTTTACCTTAAGATGAATAGGCCAGAACGTGACAAACGGATAAAAAGGAAGGAATAGTAGAGAGAAGGCAGATCAGGCATTGCTAGTCACTCTTTTTTAGAATACAAAAACTAGGGGGCATCAAAGGAAATGAATGGCAGCACATTTTTAAAAGTGATTAAAAAGAAATACATTTTTACACAGTGTAAAATTACCGAGTGGAACTTTCTGCCACAACATATCACTGAGGCTAAGAGCTTAGAAGGATTCAAAAAAGGATTGGACACCCAAATAGATAACAAGACTATCTAGTTATAGTACTACACATTTGCCAACCTCAAACCCTACAGAAGTTTCACCTTACTCTGAAGCAGCTGATACTGGCCACAGTCAGAGACAGAATATTGGACTAGTCTGAACCAACATGGAAATTCCTGTGTTCTTACTTAGGGCCACATTAATATACTGTATCACGGGGGGGTTCATTTTATTTATATTTTCTGTTTGTTTTTAAAATAGCAAGCCCCTTATTAAACAGTGGTCTGTGGTGGCCTGCATGCAAACCTGTCTATCATCACCATATTCAAGAATCATAGAATATCAGGGTTGGAAGGGACCCCTGAAGGTCATCTAGTACAACCCCCTGCTCGAAGCAGGACCAATTCCCAGTTAAATCATCCCAGCCAGGGCTTTGTCAAGCCTGACCTTAAAAACCTCTAAGGAAGGAGATTCTACCACCTCCCTAGGTAACGCATTCCAGTGTTTCACCACCCTCTTAGTGAAAAAGTTTTTCCTAATATCCAATCTAAACCTCCCCCACTGCAACTTGAGACCATTACTCCTCGTTCTGTCATCTGATACCATTGAGAACAGTCTAGAGCCATCCTCTTTGGAACCCCCTTTCAGGTAGTTGAAAGCAGCTATCAAATCCCCCCTCATTCTTCTCTTCTGCAGGCTAAACAATCCCAGCTCCCTCAGCCTCTCCTCATAACTCATGTGTTCCAGACCCCTAATCATTTTTGTTGCCCTTCGCTGGACTCTCTCCAATTTATCCACATCCTTCTTGAAGTGTGGGGCCCAAAACTGGACACAGTACTCCAGATGAGGCCTCACCAATGTCGAATAGAGGGGGACGATCACGTCCCTCGATCTGCTCGCTATGCCCCTACTTATACATCCCAAAATGCCATTGGCCTTCTTGGCAACAAGGGCACACTGCTGACTCATATCCAGCTTCTCGTCCACTGTCACCCCTAGGTCCTTTTCTGCAGAACTGCTGCCTAGCCATTCGGTCCCTAGTCTGTAGCGGTGCATTGGATTCTTCCATCCTAAGTGCAGGACCCTGCACTTATCCTTATTGAACCTCATCAGATTTCTTTTGGCCCAATCCGCTAATTTGTCTAGGTCCTTCTGTATCCTATCCCTCCCCTCCAGCGTATCTACCACTCCTCCCAGTTTAGTATCATCCGCAAATTTGCTGAGAGTGCAATCCACACCATCCTCCAGATCATTTATGAAGATATTGAACAAAACCGGCCCCAGGACCAACCCTTGGGGCACTCCACTTGATACCGGCTGCCAACTAGACATGGAGCCATTGATCACTACCCGTTGAGCCCGACAATCTAGCCAGCTTTCTACCCACCTTATAGTGCATTCATCCAGCCCATACTTCCTTAACTTGCTGACAAGAAGTTAGGCTGAAATAGCTGCCAAATCAACTCCGTGGGCGGAGGTCTAATGCCATCTCTGGCCAGGTGAAGCAGGCGGGCAAATCAAGCACTAGTGTAGGGTACATAAAATAATCCAGATAGGCCTTTTGTACCCACTCACAGACATTTTTCTTTTACAGTTATATGACCTTCTGGCACAATCCTTCTGAATGGTCAAGTCTACTTGACACACCTGTTCAAAATCATTTTGATTTCCATGGACAAATTTAAGAAAACAAAGACCTGGGTAGGCAAATGCACTGTGGGACTCATATGGTACCTCCTGATGAGGGATTTGGGGTGTGTATGAAGGGAAGAGAGCCAGAAATGACAAAAAATGTTAAATTTTCTAACATTTTCACTGTGCATCATTTCTTCCTTTACTTTTCTCCCTTTGTTGCCTTCTCTCCTATTCTCATGTACAATTTCACACTTTTTCCTTCCTTTCTATTTTTCTTCTGTTTATGTTCACACCTCATCCTCTCTCTGTTTCAGGAATGCTTACCTATTTCCCTCTTCCCAACACAAATGGATTTCTCAACTATCCTTTTTCCTCTCATTATCAGTCTTAGTCCCCTCACATCTCTCGGTCTCTTCAGCTTCCTTCCTAATGACTTCCACAGGAGCTGCTGACTCTACACTTCTTCTGAAGAATTGGGCCACTTAGGTTTCAAAAACTGGACATAGAGCCTACTGTACACATCCTTTCATTTTTAAAAAAAAAACCCTTGGCCTTTGTGACCAATATCATCTAGAGCAGTGGTTCCCAAACTGGGGTTCGTGAACCCCTGGGGGTTCATGAAATGTTACAGGGGGTTCTTGGGAAAAAATTCCTTAATAGCGGACAGAGCTGTCCCTAGGAACCCTGGGCAGCACAGGGCCGGCAGCACGGGGCCAGCAGCCCGGAGCCCCTGGACTTCCAAGAGCTAAGCAGATCAAAGCAAGCATATCTATCACACGGAGGAGATTTAAACTTCAAGACTTCTTATAAGAAATGGAAAGGGAGGTGGATATTTTTTGCTGTTTTTAAAATTAAATAGGCAGCTAGTGTAGTTTTAAAAATTATTATGAAGAAAAAGTTTAAGCTTTGTTGTAACATGCGTTGTTTGCCTGGACTGCTCAAGACCTGAATGCTTCTGTAGGAGGAAGGAACTCTTTGAGTTGGCTTCTTAAATACCTTCATGTTGTTTCACATCTGATACTCCTTGATGAAACACAGGGGCCTTGTCTTATAACAGGCTTATTCAAAGTGATACAAGCTACGAAAGTGAGATATTGGAAGATTGTTGCTGTTTTCATAGTGTAATAAAAATACTATAATGATAAATAATAGTAAATAGTGTGTAATAAGCATGTCATAAAAACAAATTTTATATTTCCAAGATCATGCTTTTATAATTTATATTCAGGTAAAGAAGAAAATCCCTGGAAATATTCATTTTTAGGAGGGAGTTTGCGAGACTTGATATTTTAGTGAAAGGGGTTCACAGGTTGTAAAAGTTTGGTAACCACTGATCTAGAGATATATCTGGATCAGAGACTGTACCTTCCTGAACAGCAAAGAAACCGCTACATTTGAAAATTTTACTCTTCTGCTTGGTGTCAGAAAGCTACATTTTGAAAAGGTAGAACTAATTTCAATTTATCAGGATGAGATTAAAATGTTATCACTATGTCAATATTATGTGACTAAGGCTGGTCAAAAATTTCCCCTTTAAACTGTTTTTCCCCAAGAGAAAATTGGATATTTGATGACACAAAACTTTTCATAAAAAGTGTCCACTTTCCACAAAAAACCTTTTCTTCAATAAGCAAACAAAAAAAACTTCTTTTTTTTTGACCAAAAGTCAAAAATTTTCATAAAAACTGACCAGACTGGTAATTATGATGATGATCTATTATTACAGCCTCAGCAGATCATAGAATCATAGGACTGGAAGGGACCTCTAGAGATCATCTAGTCCAGTCCTCTGCACTCATGGCAGGACTAGATATTATTTAGACCATCCCTGACTAGATATTTAGACCATCTCTAACCTGCTCTTTAAAATCTCCAATCATGGAGATTCCACAACCTCCCTTTGCAATTTATTCTCTCTCAGAATACTCATGAAGTGAGTATTAAACATTATTTTTATTCCTACAAGCATAAAGTTTCTTCATTACCATAAAAACTTTCGGGTCAGAGGAGTTGTATGTCTATTACCTTCCATAATAAGTTACTGATGACCAAAATGACAGAGCTTGGTGCACAGCTTCTACATCATGTGAGCCAGCAACAAGTAACGCAGATAGTAATGATATCTGCCTTTCTAAAATTAATTGCAACATCCCACTCCCATAGCGTCAAATAAAATAGATCTTTCTAGTGATAGACCGAGACCAGGAAGCAATACAGTAAGAAGAGAAGGGCCGTGGTTGTACCATGTCACTGGCCAGTGGAAGGAGTAAGAAAAGACTATTTTGTTTTGCACATTACATACTAAATGCCTTTAATTTGTAAAAAATGAAAAAAGCAGAACAGACTTAAGCGCTAGTTTCATAATCTCCTTCATACTAAGACAACGTCTCACTTTATAAAACTGGCACACTTTGGTTACATTACATTCAGTGAGATCAGCAATGAGTTCTTTTGCATAATCAGGGCTGCAAACATAGCTGGTAAGGGGTCTGAATGGGGAGAGAGGCTGGGAGTTATCAGATTTCTTTTTGATTCTGCATGAAACAGCCACCACAGATGAGCCCAGAAGTATGAATTCTACAATTTTCTGGTTCCACTTAATCTGGTCATTTGATGCTCAGATGTTCCTATTAGTTCACTTTCTATCTATACTCAAAGTACATGAGGTAAAGCATCCCACAGGGCTAGTTCCCTTAATTTATCACCCCAATAGCAAAGTTTAAAGTTCTCATCAACTTTGGAAAAGTGTGATTTCATCTGAATCACATTTCCCTGTTGCTGTGCCTGCCATCAAAATGTTAGAGAATTGGCTTTTAATGAAAAAATTATGGCATTATAACCAACAAGAATGAAGCATGCAAATAAATTGCAGAGCTAATCTGAGGTCACCATTAATCTTGATCACTTTAGATAAGCTATTACCAGCGGGAGAGTGGGGTGGGGGGAGAAAACCTTTTGAAGTGATAAACACCCATTTTTTCATGGTCTGTGTGTATAAAAACATCCTCACTGCATTTTCCACTTTAATTATGCATCCGATGAAGTGAGCTGTAGCTCACGGAAGCTTATGCTCAAATAAATTGGTTAGTCTCTAAGGTGCCACAAGTCCTCCTTTTCTTTTTGCGAATACAGACTAACACGGCTGCTACTCTGAAACCAACCATTAATCTTGCCACTAAACAATGAACTGGTGATATATCAGCAGCAGTAAAGAAAGGCAGGAGAAGGCTGAACTATGTCTAACATAACAGCCTCATCAGTCAATTAAGGCCAGATCTACACTACAGACCTGTACCGATATAACTACATTGCTCAGGGGCACGAAAAATCCATGCTCCTGAGCAATGTAGTTATATCAACCTAGCCCCCCGTGTAGACAGTGCTATGTCAACGGGAGCTTCTCCCATCAACACAGCTACCGCCTCTCAGGGAGGTGGATTCACTACAAGGGCAGGAGAAGCTTGTCTGTCAGTGTAGTAGCATCTTCACTAAAGCGCTATGGTGGCGCAGCTGCACCAATGCAGAGTTGTACGTGAAGACAAGCCCTTAAAACTCTTCCAATGGCATCAGCAGAGGCAATATAGAAAAGTAAGAGGAAAAGTGGTGAGCAAAGCAGGACACCACCAATTATACTAGGATGGTCTTCCAGCTGGTTTCATGACGTGTTTTTTATTTTGCTATGCCAAATGCAATGATGTTTTGTTACAAAAGTTGAAAACCATCTAGTGAAAGAATAAAAATCTTGGAAAGAAATCATTAGGAAAACTTTGCATAACCTTCCCAAAGTTCCAATTTAACTGATCATGGAACAGCAGCATCTACTTGGCTAATAGTTGGCATAACAACAGTGAACTACAATATTATTGCAAACACATGGCGCAATCCTGCAAGGTGCTGAGCATCCTCAATTCCTCCTTGCTTCCAAGGGATTTGAGAGCACTTGGCATCTCACAAGAGACGCTCAGCACTTCACAAAACTAAACCCACAAACTATAATAAAGCCTTACAGACTACCCATTTGTCTACAAGGTCACATTAGCTCATTTCAGGTTTCCCTACTCCCAAAGGGACAAATATTAAGCATTGCAAAAATACATTACGAGGATTCACTGATATCTGAAATGTTGATGTGCATAACACGTTGCCAAAGTCAATCTAGTTTCCTCTGTATTATTACAACTGTTGTATTATGGTATTTAAACAAGTATTACCTTCAATTTCTGAAGTGCCTCTGAACTTGTAAAAGTCCTAAGATGAGCTTCAATACGATCAAAGTCCTTTAAAAATTCTTGGTTTCGCAACACAGCATTTTTTTGCCGTTCACGTATTTCTTTTAAGTATTTTTTTAGTTTTATGAAGTTTACTTTCGCCCTATGGGGGGGGAAACAAGACTTTTTATGATGTACAGTGAAATCAGACGTAACAATTTGACAGTTTATTTATGGGAGAGAGATTTTTTAAAAAATGCTAGTACAGTATTCAGTATTACTCTTTTTCTCCTAAAAGCCTAAGTATAGATCTGAGCAATTTATTCAGGGCTACATTATAAATGGCAAGATGCTACACCTAAGTAACTTAGATTTAAATTTTATTTTAAAATAGCATTCAAAAGGACACAAAAATAAGTGGACAAACAAACTTTCCCAAAAAATCCACTATATTTTCAGACTTCATGCATTATATTTCTAATTCCAACCAATTTATATTAGTTCACATTAAAAATTAGTTGGGTTTGTAAGGAACGGTGTTTGTTGAATGATTGTCATATAGACAGGAACGTTAAGTCTTCCAAACTGCCAGTGTTTTCAGAGAAATTCCAACTCATCTAAAGTAATATCAGATAAAAAAAGAGAAACAGACAGACAGTCAGTGGAAATGAATAACTCAGTATATTGATTTCCCCAGCCTTTTCACACGTTTATTTTCCAGTATATGAGCCCTACTCAGACAAAATGCACACATCATCATGGGAAAGCTATCTGCTCTCTCTGGAGAGAAGGATGGATTTCTTAGTGCCAGACAGACTTTTTAAAAACAAGAAGTCCTAGGCTGACTGTCCATAAGCCATGGGAGATCCCATCCCTGTATTAGTGAATCAGGGTACATACTGAACATATTCTGTACTCATCCATCATCGTTCTCATGAGCTTGGCGATATAATAGACAGTCATGCTGGGTTTCTTTCCCAGAACTTTCTATTTCTATTCCTCAAACTTATTTTAAGAAATTCAATAATATTTTCAGAACATTCCTTTGGGGTACAGGTAAGAAACCTAGACTGACTCTGAACAAATTATAGCTCCCCCTATCTCTGGGAGAATTTTGTTTTCCCAACTTGGAAAACTAGATCTCCTTTTTGTTAAGCCAGACATCTTTGTGGCTGTTAGATATGACCACACAACCCCCACATTGGGTTCAGAATGAATGAGTATATACAATCTCCCAGTTAACATCATTGTGGGATCAAATTATTATAGATTTGATGGCTCCAGAGCTCCCACAATCACGGCTGCGAGGCTAGCTTGGTCAAACCTGACTAGAAAATTCTGCTTCCATCCCTAGCCTTAAAAATCAGTGGCAAAACCTTCATGTGGAGGGACTGGATGGACAAAACCCAGAATTGTTATTATTTTGGAAGAAACGTCTTAGATTTATTCAGCCAGCAGTAACCTTTTACTATTTTTGGCCCAAAAATCTCTGCCAAAGATTGATAATTTGAGTTGCTTAGAATAGAGATTTGGATACACAACTATCTCTGTCCACTGAATACACTATTATCTAATGTTTAAAAAGCAACTAGAGACCCGAGTCTACAGCTTATTCACCAAAAGAAATTTTTTTGAATATACTGGTCCTCACATAGGTTAATGGTAATGGGCCTCATAAATGCTGACCACTGTTGGAAATGTAACTCCCTTGGATTCTATATTAGCACATATATTTTGGGAGTGTCCCGTATCAAGAATTTCTAGTCTGAGGTCAGTCTAAGAACCAATTTCATATTTGATGCTAAATTAGAGTCCTCCCCCTTAAGTTTCATTCTTGGAAATATTCCTGATACCTGAAGTTTACCTGGTAACAAGGCAGCCTGGTTCCAATGTGCAGCTTTTGTTTCTAAAAAATTATTCCTGCAAAAATGGAAAAGTCTATCCCCACAAATATTAATGCAGGGCTCAGTGAGATCACTGACCTCGCAGCTAACAAATGACTATCATTCTGCAGAAAAAGAAAGCCCAAAAAATTCAAAGCAATTTGAGCTGGTTTTTAAGAGGTCTATGATTAAAGTAGACCCTAAAGATAGATATGTTGCTTCCCCTCCCTTTATCCAAACCCTATTTATTTACTTTGTGTATTCTGATGAGTCTGGTATTTTGGTATATGTGTTGTATCAGGAAAAACTGATTAAAATTATATATATTTTATAAAGGACAGTTATGCTTGGGTAGACTCTTATGGCTTCAACTTTGGGAAGGCAAAGAGAGGGTCGAATTAGCATTACATGTTTGCCCGACAAGGAAGTACCCCACTGGAACAAAACCACCAGGGATGCTCGTGGAGCGTCAGTGGGCCAGCAACTGCAGAAGGCAATTTTAGCCAAATAGAACGGTGTTTTTTAAGAGATCAAAACTGTATATCTGTAATATTATTTATTTCAGAATGCACAGTGATGGTTTATTCTTCCTTCTTGGTGATTCAATTTCACTGTATATACAGAGCATTTCTACAGCATCAATCCCTCATACAGTATCTTTTAGAACTGATTTGATACATTTTACCATTCAAAACTCTTTTACTTACACATGAATTTTTTCTCTACCTTAATTATTTTATTACTAGAGAAAGCTGCATGAAAACTGGAGGATATTTTCTATATTTTTCACTTGCCACATACTAGACAGTTTTTCAGGTTGTAATTTGTAAAGTTAGTCTTAGAGGATGTATCTTTTGAATCAGAGGAATATATATGTTATTAGATCTCTCATGAAGTTTTCCAAAGATACAATTCTACATGCATGTGTTTTCAGAAGAGATTGAAGAAGAAAGATTCTTCATTTGTATTATATGAAGCATCACAGCAAGGACTGTCTTTCTATATGTTTGTAGAGAGCCTACCCACCACTGTGGGGTCCTAATTCTGACCAGAGCTTCTTGGCAAATACCATAATACAAATCATAAATAACACTTGCCAGCAGTCTCAATTTGGCTAGAAGAGAGGCAGGTTTTTGCCTCCTGTCCAGGCTCCCCTTTCCTACCCATGACTGCTGGAAGTAGGGAAAAGAAAAGTTTTGTGAATACCACAAGGCTGTTTTTCCCCGCAGCTGTCACTGATGCTTTGACTCCTCCACTCCCAGCTCTGTGCTTTTCTTATCACAGCCATGCTCATTCCCACTTGTGACTATGCAAGTTGTAGAAGAGGCAGTCATCTCTGTTTCATCAAAATAAAATTCTATCCTCACCATTAATATATCTCCTGGGTGGCTGTGGTATTTTGGTTTTTTTTAATTTTGGTTATTTAAAAGTCAAGTACAAGAAGCTATCAGCAGAGACTGGCACCACCTTGTCCAAAGTCCCAGTCGAAGCAGCATGGCTCAGTCCAGGACCTGGGCAACAATGGCTTAAATCCCATCAACAAGAAAAAAAAAGGCAGAATCAACGAACGTAATAGAACTGAGTCAAAAAGCCTTTGGCCCCCAGTGCTTCCATCTCTGGTTACCTCCCTTGTACTCAAGAAGGTTATAAATCTCTCAGTCTGATAGAGTTGCTACTCCCTTGAAGTCTCAAGCTATTCTACCCTTTCCCTTCCTCTTCCTCCCTCTTAATACTTGGGCTTGCCCTCATTAGCTAAAGCAGCTGAGAGTATGTCTCTCCATAACTGACATTTCTCACAACTGAGCAGGGGCAGGGCTGGTCTTGCAGTCTGTTTTGTGGGGGATTTATAGACCCCATCATACCAGCACACACCTTTTATTTTCTAGTAGTGGCAGTATACACTGTGGAAAGAATATTCTCCTGTTGATGTCCATGGGTTAATTTATATTTACTTTAATGGGATTCATTCACACGCATCATGGAAAGAATTTGAATTCTGGAAAGCTGAACATTGGGGTCTATTTGCTCAGGGACAGTTTCTATTTGTTTTTATGGGACACGTAAAATATCATCCTTTTTTTAAGTTATCATAAAAGACTACACTTTATGGCCAGGGTGGTAAACTTCCATAACAATTGTCTGAATCTTCCTCATATGAATTAGATCACCAAGGTTTTGCAGAAAGAAAGTCTAACAAAGTCATACACAAAGTTTCAGTAATAATACAGAGTAAGGAGAATATGGTCACATTTCATTAGACACTCAAGACATTTTTCATCAACTGTTTCTGCTACTGTAACAGACAGACATTTAATAAGCTCCTATATTATATTGAACATGTGAATATTAAATTCTTTTTTAAACTGACAAACTTTACAATGCTATTTCAAAAGCATATAGTGATCTCCACATTGTCCTAATGAAAATAAAATAATGCATAAGTAGTATTTTAATAGACTTACATGTATGTATCAGATTTGCTGTACTCAAACAGTTTTCTTTCCAATTCCAGCCTCTTTGTTTCACTAAACAAAAAAGAAAGGAAATACAGAATGATCAAGCCATTGTTCAAATGTACAACTTAAGCTGCCAAAGAGTAAAGAAAACACAGTATAAATTCTTTGGGGACAGGGACCAGCATTTTTATTACATGTTTATACAGTGCTTAATACAGTGGCCCATGATGCAGCTGGACCTTAAATTGTCAGCAAATCAGCTTTCCCTTGAGAATAAAGAGTGAATACTGGGCAAAGCTCTCCAGGCACATTAACAGTTAAATAGATAAGCTTCTTTGTTTCTAGCTCATAGCAGTGGAAAATTTACTCACATTACATTTTATTTCTTCATAAGAAACAAATCAACTAATCATAGGACACTGTTGGGCCTACCAGCTACATTACCCTCCTGAAGTCAGAGCCCTACAGGAGGGAAAACTGGTGACCGGACAAATACATTAAGCAAATAAACTTTTTTAACAGTAATAGATTTGTAAAGTTTTAACTAGTATGTCAATGCAGTTACATTTTTGCTGGTGGATGAAAACGTTTCTCCAGATATGTGCATGGAATGGTTATAATTGAACAAAAGCACGCAGTTAAAGTAGTTGTTGGAGAAGATGAACACCAATCCACCTGACAATGCTGTAAATATGCTATTTTTGAAACAACTATAAATAATTTAAGAATCCAAAAATACTTCAGAAAATTCAAACACATTAAAATTTATAATCTCCAATATGCCCCTTCAAAAATATTCAAACCAGAACAAGCTATTCTACCCTATGTTATTAGATCAGAACAGAACAGAACGGAATTAGCAAATTACAAAGGTATCACTAAAAGGAAAAGTCTTTGGCGGTCTTAAATATGATGTCACTGATGTACCAAAATAAGTGTGATTATGAAGAACCACTGGTGGGAGCAGAAGCCTGCAGAAAGTGGCTGACAAACATGACATGAAGGCCTTCTATGAAGAATTCTGAGCTGCATGCAGCCCAAAATCCAGTGGTACAGCCCCAGTCCTCACAACAGATGGTAACCGGCTGCTCACAGACAAAGGTGCTGTTCTCTCTCATTGGGCAGAGCACTTTGATAGTGGACTGATAGTTCAGGAGACTATGTCCGATGAAGCCATTGACTCACTCCCACAGGATCCTGTCCTGCAGGAGCGGTCCAGGAACCCTTCTTTAGATGAGATTACTAAGGCCATCAAACAACTATCCACAGTCTGCAGGCCCTGATAGCATTCCACCCAAAGTGTACAAATGTAGACATGCCCTCATGCTCAGGAAATTCACCAGCCTTTTCAAGACTATCTGGGGACAGGGTACTATGCCCCAGGAGTGCAAGGATGCTTGTATAGTCCAGCTATACAAAAGGAAGGGAAGCATATCTATCTGTGACCACCATTGCAGAATCTCACTGCTGTCTATAGCAGGGAAAATCCTTGCATGGGTTGTGCTCAACGGGCTTACCTCTCACCCAGTGGACTCGGTGTATCCAGAGTCACAGTGCAGTTTTCATGCTGGCCATGGCACCATGGACAAGTTGTTTGCAGCCCAACAAATACTAGAGAAGGCCAGAACAAGGATCCATACATAGTGTTTGTTGACCTGACCAAGGCCTTTGATACGGTGAATCATGGGGGAACTCCTTCATAAATACGGCTGCCCGAAGAGGATTGTCGTCATCCTCTCATTTCACGATGGCATGATGGCCAGGGTAATGGAGTGTGGTCATTCATCAGAAGCCTTCCCTGCTACCAGTGGCACCAAACCAAGTTGCGTAATGGCTCCAGTCTTCTTTGCCACCGTCTTTTCAGCCATGCTCTTGTTCGCAATCCAGGACTTCGACAGAGGTGTTCACTTCTGGTTTAGATTGGATGGGGATCTATTCAGTCTACATTGACACAAGGGCCACACTAAGGTAACTGAACAGCTACTTAAAGAGCTCTTGTTTGTTGATGACTGTGCCCTCATTGCACACACACTCAAGGACATTTAGCTTAATTGTGCACCCCTTTGCCTATGCCTCAAAATGCTTCAGCTTCACAATTAGCCTGAAAAACACAGAGGTCCTGTACCAGCCAGCAACAGACCACCAGCATCACAAGCACCATGATCCCATCATCACAACTGACAACACACCCCTCAACTCGGTCAGGCAATTCTGCTCCCTGGGTAGCGTACTTTCCAGCAACCATGCTGGATGATGAGATCACTCAGTGCCTGGCAGAGGCCAGGTTGGCATTTGGGAGGTTCACCCACAGGAACTAGGGGGAACGTGGAGCCTACCTCAGAACCAAAATAAAAATCTACCATGCTGTTCTACTCATCTCACTCTTCTGTGAAACATGGATGCTCTATCAACATCACATCAAAGCTGGAGAGCTTCCATCCCCACTGTCAAAGATCCATATGCAACAGCAAGTGGCAGGACAGGATCCACAATACTGAAGTCCTTGAGAGATGCTAAATCCATTGCACTAAAAGCATGGTCATCAGGACTCAACTTCGGAAACATAGTCCACATGGAGGTTTCCCGTATACTGAAAGTGGTGCTCTACACAAATAAGTGTGATTCAAATACAGAACACAGCAATGCCTCTGTGCAACAACTGGGCTTCGAGGAAAATAAACAAATACTTTGAATGATATGAAAAACTCTGTCGCTGGTTTATGGACGACCTTAATCAAGAAAAAATAGCATAAGGGGAAAAAAAAGAAAAGAAAAAAAAAAAAGAGGCCAAAGGGTGAAGATGACGACCTGGTCACACAGCTAACTTGTGATTGGCGGGAGTGGAGTTCATTCCAGGAGCAACCTCGCCACCAGAAGCAAGATTCCCCCAGATCAGGATACACCAACTCAAAGCAGCTCCTGACCCTGCCATACCAGATGCAAAACCTGCAGATATATCTCCACTGCTACAATGATCAATATCTCCCACAACACACCTTTCAATATCCATGGTTTCTACCTACGCCTATCATAACACGTGGTGTACATCATCCAGTGCAAACGCCTCAGTAACAACTATGTGGGTGAAACCAGACAATCACTATGCTTCCAAATGAACTCTCACAGAAAAATGATAAAAGATAAACACACCATGTCACCCATGGGTGAACACTTTTCACAAAGCAATCACTCCATATCTGATCTATCAGGCCACCATCCTCAAGAAAATCTGCACAGCACCTTCAAAAGACAAGCCTGGGAGCTTAAAGTCAAAATTTTGCTAGATACTTAGCTCCGGTCTACACTACAGAATTACTTCGGTATAACTACGTTGCTCAGGAGTGTGAATAATCCACACTCCTAAGCAATGTAGTTATACCAACTTAAGCACTGGTGTAGACAGAGCTATGTCAGCGGAAGAGCTTTTCCAGCCAGCATAGCTACCACCTCTGGCAGGGGTGGATTAAATAAGCCGATGGGAGAAGCTCCCTCCCATTGACTTAAAGCGTCTTCATTAAAGCACTACGGCTGTACCGATGCAGTAGTTCAAGTGTAGGCCTGCCCTAAAAATCATGGTGTCAAAGACACGGGATTTATCGCTCATTACAATCTGTAACCCACTAACCCTCCTTTGCCGTAGAACTGCAGGGGTGTTAGCTGCCCACTTCACCTGGAAAGGTCTCTTGTGACATGAATTCACTCCTTATGCTTAACAATTTGTTCCACCTTGTATTTTGCTGTAACACCCTGAGTACCTTTCCCAGACCTGAAAAAGAGAGCTCTGTGTAATCTCAAAAGCTTGTCTCTTTCACCAACAGAAGTTGGCCCAATAAAACGTATTACCTCACCCACCAGGTCTCTCGAATATCCTGGGACCAACTTGGCTATAACTACACTGCATGAGTAAAAAGTCTAATATAGTAGATGTAGAGGTTTGCAGTGGATTTATATTACTAATCCTGCATCTAACAAAGAAAGTACTCCAAATTATCTTATGCAACCTCAAAATCTTTTCTGGCTTTGAATATCAAGTCTACAAATTGTTGCAAATAATTGCACTCCTGATTTCTGCTGTCGTGTTCAAGATTGACAAGTTCAGCCTTGGGCTGTCTCAATATATCAAAGATGTTTGCTGTACAAGCTTGGTGATTAGCAAAAGTTCTCAGGTTTCCACACTGATTTTAGGAAACCAAGAAGATTGGAGTCCATATTAACGTAAACTTAGCCTTGTCCTTCTGGGTCTTCTTGTACACCAAGCATCGGAGACAGCTGCAGGAACAAGGAACCACAAGTAAACCACAGGAACAAGGCATCCATCTTACAAGTTTACCTCCACCAACGTCTGAAGATGACTGGTCTTAAGGTTTGATCCACATATGTACTTAGGTTCCCTAAACCCCAGATTTAGGTCCCTAAGTCTCAGGTTTTGGCACCTAAGTCCCAGTCTTCATTGAGATCCACAAAATTCTTACTGAGCCCTGTAGGCACCTAAATTCACTCAGCACCTAAGTTTCTGCCTCTGAGCATACACACTGCTGCCTCGTTCTAGGAGTGGGGATGCCTATCTCCAGCCTAAACCCCAGAGCAAATCACAAAGCAGGAAAAGATAGGTGAATAACAGTGTTCAACTAAGCAAGACACATGCAGGGCCCAATTCAGTAGGCATGCTTAGAGGCTGCTTAGCGGATCAGGTCCCATTCACAATCCAGGGGAAGAGGAGCCCATGCTATAGCATTTAGTCCAGTAGTCAGAGCACTCATCTGGGATATGGAAGATCCAGGTTTGACTCCCAACTTCTCAACCAGAAGGAGAAGAAGGAAGATCACTGTGCAAACCCTACGTCTCAAGTGCACTTTCTAACGACTGAGCTATGGGATGAGTGTGAACACGACTCTGTAGTCGGTTGTTAGGGTATCCACCTGGGAGGTGTAAAACCCCAAGTCTAGTCCCTCTCCTCCAATCACTCTTTCATTATTCAACTACAGTACAACAGCTTCAAGAGAAGAGATGGACAGAGCCCCACACCCAAGTATCTCATAGCTTGGTGGTTAGAACACTCACCACCAAAGGGAGCAACCCCTGTTCAAATCCTTTTTCCCCCCTCCGGCAGAGAGGGGGGGAAATTGAACCTAGGTCTCTCACATCCCAGGCAAATGTTCTAACCACAAGGCTAAAAGCTATACAGTGCAAATATCCTCCTCCAGCTGCTGTGTGTGAACACACTGGGACAGACCAATGGCCCATCTGGCCCAATATCCTGTCTTTTGACAGTGACCAGTGCCAGATGCTTCAGAGGGAAGGAACAGAACAGGGAAATTATTAAATAATCCATCCCCTTTCATCCAATCCCAGTTTTTGGCAGTCAGAGATTATGGGACACTTCGAGCACGGGGTTGCATTCCTGAGCACCTTGGCTAATAGCCATTGATGGACTCATCCTCCATGAATTTACCCAATTCTTTTTTTAACCCAGTTATACTTTTGGCCTTCACAACATCCCCTGGCAACAAAAAGGTGCTAGGTCCTGCCCATCAAGAAGACCCATTGAAATCAAATGAACCATTGTGGAACATCAAAGGGCAAAGTCTTTAGTTGCATTCATCCTCCACCCATGAAGAGGAGGTGTGTGCATGAAGTCGTCCCATTGGCTTGAACTCTGGGAGGAAGAGAATAAAAATCCCTAACAAGAAGAAACTGTATTTCTATACTGCTTGGACTTTGGGAGGGCAAGATTTCTAAGCATAAGCAAGGGATTCCCCAGGTGTTTAGCCCAGGTTAGCCCTAAAGGGCATATAGAGCTTGACTGTGCATTGTATGAACATGCTGTCATGCTGTCTGCAGTGCCTCAATAGCCAGAGTACCAACCTCAGGACAGACTGTTAAGAAGCCAGGCACAAGTCCCAAACTGGTTGTGAATTCTATACTTAGATTTCATCAACTAATCACCAAGTGTAAACTCCTGAGGCACTATACCAGCCTTAGCAAGGAGTTACAGACAGTCTCTTTAGGCACTCCAATCTACCTTCCCACCCAGATAAGCCTGCTTTTGTGATCCCTTACACTAAAAATCACAATATTCAGGTTACTCCCAGTCACTTATCCCAGGTCAATTGCACCTCAGATCCCACATCAAAAACAACACTTGTGGCCAATACTACAGACGCTCCCCAACTAACGCAAAAGTTCCGGAATGCCTTGCGTAACTCAAATTTTGCATAAGTCAGAAACGTATCTCCGACCATTATGCAAAAAAACCCACACCACTCCTATTTCTAGCTTACAGAACTTTTTCCGTAAGTGCAGATTTTAAATCGGGTTTGCGTAACCCAGGGAGTGTCTGTATAATAAACTTTCTCAAGATTTATTAAGAAAGAAAAAGAAATAGGACAGTTATTTACAAGGTTAAAGCAGGTAAACATACACCAACAAATGAGTTACGTTCTAAGGTTCCAAAAGTTGGTAGAAGCTGCTGTAACATACAAGCTCTATATGCCCTTTAGAGCTAACCCGGGCTAAACACCTGGGGAATCCCTTGCTTATGCTTAGAAATCTTGCCCTCCCAAAGTCCAAGCAGTATAGAAATACAGTTTCTTCTTGTTAGGGATTTTTATTCTCTTCCTCCCAGAGTTCAAGCCAATGGGATGACTTCATGCACACCTCTCCTCTTCATGGGTGGAGGATGAATGCAATTGAAGTCTTTGCCCTTTGATGTTCCACAATGGTTCATTTGATTTCAATGGGTCTTCTTGATGGACAGGACCTAGCACCTACTGTAGAAACCCAGCATTTTACATTAATTAATGCCTCTTTCCTGTTTGATGACTTACACAACTACAGAGGGTTACAATGCAAACACTTACTACCACCTTATAACAAGGGGCACTGACGTTATAAATGAGATTAACACATGCAACATCATACAAGTGATTTATTAAGTCTAAACACCAAATGCAAACACCTATATTAACAATACTAACACACAGGTGAGCCAGACTGGTTTCCAGCTAGGCATTTCTCAGCGTTCAGTTGAGACCTAGGACCTTGTGTGATGCTGGCAGGCCAGATGCCAGCACAGGCCAGGTACCAGCACATGCCACGTACTTCCTTTTGTTTGTTTTAAACCTGCAGCCTATTAATTTCCTTGGGTGACCCCTGATTCTTGTGTTATGTGAAGGGGTAATTAATGCTTTCTTATTCACTTTCTCCACACCATATATGATTTTACAGACCTCTATCTTATCCCCCTCCCCCTTAGTCCTCATTCTTCTAAAATGAGCAGTCCCCATCTTTTTAATCTCTCCTCCGATTGAAGCTGTTCCATACCCCTAATCATTTTTGCTGCCCTCTTCTGTACTTTTTCCAATTCTAACATATCTGTTTGAGACAGGACAACTAGAACTGCATGCAATATTCAAGGTGTGGCCAGCCAGTGGATTTCTGTAGGGGCATTATGATATTTTCTGTCTTATCTCTCCCCTTCCTAACAGTTGCTAACACTGTTAGTTTTTTTGACTGCCACAGCACATTGATTGGCTCCTGATTCAGTCACGAACATCTGATCCCAGCCTGATGGTTTAAGCTACAATACCATTTCCCACTCTCTGATACAACAGATAAAATGTCAACAGGAAATATATTGCTTAGTTTGGTTTTTGAGGATGTTCATTTTCCTTGGTCCCACTTGGGCTCCCCACCATCCCTATAACTGGCTTGTATGTCAGGTGTTTTGATTTAACAAGGGTTTTACTGAAAGTGGGATCTTCTTGGAGTTCTATCAAACAAAAATGCTTAAAGTGTTAGGGATCAGACAGTCAATGTCTGGAGTATCGTCATCTGGGAAATTCTAAATGGTTAGTGTAAAGGCCTAGAGTAGCCTGAAATGTAACTTTGCCTAATAAACTATGTGCAAAGCGGATTCCCTTCATATCAGTTGGAGATAGTCGCTTTAGCCCTTGCCTAGTTTGTTTGTTTTTTTTAAATGCAGATGGTATCAAACAAAATACTTACTATGTCTTTTTCTAAGCCACACCACACTGTGGATACCTTTATTTTCACGTAAAAGACCAAGTCAGTCAGCCTGAGGCTTCCCTTTGGCTCGCACAGTTTTGTGGTATGTAACACTGGCTCTTCACAATAATGTAAAACATTTTGTTTAATAGGCAAGACTAGCTAGCACTCCTGAGCATTCTACCAGTGAGTCTAAGGGAATCATTTTCAAGCCACACAGAATCTTCAGGTTTCAGAGGAACAGCCGTGTTAGTCTGTATTCGCAAAATTGAAAGGAGTACTTGTGGCACCTTAGAGACTAACCAATTTATTTGAGCATGAGCTTTCGTGAGCTACAGCTCACTTCATCAGATGTATACCGTGGAAATATATATCCACGGTATACATCTGATGAAGTAAGCTGTAGCTCACGAAAGCTCATGCTCAAATAAATTGGTTAGTCTCTAAGGTGCCACAAGTACTCCTTTTCTTTTTACAGAATCTTCAGGTTCTAGAGAGGAAGAATGATCAAGTGGTTAGGGTGCAAATCTGAGACTTAGGAGACCCAGACTCAACTCCCTGTTCTGCCACAAACTTCCTGTGTGATCTTGGACAAATCACTTAAGGCTTGTCTAGACAAACACTTAGTTCATGGCAAGCTAGGGGGTAAATCTACCCCACCCTAGCTTGCCACACAGTAAATGTCCATGTGGATGCTGCTGTCACAAACTAAAAAGTTCCCAGATGCACTTTGACATACCCCATTTTGAAATGGGAGCAAATCAAAGAACACTAGGGAGCTTTTAGCATGCAGCAACAGGGTCCACATGGACACAGTGTGTGGCAGGCTAGTATGAGGTAGATTTACACCCCCGCTTGCTGCAAAAAAGTTTGCAAACAGACAAGCCCCTTAAGCTCTCTGCCTCAAGTCCCCATCCATAGAACAGGGATAACAGTACTTCCCCTATCTCATACAGTGTTGCAAGGCCAAGTACCTAGAAAATTGTGAGGTGCTCACATACAACAGTAATGAGTGCCACAGACGTATAACAGATCAATTTGTTTTACAATTGCCTATTCTGCCATCCTGATATAGACTAATCAGTGTTTCACAACCAAAGTAGCATCCAAGCTTACTAGTGAAGGGCTGCTTGGGGGAGCCAGTTCAGGGAGAATTAAAGTGGATGACACAAGGTTGCACTGAGCTCCAGCTGAAAAACTAATATTTCCTGATGCCTTAAATTTGCAATCTCCTCATACTCCTCTAAAATAAGGCACAAAAACCTTATATAAGGCAAGAGATTGATTAAATTTCAAGATGAAACGTATGGTTTCTTCAGAACTATGAAAGTTAACACTCTCAGAGAGAGCAGCTGAGACTTGAGAGAGGCAATGAATTGCTGGGACAGTGTGACTGTTTTACTTATCAATTCCAGGAAAGTTGCTATTGTCAAAATCTCCTTTAGCAAACTGTTCTTCTGCCTGCATGGGTGAACTGTGACAGCTATATCAAAGCCTGTTCTCCAAAACTGTGTATGCACGGTGCATGCAAATATCTGTTAAAATGTAAAGATAATTAGTAGGTCTATAGTTTTGAAATCTTGTTGTAGAGGACAATTAAATATTTTCCCATATGCTTAGTACAGCACTTAGCTATACAAGTTATTTACTTGATTTTCACACCTCTTATATAAGAAGATTCCGATTCTCACCAACAGTCACGCACAATTATTTAAGTATTGAGTAATCACAACATGCTCAGATCTGTACGTAATACAGAAGACAGTCCATCCTCCAATGAGCTCACTGTCTTAGATACCAAGGGCTTGAATCTCCACCGCCTTGCACCTAGTGTAGCAATTAACACCTGTGCCCAGTGGCTTACACAAATGGTAACATTTTATATCAAGTTATCACAGGTTGACATTACTATACAAGGTGCACGGCCTAGGAGAATGAAGACCATACAATACAGTCCAAAATGTAATCTCATACATTCAACAATAACGTACACTCTCGTACACCTGGGAAGGAGGGGAGTAGGGGGAGGAATCTTCATGAAATTGGTGGATTTTTATTGTATGTACAAGCCTTAGTGGCTTATTCTTGAAATGTCTCACAAAAAGAGTGAGATTTGAGGACGGATTTAAAGGAGGAGAAGGGAAGTCACTTGGAACTCCTTTCTTCTTCAGCAAAAATAAGATGGGAGGGGAAAAATATAACCAAGTAGTAGATCCCTTTTATGCGCATATCTTCTTAATATTGTCCCAATATTATGTTTGAACATAACCAATCACTTAAGGGAAGAATGTAGGCCACTACAGGATGATGCAAAGCTGTCAGGAGATTTAGTGCAATATTAGCATTCCTTGAACTTATAGATACAGGGTAAAATTTTCAAAAGGGCCTTAGGTTCTTAAATTACTGGGGTGCTTTTGAAATTTTTAGCCTTAATCTAGTGAGAAAAATCCTCAGATTCTACACATTTTTTTAAAGTGCCACTTAATCACTACAAAATGTTGAAATGGCCAGCGTTCACATCGGACCTACAATAAAGGTAACGTTACAGAAGCCTTTGCAGCACTGGTATTAATATAATTGACAATACTAGTGCAAACACAAAAGTAAACAAACATGCGAATTTAATTTCCTTTAGAAATGGGGAGAAAGGGAGGGAAGGAGTATGTTCCAACTGGAGAAGGCCCACTGGATATTACTCTTTTTAGACATCTTGTTAAAACAAAACTAGATAGAGCTGTTCAGACATATCCTGAGTCTGGCCAAGATATACTTGGCTCAGGACCTGGAGTGGAGACAGAAGTGACATTATGCCACCTCTCTGTTCCTGATTCTGGGGAGGGGGTCACTTAAAGTTGCTTTAAATTACAGCAGCTGGTGACAGCATCTTAAGGCTGGGTGGTTTCAATGGCACAGGATCACCAGCACAACATTTTCCAGCCATATTCTCTGTAACAGGCATGGGGTCAGAGAGAGAATGTAAGAAGCAGATGGCATAGAGCCAGCTCTCCCAGATTTATGCCACCTGGCGTTTCCCCTATGCAAGAGGAATCACCACCTGGCTTTAAGCCAGCTTTCCATCCCTCTTTTCCCCTCCAGAGTGATGCTAAGAGGAAGGCACTAGGCCAAGTACTCAGTCCATGGCTTTTAATCTTTATATCAATATTGTACTAGAAACAATAGATGTGAAAAATGTAAAGTTGTTAACAGTATTTTTCTAAGGCCATGATATGCTAGCTACAAGTAAATACTGTCCCTTAGTTTTTGCATTACCACCAAGATCTTGGACAGGTGGATTTTTTAAATCCAGAAACACTTTCTAATTGAAGCAACTTATTATATCCAGTCTCACTATCCTGCTTTCATGAACATCTACACTGCGCTTAAAAATATACTCAATTGGACAGCCTTAAAAGGTTCTTCTACACTAGGAGTCAGATTTTTAAAGGCTCCCCATCCAAGCTTTGTAACCTGGTGCATGGGGTCGCAGCACCACTCAGGTTTGGCCCAGCCATTCCTGTCATGACGGATGGGCAGCTGGGCCAAACTTGAGTGAGGTATTTAGGCTCCTAAAGATGCAGATAGGTACTTTTGACAATCCCAGTAGAAACCTATCTGCATTTTTAGGCACTTGAATGCCTTTAAAAATCTGGCCCTAGTTCCTTTGGAAATACAGTTAGGCCCAGCCTCCCTCCACACTGGGTCAGAATTAGGGTTGAAGTGCTGGGGCAGACGGTGCATATATTTAATCGTGGGTGTGACCTTCCCCTGGTATTATCTGGATTGGTAATCTGCTAGGTCACTCCAATCCTTGACTCTGGGAGCCAGCCTTACCTGGCTCTGCTTTGAGAACCCCCACTCCTGGGCTGTTCTTGCACAGCCTCTGGCATGTAAGCTGCTCCTTGGATTGTACAAATGAATGACACTAGCCAATATCTCTGGTCCCAGAGACAACCCTAGAAACCTCCGTCTTGCAGTGTCAAGTTATGCCCACTGGATGCTGCAAATTTATATGAGTTTGTCAATTTAACAAAGAAATTGATATGTACCAGGTTTGTTATCCCAAGGGGAGTCTCTGACACTCTTCAAACCAAACACACGGCTTCCGGTAGAATAAACAAACAGATTTATTAAGTGATTATAAGTCAAAGCATAACAAGTCTGATTTGGTCAAATGAAATAAAAGCAAAACACATTCTAAGCTAATCTTAACGCTTTCAATGTCCTTACAAACTTAGATGCTTCTCACCACAGGCTGGCTGGTTGCCCTTCAGCCAGGCCCTCCCCTTTGATCAGCGCATCAGTCACTTAGTGGTGATGTCTGTAGATGGAGGTGGGAGAGAAAGGAAAAGCATGGCAAACGTCTCTCCCTTTTATTAAGTTCTTTCTTTCCTCTTGGCTTTGCCCCTCCTTCAGACTCAGGTGAGCATTACCTCATCACAGTCCCAAACTGACCAAAGGAAGGGGGGTGACTCACTCGAGAGTCCAACAGATCCTTTGTTCCCGTGAGGCTGGGCTGGGTTTATCCCATACATGAGGTGTGAACTGCCCCTCTGCTCTTAGAGAGCTTTTTCCTGGGCTTATTTTAAGCCATGAAGATACATTTTCAGCCTCATAACTATATACACGAAATTACAACCTATAACATTACTGTAACAACTACTATAACATCACTATAACAACAATGAGTGTTCTGAAAACACCCAACATGACAAACTTTGCAGTAGATATCACACAATCATTTGACAAGGATGAACATGGGGGTGCTGGGTGTTCCCCTGAGGTACAAGGCATCACAGTGGGTCATAAAAAAGACAAAAATGCAGTTGGTGGATTGCCTTACTAAAAAGGTCGGGAACCACAGCAGCAATACAAACTTCCCAACAGTGCTCCATCAGTGTGACCCTGTGCCCCCAAGGGACCTTTTTTGTTCAGCCTCCATGATCTCTTTTTTCAAACTGCCCAAACCACTTGGTAATTAGTGTCAATTGTAGTGGTGTTTTCTGCAATGCAGACACTTGTCCAGTAGGTAACTGAGACTACCAATTCATTTCACACAGCTTGAGGTATTACTAAAGGCCAAACTTTTTAAAAGTGACTAGTTATTTGGGGTGCCTCAACCAGAAATACCTTAAAGAATCCTGATTTTCAGCACTTTCTGAAAATCATGCCCTTTAAAGTGTGTTATGCTGTGACCCAAAAACCGAGGGCATATAAAATCACTAGTTTTTTTTAATTTAGGCTGTAATTATAACAACTTCTGTTAGAGAAGCGTGCATATATATGGCCCTTTAAACATGTGTGTGTCCTCAAACTGTTGGTTTCCATTTTTGTTTGTTTAAAAGTCGTGTACCATTTTGAAAATAGGGCCAAGTCAAAGTGCCATCTGTGTCACTTGAAAAGCTCAGAATATCAGCAACAGATCAGCAGCTGCTATAGGTGTTATTCACAATACCAGCCTACACATCACAAAAGTGGTGTGTTAAAGAAGCTAAATAATTAACTTAAGAAGTTTAACGATCTGTATACGTACTTCACACTCGACTGCAAAATATAACTGCCTGACATAAAATAATAAAACAAAAGGAAGTGGCAGAAGTATCATCCTTTGAGGCATTTAAAGCGACTTAGGCCAAAATGTAGTTCTGTTTAAAAAACAAAGTTTTAAACACTCCTAATAACAGAAGTGGTTTAATGGCTTTTTTCCCCCCGCCAAATTTTTCAAATGAGGACATTTTAATTTAGATGCATTTAGATGCTCTCCTGCTGCGTGTGCAACAAACATGGTGCCACTGTGCCAGAGTTTACCAAATGCAGGAACATTACTTAGTGCAGTAGCCATCAGACTTTTTTTTAGGCTCTCACTAACTCGGAGATCTCTGCTTAGGTCCTGGCTCGAAAACTTACTTGGTGTCTATGCAGTATCCAACTAACTTCTGTGAGGCTCCACGCTACCGAAGGGCAGAACAAGCTGCCGGGGCCAAAGACACCACCCTCCTAAACTCTCAGTCCCAATTCTGCATCCTCCACAAATAACCAGTTCTTGGTTACAAAAAGACATAACTTCAGGACAGTATTAAGATAACATTAAGTGGCTTTACAGCAGTGGCTTGGTTATGATCAATTTAGTCTCTGTGTTGTTTATTTCCTTTCCCTAGACTTCCTATTTATTTGGGCCAGCTTTGGGGTGGGGGAGTGTAGGAGAAGGGAAGTCCGATGGATAGGAGGAGCTAGAGGTCTACAACAGTGTGTGGGGCAGACTGACAAATAGAGGCTGGAAGTGAGGAAGCAAACAGGGTGTGCTGGGAGGGACAGTCAGAGAGGGAAGCTGGGCAGGGGGGGTCAGACAGAAGAGCAAAGATGTGCAATTGATAGGGACAGAGGAACAGACAGACAAGGAACCTGGGAAAGGACAGACAGACAAGGGGAGCCCAGGAAAGCAGGACAGGCAGAGAAGGGGCTTGGGGAAGGACAGACAGACAGACAAGGGGGGGGCGCGCGCCCAGGAAAGCAGGACGGGCAGAGAATGGGGCTGAGGAAGGACAGACCGACCGACCGGGGGGGGGGGGGGGGGAGGAAAGCAGGACAGGCAGAGAGGGGCCCGAGGAAGGACGGACAGACAGATAAGGGGGAGAGCAGGAAAGCAGGACGGGCAGAGAGGGGCCTGGGGAAGGATGGGGGGAGGGATAACTCAGTGGTTTGAGCATTGGCCTGCTAAACCCAGGGTTGTGAGTTCAATCCTTGAGGGGGCCATTTAGGGATATGGGGCAAAAATTGGGGATTGGTCCTGCTTTGAGCAGGGGGTTGGACTAGATACCTCCTGAGGTCCCTTCCAACCCTGAGATTCTATGATCTATGACAGACAGAAAAGGGGGACAGGAAAGCAGGACGGGCAGAGAAAGGGGCCCGGGGAAGGATGGACAGACAAGGGGGGGCAGGAAAGCAGGAGGGGCAGAGAAAGGGGCCCGGGGAAGGACGGACAGACGGGGGGGGGGGCAGGAAAGCAGAGAGGGGCCCGGGGAAGGACAGACAGACAAGGGGCGGGGCTGGAAAGCGGGACGGGCAGAGAGGGGCCCTGGAAAGGACAGACAGACAAGCGGGGGGGGGGGGGGACAGGAAAGCAGGACGGGCAGAGAGGGGCCCGGGGAAGGACAGACAGACAAGTGGGGGGGGGGGGGGAGACAGGAAAGCAGGACGGGCAGAGGGGCCCGGGGAAGGACAGACAGACAAGGGGGGGGACAGGAAAGCAGGACGGGCAAAGGGGCCCGGGGAAGGACAGACAGACAAGGGGGGGGGACAGGAAAGCAGGACGGGCAAAGGGGCCCGGGGAAGGACAGACAGACAAGGGCGGGGGGCAGGAAAGCAGGATGGGCAGAGGGGCCCGGGGAAGGACAGACAGACAAGGGGCGGGGGGCAGGAAAGCAGGACGGGCAGAGAAAGGGGCCCGGGGAAGGATGGACAGACAAGGGGGGGCAGGAAAGCAGGAGGGGCAGAGAAAGGGGCCCGGGGAAGGACGGACAGACGGGGGGGGGGGGCAGGAAAGCAGGAAGGGCAGAGAGGGGCCCGGGGAAGGACAGACAGACAAGGGGCGGGGCTGGAAAACGGGACGGGCAGAGAGGGGCCCTGGAAAGGACAGACAGACAAGCGGGGGGGGGGGACAGGAAAGCAGGACGGGCAGAGAGGGGCCCGGGGAAGGACAGACAGACAAGGGGGGGGACAGGAAAGCAGGACGGGCAAAGGGGCCCGGGGAAGGACAGACAGACAAGGGGCGGGGGGCAGGAAAGCAGGACGGGCAAAGGGGCCCGGGGAAGGACAGACAGACAAGGGCGGGGGGCAGGAAAGCAGGACGGGCAGAGGGGCCCGGGGAAGGACAGACAGACAAGGGGCGGGGGGCAGGAAAGCAGGACGGGCAAAGGGGCCCGGGGAAGGACAGACAGACAAGGGGCGGGGGGCAGGAAAGCAGGACGGGCAGAGGGGCCCGGGGAAGGACAGACAGACAAGGGGCGGGGGGCAGGAAAGCAGGACGGGCAAAGGGGCCCGGGGAAGGACAGACAGACAAGGGCGGGGGGCAGGAAAGCAGGACGGGCAGAGGGGCCCGGGGAAGGACAGACAGACAAGGGGCGGGGGGCAGGAAAGCAGGACGGGCAAAGGGGCCCGGGGAAGGACAGACAGACAAGGGGCGGGGGGCAGGAAAGCAGGACGGGCAGAGGGGCCCGGGGAAGGACAGACAGACAAGGGGCGGGGGGCAGGAAAGCAGGACGGGCAGAGGGGCCCGGGGAAGGACAGACAGACAAGGGCGGGGGGCAGGAAAGCAGGACGGGCAGAGGGGCCCGGGGAAGGACAGACAGACAAGGGGGGGGGGACAGGAAAGCAGGACGGGCAGAGAGGGGCCCGGGGAAGGACAGGCAGACAAGGGGGGGGGGGACAGGAAAGCAGGACGGGCAGAGAGGGGCCCGGGGAAGGACAGGCAGACAAGGGGGGGGGGGGGACAGGAAAGCAGGACGGGCAGAGAGGGGCCCTGGAAAGGACAGACAGACAAGCGGGGGGGGGGGGACAGGAAAGCAGGACGGGCAGAGAGGGGCCCGGGGAAGGACAGACAGACAAGGGGGGGGACAGGAAAGCAGGACGGGCAAAGGGGCCCGGGGAAGGACAGACAGACAAGGGGCGGGGGGCAGGAAAGCAGGACGGGCAGAGGGGCCCGGGGAAGGACAGACAGACAAGGGGCGGGGGGCAGGAAAGCAGGACGGGCAGAGGGGCCCGGGGAAGGACAGACAGACAAGGGCGGGGGGCAGGAAAGCAGGACGGGCAGAGGGGCCCGGGGAAGGACAGACAGACAAGGGGGGGGGGACAGGAAAGCAGGACGGGCAGAGAGGGGCCCGGGGAAGGACAGGCAGACAAGGGGGGGGGGGGACAGGAAAGCAGGACGGGCAGAGAGGGGCCCGGGGAAGGACAGGCAGACAAGGGGGGGGGGGGGGGACAGGAAAGCAGGACGGGCAGAGAGGGGCCCTGGAAAGGACAGACAGACAAGCGGGGGGGGGGACAGGAAAGCAGGACGGGCAGAGAGGGGCCCGGGGAAGGACAGACAGACAAGGGGGGGGACAGGAAAGCAGGACGGGCAAAGGGGCCCGGGGAAGGACAGACAGACAAGGGGCGGGGGGCAGGAAAGCAGGACGGGCAAAGGGGCCCGGGGAAGGACAGACAGACAAGGGCGGGGGGCAGGAAAGCAGGACGGGCAGAGGGGCCCGGGGAAGGACAGACAGACAAGGGGCGGGGGGCAGGAAAGCAGGACGGGCAAAGGGGCCCGGGGAAGGACAGACAGACAAGGGGCGGGGGGCAGGAAAGCAGGACGGGCAGAGGGGCCCGGGGAAGGGCAGACAGACAAGGGGCGGGGGGCAGGAAAGCAGGACGGGCAAAGGGGCCCGGGGAAGGACAGACAGACAAGGGCGGGGGGCAGGAAAGCAGGACGGGCAGAGGGGCCCGGGGAAGGACAGACAGACAAGGGGCGGGGGGCAGGAAAGCAGGACGGGCAAAGGGGCCCGGGGAAGGACAGACAGACAAGGGGCGGGGGGCAGGAAAGCAGGACGGGCAGAGGGGCCCGGGGAAGGACAGACAGACAAGGGGCGGGGGGCAGGAAAGCAGGACGGGCAGAGGGGCCCGGGGAAGGACAGACAGACAAGGGCGGGGGGCAGGAAAGCAGGACGGGCAGAGGGGCCCGGGGAAGGACAGACAGACAAGGGGGGGGGGACAGGAAAGCAGGACGGGCAGAGAGGGGCCCGGGGAAGGACAGGCAGACAAGGGGGGGGGGACAGGAAAGCAGGACGGGCAGAGAGGGGCCCGGGGAAGGACAGGCAGACAAGGGGGGGGGGGGGGGACAGGAAAGCAGGACGGGCAGAGAGGGGCCCGGGGAAGGACAGACAGACAAGGGGGGGGACAGGAAAGCAGGACGGGCAGAGGGGCCCGGGGAAGGACAGACAGACAAGGGGGGGGACAGGAAAGCAGGACGGGCAGAGGGGCCCGGGGAAGGACAGACAGACAAGGGCGTGGGGCAGGAAAGCAGGACGGGCAGAGGGGCCCGGGGAAGGACAGACAGACAAGGGGGGGGGACAGGAAAGCAGGACGGGCAGAGGGGCCCGGGGAAGGACAGACAGACAAGGGGGGGGGGCAGGAAAGCAGGACGGGCAGAGGAGACGGCGAGACCGCGGACAGACGGAGAAAGACGGACAGACCCGACTGGGATGCCAGGGGGCAGACAGGAAAGTGAACACGGGACCGGTGGCCAAGGGGACTTCGGGGCACAGACGGGCCCCAGCGCCGGGCGGGCGGACGGGCTCGGCTCCCCCGGGGGCCCGGAGCAGGCGGGGCCGACCCCGGCTCCTCACCTGTCCCGGAGCCGCAGCTGGAGGCTGCCCAGGATCGCGCAGTAGCCGCCGGGCTGAGGGCGCCGGGATCCCCCCGCGGCGCCAGGCCCGGGCGCCCCGCACATGCCGCCCTGTTTACACCGGTGTCCTAAGCGACGGCTCCCAGCATGCAGCGCGGCCGAGCGGACCCCGGAAGAGCTGGGCAGGCAGAGGAGCCTCGTTCTCAGTCCCGAGGGCGGCCCAGGCCCCGCCCCCCGTTGGCGGCAGCCTGGGAGGGGGCGGGGTCTCGTTCTCTCTTCCTCCCCCCCACCCAGTGGACCGCACGGCGGGCAGTGCAGCGCAGGCCCCGCCCCTCGCTTGTCCATAAGCCCCGCCCCCTGCGCCCCTTGCTGCTGGCCCCGGGGTGAGGGGGGACAGGTCCCCCAGAAAGGCCATGGACAGGCCTTGAGATGGGGCCCTTAGTCACCTGGCCCCTGGGAGCTGGCCAGTGCCCTCCCTGGCCTCTGGCTTCTCACAGCCGCCCCCAGGGGCCCGAAGAGGAGAAGGCGATGACCCTCAACTATGCCCCCCACCCCAGCTTTGTTGCCCCTCACTGTGTCCTTATGGCTCTTCCCAAAGGGCCCCGCTTGTTTTGTGGCATGAATCTGTGCCATAGGATTGGGCCCCAGAATCTCAGTTTCCCTCTAAAAAAAATATATACGGTTTTAACCCTCTTGCTGAGGGGGGAAATAAGCTTGAAAACGTGACCGGAGTATGACCGAGGTAGTAACATTTGCCTGAGTCTGCAGACAGCTTGGTAGCAGAGCGCCAAGTCACCCCAGTCCATGCCCTGTGGACTGTGATTCTTTGCTCACAGTTTTTGGCTTGTTTTTTGCATGATGCCATATAAGCCAGGCATTTTGCTGCAGCTGTTCATTCAATGTTTTGCCTCTAGCTCCTGCCTGCAGCTGCCTCTTGCTCCCCACAACTGTGAATCGATTGGATTGGATTACAATGCATGTGGCCTGTACCGTTCCATGAAACATACTAAACTTCCCTTACATTCCAGAGACACTGTTTATCATGTCCCCATGCCACAAAACAGGGTTATGTGTTTTCCTTTAACCTTTCCCATTTTTTTCCTTATTTTTTGTACTTGTTTGCTGTTTAATAAATTGTATTTGCTTTGAACTGTATGAAATGATCAGTGAGTCAGGGAAGCATCTAGTGCAGAGAGAGCACCCCAGAGTGGGACACCCTAGCCCCTGCCCTAAGTGACCACGACAAGACTGAGGGTCGAGCCCCCCAGGAATCCTGGGCCCATCCTTGTTGGGGTTATGAGGATTCTGCCACACAGGAGAGTGGAAGGGGAATCCTCGAAGTCAGGCAGGCCTCTGGGTAAAGGAAGTGGGAGTAAGGACTCAGATCCTTTCGCTAGCCCATTTCAATGGGGTAGTATATAAGCTAGGAAAGTTCCTCACAATAGCGGCACGATTCCTCCTCTTACATTGGCATTGCTGGCAGAACAGAGGTGGTGGTCAACAGCTCACTAAGAGAGCTGACCGGGAGAGGCCTAGTCCTGCTACTCACCTGAGTAATCTTTAAATACAGCAGTAATTCTGCTGAAGTCATGGGGCCTACTCCTGGGAGTAAAGGTCTGAAAGATCCAGCTTCAAATCAACTATTAGAGGAGAGGTTTCAGAGTAGCAGCCTTGTTAGTCTGTATCCGCAAAAAGAACAGGAGTATTTGTGGCACCTTAGAGACTAACACATTTATTTGAGCATAAGCTTTCGTGAGCTACAGCTCACTTCATCGGATGCATGCAGTGGAAAATACAGTAGGGGGATTTTATATACACAGAGAACATGAAACAATGGGTGTTACCATGCACACTGTAACGAGCGATCAGGTAAGGTGAGCTATTACCATCAGGAGAGGAAAAAAACCTTTTGTAGTGATAATCAAGGTGGGCCATTTCCAGTAGTTGACAAGAATGTGTGAGGAACGGTAGGGGGGAAAACTAAACATGGGGAAATAGTTTTACTTTGTGTAATGACACATCCACTCCCAGTCTTTATTCAAGCCTAATTTAATGGTATCCAGTTTGCAAATTAATTCCAATTCAACAGTCTTTCGTTGGAGTCTGTTTTTGAAGTTTTTTTATTGAAGAATTGCGACTTTTAGGTCTGTAAGCGAGTGACCAGCGAGATTGAAGCGTTCTCTGACTGGTTTTTGAATGTTATAATTCTTGACGTCTGATTTGTGTCCATTTATTCTTTTACATAGAGACTGTCCGGTTTGGCCAATGTACATGGCAGAGGGGCATTGCTGGCACATGATGGCATACATCACATTGGTAGATGTGCAGTGAACAAGCCTCTGATAGTGTGATTAGAGGGGATTCTCCCTTACAGTTAAGGATCTGTACTGGGACTCAAAAGAACTGGGTTCAGTATTCCTGGCTTCTTGTGTACCCATGGGCAAGTTTCTTTTTCTTTTTGTGACTCATTTTCCCCATTTGTAAAATGTGGAAAATACAGTCCCAAGATGTTGTGAGAATAATTTCATAAGTAGTTGGGGGGTGCTCAAATACTATGGTAAAAAAAAAAAGGTCAGCCTCTAAACCAGTGGTACTCAAACCTTTAACAGAAGAAATGCTACACTGAGAGGAGGTGCAGACAGCTCCAAAAGGTTTAAATGTATTTAGAACAGAAAAGTGATCAGTACACATTGATAATAAAATGATTAATGGCATTAGTCACAATCACCCTCCATTAGAATAACTGTCCTAAAGCTTAGAGACTAACCAATTTATTTGAGCATGAGCTTTCGTGAGCTACAGCTCACTTCATCGGATATGCATCCAATGAAGTGAGCTGTAGCTCATGAAAGCTTATGCTCAAATAAATTGGTTAGTCTCTAAGGTGCCACAAGTACTCCTTTTCTTTTTGCGAATACAGACTAACACGGCTGTTCCTCTGAAACCTGTCCTAAAGCTAACACACTAAAGCATCAGTATTTACTTACATTAGTTGATTACCCATACAACAGAGAGAGAGAGAGAGAGAGTGTGTGTGTGTGTTTGTTCGTTTGTTTGTTTGTTTTGCTTCAGGTTTCCTTGACCCTGCCCCCAGGGCGATAACCACATGGCAGTCAGGGCATCACTTGAACTTGTGAAGAGAGCCACATTCCAGGCTCTAAAGAACCGCATGTGACTCAAAAACTGCAGATTGAGTAGCCCAGTTCCTACAGTAACTGACCACTTCTGCAGTTCAGGATACTTCTGTCAGTTTTTAGTGTTCTGTAGCGCTACTCCTAGTGAATCTCAATACTTCTTAGTTTCAAATTTGGATAACAAATTTTAAATTTAAAGTAAAAGGCATTACTGGATACCTGCAGTAGTACTTAACAGCCTCTAAATTAACTTTCATCACTTGAATAACCATAGCTGCTGCCTGGCTTAGCCCTTACATATCCACTATAAATAAATGGCTCTCATAAAGATATGGGAGGTTTTAGCTCATGGAAAAGCTTACACACTCAATAAGACACATATGCAAAGGATTTGCAGATTTGGGAGCCTTTTATTATTGAATTCACACAAAGTGTGATTAAAAGAAAAGCCCTGCTGTTCTATTTTCTTTCTATTGAAAGCACATAAATGCTATTCAGGCCTCTGTTGCAGGATGATTTCATACCTACTGACAACCAGAAAGGCAGTTTTGCAACTGATCCCTATTTCTACCATATTCTGAACAAAACCCTGGACCTGAACATGCCTGAAATTTGGGAGGTTTGAAAGCTGGATCTGGATCCAGACTTTATAAAACTCAGGTCTATCAATCCCTGATGTTTCCTCCAACACCTATAGGGAAAATAATTGAACCATGCTCAGAATATATCAGGCTGCTTAAAAATCAAGAAATAAGTGTTGTAATGTCTGGTCTGCTCCTGCACCATGGAAATCTATGGGAATTTTGTCATTGACTTCAGTGGGTCCAGAATCATATCTGCCCTCTCCCGCATCAGTGTTTCCAACACACAGTTTTCCTCACAAGTCTTGCTGTATGTTATGTTTTTCTTAAAGCGCCAGCAGCTGGAGTCAAATGATTTTGTGACAATCTCAGCATCCATTTTATTTTATTTTTTTTAAGTAAATGTCTAGCTCTCCTGGTTATGCTGAAAAAGTTGAAAATGTGATTCTAGCTAGAGTACCCTAAAGGTTCAAAACCTAGAAGGCAAATAAAGAGGTCAAAATGTATTATTTTTAAATCTCATGATTTTTAAGCCAATCTCATGGTTTTGGGAGGCCTGACTCGTGAGTTTTGAATGCTTGAGTTTGTCGACACTACACACTGTGCAGGCTACATTGAAAAGTTCCGCAGCTCCTAACCATAAAAGCACTTCCCCCAGCCACACTGGGAGGAGCAACAGACTGAAGCCAAGAAAACCCTCATCAGTTTCACTCTGATCTCCTGCTAAATCCTGGGGTGGAAGGTAAATTAAAAATAAATAGGGGTGCTGCTGCAGCTCCATAGTTCAGCTTGTGTTGAGCAATAATAAATAAGATCTCTTTTTCTATTCCTGTCTGCTAACACCGAAATCAGAATAAATATTATCCCACTTTTGATCCTGTATAAAGTAAACATTAAAGAAAGAGTGTTATTTCAAAATGGCATCCATGAGATACTGTCTGCAGGTTGAGCACACCATGATGGGGCACTTACCTCTTGAGTGCCACCTAGCAGCCGGCGGTGAAACTGCAGTCCTTTTCTTGCCCCTCGTGCCCCCCTGCAGGTTGCCAGCCAACTTTGGCAGGTCTTCAGTGACTTGGCCCTCTGGCCGAGTTAAAGTCCAAATTAACCCCTTTGGGGTATTGAGTCCAGCAAATAAAAGTCTCTTTGCCTTTGGTAGAGTCTTCAGCCCTGCTCTGGACCCTTTAAATCCATCCCTTTGTTCGGGCTCCCAAAAAAGGTCCTATTTTGGGGTTTATGGCACTTCTCCTGTGGCCAGTAGGGGCACCCAGACCTACACACTACTCCAGGTTCCAACCCAGGAACCCTATTCTCAGCAGCCACTTACTCCTTACTTCAATCTGTCACTGCTATTTCGCTGGGCCTCTTCCTACTGGAACCATTTTATCTTTAGCCCTATCTCATGGGCAGTGTCCTAAGGTTCTTCTCTATCTCCAGGCCAGAGAGAAGCACTCTTACTCACTCCTCTGGTCCCAGCCAGGAACTGACCTGCTTTTTGCTGTTTTCTCTTTTTTTATGGCAAAGCAGATTAGACTGAATAGTCTATAGCTGCCACCAATTATAATTCCTCAGTACTTAGTGGTTTATAGTCTCTTGCACTGCCTTGTATCTTTCAAGTAATACAACACCTTTTTAAGAATACTCCTTTTCCCCAATGTTTTTACTAAATAACAATGTAACTTTTGTTACCTTAAGACATTTGAATTCCTCAGAAAGCTTTTCCCTTTCTTTATCAAAGCCCTTACCTATGCGTAAAAGGTGATCAATTGTTTCTTCCACCTTATAGTGTACACATAGTTCATCTTTGTGTCTATTTATTTGAAAAAGACCTTTGTTTAAGCCACAATGGCCCGTTAGTATCCTGAACAAAAGAACTTCATTAGTGCTATCCAGGCCCTGAAGTACATCATTATCCTCAACTCTTGGGCGCAATTCAAAAAATCTTCTTCCTCTTTTTTCACTAATTCTAATTTTTTTGCCATTCCTCTTTTAGATTTTTTGGTACTAGGCTTTTGAATTCCTGTTAACTCAAGAGTATTTCTATGTCAATCCATCCATTTCTTACAATGTCTTTAGCAGCTTTGTCCGCCATTTTGTTCCCTGTTGTCCCAAAATGTGCTGGAATCCAGGTTAGTGCTACATGTATCCCTCTGTATTAACTCTGTGATTAGAAACATGATTTCATTGATCAAATCACTTCAACATACTGAGACACTCTTTTTTATTGCCAAAAAGCCTGAGATTGAATCTGAAAAAAAAATAAAAGATGCTGGAAATACATCCCAGATCCAATTTAATGCGAGCATTATTGCTACTAGTTGGACTGTCATGACAGCTACATAATCGGCTATTCTTTTCGATGTACTAATTCCCAATTTTGGCATACCTTACACCATCCCTACTCTTACTGTTTTTTCTTCTTTTTTGGACCCCTCTGTATATATTTGACAAAACTGACTCCACTTTCTAACAATATACTGTCTGATATTTTCATCATTGTAACTCCCATTAACTTTGCCCCAGAAAATTAGGTCCAGTACTTTCATTTCTAGTGTAACAGGCATTTCACTAGAAGTTATCTGCAGCGTGCATACAGGTGTTGTAATAAATGCACCACACACAATTTGTAGTGCCCTGGCTTGTGTGCAGGTGCAGGAGTGGTGTAACTAGACGATGGAGGGGCTGATTTACGTTTCTGCTCCCATGCACCATTCTGCTTCACCTTCTGGGACCTAATGTTCCTTGTAAACTGTGCTCACATGCAACTGAATAGGAAGACCGGGAGGGGCTGGAGCAGCTGCTGCGGCATCCAAGATTGCGGCAGGGAGCAGGTAGGAACCAGGAGAGAGCCAGAAGCAGCTGCACCTGGCAAGAGATATGCAAAGTGCCAAGACCTAGCTGGAGCCAGCTCCTCCTCCCTGAGTCTTACTAATTCCCCTTGCTTCCCACCCCACTCCTCCCTCTGCCCGACTCCCCCATTCAAAGTGAGCTTCTACCGCCTCTGGTCATTTGGGTTGCATAGAGGTAAATCGGAGCAGAATTTTGCCTGAAGTGTTTTAATCCTTCATTTACTATACAGCAGCTTTTTAAGATAACAGACCTAATTATCAATTCACTCAGGTGCCTTCATGCTGCTCCAATATTGTGAAGAGGCCTTCAGTTCAGTACAGTGAGACTTTATTGGCATGGCAAGCTGGACAGGTTTTGCCAAACTGAAAGCAAGAGAGAGAGCTCTCAGGTATCTGTCCGAGGTTGGCACAACCCTCCCAGGATAGGGTTACGCCTTGTGTTTGAGGTTGGATCCCAAATCCATTTGTCACTCTTGGTCATTCCTGATTTGGTGGCAGGTAGAGCGATCTCTGCCATCTTTCTCCCAGGGTCAAGCTCAGTTTTTCTTTGTCGCTTTTCGCTGAGACCTTTTTTTTTTCTTTTTTTATGGTTCCTGATAATATGAGGAAATATCTTTCTTGCCTGAACACGGGTAGTGCCCTGAGAATGGCCCTTGTGCCAGGGGGCAGCTTGCAGACAGCTGAAGTAAGAGCTCTCTGCAAGCTTTTTTTTCCTAGCCCTCCCGCGCAGGGGACAGATTGAGGCCATGTTGAGAGCATATCCAAAATGCACTGCACTTCGGCTACCCTCTGCTTCCCAGACTATGCAGGGAATCATGGGAAGCACTGGCAAGCCACAGAATACAGGGAGAGCAAAGGTCGCTTAATGTCATTTTTGTCCCTTGCCCTCTTGTGATCGAATGGACCACTGTATTCACACCCTACATGCTATTGTAATAATCTTTGTACAAAATATGCCTTGTGAGTTATTGTCTGAAAATTAACAACTTGCTGGTCAATAAGATCATGGTGAAATGTGTCTAGCAACATTATGTATAAAATTATGGGCATAAACTGAAATTATGACTGAAATGTGGTTACCAGACAAGTTGGGGGAGGGGGCAAGAATGGAGTAACTGAGAATCAGTCCTACTCTTTTTAACTCTCTCTTATCTAGCAGAACATGTGAAAATAAGTCCGAAAAAAAAGTCATTACCTGAAAAGGAAAAAGATTAGCCAGATCCTGGCTTTTACCATAAGATTGTTCTCCGAGCGTCATCCGCCCTAAAACCAGCCCTGATGAGCACATGGGATTTGAAACAGGAACGAGGCCCTAATGAAGTTCCCTCCAACAGACGTACTCATTCATTTGTGTTTCCTGTGACTTTTATGCTTTTGTCTCAGGGAAGCGTATTCTACTGTGAAGGAAAGCCCTGAAGGAGAAGGTATTATAAACCTAGTTCTGTGCTGTGATCCTCCATGCTGACACTGAGGGGCTCTTAATAATGGCTAAAGAATAATGACTCACATCCCTGCACACTGGCATCAATGCACCATTTCCTGGCTCACTGAAAGCTTACACTGAGGAGTGGGTTGTTTGTGTTCTTTCTTTAATATTTCACACTTCTTTTAAATGGTTTTAATTTAAGTTTTCATGATCTTGAGCAGTTTATGAAACGTGCTTTGAATCAGAAAATGGTTTTCCCTGCGTAACATTTAAACAAAGGTGTCTCCTGCTTCAAATGAAGGGACTGATGCACACTAATCTTACCGTTTTACATGTTCCTTTTCAATTATGGGTGGGGAGGAACTGTGCGCTTTTAATATCCCACTTCCCTTTGGAGGTTTAACAGTGTTCTGCAGGGGACAGAATGTGACTCCCTTTGGTTTCTATCTGACCAAGGGCTGACTCAGATGGAAAGAGTGAAATGGAAAAGAAAGGAGGAACAAGATGAAGAACGAGGAGTAAGGAAATGAACAAGAGAAATGAGGGAGGAGGGTGCTAGCAAGAAAGAAGGAGGTGTGGGTATTTTGAGGGAAGAGGGGACTAAATAAGTAAGTGCCCACAAAAACTGTCTATGCTGCTTCCTTACCCAGCAAAGGCCCCATTGGTCTGGAGATTCTGCCTCTGTCCCTGCATAGAATAGCACCACCTATTGCTAAGCTGCATTTGTACCCAGCTGCATTTGTCTAGGGTGAAGCAAGCATTGGTTATTGTACAATCCTTTTTAATTTTACACTGCTTCCTGTCTGGCTTTTTAGGGGAGTGATCCAACCCCCGTGGAAGTCAATAGAAAGACCTACTGACTTCATTGGAGCTGGATCAGGCCCTAGGAGCACAAAATAAAGTGTGAAGTTACCCTTCAGGCCCCACAGGCCATTGCACAACCCAGCAAGGTAGAGGAATTGGGGATTGCGTCCTGCTTTGATCGGGGGTGGGACTAGATGACCTCCTGTGGTCCCTTCCAACCCTGATATTCTGTGATTCTATGAAATGGAGGGGAAAAGGCAAGTATGTCTGCCTTGTTCACTGTCCAGTTCTCTCTTTTATTTCTGCCCTAACTTCTGCAGGCCACTCCTTTCTCCTCTTATTTTTCCCTTTTTCTTTTTTGGTGATCTCTCCTGCATAGTTGTACTTGTCAACTTCTTCAGGTACTCCATTTCTCCTTTAGTCACTACTGGCCTCTGCAGTCTGTCCCATCCATTGTTTTCATATCACCTAAGACTAACCCCACTCATTCGCTACAGATTGTTCTTTTTCATGGTTTTTGGTCTTTCCGTAGTAATGGGTTCAAGACTTTTCCTCCCACTTGCAGAGTCTACATTCAATGGAACTATGATAGTTCACAATAACTGAGGACCTGCCTCTCTGTGACTCGGATCCTCATCTGTAAAATGCAGGCAACACTTTTATCTCCCATCCTTTGGCTGTTTCAGGTATAAGCTCTCCAGCACAAGAAGAGTCTCATACTATGAGTTTGTACACTGCCTACCAGGCTGCATCCCTGATCTCAGTTGAGGCCTCTTCGTTTTACCATAAAACGAACAACAAGAACGGTAGTAAGCCTTTCATGTTCTTTATGACTATAACTAAATTTCACCTGATGTGAGCCATAAGAATGTAACTTTACAGATGCTGCAGTGGAATAATCAAACACCTCAATTGAAAAATAAAATATGGAGGGTTTTTGGTTAAACATAAAAGGGATGGCTGGTTACAAGTGGCAATGAAGTTATGATAGATACAAGAGACAGTTGACAATTTCTTCTCGCTCCCCTGCCACCATTTTGCTGTAGAAATACTGCAATGTAGTTCTAATGCTGCTTTATTAAATACAGATTTGCATAAATTGGAAGTCGTCTAGCAAAACAGGGCGGTTTATAGGCCCTTATTTGACTTCTGTGTGCAGCTATGCATTTAGCTAAACCTTGCCCACAAGTCAGGATATAACTGAGTACATATTCAATTAGATTTACAATACATGCCCTGTTAGCTGAATAAAAGACACAAGACAAATTTACATAATGTCCATATAGGTCTTTTTGTTAATGAATCAAGTCCTAATTTAAGAGCACTATTAATACGTTAGTAATCAAAGAGCAAACACGACTAGTGAACATATCTCTGTAGAGCAGTTGTTTGGATCTATTTCCTACTGTCAGCATCAGTCCACATCCAATAGTCATAATTAACATGTTTACATTTAAATTTGTTAAAATTTAAAGTTAATAAAATACTTTTATTAAATGCTACAATTCCTTGAAACCCAATAATTACTTGGTCTCTGATGTATAAATAGCCAATGTATTGTCTTCATGCAGAATGTGTTTTTGCATCCTACGGTACAGGTAAAGTGAGTTCTTGAAGCAAGGGCCTGGATGAAGTAGAAGCTGATGGTCTTAAAGTCTGAAGAACAAGACCATACCGTTTATAGCTATGCAATGTTTATCAAGCACCCGAGGTCCTGATCCGAAGACGTGAATTTTGGATTAGGCCTATGGAATGAAAGTACAAATAAATGTCAGTGTATTAATTAATACCTGTTGTGTCTGGGCTAACTCCTGCCTTGATCAGGAATACTGGTACAGTGGGTAGAGCAGTGTTGGGTCTCAGGTGGCTGGGAGCTCCTGAAATCAAAGTATTTAGGTACCATAAAAGCATGAGCTTGCATGATCCTGTTTGCACCACTAGCATTAAGGGTGTGAACCTCTGAGCATGCTTAGTAGATGGGATCCCCTACAAAATCCATCTGGATAATGCTTAGCCCTGTGGTTAGAGCACTCACCTGGGACATGTGAAACTCAGCTTTGAGTCCCCTATCTCTGGCACAGGGGGAGAATGGATTTGCACAGGGATCTCCCAGCACTTAAGAGGGTGTGCTAACCGCTGAGCTACAAGTTATTCAGATGTGAGGGGAAACCCTCAGTATCTCCTGTTGAAGCTGTTCCAATCACTCTTTTGTTATTTATCCAAGAGCACAGGGGCTGAACTCAGGGTCTCCCACCTCTCTGTTGCATGCTCTGACCACTGGTCAGTCTTCTGCCCTCAAGCTACCAGCAGAGCAATCATTGGGCCAGAGAACACTCACTTCTGTTAGATGAGTTTTACTGTTTTAAAAATTAACATTAGGCATCTTTCTTCACTCCTTGGGGCAGAAAGGCCTGAGAAGAAGCACTCCATAAAGCAGGAAGGCCCCAGGACATTCAGGGCTTTGTAGGTCAAAACCAACAGTTGAAACTCCACCTGAAGGCCAATGAGCCTCGTTTAGATAATGGAGTACTGGCATCATGCCCTCAAGTGCTATAGTGCCCTGCCTCGGTGTCCCCTTGTCTCAGGACATTTTCAGAATGCCACACACTTCAAAAGTTAAGAAAAAATTCCCCTTCTGGGGTTTTACTTTATCAAATTCAAATAAAGTTGAAATGAAAGCTCTCTGGCTCTTTGGCTTCAGGAGGTTGAAAAAAAAACAAAAAAACCAACAAACAAAACAAAACAAAACACAAACCACCACCCACTGTTCTTGGGGCCCATTTCCAGACTCTCAGGAGCTCACCACTTGCTTCTTTCAGGAACTCCTTCAACCATTCTCTGTGCAATTCTTTCCCCTACCTCCAGGGACTGCGAAACACCCACAGGTAGCAGTCCTCCCATCTGGCACTATCTGCCCTGTTCTGAGGGAAGAGACAAAATATATACAGCCTTCTTCCCAGAGATCATTTGGATTGGCTGGGAGAGAGGAGATCCTTGCCCCACTACAAGGCTCCTGGTCCCAGACTCTTAAAGAAACAGTAGCCAAGCATTAACTATTCTCCTGTGACCATCTTCCTCTCTCTCCCAACAAGAAGATCTGACCTTCCCTAGGTCTTCATCCACTCTAAAATTCCCAGGAATCTTAAAGGGATACTCCATGGAACTAAGCGTTGACTGACCATTAGGCATTACTACCCTTACAGGGCCCATCACCCTGTTACAACCCCAAAAGGGCCAGCCTTTTGAAAAGAATAGGAGTACTTGTGGCACCTTTTTCCTACCCCCCCCCCCAGATGTTCTGGTTTAACTTGGATTTAAACTTGGAGAGTGGTCAGTTTGGATGTGCTATTACCAGCAGGAGAGAGAGTTTGTGTGTGTGGTTTTGGGGAGGGGGGTGAGGGGGTGAGAGAACCTGGATTTGTGCAGGAAATGGCCCAACTTGATTATCATACACATTGTGTAAAGAGTTGTCACTTTGGATGGGCTATCACCAGCAGGAGAGTGAATTTGTGGGGGGGGGGGGTGGAGGGTGAGAAAACCTGGATTTGTGCTGGAAATAGCCCAACCTGATGATCACTTTAGATAAGCTATTACCAGCAGGACAGTGGGGTGGGAGGAGGTATTGTTTCATATTCTCTGTGTGTATATAAAGTCTGCTGCAGTTTCCACGGTATGCATCCGATGAAGTGAGCTGTAGCTCACGAAAGCTCATGCTCAAATAAATTGGTTAGTCTCTAAGGTGCCACAAGTACTCCTTTTCTTTTTGCGAATACAGACTAACACGGCTGTTACTCTGAAACCTTTTGAAAAGGTGATCCTTTGTATGCTCCTTTGAGTCCGATTCTTAATAAGCAGAAGCTTCATAAACATATTGTTCCTTCTTTTTCCCCATAAGTATGTGAGCAGCTCAGCCCAGAATTTGGCTGGCCTTTGCATAAATCAGTTCCTTTGATGGGCATTTTAGATGAGTGAGTGAATTAATCTAATATTCTGAGTGGATTATTGAAAGAGCTTTACTTGACAAGTGATTTATTTTTTAAAAAAAGAAGACTATAAGTCATTGTAAAATAACAAATAAGCAATTCTTTAACTAAATTAGATAACATTTTCCATTTACCACAACATTTTATACTAATCTGTTATGGAGAGAGTTGCTTGCTTTCTGCGATGATGGGGACAAGAGGCTCAAACAAGGTAAAAAGACTCAAAGATCCAAAACCCTGGACTCAAAGAAAGAATGTCTGGCCTGTTGTCTGTTTTGATTAATGAAGCCTTTTACATAGTAAGATAATGTGCTTTCTGAACATGCAATGCTATTGCTCAGCAGAAATATCTGGAGTATGAATAATAGCCAATATGATAACATCAATAAACTAATCTATGTAAAACTGCATTCTGCCCTCAAATGATATTTGTTTATATGATAATTGCCAGCAACTCGGATGCACTTCTCAGCAAGTTCAACAAGTGCTCCAAGCTACAAGGATTTGAAACAAAAGGAAATACTTGGACAGTCTTGCAGTTTAGCAAAGTTAGGCATGAATGTAATAAGATTCTATAGCTAATTCCAGCTAGTGTCACAAGAGGTGAAATGTTTCTTTTCACACTGTATAAAGTCATAAACATGGATGACATCAACCTTTACGCAGGACCATAAAGCAAAAGGATTTTAAAATTTCGAAAGCCATTTTTATTTCTGTAGCATGCCTTGTCAAAGCAAAGGGTAGCAATTCATAATGTCCTAATAGAGCAAATCAACAAAAACATTGCACTAGCAGTTGCAATATGCAATCAATCATTTCAGTTAAATTAAATTAAATTAAAAAGAGCCAATTATCTTGAATGAGACAGATTATTCTGTGTTCAGCAAGAATTCCTGCTCATTCCCCCAATTTTATTTTTACTTTTGGTGGAGATGTAAAACTGAAGCCCTGACCACTTGTGATTATTAAAAAGCCCAGAGCACTTTTCATAAGAGTGTTAACTCCAGAGTCCTGGCCTGATTTCAAGTAGGGTTATAATTACATTCTGCCTCATTGAATTCTCCATCTAGTTTCAAGTGGACAAAGAGGTCTTCACTTCCTGTCTTAACTGTTGCTCTGTGTTTCTGTGTGCTGTTAAGCAGCCGCTGCCACCTACCATGGCAATGACTGCATTTCATTGGTGGGTGAATCAGTCAGTCATTTGGAGGAAAGACAGCAAGCAAATGTAAGATATTATTAAATTTATTAAAATGTGTTTGTACCAACCTTAGCCCGAGGAAGCCTTGGTCCTCTGGATGCTATGGTAACATATATTTAATAATAAATAACCAGTCCAAATAAAAAACCTGAAGTATGAGCTGTCTGTCGTAGAGGCTTAGGAACATGCCAGCTGCAATAGACTGAGAAACTCCAATACTGCACTTTTAGAATTTTTTCTAGGGTAAAGTTCTTCCTAAAATGTTTCAGATCTGTCTTTTGAGTGGTAGAGAATATTTGTATAGGTTGAATGATCACTTAGTGAATGATCAATTATATGTTGCGTAGCCATCATGACTAGCCATAACCCACTGCTTTATATAATTCATAATATGTCATCTTCCAATAATTTTATTTTCACATATGAAACCAGAGGTAGCTGAAAGCATATGGGAAGCGTAGAGTACCACATTACTCTCAAATAGCTTCTAGTGAAGGATCCAAACCATCATTAAGTCACAGTGGAGACAGCCATGCCTGTCAACAGAGAAGTCAGGTGTTGCAATGCAACAATGAAATATACACACAGAGGAGATTTAGGCCCCAATTCATCAAGGAACTTAGGCATGTGTCTAACTTTAAGCACACAAGTAGTCTTACTGAAGCAGAAAAGATTTCATTGGGACTACTCACTTGCTTAAAGTTAGGCACATGCTTAAGATTTATGTGTAATCTGGCTGCTCATTTTCCCCATTAAGACCTTACCTCATCAAGGAACTTAATTCCAAGGGATGGGAGGAAAGGAAAGAAAGTGTTTCAAATATTTGTTCAAATACATAACATATCTGAACTCTTAAAGATGGTGGCCACAGCCCAGAATGAAGGGGGTGACGTGAAGGCTCTATTACTATGGAAAGAAGTAATTCTGGGCTATGAGAAAGTTTTCCTTAGCAAACTTCAGGGGCTAGTTGAGACAGGGTTAAGGGACAGATTATCTGGTGAAGGGTTAGTCAGGGGAAAAGAAAATAAATACTGTTGTGACAGCTAGTCTACCTGGTTATGAAAGATTAGCATAATACTGTTAGTTTCGGGGATAATTGGTAAATAGCAGGCGTGCAATAGGTATCAATGGGATCTTTAAATTTTCTTCTCACTGGTTCATGAGTAATAGAAGGGAACATAGTCCATAAGAGGTTACACCTTGTGTGAGTGATGTAGTCCTTCTTTTAACAAGTGAATCAATGAAGGGTGAAATAATAGTCCATAATTTATATCTGTTGTACTACCTTATCTTCTGCAATGGACTTTTGGCTAAGATCAAGTGTCGTATGAGTAGAATATCTGGCATATCCCCTATAGTAAACTAATGTCCTGCAATTGCTTGAGGATGGACGTAGTGATCTACACTGGATCTTTGCGGTCTTTAACTTCTTTGATCCTGTGTTCAGTTAAAATATTGAAAGTATTGTAACAGTGGGTGGGGTGTGGACAAAGAAAGATTTTCTTACACTTAGTACTACCTGTATAGCTGGGCACCGTTTTAACACAAAACATCCAGTAGTCATAGATTTTAAGGCCAGAAGGGATCATTATGATCATCTAGTTGAACCTCATGATGATGTTGGTTACTAGAAAGTTGGGTCAGCGTTTCAAATAATAGGTATTTGCGCGAGCTACACAGACAAAGTGAAAGCCAAACCTGAAAAAGAGCTCTGTGGAGCTCAGAAGTTTGTCTCTTTCACCAATGGAAGTTGGTTCAATAAAAGATATTACCTCACCCCCACTTGTGTCTCTCAAAGTAAAAGCTTGACAATATTATCTGTAATATAAAGAAGATGCACTGAATATTCCAAAGGTCAGGCTTTCAAAAAGTTTAGTTGGAATGCTATGTATTTACCTTTACCCTGGTATTTACAATAGTCTCTCTCTTGCAAATAACATTGTGAAATTCAATGCTAAAGGCCAAGTCCTTGGCCCCACTCTACTGGGGCAAAGAGGCTGGAGAATTTAAATAGCCTGCCAGCTCTGCGTGTGGGGATACCTGGGTGATGTAGGAGCCAGCAAAACCAGCTCCTGTACCATTCCCCCTCCTGACCATGGCCCACTTCATGTGCTGGTGCAGCTGTGGGCCAGATCCATTCCTTTCAATGCCTGGTAGAGTGATACGCACCAAGCGATGAGCCCTTCTCCTGAGCAGAGGGACTGCAACCGGCTCTTGCATGAGGCACATAAGAGAGTGGGGAGTGGCTCCTTGAGCTCCCTCACTCCCCGCACAAAGGACAATCACAATATGGGCCATCACCATTACCGAAATTGGAATTGTCCCTCCTGGTGACTCCTTTGTTTAGCCATGCCGCCATATCTTAACTTTGCATCAACACAGTAAGAACTTTGCATCAACACAGTAATAGTATCCTGGAATTGATATCGTGTGAGAGAAGGGGGCTTATGCAATTCAGGATTGAGGGAGAGGCTGCATAACTGTTTCCTTTCAGTACCATGGCTGGACCTTTGAAAGGGATCTCTGTTTTGCTAACAGCTGGAGCCTCCTCCATAAAGCCCTGATCATGGCCAAGAAGCTGGAAGACTCCATAGATTCCTCCACCACTTCTGTGCTCTATGGTGGGCAGGTGTCCCATTACTCACTGTTACCCGCACCACCCCACCCTATCCTTCCCCCTACCCCTCAAACATATGCCTTTTTGTTTATCAGAACTCCATTCATGCCTCCTGCTACGAATCCCAGGGATCTTCATCAACCCTTTCCTGGATTGGCCAAGAAATCCTGGAAGCAGAAACTGAGGAAAGGATCTCTAACTGCCGGCCATTTTTTGGCCGAGTTCCACACTGCCTTCCCCAATCTGACAATGGTCAGGCAGCTGGCGGGCTGATAGCACTGCTTACCCTGCTGTCCAGTATTGTCTCCCTGTTTCCTTATGTTCCCCTCATCCGTTTGTTGCATCTGCCTGTTGTCTCTTATCTTATACTTAGACCATAAGATCTTCAATCAAGGACCATACCTTTGTTATAAATGTGTACAGTGCCTAGCACAGTGGGGTCCAACCAAATCCATGATGGGGTGACCATAGCTCTAGTGTAATAGAAATAAAATAATAATAGTGAGGAGGAGGATGACTGGCATTTGTTCCCACTGTGATGAGCAAGCTGTTCTGATAGTCCACCCTTGGAGCTCTTGGCACAAGTTGGGTTTCAGAGGTCTCTGAAGAAGTGTTGTCTTTTCAATGGACCATGCCGTTGCTGATTTGGTAAGACGTTATAATGGTCTGTTGTCCTCCACCATTAGTGTGGTTATTCTTCCTCAGCATTGGTGGGATATTCAGGAGAACTGAGACTGATGAAGAAGGGAAGGTGGCTAGAACACCTGTGAAGGAAGTCCTATTCAAATCAAAATAGCTTCAGAATAGTTTTTAGAGTAGCAGCCGGTGTTAGTCTGTATTTGCAAAAAGAAAAGGAGTACTCGTGGCACAAGTACTCCTTTTCTTTTTGAGAATAGTTTTTGAAATCTTATGCCATGGCTGTGTAAAGCATAAAGAAAAGTTTATTAACCTCTGCAATAGCATCCATGAAACCCTGTTGGTCCATGTGGCTGGCATCTTGGTTAACTCCAGGTGTTTGCATGCAAGGAGTGATATAAAGGTTTCACACTGTAAAATCATTCAGTCTCAGACTAAGTTCAGAGAGATCAAGTGTCAGAAGCAAGAGCAGAATGTAGGTTTCCTAATTCCTAGGCCTGTATGTAATCTGCTACAACTTGTTACTCAACAGGAGAGTTACTAACGCTCACAGCTTCATCATGTCAACTCTACTCTGTACACACCTGTCAGGGTCCCCTGCCCACTCTGAAGTACAGATGTGGGGACCTGTATGCAAGACCCCCTAAGCTTATTTCTGCCAGCTTAGGTTAAAACTTCCCCAAGGCACAAATCTCTATTTGTCCTTGGACTGACGGTATGCTGCCACCACCAAGTGATTTAGACAAAAGGTTCAGGGGAAGGACCACTTGGAGTTCCTATTCCCTCAAAATATCCCACCAAGCCCTTACACCCCTTTCCTGGGGAGGCGTGAGAATAATATCCTAACCAATTGGTTATAACGTGAGCACAGACCCAAACCACTGGGTCTTTAGGACACTGAAAATCAATCAGGTCCTTAAAAGAAGAATTTTATTTAAAGAAAAGGTAAAAGAATCACCTCTGTAAAATCAGGGTGGAAGATAACTTTACAGGGTAACAAAAGATTCAAAAACACAGAGGAACTCCCTCTTGGCTTATTTCAAAGTTACAAAAAACAGGAATAAAGCTCCCTATAGCAAAGGGAAAATTCACAAGCTAAAACAAAAGATAACCTAACCTGCCTTGCCTGGCTTAACTTACTATTTTTGTAATATTAGGGACTTGTTCAGGATTGTTTGGAGATGGATTTCTACCTGGCCATCTCAGTCCTGAGAGAGAACCCCTGAAACAAAGCGCACAAACAAAGCCTCCCCCGCCCCTGATTTGAAAGTATCTTCTTTCACCATTGGTCTTTTTGGTCAGGTACCAACTAGGTTATTTGAGCTTCTTAACCCCTTACAGGTAAACCTTCTGGCCAGGAGGGATTTTATATCACTGCATACATAGAGGTTGTTATCCTTCCCTTTATATTTATGGCAACACCACATCGACATCCTTATCAGATGCCACAAGCCCAACAAGCAGAAAGGAACTGGTCAGCCACCAATGTCTCTTCTTGTGTAATTTTTGGAAATTGCATGTGAGCACACAGACTGGCCCTCGGCTGCTAATGACCCTTGTCCCTGCCCAAACTTCCTCCCACACAGCAGACCCGAATGAATGTGCTCCCATGTGTAGCATTAGTGATGTGACAATTTCAAATATTTGCTGGGAGGAGAGTTTTCCTTCCCCATAACGACGTATGAAAATGCCAGCAAAGAGAGTGACAGCTTCGTATTAAGCAACCCTGGCAATGGGTGGCTAACTCAGTCAGGTGAGTGGACACTATGCCCATAATAAGGAAAGAAAAAACACGTGTAGAGAAGTTAAGGCCAACATTGTCAAAAACGTCACTCATTTTAGCTGCTACAGCTTTTAGGTGCTCATCTTTTGAGACATAGACATGCCTCTGGTTGGGCACCTAAAGCCTGAGACACACAAGAGGAGATTTTATGCATCTAGGGTGGACATGTCCAGTCCTGATAGTGTATTGAGGGGGCAATCTGTAACCAAATATCACAGCTTATTGGATACTTATTAGCAAATGATGTTTTTGTAATCCTCCTCGGGGTTCCTAGTGTAAATGGTCACACACAAAGAGAATAGCTTCGCACTGCAAAAAGAAAGATAGCCCAACCGTAGAGGACTGGTTTTTAAAAAAGGGAAGTTGTAGTTATGGGGGGGGGAAAGACAACACACCGGTTACATACTCACCTAAAAAAAACAGAGGACAGATAGATTCTTAGACATTTGGTTACATTTTATTCAACACTCAGACAAAGTACATTCACCTGCAAACAAACAAAACCCAGCACTGTTGTCCAATATTTTTGAATATTGACATTTGATAGACATGTCTGGTCTGTTAAAAATGTATATGTAGAGCTTTCATTCCATTTAATAAAATCACTAAAAACACCACAGGTGTTGAATGATGCTCTCTCTGGAATATGGTAACACCCTGTTAAATAGAAAGATTAGATGACGATATTCCTGTATTCAAAAGCTCACTGTTGTAAGTATTGTTTTGTTTCCAATATTTACTTGGCAAGGATTTGTAAACATGTTAAAACTTCAGAAACAAATAGTTAAAAAAACAAAAACAAAAACCACCCACAAAAACCCTGAGGCACTCAAAGTTAGTGTGGCACCTTAGAGACTAACCAATTTATTTGAGCATAAGCTTTCGTGAGCTACAGCTCACTTCATCGGATGTAGCTCATGAAAGCTTATGCTCAAATAAATTGGTTAGTCTCTAAGGTGCCACAAGTACTCCTGTTCTTTTTGCGAATACAGACTAACACGGCTGCTGCTCCGAAACCTGTCAAAGTTAATGGCCACTTCTGAAAAGTTTGGCCTGAGTAATTTGCCTGGATAGCAGTGTGGCTGGGTGGATTAGACATAGGGTTAAGAGTCAAGAGACCTAATTTCTAGACCCATGTTGGACTGCCAATTGCTTTGGGCAAGTACTTGAGGGCTGGTCTATCCTGGCATAGTTACATCTCTCTGAGAAATCCATACCCCTAAGAGAGAGAGCTATGCTGATCTAACCCACTGTGTTAGAGAGTGAAGGTCAACGGAATAATTCTTCTGTAGACTTAGCTACTGCCTCTCGGGGAAGTGGAACACCTGCTCCGACAGGAGAACCCCTCTCATCAGCATAGGCGATGTCTACATTGAAGCTGGAGCAGTGCCACTGGAGCGGTTTAAACATAGACATACCTGGAGACTCGGTTTTTCCCATCTGTAAAATTGAGATAATGATATTTACCTACTTTGCATGAGCATTGCAAGGTCTGATTAAATAATGTTTGTAAAGTATACAAACATGGCTAGTCAATGAGAGATAGCACTAGACCAAAAATGACCCCAATTCATGTGCGCCATGGGGCCTCTAGGAACTTGCCACCACCTCTTCTCCTGTGGATTTTTACCACATCCCAAACTTCCTAAAGCTTTTATAAGACCAGCCAGCTTTCTAACATCCTCGCAACAGGAAATGATGCTCTGAAGAGATGCGATGAAATCCTGACCCCACTGAAGTCAATGGCAAAACTCCCATTGACTTCAATGGAGCCAGGATTTCACCCACCCAGAACCCCTGTGTCCAAAGCCATGTTATACTGGCCACAGAAACTAAATGAGGCCTGCTGCACTAGTTCATATCCATCATTGTACGGTTTTAAACAACCCATACTACTGTGCATATGTAAAAACAATTCTAGGGCTCACAACTTCAAAACTACTAAACCAATTTTCTTCAAACGCAGCTTGTTTTAAGAGCTCAGTGAGATCTACAAAGCAAGCTAATTCTGGACAAAATTGTTGAGGACTGAGTTACATGTGTACAAATTATTTGACTGGAACATATGGGACAAGGATATTCTTTAAAACATGCAGAACTCAAAAGCAGCAGAATGGTTTGTGCTAAGTTATATATTACCTCTTGGTGGAGATCAAGCATGGGGGAAAAAATTAATCCTAAGGGAACTTAATTGAGAAAATTATAAACCCCTGAAAAGAGTGAGTGTGTGGTTGTGTAGTGGAAGTTCTTTTGTGTAGTTCTCAGTCTTCCTGAGAGCAGTCATTTCCACTAGAATGTATATAAATGACAGTTCAGTTCTCCCTAAATGAATCTGGCATTCAGATTTCTTGTTTTCAACAAAAGCAAATAAATAAATTAATTAATTAAAATGGAGAAAAATAAATGTAGCCTTTGGTAGCAGATCAGAAACTTTTGATAAGCAAGTCTTTCTTGTGGGTGCATCAAAATACTGCCTTTTCACATTTTTGGACGTAGAGCTTATGCATCAAAGCAAATTGGTTTCTGACTTGTCCAAAGGCTTTTTATTTTTTAATTTTATAGACCAGACTCTGCTTGCCCTTCTCATTAATATTTCCACCGATTCCAATAAGACTGCCCACGTGAATAAGGGAATGAGAACTTTGCCCCTTCTATGTACATAACAATATTTAAAAATATGGAGAATAGACTAAAATAAAAACAAAAAGATGTATATTCTGACAGGATAGTGGCTTCTTCTTGGCTAGAAATGCTGTGACACTCCCCACTCCCCCAATAAATACAAATTAATTACCGATTTATCAGGAACAGCTGGGTTTTTTCCCTGTGTTGTTAACTGATGGCAGTACATGGCCAAGGTGTGACTGCATGCACTACAATCAAAAGTTAGGGGTGGAGAGACCTAGGAAGTATAAGGCAGGAATCCTCAAGTTATGCTCAGAGGGGAAGAACAGAATGCTGCAAATTTAGGTGGGGAGCATGCACTTGGAACATGGAGTTTATGAGAATCAAGTGCAGTGTTTGTTCTAGGTTCTGTTAAAAGAACATTGGAAATATACTATTATCTGACCGTCCTACATCACTGATGTCTCTAAGGCTCAGTCCTACAGCCCTTATTCATTTAAAAGTCAATGGGACTATTTAGGTGAATAAAGAATTTGCCCTGTAGATCTATTGATATACACTGGACATATAAATATGTCCATTACTTTAATAGATATGTACATTTGGGTAATTCCATTCAGGTGGGTTCTGCCTAACATGCAAAGGAAGCTATTCTTGTTTCTGAACAATAGGGCCTTAGCATTTTAAAATGCTTCCCCCCGCGGGACTTCTTTGAAATAATTCCATAAATCCGAATATTTAGGCGGTTTGTTTTTTACCTGGGGGGGGAGGGGGACTAGCCAAGGTGAAGGACACAATAGGAATGGCAAAGGAATCTCAACAACAACAACAAAAAAGGGTGGGTTGAATAAATAAAAACAAACAAACAATAAATAAATAAAACCCAAGAGGTCAAAAAGCTCGTGTTCCCTTGGGAGAAGAAGTGTTTAACTCTCATGATTTGGGTTCTGGTGTCAGGTTCTCTAAAGGTGGCAACAAAATAGCTTCGGTTCCCCACGCAGCAGAGAAGCCTATGGATTCGCGCTAAAGAGCGTGGTGATTAATTAAACGGCTGATCGTTTAATACCAATTAATCATTCAATTATTCCTAGATGAAAAATATGGAAATCGAGGCTCTGGAGCCAGCTGGATAGAGACCCCCAGGGCAAATGAAATCTCTGGTTGCTGGACTCTAGACGCAGCCAGGTTCTCTGGCCCTGGAGGCGGGCAAGGTTTGTGGTTTCCATGGGGTCATTCTGCGGCGACCTCCTCATTGATTAAAGCCCCCAGGCTCAGCCCTTGGCAAATCTTAAGCTCAACTAGCCAGCGAGGCCTCTGTAGGGAGTACAAACGGGGCCACTGGAAGAAAAATGCGGAGCTTAAAATGCCTATTGCAAGGGTATTTAATTCCAGGGACTCTCCGGCTAGCTGGCGAAGAAGGAATGGCTGGATCGTGGCCTCTTCCCTGAAGTAATTTCATGCCCCTTGAAGTTTTCAGACAGGGCCTGCACTGCCCTTTTCATTCGGCTATTCAGGTTTCTTCGGCTTTGTATTTTACTAACCCAGGCCGCTCTTGGCATAAATCCCTCTACAAGTGACCGTGCTTGTAGAGTAAACACACACACACACACCACAAAAACCAGCCCCACTTCTACACTGTCGCAATAAGATCTTTGTAACTTCGGTCCGATTTCGCCTCTCACATACGCGTTTTAAGGGAGTGCAGGCGGGTTCGACGAATTTTAGGCTTTGCAAAGGCTGCTGGTGGTTTTGCTCCAGAACCCCCTTTCCACTAGCAGAGGAATCCCTGTTGTTATGGGTCGATGCAAACTGCCAAATTAAAAGACTTGCTCCCTACAGATTTAGAATTCTAAAAAGAAACCCCCACCCCCACCATGGGGAGAGGGGAAATAGATCTTTATAAAACGCTTTAGTCCTTCGTAGCAAATCCTGGGTTTGCACCCCTGATATTTCTCGGCGCGTAATAAAGCCTACAAGACGCTAGCGTTTTAATCCTTTCTTTCTGTTGTAATGGTGATTACTGAAAAATGCAACCTAGCCATTTAATCATTCCATCTTGCTCGTTTTCTGGGAAGGGGGGGGGCAGTAAATAGTCTGCTATACCCGCCTCTTTCCCTGAAGAAATTTGTGCGCCAGATATTTAGAAAGCTGCAAACATCTCTCACCTCCTATTAAAATATCCTTGCTGTGGACTTCCCCTCAGCCGCCCGGTAGCTATTCAGGTATGCGCGCACGGAGGTAGGTCTGGTTCTTTTTCCTTGCAGTTTCTGGGTAACAGTGTTTCTCTCTTTATGGTCGGTTCCATTCATTGATTTTAGTCTAGCAATTTTATCATTTCAGCCAGGCAGCCGGGGTGGGACATAATGAGACGCTACATAATAAGGAAAGAGAGCAAGGTTCCCTCCCATTTAAAATCACTGCATTTAAGAAATTAACATTCAAAAGGCAGAACCATTCCAGCAAAAGAGACAGCGTTGCCAAATAATGCAGCGAGCTGGTTTAGTCCCTGCTGCTTTTCAAGTGATATTGAGCGACTATAATCAACAATGCCTATGAATAACCGGAGTCACCCTCTTATGAGACCCCAACGACTGGGGGAGAAGTTTGCCGTCGGTTGATTGCTTGATTTAGGATATACAACTTGGGAACTAGTCGAGTTCAAGACCTCCTTTCACCGCTCTGACATTTAAGGGGTGAAAATCCGAGGGCACCCAGGCATGGAAACACACGTGTAAAGTCAAGCTGTGTTTTTCAGGGGGGAAATGATAAAGAATCGGTCAGTTTCTTATCTTTCTCTTCCTGATCCGGGCATATATGTATAGTGAGAGAGTTGTCAAGGGACAATAGCTAAGCATAGTTACAAAAAGAACGAGACGATATATTTAAACTGATCTTTAGCTTTCAAATAAATATAACCCTCCCTGTATCCCCTAGTATACAAGATTTGCTGGCGCTTTAAGCGGATAAAAGGGTAAATTATTTTCAGTAACAGTAAGAAAATAAGCGTTCACACACAGACCACTCACTACAGGGCAGGGAAACCTTCAGTCTCCATCCCCAAAGAGCTGTTAGAAAAACAAACCGGGAGTGATTTGTACGGTCTGGATTCAGCCTGGTTTGTCTAATTTCAGGCGATTGTTTAATTGTCTGCTGTTTTCAGTCAAAAGTAGCTAAACTGTCCATGGAATTAAAGTCACTAACATTTCAAAGGGACAAATCTCTCGGAAGAAAAGAAAAGAAAAAAAAGAAAAGCTGTCTGAACATTTGAAAGGACAGAGAAGTCGCCGATGCTTCACTCATTTCCCAGAAGCATGTTCTGTGTGTAAACCCCCGGTGCTGCTGAAAAGGTGGAGAGCTCCTCACTGCGTCTCCCCGGAACCCAGCCCCTTACCTTGACTCCGGCTTGGTTCCTGTTTAGCAACGAGATCTGAAACGCAAGGCGCTGCCTTACGGGTGAATTGTGTCAGTTTTCATAACAAACAGCCTTCCGACGGATTAGCTGCTCTCGCAGGCTAAATTGTAATTTCTTTTGTGGCAGGCACAATGCTTAAAGAATAGCTCGACAGAGACAAAACCCACTTGAATGTAACAAACTGTGTGCAAAGGTGTAGACGTGATATCTACCTAGCCAGGGCTAGCTAACAAACGTGCTTCTAGAGAGCGACCTTTTTTGTTATTATGGGGCCCTATGGTTCTTTAAACTCTGTGCTCACGCTCCTGTGTGTGTTTGTAGGTGTGAGAGAGACCAAGCAGAAACATAGGACAACCACTACAGAGCATCTGTCTAAAGCGAGCGGCTGGGCCACAAAATTCACATTGAAAAATACAGAACATAATGTTATCGATCAAAGGTGTAACATTGCGCAAACAATGTTCGGCGCACAGAAGGAAACTGCACGTTCAAGCCACAAATGTAGCATTCAGTGAAACTGATTTGGAAAGTCATAGACAACTATTATGCGGCTAAGAAAGAAAGGCTTTTCTCTCCTGTTATATTTACCTGAAACCTTTGCTTGACCAAGTTATCAACTGAATCCCCATTGTTCCCATCTCCTGCTATAGTGGGAAAGTTACAACCGTCGTGGCAACTTTCAAATTAATAATAAATAAATAATAATAAAAGAAAAAGTCTGAAAACTTCTAAGGAAGAAAGAGAAAAGTTTAGTTTCGTTCCTCCATTAAAAGCAAAAGCGGCAGGTTTACTTTAGTTGAACAAGTTCAGCTGGGTTTAGGAGGAGAGCCCTGAGGGCAGTGTACAGAACGCAAGGAATCAGTTTAACTTGCTAAAATGCAGAGGGTTTTTTATATTAATTATTATTATTATTGATTTCACCCTTGTGCTTTCAGCCCATCCGCTGAATACCATTTAGGCCAAGATTGGGTATAATGGAAATATCATCAGGAGACAATTACCCTTTCAGAGTATTCACTTCTCCTCACAGACACTGTTATTTGAGAAATAGGATCATTTGATTTCATATTGCACTAAATAACACCCAGCCGTCTCAAATTGCCAGCTTCTTAAAAACCACCCATTGGAATAAATTGCCACGCTACTCATCGGGATTTTGGGGGAGGAGGGGGAGACAGAGCAATATTATGTGACTCGGGCATAACTTTACAAAAATCTAGATAGGAAAGAACTGAAGCGATCAAATCAGACACACGGACACATTACAGGGCCCTCCGCAAAGACACGGTCGGGTTGTTGGCAGGTTCGGACACTGGCTCTTGCAAGCTGAAATTTACAAAAGAAAGTGAACTTTCAATCAAAGCCAGGCGGTAGCTTTCAGTGGCCAACTCACTGCTTATGGCAATGCCGAGCGCAGGGCTTGCTAGGCGCTGTAATATCTGGGACTTGCTCCCCGGCTCCCTCCCCATCCCCCTTTCTCTCCTCCCCCTTCCAGTCCTGGTTCTCTGGACTTCGATTCGGATAGACACATACCACGGGTTCCCTCCGGTTTCCGCGGGGCTCCTTTCCAGCCTGCGTGTGTGTGCGGGGCGGGGTGGGGGGGCTTGTTCTGTTTCATTGTGTGGCTGCGTTTGAATCGGAGACTCGCACCCCACCGAGTCCCGCGAAGGGAGCCGCAGTCTCTCTCCTTCTTCTTTCTGCCTCTCTTCTCATTGCAAAGTCTTGGGAGAGGGAGCGAGACACGCGAAGTTTCCTGCACAAACTGCAGTCCCTGGCATTTTCGAGGCAGATAAGCAGCGCTCAGCAATGCGCTGAATTTGTTAATTGGCACTTGAACCGCTAAGCCTGATGTGCGCGATTTTGCTAGAGGGTTTTTTTTTTTTTAAGCAAGATTTTACCCTTTGTTGCATTGATTACATACGTGCCAAGGTGTAATGTTCCTTTAAGGCTATCAGTGCCTGCTCTGCTAATCTGGCCATCACAGACTTCATTATATTTGTATTAATGTCATCCTCGGATTACTAATTAGATTGGCTGGATAATTGAAAATTACAAGGATGGGCTGTGTACGAGGGAATCTCTAAACATTTAATAGGACTTTAGATATCTAGGTGAACTCATCCTATAACATTTCTTATTAATTTCGGCCCAAATAGTGTTTTGGGAGATTAGGTAGAGTTTGGATTTTCAGCTCTCTAAAACCCTTGTGGATTCTCTGACCAAATTTCCTTTGGGTAAAAATGGGGCATTTAAATATCAGGTAGGAAAATGCTCAAAAATGCGGGTGGGAGGTGAGAATGAATCTTCAGAATCGTTAAAGGCCCCGATCCTGCAGTCCTTGCTCAAGCAAAAACCTCTATCCACTAAGAGACTGATCCAAAATGTACTGAAGTCAACAGGACTTTTTGCACTGACTACCATGGGTTTGGGATCAGGCCCTAAGAACTTTAAGATTTAGCCCAAAGTTGGGAACAGCTGGTTCTCCTTCATAGAAATAAGCCCAGGAAAGACTGGGAGCAGAGAAACGTCATTCTTAAAGAGTGTGCAACTCACTTAATTAACACGAATTAAAAAAATAACAATCCAGTGTGGTCAGAAGATCCTGAGATTAGAAACTCCAGTGTATTGTTTGCATGCAAAAGGCCATTGAAAATATATAGCACAGTGAACCTTACCTTTAGTCTTTCCAATTTAGTCTGAATTCAAACAGGTGTGCGGGATTGTTTGTTTGTTTGTTTTTAATTGGGGTTGGTCATTTTCATCTGAAAGCAATTTATTCTCCAGGCTGAGAAAGTGGAGAGAGAGAAAGAGAGTTATTGCTATTTAGGTGTAAACACTTGGGGGGTGCTCTGATAGAGATCATGAAAGTAGACGGATTTTTCAGGGTAAATGCTTTACGATTCGGAACTTCATTCGAAGCCAACCTTCCGCAGCGTATCCGTTCCGTGTAAACCCAAGCAGAATGCAGGCTCAACCCCGAAAATGCTGACCACAAACAATCTTTTTTACATAGGGGAACTAAGCGCTAATCTCTGAATGAACCACATAGGGCAGATTTCCCCACACTACTCTGCTAATACGTAACTCATTCTTGATCTGTTTTCGCCTTCAGCCACTTCTGGGGCAGAGATGGCAGGTCGCATGGCTACCCTGCACCGTGACGTTTGTAGATAAACACGCTAGAGAGCCACCGGGAATCATTTTCACCTTTAGGAAACCGGTCTCGGGGACGCAGGCTTAGGTCAGTGCAAGCTGTTCCCAAAGCAAGTAGAAAAGAAGCCCACATGTGATTGTGAGGCGAGCTCCCTTTTCTTCCAGTTGTAACAAAGCTCTGTCCTCGGGGATCTGTTAAAAAAAAAGATCCAGCGTTAACTGGAGCCAGTTGCATTCTGGGCATCATTCAAAATAGAATTGTTAAATGAAATGACCGTGATTGTGAGACTAAGCGTGTGTGCGCAGGTAAAGGTGTTGCTGTTCTGAAATACACGCGCAACCTAAAAGGCGCAGGGGATCTCATTTAAACGCCACAGGGTTGCGTGTAGACACCTTTCACGCAGACACCTCATTGGGGAGATCTGATGGAGGGAATGGGACAATAACTGAGAGCTGCTGGCCATTTCCAAACACCTGCACAAGGGACAGGGGCATTTGCTGTAAGAATAGGGGCCAGTCGACGGGGCAGGTGTTGGCCGGCTGGCACGACGTATGACAGCGGTTAACAGATGGGGCATGTCTTTTTCCCGAAAAAAATACAGCCAGCGCGTGCTAAGGGGGTTACGAAGGAGACCCAGGCAGCTTGTTTTGGTCTTTTGAGAAGTGACTTAGGAGGTTTTGTAAGAGCCGCTTTGGGGGCTTGTTTTCTAGGTTGCACCGACGAGCTCCTGGCAGACTGGCTGCTGGAGGTGGGAGAAATCCGTGGACGTTTTTTCATATCAAAACCCGCCCCCGTGTCCGAAGCACCTTTGCCTGCGGCGCTGTTCTGGCTGGGCAGGTCCTGGGGTCCCTCTCTCGGGGAGCCCGCCGTGTTTGGTGCCGGGGCTGGCCTGCCCGGCCGAGCTGGTCTCCTCCGAGCGAGGCTGACCGAGTAATTTCCCCGCCCCAGCCCCATCAACTTGCTCTTTAGCTGTTGAACTGTGGAGTTTTGCTCCGCTTTTCTCATGCTAATCACCCCATTCCGCGTCTCCCCAGGAGGCTATTTGGAGCGGGGTAAATCCCCTTGCTCCCGGCGGGGTGATCAATCGCTCTTGTTCCAGGGCGTTTGCCCGGGGCGGCGCAGGGAGCTCGGGATGTGGCCAGAGGAGCCGGGAGCAGCCTGTCCCTGCCGCGGCCTCTCAGGGGGTAGGCCCGAGCGCCTCAGCCCCCCGATTTATTTACCCCTGCCAGAAAATATGTCGAACGAATAGAGACCAGAGTCTTTTTTAAAAAAACTTTGTCTGACCAACGCCCCCCCCCCCCCACTACACCGTCCCCCCATTCAGATGCCCAAGGCCAGGTCATTTCTCACTCTTGGAAAACTGGCTCTTTTGAACAAGGACCCGATTCCACCGCTCTCCCTCCTGCCTGGGCTTCTGCCAGTCATTGACGCCCCACGGACCGGGCTTTGAAATCAGGCCCAGTTCTGACAGGGCAAAATCCTTCTGAGGAAATCAAGATACCCCAACAAAAGGTCAGCATCTAAACCCCCCCACCCCACCCCACCCCCCAGTGAGCAGCCTCCCAACCCTTCCGCTACGTGGGATTATACTAAAGGCGACCCGAATGGAAACAGGGCCTGTTCCTGATCTGGTTGTGCCCAACAGGCCCGCTGATGTCTGAGGGTGGGGGGCCCGCTTCTGGCGACAAGCCAACACACACCTCCCCATCAAGCTGGCTGTGCACCCCCACTTCCAACCCCACACAATCCGGGCTGCTCGTCCCACTTCTACCTTATCTTTGAAAACGAACGTGGCACTGGACAAGTCTGGCCTCTCCCCGCCCTGTTCACAGATGTGCAGCTATTTCTGCTCCGTTTGCCCTCCATTTCCAAACACCCCCCCCCCCCCCCCGGCTTTTTTAAAACGTGCCTTTATTCCCAAAGGACAGCATTGCAACTTGGAGACTCAATTAAATAAATAATACCAGTTCTTCGCTTCTCCTTCTTCGTGGCTTTATTCCAAAATATTTCCTTGCCCGATTGATTTATTTTTAGGGGGGGAAGAAAAGGGGGAGGGAAAAAAGAAAGAAAGAAACTGTTCTCCTTTCTTTCCCCTGTATGCAGGGTAATTGATAGGCTCTATCAGAGGTCAGGATTTGCATAAGAATTAAGAGCAGTAAATTAATTTAATATTCCATGCACATCTCCAATTATTCCTGCAGACCTTTGTCTCCACGGCTGGCAGAGAGAAGGTTCAGCTGCTCTTCAACCAAACAACATCTGTGCAGTTAATAATTTGATAAACAGCTCATACAAATAGTTTCTGAATTATCTGCCAACCCAATGACTATTCAGTTTTGAAACGTTTGGCAAGGTCTCATACGTGTGGTCTGAGCTCAGGTTCTCTCGTCTAGAGATTTAGGTGCCCGGGCAGACATTTTTCGTCCTTATCCTTTACATATAATCAGCTACTTTCAACACAACCCTATCAATAACAATATGTAAAATAAGCAATTACCAGTAATTAATAAAAGCTTTTTTTTTAAAGTTTCAGCTGATTGTCGCTTGTGCAGACCTAGGGCGTGGGGGAGGAAACTGATTTGAAGATACTAGATAGGACGAAGATCCATTTCTGTTTCGTGCAATTTAGTTCCAGGAGCTGCCCGGTGGCAATAACACATTTTTGGCTTGAGATTTTCGTCTTTGTTTTGCCCATGTCGTTTTGTGGTTAATGGCAGTACCCATACAAATGAGAAATTAATCATTCTCGCTAGATTCAGGCTTGTACAAGCTTCCCCACTACACATCAGCCGGGCCCTGATTTGCAACCCCTTCTCCAGAGCCCAGGCTGGAAGGTGGATATATTTCCAGGGGAAATCTTGGACAAGATTCTCTGCCTTTCGAGTGATTAAAACTAGAGTCCTAAATCCAGGCTTAGGCACTTAAATAAATTGCCTGATTTTTAAAAGGGCTGAATACCCAGTGATTCCAATGGGAGCTTCTGGGTGCTCAGCACGTCTGAAAACCAAGCCAGCTAAGGTGCCTAAATCTAGATGCAAAAGTCTTAACTCCACACACCCCTATTTGAACATCTTGACCCTTAGACACCAGGTTTTACTAGTCTTAAAAATATATGAATACTGATGGATCAATCCATTATTAAAATGGATAATTTGGGTATTGATTTATTTGGAAAATATATGTATTTAATCAGCAAATATCATATCCCACCTCTATTGTATAATTGGAAACTGGGCCTGATCAGATAACCTTACACTGGTGTGAAGATTCTTTACTGTTTTCCTCTGATGCATGTCTTGTGGTTTTAGCTTTTAATACATGTTAATAAAGGCATTAGTGTCTGTGTGAGTAGGTGGAGAGAGAGAGAGAGAGAGAGAGAGAGAGAGAGAGATTTACATAGATATTGGGAACCCACTTATAGAGAAGTCAGATATAGTGAAACTGAGCATGTAATGAAGTTGAATGGATGTACTAAATTGTTTTCATGTATTGCAATGTGCGACTTTCATTTTCAGTAATGATGGCCCCCTGCTTAGAGAGAGAGTACTCAGGACCTTGCAGGATCTTTTCCACAGTAAAGTTGTCCTTTTAAAAAAATATGACTTCACAAGAGGATGGTTCCACTGGTTTTGTATTTTAATATTCTGTCCGTTGGATTCATAGCTCTAAATTGGAAGTCGGGAACTATTCCTTTTTCCCCACTTAACATAACATTGACAGTATGAGTACTTGAAGGCACTGAAAACTATATCCAAGTTTTCTGAAGGCTTGAATAAAAAGTATTATAGCTCTATGTCCTTGCACTTCGTTGAGAGTATGGTAGCATTGATCTTAAAATACTGGCTAACTTTCTTCAGCATAAGGGTCTAACTATCTAACTTGGCAATGAAGATAACACAGTACTTCCCAGAACTGTATGAAAGAATCCTTGTTTCAGACAAGATGTAATTAAGTTAGAGGAGTATGGCTATGAGAGCTGGATGGATACCACCAAAAATAAAATAAAAAAAAAAACCCATCAATCAATCCATGACTATTCACTTGAGTTAAAATCTGAATGATCTCCATTATACCCTCCCCTTTTGTGTTTGCACGCTGAAAACATTTGAGAAATGGAGTCTTCTCAGGTGACTGCTCATGGAAAGCAAATTTTAAGCCCACATGCTCAAGTACTTTAGTTATGCTCGACGAGGTACATTTTAGATAGGACAGAACACTGCTTGACACAGGTACGCAAAATCTCTTGCCTGGCGCTCAGAGCTCTGGGACATTTGCCAGACAAATTACTGACCTTACCCTTTGCTACTGGGGCTGAATATCCATGCAATTACTTTGCTCAAATGTGATGAGAGAAAATTAAATTTAAACTCTGAATGCAGTTAGTAAATCTCCCAGTCACCTAGTTTTTCTATTAATGAGAATTCTGGCAAAGCTGTTATGCCCCAGAAAAGGTTTAAAATTTTGTAGAATTCCCTCATCCTGCTTATCTGCTGCCTCTCTCCGGTCCCCTCCCTTTCCCTGACAGAACCAAGCCCCAATGGCTCCTTCCAGCCCTCTTCTTGATTATAAGAGTTATACTCATCCAGTCATGAGACAGAAACAATATCACGTAGCCAAACAGTGGCTTCCTGATGGCGGGAGTTACACTCATCCAATCAGGAAATAGAAACAATATCATGTGGCCAAACAAAACTATCCAACCCAGCTTAGATTTCATATCTGTATTATGGAATATTTGTAGTGAACTGCCCTCAGTTAAGTCATAGAATAAAACAGCTTGTGGGTTTCTTCTCCTAACTTCCCCTGGCCTCGTCCCCCAGTAAACTCACACATTTGAAGAAATTGCAATCAGCTCATGGACAGCCTATGAACATTAAAAAGAGGCTAAATTCATGGACTACATTATTCTTTGTGCATTATTCAGTTCTAATCACAATAGAGCTCATGCTAGTCACATTCACTTCTAAGGCATTTAATATTTTCTTAACATATTAATATTATTTGCATTTTATTTGATCTTTTAAATGCATTTGCATTACAGGGCCTTCCAAGCTTTAAAGAGTGTGTATGTCTCCAGTATCATTTATGGGCTTGGTTCTGTCTATATTTTCTTTCACTTGATATGGACTTTCGTCTTTGGCACTGGGATCGGCGTTATCAATGTTAATCCACTTCTTAAAAGGTCGCGTTTTACATATACGTTTAAACAGCCTCATTTTCCACACGTTTATTTAGTTCCATGATCAATTCCTTATTTCTAGGTGTGTTATCCTTACTTGCCATCGTTGTGTTTAGTTGGCTTTAAATTGATCTTTTTCACATTTCTGTGTATGTTTATCAGTGCAATAGATGGGCAAGAAAAAGGGGAGAGGGAAATCTTATAGTATTCCCACCTCAACAAGCACAGTTAGTGGATGCTAAAATGTTCACTCTTTCCTTGGCATCTGATTGCTGTTTAACTTTCTTTAACAAGTTTGAGGCCTTAACTATTGGGCATTTGTCCACAGACCAACCCTGTCTGCACTAGCCTCAGAAGTAAAATGGATTTGAACGTAGATAATGAAACTACTGTCACTGATTAGCTAAAACAAATTTGGTCTGGTGGATGACTGGTTAATATCAAAGCATTTTGAAAATGTAAAGCACTAAATAGAAGCTATTTCCTATTAGTTTTAGTATTCACGGCAAAAGTTCAACACAAGATACCTTCATTTGTCCCATTTTCAAAATCAAAAGTTAGGCCATACTGAAGACCTCAGCAAGATACTTTAGCACATGCCAAACTTTAAGCACAGGAGTAATCCTATTAACTTCAATAGAATTAAGCAGAGGCTTAAATTTAAGTATGGACGTAAAGTTAGGATCAGTTTTGCCGGTTACTGCAATTTAGAACTGAAAAGCATTTGAAAAACCATGTGAAATATTGCACAGTGTCTTTCTGAACTGTATCAAACTACAGTCACAGATATTGGCTACTCACTTACATGTGCATTAAAAATCACTCCAAAATTAATAAAAAGCTGATTTTAAACTGATTATGAGGCTCTTCAGGTTAAAGAAAAGGTCAATTCTCTCCTCCATAGTTATGCAAGTTTCATATTTGCTATCAGGAGGATTAGTTAGTTTCTCTCTCCCTTTTAAAGAGAAAATTTACAGAATGAATAAGAATCCAGGGATAATGACATCAAGAGAAGAGAAAAGCTCAACCACAACACTTGGATGCATATTTGGGAATTGGAGTGCCACTCCAGTTTTATGACAGTGTAAGACATGGCCACTTGGTGTGGTGCTCTGTCTACCCCTACTGGTGGCTAGGCCACATACAGGTTGTGAACGGCTACTGGGACAGCTTAGAGAGGTGTCTCTGACAGCTGAAGTAGTGTAGGGTTTTGAGATCTAAAGATCTCAGGGTCAATCCCCTGGGGTACAGCATTATGCTAGTGTAACAATGATTTCAGTGGAAGCCCATGAGCATAAAACTGGAATATCACAGTGGGAAATCAAGCTCTGGGACTTAGAATGCCCACAAGTTTCAGGGTTGTTCAGAGCTGGGGTTTTGGTTCATCCCTTCATAAGGACAGGGTCCATTTTCAAAATCCACATTTAATAATGTTGATCATCATCTACATTTGAGTATATTCAGATCCGAGGATTTTATTTTGGCCCATCTCTAATAAATAGCAGTGTAAAAACCCTATTTAAAAGGATGTTTCTTTGAAAGCTAAGTAGGTTGCATTAAGGAATCCAATTTTCCTTCCCCCTAGAAATAAGCCTTAACTAAAACCGTAGAGCTAAACATAGTTAGGGGGAGGGATCTGGATTTGCATTTTGTCTCTATCCCTTTCTCTATAATGCATGGAACCAAAACTCTGGATCTGAATGCCCTCAAACTTTAGGGAGGGGTTGTCTTTGAAATCCAGAGCTTGATCCAAATTGTACAGCGTGTTCCCACCTGTACTTCTTACACTGTTTATCTGTATTGTTGTCATCCTTTAGACTAGTCTTTTAGTTGCCTTTGCACACTCTCCACTGATCGTTATCGTGCTATGTTGCAAATATTGTGGACAGTTCCAAAACAGATGTGACTAAAGAAAAGGTGATTTCTGATTGGATTTTTAATATACACCATGAGCTGAGGTAGGCTCTGTTAGTATCTCTTCAACTGGGGCTTCAGTCAAGCAGAAATAGCTTTGGCGGCTGTTGGCTTGCAGAAGCTCTGTAAATGCAAAGACTTATCCTGATTCGTGAAAGGAAATTGTAACTTTCCTACACTTTTTTTTTTTAAACCAGCAATAGAGGATCACATTGGGCAATTCCCACCCTACTCCTCTTCAAAGCATCATTCCCTATTACCTTCAGCCTGGTGGCCACAGATGGATTCTTGACTATGTCTCTCAATATCTTAACACAGTAGCGAGCTCTTCTCAGATGGTCATAGGATCCTGACAGTGCTTGAAGAATCTTTAAAGCAGCATTGGCCCTATTTATTACACATTAATGATTAAACATTGAAGGCAGTGCTGTCTCTCTAGAGCACTGGGCTGTGAGCCAGGACTCCTGGGTTCTATCCCCAGATCTGTCACTCTCTGACTCTGCAAACTTGGGAAAAATCATTTAAATCCCTATGTCCTTCAGTTTAACGATCAGTAAGAGGAGTTCCAGCAGCCATACTTCCCCGGACTGCAGTGGTGTCCTGAGGTTTAGCTAATAGTTGCATATCTTTGAATGTAAGGTGCTGTAGATATGCAAATTGCTGTGATGAGGTTCCTGGGAAGAGCAAGCCACTGCATGGGAGTGAGCAGCCTTGTGCCCTGCTGCATTTTAAAATATTTGAAGACCTGGAAAGAGACACCAGCATGCTAGTCCCGCCTCAGGATTTAATTCTGCCACTTTGAGCATCCAGACCAAAACCTCTGTGTGCAGTCTATGGCTAAGGCCCTACCAAATTCACGGTCATGAGACCAGATTTCACAGAGCTGCGTGGCTGGAGAGCAGCGGCTGCTGGTCGGGAGCCCAGCTTTGAAGGCAGCGCTGCTGCCAGCAGCCGCGCAGAAGTGAGGGTGGCCTGGTGTGGTGTTGTCACTCTTTCTTCTGCGCTGCTGCTCGTGGCAGTGGTGATGCTACCTTCAGAGTTAGGGACCTGACCAGCGGCTGCCCAGCTCTGAAAGCGGCAGCCCCAAAGTAAGGGTGTCAATACCGCAACCCCCCTACAGTAGCCTTGTGACACCCCCACCCCATGGCCGCCTTTTGGTTTGGGACCCCACAGTTACAACACTGAAATTTCAGAGGTAAACATCTGAAATCATGAAATTTACAATTTTTAAAATCCTATGACTGTGAAATTGACCAAAAAGGGCCCTGAATTTGATAGGGCCCTAGCTATGGCTGAGGCTGAAGTGGGTCCTGATGGGCAGGTCCTCCATGCGGTGGATGGATGATGCTTATGTAGCTGGTCAACATCTCCTTCTTCCAGAGTGGCCTCGGAGGCTTCACCCAGGATACCTGCCAAATACGGCCATGAGGCACTGGGGAAAGGCATCAAGAGACATCGTCAGCATCCTGCTGGCATGGAGCCAGGGAGAAACTGCATGAGCCATGTGGCCTGGTTCATAGCTCTGAAACGAAGCCCCTCCAGGGAGAGAAGGTGTAGCCTCTGTCTTCCTGTGGCAATTTGGGGAGAAAGGAGAAAGCACCCCACCCTTCACCAGCCCCACCTTCACAAATACATGTGAGGGGAAAGGAAAAAGAGAATAAGGGGTGAAGGTGGGTTCTGGTTCCCGCACCCCTCCATACTCCTGTAGAGATAAAGCAGTGGCCTGGAGCTCGACGGTGGTAATAGTTACTGCACCCTGCATGTCCCCAGCAAGGGTTGGGGGACAAGATCAAGGCTACACCTAGTGCTGCTCCACCAAGGTCTGTTGAACTCATTTACAATCCACTGCTGCAAACAGCAGAGCATGCAGGGTCCTTCCTCACACTCTTATGCAGCAGCTAATCTGCTCCAGGATAGGTCAGTCCAGTGCTCAGCCAATCTGCAGGAATGCCCAGGGTCCCCATACTGCCCCCAATCCAGGGGTATGTAGAGATGACTTGAGTTTGAGTTGGGGGACATGTTCTTCTGTTCTACACACAAGACAGGTATCATCCTGCATCGCACACAACGTGAGTGCATTTGAGACATGAATGGCCAAAGGGCCACCATCAGCACTTAGTTTCAGGAAGGAGCCATTGACTGACATGTCTTCTCGGAATGCCACTGAGAGATGAGAATCAGTATATATAAAAACCTCAAACACACACATGACTTAGAATAAACAAATGCTAAGGGACTTCCCAAATAAATGTATCCAGGTAATGTATGATTGGCTAAATATATACTGTCATGACACATGCAATCACAGTCTACCTTGACCCGGAGATATTTATCAAAGAAAATAGCTATAAATTATTATTATCATTTACTATTTGTGTTATCATAGAGCTTAGGAGTTCCAGTCATGGACCAGGACCCCACTCTGCTAGGCTATAAACACCAATAAATAAACTTCCGTATAGCTTCAACTGCAGCTTTGTCTCTCTTGTTCACCAGGGACCTCACAATCTAAAAGTGTTTACAGCACACAGAGACAACTAGAGGCTGAATAATATACTGCAAGTAAACGTCATTACTAGCACACGATCACATTCCTTTTGTACCTGGTAAAAATAAAATTACACTTGCTATCGGCCTGATCCAGGAAAGCACCCTGAATAGAGAGAGACTTAAGCACATGACTATGTGCTTTCCTGAATTGAGGCCTATATTAGTTCCAAGGCCAACTCTTTAGAATGATAGCATACAAACAACTTAAATACCTATACCTTTGGTCAAAGGCCACCTTTTTTAGCAAGTCCTTGAGATGTGGATTTGGCAATAGTAGAATCCTCAGAGATTGTCAGTGGAATTAGGAAGCTCCTAAAATTTCCACTAGCATGTATTTATAATAAATAACAGATACATACACATACTTCAGCGGGATGAATACGATCCCTTAAATAGCATCCAAAAACGTTTTCCTTTGCCTCTTATCCAACTAAAACTCAGTATGGTATAACTCACTTTTGTCATGCTTAATCACGGATCACAAAGAGAAACGCAAATAGCAAAAGCACCTCTTTTGTATAAAACTGAATGCAAAGAGTTTGCACAAACAGCTTAACAAGGCAATTAAGAGCTCTCTGAGTAACGCTGCTGGTAACGAATGCCATTTGCAGACTTGTCAATAGTGTGATCAAATATCATTGATAAACATCGTTAAAGGTAACGGAAAACAAATATGCTAAGCTCGGTGTCTGTGCCTGGGTGTGTGTTGAAGTCTTCTCTGTGGTGCTTTGTGGAACAATCTCTCCTTACCGACTTTTGAATCAAGTTGCTATTCCACTCTCTCTTTTATTAAGCTACAGAAGGGCCTGTAATGAGAGATTAAAATAATTGTCATGCATGCTGATTTATTTGTGAAATTCCTAGAAGTGTGCGCGTGCGTGTAACCCACACACAAACCTCAAAGCTACAGACCAAGGTAAATAACGTATTGTCATCTATTTAGCACATGATAATGCAAACCACAGAAAAATACGTAGAAAGGGAAAATACATTCCCTGGGTGATAAGTTATTGAACCTTTAGAGCCAGGGAACAGGGAGGTTGGGGGAAGGGGTAAACACTCTCTAGCTTCTCCCCTGCGAATAAATCACTGGCCTTGCCGTGGCTGTGCCTGAATAAAATATGACAGGTCTCTCTCGTAGGGCCTATATGCAGCTCTATAACAAGTCACATTACTCTCTCGCCATGCATACTGACTGCAAATTGTGCAGGTTATCATGCAATGCCATAAAAAAAAATAATTCTTCACCCAACTGATTATGAACCTCATGCATAGCAAATGACAGAGCAATAACGCTCAGATTTCCTGTAGCGGAGGTAAAAAAAAATGTACACACTGACAGGCTAATGGATACTTTCCCAAAGAGCGGTTAGAAAGAAGTAGTAAATGGGACTGTGTTGATGCAGGGCAGCAGACCTGGTCAGGGATCAAGACACACAGCAACGTATCGGATAACATATAATTGGCAGGTCACATCCAAATGAGTGTAGTCATGCATCATCTGGAAGGCTTTTGCTGGTGATAAAGACACTTGTAAACAATTCAGTCACTGAACATGGCAATAATATGTTGATCCAGCATGTAATGAGGTGTTCCTGGAATCAATAAACTAGTCATGAAGAGCAGGGAGCAAGGTCAGTGTCTGCCTTTTTGATGACCTTTCCTTGCTAGTAAGGACATCATATACTCTGAAGAGGACTTTTCTCATATTGCAGAAAGCGCTGAGTGTCAGAACTTTCATTCGCAGCAAGCAAATGAACAACCAAGCTCTGCATGCTAATGAAGTCCAGGCTATTTTCCACCTTTTCATCTGCACATTATGCTCTTGACTTTGGAGAAGGTGGGAATTAGGTTGGACCCTGGTGTCAGACTGCCTGATGGCTTGGCTCCGGAAAACTGGTAATTGAAGCTGATGACTGATGCGGAGGAGGCCTGAATTTGGAAATAAACAGTTTCAAGCACTGCATGTCATTTCTAGAGAGACTGCTGAGTGAATGGAAATGAGCTCTGTTTCTTGAATCTAATGCAGTTTCTCAGCAGGAAAAACACCGTCTTTTAGACAACAATGCCAGTCATTAAGATTTAAATGTTCTGGTGATAATGTAAGGAATAGATTCTGCTTTCACACGCAGCACTTATGTAAATTTGTTCCGTACAAAGATCTACATTTAATCCATATCCAAGAAGATAGCACTGGTTTTGGAAGAGTCAAAGTCTCTAAAAATCATTCTGAAGAAGAAAAAGAAAAGAGTTACATTATTAACCAGGTCACAGCAGTGAAAAACACCCATGTATGTCAGAAACAATGAAAGTGTGTTTTTAAACATGACTGTAAAACAAACAAACCCCACTTGTTACGTTATGCTATATTTGTACAATTTAATTCTTCCCATCAAATATATTTTAAATCCATCTAGAAATATTTATGGAGATTAAATGGATGGATGGATGCATGCATGTCAGGCCAGATCCTCAGCTGGTGTTCAGTGACGCTACACTGATTTACACATGCTGAGGATCTGGCCCATAGACCATACATTTAGTCCCTGTTTGTGACCCCTAAAGTCCCATACTTTCAGAATTGAGACTGAATGTTATTCTATCTTGGCTGTTACAAAATACACACTACAATTTTTACCAGCTGTTTTTTAATCTTATCCCATCGTGTGAACTAATTCTAATTATTTGTTCCTTTAGGCAGTGAGAGAGAGCAAGCAGAAACCTAACACAGCATTTTAAAAAATATTTTGAGAGCTTTGAAAATCATGATTGTATCACATCTTTCATTTAGCAATTCGTTATTTATTAACATCTGGCTGGCGTTAGAACACCTTTCTTCTTCTTCTAGCCTTAGTCCTTTCTCTCTAAAGTCAGCTCTGAATCCTTCTCCATTCCAGCCTGTCTTGAAGCAGTTCCTCAGTCACTTCACAGCGAGGCAGTCCATGTGTATGACTTCCATCCGTCTAGTTTTGAGTCTTCCAGCCCTTCTCTTACTCTCCATTTCTAAGTTAAATACCCTGCTTCCTATAAATTCTTCTGATTGTTCTTTCACATGCCTGGATTCCCTCAGCTGTTCTATAATTGACACAACCTTCACGCTTCCTCTAGTCATTCATTCTGGCCCTGGTCCATCCTTGTAATTCCAAGCATCCATCTTAACATTTGCATTTCTACTGTATTCAAGTTCTGCTCCTGTCTCTTGCTCAGAAGTTGGTCCGATAAAAGATATTCCCTCGCCCGCCTTGTGTCTCGAATAGTCTTCAGGGATCAGCTTCATTCTCATTCACACCCAATGACTTCTCTCAGAATGTAGTCATAAGACCATTAGAACATATTTATTTATGTCCTCGGGCACAACGCTCACTTCTGGACTGGCGCCTCCTCCTAGTTCCTCTGGGGATTAGCTCAAGGATGACACCCTCCCGTCCACGGTTTGCACCCCATCGCTCTGTCTCTGCTTCCACCGGCAGTCTCTCCATGACTCAGCCCATGCCACCATCTGTGTTTCCCCCTTCCAAGGCTCAGTACCTTGCAGTCCATTCATCCAGCCATTTCCCTCAGCAGCAAATGGGGGGGGGAACTAGGCCCACCCACTACTCCAGGTCCTGACCCAGGGACCCTATAGCTGGCAGCTCGTGCTGCATCCCTTCCAGTTGTTCGGTACATTTCCCTGGGCTACTTCCCCATGGCCCTAGCACCTTCTTCACCCTCGCCTCAGGGCCTCTGCTACTCAGTCCCAAGTGCTCCCGCCGTCCCTGCCAGCAACTGCTCTGTCCATGGTGCGGGTGCCTCTTTTACCTGCTAGGAACCCAGGCCTTACGCCCGGAGCCCCAGGCCGCAGATGCCTTACTCTGGCCCCATCGCTCCTTTTATACGAGTTCTGCTCAGCCCGGATTGGTTGCTCCTTGCAACCCCTCTCTGATTGGTTGTGGTCCACACAGTCACTCTAGGCTGCCCGGAGGACTCACCTCCACTGCTACCTCTTGGGGTTAACCCCTTCCATGACTGTGTGGGGTAGACACCCCATCACAATTCACATGAATAACCATCAGTTAGCTCATTTGGGGCCCCCACATAAATGCTATTTTAGCTCCTGCTTTTAAAAAAAATCCCCAAACTATGCTCCATAAGCCTGGTTTAAACATAATTCCTGCTAACATGGTTTAAACATAAGGGCCAATTCACCACTGCATCACGCCAGTGCAATGCCCTTGATTTTCATGGGATCTCACTGGTACAGAATTAGGGTAACACAATGGAGAGCCAAGCCCACCTGGCAACCTCATCAGTGTAAGTCAAATAGTTTGCCAAACATCATCCCCATGAGGCTGCTGCCAATAAAGCTGCTATCAAAACTGCCCTGGCCTGCAATGGGAGTCGGTTCAGGCTCAAAATGCGTTGTTCTCCTTATCAAAGTAGGAGTTTAGCATTTAATACAATGCTTGATTTTGTGTAACTGCCGTCTTTGTGCACTGCCTCCTTTCCTATACTAGTAAGGTCACAAGTGTAAATAGTGGATGTATTTAGTGGGTGTCAATGTGTTTAATTACATACTGAGCAACCACTGCATACACAACTTGCTGATGGCTCAGATCCCAACAGCGTGATCGCCTAGCAAGCCGGGGTGCTTTTTGATCAATAGCTCACTACGCGAGTCCCTATGGATTTAGGTTCTATAAGTAGCTAGCTCAGAGTGTGGATAGGTCATCCTAACAGGAACACCACTTTTAAATCCCTTTAAATCTCACATGATAAAACAGGATCAGGTCAGGTCAGTATGTGAGGAGGAGTCTGGGGCTGTCCATAAATTATATAATGCATTGGGGGTGGGTTCTTAATTATGTATATTTGTTTCAGAGTTACAAAAGGTGGGTGGGTCTCGAAAAACCACAACAAATGTGGCATGTAATTTATGGACTGCCCTCTACCAAACAGCAGAGGGCAGTCCATAAGTTTTCTCCTACCTCTTTCAATTCCCCTAGCAATTTCAACTAGATGTGGCTTCTTCACCTTCTGCCCAAAACTGTTATGTAATGTTGTTGTGTGCTGTTAAACAGCTACCATCTTCCACCCAGAGGTGGCAGCATTTTAGTGGCGGGTATGTTTGCATAGTATTTTGCTACCCTTCAGAATGAAAGGAGTTATAAAAATAGGAATTATTTTAAAAGTGACGAGACCAGTATAGAACATTCACTGGATTCAGTCCACCCTCACGATAAGGTACTCTCTGCGAGAAGGGAGCTCTGCTGTGGTTACCAGCTCCATTGCCTTTTTGCTGGAGCAGTGCTCTGTAAAAGCACACATGTTATTGGTTTAAAGAAAGCCCGATTCTGATCTCAGTAAGACCGGTGAAAGTCCAGAGTACTTACATTGACTTCAGTGAAATTAGTCCCTATTTCCACAATGTATCTGAAAACATAACTGGGCTCTAGGTATTTACTGACTATGGTCTCCTAATGAAGTCTATAAACCAAAATGATGTTCTTCACTTTTGGCTGAAGCTTTGTCACATTTCACTTACAAGAAAGAAAAAACCCCAAACAAGCAAACCATAAATAGTGAAGGGTTAATTCATAAGCCTGGCCAGACGTTAAATACGGGCATTTCCAAACAAAAGGCTCTCTTTTAATCACAGTGATTAGGCATTAAAAAAAAAAACCTAACCATTTGCATTTATTTGCGGAGAACAAAGAGAAGCAAAAGTAACATATAGCAAAATCCCAGAATCATCTATTACACCAAGATTCTTCTGGGACATTGTTTATTTGTTGTTTTATTTTCCAAAGACTGACTCAAAAAAGACAGACACAAAAAAAAAAAAAAGACTTCAATGTACATTTTTCTGTGTATGTTTTGTGATACTAGAATGTACTTTATAATGAAATATTTACTGATTGACTACAGTACATTTGTTTTGAGAACAGCGAAGAATAGCTCTTTGGGGCCAGGGCTGTCTTTTCAGGACGTGTGATTAGTGCATGGCACAATGGACCCCTGATTCCTGGCTAAGGCCTCTCGGTACAATAAATAATATAATCAAATAAATACAAAATAGTAATGTAAATTACATGCAAAGGAAGGTTCCACCCTGCAAACCTTACTCACCTGAATAACCATTATTTATGCAAGCACTCACATAAATGTCAATGGGGCTGCTCACATGAGAAAGAATTACTTATATGAGTTTGACATAGCAGGATCAGACCCTGAAATGTTCTGTGGAATATATCTGTTTCTGCCACCCTTGCCCTGCAGTTTCAGTAGGATACGTGCTTCTTCCCTGTTTCTAGGAGAACTCTTGTACAGTGCAGTAGGTGCAGAATATCTTCCAGCCCTACAACTGAAACGACTGTATTTCAGTGATGAGTGTAATGATCCCTATACACACAGGGCTAAATTCTCCTTTCAGCTATCGTGGTGCAATCCCATTTGTCTTCAAGAGGGTTGCGCCAGTGTGACTGAGAGTTGAATTTGGATCACAGTCTGTTACAGACTCTGTGTCCTCCTGGCTGCAAGATTATTAAAATGTAAGATTTTTTTAAAATGGTAACGCAATCCTATGCTATGAAAAAACAAACTTGCAAAAATCTTCTGGTAGCCAATGTGTTAAAAAATTACAATGTGAACTCTTCTGTCATTTTATCATTAGATTTTCTTAAATCAGCATACATTTCAATTCAGCATACTTAAAATATGCAACCACTTATATGCTTACGGTACATTTCTCTTAAATCAAATTTTCAGCAGTGCACCTTTAAAAGGTTCCCTCTTTCATGGTATTTCTCTATTGCCTAGGCTGTAGTTTTATGATTATTTTCTCCTACCATCTGAATGGTATAAAGAGAATAATATTTCACGTAATATCTGCATCAGGCAAAAACAACACCATCCGAAAACCTGCAGCTTTGGAGTTGATAAGGAAGTATATGTGTATATCAAGGCAAAGTCTATATAAGGATAGCACTTTCTTTTGCTTTGGTCCATCACATGCATCAATCCTCTTCATGGTCCCCAAAACTTCATTAATAATGTCCTTGTCTATGCTAATACAATCAGAAAATTATGCAGACTGTTTATATTTCTTTACAGCCAGAACAGGCTGATGACATGAATCCGCCATTAGCGAATCACATGGAGGAGTCTCCGCTAATTGTGCAGAATGTAATTAGTGATTATGTAATATCTAAGCTCTTGCAACTGTCATTAATGTCCACTATTCACCAGAGATAGTTCTTACTGAATTAGAGAATGATTACTGCATGGTAAATCTACTTAATCCTAAATATGCTAATTAACACTGTATGCACTTTAGACAGTGGTTAAAAGAACTAGTAACCTCAAAAAAAGGGTTGCAGTACACCCATGCCTAAATTGCTTGCAATGGACTTTCCTTTAAAAGGTAAATTTATTTAATTAAATGGTATAGTAAATCCTATAGCAGTGCACCCAAAGTAAGATTTTTTTGTAATAGATATAGTGATGTACTGTTTTAGCATAGTAATGTGCTTCTGGAATTCATTTTTTGTTTGGATGGATTGCCTATTACGGTTTCCTGTGCTACATAGCAGACATTCACAAATCACATCATAGCAAGGTACCCTATATACAGTGGCAAAACAGGCTCTAGATTCGAGAAAGAAAATTTATTTAAAATAGCTTTCAGAAAGTCCCCCTCCAAGATTAAATCCCAAGCATTTTAAGCTTGCTTTGTTTATTATGACATTCTTTAGGTCATAAAATACACTGCTACTACAGGCTGATACAGTAGTTTTCCCTGTGCATTTTTACTTCAATCTTAATGTTAAGATTTATTTGTGTAAAACAGATTTTACATTTTAAATGCTACATACCAAATGAATCGA